>NC_133125.1:44931818-46220920 GCF_048418815.1 Hemitrygon akajei
AAAAGTCTGTAAAAGGTGAGTTTTCAGTGAACAGAATTTATTGCGTTCAGACAGGTGTTCTGGTAGGCTCACCACTCTCACAGCTGTGGAGTTGTTGAGTGATACTACCACACAGAAGAATTTAATGTTTCCGGCAGTGATTTCTCGCAGCGCGAATTGGGCCTCGGCTTGTACAAACCAAGCAAAGGCATTTTGCTCCCAAAACTCCAGCAGTTTCAAAGCGACTGCATTGGCCGACATATCCAATAACTCTAGATCATCAGGGTCACCAATATGGTTTCTCGCAAATAAAAATGGCGGAGGATATTTAAGGAAAACTATAGCAACTAATTTATTGTACCTCAAGTACTGAACACAAAGCATGGTAAAATACTTTATGTAATTACATTATCATGTCAGACCAGCCTCTTAAAGTGAAACCCAACTCAATGTCAGAGGCTATGAATTATGTACATCATTTAAGTTTGAACTTCAAGACATTAATTTGCATTGTACATTTCTTTTGTATACAGAATTCAGTGTGAATCAAAATATAGGCTGTCGTCATAAGATGTGTAACTAGACTTTAACAAAATATCCTCTGCATAACATACAAAAAATGTACTTAGAGGATTTCTTAGCTTTCTCCCTATCTACCTTATCAGTTTCATTAATACCTCAACACTTAATTTAGGAATTTAACTCATTGAATTCAAAATCTAATTTCTTTAATCTCATTTTATATATTACACTTCAGAGTCCAGTAATCATCTGGCAAAGCTGCAAAGATACCTCCAGGATATACTTTCTAATGTGTAAATCCAGACAGCTCACACAATCCCAGATGTGATTTTAGCAGGATTTTGTACTTCTGCAGGATAACTTCTGTGCCTTTTGTCTTCTAGTTCCCTAGATGAAGCTATAAAAGCCAGAATCCAATTATCCTTTTCATATAATTTTTGCACCGTTTCATAATTTCAACATGGAACAATAAGAACCTCTGGAATTCCACTGATTCTATTATTTAGAAAGTACTCTGTTGTATTCAATTTTAGGATCAAAATGAATAACTTCATTTTTACCTGTTATTGTTGCAATTCACCACAGACGGTGTTAGTTTCTTTAATCTCTTAATATCTTTAATGCTCCAATATACCTGTCTACAATCCATCTTTCTCTGTGTCATTAGCAAATTAAGTTATTTGTTCTCCATTACAATCATGATATGTAATATGAGACATCACTGTGTCTGCTATCAAGAAATGGGAAGAAATGTAAATGAGACAAAAATAATGTTTTATTTTGCCTGACTTTCCTGCCAATTACATTGTTTAAATTTTTGAGATTAGGTTAACAGGAGGACTGAACTCCAATAGTATTACCACAAACTGAAAATCCTATATGGAAACATCTTAGAAGTCACAGTTGCTAAAGCATAGTTTTGTAGTTGACTGGCAACTAAAAAGTGATTACTTTGATATGGTTCATCAACGTAAATGAGAGAAGTTGTAAGTCAAACCAGACTTAGTAAAGTGCTGTTTTCCTTCTGATGGTCAAATTATGGCTGGGTCTTTTATCAAGACTGGCACAAGATTTATCACACTATTATTCAAATACTACATATAAATAGCAACTAATATTCTTTTTTGTACATACAAGGTTAGAATAGAGAAGAAAAAACATACTACAGAACTCTCCTTATCTCAGTGTTATGCCTCGCCATCACTGCAATATTACTCCAAGATCCAGTTTAGGCCCATAAGCATCCAGGATCCGTTTAGCCTGTTCTGACACATTCACCATTTATTATGTTTGCACTGTGCGTGAGACTATATGCAGATAATGAAAATTCAAACTGGAAATTGAACGCATATTAATTGCTATGTTCACTCTTAACTCAATGTGGCAATTAGATTAGTTACTACAATATTATTTGTATTTAAACAATAAAAATGCTTTACTTAACAGCATTAATTAGGCAAACAACGCTCTATAATCTGGAAACGTTCCACATAGAAACTGTTAATTATTTATAGCTTTATCACACTGAAAACAGGCTGCATTTAGAAAGAGCCTTTACTTTAAATATTTGTCAATACATTTTATCAGATATAGTTTCCTAGGGTGATATCCGACATCTTGCACCCATGTGTTGCAAAGCCAAGTCCTTGCCTATCATACGCTCATATCCTAATTTGGTAGCATGAATGAAACTCATTAAAAATGTAAACATTATACTATTATCCGGAAAAGAAGGATGTGATTTGTTTGCACTGGCTCCAATGGGAATGTACCAAGAACATTGCTGATAAGAGGATGAATATTGAAAACTCTGAAATATAAATCAAATAAAAACATTATTTAAAATGAGTATATAGTTAAAAGCATGAAACATTGTGAACATGGGAAATTGCTTAACAATATTACAGATTAATTTATTTATTGTACTTACGTAGAATTATACAGTGAAATGTGTTGTTTGCATTAACAACTAACACAATCTAAGGATGCGCTGGGGACAGGCTGCAAATGTTGCCATACATTCTGGCGCCAACACAGCATGTCCACAATGTTCCAAAGAACAACACAAACAGCAACAACAATACCAAAAACAACAGCAAACCATGCACCTTTACCCCTCTCACCCACTCACACGCACTGACAGGCAGCTTCCTAGCATCCAGCCTCCAGTCCCTGGCTCAGACTTACAGACATCAAGCCTCTGACTTCCAGATTCCTCCAATCAGGGGCTTCAACCATGAGGCTTTGATTTCCAAACTCACCAACCTCTGTCTTCAACCTTTGGGATTTGACCTCCAGTATTAACCCCAAGTTCATGGGACCCTGAATTCTGGACTCGAGTGGACCTTTGACTTGCCGACCTGGATGGGAGGAAGGTCACCAGCTCTCATGCCTCCTGCCTGCATGGATCTCCGATCCTGGGGCTCGCCAACCTGGGAGCTCACCAGCCGTCATCCATGGGGCCCATTTTCCAAACATCCATCCATGAGGATTGCTGGTCTTCGACTCTGGAGTGCTCCAACCTGGATTCTGACTCGAGACCCTGTCCCAGACCTCTAACTCCTCCTCATCCCTGTCCCTAAACCCTACTTACTTACTTACTACAGTACCTGTTATGCCACTGGCGTTTAGGACAGCAATGAAGGTTCTCATCTCTGGCTACCGTTGGTCTTGGTCTTGGTGGTGTTCAGGTCTTCCTTCATCATTTCAGAAACTTTTTACTACTGCCAGCCATTTAAGTCCCAGATGGAGACTCAGGAATGCCTTTGCACACAGATATAGAAGTATTCTTTATTGCTGTTTCTGTAACAGTTTTGTTTGTCTAGTCACTTTGTTAGCCCTGAGTGGAACCCCCCCAACCTTGAGGACTGGTGGACTATGCTTAGTCTGGCCTCTACCCTTTGACCTGTTTCGTATGGGTGACCGTTACAAGAGCCAAAACATATGGCCCTGACTCCAGCCAGCACAGCTCCCCCAGACACTGAGGCATGCAAGTCTCCAAGTAATGACAAGGTTGTGGTCCTCTTGGAGGCCCTAAACCCTAACTGTCCTTAGCTCCCTGTGCTGTCCCCCAAACCATCCCTACAACATAAAAAATCAGCTAGGTCTGAGCCCTGAAGTTGTCCATTTAAAAGTCAATCAATGAATCATAGTTGACTAGACCATTAGTACAAGTGTTGCACATGTGGGGAGATACTGCAGGCTACTTATGCTGGTAAGTACTGTTACCATGGGAATAAGTCAGCCAATAAAGAAGCAAAACAAGCTGTCAGGATGGAACTTACTAAGGTTAAGGGAGGTCAAGTTTATGGTAGTAACTAAGGAACAAATAAAAATAGACAGGATGAGGTTTTAAGAATACAGTACTTCTAGATACTACTAAACCCAATCTCAAAGTATTTCCAACATGACACAAACACAAGGTTGATGGTGAATGAAAGGTTTGAGTATACTATCCTAAAAATGGTAAGAAAAATTAACTCCTACTACTAAACAGAAATAATTGGCTCAAGAAGCCCACCAAGTATATGAACATGGTGGTGGACAAGTCACTATACTGGTGGCCTTATACGTTGATTGACTGCAAGTAATTGTTGAGAGTTGTGAAGAATGTCTGGCCTACAATAAAAGAGCAGACACAAGATTATCTCCTAAAAGACAAATGAAACCAAAGGCACCAAGGTAGGTGCAGCAAATTGAACATTTTTAGGCCCATTTTGTGCATCACAATACGTCCCACTTAATCAGAAACCAAATAAGATTATTTTTGTAAGTGTTGATCATTGGGTATTCGTGGTTAGTCCACACCACTTCTTGTGAAGGCAGTACTGCTGTCTCAGAACACTGTTGTCACCACTTAACTGGACTCTGAACTCAATGGACTCATTCCTCAATCATACTTTATTTTATTTATGCACAAGGAGCACAGCATGGCCACTGTCACCACACTGTTTCGACACCAGGACAGAAAATGCTGTTTTTATATTTGACTAGCAGTTATGGATGTTGGCCATTTGGTAATCTGTGTACATCAGAATTCCTTGCTTGCGAGTTCAATCACCTTTGACAATAAAGGTATAAAAATAAATAGAAACTTCAAGCCAGCAACCAATGATGCTATAAAGTTAGCAAACAATTATCCCTTAGTTGGTGTGTGTGTCTGTATCCTTTTGTTTATTCTTATCTTGTCTCCTGTAAGTGTAACCTTCTATGCAAAGGGAAGCTTTGCTTTGCTCTTTGAAGACCTTTCTTGCCTGGGCTCTCTGCGCTCTATCATTGCCTGGACATTATATTAATCCTTGCCATGCTGCAACTTCCACAGTGCTAGAACTTGATATTCATGGCACTCTAGCTTGTTTCCATGCAGATTGAGGGTCTTCCATCATTGGTAAAGACTTTCCAGCCAAACAGGAACACAAGTGGAGTTCAGCGCTCTATTCCACCCACAACCAAGTGGGACTATGGAGAGAAGGGATCAGGAGATTAAAAAAGGCCTGGCAAAACTGGTCTACTCTAGAGGTAAAAAGTAAGCTACACTTATCCTTGAAGTTCAGCTAATTGTAAACAATAGATAGATAGATACTTTATTCATCCCCATGGGGAAATTCAACTTTTTTTCCAATGTCCCATACACTTGTTGTAGCAAAACTAATTACATACAATACTTAACTCAGTAAAAAATATGATATGCATCTAAATCACTATCTCAAAAAGCATTAATAATAGCTTTTAAAAAGTTCTTAAGTCCTGGCGGTTGAATTGTAAAGCCTAATGGCATTGGGGAGTATTGACCTCTTCATCCTGTCTGAGGAGCATTGCATCGACAGTAACCTGTCGCTGAAACTGCTTCTCTGTCTCTGGATGGTGCTATGTAGAGGATGTTCAGAGTTTTCCATAATTGACCGTAGCCTACTCAGCGCCCTTCGCTCAGCTACCGATGTTAAACTCTCCAGTACTTTGCCCACGACAGAGGCCGCCTTCCTTACCAGCTTATTAAGACGTGAGGCGTCCCTCTTCTTAATGCTTCCTCCCCAACACGCCACCACAAAGAAGAGGGCGCTCTCCACAACTGACCTATAGAACATCTTCAGCATCTCACTACAGACATTGAATGACGCCAACCTTCTAAGGAAGTACAGTCGACTCTGTGCCTTCCTGCACAAGGCATCTGTGTTGGCAGTCCAGTCTAGCTTCTCGTCTAACTGTACTCCCAGATATTTGTAGGTCTTAACCTGCTCCACACATTCTCCATTAATGATCACTGGCTCCATATGAGGCCTAGATCTCGTAAATGCAACTATCCAATATGCAACTAGCAAGAAAAGGGTACCTTATTTCTAAAGACATAATGTCAATTTGCATATATCCCTAATTGTTAAATCAGTTCAACCATCACCTACACAAGATTCAGCTGGAGTTGAGAGAATCTATAGGGATTCCAGGAATTATAAGAGAACCTGACAAGAAACTTTGGAAACCAAAAATAAGTGAATAGATTCAAGAAAAGAAATTCCATAAGAATAACTCTGATTCTAGATTTCCCTCTATTGTAACTTTCGAAAACCGAGTCATTTGGAAGCTGGATCTGAGAAGTACAAAAGCTTTGATTCATACAGCAAACCTTCAGGAGAGAGTCCAAAAGGATCCAAAAGAATCTCAGTCTCCCAACACAACGTTTTATACTTCTTCAAGACAAAGATAATAATGAATAATTATTCACCACCAAGCACTTCTTTACTCCCCCCCCCTCCACCCACTTTCTGCTTTCTGCAGGGATCACTCCCTACATGACTCCCTTGTCCATTTGTCCCTCCCCACTGATCTCCCTTCTGGCACTTATCTTTGCAAGCGGAACAAATGCTATACCTGCCCCTACACCTCTTCCTTCATTACCATTCAGGGCCCCAGCCAGTCCTTCCAGGTGAGGCAACACTTCACCTGTGAGTCTGTTGGGGTCATGTATTGTGTCCAGTGCTCCCTGTGTGGCCTCTTGTATATTGGTGAGACCCAACGTAAGTTGGGAGATAGCTTCGTCTGTCATGGTCCCTTCTGGCACCTTGCTATTTACCTCAGGGATTGGGCCTCAATCACCTCATTTAATTTCCAATCGGTCCCAGGTTCCACTAAACTACACACACCTGCTTCCCATTAGAAAAATGCAGGATAAAGACCCTGTGATCACAACAAGGAACTGCCAGTTCATTGGTCGACTTGTGTACAAGTAACCTCATTCCATGGTTCTTAGGACTATCAGTTCTAAGTCTAGCATTGTTCCTGAATTCTCTACTAAAACCAAGATTCCGGGTAAAGACTCCCTTAGCACCCATTCCACGCTCGCTACGACCGTTACGCCTCCCGACTCGGCCTCCGTGCTCGTGTTCAGCACTTGGGTTTGTTCCACCGCCATGTCCTTGCAACATCGTCGAGCACCTACACTCCATCCACCAGGAAAAGCAGGATCTCTCAGTGGCCACCCATTTTAATTCCACACCCCATTCCCATTCCATCATGTCCATCTATCGCCTTCTCTATTGTCGTGATGAGGCCACACTCCGGTTGAAGGTGCAACATCTTATATTCCATCTGGGTAGCCTCCAACCAGATGGCATGAACATCAATTTCTAGAACTTCTGGTAATGGCCCATTCCCCTCCTTCTCTATTCCGCAACCCCTTTTTCCCTCTCTCACCTTATCTCCATGCCTGCCATTGCCTCCCTCTGGTGCTCCTTCCCGCTTTTTCTTTCTTCCATGTCCTTCTGTCCTATCCTATCAGATTCCCCCTTCTCCAGCCCTGTATCTCTTTCACCAATCAACTTCCCAGATCTTTACTGCACCCCACCCCCTCCTAGTTTCACCTATCACCTTGTGTTTCTTCCTCCCCTCTCTTCTAACTCTGACTCTTCATCTTTTTTCTCCAGTCCTGCTGAAGAGTCTCGGTCTGAAACGTCATCTGTACTCTTTTCCATAGATGCTACCTGGCCTCCTGAGTTCCTCCAGCACTTTGTATGTGTTGCTTGGATTTCCAGCATCTGCAGATTTTCTCTTGTTTGTGATCAGAATCAGGTTTAATATCACTGACATAAGTCATGAAATCTGTTGTTCTGCAGCAGCAGTACATTGCAATACATAATAATAAAAATTATAAATTATAATGTATAAACAGTATATAATAAAATTAAATAAGAAATAAATAAAAAAGCTAAAAAGAAAAAAAATAGTGAGGCATTGTACATGGGTTCATTGTCCATTCAGAAATCTGATAGCAGAGGGGAGAATCTGTTCCTAAAATGTTGAGAGTGCATCTCCAGGCTCCTGGGCCTCCTCCTTGATGGTAGCAATGAGATGAGGGAATACCCTGGATGATTTTGTCCTTAATGATGCATGCCACCTTTCTGAGGGATTGCTTTTTGACGATGCCCTTGATGTGTTGGAGCTAGTGCCCATGAATTTGTAACTTTTTGTAGCTTTTTCCAGTCGTGTGAAGTGACTTCTCCATACCAGACGATGATGCAAGCAGTTAGGATGCTCTGCATGGAGCATCTGTAGAAATTTGCAAGAGTCTTTGGTGACATAGTAAATCTCCTCAAACTCTTTATGAAATATAGCTGCTGTCATGCTTTCTCTGTAATTGCATCATATTGTTGGGCCCAGGACAGACCTTCAGAGATCTTGACACCCAGTAACTTGAAACGGCTCACCTCTTCTACTGCTGATCCCCCAAAGAGGATTGGTGTGTGTTCCCTCTACTTCGCTTTCCTGAAGTCCACAATAAATTCCTTGATCTTTCTGGTGTTGTGTGCAAGGTTGTTGCTGTGATACCACTGAACAAGCTGATTATCTCGTTCCTGTATGCCTCCTTGTCACCAGCTATAATTAACTACAGTTTCAATTGCTATAATCACTTATTACCTCTAACATTTTGTATCAGATAAATTTACAGAATTACATATTTACAATGGTAGCACATCCTAACTAGCAGAGCCCCTTTGCGTACACAATACTGGTGTCTGTTTCAGTAACCTTTGGGTACACACTCCAGACACCCAATGTAATACCTTTTTTGTTACAATTTTGAAGAAGGTGGCTCCATGAATATACAACTAATCAGAAGGTTAAGTGGTAGGGCAACACCTTTAGCAACTCGCTAATAGCAGAAGCGTTCATCTCTTGTTTTCCCCTATGTAATTTCAATGGGATAGAATCAGAATCCCCCATGTCCAGTGACTGGTTTCACTAGCCTCAAAGTATCACTCAGAGATTAAATTGTGTACATGCTTTATTTCCTGAAGACAGGTTCTCATTTCATGGATTAACTATGGATGTCAGAGAAATTTACTATTGCTGATTAGACTTAAACAAAGATATAGACCCTGGTAGTCGGTTTAACTACTTTATTATGTGATCATGGAGAGCCAATCATGACTCTGCTAAAGCGAGCACAAGCATGGTCTTTTGCACCTTAAAATACATGCAATTCAGCAGTTATGAGGGGTCAACAGTTCTTGCTTTGATCTTATCGACAATGTTCCGAATGCTTCCACACCTTACACAAAATTAGACGTTAGGTCACCACATACACAATCAGTTCCCCATTACTTAGAGGAAACCAAGTCATGAGTCATGTAGCCTTGAAGGCCAAGGGAATCTCCCCATTACAACCAGTTCCCCATTAATTAGAAGAAGCCAAGCCGTTACATAGACTTGAAGGTCAATGGTTCGTCCACATTGATTATAAGAAACCAAGTAGCCTTGAGGGCTTAGGGTTCCTCCTTACACACAATATCCGTGCGTTATCAGTTCTTCAGTACCAATAGGATTTACTACATCTGTGCATTATAAGTTCTTCATTGTTCTTCATTAGGATCTTGAGTCCTAATAACAGGCTACTCATTAGTATTAGACCCAATCTGCTTCTTAACCTGCTATTGTCATGATTTTGTTAACCCTCAATTCCCAGGCTTAATTTTTTTCCACAATGGATAATAATCTATAATAGTGTTATAACTCCAGAATGATCCCTAACTCTTCCCAAATGGGAAACTCCTGGTTGTTATGCAGGCTATCAATGTTAGGACTGTGATAATAGAGATCAGTAGGTGAAACGGGACTGCAGATAGATCAGTTTCCGAAGGTAACATTAAGCCTGCTGCAGCAGCATTTATACCCTCAGAATGAGCTGGAAACCGTATATTAAATCAATACGTGCATCCACTGTGACACCCTCATGCCCTGATTGGGCATGGGTAAACTGGACTGAGAAGATACAACACATGCTTAAGCCTAAAAAGAAACCTTAAAATTCCCTTTCCCTCAAAGATCTCCTATACTGTATACATTGCCTAGGAATTATAAACCCTAGAATGGTTGTTTTAGGAATAAGAAAGATTCAGACTCCAAAAAGAAGTCTTTCTTTTTATCTTTATGATTATTCTAATAATAGTCTGTGCTGGTTTAGCAGATGAGTCTGCACTGTATCTCATCTGGCACAGGCATCCTTAAGCTTAAAACTCTGAAAATAACTAGATCCAAGAGATCAGTAAGCAATTATCATTTCAATTTAATGTAACTAAATGTACCTACCACTTGTTCATATGCTGACTAATGTGGTTAAGCCTTTAATCCTTGCCTCCGGCAAAGTGATTGTTCATGTCTATCTAAATATTCATTCTGACTGTAATGCAGAAGAAATGAACATTGACATCTTGGATGATAAGAATCCCTTACAAAAATAATTAATGACACTATGACTAGATTAGAGGAATCTAGCCCAGAGGAATCCCATAAAATGGATCCCAGCAAATATGAATGAAGATATAGATAATGCTATGTTGACAAATGGTCCAGGACATGAAACCATGACATTGATGTTATTAAGTTCAAAGTAAACTTATTACCAAAGTACAAATATAGCACCATATTCTACTCTGAGATTCATTTTCTTGAGAACATTCATGGTATATCCAAAGAAACACAATAGAATCAACGGAAACCCACAGACATCAAGGAACCAATATGCGAAAGAAAACAAACTTTGCAAATATAAAAAAGGAAAAAATGTATTAATTATAAATAAATAAACAATAACTATTGAGAACCTGAGTTGTAGAGTCGTTGAAAGTGAGTCCAAGGGTTATTACTACCATAAAAACAGGGGTACAAGAGCCTGAAGACACACTCAGCATTTTAGGAACAGCTGCTTCCCAGACAATGAAACAACCCATAAGCAATAACTCACTATTTTACTCTCTTTTTGCACTACGGATTACTGTGTGTATATCTATCTATCTATGTGCACACATACTGTAATTTATAGCTTTTTTATGTATTGCACTGTAGTACTGCCACAAAACAGCAGTATGTCAGTGAAATTAAACCTGATTCTGATGGTATGATTAAAATGCCTTGGTAATTCATCTCATTAATAATTTACATGACATTTTGAAACATATATTAATTTTCTTATAGGACTAATTTTCAGAAAATTCAAACAATGTAACTTGTGCAATGACCAAAAAATATGAACACTCCTCTGAAAAGAAATGGACCACCTTCATTGTGGAAGAAAACTTCACCAACTGAGAGAAGCAGTAAGAGTACATAATAATGCAGACAAAAGGTTGAACTTTTTCAAAGTTTGATTAGCGAGATCTTATATAGTCCTGATGAAGTGTCACACCCGAAATGTCGACTGTTTATTCCTTTCCATGGGCGCTGCCTGACCCGCTGAGTTCCTCCAGCATTTTATATATTACTCTGGATTTCTAGCATCTGTAAAACCTCTTGTGTTTATGATAAGCAAGGTCTGATTATGAAAAACAACATTCAAGGCGGACTAAAATAGACTTAATATATGAGAATATTCTTGTTACTCACTTGTAGAATGAAGCTGATTAAAACTCTGCCTAGTGTTTAAGGATGCTGTATATATAGCTGAGTTCAAGGAAGTGAACATTCTGACAATTTGATTACTCAGAAACCCTGCTATTGGAAAGTGGAAATTGAGTATTTTGAGCAGCCAGTGTAAGTGGTCAATGAGTATTTTGATCAGCCAATCATGAAAAGCTCCTCTAGTAACTGTACCTTACAGGAACTGTTGTTGGAGTGAGAGTCTGCTCCCAGGAACAATCCTAGTAGGAGACTGGTCTTGAAACTAGTTTCAGCAAAGACAAGCTGGGCTAGAAATGTTCGCTTCGCAAGTGGGGTGTATGATGTGTTGGATCCTGAACAATAACAAGCTGCTGTACACTTAGTAAAACAGCTGAAAGAAATAAATTTCGTGTTTTATTCTCGACTCCTGAAGAAGCTTTACGATCCAAAGTTTCTTTGGGAGTCAAGCATGTGGCATAAAATATAGTTGTTTTATTAAATGTTGCAGCAGCAAAGAAGAATAAGATATGCCAAGAAAACAAAAAAACAAGGAAAAAGACAGTCATGGTCATCTCATCCTCAGACTAGAGAATGCACAAATTCCAGTGATACAATTAACCGAAAATAGCTATATTCAAGTGGCATGACACCTGGTACTGAAAAACTGAGAAGCTCCTGAAAACTACAGAAGCAACTGTAGCAAACTCATTGGAAAATTCACTGGACATTTATAGGTATATAGATGTTTATATTGAAATACAAGCAAGCATAGGAAAGTTAAACTACAAGAAAAATATCAATACTACACTAGGCCTATTCCTAAACTTTAGGAAGTCGCTGTCCTGGGTTAGGAGGCTTATTGCTATCTTCAGCTTTTTTTAGCGCAGCAGAAGAAATTGTCTAATGTTCAAGTGTTTATTGTTAAATAGGTTGAATCGTTAACAAATACTTTTACCAATCCTCTTGAGAAACAATATTTTTCATATTGATCTAACAAAAGAATCCAGCCTCCCGACCTGATCAAAAGAGTTGTGAAAACATTAGATGTGATGAGATCATTGGTAGATGGCAAACAAAAACAAGTTATAAATATTAGAAGGCAGTATGGATGGGGGATGGGGCAGTAGGGGTTAAGAGATGAAGTCATTGAATCTATTCCTCAGATTCCTTTTCAGAGCTTTCTGTTTGCAATGGATGACATGTTCGTCTGCAACTCAGAAACTCTTGTGTTTGAAAATCCCTTGTAGAATTATAATCTCTGTTTAAATTTATCATTCAAATAAATGTGCCCTATTTAAAATAAATAACTGTGTTTTATCTACTTTATTAGCTGGAAATATCTACTCCTTAGTCGTGAGGGGAGACGTAGTGATTATTGACAGCTAAACCTCGACAGAAAAGAGATTAAAATAGTTAAGTAAATTATCAAC
This sequence comes from Hemitrygon akajei, assembly GCF_048418815.1. NCBI lineage: Eukaryota > Metazoa > Chordata > Chondrichthyes > Myliobatiformes > Dasyatidae > Hemitrygon > Hemitrygon akajei. Next base: position 44,944,616 of record NC_133125.1, read on the forward strand.
TTATTGTTCTAAGACTACAGTATAATCTCCTTAAAGTGAATCTGAATCAGATTTAATATCACTGGTATATGTTGTGAAATTTGTTAACTTCATGGCAGCAGTACAATGCAATGCATGCAATATTGTGAATTACAATGGCCCAGGACCATTGGAACTGCTGGAACTTTTCAATGAGCGATGGATCCAAGATGTAATTGGATGACACTCAAGTTCTCTTCTCCAGATCTTATCCTTTCCAGTTGATGAGGTACTGCACACCTTATCCATGATGGTGTGAATCCGTCATCTGGGAAGCATGTTATACTGGACCACTTTCCACCACCCTTGGATCCATTGGTGCGGGCTCAGGTAGATTGAGTGGTCCATGGACAACGTGCTTGCGGGTAGGACACATGGAAGGTAGATGTGATCTGAGGGACGTGGCAGCTGGAGGTAGTAGGTGACTGGATTGATGCAATGGGAACCCTTAAAGCGATCAATAATCTGTGACAAGAGTGTGTGGCAGTTGGTGCACAGGACCTTAACCGTTGGCTCCTCCGCGGGGAACATTGGAGATTGGTCTCCATGAACTACTTCAAAGGGCAGAGGAGGAGTATACATTATGTGACAGCTCAGCCAAGAGGAGGTACTTCTTCCATGTGGAAGGGTTAGAGGCGGCGATTTGTCACAAAAACTTCTCTACTTGCTGATTGGCTCTTTTTGACTGACCGTTGGTCTGCGGATGATAACCAGGTGACAAACTCACTGAGGTGCGGAGGAGGGAGCAGAAAGCTTGGCAGAAACAAGAGACAAATTGTTGGTCCGGGTGTGACACAACACCCTGGTGGAAGCTGTGGAAATGAACTACATATTGGAGAACCAGCTCCACCATCTCAGTGGCTGATGGAAATTTGGGAGGGCAATGCAGTGGGTCACCTTGGAGAACTAATCCACCATTATCGTTATCACTTTGGCCCCATCAGAAGGTGGCAAACCCATGATGAAATCTATAGTGATGTGGGACCATGGGCATCAAAGGACTGGTGGAGGCCAAAGGAGCCCAAAGGGCTGTTGGTTGGAGGAATTGGACTGGGCATATTGAGGGCAGGCAGCAACAAACTGAGGCACATCTGCCAACAGGGTGGGCCACCGGAACCTGTGTTACAGAAAATCCAGAGTCTGTCGTGCAACTGGATGGCTATAGAGGAGTGAAAAGTGGGCAACTGGAGTGCCTCAGAGTGCATGGCTGCCCGAATGTCCACACGGTTGTCAGGTGCATTGATTGGAGCAGGATTACACTGTAGACCCTGAAGGATCTGGTTCTCAAAGCCCCAGACAATCAGGTGAGGATCTGGGAGGATGGAATGATGAGCTGAGAGTCAATCACAGCTTCAGCTGGGTCAAACTGTCATGTCAGTGTGTCCACATTAGTGTTTCAACATTGGTTGAGTTGGTGGGTCTTTTCCTTGGATATGAGGTTCTGGTGGTCAGTCTAGATCAGGAAGGGCTCTGCATTTCCTCCTCAACCATTCCTCTATGATCCATTTAAAGGCAAGTAGCTCCCTGTCTCCTACTTGATATCTGCACAGTGTAGAGTTGAACTTCCATGAGAAGACAGAAGGGTATGTCTTCCAGTTGAGTCATTTCTGGGAGAGGATGGCTCCAGCACCCATATGTAATGCATCCACCACACGACAAAAGTTCTGGAGGGGTTCTAATGGTGGAGAATGGGAGCAGTGGTGAAGCATCTCTTGAACTCCTCAAAAGTGTGGTCTGCAGCTGAAGACCAGGTTATCTGTAAAGTGGATGACTTATTGAGGGATGTGAGAGGACTTTCTTTTTTTTGTAATTTATTTTTTTATTGAAGTTCATCATCAAACAAACATTTCCATAAGATGTATTTCAGACATTGTACATATATATCATATAATCATATATGTCACAAATCTCCACATAATATTTATCTGAGGTATACACTTATACAAAAGAGCGGAAAGAGAAAACAATCAAAAGGAGAAAACTATGTACAAGTAGGGAGTGATCTTTTTTTTACGACATATTCATTGATTTGTGAGAATAAAATCAGGCCTATGAGGCATTATGTAGTTAAACCATTTTTCCCAGTATGAATCAAATTGTTCCAGCTTATGATTAACAGATGCTGTTATCTTCTCCATTTTGTAAATGTCCATTGTGATTTCCATCCATACATTTAAAGTTGGGCTCTCCTGTGATAACCATTTCCTAGTAAGAGTCTTTTTACTAGCCACCAACAGTATATTCATTAAATATTTATCTCTTTTCAACCATTCTTGAGGTATATACCCAAAATATATGGTCTTTCTCTGTAAGGGTACTTCACATTTAAAGATGTCTTGTAGGGCATTGTGTATCCCCCTCCAATAGTTTTTGATAACAGGGCAGTCCCAAAAAATATGATAATGATTTGCATTTTGATTTCCACAATTTCTCCAGCAAACAGGGAGGTTACTATCATAATGGGATTTCTGAGAGGGTGTAATTAAATATCTTATCAAGTTTTTCCACCCGAGCTACCTCCACTCCTGTGAACTGGTACACTTCCATTGGTACCTCCATATTATTGTCCATTCTTCCTCAGATATAATTATCCCTCCTTTCGTCTCCCATTTTGTTTTACTGTATGAAGTCGAATGTGTTTTAAAATTTGACAACCCCTTATACATGCTTGAAATGATTCTACTACTGTTATTTAAATTATATGCTTTTCTAAATAGCTCTATCAAGCATGTACTTGCCTTGGTTACATTTTAAAGGAGTCCTATTAACATATTGTCGCATCTGTAAATACCGATAAAAGTCTTGTTTTTCTATTAAGTGTTTCTCTTTAAGCATTTCAAAACTGAACAGTGTTCCTTCTTTCATTATGTTGCAAAGAACTGTTATTCCTTTAGCTGTCCAGTCCTTAAATCTAGCATCTAGTTTATTTGGTGTAAAATCCGAGTCATATGCACACCATTTAAGAATTGCAACATCTCCCTCTAAATTATAGTCTTTTATAGTAGTTTTCCATATTTTAAGAGTCAATTTCACCCATGGGTTACCAATAGTATTTATGTACCTTTGCAGGTTGTTATCAGCCAAAATTGCTTGTATGGGGATGGGAAGTACCCGCTCCTCAATGTTTTTCCATTGAGTGTCATATGATGGGTTGCACCAACATATCACAGCTCTCAACTACGCTGCAAAATAATAATCTCTAAGAGAAGGTAGGCCCCATTCCCGCTTTTCCTTTGCTAATTGCAAAGTTTTGAGACGAACTCTAGGTCTTTTACCTTGCCAAATATACCTTGATAACATCTTGTTCCATTCATTGAACTGATTTTGATTAATCTCTATTAGTAGGGTCTGAAAGAGATATAACAGTCTGGGCAGTATATTCATTTTAATAGACTCAATCCTTGAACTGAGACTAAAAACAGGAATCAGGTTCCATCTTGCCATATCTTCCTTAATTATTTTATATAAAGGCTGATAATTACATTCTGATAATTTTGTCAAATCTTTTGGCATAATGATGCCCAAATATTTGAAAGACTCTGTTTGCCATGCCCAGGGATATCTACTTTCGATTTCTCTTGGTGGGCTATAGTTATATGAAAGTACTTGGGGTTGATCTTGTATCCTAATAATTGACCATATTGTTCAAAGGATTGCATCAATTTAGGTAAAGAGTATGTTGGTTGCCCTAGATAGATCAAAATGTCTTCCGCGTAACAAGCCAATTTATGCTCTGTCCCTTTAATAGTAATTCCCCTGATATCTTCATTTTGTCTGATGTATTGAGCTAATGGTTCCAGATATAATGCGAAGAGTAGCGGTGATCATGCCTGTCTCGTGCCCCTTTCTAGGGAAAGACTATTTGATGAATATCCATTGATTTTAATCTTAGCAGTAGGATTGTCATATAGTGTCTGTATAGTTTTAATAATAGTGTCTTGGAAACCAAATCTATGTAAAACTCTGTAAAGAAAATTCCAATTAACCGAATCAAATGCCTTTTCAGCGTCCACGCTTATCACTATTGCTTTGATTTTATTTTTTTTGTATATGATCCATAATGTGAAGTGTCCTTCGTATATTGTCTTGTGTCTGGCGTTATCGTATAAAACCTGTCTGATCATTACGTATCAGTATGGGTAGAAACTCCTCTAATCATTTGGCCATGATGGAGGTTGTTACGTACCCGTGACACGTGACGGTGGTACCCTTGTCACGTGACTGGGGTTGAAGTTATACTGGACATGAGGTAATGGTGGAGTGATGTCATTTTCCCGCCAGTAGAGGTCATGTGACAGGTTTTTTCTACAGGGTATAAAAGGAAGACCCACCCTGTCAGGTGGGGCAGTTCGTGGCTGGATTTGCCAAGATGACTTCATGTTACTGTGTGATTTAATGTGATGACGCAGTTTAGTTAAAAATGAAGTTTTATATAATGCCTAAAGTTTAAAAGGTCAGAGCCAACGGTTTCTTTGCTAAGGGAGAGTGAAGAAAAGTTTGGAAAATGGAGATCGAGAAGAATCGATTTTCGATGGATTGACTTCGACCTTGTGTGATCCTCATTCGGAAGGATTTCGTTGACTATTCTCGCTGTTGACCCCTGGGATGACCAGAAAGGGTTTGAGAATAGTGTGGAAGAGAGGTCAGTCACTTTAAGTTGTTATATTTAATAAAATTCGACGTGGGAGTTCGACGCTGGGAATCGAAGGACATCGACGTGGAAGAGAATTTACATCGCTTTAAAAAGTCTCTCCTTTTAAAAGTACCGTGAGCTTTTGAACTGTCGGCATATCGTTCTTTGAACTGTTTTCATTCGGCAATTCGCTTTGGAGAACTGTTTTTTTCAATACTACTTTAAAGACTGTTTGAGACTGCAAAGCTATTAAGAACTGTCTGACCAGCTGCCAGCAGCTGAGCTCGGACCATTGTTTGGGTTTGTTTACATTTGAAGGGGGTTTGTTATCAGTGTTTAATAAACGTGTTATTCGTTATAAAACCCCTTGCCTAACTCATCTATATTATTGTTGCCCGAATACGTAACATAATTATGGGGGCTACGTTCGGAATTGAATTTTTGATTTTAAAAAGTTTTTTGAATTTTGAATCGGTGTTTTGGTAACGGGGATTGCTCGGTTTTTTTTTGTTTGATTGGCTTGTGAGTGGTATTCGGCAACGATGAATATTGATGAGTTTCTGGATTCGCCAGTCGCGGATTTGTTAGCGAAGGCGAAAAAAACTGAAGTCTCTGAACTTGCTATTCGGTTGCATCTTAAAGGGATTTTGCCAACTACATCAAAAGCTGTAATACAGAGAAAGATAGCAACACATTTTGTGGCTTCGGGTCATTTTGAAGAATCGATTTTAGAATCGTTTCCAATAAGTAATCTGGAGATGCAGTTGCAAATTGAACAAATGATGTTAGAGAGGTGTAAATTGGAATCTGAGCAGAAGAAAAGAGAATATGAATATGCAATGGCTAAATTAAGGTCTGTAGAACAGTCTGCTGATTCTAAAAAACCGTTTGTTGCTAGCCAAGAAATTAAATTGGTCCCTCCATTTAGTGAAACAGAAGTGGAAAGATATTTTCAACATTTTGAAACTATTGCTCAGAAAGATAAATGGTCAGTGTTATTACAGAGTGTAATCAAAGGCAAGGCACGACACGTTTACACAGCTTTAACTGCTGCGCAAGCATTAGATTATGATATTGTGAAAGAAAATATTCTCAAATCGTATGAATTGGTCCCAGAAGCGTATAGGGAAAGATTCAGGAGTTTGAAAAAGTCTGTGGAAAAGACTTATGTGGAATTTGCCTATGATAAAGCTATGTGTTTTGAGAGATGGGTTTCTTCTAAAAATGTAGATGAGGACTATGAGACATTGAGAGAGCTGATTTTGATGGAGGAATTTAAAAGAAGCATTCCTGTTGAAGTAAGGACCTACTTAAATGAGAGGGATACTGAGAAATTGCAGGACTGTGCTAGATTAGCTGATGAGTATGTTTTAATCCATAAGAATAAATTTCCTCAGGGTAGAATTTTTAAGAGGAAAAATAATATGGAGACTCGAGGTAAATCAGAAATTAAATTAGAGGTTAATGAGAGAGGTAAGGAGGAAGGAAAACCTGTGAAGGAAAGACAGTTTGGTCTTATTTGTAACTATTGTAAGAAGTCTGGCCATGTAATAGCTAACTGTTTCAAATTGAAAAAGAAAGAGAAGGAAGCAGTTCCGGATGCTTGTGTGCAACATACTAAAGCACCTGTAAAGTTACAGGGTTTGGTAAACACAAATGAGGATTTGTTAGAGTCTGACAAAGTTAGAAAGGGATATGATCATTTTATCACTGAAGGGTTTGTATCCTTGAAAGAAGGATCTACTCTGGTGCCAATAAAAATTCTTAGGGATACTGGAGCTTCTCAATCACTGATGTTAGATAGTGTGTTGAAGTTTAATGAAGAGAGTGATACTGGTGAGGTGAATTACATAAGAGGTGTTGGAAGTGATTTTATGCCTGTACATTTACATGAAGTAAATTTAAAGTCAGGGTTAGTTACAGGATTTGTTAAGGTAGGATTACAGCATAGCTTACCTGTGAAGGGTATTTCTTTATTGTTAGGTAATGATTTGGCAGGTGGACAAGTTTTTCCTGAAGTGCATTTGACAATGGAATCAGAGGTACCTGAGGTGAATTCTAACACAGATTTTTCTTGTGTTGTGACTAGAGCTATGGCTAAAAAAATTGATGTGCAGAATGAGGTTGTTACTCATGACTGTTCAACTCAGGATTTGAGTTTTGAGGATGTGTCAGAAACTTTCTTACCTTCGTTGTTTGAACAAGATTCTGGGAGTAAGTCTGACTATGAAGATTTATCTTTGTCTCGGAAGGAGATGATAGCAGAGCAGAATAGAGATCCTGAGATTATAAAATTAAGGGAACAAGCTTTACTAGGTAGTGAAATTGAGAAGGTGTCAGTAGGATATTACTTGGAAAAAGGAGTGTTGATGAGGAAGTGGAGGTCGCCTACAATTCCTGCAAGTGAGGAATGGAATGTTGTTTATCAGGTAGTTGTTCCTAAAGTTTATCGGAATGAGATTTTGACTTTAGCTCATAGTGTGCCTTTAGGTGGACATCAAGGGGTAAGGAAAACTGTGGACAAGATTTTAAAACATTTTTACTGGCCTGGTTTAAGAAAAGATGTGGCGATGTTTTGTAAGACGTGCCATACTTGTCAAATTGTGGGTAAACCAAATCAGGTTACACCAGTAGCTCCATTACAACCTATTCCAGCATTTGGTGAACCGTTTTCTAAAGTTATTGTAGATTGTGTTGGTCCATTACCAAAGACAAAAACTGGTTATCAGTATTTGTTGACTATCATGTGTACTTCGTCTAGGTTTCCAGAGGCAGTACCACTTAGGAATATAAAAGCTAAAACTGTGACGAAGGCTCTTATAAAATTCTTTACTTATTTTGGATTGCCTAAGGAAATACAAACTGATCAAGGTAGTAATTTTATGTCTGGATTGTTGCAACAGATAGTTTATAAATTGGGAGCTAAGCAAATTACTTCGTCTGCATACCATCCAGAATCGCAAGGTGCCTTGGAGAGGTTTCATTCTACTCTCAAGAATATGATTAGGACATATTGTGTGGAGAATGAAAGTGACTGGGATGAGAGTATAAACTTACTTTTATTTGCAGTAAGGGAATCGGTACAGGAATCTTTAGGGTTTAGTCCATTTGAACTTGTGTTTGGGCATAGAGTTAGAGGACCTTTAGCTTTATTGAAGGAACAATGGATTAGTAAGGAAGTGCATACTAATTTGTTGGACTATGTTTTGAAATTTAAGGACAGGTTACATAGAGCTTGTAGCTTAGCCAAGGAAAATTTGAAGTTGGCTCAGGAGAAAATGAAGACTTGGTATGATAAGGAAGCTAGGATGAGGATGTTTAAGCCTGGAGATAAGGTGTTGGTTCTTTTCCCAGTGCAGACAAATCCTTTACAAGCTAGATTTCATGGACCTTATGAAATTGTGTCTAGAGTTAATGATGTGGATTATGTAATAAAAACTCCAGATCGTAGAAGGTCAACACAACTTTGCCACATAAATATGATTAAACCATATTTTGAGAAACAATCTGATACTGTGACTGTTGTGGTTAGTGAGAATGAGTTGGATTTAACTGGGAACATGATAGATGATTCATCTGACTTTCATTCTAAATCTAACATTGTTTCTGTTAGGTTACCTAATTCGACTATTTTGGAAAATATGGATGAGAAATTAGCACATTTACAGCTAGAGCAGAAACAACAGATGAAGGAATTGATTTTTAAGTATAAGGATTTGTTTCCAGATGTTCCGAGAAGGACTACTGTAGCTTCACATGATGTAGATGTTGGAGATGCCAAACCTATTAAACAACATCCATATAGAATGAACATGGAAAAATGTGAACTTGCTGAGAAAGAAATTGAATACATGTTAGAGAATGATATTATTAGACATTCTAACTCGAATTGGAGTTCGCCATGTGTTATGGTGCCAAAACCTGATGGTAGTATTAGGTTTTGTACGGACTATAGGAAGGTGAATGCTGTAACGAAAACAGATGCATATCCAATTCCTAGAGTAGATGATTGTGTAGATAAAGTTGGGAAAGCAAAGTTTCTTACAAAGATTGATTTATTGAAAGGGTATTGGTGTGTTCCATTAACGGACAGAGGTAGAGAGATTTCTGCATTTGTAACTCCATCTGGGTTATATGAGTATAATGTTCTTCCATTTGGGATGAAGAATGCGCCAGGTACTTTTCAGAGGATGATTAATTCTGTGATTCAGGGATTGAAAGATACTGATGCTTATATTGATGATTTAGTGACAGGAAATGATACTTGGGAAGCACACATTATTGCGGTGGAGAAATTGTTTGAAAAGCTTTCAAAAGCTAACTTGACTATTAATTTAGCCAAGAGTGAATTTGGACATGCTACTGTGACTTACCTTGGTTATGTTGTAGGTCAAGGTAAGGTAGCTCCTGTTCAGGCAAAAGTTCAGGCAATTTTGGAAATTCCCACTCCGACGGGGAAAAAAACTCTCAGAAGGTTTTTGGGAATGGTAGGATATTATCGAAAATTTTGTAAGAATTTTGCTAATGTTGCCCTTCCATTAACTAATCTTCTGCAGAAGAATGTGAAGTTTGTGTGGACAGTGTTTTGTCAGGAAGCATTTGAAAAATTGAAAACAATGATATGTGAACAACCTGTGCTTAAGGCACCTGACTTTGAAAAACCTTTTTCATTAGCTGTGGATGCTAGTGATGAAGCTGCGGGAGCAGTATTGATGCAAAGGAATGAAGGTGATGAGGTTGATCATCCAGTAGCTTACTTTTCTAAGAAATTTAATAAGCATCAAAGAAACTATTCAACAATAGAGAAAGAATTGTTATCTCTTGTTTTAGCTTTGGAATATTTTGAGGTATATGTTGGTACAACTCAAAAACCACTTGTTGTTTACACTGATCATAATCCGTTAGTTTTTCTGAGTAAGATGAAAAACAAAAACAGAAGATTGTTAAATTGGAGTTTGATGTTACAAGAGTACAATATTGTGATAACTCATATTAAAGGTAAAGATAATGTGGTTGCTGATTGTCTATCTCGATATTGAATGTACAATGTTTTTTTTTGGAGTGGTTTTTTTTTATTGTAACACTCCTACTGTATTGTATATTGTGTATGTTATGTAATTTATACATTTGTTTTTTTTTGTAAGTAATTGTTAAAAATTTTTGTTCTTGATAGACCAAAAATGTTTTTTTTGGAGGGAGGTGTTACGTACCCGTGACACGTGACGGTGGTACCCTTGTCACGTGACTGGGGTTGAAGTTATACTGGACATGAGGTAATGGTGGAGTGATGTCATTTTCCCGCCAGTAGAGGTCATGTGACAGGTTTTTTCTACAGGGTATAAAAGGAAGACCCACCCTGTCAGGTGGGGCAGTTCGTGGCTGGATTTGCCAAGATGACTTCATGTTACTGTGTGATTTAATGTGATGACGCAGTTTAGTTAAAAATGAAGTTTTATATAATGCCTAAAGTTTAAAAGGTCAGAGCCAACGGTTTCTTTGCTAAGGGAGAGTGAAGAAAAGTTTGGAAAATGGAGATCGAGAAGAATCGATTTTCGATGGATTGACTTCGACCTTGTGTGATCCTCATTCGGAAGGATTTCGTTGACTATTCTCGCTGTTGACCCCTGGGATGACCAGAAAGGGTTTGAGAATAGTGTGGAAGAGAGGTCAGTCACTTTAAGTTGTTATATTTAATAAAATTCGACGTGGGAGTTCGACGCTGGGAATCGAAGGACATCGACGTGGAAGAGAATTTACATCGCTTTAAAAAGTCTCTCCTTTTAAAAGTACCGTGAGCTTTTGAACTGTCGGCATATCGTTCTTTGAACTGTTTTCATTCGGCAATTCGCTTTGGAGAACTGTTTTTTTCAATACTACTTTAAAGACTGTTTGAGACTGCAAAGCTATTAAGAACTGTCTGACCAGCTGCCAGCAGCTGAGCTCGGACCATTGTTTGGGTTTGTTTACATTTGAAGGGGGTTTGTTATCAGTGTTTAATAAACGTGTTATTCGTTATAAAACCCCTTGCCTAACTCATCTATATTATTGTTGCCCGAATACGTAACAGAGGTAAATAACCTATAATCTACATTAAGAACGGGTATTGGTCTAAATGACCCACATTCCAGTTTATCCTTGCCTTCTTTCGGTATAGCTGAGATTATCACTTCCTTCCATCTGGGTGGCATTTGTGCCTTTTTTAGAGCCCAGTTCAGTGTGGGGAGTAAAACAGGAATTAACTCATTTTTAAATTCTTTTTACCACTCTGCCGTAAACCCATCTGATCCTGGTGACTTGCTTAATTTAAGCCTACTAATTGCAGCTTTTAATTCAACTTCAGTTATGTCAGCAGTTATCATTCTATTTTGTTCTTCGCTTAAAGTGGGTAACTCTGGAGAATTCAGGAAGGTGTCAGATTGGGTTATGCTTCCCCCTCGAACTTTGGAATATAGAGTTTTGTAAAACATTTCAAAAGCTTCTTGGATTTCACTTAGCTTATTTTTTATCATTTTTGTTCTTGGATCCCTAATTCTATGAATTGTATTTTCTGCTATCTTTTTTTTTCAGTTTCCACGCCAGTATTTTCATAGACTTAGATCCATTTTCATAATGTCTCTGTTTCAGAAACATTAAATTTTTCTTGATTTCTTGCATAGCCAGACTATTAATTTCATTCCTAATTTTTTAAATTTCCTTTAATGTATCCTGTGCCAAATTCAATTTGTGTTTTTTCTCTAGTTCCATCAGCCTATTTTGTAATTCCTCTAATGTTTTATTCCTTTTTTTCTTATATGAAGATATTGCTATAATTTTCCCTTTTAAGATAGCCTTCAGAGTATCCCATAAAATGGGAGGTGAAACCTCTCCATTATCATTGAATTCTAAGTAGAGACCAATTTCTTTTTTAATTTATTCCTTAAAGTACGGATCATTGAGTAGACTTGAAGTTAGTTTCCAAATAGTATTCTTTGATTGTAGGTCAAAATCAACAGATGAATATATAGGTGCCTGGTCACTTACATCTATTGTCCCAATTCCCCAGGTGTTTATTTTGTCTTTGTCTTTTCCAAATGTTATGAAATAGTCTATTCTTGTATACATAGAATGGGGAGCAGAATAATGAGTGTAATCCCTTCTGTCAGGGAAAAGGTCCCTCCATACATCAATTAAACCAACATCTTCAAAAAGTGTATTAACTTTCTAATGTAAAGATTTTGTTTCATAGGTTTTTCTATTGGAAAAGTCTAACTTTGGTTGTAATTGTAAATTTAAGTCTCCCCTACATATCAGGAGACTTTCTGTTTCCGCTACCATAATATTAGTAATTTTCTGAAAGAAACCAATATTACTTCCCAGGGGGTGCGTATATATTCAATAGAGTAACTGAAGTTCCATCTATATTCCCCCTTACCAGAATATATCTGCCCTCCTTATCTCCCATTTCAAATACTTTTTCAAAATTTAGCTTACTTGAGATAAGAATAGCAACTCCTCTCCTATGTCCTGATTTATATGAGGAGAAAAACAAATTAGTGAAGCCCATTCTCTTTAGTTTTCTATGCTCATTATCACTTAAGTGAGTTTCTTGTAAATATACTACATGAGCTTGTTCTTTTTTTTCATTTTGGATAAAATTCTATTTCATTTGATTAGATTTAATAGCCCATTGACATTAAAAGAAATGAATTTTACTTTGTCCTTAGCCATCTGTATTTATCTGTCAATGTATCTTTGAAATTAGCAGAATAAAACTTAATTGATCTACTCCCTGAACAAATAAGAACCAAGAAACACAAATAATAACAAAAAAGGCAACGAATGTGTGATTCCAAGGCTGAGATCTCTAGTAGATGACCCTGCATTGAGCTAGAGGAAATGTCTAGCTGTGGGGGATAACCCCTCCTACTTGTAAGTTGAGGGCCCCCATTGCAGTATTCATAAAAGTCATTGAACAAATCCATTACACAGAAAAGATTTCCCTGTGTACTCCTATATATATATATATATACACACACACACACACACACACACACACACACACACACACACACACACACACACACACACACACACACACACACACACACACACACACACCCTTCGTAGAATCTCCACCTTAGTACTGCATCGAAGGAATTTAATTACCATTGAGTGTGGTTTATCTTCTTTGCCTCGGGTAGGCCGTGGGACAATCGCGCGATGCGCCCTCTCAATTTCCAGCTCCATAGTCGAGGGAAGCTCCAGTGTGTCCCGCAGCAACTTTCCTACAAACTTCGTCATAGACAAACCCTCTGCTCCTTTGGGAACATTGTATATCCTGATATTTCTCCGCCGTGATCTTCCCTCCAGGTCAAGCAGTTTACCTTCTTGTTGATTTAATATTTTTATCGTCTTACTTAGCATCTGTTCCACGTTTTGCATGCGATCTTCCACCTTCTCAATTTGAGTCTCTGCCACCGCTATTTTTTGATTGACGTTGGTGAGCTTTGACTTAATATCATGTAGCTGCTGTTTTATATCTTTTTGGAACTCGCGTATCTCTTTCAAATTTTTGATCATATTCGCCGCTTCGCCTGAACGAGGCCCATCGTCAGCCTCGCTAGCAGGTGGTCGGGTAGGAGAGCTGCTCGCTGCACCCCTCTCGTCCACAGGCTCCACAGTGATGCTTTTTTTAATTTCCATTCTTTTGCCCCATTCTTGCCCCTCTTATCAGTTCAAATACTTTTGAAAAATCCTATATTTGCTGGGTTAACGGGGCAAAATATGCGTTTTTCCGAAGGAACTATTGACTCAAGCTGCCATTCTTGATGATGATGTCACTGGAACCTCGTGAGAGGACTTTCAAGGACTATTTATCTCATGTTCTTGATATTTATTGCTAACTTATTTATTATTATTACTTTTATTCTTTTTTTCTTTTTTTTTGTATTTGCCCAGTTTGTTGGATTTTTTTTTGCACATTGGTTTTTTTGCACATTGGTTGTTGTCCATCTTGTTGGGTCCATTGATTCTATCATGTTTTTTGTATTTACTGTGATTGCCCACATGAAAATGAATCTCAGGGTTATATATGGTGACTTCGATAATAAATTTACTTTGAACTTTAAAAATGAATGAACAGTCGACATATTGGGGCAAGACCTTCATCAGGACTCGAAAGGAAGGGGGAAAACACCAAAATAAAAAGCTGTGGTGAGGGAAGCTAGAAGCTGATAGCTGAAGCCGGGCGGATGGAAATGTAAAGGGCTGGAGAAGAAGGAATCTAATAGGAGAGGAGAGAGAATGATAAAGAAATTTACCTATGACCAATTTGTCTATTCACAAGAGAAGCATAAATTAAATGTAAATAGTACACAATTTTTGCAAGAAAAAGCACAATTAAATGGCATGGCCCAGATGCCATATGGGTGTTGCCTTCTTCAGGCAGTGTCTCATGTTGATTCTACCACTGGTGGAGAAAGTGCTCTATCCTTGTTTCCCTGCAAGAATTACCCAAAGCAGACAGCTGTGTCTCCATTCTTATCTGTAGTAAAACAACTTCAGCAAAACAGCCTACAGGAGGCCTTAAGAATTCAGTTTAAAATTCAGTTGGCTTCACAAGCATTTAGTAAATTTGCTGAACTTACATGAAACCATTTTCTACATGTGTTCTTAATTCCACCAGGTTCTGGTTCTGAAACCTATAGTTTTCAAAGACAGTCATTTTCTACCACAGTGTAATGTATGTATTTAGCTAAATATATGATTACAGATAATTTCCAGATGATAATGAAGAATATAATTCGGACTACGTGAACCCAAGAAACATTCAGTTTGAGACTATTTTACAGAATACAAGTGAATTCAGGCAGTGTTAGTGAGTAACTTATTATGCAGTTAACCAAATATCGCAGAAGACTTCAACTCATTTTTAATGTCTTTAATTTAAAATCATTTATTCACTAGTTTAAGTTTCAATTTCAGCTGGGTCATCTTGGTATAGTAAATTTCAGCAATGGGCTCTGTTTGTACAAAAAGACATTGCCCGGTACTAACAATCAGCAATGGTAGAGAGGGAACTGCAACCATCAACCATAAAGGTGATGCACAAAATGTTAGAGCGTGCATATAGTTGGCATGAAGCATCCTAGTCAAATGTGTTTCAAGTGTCTGGCGCAAGATACTTAATACAATCCAGGGAACTTTTCTCAGGGGTTTGACTGAGCAAAGTTCCTTTCGAGCTACATGTCAACAAGTCTCGGTCCTTTAAAACTAATTTTCTGCTATTTTGGAAGCAGCTGTGAGGCAGATACTAAGAGCATACAGTATGCGCAGATAAGTTTGGACGTTGAGCTGACATGAAAGTGTGGTTGGATGCCCAGTCCATTAGTTGGTATACATTTCGATACAATCTTCTTTAATCATCTTTGGTTATTTTATAGATGAGCAGTTATTTGAAAGAATAAATTATTTTTGCAGCTGTCACGGCCTTTCTACAACAAAATCATTATTGTTAATTTACCATGAAAATGAAGGCTTGCTGACCTTCATTTATTGGCGTATTGCCAAGCTTACAGTGCTGCACTCTACTTCGGGAAAGATATCCAGCCTTGATGATTTTTCTATGATTTGGCAGAAACTGGACAGTTTTCAATTCACCATCAACAAGTGCGAACTATATAATTTGTTATGGCTTCTAACCCCAAGGGTGATCCATCTGTTCATGGTTAGATTTGCTGTTACTAGTTGGGAAAGCCTGCAGTCTCAGCTACACCCTATGGATCAGGTAAATTTGATCATAGCTCCTTTTAGTTTTCCACTTCATTTGTTGCCAATTAAGTGCTTTCCTCTGGCATCAATTACACCCTGGTGCAGAACAGCTTACAGTCTGATTTTCTTCAATGTGTTCCTCTGAGAAAGATGTCTTGTTTTTTCCTTTAATGAATAATTTTCTGATATATTAGTCATACTGCAGGAGTTGCATCTTGCAGTCATGATATCATGACGAATTGTGATTAGTTCTAGTCTCACCAACCTCAGGGAAAGAAATCCTAAAGGATATCTTCTTTAAAAACCTTGATTGCGAATGCATTTCTTTTAATATCCTGAAGTGGAATGTTGGTATCGTTTAGCTCAGGTTCATTTTGATATTAGTTTTATTTAACCTTAAGGTATTGAAGATAATTAAGAAACTTGGTAAGTGACTATTTATTGTAGAAACTGTTTATTTATAATTTTTTCCTATAGTTGTACGGGTTGTATTTACCAGAGTAATTTTGCTTTTCTCCATCTTGCCTGATCCCATTACATAGAATTCTGAACATAAGAAATTATCAAAATTAGAATAGTGGAGACAATGTAGAGGGAAGCAGGATGAAATTCAGGAATAACTTTTCAAGCTATTTGAATCTGAATAATGTTGAATAATAAGTTATTTAAATTTGAATATATTTTCAGTACATTCATGATGGGAAGAAATAGCCCAATGTACTCTTTCACTGGCATAGCATCTGAGTGGATGAGGAAGGCCATTTGAAATTTGAACTATGGAAATGGTGTTTGATTTCTGACTATAATGAGTAATTTTTAGTAGTTTTGTTTGTATATAGAGCGTGCGGAGTTTTTTAACGTGCAGTTAGGGATATGTTGTACCTCACACTGTATGGGGAGAGATGTCTGATTTCTGACTATTGTACTATTTACTGTAAGCAAAATAATGTTTTTGTTCTGACCATTATGAGAAGTGTGCACTATTTCTGATTGCAGGGGGTGAGTGTCTAATTTATGACTGTTTAGTGAGGTGTTTTGTACTTTTGAATGTTTAGGGAGAAGAATCTAATTGTTGACCATGGGCAGAGGTATCTGATATCTGATGGTTAGGAGGAATGTGTTTTACTTCTGTCTATGTAAAGAGATAAATAATTTCTGACTATGGGGAGGGTTGTCTGATTTCTGATTTTATGGGGAGAGGTATCTGATTTTTGATTGGATGGGTAGGAGTGTCTGATTTCTGACTGAAAGGGGAGGGGTGTCTGATTTCTGATACCATGGGGACAGATGTCTGATTTCTGAATGGATAGAGAGGGGTGTCTGAATTCTGAATCCATGGGGATGGATGTCTGATTTCTGATTGGACAGGGAGAAGTGTCTGATTTCTGAATCCATGGGGACGGATGTCTGATTTCTGACTGTATGGGGAGAGGAGTCTGATTTCCAAATCTATGGGGATGAAAGTCTGATTTCTGAATCTATGGGGAAGGTGTCTGATTTCTGTTTGCACAATAGGCAGTTTCTAATTTCTATGTAGTGGTTAATGTCTGATTCTAGACAGTGTAGGGATGGCAGATTTCTGACAGTATAAAAAGGGGCCTCTGATTTCTGACAGAATACTGAGGACTACCTTATTTTGGATTATCTTTCAAGGATAGTTTGATTTCTGACTGCAGATTGAGGATTGCTTCATTCCTGACTATGAAAGGTAAAATCAAAATGGCAGAAATACTCAGGCAAGGTCTGTGCAGAAACAGAATTAATGATTATTGTGCATGGCCTTCTGTCTATTGCTCTCACCACTGATGCTGCATGACCTGATAATTGTTTCCTGCATTTTCTGCTCTTATTTCAACTTCCAGCATCCACTTTGTTTATTTTTTTCAATTAGTTTGTAATGAAGTGTGTCCAACATCAAACTACATAAAATTACACAAGGTCAGACCACAGAGGCACACCATTTGGATCATTAAGTCATTTTCTACTATTGTTTTTCCAGAGGGGATTTCAAGGCGAATCCCCATCTCTCATACATTTCTGTATTCAATTAAGTCTTCTTAAGCAATTGTCTAATTCCCTTCAGAAGAATGAAAGGTTTTGTTTCAAAAGCAGGTTATATAATGAATTTAAACCTTTATAGAGATTAATTTTTCAAGCTGGCGACATTTTATTTTCTATTTTCAACATTTATTTGAGAATTGTGAGATGATCCTTGATGATGCAATTTAAATTTAAACATCAGCCTTAATTTCACTTGACAAGATGCTAGCGAACAATGCTTCCTCGGGCAACATCTTCCAGGTAATCCGTGAAACAGTTTACCTCACTTCCTTTCCGTCTTCTTTTTATCTTAAACATGTTTCTGGAACTGTTAGGGCCTGCGATTTACAGTTTGGAGAAAGATTGAGTGATCTACTGCTTTACTGTCTCTGAGAAAATTTCAGGAGGCAAGTGGCCTCGCGGCGCAAAAGCTTAGAAATGGGGTGTGAGCCCACGATCGACTCCATTTCTCGCCAGTTAAAGGTTTGAGGAAGATTGAAACATTGAAGCAAATGTGGAAACGCGAGCAACTGTTCAGCGCCAACTACCTGCCGTTTGCTTGCTGTTGTGACAGATCTCTTGCTTGCTGCTCCCAAGTGCCCTCTGAGTTTGAGCAGTCTCTCTCCCTCCCTCCCCCTCACTCTCTCTCTCTCTCTCTCCCTCTCCCTCTCCCCCTCAACGCTGTCAGAGGATGTTACTGAAGTTCCATGATTTATGGACTGTAGTTCAAATTGGGCTCTTTCAGTTTTATTTTTTTACAGTCTGCATTTTCACCTGTGCTTTCTTGTCGCCATTTGGCACAATTAGTTAGATTTTTTGTGCGGGGGTTGGGTTAGTGTTTGGCATTTGATGTTCTTGCCACAATTTGCATGATATTTTTTCACGAGGGGGCTTGATGATCGTGTTGCCGCTGGTGAGATTTTTTTTGCTCCGGGAGGGGGTTGATGTTTTTCTTTGAATGACCTCCATGGTTTTCTTTGATTCATGGCTATCTGGAGAAGACAAATCTCAAAGTTGTAAACTGTATACATACTTTGATAATAAATGAACCCTTGAACCTTTGAACCAATAGCAAAATAGCTCAAGTGACACCACTGCTACTTTCACTTTTATCATAAAACATCAAGATCGCTACTTTTCTTACATAAATTAAAAATAAACCAGAATGGTGTAGCTGATCTTCAGATTTGAATCTTTAAACACCTCCTCATTGGCTCCCCATAATTCAGCAAACAACTTCTTCAGTTTTTCATCCTCATCTTCAAATTGTTCCATAGATTGTGGTCCCTTCCCCATTGATCTCCTCCACTGTACTTTCAACAATGGTCTCCTGTTTGTGAAGACTATATAATTTCTTGTGAAATAGAGAGGACTGTTTGACTTCTGATTGTGTGGTAGGCACTATATAATTTCCATTACGTAAAGAGGATGTTTTGATTTCTAACTGTGCAGTGTATAGTGTCGAAATCTGAATGGGAAGGATTTCTTACTGTTGTGAAGGCTTATAAACGGTGAGTAATTCCTAATATGACAATAAGGACTATCAGGGTTTCAATTATGTATTGATGCTTATCTGATTTCCTGCCAAATCATTGAAATTATTTGATCTCTATGAGATAACTGACTTGATTTCTGACTGTGTTGTTTTAGTTTTGACTGTAAAATAGTAACGCCTTTGTTTGCTTGATTCTTATTTGCATAATGGCAATTTCCTGATAGCTGAAACGGAAAATGATGTTAAGCGCTCAACAGATCTGATTTATGACTCCAAGGTTTGCATAATTTAGGATATATAGAAGCTATTGTTTGATGATGCCTAATTAGTGAGAGCTGTTAGATATTTAAAATCACTTCTTCAGAGCCTAACAATAATGATGATAATTACAGAATTGCTGAATTTCAGCACTTGTTTGGAATATGTTTGTTATAGAGTTACCAAAATATTTCAGACTGATGACAGGCATGGTGCTATAGTTGGCACCAGAATCTGTGATGGACTTTAAAGGGTCCGAGAGGCTTATTGCTAACCTCAGCTTTCTTGCACAACGGGTGGCTGGCTGTTAAGATGCTTGGTTTGCATAGTGACAAGGAAATTTCTTGTCTGCATTAGCCAACACAGAAAACAATGGGTTTTTGTCGTTTAGTACATAAAATATGATTACAGGTTGGGATGTTTCTGTACTCAAGAGGGTCACCACTCACAGCATTAATAGTGGATGTTTGGGGCTCTGTCACCAGAAGCTTTTAAGATCATTTGTGTGAGTTACTTTCTCCCAGCAAAGATATCTGGAAAGCATAGCATGAGATGTTGTCATCCAGCAAAAAATACTATAAATGCCAGAAGCATTGGCTATTGTTTGCAATGACAAGGAGAATGCCAGAAAGATGATGGTGACAGAAAGAAATACTAGTATTCATTCCTCAGCTGTTGGTTTCTCTGACAGATGACTTGTTCATCTGCAACATGTTGGTAAGCTCTTCTAGTTTGTTAGAATCGTACCTGTATTTGGAATTTCTTTGCCGTTTGTAAATCTTTTATAATTTGGAAAACGTTTATAGATCAGAGTTCCTCTGTGAGTGTTGAGCCATCCATTAGAGGCTTATTCCATACTCCCACCACCTTCTGAGTGAAGAAGGTCTTCCACAGTTTCCCCTTAAATATTTTATCTTTCATCCTTACCCTATGACCCCTCGTGCTGGGATCACCGACCGGAATGATAAAAGCCTGCTTGTACTCATCCTGCATATCCCTCTCATCAAGTCTCCCCTCATTCTCTCAAGCTCCAGAGAAAAAAATGTTCTAAACTATCCAACATTTCCCTGTAAATCAGTTCCTCAAGTCTTGGCAACATGCTTGTAAATTTTCTCTTTAAACCTTATTGATATCTTTCCAGTAGGTAGATGAACAGAACAGCACACAGTACTCCACACTTGGCTTCACAACTTCAATTTAACATCTCAGTACTCTGATTTATGAAGGCCAATGTGCCAAAAGCTCTCTTTATGACCCTATCTACCTGTGATATATCACTTTCAAGGAATTATGGATCTGTATTCCAAGATCCATGAGTTCTACTGCATTCCTCAATGGCCTATCATTCCCCGTATATGTCCTAACTTGGTTTGTCCTCCCAATGTGCAACAGCTTACATTTTTCCACATTAAGTTCCATCTGCCATTCTTCCAGCTGGTACAGCTCCCAATGCAAGTTTTGGTGTCCTAACACGCATTACCATCCAAATCATTAATTGCATCCCTGTTTTGTTATAATAGTTCAACTATTCCTTATATTGTTAGATACATTGAACAAAGAATAACATAATCAAGTTAGAACATTTTTATTTACAAAGGTAGGAAAGCATATGTATCAGTTAATTAACCTTTTATTTTCTAACAAATATGTCAATTCTGATGATATATTCTACAATGTCACAACCTTGGGTCATTGTTAGAGTATTTTGAGGGCTCCGAGGTATTTGGCTGATACTGTTGTATTTTCTGCATTTTCTTAACAATGACTATGTATTATTGTGCTTCAAGTATTTTATGTACTATAGTTAGGTCTTCTCTAGTTTACATTTAAGTTGCAATTGTCCTTGGATATTTCCAATTAATTCTCCTTGAGACTATTGCAGGTGTCTGATTAAGTATCCCCGGACTTTTGTCTCTTATCAGAATGGTTAAGCTTGTCAAGAGTCTGGAGTTTTAATTAGCTGGGCATGGATTTCTTCGTGCCCTGAAATATATTTAAAGAAGTCGGTGGTCCTTATTCCTGTCTAGTGAAGTTCTGGCCGAGTTATCCAAGACCTTGTAAATCCTACTTTTTTGTTTTGTCTCTTTTGTTAATAAAATTCCTACTTTTGCTTAACCCTTCCAAGTCTTTGTGTGATCCTGCGCTTGGGTCCGAAGATGCAGCTTGATAGTAATATGGGCATCTAAAATCTAATTGTGCAAGGTGAATATCTGAATTTTAATTAGGTAGAGAAGTCTTTCTGATTTTTTGTATCCCTGTCTTTTCCAAATTTAAATCCAAATCCTGAATTTGTATGATGAATATTTTCTAACTTTTTTTACTCTTTTAGACCTCTGTTGTTTCTTTGCAATATTAATTTTCTTCCTCGTGTCAGCTAACATGCCAAACAAAGAACCATTCAAATCAATTATACTTTACGGCTGATTATTATAACTTAATACTTACCTTAGATGCCTATAGGTATTTCCACAACTTAGACCCAGTTTTACCTAATCTAGAGGAAATGACAGGTTGATTCCAAGAGCAAATACAGTAGCTTTCTCTGAACTCTAAGCTTGGGGAGTGCTTTCTTAACCATGAGTCGTCTCAAGTTGTTGCTTCTTGTATCTCTGTGTTCCTAGAGTTAATACTAACAGTCCCCAGGCTGTGTCAGAGTTCTGTTTCCGGGAACTGTTCGTAACCTAACTTCTTTTGTAATTCAGAGATGAACTAAAGCAGTGCGTAGAAGAAGATCACTCAAATAGCTAAGATGTGAGAAGAACTGGCAATCAGTCTGTTCCTGCTCTGCTTGACTTGACCCAGCCACTGTCTGTGGCAGCTTGAGGGCTTGGGGCTGGTGGAGGGGTGAAATGAGGGAGAGAAAGCATATGGAAATGCCCCATTCTCACCTGAAAGAAGATGCCTACAACCTCGCAGTAGTCAGTATGTCCCATCTAACAGTCTTCCATCCATTCTGCCAGTTTCCCATTTATCCCACCCGCATCCTAGATGCAGTGTGTCCTTAAGTCAGGCAAACGTAACTCACGTCATGTTTATTTCAGATTTCCAGAATCCGCAGCATTTTTGACTTTCACATTTACTTTTTTCCATCCTAATAAGAACCTTATTGAATCAGAGTGGCAATTTTTTACATCAGTCTTACTCTGTCCTGTCTGACTATACGGACAGTAACATCCACTAACATTCACTAACATCCCTTGAGTCCATTTGGATCCAAACCCAGACACAAGCAGAAAAAGATCATCATGTGATAGATCTCTTTAACACTATTGAAGATGTTAAAGGCATGATCCATTCAGTTTTGAATTAGTCTACTGAGAGTTATATCTTTCTGATGAAAAATTGACCAGTTTTGGAGTGAAACACAAATATCACTTGTGTAACGAAAATTATTTTAAAACTCGTTAGTTTCTTTTTCTGATTCATCTCAGGGCATTCTCAAATGTATTTGCAAACAAAGGGAGGAACTGTCTTTGTTGAAGGACACGTTGAAGGCCACAAGAAAATGCTTTATTAGAACTAGCACAAATGCAAAGCAGAAAGAAAAACAAATGTCTACAGTAGTAATACAGAAAACACAATAATACTTATCATCCACTAAACAAGCTGATCTATAGAACGCAAGCTTTCACACAGCCTTTTCTCTCTCTCCTTCTCTCTCCAACTCTGACTCAACATACTCAAAAGTTCTTGATGTAATTGTCCCTATCTTCTCCATCTCTTAGCACTTGCACTGTCAGTGATTAGCCTAACACAAAGTTCTCCCTCTGCACCAAGAAATGCCCTTTTTTTATACCCATCAAAACCCCTTACACTAATACTTTTCCATACATGTGGGGTGGGAAATTGCGACAGGTACTTCCATTTGTGAAATGGGGAAATGCATGTCAGATGGTTGATGCGTCAGATAGGACATTAAGTGCAATAATCATCTGGAGAATTGCCACAAAAATGGGTCATATTCTCTTACTTTGGACAATTTGGTGACTATTTACAAAAAAAAATTGCATGCTTTCTGGGAGCAAACACCGGCCTGCATTCAGAGCTTGGAAATATTCCCTTTTCTCACTGTTACCATCCGGTAGGAGGTATAGAAGTCTGAAGGCACACACTCAGAGATTCAGGAACAGCTTCTTCCCCTCTTTCTAAGTGGACGTTGAACCCTTGAACACTACCTCACTTTTTAAATATATATTATTTCTAATTTTTTGCACAATTTTTAATCTATTCAATATACGTATACAGTAATTGATTTACTTAATTATTATTATTATTATTATTATTTTTCTATTGTATGTATTGCATTGAACAGCTGCTGCTAAGTTAACACGTTTCACGACACGTGCCGGTGATAATAAACCTGATTTTGATTCTGATTCATGAATTGCAAGGATTGTCAGTTTCTGAACATGCACGTTGATGCTAATTGTAATCCCTAGGTCCAGAGAGCCTGTATGAGATTTTATCATTATGAGGTCTGCTACTGATATTTTGAGGGAACAGGGCTGACCTTTGACTCCTCTACTCCAGAAATGTGTGCTCCAGCAAGTTTCAACTCAGCCCTGATATAAAGATAGTGAAGAGGCTATCAAGAACCACTGGATTCCTTGAGATGAGGAGCACAATGAAATATTCTTCAGATAGTGCTTCACACTGAAGAAGAAGAAAATAAACCCATTATAGCACAGTGAAGTGGACAGTATTGGAGAGGATTCTTGGAGACAGGAATTTTGAGCATTTGGAAAAGCATAGTCTGATTAAGGATAGTCAGCATGACTTTGTGAGGGGCAGGTTGTGCCTCATGAGCCTGAATGAATTGTTTGAGGAAGTGACAAAACAAATTGATGGAGGTAGAGCAGTGAATGTGGTGTATACGGATTTTAGTAAGCCATTTGACAAGGTTTCCCATGTTAGGCTCATTCGGGAAGACAGAAGACATGGGATCCAGGGAAACCAGGCTGTGTGGATTCAGAACTGGGTTGCCCACAGAAGGCAGAGGATGGTAGTAGATGTAGTGTATTCTGTCTGGAGGGTGGCAACCAGTGATGTTCTGCAAGGATCTGTTCTGGGACCCCTACACCTAGAGATTTTGATAAATGACTTGGATGAGGAAGTGTAAGGGTGGGTTAGTAAATCTGCAGATGACATAAAGGTTGGTGATGTTTTGGATAGTGTAGAATTTGTTGTAATTTCATTGGGTATTGTTAGTATGCAGAGCTGGGCTGAGAAGTGGCAGATGGAGTTCAGTCCAGAAGTGTAAAGAAATACATTTTGGTAAGTTGAACTTAAAGGCAGAGTACAAGGTTAATGGCAAGAATCTTAGAAGTGTGGAGAACAGAGGGATCTTGGGCTCCACATCCATAGATAGCTCAAAATTGCTGCAGAAGTTGATAAGCTGGTTAAGAAAGCATATAATGTGTTCGATTGAGTTCATGAACTATAAGATAACGTTGCAGCTCTATAAAACTCTGCATAGACTACACTTGTCCTGATGAAGGGTTTCGGCCCGAAACGTCGTCACTACCTCCTCCCATAGATGATGTCTGGCCTGCTGAGTTCTGCCAGCATTTTGTGTTTTTACTTGAAGTATTGTGTTCAGTTCTGATCCCCTCATTCTAGGAAGGATGAGGAAACTTTAGAGAGAGTGCTGAAGAAATTTACCAGGATGCTGCTTGGATTATTTTTATTTTTTATTTAGAGGTACAGAGTGGAACAGGCCCTTCCGGCTCAATGAGCCACATTGCCCAGCAACCATGTATTTGACCCCAGCCTAATCATGGGACAATTTACAATGACCAGTTAACCTACTAAACAGTAAATCTTTGGAATGTGGGAAAAAGCGGAGCACTCAAAGGAAAACCCACGTGTTCACAAGGACAACGTACAAACCTTACAGGATGGCGCCAGAACTGAACTCTGATGCCCAGAACTGTTACAGCGACGTGCTAACTGCTATGCTATCATGGTGCCGCTTAGCAGCATGTCTTTTAAGGACTAGTGGAGTGATCTAGGGCTTTTCTACTTGGAGTGAAGGAGGATGAGAGGTGATTTGTTAGAGGTGTATAGAATGAAATTGCTAGCCACAATTGCAGATCAGCTTCTGCAGTGGGACAACACTTCCTGGCTTCCTACAGTTTATTAGTGATAAAAGGGAGACACTCATATAGCTTAACATTAGCTAATTTGTACAACTAGTAATGCTAAATCTGAAAATGACAGACAGAGTACTGCAATATCAAAAGCTGCAATGATTACACAGATCTCTCAGTGCACAAAGAGGAATCATTCAATGTAGTGAAGTGGGATCATTAAGGATCCTTGCAGACAATAGCTGTTAATGAAATATAAATCCCTAAAGAACCATTATCAGTGATGTAATTGCAATCTAATTGAAGCTGGAATTTGTGATAGCTTGGTTTACAGGTGCACTGAAGCCACATATTTATTTTTTTTTACCTGTTTTTAAGTTGCAGATTTGAGTCTGGAAGGATCTGTTACCTGAGGGACTAGTAAGGTGAAAAACTTTACATTGTAACCCCGAATCAGAATCAGGTTTCATATCAGAATCAGAATCAGGCGTACGTTGTGAAATTTGTTGTTTTGCAGCAGCAGTACATAGCAAAACATAATTAAAAAACTATAAGTTACGATAAGAAATATATATTTTTTAAAATTAAATGAAGTAGAGCAAAAATAAATTTAAAAAGAGAAAAAAAAATAGTGAGTTCATTGTCCATTCAGAAATCTGATGGCCGAGGGAAAGAAGTATTTCTGAAAAGTTGAGTGTATCTCTTCAGGCTCCTGTACCTCCTCCTCGATGGCAGCAATAAAAAGAGGGCATATCCTGGGTGATAGAGGATAGGGTGATGGATGCCGCCTTTTTGAGGTATTGCTTTTTGAAGATGCCCTCTATGCTGGGGAAGGCTGGGGCCCATAATGGAGCTGGCTGAGTTTACAACCTATGCAGCTTTTCCTGATTCTGTGCAGCGGCTCCTCCATACCAGATGGTGATGCAACCAGTTAGAATGATTTCTATGGTACATCTGTAGAAACTTGCAAGAGTCTTTGGGTGACACACTAAGTTTCCACAAACTCCGAATGAAATATAGCCGCTGTCAGGCCTTCCTTGTAATTGCATGAATATGTTGGACCCAGGATAGATCTTCAGAGACATTGCACCCAGGAACTTGAAACTGCTCACCTTTTTCTACTGCTGATCCCTCTGAGCACTGGTGTGGGCTCCTCGACTTCCCTCAGAGAGGCTAAGTTGTCACAGGCATAACACAAAGTCACCTTCATCATCAGAAACAATGCCGCACACCAGGGCAAACTGTGATGCCGGCAGTGCAGTTAATAAAAAGATGCACTTATCCAGCTTTGCAGATGACTTTGGAAAGGCAGTCAATGATGGTAATCTGGCACAGTCAGCATTGTAACAGCATTCAACCAAGGAAACCTTCAAACACATGGCTTAAAGCATCATTAACAGTCATTTCACAAAATGAGCTAAATGAACTGGAGCTCCAACCAGGTCTGGATTCTCAATAATTGTACAGACATAATATGAGAGAGGATTGTTCCCTCTATACCATTTGTCTCAATTAATATGCAATTGAGTTATGGACTCATAGAGCATGGCAACATGCATCAGGTCACAGTGTCAATGCTGGGCATCAAATACCAGTACCTCCCTATACTAATTCCATTTCCCAGCATGCAGTCTGTTGCCTCCTATGCCTTGGCATTTGAAGTGCCTCTTAAATACTTCCTAAATAGTTCTTAAATATGGAAGACCACGTCCAGCTTTCTCTCAGGGAGATTATTTCAAATATCAACCAGTTCTTCCTCAAATCCCCTCTGAACCTCCTTCCACTTAAACCTACGTCCTCTGGTCATGGGCACGTCTGCAAAGTGCAAGATGGCGGCGCGACGACGCAGGGCGCAGCGGCCACTCCAGTAAGGAATATCCGTTATCTGTAAGTAGGGGCCGTGCACAATCCTGATTTGATTGAGACGGATGTGTGAAGCACGGAGGAACATCTGGCGAAACTTCTGACATGCCTGTGCTGCTGACGCTGCTACTGAGCGATCGGAGAGATCTCCAGAGAGGAAGGCCCCGAATCCTCGGCTTTGCCTGTTGCTTGGTGGCCGGAGCCGGGGTTGAAGCACTCGGCAGAGATGGTGCTCGGTGCTCGGTGTCGGAGGGCTGGTCGGAGGCACGAAGTTGTCGGAAGTTTTCGGACGGACTCACAGTTGGCTGTGCTCGGGTGCTTCCAGAGGCTGCATCGGGAAGTTTTGCCACGTTGGAGGTTTCTTCCTTCTGCCATCTGCGTGAGATGATGGGCTATCTGGGACTTTGAGACTTTTTTTTACCGTGCCCATGGTCTGCTCTTATCAAATTATGGTATTGCTTTGCACTGTTGTAACTGTATGTTATAATTATGTGGTTTTTTTGGTCAGTTAGTCTTGGTCTGTCTTGTGTTTATGTGATATCATACTGGAGGAACATTGAATTTCCCCTTGGGGATGAATAAAGTATCTATCTATCTATCTATCTATCTATCTATTTCTCATTGTTTAGTTCATCCATGCCCCTCAATCTTGTAGACTTCATTCGGGTCACCCACCAGCCTTCTCAGCTCCAAAGGAAAAACATAACCTAGCTTATCCAGTTTCTTCTCATAGATGAAAAGTTCCATCCCAGGCAACATCCTGCTGAATCTCCTTCAAATCCTCTTCATTATGTCAGATTAAGTATTGTAATTCAGCGCAGAGCCAAGTAAATGTCACAGAGCAGTGAGCTGAACTGGTCCGTCCCTCACCTCGGTCCCCGACCTTTTCAATCTGGCTCTGCGCCTGAATCAATGTCCAAACATTGGGTTCAATCGCCTCGATACACTCTGGTGACTGGACCCCGATGCCTCGATTTGACCTGTACCCGATCTTTCTGATTTGGCACGGCACTTAAATCGATTGAACCTCGATGTCTTCATCATCCTCAGCATCGGGCCCTCTGCCTCCAAGTCTAAAGGGAATTACAGACTACTATGTGCGTCTGCCAGAAAATGTGTGATTAACAAAGTGTTTAGTCGTTTTCCTTGTTTTGTTAGCCACCAGGCAGAAGTTGCTGCAATTCACCAGCACCATCTTAAACCAGAAGTCCTCTCTAAATGTGACATTTCACACATTTCAGGATTGAATTCCAGCTATCATTTCTCGACCATCTTACCAACTAATCAATATCATACTGTACCAAAGACTTACTCCTCCCCCCTCCCCCCACTCCACAGCCAATGACATAGTCAACTGCCTGGATTCTCTTTTACAATTACAATGACATTTCCTCAAGATCTCCATGAAATAACTGTTCACAAATGACTTTCAATAGAATCTTCCAAAACACCTCAGGGCAAGAGGAAATCTGTTCAGCATGTGTTTCCCTGAATGCTCTGAGCAAGTAAGTGACCAATGGCGTGAAAAATAAGGGGGGGGGGGATAGATTTTCATCACTCAGAATACCACACCTTGACTCTGCAGCTCCCTGTCTCTGGTAACACGTCTGCCAAATGATTTGCACATTCCTGCATACTTCTATCTTACACTTGGTGAAGGGAAAAGAAAGCTGTCTTTTCAACTGACACACTATAAATTAATATGTTAATTGAACCATGTATCAGCTTTCAAGAGCATAGAAGAAGAAATGATGCAGATTTCACTTAAGGACAGCACTACACTATGTAATACTCTATAGTCTCCCCAGTCACAGCACTTCTCATAGAATTCCTGACACATGACTGAAATAAAAAGTTTTAACTCATAAACAATCAGTAAGATAAAGGGAACTTACTACTTATACATTTATAACAGCTTTTCATGCTAATATTTCTCTTTATGAGTGCTTTCCAATTAGATTTATTGCACATACTACTATGACACAGTGCTCACAACTAAACTCTCTCTGTTGCCCCCCCACCCACATTTAAGTTGGATGGATTACGATGTCTAGGATCTATGGAGCTTCTCAGTACAAATGGCAGTCGCCTTGGGCAAGGCCAATGATAAGAGGAGAAAATGAAGATATCCTGAGAGAGCATAGTCTTTCATGCTTCACAATGCCAGTGAAGCTCTTGAAGCAGCGACCAAACAACACACTCTTTGTGCTCCCTGCCAGTCACTGATTACACAGCTGCCGTTGAGGCCTCTAAGCAGAGAGTTGTGGACAGAGCACAGCACATCACCAAAACCAGCCTTCTCCCATGGACTCTGCCTATACTTCTCATTCCCTCAGTAAAGCAGACAGCATTCTGAAAGATCCCACCTACTCCAGACATTCCCTCTTCTCCACTCTCCCATCAGGCAGAAAATACAAAGGTCTGAAAGAACATACCACAGGCTCTTCTATCCTGCTGTTATTGACTAGACTATTGAATGGTTCCATAATTCAATAAAATGGACTCTTGACTTCACAATCTACATCATTATAACCTTGTTCCTTATTGTCTACCTGTGCTACACTTTCTCTGTAGCTGTTACACATTATTCTGCATTTTGTTATTGTTTTACCTTGTTCTGTCTCAATGCACTATGTAAAGAATTGATCTGTATGAACAGTATGTGTCAGAAACGAGCCACGTTCCCGAATAATGGCTTCAAGACAAATTCAAGGAAACAAAGTTTATTAACAGTTCTGCAGAGCTGGGCTCCCTCAGAGAAGGGAACCCTGAACCTTACAGGGCAGCAGGTTTTATCCTTCTTCCTTACCCCTCCCCTCCCTGACTCGGGAGGTACATAGTCTTATCCCATTCCATATTTGGAGTTGTTTTTTTACACATTTCTGTAAAACAATAGTCCATATCTCAAGACTTCAATGATTCCACAAACAGTTAATCTTGTCAGGGCTTCTGCATTCATGCTTATCAGACATAATTAAATCACATTTGTTTTCTGACTTTAACCCCGACCTCTTTCAGAAATGCACATCTTAATTTACTTCGACTCTCACAATTCCACCCTTTTTCTTTTTAAGATGTGCGTAGCAGCTAGCATTTCTCCTCTTTCCAGGGGGCACACCTTCCTTCCTCCGCCCCCCGTGGAGGGTCAACTTTCTTCTTTAATAGCATAAGTTTTAGCTCGTTTGTCCCATGTTGGGGTATCGCTACTGCCTGGAGCTGGAATATACTGCGCCTGATCAGTGTTCGTATACAAGGAATCAAACACGGCAAAAGTAAGAGAATCATTAGACCCCCGCCTGCTACTAGGAGAGCAGTGCGCCACCAACTACCTCCCAGTAGCCCATCTAGCCAACTCATGTTCCCCAGGGATCTCCAGTTTTGTACTGGCACGTGGGCCAGTTTCCGAATTTTGTCGGATATTTTCAACACGGCCTTTCCACTGTCGTCTATCTTAAGGCAACAGTTTGTAAGATTGAACTTCCCACATACCCCGCCTTCAGAGGCCAATAGGTAATCCACAGCCAGCCTGTTCTGGTATATTGCTGTTCGCATCTGACTCTGCTGTTTTGCCAACAGCTCCAATGCCAGTGCCGTTTGATTGGTTATCACTTCCACCACCGCCTGCAGTCTAATAATTCGGTTTAACATATAGATCGGTGTACGATATCCCCATGACCCATCCTGGGCCCAGGTTGCTGGTCCATAGTATTTAATGATGCGAGCTGGTGGCCATTTATCACCCCACTCGCCCATCTTTATCTCCTTGAGTAGCCCTTATTATAAACTTGGTAATAAGGTTTACTATTCTCCCAACATTCTTCTCTCTTACTTAGATCATAGCATTGATCATTCACATGCGAGTGGGACACAAATGATCCTGAGAACACCCTCTGCCCCACTCGTACCACGGTTCTGCACTTGTCACATTTCCCTTCAATTTCCCCGACATATAGAATCAAATATATTACAGTCAATAATGTTACAGTCCACATAGAGTTCATTTTTGCTGCCTTTTTAGCTTCACCACCAACGGTTCTTCACCGGGAACACAGGTCCACTCAGTGCGGCTTTCAGGCTTCACCGGTCCTTTTACCCTGGATGCGTGTGTCCACCCTTTTTCTTTTGTCTGTACAGCCGCCTCTGTTGTTAGCAGGACCTGGAAAGGGCCTTCCCACTGTGGCTGTAACTTCTCCGGCTTCCAGGTCCTTACCAGAACCCAATCTCCAGGCACGATCTGATGTAAAGCAAAGTCGAGCGGCGGAGTCTGGGCCAAGAGACCCTTTTTCCGCAGTTCTGCAAAGGAACGGGACAAGGCCAGTAAATTGTTCTTTACAAATAAATCACCCCCCTGTAGTGTGGGATACCCCTCTATTTTATTCCAATATGGCAGTCCAAAGAGCATCTCATAAGGAGATACTCCTATGTCCTTCCGGGGCGCTGTACGTATTCTCAGGAGAGCGATCGGCAAACACTTGGTCCATGGTAGCTTGGTTTCCAACATCAACTTGGTTAGCTGTGCCTTCAGGGTGCTGTTCATTCGTTCTAGTCTTCCCGAACTCTGGGGATGCCACGGGGTATGGTACTTCCATTCGATATCCAGTGCATCGCAAATTAACTGGTGCGTCTTGGAGGTGAAGTGTGTCCCCCGGTCAGAGTCTATGGACCCCACGATTCCATATCTGGGGATTATGTTCTCAAGTAGTATTCGAGCTACTGTGGGCGCATCTGCCTTAGTAGTTGGGTATGCTTCCACCCAGCGTGTAAAGTGATCCACGATTACCAATAAGTATTTCCATCTCTGCACTTGGGGCAGCTCGGTGAAGTCGATTTGGATCCTATGGAAGGGTCTCATGGCCAGGGGCTGGCCGCCTCTTGGGATGGATCGCATCACTTTCTTGTTTATTTGCTGGCACGTTGGACATCCAGTTACCTCTTGTTGGGCCAAAGTGTAGATTCCCTTGCATGCATATTCCCTAAGTACCGTGTCACACATTGCCT
This sequence comes from Hemitrygon akajei, assembly GCF_048418815.1. Classification (NCBI taxonomy): domain Eukaryota; kingdom Metazoa; phylum Chordata; class Chondrichthyes; order Myliobatiformes; family Dasyatidae; genus Hemitrygon; species Hemitrygon akajei. Next base: position 44,976,759 of record NC_133125.1, read on the forward strand.
GCGCTCCCCAGTGGGTCTGTTGGTGCAGTTGTTGGAGTATGTTGCGGGTCACTTCCTTATTTAGCACCTGTCTTCCATCGGGGATTCTCCATTTACCATCAGCGTCTTTCCGGGCTCCTAGTTGGTTCATGTTGTCAATCTCCATTTGAGTAAACACAGGCAGTTTAGTAAGTCCTTCTCTCACTGGTATCAAAGTCAGGAGTTGCACCGGTTCTTCAACTGCTGCCCGTTTGGCCTCCTCGTCCGCCAGACGGTTCCCCACAGTATCAGGTGTCGATCCTTTTTGGTGTCCGGGTACATGCACTACCGCAATTTCAGTCGGTAAGGCCAGGGCTTCCAATGTCATACTTATCATTTGTTCATGTGCCAGTCCTTTTCCCCTGGCCGTTATCAGTCCTCTTTCTTTCCATATCTTCCCAAATGTATGTACTATCCCATAGGCGTATTTGGAGTCAGTGTATACAGTTCCGACTCTCTTTACCAATATTATCAGAGCCCTTTGGAGTACGTATAACTCACAGGACTGAGCCGACCATGAAGGTTGTGTCACACCCTTGGGGACCTAATTTCAAGTTTACCAGGGGTTCCTGCCGATGATTTTTCCCCAAGGGGTGGAACCCCCGACCTCCCTAGTCTTCATCTTCCATCATGGCATACGAGCGCACTTCCTGTCGGTATCTGGGGCACTCGCGCCTGAAGTGTCCCTCTTCGTTGCAGTGAAAACATCTTAAAGCCTTCCTTAGCCCTCCTCCTTGCTCCTGGCTACTACCTTGATCCAACCATGGTCCCTGTCTCTCTCTACTATCTGCGGTTACTTGTCGCACTGTCTGGACCATTATCCTTGCCGTCTTCTTTTGTTTCTCTTCGTCCCTTCTGACAAAGACCTTCTGAGCCTCACGGAGTAATTCACTCAAGGGCTTGCTGTTCCAATCTTCCATTTTCTCCAGCTTTTTCCTAATGTCTGGCCAGGCTTTGGACACAAGCTCTACTCGAATTAGTTGTTGTCCCACCTCTGTCTCTGGGTCTACTCCTGCGTATTGTTGCATATTTTTCTGAATCCTATCCAGGAAATCTGACGGGGTTTCCTCGGGATTTTGGTGACTTCCAAAGGCCTTAGTGAAGTTGTATCCCTTTGGCACAGCCTGTCGTATCCCTTTTATCATGTATTCGCGTACATATCGCATATTCCCCCTTCCGTCCTCCGATTGCTTATCCCATCGTGGGTCTACTAATGGGAATTTTTGTTCACCTGGTCCATCCTGGGGCTTCTCCCTTTCCCAGACTGCTATTGCAGCTTGTCTTATCATTTGCCTTTCTTGTGCGGAGAATAGGGTCCCCATTATTGAGTACATTTCATCCCAGGTGTAGGTATTTGGTCCCAGGAATTGGTCCAATTGTTCCGCAAGGCCCATAGGATCTTCTAACAGATTTTTCATCTCTTTCTTAAAGGTCCGTACCTCTGTACTCGTCAGGGGAACGTTCACATAACCTGTTCCCCCTTGTGCCCCTCCTATTGGGACTTCTCGGAGGGGACACATTTTTGTTTCTTCGCCCTCTTTCTTCATCTCTTGGTTTTCTTTCCTTTTCCTCTCCGCCCTAGTCTCTCTTTTGTTTTCTTGGTCAGATTTTTGCCCTACCTCCTCTACTTCGTCATCACCTTGCTCGGTGCCGACTCTCCTCCCTACTGCCGCCATATTATCTTCTCCCTCTGCTCCCATAACGGGTGCCACTGGAGGCGCCGGAGGTATGTATGGAGGCGGTAAATTATCTAATACCTCCCACTTATTTCTTCTTTTATCTTCCTCTGTCCTGGTTTCCATCCTCCTGGCTCCTATACTCTGCGGTTTTGCACGCTCCGTTTCCTCTTCACCCTGGTCTGCATCTTCTCCAGCTGCAGCTGCCGATTCATTTTCACTTTCCCTTGCCTCAAGGTCATCGATTTGCGGAGCGGTAGGGGGCACATATGGGGGCGGCAGGTGGTCGAGCACCTCCCATGTATTCTTTTTCTGTTCCCCTTCCTTTATCGTTTTCAACTTATAACTATTTGTCGTTGGTAACCAGCATAGGGCATAATCACTTTCTTCGGGTTTAACGTTAGGTTTTGAATTCACGTACAGATTAAGGGCTTGTTGTACCCAATCCTCGCTAGACCCGAACTTAGGCCACCACACAGCCGACCCTTTGATCGGCTGGTGGGACCAGAATTCACAGTACTGTATCATTTTTTCTTTGACTTCCCTTTTCGCCTCCCGTAATCCCAATTTTCTAACATCCGTCCCAACGGACTATCAGGGGGTACCCCGGGGTATTTTTCATCATTGGCGCCTGGATTTCCTTTACCCTTTTCTCTCTTAGACCCCTTATTTCCCATCTCGAGGACTTGCCCGGTTCCAATCCACCCGCAGGCTACCCCGTGGTTCCGCACTTCTTGCGCACCACGTCACTGCAGGAATTTAATTTGAATGTGACCCACCTAGCTCGATCACTCCTGTCCAATTCCGGAACCTGTATTCCCACGATCGCCCAGGAATCCACACGCAGGCTACCCCGTGGTTCCACAATTCTCGTGCACTACGTCTCTGCAGGATTCACCTACAGGGTAACCCCGTAGTTCCACAATTCTCGTGCACTACGTCTCTGCAGGATCCACCTGCAGGGTAACCTCGTAGTTCCACAATTCTCGTGTACCACGTCACTGCAGGATCTCTTACCTGGGTCCTGTGCACAGAAATTACTCGATCGCTCACTGTCTCGACTGCCTCGACAACCCCTCTTTGTTTCCTTGAGTCCGCTGGATATCACTCGCTCAAGCCGCGCGGGGCGATGAGCAAGGAATCAGGGACTGCCGAACTCGGCAGGGTGCACCTTCTCCGATGTCCTTCCTTGCCCCCCTCATGGCTGGAGTGTGGATCCCGGACGAGCACCCCAAGTTGTCAGAAACGAGCCATGTTCCCGAATAATGGCTTCAAGACAAATTCAAGGAAACAAAGTTTATTAACAGTTCTGCAGAGCTGGGTGCCTTCAGAGAAGGGAACCCTGAACCTTACAGGGCAGCAGGTTTTATCCTTCTTCCTTACCCCTCCCCTCCCTGACTCGGGAGGTACATAGTCTTATCCCATTCCATATTTGGAGTTGTTTTTTTACACATTTCTGTAAAACAATAGTCCATATCTCAGGACTTCAATGATTCCACAAACAGTTAATCCTGTCAGGGCTTCTGCATTCATGCTTATCAGACATAATTAAATCACATTTGTTTTCTGACTTTAACCCCGACCTCTTTCAGAAACGCACATCTTAATTTACTTCGACTCTCACAGTATGCAAGACAAACTTTTCACTCTATCTCAGTACAAGTGACAATAATAAAACAATTTCATTTCCAAGCTTCTGCAGTAGCAAATGATCCCACCAGGGCAATAGTATTCTCCCTGATAGCAATGGTCTGCTCCTGATTGCTAGTTCCCTGATCTTTCAGAACAGGAGTCTACTCTTAGGTGGCAACAACCTTTTCTAGGTTGGCATAATTCACTTGTTGAAGAAACAGATACCGGTTTCTGGTTAACAATGAGCTGTTCCTGGGTGACATCTCTGTTCTTGCTGATCAATATCTATTCCAGAGAGACAGGTGGAGCTCTGATTGGAACAGCTTTGAAAATCCACTGAGTCACCAAGACCTTGGATAGCCGTCTCCTACGTCTCCATGGAAACTAGAACCTGCTCCATCAGCTGGTGCAACAAGGAAATATTGATGCTGGCTACCATAGCAGTGTAAAACTCTTTCAGATTTGAAATTATACCCTTGCCCCCCAATTCCATGTGAACATTTGTGCAAGGCGAGAGATGATTTCCTTCACGCTTCTGATTATGCCTAGCATTCTGTTACACAGGATGGAAAAGCTCCAAGTATTTGGACTTGTCTCAACAACACACTTTCTCCTTTTTTACAAGGATTGGAAGGTTGTGTTAAGTAAAGTGGATCTCCCTCCTCCACTGAACCTCTTTTCCATGGTACAAAGCACTCGCCATAGTGTTGCAGCTTGTTTATATGCCTAATGCTTGGAGCTCAATCGGTATGCAGCATTTGAAAGTGTTCTTAGCTGTGCTAAAGTAGTAATGGACAGCAGCTGCTCAGGTTACCACTGAATGAAGCATTTTTCACTTAAACTGCCTCTGAATGTTTCCATAACTGTGATTAAAAAGCACATTTGGGCTGCACTGGAATGATTAGGTATAAGTTAATTATTCCAAATGGGATTGATGCTTCTGTTTGGAGTAATCCAATTTCTAAGCAGTCTTATTAGTGATTCAAGTGTGTGGAAATATCTTTAAAGGTAATCTGAATATACAGGTACGTTTCTTAAAGGTTGACTATTTTTTTCCTTCTGTGACTTACAATTTAAAAATATTAATGGCTAACATTTACAATGATGATGGTCAATATTAGTGCTGGTAAAGTAACTATAAATGAATCTGAAATAAACATTGAACAGCCCTGACGGTTAACAAATCCAATTACGACAAAGTAGCAATCAATAAAACAAATTGAATGTTGAACTATGCGGTTAAGAAGTACTTATTAAAGAAGATCACTGTGCAATGGATGCCTTGAGTATTGTGTTCTATTTTGACTTCAGAGATGCAAGGAAAGCACTTAAGACATTATTTTTTATCTTTTGTGAAACTTGGCTGTGTTCAAATTATCCACCACATTGGACTGCAAAACTGTGAATACACTTCAATTATAATTCACAATGGAACACCATAAAATGTACTTCATATACTGTACATGTCCAGCTTTCCTTGGGACATTGAAATAATGACCCACTGGATGGATCCTTTGCCAGGTGAGATTGGAAAAATTGGGGATTTTTTTTGGCTTGAGATGAATGTGGGCTGTAGCCAAACCTGCATCAAGTACGCATTTAACTAAACTTACCATAAAGGGATTGAGTGGAATTTTGTAGCCCTGACATATAAAAATGGACCATGCTGAATATTCCAGCATACAGGGATTTGTTACAAATAAACTGTATGCAGAAAAGTAACATTTGGGAATATTAATGCTCAGCTGACAGCCAGTGTGGAACCCATTCATTATTGATAAAACAAGAACCTTCTTGATATCTTTGTGTGATAATAGCCAAACATAAATCACAATCCTGAGCTCCAGTGGACTGGTTAGCTCAAAGACTATGGTAGGGCACCATCTTAGTGTAGCGGTTAGCCCGAAGCTATTACAACTCTTGGCCTCAGAGTTCAGAATTCATTTCTGACGTCCTCTGTAAGAAAGGTTGCATGTGCTTTCCATGTGCACAAAAGCTTCCTCCAGGTGCTCTGGTTTCCTTCCACTGTTCAAAAATGTGCCAGTTAGCAGAGTAACAAGAAAGCCAAGGATGGTAGTGAACCCAAGTGCAGAGTAACATCTAGAATTAACACAGACTAGAAGTAAACAAGACCACACAAATGAAATCCAAAGGTGAAATCACAAACAGTACTACTAGAAATGGGACTCTTATGGTTGAGCACTGAGTGCTCAGCACGAGGTCTTTAAGTATAAACTTTCCATGAAGGAATGTGGCAGAGAATAATCTAAATCCCTGTCTGTTATTAATATAGGAGATTTAATGGAGATAGTTGTCCTATTATAGAATACCAAAAAATTATTTTTGTGCAGCATAGATAAGTACTTAATCCGAAATCTGATAGTTAATTTAGGTCATATCCTTTGCACAGAATTTACAGAGTCCCCAAACTTATATGCCTGGTTGCAGCTGAACATCACAGTGATTTTAATGGTGTGCAATATATACTTTGATGTTATTTGCATAAAAATAATTTGCCCATCTGAGATTTGTGAGTATCACCGGTTTCTATCACATCAGACTATGTCATATGATCAGGGATATCAAACCTCAACAACTTTCTCTTAGAATTTACATCTGCTCTCTGCACTTTATATCTAGTACCATTCTGGGCATTTTATTTCCACCCTCCACCTCTTCCCAATTTTTTTTGTCTTGTTGGTCTCCCCTCTCACTGCATGACATCTATATCTCTCTTTATTAGGAACAGAAAGAGCCAGTGATATGTCAAACTGTTGGGTGAACAATTAGTTTTATTGTACTGCAGATCATAGTCTTTCTTGGGGGTTTTGCTGTTGCTTGCTTGGTGGGTAGTGGGTGCCAATGCTTTTTTGCTGAAGTAAGGGGGGAGGGTCATTGTTCTGCTGTTGCTTGTCTGGGGGAGTTGGTGTGTAGGGGGCTTTGGGGTTCTAACATTTTTACTCTCACTCATTCCTTGGGGCACTTCTATTTTCGTGGATGCCTGTGAAGAACAAGAATTTCAGGCTGGATATTGTATACCTTCTCTGATATTAAATGTGACCATTGAACTATTGATGCCTTGTTCCTCAGTATCCTGACCTCAGGTTCACCCACTAACATCTCCAGATCTAGCAAAGTAAAAAAAAATTATTAAAAAGCATCAAGATGCAGTAAAGCATTTTGACCATGAAATGCTATGCACAGTTCCAGTGAATAAAAACAAATTTTAGGATTTTTAAAACATAAAAGAAAGTAAACATCAAATGCAAATTTCTAGGCAATGTAGTAAGGACAAAAAACATAATTTAAGAAACAGTAGGAGCAGTAGGATTCCGTGTGGGACACTAGGTTGTAACTAAGTTTACAAGACATTCAGCAAAGACCATTGGATCCCTCAAGGCCCCTCTGCCATTCATCGAAATCTTCTTTGCTTGGTTAATGCAGTCTTAGTAAAAGCATGCCTCGTCGCACATCGTTGTATTAGACACGAGAAGGGAATCCTCATATGGCGGTGCTCAGGTTTCTTTGTCATTATTCTAAATCTACACTAAACTGCAGCTTACTGAAGAATTTATTCAATATCTTTGCTGTTGCTTTGGTTTTCAGTTTTAACTGTAGCACGTCTTGCTTTGGATCTTTGCAACAGTGCAAGTGTCGTACTTCCCTGACTTCTTCAAAAGTAACACCGGGTTATTCTGGAATGATTCGAGCTTTTGCACAGATCATGCTGCCTGCACCTGAGTTATATCGATGATAAAGGGTAACTTGTAAGAGACTTTGATGGACGACCGTGTCACTTTAAAATAAAATAATTGCAATGGTTTACGACGATTCGAAACTGTTCTTTACAGCACTCTAAAATAATTGTCCCCGTTAAATTAACCGGGACAAGAGATTTAAAACCGAACAAAAGAAACTCGGGGCTTTAAATTCCCGCGCGTGCGTACAAATGAGGAAAGTCATTTGTTTCAATGCAGCTGTGCATAATATTAGTGAAGGACGTTTAAGCATGCTCTTTTCGCGGCTGCCTCCTGAACACAGAGCGATACAGTACTAGAGACACTTTGTGGCAGGAAGTCGGTATTACCCGATGTTACCGGCTTCAGTTTAGCTTGAACTCCCGAGTGGGAGCTCACAATCTGGCAGAGAGGAAAGGGAGGGAGGGAGTGAATGAGATTCACCGCTGGCGCTGCTGCAGTGAGTGCTTGTGTGAGACCGTGAGGTGGAGTTTGTATGCGCCCGGGACACGCACTAAGACTCCATAATTTTCTGTATATAAAGAAAGGTAAAGGAAATCGATACATTTTTTTTCTAGCTTAAGTGAAGCGTAGTCGATCTGGTTTTGGGAAACGGAGTGGCGCCGAGCGAAGTGACGGAATAGCAGAATAAGGAGGGAGAAAATGCCCAAGCGTGGATAAAGCGAAGCGCTGGAGAGAGCGAGCGGGCGGGCGGGCGACTGCAGCAGCAGTTCCTTTGTTTAAGCACGAACGATAAGCAGGCGAGTCCACTCGCTGCTGCCGTGTGCGGCACCGGCGCCCTGCAGAACCCGTGCCACTGTGCTGTTGTCATCTGTAATAATTATCTGATACTGTGGGCGCTCAGCGACTTTACCGAAAGCGGGGTTGTGCTTTACATATTTGATTTGTCGGACCGTGAAGGTTTATGTTGTACTTGCCTTCCCACGTTCACTGAACCGTATTTACCGTGTCAGTGAAGGTTTTGTCGAAACAGAGGGGGGGAAGATACTCGTTTTCAGTAAATCGAACGGATCAGTAAATGTATGCCTCGGGAAGATGTTAATGTGTAATTTTGTTTGGCTTTATAACGGAATGCTAGATTAAGTCAGCTGGATTCCAGTTCTGTTTTTGGAGTCGTGTATTCCGAACTGCAGTTTCATTACAAAGGATGTAAATGTTGTTCACAGTCAAGCCTAAATATTTTGTGTTTCTCCTGCAACTTAAAATCTCTGTGATTTTAGAACTAGCAGTTTATGGTGTCTCTACAGCAAATTAATACATCTTGGGGTATGATGTCAGTGTGATGGATATGGTGCATGGAGGAGAGGCGGCTGCACTGTTTCTGCTGTCATCAAAACAGACGTGTATAAACAAATTATTGAGGGATTATTTAAAAATTCAGATCACAGCATCAGCAGACCATGTACACAACCAATGCGCAACTTTGATAGAATTGAAGGCTTCTAAACTTTGTTTTATATCATATTTTGCGATCCGTAACTAAAATGATATATTTTAATTGAACAGAACACCATAATATTATATGAAGTCCAGTTCTTTGAAGGGCCGCAGGAAGGCTGAAGGGTCTCGGCCCGAAACGTTGACTGTACTCTTTTACTCCCCCCATTGATGCTGCCTGCCCTGCTGAGTTCCTCCAGCATTTTGTGTCTGTTTCTTGGATTTCCAGCATCTCAGATTTTTTTTCTTGTTTTAGACTGGGTAATATTCAGGTTAAGTCCTCTCAACTAAATGTTGTCATGGATATATTGCCACATAACCATATCAAATTGCACTTTGTGTTAAGCACATTCACATTTCACATCAAATGATTATTTGCACTTCTTGAAATATAATTAATGCAATATTGAAATTCTATTTCTGTCTAATTTCTCCTTCTGAAGCTACTAGCCTGTTCAAGAATGTGGTTTCAGGGGATTGGTCACTTAGTGGGGCACCATTTAAGCAATCTTTTTCCCATTTCTGGCTAGGTGAGGCAAGTCCTAGCCTGATTTTTATGCAGACCAGGTATGTCTGATTCCAAGTGAATTAGTGATGGGGAATTCTGACGAATGTTATGTATTTTATCTGTCCCTCTCCACCCACAATCAGAAGGCTGCTGGCAACAATTCTGTTGGCCCTATAGATTTGGCTGAGATGAATTACCAAGTGCATTGAGAATCAGATCTAATGTGATATTAACCATTAGATCAGATGGAGCTTTTAATGACCAGCGAAAATGTATAGCATTGGATTTCCTTAAGTCAAATCAATGAAGTTGCTATCGTAAATCAAGACAGTTAATTTCCAAATGGGGTATTTCATTAACATTGAGTCTATTAGAAGAACTCTCCTTTGAAGTTCACCATAATGCCAGTCAATTGTTGTACCTCTTCAGGACCTGAGCCAGAGTATAGTGATGAAAGCACTGTTGGATTGGATTGGCGTATGATGATTGTTGAAAGATAATGATGTTTAAATGGATGTGCAAGGTTCCCGGAAGGGAAATGGACCTGTGATTGGATAAGTGTGTGATTGATGATGTTCCTCGTTGGTTACAAGTTCAGGGAAACAAGTGGGAAGATTGGCTTGGAAGAGAAGTAAAACATGAGATAATAGAAACATTGGATAGACTTCAGAGTTTGTGGATTGGCAATAGTATTTGGTTTCTAGCGTGTTTAACTTGAAATGTAGAACAATCTGAGGTATTGAACTAGCTTGCCAGAGATGACACAATTTATTACCTTTATACATTGCTTTCAGTGCCATTCAGCAAATGCATGCACCTTAATGCTGCCTCTGGAATATTGTTTGAAGATTAACAAATCTCTTCTTGCAGTGGCTATGATGCTCTCTCCCATTTGTTTGAGTCTCCAAATTTTATGTGGGTAGGTTGAGTAGATAAAGCATGAAAGTGATAAATTGCTTTTATCTTACAAATTAGGATTGTGAAATGCTGACACTGCATTAGACTGCTTGGCCAAATTTCAGAGCTGAGTTGGAAAAGCTTTGTATTGTTTTGGCAAAGTTCCACGAGTAATTCTGGGTTTCTTTCCACAGAGGAAATGCGCTTGCCCCGCTTGGCTAGTGCCTTGGAAACCAAAAAATATTATTTTGAGAAAGTTGGCATTGGTGTAAAAGTGGCAGAATTCTTATCTCCAAGTGAGAAGGACATGGGTTTAAGATCCCTAGAGACTTAATCTTGGTTGTTAGTACATTCCAATACCTAGTGACTTTGGAATGAAATGGTAAATTGGTTTATTATTGTCACATGTACCGAGATACAGTGGCAAAGCTTGCCTTGCATACTGTTGATACAGTTCAATTCAGTACCACAGTTCATTGAGGTAGTATTAGGGAAAAATCGTAACAGTATGCAGAATAAAGTCTTACAGAGAAAGTACAATGCAGCTGGACAAAAAGGTGTGAGGTCACAATGAGGTAAATTGTGTGGTCAAATCCATTTTATCATTTGGGGGACTGATCAGTAGTCTTAGAACAGTAAGATAGTAGCTGCCTTTGAGCCTGGTGATATGTGATTTCACGCTTTTATCTTCTGCCCAATGGGAGGGGTGAGAAGAAAGAATGCTCAGGGTTGGAGTGGGCAGGGGGGAAACGTCTTTGATTATGTTGACTGCTTTACTGAGGCATAAAGAAGTATCTCAATTTATGGTACAAGTTGCTGCATTATCCATTTCCAGGACAGTCAGCAGCAGGTAAATGCAGATCATGTAACACAAATAATGCTGGTTGTCAGAAATAATCTTACACTCTGAGTCTCAGCAAACTGCAAAGCGGCAAAGCTTTATTTTTCACGAGTCTGCAGAGTCGGACCCAAAACTGCTCCAGCAGTATTGAGCCCAGAGCATTACATTTCATTTCCTTTTATACAGTTTCAAGTAGGTTATCACGTGTCCCTCAGTTGCTGTATCATTCCTACAATTATTCATAGTCAGCTCCACTCTCCCCCTCCCCACAGGCTTGTACATTTCGGGGGTCACATACACATTTTCTCATATCCTCTGTCCTTGGAGTTAGCCATCCGCAGAGCCATGTCTGCCAAGTTTTCAAACACTCATCGGCCTTGGAGTTAGCCACAAGAGTACAGCTTATCTCCATCTGTTTCATCCACCTCCGCTCTCAGCTCCTAGCTTAATGACTCCTTTTTAGTTCTTCATGATTACCACAAGGTACAGATTGTACCTATACAGTTTTGCAAGAATCTTATATCCTTATTTAGCAATGTGTCAGCATATGTTTTGTAAGCTTAGATCTTAGCACAGTCTAACCTCAACCCTTTCTCTTCTTACAATTCCACCCTTTTTCTTTTTAGAGTGTGCTAAGGATTTGTCCAGGGATTCCACTCTTCCAGTTCTCTGCCTCGTTGCAACAGCATTTTAGCCGGGTCAGCTGGGTTCCCTGGCTGCATTACCTGTACTACTACTCGCGTTATTAATGCTCTCAAGCAGGGTATTAAGCATGGTAATATGATTATCATTATGAGTATTCCACCAAATATTAACAGGGCTATTCGCCACCAGCTTCCTCCCAGCAGACTATCCAGCCAACTCAGGTTCCCTAAGGATCTCCAAGTTTGTACTGGCACATGGGCCAACTTCCGAATTTTGTCGGATATTTTCAACACTGCCTTTCCATTATCATTTATCTTTAGGCAACAGTTTGTCAGATTGAACTTTCCACAGACCCCTCCCTCGGAGGCCAATAGGTAATCCAATGCTAATCGATTTTGGTATATGGCTGTTCTCATCTGGCTTTGCTGCTCAGCCAGCAATTCCAGAGCCAATGCGGTTTGGTTGGTGATCACCTCTACTACAGCTTGTAGGCGTATTATTCGATTTAACATATATACCGGGGTTCGGTAACCCCATGACCCATCCTGGGCCCAAGTTGCTGGTCCGTAATATTCAATGATGCGTGCTGGAGGCCACTCGTCGCCCCATTCTCCCACCTTTATCTCCCGCTTCTCCCTTCTCAGTGAGTCAAATAACTTGATTCCCAATTCCCTATCTTCATCCTGGGGTAGGAGGAAGAACTCTGGCCTTATAAGGCCTAAGAAACAAACTCCTCCCCATCCTTTCGGCAATTTGGTGTATGCCTGATTCCCACAAATCCAGAACAGACCTTCTGGGACAAATCCTCCTTTCTTTGCTTTCCGCCAGGCTTTCCAAACACTGGGAATTCCTTCGTACGGGTTATGCCCACTGCAATTCCAGATTCCCGAATTGTTTCCCATAGCCGTACAATTGTCCTTTGCCCCTTTAGTTATGTACCAAGTCGGCTCCTCGGGCCACCAAGTGGCATTATTTTTTTGTTTTAGCCAACTTTATACTCTGTCATGGGCTTTCTCCTACTTTCACCTTCCCTTTTCTTTCTACACATACTTGTCCTTCCGGATAGTTTGTTAACTTCCATTCTTGCGTCCTCCCAGTCCTTTTCTTATCCCAATCATGAGCCAATAGCTCCCACACACTCAAACTCTCACCTATCCATGGCCATTGCTCGCTCATGTGGGGTCCCCCACAAACCCAACAGTCACTTACATTTAAACTTGTAGCTATTCGAGTTGCTAAGTCTATAAACAGGTTTTCCTTCATTTCCGGTCTTGTTTTTCCATAGGTTCCCCATTCTTCTCTGACTCCACCAAACTCTGCCCTTCCTTTTTCTTTCCTTTCACATATCCATTCTGTCTCAGGGCATGTACTTTCTCGTACACTCCAACTTCTCCCTTCTCCTTTTTCTTCTCTCACTGATCCACCGGGGTATCCCCTGTTCTTTCTCAGGGTATATTTTATTCCTCCCTCTTCACATTCCTCTTTTTCTTTTCCTTAACAATCGTCATTTACATGTGAATGTGACACAAGGGCCCCGGGTCGTTCTTTTCCTTTCTCCAAAACTCGGTTCCTACACTTGTCACATTTCCCTTCTATTTTTCCCACATACAGAATTAAATATATTACAGTCAATAATGTAACAGTCCACATTGAGTTCATTTTTGTTGCCTTTTCAGTTTCACCACCAACGGTTCTTCACTGGGAACACAGGTCCACTCCGTGTGTCCCTCAGGCTTAACTGGTCCCTTTATTCTGGATGCGTGGGTCCACCCTTTCTCTTTTGTTCGTACGGCCGCCTCGGTGGTTAACAGGACCTGGAAAGGGCCTTCCCACTGTGGTTGTAACTTCTCCGGCTTCCAGGTCCGTACCAGAACCCAATCTCCAGGCACGATCTGATGTAAAGCAAAGTCGAGCGGCGGAGTCTGGGCCAAGAGACCCTTCTTCCGCAATTCTGCAAAGGAACGAGATAGTGCCAGTAAATAGTTCCTTATAAGAATATCACCCCCTTGTAGCGTGGGGTACCCTTCTACCTTATTCCAATACGGGAGTCCAAACAGCATTTCATAGGGGGAGATTCCTATATCCTTCCTGGGTGCTGTTCGGATTCTTAACAGGGCGATGGGGAGACACTTAGTCCAGGGTAACTTGGTTTCTAGCATTAATTTGGTCAATTGCGCCTTTAAGGTACTGTTCATCCTTTCCACCCGTCCCGAACTCTGGGGATGCCACGGGGTATGGTATTTCCATTGGATACTCAATGCATCACAAATCAACTGGTGCGTCTTGGAGGCAAAGTGTGTCCCTCTGTCCGAGTCTATGGACCCCATGATCCCATATCTGGGGATTATGTTTTCTAGTAGTATTCGGGCTACTGTAGGCGCATCGGCCTTTGTGGTCGGGTATGCTTCCACCCAGTGGGTAAAATGATCCACTATTACTAACAGGTACTTCCATCTCTGCACTGAGGGTAGTTCGGTAAAGTCGATCTGGACTCTATGGAACGGTCTCATGGCCAGTGGCTGGCCACCTCTTGGAGTGGATCGCATCACTTTCTTGTTTATCCGCTGGCACGTCGGACATCCAGTTATCTCTTGCTGGGCCAGTGTGTATATTCCTTTGCATACATAGTCCCTCAGAATTGTGTCGCACATGGCCTGTACTCCCCAGTGGGTTTGATGGTGCAACTGTTGGAGGATGTTGCGGGTTACTTCCTTATTTAGTACCTGTCTCCCATCCGGGACCGTCCATTTACCATCAGTGTCTTTTCGGGCTCCTAGTTGGTTCATGCTATCAATCTCTATTTGGGTAAACATAGGTTGTTTAGTAAGTCCTTCCCTCACTGGTATCAAGGTCAGGAGTTGGATCGGGTCTTCAACGGCTGCTCGTTTGGCCTCCCCATCGGCTAGACGGTTCCCTACTGCTTCAGGTGTTGATCCTTTTTGGTGTCCGGGTACATGTACTACCGCAATCTCAGTTGGTAGGGCCAGGGCTTCCAATGTCATACTTATCATTTGCTCGTGTGCCAGTCCCTTTCCTCTGGCCGTTATCAGTCCTCTTTCTTTCCATATCTTCCCAAAGGTATGTACTATCCCATAGGCGTACTTAGAGTCAGTGTATATTGTTCCGATCCTCTTCTCCAATATCCTCAGAGCCCTCTGGAGTGCGTATAATTCGCATGACTGGGCCGACCAGTTTCCCGGTAATCTCCCGGACTCCACTATTCTTTCAGTCTCTCCGTCAATGATGGCATATCCGCTGTGCCGTACTCCATCAATACATCGTGAGGATCCATCTATATACAATTCCTGTCCTTCTCCCAGGGGAACTTCCTGTAAGTCCTCCCGGCTCTTTGTTTGCAAGTCCAGCAATTCAATACAGTCGTGTTCTGACTCCTTTTCTTCTAGTCCTCCATAGAGGAACTGGGCTGGGTTGCAACTGGAATCCTTTGCGAAGTTTAGGTCTTCTCCGGTCATCAGTATAGTTTCGTACTTTAGAATGCGGGAGTCAGTGAGCCACCGATGTGCCTTCTGGGCTAGTAGGGTGCTGACCGAGTGGGGAGAATGCACTGTGATCTTCCCTCCAAAGGTTAGTTTCCGGGCTTCCTCTACCAATACCGCTGTCGCTGCCACTGCTTGGATACAGGTGGGCCATCCACGCGATACCGGGTCTAACATTTTTGACAGGAAAGCCACGGGTTGCCGCTTTCCTCCTCTGAGTTGGGTGAGTACCCCTTGGGCCATTCCTTCGGCATTGTTGACGTACAGCTGGAATGGTTTTTCCAGGGCTGGCAAGACTAACACCGGAGCACGGATCAATTGCCCCTTGATATAGTTGAATTTTTGCTCCTCTTCCTTTGTCCATTTTACTGTTTGCTCATCTTGCCCGAGTTTATCATACAGAAATTTCACCAGGGGAGTATAATTCTCAATCCAGATTCGACAATACCCCACTAACCCCAGGAACTGTCGTATCTCCTTCTTGGTACGAGGTAGCGACATCCCTGTTATTCCAGCTATCCTTTCTGGGGTAATGCTTCGCTGTCCCTTACTGACCCGGTGTCCCAGATACCTTACTTCCTTTTCCACGAATTGTAACTTTTTCTTGGAGACCCGTAGCCCCTTTTTCCCTAGGAAGTTCAGTAATCTGATGGTATCTTCCTGCACCCCTTTCTGTGTTGGCCCGGATAGTAATAAATCATCCACATACTGTAGCAGTTGGTTCTCTGGAGCACATTGGAATTCCGCTAGTACTTGCTCCAAGACCTGCCCGAATAGGTTAGGTGACTCAGTGAATCCTTGCGGCAGGACCGTCCATCTGAGTTGTCTTTTCCGCCCTGTTGTAGGATTTTCCCATTCAAACGCAAACATGTCCCGACTGCTTCCTTCTAGCGGGCAACTCCAGAAAGCATCTTTTAGATCTATTACACTGAACCATTCATGGTCAGGGGAGATTTTACTCATCAGGGTGTACGGGTTGGGTACTACCGGGTATCGGGTCTGGACTACTGCATTTAGACCCCGCAGGTCTTGTACCATCCGATAAGTCCCGTCCGGCTTTCGCACCGGGAGGATGGGGGTATTATATGGCGACATACATTCTTCCAGCAGTCCATCTGCGATCAGCCCTTCAATTACCGGCTGCAGCCCTTTTCTTCCTTCCATCGCAATGGGATACTGCTTCCTCCTTACTGGGCGACCGTCCGGTAGCAAGGTGATCTGTAGAGGGCTGATGTTCAATCCTCCCCTATTTCCCTCTCTATACCACACCTCGGGCTCTATTTTCTGGTCGTCCTCTTCTTTTAATGCGAATAATTTTACTATTATTTCTCCATTGTTCGGCACTGTTCCAATGCCCAGTTGCACTTGCAGGTCCCTTCCTAATAGGTTGAATCCTGCCGAGGGCAGCAGGAGAAGGTCTTGCCTTGTTGCCCTATCTTCATATCCGACTTCCACATTGTCCACAATGGACACTTGTATCGTTTTTCCTCCGATACCGGATACCTTCATTACTCTTGTTCCTGTTCGGGCGCCGGGAGGTATCTGGATTACACTGGATCTTTCAGCACCCGAATCTACCATAAAGGTTGTATCTGACCCTTGGGGACCTAATTTCAGATTTACCAGGGGTTCCTGTCGATAGTTTCTTCTCCCCAAGGGTAGGAACCCCCGACCCCCCTAGTCTTCGTCCTCCATCATGGCATATGACCTGACCTCTCGCCGATACTTAGGACATTCCCGTTTAAAATGTCCTTCCTCGTTACAGTGGAAGCATCTTAGAGTCCTTCGCGTTTTCCTTCCTGGTTCTTGGCCATTGCCTCGGTCTGACCACGTTCCCCTCTTTTCCCTGTTTTCTGTGGTTACTTGCCGTACTGTCTGAACCATTATCCTAGCGGTCTTTTTCTGTTTCTCCTCGTCTCTTCTTACAAACACCTTCTGCGCTTCTCGCAGTAATTCACTCAAGGGTTTTGAATTCCAGTCCTCTATCTTCTCTAGTTTCTTCCGAATGTCTGGCCAGGCTTTCGATACAAATTCTACCCTAATTAGCTGTTGTCCCACCTCTGTCTCCGGGTCTACCCCCGCATATTGTTGCATATTTTTCCGAATTCTATCCAGGAAGTCAGTTGGGGTCTCATCGGGGTTCTGGTGGCTTCCGAACGCCTTAGTGAAGTTATGACCCTTGGGGACCGCTTGTCTTATTCCCTTTATCAGGAATTCCCTCATGTCTCTCATGTTTCCTTGACCTTCTCCGGTCTGCTTATCCCAGTTCGGGTTTAACAGGGGAAACTTAGGTTCCCCGGCATTCCCCTTCTCCTTTTCCCACATTACTATTGCTGCCTGTCTTATCATCTGTCTTTCCTGGGTGGAAAAGAGAGTTCCCATAATGGAGTACATTTCGTCCCAAGTGTATATGTTGGGTCCTAGGAATTGATCCAACTGTTCAGCCAGCCCCATCGGGTCCTCCAATAGATTCTTCATTTCTTTCTTGAAGGTCCTCACTTCAGTGCTAGTCAGGGGTACATTTACATAGCCCGTTCCTCCATTTGGTCCACTCATCGGGACCTCCCTGAGGGGACATAATTTTGCTTCTCCCTCTTCTTTCCTCTGTGACCCTTTCTTTGCTCCCGAACGGGTCTTCATCTTAGGGAGTCGGGACCTCGGGGGATCCTTTCCTTCCTCTTCCCTCTTTCTGTCTCTATCTATCCATTCTTTTCGCTCCTCATCTCTTTTCTCTTCTTCTTCCTCCCATTCCTCCTCTTCTTTCTCTCTCTCCTCTTCCGCCTGCCGTTGCGGATCATCCGGATGCGGAGCACTAGCAGCTTGTTCGGGCTGCTGGGGCCGGGGAACATAAGGGGGAGGTAGATGATTCAACACTTCCCAAGGAGGCTCTTCCTCCTTAGTTTTAGTTTCTAGTTTAAAACTTCTTGCGGAGTCTCCTGGTCCGGGAACCCAGCAAGAGGCATACTCATTTTCTTCCTCTCTCACATTTGGTTTAGAGTTTACATATATGTTTAAGGCCTGTCTAACCCAATCCTCATCTGACCCAAATGGTGGCCACCATACCGAGGACCCTTTTATTGGCTGTTTGGACCATGATTTGCAATATTCTACCATTCTCTTTTTCTGCTTTCCCTTTGTTCGTCCATATCCCCATCCTGCAAACATTCTACCGAGGGGGCTATCAGGAGGTACCTTCGGGAACAAACCCGAACTCTCCGGCTCCTCTTCCTTTGAGCTTCCCCCTCCCATTATTCCCTTCCCGGCCCGGTTCTTTTTACTCTAGGTGTCGTCACACCTACTTTACCCGGTCACACCCACCTAGATCTCAGTTAGCTAGTCTCACTTACCCGGTGTGCCGTAGAACCGTCTCCTTTCCTCCCTGCTTTGCCGCCTTGCGCTGTCCGGATCTCACTCGCTCAAGCCGTTTCAGACGACGAGCAAGGAATCAGGGACTGCCGAACTCGGCAGGGTGCACCTTCTCCGATGTCCTTCCTCTCGCCCTCCACGACCGGAGTGGGGATCCCGGACGAGCCCCCAGCTGTCAGAAATAATCTTACACTCTGAGTCTCAGCAAACTGCAAAGCGGCAAAGCTTTATTTTTCACGAGTCTGCAGAGTCGGACCCAAAACTGCTCCAGCAGTATTGAGCCCAGAGCATTACATTTCATTTCCTTTTATACAGTTTCAAGTAGGTTATCACGTGTCCCTCAGTTGCTGTATCATTCCTACAATTATTCATAGTCAGCTCCACTCTCCCCCTCCCCACAGGCTTGTACATTTCGGGGGTCACATACACATTTTCTCATATCCTCTGTCCTTGGAGTTAGCCATCCGCAGAGCCATGTCTGCCAAGTTTTCAAACACTCATCGGCCTTGGAGTTAGCCACAAGAGTACAGCTTATCTCCATCTGTTTCATCCACCTCCGCTCTCAGCTCCTAGCTTAATGACTCCTTTTTAGTTCTTCATGATTACCACAAGGTACAGATTGTACCTATACAGTTTTGCAAGAATCTTATATCCTTATTTAGCAATGTGTCAGCATATGTTTTGTAAGCTTAGATCTTAGCACAGTCTAACCTCAACCCTTTCTCTTCTTACACTGGTGGAATTCAGCAGGTCAGGCAGCATCTATGGAGGGAAATAGACAGCATTTCAGGTCAAGACCTTTCTTCGTCTTAGCACCATATAATCTGTAAGCAGAAATTCCGATACAAATCACGCTATGCCTGACGAACACAAACTTGAAGCACAAAAAGGATCCCAGATTAAGTGATGCGTCATCTATGCCACAGAAAATTGCCAAGATTTTGGAATCTCACTGTGCTCACAGAGTACCTTTCTAGGAGAGAGAGCACTGATAGAAACAACAGCAAATGGGGTCGCTATGATAGTATGTACATGGTTATATGATATTGATGAATTGGTTTGTTATTGTCACCTGTACAAAGATGCAGTGAAAAACTTTTTGGAAGGTTTTCATACAGATACATTCATTAATACATCAATGCACTGTTGTGCAAGGTAGAAAAATAACAGTGCAGAATGAAGTGTTAGTTACAGTGCAAGTGCAGTGTAGGTAAAATGTGCAAGATCATAACAAGGTAGATTGTGAGGTCAAGAGTAAGGAACCATTGAAAAATAGTCTATAACAGCATTATGGGAGCTGTGCCGTGGTGCATAGGTAAAAATTGGTGGGGCTCAAAGGGAACTTGTCAAATCTCTTTAGCCTCCTGAGGAAGATCAAGTTCAAGTAAGTTAAGCAGTGTGCACCTACCATAATCTCTTGAGCAAATATGATAAATCTGAAGATACTGTTTTTGAAGGAGAACAGTTAGAGATATTGGCCCTGAAATCAAGGCTAATATTTAGTCTGAGTCAGTTTTACTGAACGCTGAATCATTGTTCTTTTATTGTCTGTAGACCATAGTTCTGTAAACTGTACCTAATCAAATTATGGGACTACCTCACCAGAAGGACTGCAGCAGATAAGATATTTCACCTCTGCCTTATCAAGGATAATTTAGAGATTGGCTGATCTTCCTAATCAGGACTAGGACTGCAAGCCCTGGTAACAGTTTCTTTGCTTAGGCTGTGACTTTAACAAACACCTTGCCACCAATGAGGTTTCATCGCTAGGACAGCGCGAGCTGTTAACTGTTTACCTGTTCTGAGCTTTGCTGTAGGTATTTTGAATTACATTTTAATTTATTTATAACATAGGATTTTGGTTTCTATGTTGTCTGGGTGCACTGTGGTCCAAAGGAATGTTGTTTCATTTGGTTGTATATATGTACAGTCAGATGACAATAAACTTGATCTTGCCAGTAGTGAAAAGGAATTTCAAAAGTCTATACAATTTTATCTTGCCATCATCTCTGCTGTTTTATGGCTTAACAATAACTAACAGTACAAAGTTATTTTAATAGCTCTGAAATGCTTTGCAACATCTTTAGATTACGGAAGGCACTATATAAATGCAAATATAATCTTGAATCTCGGCCAGTATGTGAATTTGACAGCTGGGCATTACTCTCAATCGACTTGGCCTTTCCGGTTGTGTATAATGGAAGGCCTAGTCTGGTACATAGTTTCATTTGTCTTTACATGTTGTTCAGGCCACTCAGTTGGTGGGTTTCTCCTAAAACATAAAAACAAAAATTTGAAAAATGTTTTTAGTTAAAAGTTTAGTTAAAAGACAATGCTTTAGAAACATTTTGGCAAAATTATGAATAGCTTGAAAAGTTTAATTGTTCTGCAAACAGGAAAGGAATATATGGAGGAAATAGCTTATTTTGGGTCAACAATCTTGTATTTTCCCTGAATATTTCGAGTAGCTCGGCAATGTTAGGTTTGTTATTTAAAGGGATTTGGCAATCGATTGATGGGATGATTATTTCAATATGTGTGAACAAGTATCTTGAGTGTGGGAGTGCTGCGTATTATTTTATTCATTCTAGGGACATGGATGTCACTGCCAAAGCCAGCATTTATTGCCCACTTTTAATTGCTTTTGAACTGAGTGCCTTGTTAGCCCATTTCAGAGAGCATTTAAGACTTGGCTAGGCTTGCAAAAGATGGAATAATTTCCTTCTGTAAAAAAAAAAACTGGCACTCCACTTGGCACTCCCTGTGAATCGCTGATTCGATGTAGTGCTCGGCATCCTCCTGCCTGAAGCTCCAACCATATGTGAAAATAAGCATCTACTATGTCTGACAGACCACCTGCAAACTACAATCTCTCTCATCACCTTCTGGATGCTGCTATCTCTAGTCTTTATTTGGCTGCTCAACTTTCCCAAGCCTGGAGATTTTTTTCCTATGATAACCAGCTTAATGGTGGGCAGCTTCCATCACATGTAGCAGGAGGTGTTGAGAGAGATTGTAGGTTCCATATGGGTAATCAACCACTGGCAGTCCTTGGCAATGGGTTGCAGTCACCATGCTGGCCGGAGTGTAACCCAGAGCTCCACATCTCATCACTGGCCTTGGCCCACTCGGCTCTCTTCACAAGCAGCCTGTCCACATAGAACCATGAACCAGTGTTGAAAACTGGTGCAAGAGTCCAGGGATTTGCACCAATTTTCCCATACAACAGCACTGACAGGAATTGATCTTTTATGTATAGTGTTATAATGATCGCTTTTGGTACTGATTCTCTTAATGTTTTTAGTCCAGTGTGTTACCAGTGTAATTGTGTGTGGTCAGATTTCAATATTATTCTCATAAGTTCACAGTTGAAGGACTTTTCATCTGGGAATGACCTGAATCTGCTCCAATTTCCCTACCGACACAGTAGGCCAATGGTAGATGTCATTTCATTGGCTCTTCTCTCAGTTCTGGAACACTTGGACAATGAAGATGCATAAATTAGGATGCTGTTCATTGGCTACAGCTCAGCAGTCAACACTATTATCCCCTCGAAACATGTCACTATCCGAGGCCTGGGCCTTGGCACTTCCCTATGCAACTGAATTGTTGATTTCCTCACTGGCAGACCAGTTAGTATGTGTTGTGTATTTAATATTTCAGTAGCATTTTAGTAATATTGTACATGTATTTGATTAAGCATTCTTTGTTTAAATAATCAGTTACAGGTTTATGCAAAAGTACATAAATTATCACACCACCATGTCATATTGCATGTATCTCACTAAAAGTAAAATTGAAACTAATAAGTGTATCTCTCAAGCTCCCTTGTTTTAATTTCAATTAGTTTTATGTTTTGGAGTTACTAAACATAACAGTGGCAATGAGAAAGTTTTAAACAAACCTGAAATAACAACCCACCTGTTGAAGTACAGTGAGATGTTTGAGTTTTTAAAGTGCAATGAGGCATTTGAGTTTTTTTAAAAAAGCAAAAGAACGTTGAATTTACGGGCTCAAAAACTGAGTACTGCGTGATTTTTGAAAAAAACAAAGCAGAAATGACTGACTACATTAGAAAGATAGATGTGTTTGATTGCACTGAGGGATAACTGTATATTGTATACTGAGTGAATTGAGCTGTAGTTTGAAACAAATGTATAGCCAACAAGAAGTGAGTGCTAGCTTTGCTGAATGCATCAAATTTAAAGGCATACAGTTTGCTTAGAAGTTTAACTGCGCCAACCAAACCAGCCAAAATGAGCTTTGCTGATATCATGAAAGTAATGCAGGAACATTTAGAATCAAAACCATTGTTGATTGCAGAATGTTTTGGGTCTCATAAGCAGAATCAAAAGGAAGGGGAGTCCATTTCTGCATATGTTTGGCTGAATAGAAGAGATTGAGCATTGACAGTTCATTGAAAAGATTAATGATGCACTGTGATATCATTTAGTTTGTAGAATATTAAATGAAAGTATTCAAAATTGGTTCCTAACTGAAGCACAAATTACATTTAAAAGAGCAGTTGAAATCACTGTATTGATGGAAACAGCAAAGATGCAATTGAGTTGTCGTCAGGAATGAAAGTGATCTTCAACAAAATTGCAGTGCCTAATCAGAACAAGCCTGGCTGAACAGGTTGTAGAAGGGACTCACATTCACCAGTCTAACACAGACTTAAAGTCAAAACTTCCATAAAATGCAACAAGGTAGGACACATACAAGGAGCATGTTGAGCAGACAAAAATAAATAGACTGTTCTCGGAAGAGAAAAAGCTAAAAAGTCAAGTTGCAGTTTCAAAAAGAGTACTAATATGTATGCTGTTGATTAAAAAATATGATAATGATGCAGGATTGGGTAGCATTGTGATTTACAATGTGAAAACTAACGAGACAAGCAATACGGCTTACACAAATGAATGGCAAACTAATGAAAATGGAATTGGACAGTAGCTTGGCTATTTAAGTCATTCCACGAAATGAGTTGGAATGGCAACTAAGAACTTGTACTGGAGAAACGATAAATCCTGTGGAAATGACATTTCTAACGATGAAACATAACAATCAACAAGCCACATTGGGCTTGTATATGTTTAAAAACAGGAGGGTCAGCAATATGAGGCCATGATTGGCTGACACAACTACAGCTTGATTGGAGATCCATCAGCCATTTGCATTTCACATCCCCTGTAATGGAATCAACTGAAAGCAAATTAAGCACTGAATGATGCCGCAGCAGTGTTCAGGAATGGCTTGGGGAAACTCAATTGCATCAAGGTTAAATTGGTGTTAAATGAAAATGCCACACCCAAGTTTTGTAAAGCCTGTCCAGTTCCTTGTGCCATCCAGGATAAAGTAGCCAAGTGAGTTACATCACATTGAGACTCAAGGAATTCTTTGCAAGGTTGAGTGGAGCCCATGGATAACAGTAGTGATCACAATAGCCAAAAAGAATGGGTCTGTCAGAATCTGGTGATATATTTTTTTCAGGTCACTGTCAAACCAGTACTGAAAGTAGATCAATACCCACTGCCCTCAATAGAGGGTATCTTTGCAAACCTTGCTGGAGAGAAACACTTCAGCAACATGTATGTAGCAGAGGCCTATGTACAGATGGAGATGGACGAAGTCATCCAAAGTGCTTCTCACTAATATATATGTGTGTGTGTGTGTGTGTGTGTGTGTGTATATATAAATAAATCTCAGAGAGAGAATTTTTTTTGCTATAGTAGGCTTATCTTTAGAATAACATCTACACCTGCCCTTTGGCAGGAAGCAATGGACCAGGTGCTGCAAGGCTTCCCAGGCACTTAGTATTATCTGATTGATGTTATTGCTACAGAGAAGGATGGCAAGTAACAGCTCCAAAATCTCAAGGCAGTGTTAAAAAGATTAGGAGATTATGAGCTCAGAGCATGACACAAGAAGTGTGAATTCTTTAAGGCAGCATCCTTTACTGTGGTCGCAACATTGACACACCAGGTTGACATCTGAGAAAATTCAAGCATGTTGGATGCCCCGAGGCCAAGGACATACCACAGTTGTGGTCCTTATTAGGATTTGTCCATTACTATAGCAGGTTCCTGCCAAACCTGGCTACTGTGCTGTACCTTTTGAACTCATTACTACAGATCAGGAAGAAATGCATTGGACAAAGCAGTTTAATATGCCTTTCCAAAAGACAAAGGAAATGGTGATATCAGACACTGTTCTCACACATCATGATCCACATTGCCCAGTGAAGCTTGCATGTGATGCCTCGCCTTATGGTAAAGGAATCTTGTTGAACTGTAGTATCTCTGATGAATAACATTAATGAAAATTCCAGAATCACCCCCCTACTTTTAGTCACTGTAAAGTATAATTCCATAAACTTATGCCCTAGTGGAATCATAGCTTCTGAACTCAACCAAAATGTGGTGTCTACAGTGAACACATGAAAAGATTAATAGCATTGTCATGAACATTAGGTGCAGATACAGAGGTATCCCAGGATAAGAGATAAGAAAGGTAGATATGATATGATTTCCTAAATCAGTGGTTCTCAATCTTTTTCTGCTTGTGCCCCACTTGTGGCTTTCATTTGTCTCTGTGGCCCCCACACTCTATAGTCTCTGTTAGCTGCTAAAGCATTTTTTGGTCAACTGTACTAATTATTCAAATATACAGTCAGTATTTAAGTTCTAACAGGTTATAGGTATTGTATGTTGAATACATTGTTGCAGGTGTATGTGGAAAATAAAACTCGCTCGAACCTCTGACTAGGATACTTTGTTTATAACATATACTGTATAATATTCTTCTAACCAGCAATGAAAGCACTTAATATTGTTGCTTTGAGTATTTAGTGAGATCCTTGTGCCTGTGCGAGAAACTAGCAAGTTTTGAACATCTGTTTGTAACTTGGTTAAAGATAATCGAGGATCACTTTTCACAACATCAAGATGGTTACAAGCTTTTTACAGCAGGTGAAGAGCTTGACTAAAGCCATATTCGACAAGAGGTGGGAAATCCATTTTAAAAACAAAAGTTGCTTTCTCCCAGAGATGTGGAAACTTATTTTGAATATCACTAATTATCCAGAAATTTTGCTTGAGCTAATATATCACTCTGCAGCTCAATAAGACATTCTTGTGATGTGGTGTGAACATCATTCACATTCACCCCAAATGGATTCATCACCCAATCTGGAACATTCATCTCCAGCAGGTCTCTGAAATGAAATTCCATGTCAGCGTGCAGTTGTTTCAAATGATCAAGATACACAATCAGATCATCATCTTGTAAATTCTATTCTTAAGAGTGGCCAGTAAATTGCATTAACTCGCGACGTCCAATATTGCTGCTGAAAAGTTTGAATTTTCCAAGGAAAGCAGTAATAAGCTCGTCGCATGATATGAGATTTCAGTTTTTTTCCCCTTGTAACTTTTTAAATTGTATCTGACAGGTAAAATATGTCAGACTCAGTGACAATTTGTTCTCCAAGCTGCTTATTGCATAGAAATGCTGTAATACTTTCCCGAAGTGCAACAAAGTGACAAAGATAATTACCTCTTGATAACCATTGGACCTCTGTATGTATTAGTTAACCGTTCAAAACCATCTTTGGTTTCCGCATAAATTTGTCAAAAAAGACTATTCTGTCATGAATTTGATTTGATGAAGTTGGTGACCATTATTACAGCAGCAAAGGTGTCAGACAAACATCCTCCCATTGCTTTTTGCAACTAAATGCTGATGGTTGATGACACAGTCTATGCAAAAAATGTCATCCAATTATAAGTATATTCTCATGTAGGAAAATGATCAGTTTTGAATATACATGTAAAAATAAAACTAGCTTTTTCAGGCTGCATTTTAAAAAGATTGAATTTTAAGTAAATACTTTAAAATGCTCTATGCAAATATATATTCAAATATAAGTAAGGGATTTAATGGAGGTTGTAGTGGTAGTGAGGCTGTGGTAGACTTCAAGTGTTCTATCCTTTTCTGGCAGATGACCCCGCTGCAGTAACTGCAACCTTCATGTATTATAACACGCAGGGGTCAGCGGAAGACAAATGGAACCACCTCCCTGTCACATTCTTGCTGCAGACAGCCCTGCCCCATCTGCAGTTTGTGACTTGGGGTGGATGTGTAGTG
The DNA here is from genome assembly GCF_048418815.1 of Hemitrygon akajei. Taxonomy (NCBI): domain Eukaryota; kingdom Metazoa; phylum Chordata; class Chondrichthyes; order Myliobatiformes; family Dasyatidae; genus Hemitrygon; species Hemitrygon akajei. The sequence goes on from NC_133125.1 coordinate 45,003,176, forward strand.
GGGCAAGCTTGGCACGCACAGACTAAACTGTTTTGTCTGCCTCATTTGCATCTTGCATTTTCCCATTCAGTGCTCCTTTTAAATATCATATTTATTTATTTCTTTATATATTTAGTAATATTTCATTAGAGCAGTAGACTTAACATGGCCCTTTAAGAAACTCCTGTGGCCCCCAGAGTCTTGTATTTTTACTTGTGGCCCCTATGAAATCCAGTGTGGCCCCTAGGGGCCGTATGACCCATGTTGAGAACCACTGCCCTAAATCATGCTGATTATATTCACATAAATAATTAATTCAAGATGATATGTGGGGTCATGATCATATATCTCTACATCTCCCTTGAGGATAATAAATCATGGGCACAATGTCAAAATTGCCATTGCTGGATTGTGATAATGAGCTTTGCTTAAAGAAGAGGGTGCATGTGTGTTCTGGGTCTGCAGGAATGTCTAGCATTGGAGAATATTTTGAGGGGTGTGGTATATATTAACATACCTGACAGCAAGAGACATTATTATGAGTCATCTCAATTGGAACATTGTGAGTTGGGAAAATTGGCAAAAATATAACAACAAATAATGTTAGAATAAATTTTGTGATGTTCAGAAGCTGTTGACTTGCTTGATGTCTTCTATTTGGTTACTGATTTGCTCACCATAGCACTGAGTCAGAGGTTACTAGCATATTAACCACAGTGCTTATTATCCTCATCAGGTACCACTTTGGCCTGTTTGCAGTAGCTGAAGTGTATCCAATTACTTTTATCTTTTGCTTTCACCACCGAATTAGCAATTAACAGCACTTGATAAGGGCCTTCCCATCGAGCGTCCGGTAGTTGCTAATGCAGTTTTTCAATCAGGACCCATTCACCGGAAATCAGATTGTCTCGTCCTCCTCCACTCCAAGCAGCAGAAAACTGTTGAGAAGCAGACAGTACAGTTTGGGTTAATTTCACACAATAGTTGACCAGAATATCAGCCGTAATATGTATACTGGCCTCTCTGAGATCAAGATGTCCCAGTAGTGACTTGGGATGCCCTGTTACAACCTTGAATGGACTTAGTTTAGTCTTGTTTGGGGTTGCTCTGATGCTTCATAAGACTATAGGAAGAGCTGTAGGCCAGGTACTCCTTCTCATGATACTTGTTGATGATTTCATTAATTTGTTCAACTTATCCTGATGACTCTGGGAGATGTGGACATTGAAAAGACCATTCAATGTTCATCACTTGACATAATTCCTGACAAACGCTCCCAGTGAAATGTGTTACTTGGTCAGTCAATGTGACATGGCAATCCCCATCTAGGAATATAGTCCTTGATCAGAGTTTTTTTTTACTTTGCATGTGGCAGTGGCTTTCCTTGCTGCAATAGCTTCTCGATATCTTGAAAATTTGTCCACTATTACCAGTATGAGTATCGTTAGCATGTTGAGCACTTAGTTATAACTTTTCAGCTGCTCCAGGATTCAATTTCTGGCAGGTCATAGATCTTTAAAACGTTTGTTGAGCTTGTGCCTTGTACTTTGGATTTCACCACCACTGGGGAAATTTGCTGATCATCTTTTCCATGCCAGGGCGTCCTAGGGAGTGGGGTATCTGTAAAGTTTGGGCCGAACCGTCAACTGTGCTCTTTTCCATAGATGCTGCCTGACCTGTTGAGTTCCTCCAGCAATTTGTGTGTGTTGTTCGGATTTCCAGCATCTGCCGATTTTCTCTTGTTTGTAGATGGAGCTACTAGTCTAGACTAGTGCCATATCTCCATGCTCCATCGCTCTTCAACAACCTACTATTTTCCATCCAGAACCATTTTTTTCTGGTTAGAGCATCGAGCTTGCATCTCTCAAATATCCTGTATGTTCGTCTGTGATGCAGAGTCCGACTTTGTTTCCACAGCCTCAATTGTCGGCTTGTGTGAATTTAATTTGAGAACAGTGTTGATTTCAGTGATAGTCAGATTTTTTTCAAAACAGCAACATATAGTTTTCCTTCACTCTTAACTTTCTACTAGAGTGGTGTACCAGAGTACAACAGGCAATGTTCTTGGAAATTTGGAAATAAGAGGGAGATCTTGCTTCCTCTTAATTTATGCACAGGAAGCTCCCACTTCATCTGGGATTCTTATGTGTCCTTAAAATTTTTACACCATTTAAACAAAATTTGTTGAATTCTGAAGTTTTTGATCTGAGGTTCTTCAGAAGTCAAGAATGAGGCATAAAACTTGGGCACCATCACTTATTGAGTGCTAAAACAAACAAAAGGATTGGGAAAGGAGAGTGGTGAGTGAGAAGGCGAAGGCAGGAGAAGAAAAGAGAGCCAATGTGGTCTGCTTTTTTAATTCCATTGAATTTCCATAAATAACAGACATTCCATTCAAACTTTATAGATAAGAGTTAGCCAATCAGTAGTCCATATCCCCTAGAAGCTCCCAGAATAATACAGAATAGCTGTAACCATTTGGAAACACATTGAACAATTGTATATACATAGGTAATTAGATAAAAATACAAACAAGCATAGGGTAGTTAAATTGCAAGGGAAGTAGCAATTATACTGCCTAACCCAACAGCTCCCAACAGAATTGATTATAAATTGACTCAAATGGTAGAGAAGCTATAAAATCAAGGTTTAAATTAAGACTGGCAGCCATAAAATTTTGCATTTTTCTAAATGATCTCATCTGGCAATGATTTGTTAGTTCAGTGTGTATTTTATGTTGGTGTGATATGCCTTGATTTTTATTTATACAGGCTTATTGAACCTTGCTTTAATAGCACTATATTTACATAGATACTTTAAGCTAAGAGTAGAGGGATATTTAAATGTGATGGGTAGCTCAAGTTTATAGTTATTCAACCATACACATGTATAAGACAATGTTCCTCTGGACCAAAGTGCACAACACAGCACACACGTAGCACATAAAGTATTATTACCGCAGATAAATTAACAAATAATAAGGTGCATATGTGATGCAAATTAATAAGTGAACAGTAAAATGCTGTTGGTGCTTCATACATGGGTGGTGGCAGGCAGCCCAGTAGTTTTACAGCCTGTATCAAGTAGTCTTAGTGATAAATTGAGTGTATAACAAAGATATTATAAACAAAATGATTTCAACATTTTATGATTTTAGTTTGGTGAATGAGCTGTTAAACTATATAGATTGTGTACTTTGAAAATAAATTGGTTGGTCTACTGAATAGGTTGTTTCTGTCCTGTGAAAGAGTATGTTTTGTGGTTGGTTGCAGGAGATTGTATCTGGTGTTGACCTGGCTCAGGGATTTTGTTGAACATGTCTGTTAAGTGAATTAGAGTGGTATAACCTGCAAAAGGGTTTTGTAAAAAGTAAATATGGAGGGAAAAATTCCAGATGTGAAGGTGCTGATGAAAGTTTAATAAAATAGCAAAAGTTGGATTGCGCAGTTTAATTTGAACTCTTGGTTCTTAATGTACTGCAAAATCCCACCATATTCATTTATTGATTACCATGTGAACTTTACTGTCAATGCTTTTGACTTCTGGCACCTGATGTAGTAGGCAGATAATGTGGAACCAATTGCTAAAAGCAGCAGAAGATATTAGTTTTCTTCTTCTTATATGGGTTGGAATAACTTGTTGCCTCCAAATTGAGATTAGCCAGTTATGTTGAGTATCATCCCAGTTGTAAAACTATCCTTTTTAGTTGTTAAGGGCAAAATGGGACAAATTTAGCATGATGATGGCTGTTAAAGATAGTTACGGAGTCATGGAATTTGTAAGCCTGGTATGTTTTAATGGACAAAGCAAGGTGAAGTTTATGTAAAAGTTTATTAACTACAAAATTCTATACTTGAAACAATAGATGATCTTGCAGGAGCTCCTTAAATAATATCACTTGTGTCTTTTGGTCTGGTCTCCTCTTGGCTGTTTTCTCATGTGGTCTTTAAATGTATGTGAATCTTTCCCAAGAAACAATCTGCTAGATGATGCTGTCTTTGTACAGTATGTTTTGGATCCAATCAATATGTCTGAGAAGTTAATTTTGTTAAGTTTTTTTTTTGTGTGCCATACTCTGCCAGAGCCTCGGCAACCACTTTTTCAAGTGGTTGTCTTGGAGGAAAGACTCTGTGAGTGGTCCCCCACGTCCTTCTCACAGCGCAGTTGTTTTTTTATGAGGCCGAGTTGCGAGCTCGACTCTCAGCCCAACACGGATGGAAAGCATGTCTGGGACTGGATTCGAACTTGAGAGCCTTCGTTCCGGAGTCCGGCGCTGATGTCACTGCGCCACCAGTCAGCCACCAATTTTGTTAATTAAGTAGAATATATAAATATTTTATGTAAAAAAAAAAGAAACAGAAGTACTCAGAGAGAAATCCAGTGACATTCTTTAGATTACACTATCAAACAAAATCACACAGGTCTCCACCATTAGAGAAACGGACAGAGTTGTCACACTTTTTCCACTATCAGAGATCCATTCTGACAGGGAACGTAAGTATTTCTTGTCATCAGGATCAGATTTATTATTGATATATGTCATGAAATTCGTTGTTTTGTGATGATAGCCCTGGTCATCACTTGTGACCCCAGTTTGAAGGAGAAGTCAGCCTAATCAGTCCAGAAGCTGGAGAAAACAGACGGTTCTCAAGAGGAAACAGTGTCCTGCATCACTTCTGCTGTCCGAGTGTCCCAGGAACAGCAAATAGGACACATACACTGTTGTCTTTGGCACCACTCATGAACCTGCTCTAAGAAAAAATGTAACTTCCAGTGGAAACTTTTTTTGTATGCACTTTAGATCACATGACAAGTCACTAGCTTTGCCGGAATGTTAAGCACATTCTTGGCACAAAAATAACTATCACACTTGTGGATTTTGTATGTTGCATAATGAATTAAGTAGGATGTACAATATCATTATTCTTAACTGTTTACAAAGTTCTTGCCACCTTCTACATCTTACTACAGTCCTATACACAAGAGCTTGTGTTTGTACATGTCTCTACCTACCAGAGAGCTGCCATCCTTGTTCTCCTGGCTGCATTCTACTGCTATCTAGTCCTTCCACATACATAGCTCTTTACTGTGATAAATGACGAAGAGACCATTTTGATTTAATCACTCCCTTGTATTTTGGCAGTAGAAAACAAGGAAGTTGTAGACCACAGAATCTTTCAACTATCGTTGATTCACTGGTAAATTGATTTATTAATACAGAACATAGAAAGTATAGCACTGGAACAGGCCCCTTGGCCTTCAATGCAGTGCCAAACCAATTAAATTAGTAATCAAATGGCTAACTGAATTAATCTTATCTCTGTTTAGGAATGTCCATATCCTTCCATATTCCTCAATTCGTGCATCTAGCTAAAAGTCTCTAATGTTTCTGCCTCTACCACCAGCTCTGCAGTGCATTGCAGGCACCCACCACTCTGTATAGTGAAAACAAAATTGCTTCTTACATTTCCTTTGAAATTATCTCTTCTCATTTTAAATGCATGCGCTCTGGTATCAGAGATTTCAAACACTGGAAAAAATATCGTCTGTCTATTCTTTTTATCTATGACTCTCATAATCTCAAAATCCTCTATCAGATCTCTGCTCAGCCTCCACTTCTCCAGAGAAAGCAATCCAAGTTTGTCTGACCTCTCGTTATAGCACACGTCTTCTAATTCAGACAACATCCTGATTAAACCTCTTCTGCACCCTCTCCAAAGCCTCAACATCCCTCCTATAATGGGGCGACCAGTACTGTGTAGAATATTCCAGTTACTGCCAAACTAGAGTTTTTTAAAGCTGCAACATGACTTCCTGAATTCTGAATTCAATGCTTTGACTAATAAAGGCAAGCATGCTGCTTTAACCACCCTATCATTGTATAACTCTGTATACAGTCGGCCCTCCTTATCTGCGGAGGATTGGTTCCGGGACCCCCTGCGGATACCAAAAAACACAGATGCTCAAGTCCCTTATCTAACCTGCCTCAGTGCGGTGGTCTTTAGGACCCAGCGGAACCCCGGACCTTATTTAACCTGGTTCAGTGCGGTGGACATTAGGACCCAGCGCAGCTCTGAATCTGCAGTGTTTCTGTTCATTAAAATAATCACGATTGAAAATGAAGTGGAAGTGGGGGACGTCACGTGATGACGTAGGGTCGAGACGTTGGAAATCCAGCTCCCTCGTAAAAAGTAATGAAATAGGGTTTAAATGAAGTAGAGTTAACTAATATCTATTAGAAATTACTTATAAGCAACTCGGGAATATCTTTTGATATGGCTCCTAAACTGAAACAGAAGAAAGCTATTACTTCGAAGACTGCGCAAATCGGTGGGGAAAAAGGCCTAACCGCTTCGGTGAAGCATTGGACTCAAGTTGGATCTCCTCCCGGCGAAGTGCACGGTACTTCTGATGATGAGGGGAAGGAAGTTGTAGCAATGTCGGCGGTCTCTAAGAAGAAACGGAAGGAACGCATGCGCAAAAGTATCTATGGGAAGATATCAACAGAACTACAAAGCCTAACTACGGCTGGAAGTGAAATTGGATGGGAATCGTAAGGAGACACAGACTCTTTGGGAAATTCGGGGGAGGAAGAAAAGGAAAAGAAGAAAGAGATTAAAGGAGACATAAAAGATATCCTGAGATATATAATGAATGAATTAAAATCTATAAGAGTAGATATGATGAAAGAATCAACAGTTACAAGAACAGATATGACAAATGAATTAAAAGCTATAAGAACAGATATAAAAAGGATATAGAATACACTTGATAATGTGGTGGAAAAACAAAAGAAGGTGGAGAAGGAAGTTAAAGAGATGGAAGTAAAAGTGGAAGAAAATACTGAAAAAATAGAAAAAATAGAAAATGATAATTCTGTCTGGATAGCAGAAAGAAAACAGATGCTTGAAAAAATGGATGCACTTGAGAACTCTAGTAGACGAAATAATATTAAAATTGTTGGTCTTATGGAAGGTACAGAGGGAGAAAATCCAATAAAATTCTTTCAAGATTGGATTCCGAAAATTTTGGAAATGGAAGAAGGAAGTCAAGTACCGTAGATTCCGGACTACAGAGCGCACCTGATTAAAAGCCGCTGGCTCTAATTTTAGAAATAAAATCAATTTTTTAATTGTAAAGGCCGCACCGGATTTTCGGCCGCAGGTGTCCCACGTTGTAATATGAGATATTTACACAGAAAGATATTACACGTGAGGATTTTTTAACTTTTAATTAAATCCATATGGTAACAAAAACAAATACATATTGCAAATGCTTTTTTTCGAACCGTGCCCGTAACGCGGCTACTTTTAAATATACGTTGCGTATACTTCTTTACTGAACAACATTCCAATATCTCCTAACGACTGGTAAAAAATATATATACTGCAGCCTACCAGGAAAAGTTATTGATCGCCTTTAACTTAAAAGCAGCGTTTTGGCTCCGCCGCTCCGCTCGCGTAATGCCGCTCCCCCCGCCGTCCTGTTTATCGCAAACCGGCGTTTTCCCACAAGACGCGGCGAAACCGGGTGTGACGTCATAGCATCCCGCGATGTACTACAGAAAACAAATATAGTTAAAACTCTTCTAACTTTAACTAACAAATGAATTACTAAGCGAAAATATTATAAACTAATTAACTGCCATAAGGCAGCATAATGCTTTTCTTCGAGTGTTTTCCATGTTGATGAGGGTGAGTACAAATGACTGATTTACAATAATTTAATTGTGAAAGTGCGCTTGATTTATCGTACAATTTCATTGGACCTCTGTGAACTACTCATCAATTTTATTGGTCTACTGTTACGAGGCAAAATGTTTACGAGGTGGCATGAAAAAAAATAATGCATTAGCCGCTCCGTATTAAAGGCCGCAAAGTTCAAAGCTGTTCAAAATGTGGGAAAAAAGTAGCGGCTTAAAATCCGGAATCTACGGTAATTGAAATTGAAAGAGCACATAGAGCTTTAAGACCAAGATCTCAACAAGATCAAAATCCAAGATCAATTTTGATAAAATGCTTAAGGTATCGAGATAAAGAAATGATCTTGAAGGCAGCTACACAGGGTGCCAAAGAGAGAAAAGGGCCATTGATAATAAAAGGGAAAAGAGTTTTTTTTTACCCAGACATAAGTTACGATCTTCTGAAGAGGCGGAAAGAATTTAATCCAGTGAAAAAATCTTTATGGGAAAAGGGTTATAAATTTTTATTGAGCTACCCAGCAAAATTGATAATTTTTCTGGAAAATGTAGAAAGAAGTTTTTTTGTTGACTACCGGAAAGTGGAGAAATTTGTACAACTACCCCCTGATGTTCATGAAGAGGACTAATGAATTATGGAAATGAAATGGACTTATGATGAATATTGAAATAAGGTTGGACTTGATGGACATTTATAAAGAAAAAATAGTCGAGGAGAATTAATTGGGAGTAGAGATATTAATTATTTTCTGTTTTTTTTCTTCATTAATATATATTTTTTTCTTTCTTTTTGCGGGGGAGCTGGAGGAGCTCCTGATCGACGGCTGCGAGTTTCACGTGTACAATCATGGCGATTGCCATGACCCATAAAATGGGGGGGGGTAATGTTGTGTTCTTTTTATTTGCAACATTAGTGGGGGGGGGGTAATTTTGTTTTTTTTCTTATATATTAGTTATCATTTTTATATTTTTCTTTTTTGCCTGGATGGTTGGGGAGAGCCTCATAGCAACATGGAGAATTTTTATTAAAGAGTTCCCAAGGTACTATGAATGACTAATTTGCTTAATTTATTAAGTTTTAATGTTAATGGAATTAATGGACCTGTGAAAAGAAAGAGAGTTTTAACATATATTAAGAAAATGAAAGGAGATATAGCTTTTTTACAAGAAACACATTTAACAGAAACAAAACATAAGAAATTAAAGAGAGATTGGGTTGGAAATGTTATTCCAGCTTCATTTAATTCAAAATCGAGAGGAGTTGCAATTTTGGTTAATAAGTCTTTACCAATTAAAATACAAAATGTAATAATTGATTCTGGGGGGAGATATGTAATTATACATTGTCAATTTTTTTCAGAATTATGGACTTTTATGAATATTTATGCACCAAATGAAAATGATACAAAATTTATACAATGTCTTTTTGAAATTGGCTGATGCACATGATAAAATATTAATAGGTGGAGATTTTAATTTTTGTTTGGATCCAGTTTTGGATAGGTCAACTAAAGTTGCTACAAAATCAAAAGTAACAAAATGAACTTTATCATTAATGAAAGAATTAAACCTGATTGATATATGGAGAAAAATGAATCCAAGAGAGAGAGATTATTCATTTTATTCAAATAGACATAAAACTTATTCAAGGATTGATTTTTTTTTATTATCAAAAAATATTCAAGATAGAGTGAAAAGTGTGGAATATAAAGCAAGAATACTGTCAGATCATTCTCCCTTGATAATGACAATGATAATGATGGATAAGGAGGAATCGATTTATAGATGGAGATTTAATTCAATTTTATTAAAACGTCAAGATTTTTGTGATTTTATGAAAAAACAAATTCAGTTTTTTTTGATACAAATTTACATTCAATAGAGGATAAAATTGTATTATGGGAAGCGATGAAAGCATATTTAAAGGGTCAGATTATAAGTTATACATCTAAAATCAAGAAGGAATACGCAGCAGAAATAGATCAGTTGGAAAAAGATATTATAAAGTTAGAAAAAGAATCTCAAAGACACATGACAGAAGAAAAACGAAGACAACTTGTTAACAAAAAATGACAATGTAATACACTTCAGACATATCGTACAGAAAAAGTAATTATGAGAACTAAACAAATATGAACTAGGTGAAAGATCACATAAAATTCTTGCTTGGCAATTGAAAACAGAACAGGTTTCTAAAACAATAAATGCAATTAGAACAAGTGTAAATAAGGTTGCTTATAAGCCTTTAGAAATTAATGAAACTTTAAAAAAATTTTATACTGAACTATATCAATCAGAATCAAAAAATAAGATTACTGAGATAGATAAATTTTTATCACAAATAACCCTTCCAAAATTAAATTTCGAAGAACAGAAAGGATTAGATATGCCTTTTACATTAAAAGAGGTTGAAGAAGCTTTAGGATCACTTCAGAGTAATAAATCTCCAGGAGAAGATGGTTTTCCTCCTGAGTTTTATAAAAAATTTAAAGATTTATTAATTCCTCCTTTTATGGAATTAATATATCAAGTGGAAAGAATGCATAAACTCCCACAATCTTTTTTAACAGCGATCATAACTGTACTGCCAAAAAAAGATAGAGATCCTTTAAAACCAGCATCATATAGGCCTATTTCTTTGTTGAATACAGATTATAAAATAATAGCAAAAATTTTATCTAATAGAATATCTAAATATTTACCAAAATTAATACATATGGACCAAACAGGTTTTATTAAAAATAGACAATCAATGGATAATATAACCCGGTTAATTAGTATAATTCATTTGGCACAAAAAAGAGAGGAAATGAGTGTGGCAGTTGCTTTGGATGCAGAAAAAACATTTGATAGATTGGAATGGGATTTTTTTATTTAAGTTATTGGAAAAATATGAATTAGGAAAATCTTTTATACAATGGATTAAAATTCTAAATACTAATCCTCAAGCTAAAGTAGTTACAAATGGTCAGATTTCAACACCATTTTGTTTAACAAGGTCAACTAGACAAGGCTGCCCATTATCACCTGCTTTATTTGTATTGGCAATAGAACCATTAGCTGAATTAATTAGAACAGATTCAGATATTGAGGGCTTTAGAGTTAGTTAATCAAGAAGAATATAAGATTAACTTATTTGCTGATGATGTTTTGATTTACTTAACAAACCCATTGCAATCTTTGCAAAGATTATCTTTTAGATTGGAAGAATATGGAGAAGTATCGGGTTATAAAGTAAATTGGGATAAAAGTGAAATTTTACCCCTTACCAATTGAAATTATAATCAATGCTGATTAGCAACTCAATTTCGATGGTCAATAAATGGGATAAAATATTTAGGTATTAGAGTTAATAATGATGTAAAAAATTTATATAAACAAAATTATTTGCCATTATTAAAAACAATAAAAGAGGATCCTTGATAAATGGATGATATTACCAATAACATTAATAGGTAGAGTTAATGTTGTAAAAATGAATATATTTCCTAGATTGCAATATTTATTTCAAACTCTACCAATACAATTACCTCAGAAGTTTTTTCAAGAACTGAATAAATATGTAAGGAAATTTCTTTGGAAAGGAAAGCTGTCAAGAATATCATTGGAAAAATTGACATGTAAATTTGATTTAGGAGGGTTACAACTTCCAAATTTTAAGAATTATTATAAAGCAAATCAATTTAGATTTATTGCGTCTTTTTTTGATGAAGAAAAACCGGCATGGATTAGAATAGAATTAGATAAGATAGGAGAAAACATACCAGAAGATTTTATATATAAATGGGAATCCAAATGGATACGGGAAAAAAAAGAATCTCCTATATTAAGACATTTGATTGATTTATGGAATAAGGTAAATATGGATGATGAGATAAAGAAATCTTTATTAGCAAAAAGGACTTTAATTCAAAATAGGCTTATTCCTTTCACAATGGATAATAAACTTTTACATAATTGGTTTCAAAAGGGGATTAAATATATAGGTGACTGTTTTGAAGGAGATATATTGATGTCGTTTGATCAATTAAAAAATAAATATAAAATATTAAATAACACTCTTTTCTGTTATTTTCAATTAAAAGCTTATTTACGAGAAAAGCTGGGACAAACAATGTTGATACCAAAACCTAGTGAAATAGAAATATTAATTCAGAAAGGAAAAATTAAAAAATTTACATCTTGTATGTATAATTTGATTCAAAAGCAGACAATTAAATTAGGAATTCATAAATCAAGACAAAAATGGGAATCTGATCTGAATGTTGAAATTGATGGAAAAAATTGGTCAAGATTATGTTCTGATAGTATGAGAAATACAATAAATGTTCGACTTAGATTAATACAATATAATTTTTTACATCAATTATATATAACACCACAGAAAACAAATAGATTAAATTCAAATATGTTTGACCAATGTTTTCGATGTAAACAAGAAATTGGTACTTTTTTACATTCTACTTGATCTTGTTCTAAAATTCAACCATTTTGGATTAATTTAAGATTTTTATTGGAACAAATTATTGGAGTACAAATTCCACATACTCCATTGCTATTTTTATTAGGAGACATTGAAGGGACAATAACGAAATTTAAATTGAATAAGTATCAGAAAAAATTTATTAAAAATTGCTTTGGCAGTAGCCAAAAAAGTTATTGCAGTTACTTGGAAATCTGATTTAAATTTAACTATGGATCGTTGGAATAATGAAATACATTGTTGTATTCCATTTGAAAAAATTACGTATAATTTAAGAAATGACTATGTGATATTTTTGAAAATTTGGTCACCATACTTACGAAAGATAGGATTAGATACATAGGTCCTTTGAAGATAAAATTATAGTAATTGGGGAAAGTGAAAATAAATATCAAAATTATTTTGAACTCCATGGAACATGTGGGGATCCTCCGATATCCAGGCAATCTTTCTTCTCTTTTCTTTCTTTTTTTTCCCTCTTTTTCTTTAGATAAGGGTTAAGGTGGGAGGGTTAAGGGGAGGGAGGAGGGTTAATATCACTTTTCTTACCATTTCATTATTACATTTATTCTTGTAATTTCTAAAATTCAATAAATAAATAATATTAAAAAAAGAAAATGAAGTGGAAGTAATAAAGCGATCGGAAAGAGGTGAAACGCCATCGGTCATTGGAAAAGCGTTAGGCTACAGTCAGTGAACGATCGGAACAATTGCACTGGAGCTTGTGAAAGGCCCTGCCCCGATGAAAGCTACAATTATTACTAAGCAGCGCAGTGGTTTAATTATTGAAATACATACGTTTCTTAAGTGTTTTATATACTGTATACTAAGACAAAAGTTTGACTAACCGACGCTAAATAATACCATATGTACCTGTTCCGACTTCAAATCCGACTTAAAGACAGACTCAGGAACGGAACTCGTTCATAACCCGGGGACTGCCTGTACTTTTAAATCATCTCTAGATTATTTATAATACCTAATACAATGTAAATGCTATGTAAATAGTTGTTATACCATATTGTTTAGGGAATAATGACAAGAAAACATAGTCTGTACGTGCTCAAACAACAAGTGCTGGAGAGAGAACTTGCGGGTTTTCCCGATCCGCAGTTGGTTGAATCCGCGGATAAAGAGGGCCAACTGTACTATAGTATATAATTAATGAAAAGATTAGATTAGGTTGGCTTTATTGGTCACATGTACAAACATACAGTGATACATTGTCAATGACTAAGAAAGTCCAAGAATGTGTTGGGACCATGCTTACATCATCAACATGGCATGCCCACAACTTACTAACCCACACAGTCATGGGGAGAATGTACAAACTTCTTACAGAAAACAGGGAGTTGAATCCCGATCTTCTGATGGCTGGCCCTGTAATGTGTTACGCTAACTGCTGCGCTATGGTGCTGCCCACACAGTGGTCTCTATTCTACAAAGTGTGCTATTTGTACAGAGGCCTTTGGACCAGTACTTGGAGCCACTGCTTTCAAACTCGAGGTGATAGCACTACATGCTGGGCTGTCGCTTGTGTCATCAGGAGAGAAGGTAGAAGTACTGGAAAATCCTGAGAACAGGAGAGAGAAAGTGTTGCATCATATGTAAACTGCTGTGAAGAAACTGTTGTATCTTTTTTAAAAAAAAAGTGTGTTAAACGGAAGTCCAGACTATGGGAAGGGATTACTAGATGGAAAGTTTGTAAATGAGCGGAGGGTTTTGGAAAGAAGTACCACAATGGTACGAACCAGTTGGGGAATGGCAGCAAATCACGATAAAGTGAGAGACGCTTAGTGTGCATGTTCAGGAGTGAAATGTGTTTTCAAATAGTGAGGTTTCATTAGTGTGGTACATGATGAAGGAGAAATAAAGTCGGGCTCTGTGGACTGTGCAAATACAGTTGTTTTGATTGGTGCTGGGATTTGAGGTTCACAGTAGTCCTGCCTCAGAAAAGTATTGCTTATATAATGGGGAGCAAGGCTGCATATCTGACAAGTTACGGAGGAAGATGTAGAAAAAAAAATAAGGCACAATTAGTAAGTTTATTGGCAGGACTCAGTTTTGGTTTTGACTTGAACAATATTTCTTTGGAAATGCTGTTGAAGATGAATTTGGAGAATGGTTTTGATTTTATCTTTCTCTAATAGAGCTTCATCATTGGAGAATTTGCTTTAGGTGTATAGCAAGTAAAACTCAAAATGTGCACATAGATCACTGATCAATCTGCGGGACGCACGGGTTAATTTCCTGATAGTAGAAGTAAATACTCATCTGAAAATTAAATGAGATACAAATTAAATACATTGTTATATAAAAGAACAGAAAGATTTGGAAGAAAATAATTGAGAAAAATGTGTTTTGTGATGCACTGCAAGCATTAATAATTAAAGTGAGAACAGAGTGAAAGCCCTAAAATGATTGGAAATCCAGCCAAGTATCCTCTATATATTCTCTGATGAGGAACACTGTAATTACTAGTTGCCAGGAGAATTGTGAAAGTGTGCCATTTCCTGTCCAGCAAATTAACAGAAAAGTATTGACAGAGCATCACACTCTGTTTACAGAGACCAAAAGCTTGTCCATTCCTTGATTAACATTTTAAACAATCAATTTTTATTTTTGTGTGGAGAATGGGTGTGGAAGGACCAAAAGCAAAATACCAGGCACAAAGTTTAAAAACCAAAAGGTCAATGCTCTAGTTGTGTTAGTTTGAGTGTATTTTAACATGGAAAATGGATTTCAGAAAAGTGGAGGGTGAAGCACTGTTGATATATTTTTTGCTATAGGGCCATTGACACTTTATGTAGGTGCCTTGATTTGTGAAGCTATTTGATTATAATTAATGCACTGCTATTAATAGGTGGAGATGGTCTAGGAGTCATTAATAATTCCTATTTTATAGCAAGAGACTATTCTAATGTATTTTTGTACATTACTGGTACAGTGTCATTTACCACTGCTGTTGCAATAGTTTATTAGTGCACCTGCATCAACAAAGATCTCTCAGCTATGTTGACAGCTGCGCTGAAGCAGAATGTAATTCCATCAAAAGGCTTGCATTTAATAATTTTAAGAAGCAGGTGTTAAGAAACTGATTGGCATCTTTGAAGATGACAGTCTTAGTATGGAGCACAGGTTTAGATATGATTGATGCTAATCTTTGCTACAGAGAGCTGTGTTAGATGACAAAGATTTGGATGGAAGTCAAAGCTTTTTAAGACTGGCTGGTGAACCATCTGGGAAAGGTAGCAGGAAGAACCCTCACAATTAATATAACCTTCCTCGGTCTTTGATTCATCAGCATCTCCATCAGGTAAACACAAGTTTTGCTAAGATAAATAATCACTTATTGAATAGTGAAATAGAAACGAGGGTTCAAATGATCTCCTGCTGCATTTGTTTCTTATTTACTGATGGGAACATTTATTATGGCAAAATTATTGGGGAATGGGTGTAAAAATCTATGCTGCATGTGATTGGAAGGCTTACTAATGAATATATTTACATGCTTTTGTTAGTGACTTGAATATAAGCAATTAGAACAACACACACAAAATGCTGGAGGAGCTCAGCTGGCGAGGCAGCATCTATGGAAAAGAGTAAACAGTTGACGTTTTAGGCTGAGACCCTTCATTGGTTCTGGGGGGGGGGGGGGACGACAAAAGATGAGAAGAATCACTGAACTCAACGGGCGGACATTTGCAGTTATAGGAAAGGTTTGGAGAGATACCGGTCTACCTCAGTTAGGCATCTTGGTTGGCATGGGCTAAAGAGTCTGTTTTCTGTGCTGTATAGCTCCAAATACAGCAAAGTTTTCCGCAGATAAACATTCAAAGTTCTTCTCAGCACCTAGGGACTAAATTCAGAGAACTGTATTACAGGCTAGACATGCAGCAGTCTGACATTGTCTATGAGATACGATATTTTCCAAATATAACAATATGCCAGACTCCGCCAACACAATCATTGTATTTATCCTATCACATGGATAGACCAATCAGATGATGGTAAATTGGTGAGCAAGCTGCAAGGAATAGCCTTAGGCATCCTCAATAGTGACTCCAGATCCTACTTAGCTCCACAGCATTAAAATAAATATATGGGCATGCAAACCTAGTTTGTAGAGGGCATTGAAGTAGTTGGCCCTCTTCCAATCAATCAAATTCTCTGCCCTTCCCCATATTGCTTTATTCATCTAATATCCCAAAATCGATCAATCACCACCTTGAATATGCTTAGCAGCTGAACATCAAAACACCTTCCCAGATAAAGAATTCAAAGGTTTAGAACACTTTAGGTGGAGGAATTTCTTCTCATCTCTAGGTTATTGGGTAGTTAGAGGCAGATTATATTTCTTTGTCTGCATTAGGTCTTCTATTAACAAGGGTGAAGACGTAAACCTTGGGTCAGTCTATAATAATGGAGACTGTGCCAAAAGCACTTGTACATGGTTAGTCAGTTTTGATATGAACTATAAGTTGGTGAATTCAATATTGTACCTGGAAAGTTACAGTAGACCCAATTGAAAGATCTGGAGGTGTTGTTGAACTTTTAGTGGACCTTATCACTATGCAACATGCCACCAGTGGGAGTGAAAAAGAATTAAAGGGGGCAACTGGAAGCTCAGGATCATTTCTGTGGAGTGAACATGAACTCTACAAAGCATTCAGCAAATTTCCATTTGGTTTTCTTGGCGTAGAGAAGATCACGTTGTGAATACGGAATGCATTGCTCTAGACTGGAAGAAGTACAAGTGAATTGCTGCTTTGCCGGGAAAGATTTGAGTCTCTGAATGATGAGAAAGAAAGAGGTTGAACGGGTGTTGTTTCAAACCTTGGGGTTGCATTGTAAAGTGCCCAAGTGCTGTTAGTGAGAATATAAAATCAATTGAGAAAGCAGTGAAGGAAATGATTCCCTTAAATGCTGAAAAGGAAGAGGAATATGTTCCTGTTCAATCCTTCCAGAATAGGTGGGAAGTCTAAAGGATAATCTGATGAATATGGGAACAGGTGTGGTGGAATTTAACATCCAGAAGACCTCTATTCATGCTGTGTCGGAGGAGAGGCAGTGAGAACAGAAGTGCAGGACTACCTGAGTTGTTATCAAAGACTGTCCACAATGGTAGAGGTGAAGCCATGGATCAGGAAGAAGGAAAGACATTTCAGAGACCTGTGCAGAATATCTTGTCATTGAAGCTAATATGACAGAGACGGGAACTGGGAGACTGAAATGGAGGTCTTGTAGGAAGCAGGCTGGGAGAAAATGTGCTGAATGTACAGTAGCTACATAGCCTAATTAGTCTGCTCTCAACCATCAGGTAAGTTGTTACGAACCCCGTAACTGGGTCACTTACCAGCAAAGGTAGAGAGGTCAGTTGAAGTCTGATGGTACTATTTTTAAACGTTTTTATTTATAAAGGGGCACAAAAGTAAGGTTAATACAAACATTCAGATAATATACATCGTCAATACTCAATCTAAAGCGCGGGTATAGTAATAATCATCAATAAGAATTAGCTCTATCGTTTGGTCTAGGGGTAAAAATATTGTCCAATGGAAATATAAAAGTCTCTCAAGTTCATGCAGGCTTTAGCCTTTTGGGGACAGCTGGGTTTCACTTGTTGGAGAGAGAGAGAGAGAGAGAGGTTTTGTGAGAAAAGAAACTTGCCCAGTCTTTTAGGACACAAATCGTTGAATCGGGAACGTTGGTTCCCCGTTGTTAGTTCGAAGTCCTTTTCGGGGTTATCAGCCACCCGTTCCCCAGGCCAGGGGAAACGGAACATACGTGGCTTCCGAATAGCTTCCAGTTATCATGGGAGCGATGAGTGATGGTGTCTCCTTCTGGTGCGTTGCTAGGGGACTGCCTCCTGCAGCCCCTCTTTTATCTTGACTTGCAGGGTTGTAGATGTCAATCAGGGTGGGGTGATGCAATCCCCAGCCCACATTGCCTGAGGGTGTGCACGTAGCCCAGTCCACGTTGCCCTGAGAGCTGGCACGTAGCATAGGATCGCAATCCACAAAGGTGTCTCCAAGAAACAATGGCCAAATCCGTTGCTTTGTCTTGCTGAGGATTCTCTCTCATTTCCTGGGTCCAAGACCCGAATTAATAGCGATCTTGCGATTCTCAAGAAGGAGGGGGCTGGGATCATAACACCTTCAATAGTTCTATTTGATATCAGAGAATGTATACAATATGCAACCCAAAATTCTTGTTCTTTGTAGACATCCATGAAAACAGACATACTATAGGCTCTCCCCCTCATCAGTAACAGTGAGAGGGGAGACCAACAAAGACAAACAACTCACTGATTACCGTGTTAAAGTCTGCTGCGTTGCTTTTGTTCCAAAACCTCCGACTCGAAAATTGGCAACAAACTCTCCCACGCCAATGAGAGAAAGAGGGCATGTGATTTGCCGAGTACAGGGCCCCTGACAGCCGATCCAGTGTTCTGTTTTCTTCTGCAACACTTCAGCCAGCAGCACTGGTGAAGTATCACCTCGTCCACAGGGCCGCAGGCTCGGAAGCCCGAAGCCATTCTCATCTTCTAGGCTGTTTTCTTGGGATATTGAAAAACGGCTGGTCGTGAGCCCCAAGGGGCAGGTCCCATCACCGCAAAGATCTAAAGTTTGAGTGTAGCTCGAGGTCAGGATCTTCAGCAGGACCACATGCAGCTTAAAAAGGAAAAAGAGAAACTGAAGTTAAAAATTAAGCTGTTTTTGCAGATGAGCTTGAAGGTGTCACTGTCGAGTGCCATCATCAACACTCTCACTTGTAACCTCATCAATAACATTTTTGGATTTTAGAAATGAAGAGCCCTGGTAAAATGAATGTCAATGCTTATCAAAGGAATAATACTCCCACTACTACACCTACCTAAACTTACAAAGGGCAGGAGTAAAACACTTCTGGTTGCACAAGATTTTCTTCTCTGATATTCTACCTGTACAAGAGAGAATGCAATAGCCTAATGCAATAGGAGACATTTCAGATCCTGGTCCGCTCTGTTTTATATAAATATGAAGCATAACTTTGCATGTCCTTTTTCTCAGAACAATGTTTATTGTGTTAAATAATTTTAAGTCCATGATTTTGTGAACTAGTCCATTGTCAAAGGAAATGTAATTAAATTTGATGTTAAGCTATTATAACACTGAAGATGTTTTGAAAGGGACAAAATCTGAATTAATTGCCATTCTAAAATGTTGGTGGGTGAGTTTACTGTAATGATGATGATTTTGATGCTTAAGGCTTTCAAAGGCTGTCGGGAGATAAATCTGATCTTGTAGAACGATGGTTGCTAATTGCATCTTGGTTTGTGGTATGTCTGTCAACAAGGGTTCAGAGAATTAAGCAAATTGGTTAATTCTCTCCTTCACTCGGGATGTTTTAAAATTTTATAATAGAAACCTTTTTTTGCTGTATGCAATACAAGGTTTGACCAATTTTGTTGTGTGGAAAGCCACAAAAACGGCTTTTAGCACCCAGGTGCTTTAGCTTGTTATTGCTAGGTGTATTTTGGTTGCAGGTTCTGCTTCACCCTGCACGGTAGAAGACTATCTTGGTCTTTTAGGTGTGGGGGTCAGTCAAAAGCAGGTCTTGTAGAAATGATCATGCCTTTTTCATGATCAAAGATCATGTTTACATCAGGTCTGAAGGGGAGGATGTTTCCTAATGTTTGCACAACATTTATACAAGCTTAGCAAGTCAACTTTCTGCCTTTATATATGGTACGATATATAGAAATACTATCCCTTTTTAATCCATCTTCTGATAAGATGGCAGCGCACTCGGACACGGTGGCATCTACGGGATCAACCAGAGGTGTCATTGTCCTTTGTAAATGTATCTTTCACGATCGCAACACCCTGCTGGACATTAACATGCTGCATGTCTACTCCATCAGTGAGTTGCTCGTTAGTGGAGAAACTGAAGGAGCCGGACTTGGTGTGGACCGTGATGCTGCATGAGACAGAGAGGCGGTGGTGCGTGAAGGAAGTGTGCAATCTAACAGTGAGTGATGGTCTTGAGCATTTTTCTTGTGATGGTAAGACCCTGTTGGGCATGGGTGATGTGGAATGCTGTAAGTCCAATTCATTGGTTTATTGGCATACGGTGGGGGTGGATAGCGGAGAAACTGTATGGCCTCAGTTGTATTGAGGACTAGCCTCAAACCAAGGTATCGTCTGTTTGCAGCTGCCCAGGTGGAGGTGTTGGAGCTGGGAGCTCCGTGGCGTGCCAGAGGTGGTGTAGTGAGGTGCCATGCTGGAGTTGGTGCTGCCCCCCTCTCTCCCCCCCCATTGTTTGCTTGGCAGAAGACGAGCTGTATTGTGTTCGACTGCAGACTGTTGCAACGCTGTGTAACCAAAACTTACGTAGTTAGTTTTGAAACTTGCTATTTGCTATGCATGTATCCAATTCTGTAGGAGAATGAAATCTTAAGAATGTAGAAGACAATGGTGTGTTAATGAGAGGTAGCTAAGAGATGTAGATTAGAACATGTTTAAGTCAATGGGTAGAAACAATAGTGGCGGATGTACTTGTGATACGCAACTGTAGACCGATTGGATATGCTAATGCAACTAAACCAGGAGATTGCTATAAAAAATGCTATGTACAGGGATCGGTGGGCAATCAGCGACTAGCTCAATGACTGTCTCAGCTTTGATTTGCAAATTAAAGTTTAACCCTTCTTGAGGAATCTTCTGCATCTCCTGGTCATTTGTGGGGCACGAGAAACCACGACAAAGACGAGCTGTATTGTGTTCGACTGCAGACTGTTGCAACGTTCATGGATCCAGGGACTTGGACAATATTCTTTGCTCCCCTGTACTTTACTGCTATCTTGTATGTGCTTGCGATCTTAAATGTACTATGTGTGTCTTATGCTGTATATGACTGTTGGTACTGGCTTTTGCACTTTGGCGTTGAAGTAACACTGGCTGTATTTATGAGAATTTATGTATAGTTGAATGATAATTAAACTTGAACTTGAAACTCCAGTTTCTGTTAGCCATGTCTCTATATTTTCTTCCTTTTTGAGATCTTGACACTGAGCAGATGTTATTTCTGTATGTGAATAAAGATTGTTAAAGACCAATCACTTTGCATCCCTGTATACACATGACTGTGTTGCTGACGATACAACCTTTGTTGGTAGAATCTCAGGTGGCGACGAGAGGGCGTATAGGAGTGAGATATACCAACTAGTGGAATGGTACAGCAGCAACAAACCGGCTACTCAACGTCAGTAAGACAAAAGAGCTGATTGTGGACTTCAGGAAGGGTAAGACGAAGGAACACATACCAATCCTCATAGAGGGATTAGAAGTGGAGAGAGTGAGCAGCTTCAAGTTCCTGGGTGTCAAGATCTGAGGATCTAACCTGGTCCCAACATACTGATGTAGTCATAAAGAAGGCAAGACAATGGCTATACAGTCGGCCCTCCTTATCCGCGGGGGATTGGTTCCGGGACCCCTCACGGATATCAAAATTCGTAGATGCTCAAGTCCCTTATTCATCCTGTTGCTATGTGGTGGACCTTAGGACCCAGCAGAACCCTAGACCTTATTTAACCTGTCTCAGTGCAGTGGACATTAGGACCCGGTGGTAGAACTCTGAATCCGCAGTGTTCCTGTTCGCGAAAATAATCACAAACATGATTGAAAATAAAGTGGAAATAATAAAGTGATCAGAAAGAGGTGAAATGTCATCAGTCATTGGAAAAGCGTAAGGATACGTCGGTCGACGATCAGAACAATTTTAAAGGATAAAGTGAGAAAGGCTCTACCCCAATGAAAGCTACAATTATTACTAAACAACGTATTGGTTTAATTATTGGGCTTTGGGGTTTTGGGTTTTTGATCCTCCACATCAACCTGGCACGGTGGAGAGCGCATTCGGCAGCGGTCTGTCACTCGATTGAACTCGGGAAATTCCATTCCTGAGCCTGCCGCTGAAACATACGTTTTTAAGTGTTTTATATGCATAGAAGGGTAAAATATATACAATATACTACCGTAGATTCCGGATTATAAGCCGCTACTTTTTCCCCACATTTTGAACAGCTTTGAACTCTGCGGCCTTTAATCCAGAGCGGCTAATACATGGTTTTTTTTCATGCCGCCTCGTAAACATTTTGCCTCGTAACAGTAGACCAATAAAATTGATGAGTAGTTCACAGAGGTCCAATGAAATTGTACGATAAATCAAGCGCACTTTCACAATTAAATTATTGTAAATCAGTCATTTGTACTCACCCTCATCAACATGGAAAACACTCGAAGAAAAGCATTGTGCTGCCTTTATGGCAGTTACTTAGTTTATAATATTTTCGCTTAGTAATTCATTTGTTAGTTAAAGTTAGAAGTGTTTTAACTATATTTGTTTTCTGTACTACATCCCGGGATGCTATGACGTCACACCCGGTTTCGCCGCGTCTTGTGGGATACCGATTTGCGATAAACGGGAAGGTGGGGGCATTACGCGAGCTCATCAGACCCGAGCACATTAGACCCGATCGCGTTACGCGAGCTCATCAGACCCGATCGCGTTACGCGAGCTCATCAGACCCGAGCACATCAGACCCGAGCACATTAGACCCGATCGCGTTACGCGAGCTCATCAGACCCGATCGCGTTACGCGAGCTCATCAGACCCGAGCACATCAGACCCGATTAGACCCGATCGCGTTACGCGAGCTCATCAGACCCGAGCACATCAGACCCGATCAGACCCGATCGCGTTACGCGAGCTCATCAGACCCGATCGCGTTACGCGAGCTCATCAGACCCGAGCACATTAGACCCAATCGCGTTACGCGAGCTCATCAGACCCGAGCACATTAGACCCGATCGCGTTACGCGAGCTCATCAGACCCGAGCACATTAGACCCGATCGCGTTACGCGAGCTCATCAGACCCGAGCACATTAGACCCGATCGCGTTACGCGAGCTCATCAGACCCGAGCACATTAGACCCGATCGCGTTACGCGAGCTCATTAGACCCGAGCACATCAGACCCGAGCGAAAACGCTGCTTTTAAGTTAAAGGCGATCAATAACTTTTCCTGGTAGGCTGCAGTATATATATTTTTACCAGTCGCTAGGAGATATTGGAATGTTGTTCGTGCTGTTCAGTAAAAAAGTATATGCAACGTAATTTGTGTTACCGATACGTATGTATATTTAAAAGTAGCCGTATTACAGGCACGGTTCGAAAAAAAGCATTTGCAATATATATTTGTTTGTTACCATATGGATTTAATTAAAAGTTAAAAAATCCTCACGTGTAATATCTTTCTGTGTAAATATCTCATATTACAACGTGGGACACCTGCGGCCTAAAATCCGGTGCGGCCTGTACAAGTAAAAAATTGATTTTATTTCTAAAATTAGAGCCAGCGACTTTTAATCAGGTGCGCTCTGTAGTCCGGAATCTACGGTATATACTAAGACAAACGTTTGACTAACTGACGCTAAATAATACCGGATGTACCTGTTCCGACTTAGTAAGAGAACTTCTGATTTTTTTTTGATCCCGATCCACAATAACCCGCGCGCATCCTCCCATATACTTTAATTCATCCCTAGATTACTTGTAATACCTAATACAATGTAAATACTATGTAAAGTGGTTGTCATACTGCATTGTTTAGGGAATAATGACAAGAAAAAAAAGTATGTACATGCTCGAACAACAAGTGCTGGAAGAACACTTCCGGGTTTTCGTGATTAGTGGTTGGTTGAAATAGCGCATGTGGAATTCGCGGATAATGAGGGCCGACTACTTTATTAGAAGTTTGAAGCGATTTTGGCATGTCAACAAATACACTTGAAAACTTCTATAGTTGTACCGTGGAGAGCATTCTGACAGGCTGCATCACTGTCTGGTATGGAGGGGCTACTGCACAGGACCAAAAGAAGCTGCAGAAGGTTGTGAATTTAGTTAGCTCCATCTTGGGCACCAGCCTACAAAGTACCCAGGACATCTTTGGGGAGCAGTGTCTCAGAAAGGCAGCGTCCATTATTAAGGATCTCCAGCACCCAGGACATGTCCTTTTCTCACTGTTACCATCAGGGAGGAGATACAGAAGCCTGAAGGCACACACTCAGTGATTCAGGAACAGCTTCTTTCCCTCTGCCAATGGACTTTGAAGCTTTGGACATGACCTCACTTTTTTAATATACTGTATCTGTTTTTGCACATTTTTGAACAGTCTATTCAATATATGCAATTGATTTACTTGTTCATTATGTTTTATTTTATCTATTAGTTTTTTTTCCTCTCTCTGCTAGATTATGTATTGCATTGAACTGCTGCTGCTAAGTTAACAAATTTCATGTCACATGCTGGTGATAATAAACCGGATCCTGATTCTGCTTCTGAAATGCCGTGCATTTTCCAAAAACAAAAGGAGCTAGAATAGATTGCAGAGGAGATCTATTCTTGATATTCCATGCATGCACATTACCACTGACCCATGTTTGGATGTCTCAAAGCACTACTTCTGTGGCCATAATAAACTATTTGAAGGGTTTTCACTTGCCTGTGACATTTGATCAGGAGCCAATATGCGATGAGAATCTCCAAAGCAGCGAAGAAATTCAACTCCTGCTGCCTTTGGAAACCCTTCTCCTCTGAATCACAGATATTTTCAAAAATATAATGTTAATGTGCCAAGAGCAATGTTTGCATACCTCCACCATGCCCAAAGGTACTTGGGTAGATTGGGAAAATGGGCAAAGTAGTGGCAGATAGGATATAATGTAGGGAGCTGTATGGTCAGGCACTTTAGTAGAAGGAATAAAGATATAGGCTATTTTCTAAACAGGGAAAACATTCAAAATTCAGTGGTGCCAAGGGACTTGGAAGTGTTGTGCAGATTTCTGTAAAGGTTAACTTGCAGGGTGAGTCAGTGCTAAGGCAATGTTAGCGTTCATTTATAAAAGACTAGAATATAAGATCAAAGGTGTGATGCTGACGCTTTATAAGGCATTGGTCAGACTGCACTTGGAGTATTGTGAGCAGTTTTGGGCCCCTTATCCAATATGGGATGGCATTGGAGAGAGTCTAGAGGAGGTTCATGAGAATGATTCTGTGATTTAAATGGTTAACATATGAAGACAGCCTTTTTCTGATCTTGGAGTATGTGGGTCTGTTAGTGGGTAATGTTTGTGAGGTTTCTGTACAGAGTAAGTACTGTAGACCCGTTAATGTCTGTAGAAAGTTTGTTGATAGTAGCTGGATTCTTTTTTTGGTCTCAGGCACCATTAAAATGCCTATCATGTGGCTTAATGGAATCTCTTCGGATTCGGGCTTATTGCTTTTATGTAAACATTAATGCCCTTTTGTAAGTGCAAGGAGTGACCATTACTAGGTCTAATTGATTTATGAGGACTGTTTTAATGGGCACATGATGAAAAACACAGGCTGTGTTGAAACAAGAAGTTAGAGTTTGTCTATCTTGCACTTGTGAAACTCGTATTTATGGGGGTGCCTTCCTGGTTTCATTGGATTTCAACTGGGGCCAGAGATCAAGATCAGTGCCTAGAACCCAGGGGTGGTTTTAGGGGTGAGTTGGAAATTGGACTTCTCCCAATAATGGCAAGTGGTGATTTAAAAATCGTGAACCCTGAAGTCTTTGTGTCTTGCAGGTATCTTTGTGGAAATCGTTGTTACTTGCTATGTAGTATTTTGTATGGTTTATTTGTGCTTTCTGTTTTTTTATGATAAATTAGGCTTAAATTACTTTGTTGTGTTTGTACGCTTATTACCACGTCTTCTGGACACTCGAATTGTTGGGTGTGATTAATGCAACCCATTACACTTTGGCATTGCCAGCAGGGTCCAGGAAAATGTGGCTGAGGACAAGCAAGTCAAGCAATACTGTGGAGACTTGTCAGTCCCTGGGTGGATGGATAACTTTTGAGGGTTTTGAATCACTGGCTAATGTTCTGAGTAAATGGGGTCCTCCCAGACGTTGGGAGAAGGTATTTGCTGAAATGTCTGACGTTAAAGCTTCCATGTGTAGTATCACAAAGCCTCAAACATGTAGCTTTTCCCTCCTGAGGCAGGGAATCCCTCTTAGTGGGATGGATTTTTATGACTGCATTGTGGCAATTGAGTACTGAAGAAGCTGAACTCTGAGGAAATCAGACGTCTAGAGTGCGAGTTTAAGTTCTCAGAACACTATTTTAAGTGAAATGGCATGTGCAGTTTGAGAATGTGCTGAGCACTCTGAAGTTAAACAAGTTGCCGTGGCATGTACATTGGCTACTGTGGTGCAAAAGCATCGCATGCAGTGCATCTGTGTGATTGTGGATCCTTTAAAGGTCCAATCTACGGTCCTGCAGGAGGATTGAGACCCAGACACGGGAGACTGGGATATCTGGTATGATGATGATTCAGATGAGGATGGAAATAATGTAATTAAGGTGCACCCCCCTTAGACATGTAAAAGGTAAAGAAGAACCCTGGAATCCTAATGAATAAAATCAAGCTGCAGTGCCTGTCCCTACTACCAATGAGAACACAATCGATAATTAACTATGCTATCATCGGGTTACAGGATTTAGCCCAAAACAAGGGGAATCCTTACTCAGCTGGCTCACCCACCTATGGGATTTAGGAACCTCTCAACTTTTTCATGTGCATGAATTGATTCAATTAGAGTCATTCACAATGGACTCATTAGTCCTGGCTGAAATGTGCACTGGTCAGGCTAACAGAGCTGGTTGCTCCTTGTGGGCAGTGGTTGTACAAGCTGTTCGTGCTGGCTACCCTGCTTCTTTGTATTGGCATGAGTCCCCTCTTCCCTTGAAAATCCCTCGGTGGCTATTTAACACAATCTGCCATTTGTAATAATAATGCCTTTAATGGCCCTGAGATTGTCCCCTTTTCCCTTGATAGGCTCACCTGAGCGATGGAATGACTCAGGGTGGAGAGGCATCTTGCTGGCTCTGTTAGGACCAGGTGAGGGTTGGACTGTTGCAGAGTCGAGCAGCCTATTGGCCCTGACTTGAAGGGTCGGATGTAGATCAGGGACGGGTGCAAGGTAAGGCTGCTTTTACATTCCGTGGGCACCAGGGGCATTCTGAGTGCATGATGAATGGAACTAGGAGTGCCCCTAAGCGGCCAGTGATTGTGCCCCGGCAGTGTACCTACTGGTGTTACTTTTGTCCTCTACGGTGAGCATTGTGACCCAGCTGGGTTGCATTTGATAGTCCAGACAAAGGGTCTGGTCGAACTTCCAGAATGTAATGTTAATCCCAAATCACAGGACATTCTCTGGTTATATCGGAGCTTGGCTGAATTGGACCCTGGATGGCGGGTTACTCAACCTGCCGTTTACGGGTATGACCAGGGCTCCAGACTGCCACAGTTGCTCTAAAGGCAATGCATATTTCAGAGGGGGACCTGAGGCCATACATGCCTGTTACCCTTTGATAGTCGCATGGCACCAAGCAGTGGGGAATCGCCCTGGTGGACACTGGGGCTGAGATTACCTTATTACTTGGGAATCCAGATCTGTATGCAGGGGAGCGAGTGTGTATTCAGGGATATGGGTAACCAGTTACAGATGCTGTACAAACAAAGGTCCATCTTGCTACTGGCAAGGGACCTCCTCCGTCTGTCCCCAAGCTCAATCTCTCAGGAACTTGTGAACATTTTGGGAATTGATTTGTTAATGGGGAAACTCTTTCATGACAGCATTTGGCAAATTTACTTTTGGTATTTGGAAGGTATCTTTTCTGGTTGGGGAAGAGTAAAATGGGAACCTGTCTTTATAATTTTGCCATGGCAAATAGTAGTTACCAAGCAATATTGTGTCCCGGGAGGGCATAAGGAAATCAAGGAGACAGTGGGGTCCCTCCTGAACCTGGGGGTTCATCATCCTGCCTCATCCATTTATACCAGCCCTCTGGCCAGTTCAGAAACCTGATGGTTCATGGTGTATGACCATTGTGCACCTGCAGGCCATAGCTGCTCCAGATGTTGGTACCCTGACTGAGGACCTTTCTAGCGGGACTTAGTGTCATGTTGTTATTGGTTTGTCTAATGCTTTCTTCTCTGTCCCTGTTGCTGAGCAGACTCAAGATCAGTTTGCTTTTACATGACTTCCACACGTTCATAATCCTACTATTTGTCATAGTGTGGTGGAGTGTGATTTTTGTGAACGTGTCTCGTCTCCAGCATTTAAAGCAGCTCAGTATATAGATGATGTGCTCTAGGGGATCCTCTGAAAAGAGAGTTTCCGAAGCCCTTAATACTTTGATCACTTGATCGTGGGGATGGGAAATTAATCTTGATAAAGTACAAGGCTCAGCTATGATTGTTCATATGGACCAAGGGTTATAGGATAATTCCTGATAAGGTCAGAAATAAGATCCTAGACTTAGCACGTCCTCCAACTAAACAAGAAGCCCAATGCGTTGTTGGCCTTTTGGGTTACTGGCAGCACCACATGCCTCGTTTGACTATACTCCTCCGAGCCTTGTACACTGTGGTTAGAACGAAATTTGGTTTTGTGTGAGGCCCTGGGCAACAATTTGGTTTTGTGTGGGGCCCTGAGGCTGCAAAGGAAGCTGTCATCACAGCCTTATGCTCGACTTCATTTTGAGAGGGCCTCTCCTTTGAACTGTAAGTTTCTGTTAAAGATGATGTAACAGTCTGCAGCCTGTGGTAGAAGTATGGAGGAAAGAATATGCCACTGGGGTTTCTGGTCCTGAAAGCTTCCCGATGCTGCCACCAGATATAATGCATTTGAGAAACAATTCTTGCCTGCTACTGGGCTTTGATCGAGACAGATGACATTTCCACCCTGACCTTTCCATTGCAGGATGGGTGATACTCACCCGTAAGGAAGGGCATGCACAACAGAGTTCAGTTGTCAGGTGGAAGTGGTAGATTTCTGAACCAGCATCAAAGGGACTGCATGGAATTAATAAAATACATAAACTGACTTCCCTCAGGCAACATCACCCACTTCAGAAGCTACTTGGTCAAAGTCTCGCCTGTTGCATGGGGCATTGCCTCTGATCTTCTGACTCCTGCTCAGCCACAGCTCGCCTGGTTCACTGACGGCTCTGTGATATGGAAGAATGATTGGCGTTGTTGGTAGGCTGCTGCCCTTAACCTTCTCACCCATTGAGTTCTGAAAAAGGAGGGGGGCTCTGATGGGTCGAGTCAATATGCAGAACTCGTTGCAGTGCATACTGTCATTAGGCTTAAAACCAAAGAGGCCCACGTTCATATTGGTTATTGGGTTGCCCTTGTGGAACCAGCAGTCTTACACTGTTATTGGATGTCCCTTATGAGGAACAGAGTTATGGAAGGATGTTTGGAACCAATCATCACATGATACCATTACAGTTTACCATGTTGATACCCATTTTAAAGATGATTTGCCGATGCTAAGATTTAACAATGTTGACAAACACACTTGTGTTTACATGGTAACATCTAGCCCCAGCCTCAAATACCATTATTGCCATTTGTTTGGTGTGCCCATGAGTCTTCTGGTCATTTGGGGGTACAGGGTACTGTGGAGTTGTCTAGGCAGCGAGGATTATTCCTTCCCATTGGTATAACTTGTACAGTTGTAGGGAATCATGGGCGGTACTTTGAAATTAAGGACAGATAGCTTTTAAAATGATCCTTATCTGACATTTGCTGTGGGCATGCCCCGCTTAGATTTGGCAATGGATTATATTGGCCCCTTTCCTTTACAGACGTGATCTCCAGAACTTCCTCACTGTAGTGGACAGTTATTCTAGTCTTTTGATGGTAATCCCTACTGTTAAGGATAATCAGGTATCATAAGATCGTAAGACATAGGAGCAGAATTAGACTATTTAGCCCATCGGGTCTGCTCTGCCATTCCATCATGGCTGATCTCGGATCCCACTCAACCCCATATACCTGCCTTTTCGCCATGAACTTCTGATGCTCTGACTGATCAGGAAGCTATCAATTTCTGTCTTAAATATTCCCACTGGCTTGGCCTCCACTGCAGTCTGTAGGAGAGTATTCCATAGATTCACTACTCTCTGGTTTAAAATTCCTCCTTCCTTCTGTTCTAAAAGGTTGCCCCTCAATTTTGAGGCTGTGCCTTCTAGTTTTGGATACCCCCACCATAGGAAACATCCGCTCCACATCCACCTATTCTAGTCTTTTCAACATTCGATAGGTATCAATGAGATTCTCATGCATTCTTCTAAATTCCAGTGAGTACAGGCCCAAAACTGCCAAACGCCTCTCATAGGTTAACCCTTCATTCCCGGAATCATCCTCGTGAACCTCCTCTGGACTCTCTCCGATGACAATACATCCTTTCTGAGATATGGAGCCCAAAGCTCTTATCAATATTCCAAGTATGGCCTAACTATTGTCTTATAAAGCCTCAGCATTATCTCCAATATATTCTATTCCTCTTGAAATAAATGCCAACATTGTATTTGTCTTTCTTACCACATTCAACCCAAGTCCCTCTGCACCTCTGTTTGAATCTTCTCCCTATTTAGATAATAGTCCACATTAATGTTCTGTTTACCAAAATGCATTATCGTACATTTCCCAACACTATGTTCCACCTGTCACTTTTTTGGCCATTCTTCCTATTTGTCTAAGTCCTGCTGTAATAGCATTGCTTCCTCAACACTACCTATCTCTCCACCTGTCTTTGCTATAAAGCCATCTATTCTATTATCCAAATCTCTGACAAACTATGTGAAAAGTAGTGGTCTCAATACTGACCCCTGAGGAACACCACTAGTCACTGGCAGCCAACCAGAAAAGGCCCCCTTTATTCCCACTTGCTGCCCTCTGGCTGTCAGCCATTCCTCTATCTATACCAGAATCTTTCCTTTAATGCCATGGGATTTTTATCTTGTTAAGCAGCCTTTGTGTGTGACACCTTATCAAATGCCTTCTGAAAATCCAAGTAAATGACATCCACTGCCTCTCCTTTGTCTGCCCTGTTTGTTACTTTCTCGAAGAACTAACAGATTTGTCAGGCAAGATTTCCCTTCACAGAAACCATGCAGACTTTGACTTATTTTGTCGTTAGTCTCCAAGTAACCTGAAACCTCATCCTTAATAATAGACTCCAACACTTTCCCAACCACTAACTGACCTATAATTTCCTTTCTTTTGCCTTCCTCCCTTCTTAGAGTGGAGTGACATTTGCAATCTTCCAGTCCTTTGGGGACCTTGCCAGAATCAAGTGATTCTTGAAAGATCATGACCAATGCATCTGTTATCTTTTCTGCAACCTCTTTCAGGACTCGGGGAGGTAGTCCATCTGGCCCGGGCGACTTATCCACCTTAAGACCTTTTGAGTTTGTCTAGCATTTTTTCCTTTGTAATAGCAATGGCACTCACTCCTGCTCCCTGACACTCACGGACCTCTGGCACACTGCTAGTGTCTTCCACAGTGAAGACTGATGCAAAGTACCCATTAAGTTCACCTGTCATTTCTTTGTCCCCCATTACTACCTCACCAGCATCATTTTCCAGTGGTTCAATATCAACTCTCACCTCCCTTTTACTCTTTATATAACTGAAAAAACTTCTAGTATCCTGCTTTTGTTATTGGGTAGTTTGTCCTTGTATTTCATCATTTCTTATAGCTTTCTAAATTGCCTGTTGTTGAATTGTAAAAGCTTGTCTGTCACATTTGCCTACCCCTGCCATTATTCAATCCGATAATGGTTTGCACTTTTCAGGTTCTAGGATACAAGAGTGGGCTGTCTGTAGTGGTGAATGGTGGGTCTTGCCTGTGCCCTATTATCCTGAGGACAGTGGTTTGATTGAATAAATGAATTGCCTATTAAATCATCATGTTCATTTACTTCTGCTTGTACCTTTTCTGGATGGTTACCTGTCCTTCCCCATGCTTTGTATAATTTGAATAACCACCTCTTGAAAGGAGATGCCTCCTTTTTGTTAATGACAGGACAACTTGTACCTTTTGTTCCTGGTGGTACAAACTGAGCGCTGATTCAGTTCTACAAGGAGGGTAAGGTGTTAGTGGAGGGTGAGATTATTGCCGACAGACAAGGAAATACACACTGGATGAGATCACAACAAGCCACTGATAACTTTCTGATTTGTGAAAATGAAATTATTGTTTCAGGAAAAGATGTACGTTACGTGATATGTGCTAATTGGGGGCCTATGAGTGGGAGGAAATGTTGTAAACCTAGGACTGGCTTTGTATAACTTTATTCTGTGAAACAAGTAAAGTGCCAACTTGATAGTAATTTGACTCTTGTATCCTTGATCACAATGTAGTGCTTGCAAATCTTGCTCATTCTGTTCGAACTGTCAGCAAGATGTTGTTAATGCCCCCCCTCCACCCACTTAAGGATAAAGAGATGTTGAGGTTAATCCTTGTATCTGTATAATTTTTCAGTTTCAATAATTGTGATAATAGTTTTAAACATCAAGGGATCTTAATATGTATTCTTCATTTTAAGCAGAAGGAAGAGTTCTATGTGTCTTTAACCTGCCAGGCATTCAATGATTGCAATGTATTATATTAGTTTTGTAAAACATTGGATGAATGTCTGGAGGATCAAAATGACATTAGCTCTTTCTGGTCTTGTAGCATATGTGGTCTGTCAGTAGGTAATGTTTGTGAAGTATCTACAGAGGAAAGAGTGAGGTTGTTAATGTCTGTAGAATGTTTGTTGATAATAGCTGGATTCATCCTTGGTCTAAGGCTACATCCACACTAGATCAGATAAATCTGTAACCAAAGCTTTTTCTCTTCGTTTTCACCCTCTGTCCACATTGTAACGGCATTTTCCTCCCTCGAAAACAGAGCTTTTCTAAAATGCTCTCCAGAGTGTGTAAATCTGAAAACGCTGATTGAGCAGTTTGGTGTGTACGGGGTAACCAAAGCTTTTTAAAAACGCTGTCGTGGCATGCCGGAACAGATGGTAACGGCAGCGCGGCGGTTCATTGTTTTCTTGAACGCAACCTCCAACACCACAGCAACAGTGGTGGATGGCTTCAGGAGACTGTCCCTGAGCAGAATGTTACTGCAGCTTTGCAGTATGACAGAGAATTTCAACCCCCCCCCCACACAATTTAACAATTTCAGAACAGACGGCAACGAGGCTGAAGCTAGAAGAGTTAGAAATGTATTCACCAAATACTTTGACCCATAACTTACTGAATAAGTAAGTACACTCACTTTGCTGTGTAGTTTGTCCTTGCTTGTATGAAGATGGTTTACCTATTTATCCAAGTACTTCTCTGACAATAGATGTGTAACAGCCTGTATTGTAGGAAAAGAATGTGGGACTTGAGAGGTTAATGGGTTGCTATAAGTATCCACTGAGCGTGTGGTATTTGGTGGGGTAGTGGGTTGTTAATGTAGCAGAACGGATGGCGTCGGGCCAGGAAATGTGACAATGCAATCGGTCCCAGCTCGTCAACCGCAACGCGTCCTATATTGTCCTGTGGTAACTGTACCATTTAGGCATGTAGAGGCATTGTACAGGATGTCATTGTTCTAAGAAGATATATATTGTTCTCATTGTTCTAAGAGGATATATATAAGGGGCCAGGGGCTGTGAGGTGCAGAAGACAGGGAGAGGACGATATGCAGTCCGTGGAGAAAGACAACAACTAGCAAGACCAGAAGGAACCCCAGGTGGGGACGAAACATCCCAGGTGAAGACCGAGTTCGCTGGCGTGGGTGCTTCATCACGTCTGTTCCTGGCCCCGTATGAGTCGTGTGGGAGTGGGATTAACCACACGTTGATAAGTATTGCTTGTATCGGGAAAAGGGCAGTTGCACAGCCGTGGGTAGTCAAGCTAAGCCGCTTTCCGCAATGAAGTGTCATTTATGCTAATATTTTACCTTACCAATAAACAAGTGTAATACTGTGATCCGGGGTATAGTCTCATTCTTGTCGCAGATACATTTTCTCTGATACCACGTTCCTGCTTTGTCGGATAATTTTCCGTCCATAACAATTGGCGCTGCGAGCAGGGTATCAGGATGAATTTGTTCCGCCTCAAGAAGGAGGCCACTCCCGAACAGTTCCTTATTCCCGGCTGGACGGATAATTCGGCCGGGTTCGGGATGCTGGCAAATACATTGTCTCAGTTGGGCTCTCCTCTCAGCTGGGAGGATCGCCTGCTACCACGGGAAACCCCTATCGGGGAAAGTGTGGCACGGTTATTGCGAGAGCTGAATTTTCCGAAGCAAAAGGGGTCCCTGACGGATGCTTTTTGGCTGCTGGCCACAGCCCTGAGGCATCAATCAGGAGTGCTATCTGCAAAGAAGAAGGAATTGGGTGAATTAAGGGAGGAAGTTGAAGCCATGCAACAGAGGTGTGCTATGATGGGCGAAGTAGTGCGCACCAGTCAGAATCGAGCTTCTGAGCTGGAGGAAACGGGGGTCAAATTGGCATGTAGGGCCCTTCAATTGAAACACCAGTTGTATAAGCAAAAGGGATCTATGTCCCCGGATCCCGCCCGAGTAAGGGCAATGTTAGCACAAGGGGATGACATTGATACCTGGGATGGTGATATCTGGTATGATGATGACAACCGATATCCGGATCAACCATCTTATCCATCTCTCCCGGGCCCTGGCCCGGGAGAGGATACCGCCCAAGCCCAAGCCCGGCCGGCAATGGTTACCACGTATACTTATCCTACCCCCCAGGATGAGGCGGAGGGAAACGATTTTGATTCTGACTATGCTCAGGCCGAGGGCGATGCGCGGGTAAGACCGGGAGAGGCCCTAAACGCGGGTCGGAGGCAGGTACAATATAAGGATTACACCATGAAGGAATTGTCCGGGATGGGCCAGAGGTTCCGGCAGAAACCATCGGAACCTTTGGCGGCTTGGTTATTACGGATATGGGAAGAAGGAGGGGGGCATATCTATCTAACTCCGGAGGAGTTGGTAGGTATGGGGACGTTAGCTACAGACCCTCGCCTTAACCAAGAGTTGCGGGGTCGGAGCGTCGACACTGATTATTTGTTCTATACTGTTACTGCTGCCGCCCATAGAGTCTTCCCTTCCGCTATGGATTGGGACCATAAAGTTGCGGATTGGGAGACGGGGGAGGAAGGAGCACAGGTGCTGCGGCAGCAAGCCCTGGCGGCTGCCCTATATGCCCATCGGCTAGGCCAGTGGGCCCATGGGGGAGGGCCAGAGGATGAACTCTTTACCGCCGGTATGCAGACCCGCCTGGTCCGCTCAGCGGCTTCCGCATTACGGGGAGTCGTATTATCAATAACGGGTCCCTTGATCGGGAGCCCTATCGCCCGTGTTATAGGGGCCATGCAGACATTGTCTGAAATAGCCACCCCCCGTAGCCGGGCTCGGCCCGTGTCTACGGATCGGCAGAAGAAAGAGGGACCGCCAGGACCGAGTAGGCGAGAACTGTTCCTCTCACTGTTGCAGGCAGGTGTCCGTAAGGAAGAAATAGATGGTAAGCCCACCTCTGTCCTGCATGCATTGTATAAGACCAAAGTGAAGGGAAAGGTGGAGGGAGGACCGGGTCTGAAGCGTAATGATGTGAGCAAGTCGTCCCCTTCCCTTTATCCCAGCTTGGACGATGTGCAACAGCTGGTGCTTAAAACATTGCAGGAGGAGGCGGCTAAATGGAAGGCACCAGTGCCATGTAAAGAATAGGAGGTTGGCGGGGTCGCCCTGGTGTATCACATCACCACAGAGTGGATAAAGAGTGACTCCAGGCCTTATATACCTGTAATAGTCCACTGGGGAAAGGGGAATGACCAGCGCCATCTAGCCTTGGTTGATACTGGGGCTGAACATACGGTAATACTGGGCAATCCAGACAAGTGGAAAGGACCTCCGTACCACATTGAGGGTATGGGAGGAGCTCTGACGCGGGCCCGAGAGATTTCGGTCCGCCTCACTATTGGCAATCATACCCCGGTGGTGCGGCGGGTACTGGTGGCTCCCACGGAAGAATGTATACTGGATATGAACATCTTAAGAGGGTTACAGTTACAAACCACAAGGGGCACGTTCACTTTTGGGATAAGGGCTACTAGAGTAATTGTGGGTACGGCAAGGTGGGAACCGGTCCACATCCCTGCTCCTCTCTCTCCGGTCAGCGTTCCCCAATACCGCATTCCTGGGGGGCATGATGCCATAACCGAGACGGTACAGGCTTTGGTCCAGGAAGGCATTGTGCGACCAGCCACTTCCCCGTTTAATAGCCCAATATGGCCAGTACAGAAGCCAGACGGCTTGTGGCGAATGACGGTCGATTACCGCCGGCTGAATAGAGCGGCTCCTCCATTGGCGGCGGCCGTTCCGGACATAGTAACTATTATTGAAAATATCGCCGCGCAGGAGAACGGGAGTTGGTATGCTGTGATTGACCTGGCCAATGCCTTCTTTAGTATTCCTATTAGCCCCGAATCGCAGGATCAATTTGCCTTCACTTGGAAGGGGCGACAGTATACATTTACCCGACTACCTCAGGGTTATCTCCACTCTCCCACCGTATGCCATGGATTGATAGCCCGAGACCTGGCAGAATTCACCACCATACCTAGTATTATTATACACCATTATATTGATGATATTATGGTTCAGGGCTGTGATATGGACACAGTACAAGAGGCCCTGGAATCCCTAACCGCATACCTCACACAACGGGGCTGGGCGGTTAACCCCGCTAAAGTCCAGGGACCAAGTCAGTCAGTAGTGTTCCTGGGCATTCAGTGGCATGCGGGAGAGCAAGTCATTCCAGAAAAGGTGCGGCAGAAAATAATTAATATTGCCACCCCCACTAACAAGACGGATACGCAACGATTCCTTGGGTTGCTAGATTACTGGCGGAGGCATATTCCGCACCTGTCCGGCCTCCTGCGCCCTCTCTATGTGGTCACCCGAAAAAAGGCCCGCTTTGAGTGGGGCGAAGAACAACAGAAGTCGTTTGAAGATGCTAAGCTAGCTGTACAACAAGCGCTGCCTTTGTCTCCGAGGGTACCTGGTGTACCATTTGAACTGCAGGTAACCGCCGATGTGGATGCGGCTCACTGGAGCATGTGGCAAAAACAAGCAGGACGGCGAGTTCCTCTGGGCTTTTGGTCAAGAAAGATGCCAGATGCTGCAACACGGTACACCGCTTTTGAGCGACAACTCCTTGCCTGTTACTGGGCGTTGATTGAAACGGAGCGGATGACTGGAGACGCACCTATTGTTCTTCGACCTAGCCTCCCCATCATGAACTGGATCCTATCGGACTCCGCTAACTTAAAGCAAGGGCGAGCCCAACAGTCCTCCATTGTTAAGTGGAAGTGGTACATTCAAGATCGAGCTACCAAGGGACCTGACGGAGTGAGTCGCATACATGAGCTGGTAGCCGAGCAGCCGTTGGAGCCGAAACCAGTCGCTGAGAAGATCGACGTATTACCTACCTCACCCGTGAAGTGGGGGCGGCCCTTTGAAGAGCTAACCGACGAAGAAAAGAAATATGCTTGGTTCACCGACGGATCAAGTAAATGGGTGTCCGGCGTGCCGCGGTGGCGAGCTGCCGCTTATCATCCTAGTTCCGGAACCGAGCTCATCGAAGAGGGTACGGCCGGCTCCAGCCAGCTCGCTGAATTGGTGGCAGTCACTTTGCCTCTAGATCATAGTAATTTGGAATCTGATGCTATGGGTCCTAGTGCTGTGGACACTGCTGTGTATTTATATACAGATTCGTGGGCCGTAGCCAATGGACTGACCATGTGGATGCCTGATTGGGAACGGAACGACTGGACAGTGCACGGTAAGCCCATATGGGGACAGGAGTTATGGAAGAAGTTGTGGGCAGCTGCGCTGACACGGACCCTAACAGTATGGCATGTGGATGCCCATGATAAGCGGCCCACTGAAACGGCAACTCATAATGAGCATGTAGACATGTTAGCCGCGATCTGAAAGATGGACGTGCTGGCTCTGGGTCGCTGGGCCCATGAACAGAGTGGACATAGGGGAGAAAAGGGTACTAGGGAGTGGGCTCAGCGGCATGGGATTGCTCTAACAGGTGACACGGTAAAGGAGCTGGTGCATACTTGTCCTACCTGCCAGGAGGTAAAACCCCGTCGGGTGATGCAAGGTCCTCCCGCTGCAATAAAACGTGGGAAAGCCCCCGCCCGGGTATGGCAAGTGGACTATATTGGCCCCATGCCTGAATGTCGGGGGAAGAAGTATTGTTTGGTCATGGTAGACACATATTCAGGGGTGGTGTTGGCCCGCCCCAGCGCCAGAGCGGATCAAGATTCCACCGTGGCCGGACTTGACTACTTGATATCCCACTACGGTTTCCCGGAAGAAATACAATCAGATAATGGGTCCCATTTTACCGGAGGACAAGTAGCCGACTGGGCAGTAGCCCATGGGATATACTGGGTGTTTCACATACCTTATTATCCACAAGCCTCAGGACTAGTGGAGCGGATGAACGGACTGCTAAAGGAGCAGATCCGGTTGTTGACCCCCAGCCATACACTTAAAGGCTGGTGTATTGTGCTGCAACAAGCAGTGGACCGGTTAAACCAGCGAGTGGGGAAGGGGGGCACCCCGTTGGAGCGCCTGTTTCCCCCTGATGGTAACCAGGCCGGCATTGACATTGAGGAAGACGAGGAAAAAATGGTGCCTGTTGTAGGACAGCAGGTATGGGTCCATTATCCTACAGGTGAACGCCTCCCGGGGGAGATTATTGCTGTGGCCCAGGGGAACACCCGTTGGGTGGCTGTGGAAGGGCACGATCGGGTGGAATGTTTAAATACAGAACGCCTGACTAAACGCGAATGATTGTCTGTTTTTAGGATTTTGATGATGCTCTTGTACGGCCTGCTGACCCTCCTTCTTCTCGGATCCAGTACCAGCTCTCGTATCTGGTCTTGTGACGATGGCACCGACCAGCTACACTTACCCATCGGTGACAGCTGCATGTGTCATGCGAGTGGATGGAGGGTTGACCGGTTGACTTGTAATTGGTACAATGGTTCGTGTTTGTTATTCTGTTAATAATTTTTGTGGCTTTATGTGTTTTTGTGATTAAGCAGGTTATTCAACGTTGTGTAACCCCTCGCCGCCGTTGACGAGTTGGTACCGAGGGGGTGGAGTGTATTGTAGGAAAAGAATGTGGGACTTGAGAGGTTAATGGGTTGCTATAAGTATCCACTGAGCGTGTGGTATTTGGTGGGGTAGTGGGTTGTTAATGTAGCAGAATGGATGGCGTCGGGCCAGGAAATGTGACAATGCAATCGGTCCCAGCTCGTCAACCGCAACGCGTCCTATATTGTCCTGTGGTAACTGTACCATTTAGGCATGTAGAGGCATTGTACAGGATGTCATTGTTCTAAGAAGATATATATTGTTCTCATTGTTCTAAGAGGATATATATAAGGGGCCAGGGGCTGTGAGGTGCAGAAGACAGGGAGAGGACGATATGCAGTCCGTGGAGAAAGACAACAACTAGCAAGACCAGAAGGAACCCCAGGTGGGGACGAAACATCCCAGGTGAAGACCGCGTTCGCTGGCGTGGGTGCTTCATCACGTCTGTTCCTGGCCCCGTATGAGTCGTGTGGGAGTGGGATTAACCACATGTTGATAAGTATTGCTTGTATCGGGAAAAGGGCAGTTGCACAGCCGTGGGTAGTCAAGCTAAGCCGCTTTCCGCAATGAAGTGTCATTTATGCTAATATTTTACCTTACCAATAAACAAGTGTAATACTGTGATCCGGGGTATAGTCTCATTCTTGTCGCAGATACATTTTCTCTGATACCACGTTCCTGCTTTGTCGGATAATTTTCCGTCCATAACACAGCCTAATGTAACATTGTATGGAAATACAAGGTAACACTGATGCAAACATGTTTTATACATTTAACAAGGTGCTTCATTTAGGTGCTTGTGCAAACATTCAATAGATGTAATTGTCACTACTTCCAAAATGTCATTTTTAAGTAGTGGCTTATGTTTGGCATAGACGTGCAAATGTTAAGGCCAAAAAAGGAAGATTGTAAGTTTCACTTTTACTCAGGTAAAAATAAAATCACTTTTTCCTAGTAACTCATTTTATTGCACATGTTAAATACAGCAAAATAATATGGAAAGACATGGCAAAAGTAAAGGCAAACAAATGAGGTAACAGCAAATTTCACTTTTGTCCAGTAACAAGCCTTATTGCATTTAGTTGTAGCTGTCGTCCCTTTCATCGGTAAAGAGACTATGGCTGTAGGAAATGTTTCCAGGGTGACCCCTCTGTAGGAGTGGGGAAGATGTTGGTGGAGCCACCCAGGGGTCTGTGTGTCTGTATGTGTAACTATTGTAGTGGCTGTGAGGCTGGTATTGTGGCGGTGAAAAGTACTGGGGGGGGGGGGAGAGGAGCCATCATATTCCTCATCATTGCAAATCCCTCTGCAACAGAGTTAGTCAGATTTTCAATGTTCGTCGTCAGCTGGGTCATACTGTCAGTGAACTCCCTGTCGGTTGCCTCCATACGCTCAGTATTTGCTGTTTTTAGTTTTAAATCCTCCTGCGCGAGAGTCAACAGCTGTCCGTCATTTAGCGATTTCCTTTTAAAAGATTTTCTAGTCTGTAACTGGACAAACGCACACCGTCTTTCACGGCGAGATTCAACACCAAACATGTCGCTTGTTTTCTGTAGATGTGTCCTGCGTGTGCCCAGTAGGAGGAGATTTGCCCAAATACCTGTTTTAATGTGGACGGAGGTATTTTCAGAAACACCTGGTATGGACGCCTATCGTTTTTACGCGAAACTGCCGTTTTCAAAATTATCCGGTCTATTGTGGACGTAGCCTCAGACATCATTAAAATGTGAATGTCAAGTTGTTTGATAGTCGGCTCAATGGGTTCTTTTCAGATTCAGACTTATTGCTTCTATGTAAACATTAATGCCCTTTTGTATGTCCAAGGAATGCAAGGGGTGACCATTACAATGTTTAATTGATTTATGAGTACTGTGTTAATGGACACAGGATGTGTTTGGGGAAAAAAAAGCAGGCTGTGTTGAGTCAAAAGATCAAACAGATCATCTATATGTGTTTCTGTACTTATGAAACTCCTATCTATGGGGATGCATTTCCCAGTTTCATTGGACTTCAACAGGGGCCAGAGATTGTGATCAGTGCCTAGTACCCAGAGGTGGTTTCTGGAGTGAGTTGGGATCTGGAGTTACCCTGATAATAGCAACAATCAGGTAGTGACTAAGAATTGTGAGCCCTGAGATCCTTGTGCCTTGCAGGAAATCTTTGTGACTTGCTATGTATTATTTTGTGTGGTTTATTTATGCTTTCTATTTTATGGTAATAAATTAGGCTGAAGTTACTTTTTTGTTGTTTATATACTTGTTACCCATCTCCTGGACACTTGAATTGTTGGGTCTGCCCATTATAACTTGCTGAAGTTTAGAAGAATGATGAAGGATTCCATTGAAACCTATTGAATATTGAAAGGCCTAGATAGCGTGTATGTGGAGAAGATGTTTATTATAGTGGGTGAGCCTAGGACCAAAAGGCACAGCTTCAGTATAGAGGGTCATTCATCTAGAAGAGGAGGTATTTCTTTAGTCAGAGGGTGGTGAATCTGAAATTCATTGTCACAGACAGCTGTGGAGACCAAGTAATTGAGTATATTGAATGCAGAGGTTGATAGGTTCTTGGTTAGTCAGGGTCCCAAAGGTTATGGGGAAAAGGCAGGAGAATGGGTTGAGAGAGATAATAAAACAATCATGATGGATTAACAGAGCAGACTTGATGGGCCTAATGGCCTAATTCTGATTCTATGTCTTATGGTCTTATAGACACTTTCTGTGCAAAAAATTGTTGATTTTTTAAAAGTCACTTATGATGGTTATTCACTATCCAAAGTCTTTTTAGCACCACAGAAGAACCTTTTGAAGGTTCAAAATGTTCTTTGTTAATCTTTAACTAGTGTTATTTATTCTTTCTTTTGAGGAACAATGCTGTCCAGGTTCAGGAAGAATATTATTGACTGAACTGAGACTGCAGCCTAATCAGAGCAGACAACGTTCAGTCAGTCTAAGGCTCCTGCCTTCTGACTTGATCAATGCAGTTGTTAAAACATCACATGCCGATGCGGTCATCACTAGATGGCTGGCAAAACAAAAGATTAAACTATTAGAAGGCAGTAAGGGTGGAGCTAGAGATGAAGACCTGGAGCCTGCTCCCTCAGCTTTGACCTGAAAGGGAACTTTTCCCAGGCCTATCTTTTTGTGACAGAACAACATGTTTGTCTGCAGCTCATTGTAATGACTTTCTTGTTCATATTTGTGTTTGGAAAACCTGTGTAGAATTCTAATCTTTGTTAGAATTGTTTCTCAAAATAAATGTTCCACTTAAGATAAAATGGCTATGTTTAATCTGCTTTTTTTAGCTGGAAGTTTCTCATCCTTTGTTGTGAAAGGGAATCTCACCACTTGAAATAATTGACAGCTAAACTCCTTCCGAAAAGAGACTGAAGTATTTCAGTAATTTGTCCTTGGTGGATATAGTATTATGTCCCAAAAGTGAGGGTATTTATAAACAACTAAAGCAGTAAGGCTAGGTTTAGGACTCTGGAAAGGGTACACTGTATTGTCACTCTTCGTGACATATTGAATTTAGTCACTTGCCAAGAACCTTTTACTTGTTCAAAAAATGACTGGTAGAAGAGGACATGACAAAACAAACTTTGTTTCATTTTAGATGCATAGGGTGAAACACTGAATAAAGTATAGTGTACAGCAGTCTGAGGTGGTTGCACTTAAAATATTTCTTTTTGGAGAACGCCATTAACAAGTATAAATCATCTGTGCTGAAGGACTTTACTTCACAATAATGTAAAGTAGAGCTTGTTCCTAATATGCTGCATATTGAAGTCAAAACCATACATTTCCAGATTTTTGTTATATTACCAATTTATTTATTGCCCATGTTCCAGGTATAATGTATATACAGATGTAATAAAAAGTCAAACTGTAGTTGGGTCACCTTTTGACTTGTGTTATATCGGATTTCCTTTTAAATTTGCTGTGTAAGTTTTTGTGCACAGCATTTGCAAGACAAAATACTTACATTTTTTTTCAGGTTCATAGAATCTTCCAAGTTCTTTTATGGCTAAATAAATTCTTTTGAATATTATTAGTGTTGCAATGTAAGAAACAAATATTGTTGAATAGGATAATTATTAGCTTGATGTGCTACAATGTCTTTGCATGTCAGAGCATGAAGCATAGTAGGGAATGAATCATGCAGTTCACCATTCACCTCATTTATGGCTGTGGTGGGTCTGAAAACACTAATTACACTCAATGGCCACTTTATTACAGGAAGGACCTGTTCCGACGGGACGGTTTGCACCTGAATTGGAGGGGGACTAATATCCTTGCGGGTAGGTTAGCTAGTGCTGCTCCAGGGGGTTTAAACTAGATTTGCAGGGGGAGGGGAACCAGAGTGTTAGAGCAGATGATGAGGTGGAGGAGGATAAAGGTCATGCAAGGACTGCTTGTGTGGACAGAAATCAAAGGTATGTATAAGATAGAAATGCTCCCAGGTGCCAAACTGAAGATTCTGGGGAAGAGGCTTCTGGCTCTCAAATAGAGAAAGACAGGAGATGGCGTGTGAGGGAGGATAGGCAGGTGATAGAGAAGGGATGCGCTCAGATCAAAGGTTTGTGATCTATCTATATTAATGCAAGGAGTGTTGTGAACAAAGTACTTGGTGCTATGATGTGTTGGCCATCATAGTGACTTGGATGGCTGAGGGACAGGAATGGTCACTTCAAGTGCCGGGTTTTAGATGTTTCAGAAAGGGCAGGGAGGGAGGCAAAAGAAGTGGCGGTGTGGCACTGTTGATCAGAGATAGCGTCATGGCTGCAGGAAAGGTGGACGTCATGGAGGGATTGTCTACGGAGTCTCTGGGTGGAGATTAGGAACAGGAAAGGGTCAATAACTTTACTGGGTTTTTTTTATAGGCCGCCCAATAGTAACAGGGATATCAAGGAGCAGATAGGGAAACAGATCCTGGAAAGGTGTAATAACAGAGTTGTCGTGATGGGAGATTTTAATTTCCCAAATATCGATTGGCATCTCCCTAGACCATGGGTTTTAGATGGGGTGGAGTTTGTTAGGTATGTTCTGGAAGGTTTCTTGACACAATATGTAGATAAGTCGACAAGAGGAGAGGCTGTACTTGATTTGGTATTGGGAAATGAACCTGGTCAGGTGTCAGATCTCTCAGTGGGAGAGCATTTTGGAGATAGTGATCACAATTCTATCTCCTTTAGCATAGCATTGGAGAGGGAGAGGAACAGACAAGTTAGAAAAGTGTTTAATTGGATTGAGGGGAATTATGAGGCTCTCAGTCAGGAAATTGGAAGTCTAAATTGGAAACAGATGTTCTCAGGGAAAAGTATGGAAGAAATGTGGCAAATGTTCAGGGAATATTTGTGTGAAGTTCTGCATAGGTATGTTCCAGTGAGACAGGAAAGTTATGGTAGGGTGCAGGAACCATGGTGTACAAAGGCTGTAATAAATCTGGTCAAAAAGAAAAGAAAAACTTACAAAAGGTTCAGAGAGCTAGGTAATGTTAGAGGTCTAGAAGATTAGAAGGCTACTAGTAAGGAGCTTAAGAAGGAAATTAGGAGAGCCAGAAGGGGCCATGAGAAGGCCTTGGCAGACAGG
This sequence comes from Hemitrygon akajei, assembly GCF_048418815.1. Lineage (NCBI taxonomy): Eukaryota > Metazoa > Chordata > Chondrichthyes > Myliobatiformes > Dasyatidae > Hemitrygon > Hemitrygon akajei. The sequence goes on from NC_133125.1 coordinate 45,048,043, forward strand.
ATTAAGGAAAACCCCAGGGCATTCTACAAGTATGTGAAGAGCAGGAGGATAAGACGTGAAAGAATAGGACCTATCAAATGTGACAATGGGAAGTGTGTATGGAACCAGAGGAAATAGCAGAGGTACTTAAGGAATACTTCAGTATTCACTATGGAAAAGGCTCTTGGTGATAATAGTGATGACTTACAGCAGATTGAAAAGCTTGAGCATGTAGATATTAAAGAGGATGTGCTGGAGCTTTTTGAAAGCATCAAGTTGATAAGTCACTGAGCCCGGATGAGATGTACCCCAGGCTACTGTGGGAGGCGAGGGAGGAAATTGCTGAGCCTCTGGTGATTATCTTTGCATCATCAATGGGGACGGGAGAGGTTCCAGAGGATTGGAGGGTTGTGAATGTTGTTCCTTTATTTAAGAAAGGGGGTAGAGATAGTCCAGGAAATTATAGTCCTGTGAGTCTTACTTCAGTGGTTGCTAAGTTAATGGAGAAGATCCTGAGAGGCAGGACTTATGAACATTTGGAGAGGCATAATATGATTAGGAATAGTCAGCATGGCTTTGTCAAGGGCAGGTCATGCCTTACGAGCCTGACTGAATTTTTTTTGAGGATGTGACTAAACACATTGATGAAGGTAGAGCAGTAGGTGTAGTGTATATGGATTTCAGCAAAGCATTTGATAAGGTACCCCATGCAAGGCAAGGCTTATTGAGAAAGTAAGGAGGCATGGGATCCAAGGAGACATTGCTTTATGAATCCAGAACTGGCTTGCCCACAGAAGACAAAGCGTGGTTGTAGACAGGTCATGTTCTGCATGGTGGTTGGTCACCAGTGGAGTGTCTCGGGGATCTGTTCTGGGACCCTTACTCTTCATGATTTTTATAAATGACCTGGATGCAGAAGTGGAGGGATGTGTTAATAAGTTTGTAAATGACACTAAGGTTGGAGGTGTTGTAATAGTGTGAAGGGCTGTCAGAGGTTATAGTGGGACATTGATAGGATGCAAAACTGGGCTGAGAAGTGGCAGATGGAGTTTAACCCAGCTAAGTGTGAAGTGGTTCATTTTGGTAGGTCAAATATGATGGCAGAATATAGTATTAATGGTAAGACTCTTGGCAGTATGGAGGATTAGAGGGCTCTTGGGGTCCGAGTCCATAGGACGCTTAAAGAAGCTGCGCAGGTTGACTCAGTGGTTAAGAAGGCGTACATGTATTGGCCTTCATCAATCGTGGAATTAAATTTAAGAGCCAAGAGGTAATGTTGCAGCTATAAAGGACTCTGGTCAGAACCCACTTGGAGTACTGTGCTCAGTTTTGGTCACCTCACTACAGGAAGGATGTGGAAACCATAGAAATGGTGCAGAGGAGATTTACAAGGATGTTGCCTGGATTGGGGAGCATGCCTTATGAGAATAGGTTGAGTGAACTCGGCCTTTTCTCCTTGGAGCGACGGAGGATGAGAGATGACCTGATAGAGGTGTATAAGATGTTGAGAGGCATTTTCCCAGGGCTGAAATGGTTGCCCCAAGAGGACACAGGTTTAAGGTGCTGGGGAGTAGGTACAGGGGAGATGTTGCGGTAAGTTTTTTTACTCAGAGAGTGTTGAGTGCGTGGAATGGGCTGCCGGCAATGGTGGTGGAGGCGGATACGATACGGCCTTTAAAGAGACTTTTGGATAGGTACATGGAGCTTAGAGAAATAGAGGGCTATAAGTAAGCCCAGTAATTTCTAAGATAGGGACATGTTCGGCACAACTTTCTGGACCGAAGTGCCTGTATTGTGCTGTATGTTTTCTATGTTTCTATGTTTTCTATTAGGTAGAGAAGTAGAACCCAGTGTTCTTCTACAGCTGTATCCCATCCATTTCAAGGTTCAACATTTTGTGCATTCAGAGATGCTCTTCTGCACACCACCGTTGTAATGTGTGGTTATTTGAGTTACTATAAGCTTGAACTAGTCTGGCCATTCTCCTCTGACTTCTCTCATTAACAAGGTTTTTTTTGCCCACAGAACTGCCACTTACTGGATTTTTGTTTTTTTTTTCTCCCCCCACACCATTCTCTATAATCTGTAGAGACTGTTGTGAATGAGAATTCCAGGAGATTAGCAGTTTTTGAGATGCTCAAACCATGCCATTTGGCACCAGCAATCATTCCAAGGTCAAAGTCACTTGTATCACATTTCTTCTCCATTCTGATATTTGGTCTAAACAATAACTGATGTTTTTGACCATGTCTGCATGTTTTTAATGCATGAATTGCTGCGACATGATTGGCTGATTAGATATTTGCAATATCGAATAAGTGTACAAGTTTACTTAATAAAATGGCCACTGAGTTGGTGAACGTTTTCAAGCACAAAAAGCAAAGCTGCTGTTTAGTAGGAGCAGATGAAACTTTATTTTTCAGATGAGATTTTTGCCATGATTTTGTTTTTAGAGATTTTATATGACTTCAGACAATAGGTAGTTGGGCTCTTAAAGAACAACTGACTTTATACAAGAACAATTTATTGTGTAAAAAAGAAAGAGCCATGTTGGCTCATCCAGGAACTGTTTAACCATTCCATTTTCTTTTTCAATCTGTTTGGGTTTCCAACTTTTATTTATTTGTACCGTGCCATTGACCATGTTCACTCCTCAATTTTTTACCTCATTCATGCAATGACCACAGGTTGCAGATCCATGCACATCTACTACATTACCCAGTTTAAGAATGAAAGCCCTTGTATTCCACAAGGAAAAATTTGTATTATAAGGAAATTCACTGTTTTTGCATTAAAATGAATAAAGTGTTAATAGTGGAACTATGATAATACAGAGTACTATTTTTTTTGGCAGTTTAAAATTTGGCACAGTTAATGGATGGAGGAGGGAGAGGGCAAAGAAGAAGAATAACAATTGTATAATAAATTAAACCACAGTTTTCTATTGATGTAAACTGAAGGTTGAATACAATAAGGAAGAATTCTACTAAATTTTATGCTCTCTAGAAACAAACTGATATAAATTAGTCTTGTTATATTGAGGCTTCCTTCAGTCCTCTAGTAGTTTGTCATCCACCTTCTAACAATTTTCTGGCACCTGCGAATTACTCAGTCACTTACTTGAATGAATTAATGAATAAGCAGTCATCATAACCCTGCAAGTTCTGGAACCTTTGATCTATTAGCTCAATATTTCAGAGGCATAAGCATGCAGTAGAAACCAAATGCCAGGCAGAAATAACTAATAGGCAGGAATGTGGCTGTACAGAGAAAGGTGACAAGTAATATCATGTTAATTGGTTTGGATTCAAGAAAACATTGACTGGTCACTTGTGAATGTCCCACCAAAGGGACAGTAAGCAAGACCCTCAGTTAGCTCCATTTCAAAAGGGTTGGAAAGGAGATATTTGTCCTAGAAACCAATGTTTTTTGTGTTTTTGGTATGTTACAGGAAATGGGCTTAATGATATATGCGGGTCTGTTATTAATTTGAAGTTGGTGGGACCTCCATCATTTTGCAGTTTCAGCAATGAATGTTTTAGGTTCAGAAATTTTCCAGGAAGCAAGATCCCTCCAAAAGGTATGAGAAGGTGATCACATAGTGGCCTGGATTATGATGAGGTGGTCCTCTTTCCCCACCCCACCCCATTCCAGTGTTGGTTGGTGTCAACTGCCCTTTCAAGGCAATCCCTGTATCAAATAATAATGATGTCATCATACTAGTTGTGCAGCCAGTCACCTTGCAGAAGGTTAGAAGCACAATTTGAATACATTTGGACTCTAAATAATTGAAATAATATAGTAAATATTTTATCAATAAACCTGGAATTTTTATCAATTCATTGATGTTTGTTTCTCCTTGATTGCAGTGGAGATGGCCACAGATCAGCACAAACTTTGGAAGAGGCTGAATCACTGACAGCAACCTCTGGATATCTGTGTTAATCAGCACATGTGACTCATTTGTGTGAGTAAATGGAACGGGGTATAGTTGCGAATGCATAGATAGGACTACTGAGGAGCAGTAGGAAGGTGAATGCATAGAGGTTTAAGGATGATATTTGGGATATACGTGGACAAGAATCCTTTACACTGCCTGGGAAAGTGTTTTTGTGTGGTTTGGGTGATGGGCTACAGCAAGAGAATTAATTCCGGCAATGAGCTCACAAACAACACTGTTATTCAAGCAGTGAAGTTCAAAGTAAATGTATTATCAAAGTACATATATGTTACCATCTACTACCCTGAGATTCTTTTTTTTGCAGGCATTTGCAGGAAATTTTTAAATGAAAAAAATCATACAAAAACAAAGATTGACTAACAGCCAGTGTGCAAAAGAAGAAAACTGTACAAATAAAAATAATACTGAGAACACAAGTTGAGGAAAGTCCTTGAAAGTGAGTCTGTAGATCGTAGGATCAGTTCAGAGCAGTGGTGAATGAAGTTATCCATACTGGTTCAGGGGTTTGATGGTTGTAGGATAATAACTGTTCCTGAACCTGATGGTATAGGAACTTAAGCTTAATGGTGGTAGTGAGGAGAACGTGCTTTCTCTACAATCTAAGTCCATTTGAGCTTTAGTCAGCAACGTGCAGGAGCATCAAAGAAGTTCTGCTTCTAAAGACTTTCTGGGCTTCCTGTTATTTTAACCACATGAGGTAATGCATTTGTGCTGGAATTGGGGGGGGGGGGAACTATTGTTATTCAATTTTATTTGTTCCTCAATTGAGAAGCTGGCTGAACCATTTGCTAGGGCATGAAAAGTTAATCACATTGTGGATCTCGAGTTAAATAGAGGTCAGTCTGAGTAAGGTTAACAGATTCCTTTTTCTGTAGAACATTGCTGAATGAAGTGTGCTTTTAGAAGCAAAAAGGCAGTTTCTTGGCCACCATTATAGATGCTGCCTTTTTATTCCAATTTATAATACTGCTTGAATGGCAAGTTCCCTCTCCTTAGCTGCCTTGAGTGAGATTTGAACTGGTGACTTCAGATAGTTGTCCAGACTTCTGGGTGCTAGTCTAGGAACTTAACCATTATGCTACTGTATCCTTAATAACAGGTGTAAACAAAAATGCTGTCATAGCTTCAGGAATACGCTTGAGATTCTAAGGCTAAGGCTGTTCAAATCATGCCTTCATTCTTGAAGCTAGCCTATTAGGTGAGCAATGTAAGCCTGTTTCATTAATGCTGAAGCATCATACTCCACTAGCTTTTCTAGTGTCTTAATTGTATCTTGCTGAGACTGATGACAATTCCTCCAACACTCAAAAATGTCAGATGTATTTTCTTACCAAACCAGATGTATTAGCCATTAGCAACAGTTTGCAACAGCTATTTTAATTGTTCTTGCCTGGGTTTCGGCAACTGGAAAAACAGTTAAGAGGCTATTTTGTGGAATTGTACGTCTTTATAGATGGTTTGATCTTCTTCATCCATCTGATATCTGGCCTGGTTCTTCCTAAAAGCTCTGCTAGGATATATTTCTATCGATACATTGAGTTTAATAGCTTTAATTATTACTTTCAAATCCATCTACTTAAGTTATCTATCCAAGCAATATCTAAGGCAGTTTCTATCAGCCTATTGAGGAAATGGATGTTTTGATTTCTTGAGGGTTTGTCAGTATTATATCTGAATAGATTGCTAAGACTCCAAGCTATTGAGTGGTATTCAAGCAAAAACAAACCTAAAGATTGCTTGACTTTTATAGTAGTGATAACATAACTTTATTGGTTATGTTTCAGCTAATATGACAACATACAATGTCTTATTTGCTGAATTTTATTTTTTTGTTTCCCCACACAAGGTGTATAAATCAGGTGAAAATCAACCATTATATTTGCAATTTTAGTGTAGATTCCTGACCTTTTTTTAAAGTGGCGGTAAGAGAACAAGAGATGTTATTCTTCGACCTCTAGGTTCTGCTGTCATATGATTGGGCTGTTATATATTATTCGCAAACAAGACAGAATGAGTAATGAGTGATCACATTACTGTGCTCAACAAAGTATCAAAGTTTATTTTCAGATTTTATTTGCAAATTTCTAAAAGGCTACTTCTGTTACTTAATTGGCACCTTATCAAAAAGGCTTCTACCATAATGTACAATTATAGAATACTAAGAATGTTTATTCAAGTTCATCTCCAGAAATTAAAGGTTTTTCTAGATCAATTGATTAGTGCATGCATCATAGTCAAAGTGTATAATGGAAATAAATTTCCATGGACAGCCAGATTTGAGAGGAGAGTTCCATATTGTGTTCTGATGGAATCAGTGGTTTTGATGAGGTCAGAAAAGGCCATGTGTTGGTGTTGCTCCCTTGCATTTTTTCTTGTGGGGTGAAGATCATGTCTACCTTATGATTTGGGGAACAATTGTTCATAAGAAGTGGTTGAAGAGGGGTGTCAAATATGGCCATGTCAATGTCCCAACAGTTTCTCTGCCTTTCTTACCACAATGTTTCTGTTCACCTTAAACAAACTTCCAGCAGGAGTGAAGCTAATCCTCAAAGCTAATGAGAACCTGTAGTATTATAATCTAGAGCCACGCTTACCCAAGGCTCAGTAGAGAGGCTTCTGTAGAGGCAGAAGTTCAAGCATCATCACCACTGAATTCTAGTCCTGCCAAACCTGATGATTTGAGTAGGCTTAGTACTTTATGGTTTCACAGAATGTCATCGGTAAATATAACAATGGCCTTTTCAGTTTATTTTAGCAGGGATTGACATTTGAGTTTTTTTAATCCATACAGTTTCTGAGTTAACAAGACCACAAGAGAATGTGTAAAAGTAATGCCCATCTTGCTGTGGTGATTAAACAATTCTGAAAACTCTTGTCAGGGAGTTAATAGTAAATTGAAAGCCTGTCTCATACCACCTAAGTTGGGTTCAGTTGACAAATTTAGAGATATTCCAGGACATGCCTTATTTATTGGGAATGATTGACAAAAGAATAGGATTTAGCTAAAGCAGAAATCCAAGTAGAACAAGTTTCCCCACTATTGATACCAGAAAGCAAACAACTGCAGATGCTGAAAATCTGAAGTAAATTCAGGGTGAATATTTATCAGGTCAGGCAGTATCTGTAGAGATGCTATCTTGACTGTTCTATCATAACTGTAAAAAGTCAGTCATATTTTAAGTTACAGAAAATATGGAGGCTGCAGACAACAGAGGGGATTTCTGTGAAAGATGCAATTCAGGCTGAGGTTGAGTTTGACAATCTATTTTACCTGATCTGAACTTGGACAGAAGGTGCTAGATCATCTAAGCCACGTTGACCATAAGAGTAATGATTTGTTAGCTGTGGAACTTAGCTACTCCAACACATGGACTGAGAGTTATTTTATATCCTGACTGTCTAATGAATGTAATTGTCTTCTCGGCTATCTAGTAAATGGAAGAAACTCAGATTCCAGTTGCTGCATTGATAAATAATGTTCGTTGATGCAGCGAGCTGATGGCATTAACTCTGGGCTGTACTTTGAAAACTAATTACATCTATTTATTGTTGCTGTTCAAATTGCTAGGTAAATTGACTTCAACCATTTTCATACTACTTGCAAGCGCTTCTTGTGCAGTTAAGCAACCATGGTCATCAAGCAAGGTAAGAGTACTATGCTAAAAGAAAAAAATAACAGCTATGAATGTAGAAATCCAGTAGGGTAAGAAAGCCATTAAAATATGACTGCACTAATATGTGGGAAAAATCCTTTGTGATGTATGAATATCATTGGCAATGCTAGTTTTTCTGTTTGAACATCCTACTCTGAAGGGATGTTTAACGAAACGGGTTTTTTTATAGGTGTAAATGAGGGTAGCTTTTAGTCAAATTCCTGATTTTATTATTTACATTTCCCAGGTGGTGGGATTTGAGCTCTAATAACTCAGCCCCAAGTAAGCATGCTCGCTTTATTCTGAAACACCTGATGTTCCCTAGTGATCTGTACTGGGAATTTCAGTCTTTCAACATGTATATTCTTAAAGTTGCATGGGGGAGTAGCATAATTAGTACTTAGTTACAAAGAAAGCACCAAGTTAGGAAGCACAATAGTTGTATGGCTACAAGTAGGAATCCTGGTTAACTGGTGCTTTGGGAGATGGAGATGAATGTGAGGAAGTCTTTGAGGTAAATCAGTTGGATTGAAATATCTTGATGCCAGCAGACAAGGAAGTGTGGAGGAGCAAAAGGATTTGGGTATCTGGGTTAATTGATTACAAATACACATGTAATCAAATAGACAATTCAAGAATTTGAAATGATGCCATTTTGTTGCTATAGAAGCAAGGTGCTATAGTTACAGTGGCACAATTTTTCACATGATTAAAATGGTAATTTATTTTGGTTAGTTCATCTGCTGCAGAAGTGAGTTTACTAATGAGATTTGAGCAATGTTTAGATGTAGTGTGCCTAAGTACCTATTTAGGAAAGTATGTGGAAGTTTGAAAGTAATGTGCCTGTTGTTTTGAATGGATGTAGGAAAATTAAGTGCTTTTCCGAATTAAACTGTCTCGAATAAAATAACATGACAAGATAAACAGTGATGGGCTGTATATTGCTCTAATTTGCAATGGGTCCAGCTAAATACATTTTTTTTTGCATCAGTCATATTATCAAGTAAACCAGTGTTCCAGTATTGGAGAGTTCCTACCAAAAAGGTGATTTGAAAATAGTCTAGACTTTAATAGACGAAGATATGCTTGGGTAACTATACGTTGTGGATGTAATATTATAAATTTCCAATTCCATTGTCATTGTGCAATGCTGCAATTAATTATGGCTTTGTACTTTTTAATGGGTCCAATGGGAAATTAAAAAAAAACTTGCATAACTTTCAAGAAACAGTTGCATTTTGTCACAAATACATTGAGGAACCTGTTTAAGTGCCACAGAATATTGTTACTTGTCTCTGCCCTACTTTATACTTTCCTTGAAGATCATTTGAAACGTGGCATGCGTGGTATATGCCTCAGTTTGTGTCCTGTCTAACGCAGCTGTATATCTGTAGCATTTGGTTATTCACTCTAAATTTCAGAATATGCACTGTTGTGAGTACAGTTACTTATGTTATAAATTTGAATACGTCCATATCATGTTCTTGGATCTCTTTTCAAGTGATGATGGACTTCACTCTTTCAAATATTTAAAGCCATTAGTCCTTGGGTGTGATACTGTATTTTTCTGAGATTGTAAAACTTGCCTGTTTGAATTTTTTTAAGTTGAGGCTTTTCCTTCACAGTCTGCATACCTTCCATTTACTATTTGAAGTGAAATAGTTCATTTCAGAAAAATAGCCATCCAAGATTTTTATATGTAGGATTAACAAAGACTGAATATGTATTAACAATAACTGAAAACAATGTGCTTTGGAGTTTTATTAAAACCCCTGTAATTAAGATTTTCTTCTGCTCGTTCCATAATGAAGAAGATGTTAATTGGGTCACACTTAATTTACCCAACAATAATCCATCTGTCATTCACAGTTCAATCTATTCAAAAGTGTAGATTGTCTAGAAAATTATCATTTTGCATAAAATCTTCTGTATTAAATATTAATGCCACTTTAAAATTTTGAAATTTGCATTTGCAAATAAGAATATTACTTGTATTGAATGGCTTCTCCTTCCTCAGCTGTTTAGCTACTCATCAACCACACCCTAGCCCCCAAAATAAACTAACTTGTCTCAGTAAACAGTTTGCCAAAGCTATCCAATCCCTACTTGTCAGTGCTATTTCTAAAAACTGCCAAGAGCAGCTGCCACAATGCAGTCAGGGCTGTTAACCTAGCCTGATTCCATGATATTTTTTGCAGGTAAGTACATGGTTTGTGGCTGTGTCTTTATATTATTTCTTCTCTCCTGGCATAATGTTTTTTTTTGCCAGATTGGAGGACTGCTTTGTCGAGCACCTTTGCTCTGTCTGCTGCAAAGGGCAGAATCTGCCGGTGGCTACCCACTTTAGTTCAACTTCCCACTCTCATTCTAACATGTCAGTCCTTGCCACCTCTTTTGCCATAATGAGGCTAAACTCAGGTTGGGGGAGCAACATCTTGTATTCCCTCTGGAATAGCCTCCAACTTGATGCTCTCAACATTGATTTCTCCAATTTCCAATAATTACCCCTCCCCTTTTTTATTCCCCATTACTCTCTCACCCCTTCTCATCTCCTCACCTACCCAAAGTGTAGATTGTCTAGAAAAAAAAGATAATCTTCTTTATTAAAAATTAATGCCACTTTAAAATGTTGAAATTTGCATTTGCAAATAAGAATATTACTTGTATTGAATGGCTTCTCCTTCCTCAGCTGTTTAGCTACTCATCAACCACACCTTAACCCCCAAAATAAACTAACTTATCTCATTTAACAGTTTGCCAAAGGTGTCCAATCTGTACTTGTCAGTCTCAGCCCAAACTGTTGACTGTTTATTCTCCTTGAACAAAGGGAACTATGGAGCTATGAGGGAGGAGCTGGCCAAAATTCAATGGAACAATACCCTAGCAGGGAAGACAGTGGAACAACAATGGCAGGTATTTCTGGGAATAATGCAGAAGGTGCAGGATCGGTTCATTCCAAAGAGGAAGAAAGATCCTAAGGGGAGTAAGGAGCGGCCTTGGCTGATGAGGGAAAGGGCAGTATAAAAATAAAAGAGAAGAAGTATAACATAGCAAAGATGAGCGGGAAATCAGAGGACTGGGAAGCTTTTAAAGAGCAACAGAAGATAACAAAAAAGGCAATACGCCAAGAAAAAATGAGGTACGAAGGTAAACTAGCCAAGAATATAAAGGAGGATAGTAAAAGCTTCTTTAGGTATGTGAATAGCAAAAAAATAGTTAAGACCAAAATTGGGCCATTGAAGACAGAAACGGGTGAATTTATTATGGGGAACAAGGAAATGGCAGACGAGTTGAACAGGTACTTTGGATCTGTCTTCACTAGGGAAGACACAAACAATCTCCCAGATGTAATAGTGGCCAAAGGAACTAGGGTAAAGGATGAACTGAAAGAAATTTATATTAGGCAAGAAATGGTGTTGTATAGACTGTTGAGTCTGAAGGCTGATAAGTCCCTGGGACCTGATGGTCTACATCCCAGGGTACTTAAAGAGGTGGCTCTAGAAATCGTGGACACATTGGTAAACATTTTCCAATGTTCTATAGATTCAGGAACAGTTCCTGCTGATTGGAGGGTGGCTAATGTTGTCCCACTTTTCAAGAAAGGAGGGAGAGAGAAAACAGGGAATTATAGACCGGTTAGCCTGACGTCAGTGGTGGGAAAGATGCTGGAGTCAATTATAAAAGAGGAAATTACGACACATTTGGATAGCAGTAGAAGGATCAGTCCGAGTCAGCATGGATTTATGAAGGGAAAACCATGCTTGACTAATCTTCTGGAGTTTTTTGAGGATGTAACTATGAAAATGGACAAGGGAGAGCCAGTAGATGTAGTGTACCTGGACTTCCAGAAAGCTTTTGATAAAGTCCCACATAGGAGATTAGTGGGCAAAATTAGGGTACATGGTATTGGGGGCAGAGTACTGACATGGATTGAAAATTGGCTGGCTGACAGGAAACAAAGAGTAGCAATTAATGGGTCCCTTTCGGAATGGCAGGCTGTGACCAGTGGGGTACCGCAAGGTTCGGTGCTGGGACCGCAGCTGTTTACGATATACATTAATGTTTTAGATGAAGGGATTAAAAGTAACATTAGCAACTTTGCTGATGACACAAAGCTGGGTGGCAGTGTGAAATGTCAGGAAGATGTTATGAGAATGCAGGGTGACTTGGACAGGTTGGGTGAGTGGGCAAATGTATGGCAGATGCAGTTTAATGTGGATAAATGTGCGGTTATCCACTTTGGTGGCAAGAACAGGAAGGCAGATTACTATCTAAATGGAGTCAAGTTAGGAAAAGGGGAAGTACAACAAGATCTAGGTGTTCTTGTACATCAGTCAATGAAAGCAAGCATGCAGGTATAGCAGGCAGTGAAGAAAGCTAATGGCATGCTGGCTTTTATAACGAGGAATTGAGTATAGGAGTAAAGAGGTCCTTCTGCTGTTCAGGGCCCTGGTGAGACCCCACCTGGAGTATTGTGTGCAGTTTTGGTCTCCAAATTTGAGGAAGGACATTCTTGCTATTGAGGGAGTGCAGCGTAGGTTCACAAGGTTAATTCCCGGAATGGCAGGACTGTCATATGTTGAAAGATTGGAGCGACTGAGCTTGTATACACTGGAATTTAGAAGGATGAGAGGGGATCTGATTGAAACATATAAGATTATTAAGGGATTGGACATGCTGGAGGCAGGAAGCATGTTCCCGCTGATGGGTGAGTCCAGAACTAGAGGCCACAGTTTAAGAATAAGAAGTAGGCCATTTAGAACAGAGATGCGGAAAAACTTTGTCACCCAGAGAGTGGTGGATATGTGGAATGCTCTGCCCCAGAAGGCAGTGGAGGCCAAGTCTCTGGATGCATTCAAGAGAGAGTTAGATAGAGCTCTTATTGATAGCAGGGTCAAGGGATATGGGGAGAGGGCAGGAACAGGGTACTGATTGTGTATGATCAGCCATGATCACAGTGAATGGTGGTGCTGGCTAGAAGGGCCGAATGGCCTACTCCTGTACCTACTGTCTATTGTCCTCAAGATGTTGCCTGATTCCAGAGTTCTTCCAGCACTTTGTGTGTGTTGTGTGTATTACACAATGTTTTGTACTTCCTGAATGCAAAGACAATAATATATGATTAACTATAATTCCAATGGCTAGAAATACCTATTTTTAAGTTTTTGAACATAAACTGGTAACTTTGCAGAGTTGCATATTTACAGTGATTCACAAACGAAAAAATCGGCAGATGCCAGAAATCCGAGCAACAGACACAAAATGCTGGAAGAACTCAGCAGACCAGGCAGCGTCTGTGGGGGGTGGGGGGGAAGTACAGTCGATGTTTTGGGCTGAAACCCTTCGGCAGGACTGGAGAAAAAAGGCTGAGGAGTAGATTTGGGGGAAGGGGAGAGAGAAACAGAAGTAGATGAGTGAAACCTGCCCCTACACCTCCTCCCTCACTACCATTCAGGGCCCTAAATAGTCCTTACAGGTGAGGCAATACTTCACCTGTGAGTCTGTTGGGGTCATTTCCTGTGTCAGTTGCTCCCGGTGTAGCCTCCTGTGTATCGGTGAAACCCAACATAGATTGGGAGACTGTTTCATCAAGCATCCATGCTTCATCTGCCAGAAGAAGCGGGATCTCCCAGTGGCAGCCCATTTTATTTCCACCTCTCATTCCCATTCCAATATGTCCATCCACGGTCTCCTCCACTGTCGTGATAAGGCCACACTTAGTTTGGTGGAACAACACCTTGTATTCCATTTGCCTAGCCTCCGACCTGATGGCATGAACATCGATTTTTTTTTCCATATGTTTGGTAATACCCCTACCCCACCTCTTCAGCATTTCCCATTCCCTTTTCCCTCCCTCACCTTATCTCCTTGCCCACTCACCACCTCCCTCTGGTGCCCCCCCCCCACCATTTTCTTTCTTCCATGGCCACCTGTCTCTTATATGAATCAACTTCTCAGCTCTTTACTTTATCCCTCCCCCTCCAGGCTTCACCTATCACCTTGTTTCTCTCTCCCCTTCCCTCACCTTTGAAATCTACTCATCAGCTCTTTTCCTTCAGTCCTGCTGAAGGGTTTCAGCCTGAAATGTCGACTGTGCTTTTTTCCGTAGATGCTGCCTGGCTGCTGACACCCCAGTGATTGGTTGTGATGGTATCTGTTGAAACTAAAATGTGAACAGGTTTTTAATTACAGAAGGTGGATTGTCATTTTAATTCATATCTGTGTTCTATAGTTTCTTAACTCCAGAATAATCCCTTAAAATGGAAAACTTCAAAATGGATGACTTGATTTTTAATTTGCTTCTCACATAAAATTCTTCCTTCATGTCTGCTTTCTAAATGAACCATGTTTGTTGTCTATGTTAAATTGTCTGCAACAGAGTATTTAAAATAAATGTTTTCTACATACTGCCAATTGGTTATTTTAGTGTTTTTACTAACTAATCTTTGATTATTGCCAGTTAAGTTACTGATTTTGGTTGAGGGATGAATATTGGCCTGGATATGGGGATACCCTCTTTTGTACTACGTGTGATCTTGTACATCCATCGAGGGCAGTTTGGGCTTAGCTTTGTCTAATCAGAGAGTACCTTACACAGTGACAGTGTTTTTTGTGCTCAAATTTCTGAAATGAGATTTGAATCTGGAAACATCTGGCTCAGAAGCAAATGCTATATGAACTTAGACACAATTGGCACTGCATTATAAAATATGAAGCAAATTGTGACTAGTTTGATCTAGATTAGAATTGATCTGTAACAAATGGCATGCAAGGCACATTTTTCACTGTACCTCAGTTTATGTGACAATAATAAACCAATTTAGTTATTGAACTGTTTATCTGCATTAATGGAATTTAATGATGAGCTGTAGTTTCAATTTTAAGTCCATCAATATGCTAAGTCTGTGGAATGAAATACTTAAAAATATTGATGCTGACAATAATAATCCATCATGGTTGGATTGACTGGTAGCTATGGCAGTAGGAGAGTTGATATGGTTTGTCAAAAATTGCAATTGTCTGTTGGAAGATTGAATTACTGTTCCAAAGGTCAGTTAGTCTGATGAATTGAGAAATATTACAAATGTGTATTTCCAGATTTTTTACTTGTACTTAAAGGCCTTCAGGATTTCACTCTCGAGATCCATAGGGGTTGGACATAGTAGGTAGCCACACTTCAGCAGTTCATTCTAAATTGTTGCTACTTTTTCTTTTCAATTAACTTTTATCTTCTAGAAAAAGAAACAAGAGCAGATGCATTTTATAATAGTTTACCTTAATGCTTTGAACCCACTTTGACATGCCATTTCTACCTGTCTATCTTTGCCATTTTGATTTCCTCATCTAGAGGATTATTTGCCCAAGAATTTTGGATATGAGTTTATTTCCTTAATTGGAAATTTCCTTCAAAATCACTGACATGGGTCATGAAATTTGTTGTTTTGTAGCAGCAGTACAGTGCAAGACACAAAAAATTACTGTAAATCGCAGTTTAAAACAGTGCAAAAGAGGAATAGTGATGCAGTGCTTATGGGTTTGTGGACTGTTCACATCTCTGATGGCAGAGAGGAAGAAGCTGTTCATAAAATGTTGAGTGTTTTTTCAACTCCTGCACCTCCTCCCAGATGGTAGTAACAAGAAGAGGAGATGTGATGGATGCTGCCTCCTTGAGGCACTGCTTTTTGAAGGTGCCCTTGATGGAGATGCCTGAATCTACAACCCTCTGCAGTCTGTTTTGATCCTGTGTATTAGACCTCCATATCAGATGGATATGCAACTTTTGTGTATTCTCCTGACTTCCCCTTCCTTAAATCCTCATCAATTCCTTGGTATTACTGATGCT
The DNA here is from genome assembly GCF_048418815.1 of Hemitrygon akajei. Classification (NCBI taxonomy): domain Eukaryota; kingdom Metazoa; phylum Chordata; class Chondrichthyes; order Myliobatiformes; family Dasyatidae; genus Hemitrygon; species Hemitrygon akajei. Next base: position 45,063,479 of record NC_133125.1, read on the forward strand.
GAGTGCAACATTATTGTTCTAACACCACTCAACCAGTCAGCCTATCTCACTCCTATCTGTCTCCTCTTCACCTTCTGAGATTCTGTGAACAACAGTGGTGCCGTTGGCAAGTGTATAGATGGTGTTTGAGCTGTGCTTAGCTGCACAGTCATGAGTGTATAGAGAGAGAGAGTAGAATTAAGAGCTAAATACATGTACTTGTTCTTGTGGAACTGGAACCTGGTGCACAGTCAGCAGATGGATTACCCTTGTAAACCACCAGGAGCTGTGCAGGATTGGGCTTGAAATTGTCTGAATCGTTACCATAACCTTGCTAGGAACTTCTCTGCTGGCAGTAATGTGCTTGCTGATGCTCTTGGGAAGTATATACTGGCAATTCCATGAGAGCTACCTTCCCAGTCAGTGTTGGCACTATCAGTTCATTTATTTTTCAAAGGCAAAGTAACTATTCTCGAATTATGTATACACAAAAAAAATCAGTAGTTTAGAAATTATTTACTTATGTTTGTTTAAATAGTTTTTGTTAGGCAGATGTTTTTCAGCAATAATGGCCTGTCTCTTTTTTTAAAACAGGTTTACTGGATTGCTACATACTAATCCTGGCTCCATGTAACCCTTAGTACTAGTGCTGGGCGCTGCTTCAGCAGTTCTGTACATAGCTTGGGGTTCTTGATATCACACTGAAGGCATCACTTTAGCTTCACCTTACCAAAAGCTGTGCACCCTATACAGATGAATGAAGACCCCATTTGGGAAGCGATCCAGTCAGAGGTTATCAATTGATGCAGCAGGTAAGAGTTGATGAAGTCAAAATATGTATCTGTTTGATTTGTGGTTTCTACCGTTTGCAGGATTGTTTTTAAAATTGAAAAACACTTAATGCTATGGATGATAATTGACACTGCCCCTTGGATCTTGGTACCAAACTAACTTCTCTGAATTTACCTTAAAGCAAGTTTGCTCCTTTATGATTTTGAAAGCTTTGATCTGATCAAACCTTCTAAAGTTAAGTGAATGAACTTGGTATTTATGCAATCTGACTTGACAATTTCACCCTCAGATCCTAGGATATTCCAGAGCGTCTGTGTTGTATTCCCACAAAGGCACAAAATTCCCAAAGCCCTTCTGTGCAGATTGAATGGAATTGGATCTAATGTCAACATCTGAGCCATCACTCCCTCACCCTGAAACTCCAAAATGCTCTGAGATTATGGGTGTTTAAGTCATTTTGACAACTGTTCATATCTAAGCATCAACTATTATTGAAGATGAGCACATATATCTTTGACACCGAGCAGTTCCAAATGCAAGTGGATGACCCCGTATTTCCTCATATCTGAACTCAGTTGCTATAGCTCTCTCAACTTGTTTGTATTGTATTTGTCCTTTGAACAAAGTACTCCAACATATGTATGGAATTAACTGCACTCCAAACTTAGTTCGAATTTTAAATTTGGATCTCAACATGTCCTTTTATTCAACACCATAATAATAGATACCGAGAAAACCATTGTTCCTAGTCCTGACATCAAGATTGTTCTTGGATCTGTCTGGCTCTTCTTGCCCCTCGGCTGAGCTCTGCCCGTAACAATGCTCATTATTACATTTGCCCCTAGCAACGCTCATTGTTACATCTGCCCCTGAACCTCCTCCCTCACAATCATTGAGTCCTAAACATCCTTCCCAGTGAGGCAGTCCTTAACTTGAGAATTGATTGGTGTCATTTATTGCATCGGGTGCTCCTGGTGTGGCCTACTCTACATTGGTGAGACCCAAGAGATTGGCAGATCGCTTTATCAAACACCATTGCATCCTCCCCCGTACCAGCTGGGATCTACTGGTGGCCAGCCATTTTAATTCCCCTACCCATTCCCACACTGGCTTGTCTATTGGCAAGTTGACACAGATTGGAGGTACATCACCTTGGATTCTGATGGCATGAATATTGATGTCTCTCGCGTTCTTCCCCACCCTTTTGTCCTGCCCATCACCCACACATTCCTCCCTCTTATTTCCATTCTCACCACCTCCTCTGTCCTCTCCTATCAGATCACATCTTAAATCACTTCCACCTATCACCTCCCAGCTTCTTGTACCAGTCCCATTCATTTTGCCCCCCCCACTTGCCTATCATATGCTATATCAATTACAAGTTCTTGCTCTCTCCTCTCCCCCCCCCCCACCTTTTTATATTGGCTATCTCCCCTCTTTCCCAGTGTTGATGAAGGGTCTCAGCCTGAACGTTTGACAGTGCACTTCCCTCCGTAGATGCTGGTGACCTGAATTCCTCCATTTTTTTGTGTGTTACTTGGGAGTAATAATCAATTCCTTTTCGAGATTCAGCATTACTTGTGGAAGGAGTCTGCTGTTCACCCTGTTTGTATACAGCTATCATTCGCTGTAATTGAGTACTGTAAGAATGATGTCAAATTTCAGCTGGCTCCATTTGTCCATTTGATGTTTGTTTAGAGGGAGAAAAACTTAGAGATCTCTTTACACTGTACATAAGGTAAAGTTTTTTTTTAATACAATTATTGCTGAAAATAATTTTGGTCCAAATTAAGGTTCACAAAAGCTCGGCTTGCTAGAAATACTAGGAAATCACATTGCTCCATGGAGTGCTAATATTTCAGAGCAATGAACAGATTTAAGGTGCAGAGGAAGGAGAAGTGATACATTGCAAAGTTATAGAAGGTGCAGAGCAAGGGAGAATCAGACAGAAACGATGATGGTGCAAGTTGGAGGAGTGAAAATGAAGAATGTTTGAAATTAGTGAAGAAATTACTTAGCAGCACTGGAAACTTGAACGAAAATGTTGCAATGCAGACAATCTGAAATTGTTGATTCTGTCTTGAGTCTTGGGCCAGCCATGTTGTGCCGAAGTGAGTGTCATTGTTATTACTAAGGAGAAGGTGCTTGGGAAGCTGAACAGTCTGAAGGTAGATAAGTCACCTGGACCAGATGGTCTGCATTCCAGGGTTCTGAAAGAGGTGGCTGAAGAGACCTGTGGAGGCATTAGTAATGACGTTTCAAGAATCACTAGATTCTGGAGTGGTTCCTGAGGACTGGAAAATTGCAAATATCACTCCACTCTTCAAGAAGGGAGAGAGGCAGAAGAAAGGAAATTATAGGCCAGTTAGCCTGGCTTCAGTGGTTGGAAAGATGTTGGAGTCTATTATTAAGGATGAGGTTTTGGGGTGTTGGAGATTCTTGATAAAATAGGCATGGTCAGCATGGTTTTCTAAAGGTGGAATTCTGCGCCTGACAAATATTTTGGAATTCTTTGAGGAATTAACAAGCAGGATAGACAAGAGTGTCAGTGGATGTTGCTTATTTGGATTTTCAGAAGGCCTTTGACAAGGTGCCACACGTGAGGCTGCTGAACAAAAAGAGCCCACGATATTAAGAGAATTTTACTAGAATGGATAAAAGATGGGCTGTCTGTCAGAAGGCAAAGAGTGGAAATAAAGGGGGCCTTTTCTGGTTGGCTGCCAATAACTAGTGGTGTGCTGCAGGGGTCGGTGTTCGGACTACTTCTTTTCACATTGTACATCAATGATTTGGATGAAAGAATTGATAGCTTTGTGGCCAAGTTTGCAGAAGATAAGATAGGTGGAAGGACAGGTTGTGTTGAGAAAACAAGATGCCTGCAGAAGCATTGGGGGGATGGAAAAGAAGTGGCAGATGGAATATAGTATGGGGAAGTGTGTGGTCTTGCACTTTGGAAGAAGAAATTAAGATGTGAACTACTTTGTGAATGGGGAGACAATTCAAAACTCAGGCGCAGATTTGGGAGTCCTCGTGCAGTTTTCCCTAACTTGCAGTTGACTCCGTGGTAAGGAAGGCAAATGCAATGTTAGCATTCATTTCCAGAGGACTAGAGTACAAAAGCAAGGATGTAATGCTGAGGCTTTATAAGGAATTGGTCAGACCACACTTGGAATATTGTGCACAGTTTTGGGCCTCTTATCTGAGAAAGGATGTGCTGGCATTGGAGAGACTCCAGAGAAGGTTCGCAAGAATGATCTCAGGAATGAAAGGGTTAACAGATAAGCATTTGATAGGTGATGGCTCTGGGCCAGTATCCTAGAGTTTAGAACAATGAGGAGGCATCTCATTGGAACTTATTGAATATTGAAAGATCTGGATACAATACATTAATCAACAAGTATAGTGACCAGTCCTGATCATACTTAGGATACCCAGCTGTAGATGGAATGAATTCCTAGAGTCCAGGGTTTACCTTCAGAACAAACTTCCTTTTTTTACAAGCTGACATTGACAGAGGATGAATGCTCACTGATGCAAAGTTTTCATTATACTTGTACTATTTTTTTAATCTACTTTCCCCCCCACTTTCTCCATCCCACATGCACTGTGTATACAGTACATAGCACGAAGTAAGCTGTCTGTGGTGTCGAGCTTCAGTATCTGCTATGTGAGCTGTGTGCAGTTCCCATTCCAGCGGTTACTTGAAAACAAACCAAAGCCACTGACTGAGTACAGGAGCTGGCACGGTATGACATGCTTCCAGAATAACTTGAGTTCCATGTTAAAAAAAATACATTCGATCCTTATTATGAAATCAGCAAAGACAAGTGATCTTAGCGATATTAGAAATTATCAAATTAAATTAGTAATGTAGCGAAATAAGAGTAATTAGTATTCAAATTAAGTGAAGATGTAATTAAGTGAAGATCGTAAATAAGTGTAATTAGCGGTCAACAAAAAAAGTCATTCCCTGGCTGCCTCCAATTAACCAGACTAAACTATCTAAAACACAGTGTGAATACGTAACTATACTCATTTGCTTCTACTACATCCTAACCCACATGGCAAGTTACCCATAATAAGTGCACAACACAAAATACAAACAGAAAATAGGTACCTGGCTACTACCAATACACACAAAGTGCTGGAGGAACTCATCAGGCCTGATGAAGTGTCTCAGCCTGAAACATCGACTGTTTACTCTTGTCCATAGATGCTGCCAGACCTGCTGAGTTTTTCCAGCATTTTGCGTGTGTTGCTCAGATTTCCAGCATCTGCAGATTTTCTCATGTTTGTGACATGGCTCCTACACCCCTTTTACTTTGTATTTACAATGGCAAGCCTCCTTCCTGGAGTTGAATGAAACCATTGCTAGGCTGGTAGCCAGACATGAGTTCACAGTAGTTCACTTTAGTCTAGTTTGTGGCTTGGGCCAGTTGAGCCTGTTACAGACTTCCACTGCTTTGAATCATAACCATAGGGGTCCCCTTTCTTCCTCTACTACATGCTGACCCCCTAACTCTCCCTGCTGTGCTATGGAATTGAGAAGTCACTATTCCCTATTATTGAATTTATGATCCTCTCCTGTGCAGTGATCTGTATCATGGACTTGTGATCTCTCCTTGTGCAGTCGCAGGTTTTCCTGTCATTCATGGTATGAAGAGGAGTTAAATCCTGTTGCCAGGGTTCGTGCCCATCTTATTCTTTCTATTCTCCAAAGAGACTATTCCACTTTGTCAACTCAGCACAAGTTGAATTTTGGTTCTCTGTGTCCCATTTGCCAAAGTGCTACCATCAGAGAAGCCTGGAATTGATTGCTCATGACAGTTCATGTAAGGACCCCATTTCTCCACATGCGTCTCATAACCAGACCTCACATCATGGGTATCTAGTTCTGTGTCTTAACTTAGCTGCTGTTATCTCTGTTATCATAAGGATGGCCAGCCCATTACTTCTGCCTGATACAGAAGTCTTTGCTGTCTTTGGCTTGTATCTCACTACAGCCAGCTGGGCATGGTCTCATGTTCTGAAGTAATGATATGGGGGAAGGGGAGAAGGGTGATTGTCCACTATGCCAGTATAATTTCAGTCTACAGTTATATCTATTACACAGTGTTAATTGCCACAGATAGCTTCTGGAAATAATTGCTGATTCAGAATCCTGATCCTGGAGACCTGCTTAAGTCAAGATAAATCTCTTTTTATTTACCATTTTCAGAATTTTACAGACTATTAACCACCTCTGTATTTAGCAACCTCCAAATGTTAAAATTGAAGACATTGGTCATTTTTTGTTCAGTGATGGTTATTTTTTTTAATTCTTTGATTTCTGCATTACTGACTATAACAAAAATAAATCAATATGTGCAGGCCTAAGGGGAAGGAAAAGCATGTCACCAATAGTTAAATTATGGACAGGCTTCCAATGCTGTAAAATCAACAACTTTTTACAATAATGGTGCAGATGCCTTTTCTTTCGTTCTGTACGAAGGTCAAATTCCTGCCTGAATATACTGGGACTATCTGACAGGGAAACTGTGGCTAGAATTCTATGGTCAGTGGCAAGCACAGCTAATGCGAATTTAAAAAAACTGAAGATGCTAGAAATCTGAAATAAAAACAGAAGATATTGCATCTTTTCCCATGACTACTGCTAGTTTCACACTCACCCCAGAGATCAATTTAAAGAGTACATTGGAGTTTCCAGGAACTGTCAGACACTTCCTGGCCTACCAAAGCAGCCCCTACTTGTGCAGAGTAATACACACAAAATGCTGGAGGAACTCAGCAGGCCAGGCAGCACCTATGAAAAGAGTGAACAGTTGACGTTCCAGGCTGAGACCCTTCATCAGGACTGGGAAAAGATGAGGTCAGAGTGAGAAGGCGAGCAGAAGGGAGGAAGAAGTACAAGATAGATGATAGGTGAAACTGGGAGGCGGGAGGAGTGAAGTAAAGAGCAGGGAAGTAAGTCAATTGGTGAAAGAGATTGGCTGGAGAAGGGGGAATCTGATAGGAGAGGAAAGAAAGCCACTGAAGAAAGGCAAGGGGGAGGAGCACCAACCGGAGGTGATGGGCAGGTAAGGAGATGAGGTGAGGAGTGATGGGAATTGGGAATGCTGAAGGATGGAGGGGAGACGATTACCAGAAGTTTGAGAAATTGATGTCCATGCCATCAGGTTGGAGGTGACCCAGACAGAATATAAGGTGTTGCTCTTCCAATTTGAGTGTGACCTTTTCGCAGCAGTAGAGGAATCCATGGGCTGATACGTTGGAATAAGAATGGGAAGTGGAATTAAAATGGGCAGCCACTGGGAGATTCCAGTTTTTTGACGAATGTAGTGTAGATGCTCAGCGAAGCGGTCTCCCAATCTACGTCAGGTCTTACTGACATACAGAAAGCCACGCTAGGAACCATGGATACAGTATATGTCCCCAACAGACTCAAAGATAAAGTGTCACCTCACCTGGAAGGATGGTTTGGGGCCCTGGGTGGTAGTGAGGGAAGAGGTGTAGGGGCATGTGTGGCACTTGTTCCAATTGCAAGGATAAGTACCTGGAGGGAGATCAGTGTGGGGAGGGACGAAAGGGCAAGGGAATTGCGTAGCGAGTAATCCCAGTGGAAAGCAGTGGGGGTGAGGGAAAGATGTGCTTGGTGGTGGGATCCTTTTGGAGATGGCAGAATTATGTACTGGACACAGAGGCTATGGGGTGGGAGGTGAGGACTAGAGGAACCTTGCCCCTGGTGGTTGCGGACAGCTTGGGTGAGGGCAGATGAGCATGAAATGGAAGAGGTGCGAGTTAGGGCAGTGTAGATGATACTGCTCCCCCTTCCCCCCCGCCCCCCACTACTTGTGCTGAACCCAGCCCCAACCTGCCCTTTATATTTAAAGTTCAGTGTTAGCATCTCTAATGAACGCAGGTTTTAAGCAAGAGAAAATCTGCAGCTGCTGGAAATCAAAGTAATACAAAATGCTGGGGAACTCAGCAGGCTAGGCAGCATCTATGGAAGAGATTAAACAGTTGATGTTTCAGGCCGAGATTCTTCATCGGGACTGAAAAATAGAGATTAGGTTTTAAGCAATGTGAGAAGAAAACAACAAAAGAAATGTCCAAATTCAGTGTCGAGCAAGAGTGATTAAAAGATCTAGTGCAAAGCAGAGTGATGATGGGGTCCTAAAGACAACAAAAGATGGCTATAGAGGTGGTGCAAATAAGAATAGCTGTACCATTTTCTAAAGCTGTTAAATACAGTTCTGAGCTTTAAAAGCTTTACAGTATTTTATAGTATAGCGGAGGAATTATACATGGAGCATAATTCAGGTAAATGTTACATTGAGTCGTTGCATTTTGGGAAGAGGAATGAAGGTAGAACTTTCACAGTAAAAGGTAAGGCCCCAGGGAGTGATGTAGAACAAACAGATCAAAGAGAACAAACACATAGTTCCCTGAAAATGATGTAATGGCTATTACAAGGGTTGTGAAGAGGCTTTTGGCTCTCTGGCCTTCATCACTCAGGGCAGTGAGTATAGAAGTTGGGATGTTGCATTGTATTAGATGTTGATGAGGCCACATTTGGAATATTCTCCATAACTTCTGCCATCTTCAATGGGACGCCATCACCAAACATATCTTTACCGCCACACACCCCCTCCACTCTCTTCCTTCCACAGGGATCACTCGCTCTGTGATAACTTTGTCCACTTACTCCTCCCCACTAATCTCCCTCCTGGCACTTACCTCTGCAAGTGGTGATACCTGGCCATTCACCTCCATTCAGGGCCCCAAGCAGTCCTTTCAGGTGAGGCAACACTTCACTTGCAAATATTTTGGGGACACTTACTGTATTTGCTGCCCCTCCCCCTTCCCTCATCTTCAATTTCCCACTCAGGTCCCCCTCTTAATTTTTGTCTTGTCACCTGCTTATCACCTCCCCTGGTGTTCCTCTTCCTTTCTCCCATGGTCCACTCTCCTCTCCTATCAGATTCCTCCTCCAGCCCTTCTGGTAAAATGGCAGTGCAATCAATTGCAGCGACTGCTATGGACTCAACCAAAGGTGGTGGTGTCCTTTTTAAAACAATTTTGGCGATCACAAGATCCTGCTGGACTATTAGAACTTCAAAGTACTGCAGGTCTATGCTGTCAGCAAGTTGCTCGTTGGCAGAGAAGCTGAAGGAGCTGGACTTGGTGCGACTCGTGTCACTGCCTGTGTCAAAGAGGTGTCGTGGAGTTGGTGTGTGAATGTGGTGTACAGTCTTAACAGCAAGTGATCATCTTGGTCATTTTTCTTGTGATTGCAAAACCCTGTTGGGCATTGTAAATGTGGAATACCGTGTTCGATTCACTGATTTATTGGCAGATGTTGGGGGGCGGGCGGGTGGGGGATTGACAGTGGTGCTCCATGGTCTTAGTAATAGTGGGGACTTGGCCTCAAATTTTGTTGTTGCTTGTTTACAGTCTTGGAGTCTGCGCTCCACTGCAGACCGTGTTGTACAGTGTCCAAGTCAGTGGAATCTTGTAAGATGATGCTAGTGATCATTGGCAACTTCCTGCGGGCTGCAGAAAATTGTTCCAGATTTCCCCTTAAATGTACTTTTTACTTCTGCTGCAATTTGTAGCATGTAAATTTCCTCTGAACAATGGGCTTCTGAAGCAGGTCAATGATCTTCAGATCTTATGATTGATGAAAGAACGCGGAGCAGTCAAGCGTGGTGCCTTTAGGGATCATCGCCACGGCTGTAAGCTCTGTAGGAAAGGGGAGGGGGCATCCAGCCAGGCCTCCTCGATCCAGCACCATGTTTGCGAGTGTGCAGCCATTAATAAAACTGACTATCTGAAAGCAGGACTACTGTATCAGAGTTAGATGAGGCAGATCTCAATTGTTTGTTGTATCAAGACTTGGTTATGTGCGGACATGAAAGACGCACCAGTCAGACCGTAAGGATTTACAATTTTCAGGATGGATCAAACTGGAGATTCTGGAGGTGGCTTATGTTTTGTGCTCAGTTCTCATTGGTGCTCCAACATGCCGATTATATTGAACTTGTGTTTCCCCTGACTTGAAACACCTGTCAATCAATTGTAGACCATTCTATTTGCCTCGGGAGTTCTCATCTGTCATCTGTGAACCTGACCACAGTTTATATACCACCAGTGTCCCACTATAAGCAAGCACCCACGACACTGCACAGTGTCGTCTGTGGACAAGAAACAACCCATCCCAACACATTTCAAGTTATAGACAGAAACTTCAACCAGGCCTGTTAAAAGAAAACCCTGCCCAATTATCATCAGTATATAACAAGTAACTCCAGAGATTCCAACATACTGAATCATTGCTACACTATGATGAGGATTGCTTATTGTTCCTTGCCTAGACCACATTTTGGTAAATTGGACCAATTGGTTGTCCTCCTGTCACCTGTGTATAGGCAGAGCCTAAAAAGCAAGGCTCCAGAGACTAGGACAACTAAGAGGTGGTCATGGGATGTGGAGGAACAGTTACAGGATTGTCTAGAGTCAATGGACTGGGCTGTGTTCAAGCACTCATCTGAGGATCTACACTGGGGTTGCAATAGACTTTATTGAAACAGCTGTAGATAAGTTTGTCCCCGTGAAATTGTTCAGAGTCTTCCTCAATCAGAGGCCCTGGATGAACAATGAAATCCAAAATCTTCCGAGGGCCCAATCAGAAGCATTCAGGTCTGGAGGAGTAAGCTCCAGAAAGCCGTCTCTTAGGCGAAGTGGAGATTCCGGACTGAACTGGTATCAACAAGAGATGCTAGACAGCTGTGGCAGGGTTTGAATACTATAAACCTCCTACAAAGTTAAATCAAGTGACATGGGGGATAGCAGGGCTCTGCTTCCAGGTGAGCTCAATGTCTTCTATGCTGGCTTTGACTGTCAGAATTGGGAGGAACTATCGTGACCCCTACATAAGACCATAAGATACAGGTGAAGAATTAGGCTATTTGGCTCATTGAGTCAGCTCCGCCATTTCATAATGGCTGATCCACTTTTCCTCTCAGCCCCAATCTCCTGCTTTCTCCCAGTATCCCTTCATGCCCTGACCAATCAAGAATCTATCAACCTCTGCTTTAAATATGCATAAAGACTTGGCCTCCACAGCTGCTTGTGGCAAAGAATTCCACAGATCCACCACCCTGTGGCCAAAATTGTTCCTCTTCATCTTCGTTCTGAAAGGACACCCCTCTATTCTGAGGTTGTGTCCTCTGGTCTTAGACTCTCCCACCAGAGGAAACATCCTCTCCACATCCACTCTTATCAAGGCCTTTCACCATTTGATAGGTTTCATTCTTCTGAATTCTAGTGATTAAAGGCCCAGAGCCATCAAATGTTCTTCATGTGACAAGCATTCAATCCTGGAATCATTTTCATGAAACTTGTTTGAACCCTCTCCAGTTTTAGCACATTCTTTCTAAGATTAGAGGCCAAAACCTGCTCATAATACTCCAAGTGAGGCCTCACCAGTGCTTTATAATGTTTCAGTATTACATCCTTGATTTTAGATTCTCTTGAAATGAATACAAACATTGCATTTGCCTTCCTCACCACAGACTCAACCTGCAAATTAACCTTTAGGGAATAGAAACATAGAAAATAGGTGCAGGAGTAGGCCATTCAGCCCTTCGAGTCTGCACCGCCATTCAGTATGATCATGGCTGATCATCCAACTCAGAACCCTGTACCTGCTTTCTCTCCATACCCCCGATCCCTTTAGCCACAAGGGCCATATCTACCTTCCTCTTAAATATAGCCAATGAACCGGCCTCAACTGTTTCCTGTGGCAGAGAATTCCACATATTCACCACTCTCTGTGTGAAGAAGTTTTTCCTCATCTCGGTCCTAAAAGGCTTCCCCTTTATCCTTAAACTGTGACCCCTCGTTCTGGACTTCCCCAATATCGGAAACAATCTTCCTGCATCTAGCCTGTCCAATCCCTTTAGAATTTTATACGTTTCAATAAAATCCCCCCTCAATCTTCTGAATTCCAGTGAGTATAAGCCTAGTTGATCCAGTCTTTCTTCACATGAAAGTCCTGCCATCCCAGGAATCAATCTGGTGAACCTTCTCTGTACTCCCTCTATGGCAAGAATGTCTTTCCTCAGATTAGGGGACCAAAACTGCACACAATATTCTAGGTGAGGTCTCACCAAGTCCAGCATAAGGACTCGCAAGTCCCTTTGCTTCTCAGTTTTTTTTGCATTTTTTCACTATTTAGAAAATAGTGAATTTTTAAATTTCAAACAAGACAAATGAGAAAATCTGCAGTTGCTGAAAATCCGAGCCCCACACAAAGTGCTGGTGGAACTCAGCAGGGCCAGGCAGCATCTATGGAAAAAAGTACAGTTGATGTTTCAGACTGAAACATTGACTGTATGTTTTTCCAAAGATGCTGCCTGGCCTGCTGAGTTCCTCCAGCATTTTGTGTGTATTGCTCACTCCTTTCATTTCTTCTACCAAAATGCATGGCCATACACTTTCCAACACTGTATTCCATTTGCCATTTCTTTGCCCATTCTCCTAATCTAAGTCCTTCTGTAGCTTCTTTACCTCCTCAAAACTACCTGCCCATCCACCAATCTTCATATCATCTGCAGACTTTGCAACAAAGCCATCTATTCCATCTTCCAAATCATTGACATATAACATATGATGATCCTTCGGTCTCAGTATCCGAAGCTGATGTGCAAGCTGTTTTCAGGAGGGTGAATCCAAGGAAAGCATCCAGACCGGACGGGGTACCTGGCTGAGTACTAAGCTGGCTGGTGTGTTCACTGATATCTTCAACTTCTGGCTTTGGCAGTGTGTGGTACCTACCTGTTTCAGACAGGCCCAAGAAGAGCGTGGTGACTTGCCTCAATGACTATCGCCCCATTGTATTTCCATCCACATTGATCAAGTGCCTTGAGAGACTGGTGATGAAACATATCAGCTTCTGCTTGAGAGGCAATTTGGATCTGCTCCTATTTGCCTTCTGGAGCAACAGATCCACAGCAGATGCCATCTCATTGGCTTGTCAAACAACCCTGGAACATCTGGATAGCAAAGTTGCATACATCAGGATGCTCTTTATAAATTGCAGCTCAACATTTAATACCATCATCCCCTGCAAATTAATCAATATACTCCAAGACTTGGTCCTCAAAACCTCCTTGTGCAATTGGATCCTGGGTTTTCTCACTTGCAGTTCCCAGTCTGTTCGGATTGGCAAATAATCTTCCACGGTCTCTATTAGCACAGGTGTACCACAGGGCTGTGTGCTCAGCGCCCTGCTCTACTAGCTTTACACCAATGGTACCTCCAACACCATATTCAGCTTTGCTGTTGTGGGCTGTATCAAAGGTGGTGATGAATCAGCACACAGGAGGGAGATTGAAAATTTGGCTGAGTGGTGTTACAGTAGCAATCTCTCATTCAATGTCAGCAAGAACAAGGGACTGATTGGAGACTTCAGGAGAGGGAAACCAGCAGTCCATAAGCCAGTCATCATCAGAGGATCAGGGATGGCGAGGGGTCAGTAACTTTAAATTCCTGGCTGTTACTGTCTCAGAAGACCTATCCTGGACCCATCACGTAAATGTCATTGCAAAGAAAGCACGACAGCGCCTCCACTTCCTTAGGAGTCTGTGGAGATTCGGTGTGACATCAAAACTTTGCCAAACTTCTATAGATGTGTAGTGAAGAATGTTTTGCCTGACTGCATCATGGCCTGGCATTGGAACACCAATACCTTTGAATGGAAAATCTTACAAAGATAGTGGATTCGGCCCGGTAGATCACAGGTAAAGTGCTCCCAATCATTGAGCACATCTACGTGAAATGCCATTGGAGGAAAGCAGCATCTATCATCCAGGATCCTGTTCATCCAGGCCAAGCTCTTTTTCTACTGCTGCCATTGTGCAGAAGGTACAAGAGCCTCAGGTTTAAGAACTGTTACTACCTCTCAACCTCTTGAACAAAAGGGGAGATGTTCGCACCACCAATGGTCTCACTTTGAGGACACTTTATCATGTTATTTCATGTTCTCGTTATTTACTGCTATTTATTTCAGTTTGCATTTGCAGTTTGTTGACTTTACGCTCGACGTTCATCGATACTGTTATAGTTACTATTCTATAGATTTGCTCGCTATGCTGGCAGTAAAAAGAATCCCAGGGTCATATGTAGTGACGTATGTACTCTGATAATAAAACTTTGAACTTTGCTGCCCCCCAGTGTTCGCTCAGCAGAAGACAAGCTGTATTATGGTTGACTGCAGATTTCAGCAATGTTTATTGATGGATTCGGGGTCTTGAAATATATTTTCTTCTGTGTGCCTCTGTTTTACTGATATCTTGTATATGCCTTGTGCAGCGTGTGACTGTTCATTTTGCACCTTGGCCCTGGAGTAATGCTGTTTCGTTTGACTGTAGTCATGGGTATTCGTGTATGGTTGAATGACAGTTCAACTTTTCCACCTATACCTCTCAGCTTTTTACTTCATCCCATTCCCCCTACCTCATTTTGGCTTTCTCCCTTTTCCTCTCCCATCCCAATGAAGAGTTTCAATCCAAAACATTGGCTGTTTATTCACTTTCAGAGATGCTTCCTGATCTGCTGAGTTCCTCCAGCATTTTGTTTGCATTGCTCTGAGTTTCCAGCAACTGCAGAATCTCTTGTGCTTTGGATTATTGTATTCAGTTTTGGTTGCCCTTCTATAGGAAGGATTCTATTAGACTGGGAGGAATGGAGAGCAGATTTACAAAGATGTTCCTGGGACTCGAGGGACTGAGTTTTGGAGAGAGGTTGAGTAGATTGGGACTTTTTTATGGAAGTGTAGGAGAATGAGGGGTATATAAAATTGTGGGGCACAGTTAGGGTTTGGAAAAAGCAAGAACCTAGAAGTCATAAGTTTAAGGTGAGAAAGGACAGTTTTTAAGGAACTTGTGGGGCAACTTTTTCCACCAGAGTGGTGAGTATATGAAACGAAGAAGTGATGGAGGCAGGTACTTTAACAATATTTAAAAGGTACTTGGACAGGTATATGGATAGGAAAGATTTAAAGGGATATAGGTCAAATGCAGGCAAATTGGACTGGCTTAAATGGGAATCTTAGTTGGCATGGACCAGTTAGGCAAAGGGGCCTGTTTCCATGCTCTTAATGATGAGAGGTTAGAAACTGGAATGCCTGTTTTTGAATGCCATGCATGAAACTGAAAAGCCAAGTGTTTCATGCACGTTGTGCCGGGTTCACACTATTTGTGTTGTGTTCTATGCAAGCAAGTGGGATGCTAGGGCAATTTTGCCATGATTTTCAGATGGATCTGTGTAGGCCATGTATCCTTGCCAACATCAGTAAGAAGAGTGTCAGGGCAGAGCTCGGAGGTGGAGTGGTGAGGAGAATTGGTTACAGGTAGTTGGAAGTTTTGGGTGACACTTGCAGGGCTGAATAGAGCCTTTTCATCTGATTAAATTTAAATGTGTTTCAAACTTGTGCATTTCTGATTAAAAGTAATTAATTTCTGTTTTCTCTAGGTCTTCCTGGTGTGTCTGGTAATATGATGAAGAAGAAAAGTAATCACAGGTGTGTCTGAAGGAATAGCAGTTATGAACTGAGTTAGGTCATCCTAAAATCATCAGTCTCATGGACTGTTGGGGTTGAAGCTGGCAGGCAAATTACATGACCTATATTATGATAACAATTAAAATTCACTTTTTATAAAAATTCTATCATAGGAAGAAAAGGAAATTCAGTTGAGTCAAATCATCCATAAGGTAATGAAGCATCCATTTGTTTATTGATTGGCATAGAAACTGAGAATCAGAATACTTTCTAAAACAGAGGTACCCAACCGTTCTTTAATGTAATGAACCAATATCAAGGAAACATAGAAAACCTACAGCACAATACAGGCCCTTTGGCCCACAAAGTTGTGCTGAACATGTCCCTACCTTAGAAATTACTAGGGTTAACCATAGCCCTCTGTTTTTCTAAGCTCCATGTACCTATCCAAAAGTCTCTTAAAGACCCTATTGTATCCGCCTCCACTACCGTTGCCGGCAGCCCATTCCATGCACTCACCACTCTGAGTTTTTAAAAAAAAACTTACCCCTGACATCTCCTCTGTACCTACTCCTCAGCACCTTAAACCTGTGTCCTTTTGTGGCAACGATTTCAGCCCTGGGAAAAAGCCTCTGACTATCAACACCTCTCATCATCTTATACACCTCTATCAGATCACCTCTCATCCTCCGCTGCTCCAAGGAGAAAAGGCGGAGTTCACTCAACCTATTCTCATACGGCATGCTCCCCAATCCAGGCAACATCCTTGTAAATCTCCTCTGCACCCTTTCTATGGCTTCCACATCCTTCCTGTAATGAGGCGAACAGAACTGAGCACAGTACTCCAAGTGGGGTCTGACCAGGACCCTATATAGCTACAACGTTACCTCTGGGCTCCTAAATTCAATTCCATGATTGATGAAGGCCAATACACCATATGCCTTCTTAACCACCTAGTCAACCTGCACAGCTGTTTTGAGTGTGCTGTGGACTTGGACCCCAAGATCCCTCTGATCCTCCACACTGTCAAGAGTCTTACCATTAATACTATATTCTGCCATCATATTTGACCTACCAAAATGAACCACTTCACACTTATCTGGGTTGAACTCCATCTGCCACTTCTCAGCCCAGTTTTGCATCCTATCAATGTCCCGCTGTAATCTCTGACAGCCCTCCACACTATCCACAACTCCTCCAACCTTTGTGTCATCAGCAAACTTAGTAACCCATCCCTCCACTTCTTCATCCAGGTTATTTATAAAAATCACAAAGAGTAAGGGTCCCAGACCAGATCCCTGAGGCACACCACTGGTCACCGACCTCCATACAGAATAAGGAGTCTGTGGAGCCCAGTTTGGGAACCCCTGTTCTAAAGCATAGTGTTGGATCTGGACAAAATATTGCCCAAAAGGTCAAGAATGAGTTTTAAATCTTGTGGTTATTGCCATTTTATTAAATGTTCATACCAATGCAATAACAGTAACCATCTCTACTATAAGTAAGAAAGAACAACCAAAGAATGCCCAAATCTTGCCTTGTGGTTATCTTAACACTGAAAACAAGCTCAAACTAGACATAAGAAAATTTGTTTGATAAGACAGCTTGATTTTTTTGCTGGTGTGTAACATGGTTGCAGAAAAAGTATCAAAATAGCAGAACCAGCAATATTACAAATCATGGAAAATGCATTGAACATTTAAAGAGGAATAGGTGATTATACAAACATCTAAGCAAGCAAGTTAAACTATAAGAAAAATAACAATTTAGACTCTAATCCAACAGTAGGTTGGCACACAACTGGGGTATTGTGTCTAATTCTGGTTATCCCAAATGCATTGGGAAGAGTGGGAGAGTTTAGAAAAGATGCAGAAAAGCTGATCTATGGTAGTTGTGGTCTAGATTTGTTTCCCTCGAAGCAAAGAAGACTGAGTAGAAATATAAAACATAAATCACGATGGCTTAGTTAGGATAACTGGAGATGAGCTGTTTCCATTATAGTATAGTTCAAGGGCTAAAAGTAATGAATAATGGGTTAGTGGGAATGTGAAGGAAAACTTTATACAGGATGTGACAGCAATCTAGAACTTCTGCCTGTAAGAGTATTGGAAATTAAGACAAAGTACTGATAATGCTTCGCAGTATCTATGGAGACAAAAGCTTGGGTTAATATGTGAGGACTTTGACAAACTGATCCACGTAGCCAGTCCTCTCCTGGTAGCATTTTTCATATCACCATCTCAATTTTTATGGATGGTTTTATCCCAGAAGGATATAACTCTCTGAATATCAAATGCATTCAAGGCAACTACAGTGCAACTCTGTTTTGATATGTTTGTTCTAGAAAACCATAATTTGCCTCTGTCACTACTGAGGATACTGAAGTGAAGTCAGATAATCATGACTGAAGTGGCTAATTGGACAAATGGTTAATTTTTGATTGACATTGAAGATGGCCCCTTTGTATTGTTTGGATTATACTTTTTATACATTGAATTGCTTATAGTCGAAGATCTAACTGGAATATAAGAAACTTATTGGGAGACATTTTAACAATTGTTTCAGGACTTAGGCTGGTGAAATCTGAAATGTTCACCACAGATTCACCTCTTTACATTTTCTTTCAAACTGGAGCTAATCACCCTGAAGGTCAGGAATGTTTCAGTTGATCTCCAGCTTTCTGTGGTAGCCAGCCTGGCTTCTCATTTCCAAAGGACAGAGGTGGAGATAGGAACAGGCTCAACTGTCCAGTTTCACACCCAGTAACAGAATGTACTGCCAAGACTTGCTGTTTGGATTTCCGTGCAAATTTATACTGCAAGGCATTAGAGTGTGTTGGGAGTTATTGGCATGAACAGGAAACAGGATTAATATGTTAGACAAAGGGAGGCAGTATACTATGTGAGAAAGGGTTGTTTTTGAGAAAGCCCAGTCGAATTTTCTTTTCATTGTTTTTCAAGTATTTTTAACTATTCTGTAGTTAAATTAAAAAAATCTCTAGTTTAAATATGCATAATCTGCAAATTCGTGAAATCCGAAAGTTTTTAAGGTCCCTCTGATTTGAATGATGGGTTTCTATCATATGCTACCATCTTGAAATTGAGGCATTTGTGCTTATCATTTATGGTATGTGGCAAAACATCTGAACAACACTGACTATGCTAGCATGGAAAGAAATTATAGAATTCTTCCATTCATGTAGAATGTTGGAAAATCTATAGAAACTAGGAAAGAATGAGTTGGAGCAAACCCCAAGATGGCTATTTGAGGGGCAGCACAGAAAGCTGTTTCGTTTTGCGGCGATAGTGATTCAAATCAGGAGATAGCTGAATACAGGACCATGTACCAACCTATGTCAGCTGACTTCAGTAAACTTGTTTATGAATTACTTGGAGTGTCACAACAAAGGAATTGTCCTGTTTTTGGATCACCTGCGCAAAAAGGTCAAACCATTTTAACAAGGATTGGAAATTAGTGAACATTGAGATTTTTACTTGCTGGTTGGAAAAACATCCATTTCATGAGAATGAGAGGCAAGAGAGTTAGTGAAGTAGGTTGATTTATTTGCAAGTGGCTCTGAGAAATATTCACCAATAGTAAATCTAATAATGTTTTTTTTCCCTCTATTCTAACTTGTATAATTTTTATTTGTAAAGCATATAGCCCACATAAGGTGCACAAAATGTCATTGCTTAATATTGTGACTAACAATAATACTGTTTAATATTATTAGTGATCAATGTTTATAATTAAAATTTATCTGCAATTTAAATATTGTGCATTTGCAAGTGATCAGATTGAAAACCGTCCACTGTGTATTTAGGTATTTATGCATTTTGAAAGCTTTTGTATATTAAAAGTTCCATGAAAAGTGGGAGTATTTAATATACATTGCTGAAGTGACTGATTATCCCAATATACGTGATTGCTATGGAAAGAATGCATTACCATATCAGACTGATAGCATTGATATTTATTAGTTTCTGTGTGTGTGTGTGTATGTGTGAGGTTGTGGTGGAAATTAGGTTGGTGATGCTGCATACCAAAGGGAAAGAAATAAACTACTGCAAATACTGGCAATCCAAAGGAAAAGTAGATCAGTCTGGAAATATTATTAATGTTGCCAAATCCTTGAGGCAAATCTGGACAGCTAGGGTTGCAATGGCCAATACTGGATGACATCTTTTTAAGATGAGTGGAGAAAAATTTAGGGGAGATGTCAGAGATAGTGTTTTCTCAATCTAGAAATTGGTAGTTGCCTGAATAGCACTGCTGAGGTTGGTGATGGAGGCTGATACAACAGAGACATTGAAAAGACACTTAGATAGTCAGATGGATCTCAGAAAAATGTAAGGTAATGAATTGTGTAGGAGAGTAGGGTTAGATTGACCATGGAGTAGGTGTATAATACAGGTTGGGTCAATATCATGGGCTTGACAGGCCCATACTGTGCTGTACTGTTCTGTGTTCATGGTGAGAGGACAATGAAATTAATGTTTTGAGTCTCATCTAAAAAGCATTTTGTTTCCCTTGGTTGGAATTAATATTCTTACTGGCCAGTAGTGTACTAATCAACTGTTCATCAGTCCTCTAGGGTGAGGCTCCAGACTGCCTTCTATTTTTTTTAATATATAGCTTATCGTGAAGGCTGAGAATTTAAATGATTACAGTATTACAACATTTCCATTATAGTGTATGTGTGCCTGATTGACATAGTGATTGCACTACAAAAGCTTTATTGGTATTTTACTTGTGCCTGTATCATATATTTACAAATATGAATAATTTGCCAGGTTACATATTACTTTTATAGAGGATAACTATTTTGGAGGAAATGGCTAATTTGTCTGCATAATCTATATGTATGTTGTTGCTTTTTTTTGTGTATATGCACTGCAATTTGACCAGCTATCTTATACTAATATTCTGTAAAAAAAAACAACACAAATGGATTTAATTTTTCCCCCCACTTGTGTTTACATTGCAAACCATTTTTCTGTTGTATAGGAAACATCGTAGCAATGTGGGGCCAAGCAAAACTGTAACTCATTCACGGCGAAATATCGTGGGTTGCAGAATTGAACATGGGTGGAAAGAACAAGGCGGAATTACACAATGGAAAGGCACAGTTTTGGATCAGGTTCCAGTAAATCCGGCACTTTACCTTATCAAATACGATGGATTCGACTGTGTATATGGACTTGAACTTCACAAAGATGAGAGGGTGTTAGGATTTCGGGTCCTCCCAGATAGAGTTTGTGAGTGATGATACGATTTCATAATCACTAATGACACTAAATAACATGATCAAGTTACATTTTTACCAGCATAATTCCATCAGTTGCTTAGTATTTTGTACATTTTTTTTTTGCTTTTAGCCGCTTCTCGAATCAGTGATGTAGATCTGGCAGAAATGATGATAGGCAAAGCAGTTGAGCACATGTTTGAGAAAGATGATGATGGGGCTAAAGATGAATGGCGGGGAATGGTGCTGGCACGTGCTCCAATCATGAATACGTGGTTTTATATCACCTATGAAAAGGATCCCGTCTTGTACATGTACCAGCTTTTAGAAGACTACAAAGAAGGAGATTTACGAATTATGCCTGACTCAAGTAAGTACCAAGTGAGGCTATTATTTTCTTAAATAATAAGATAAGACAGGACATAGGAGCACAATTAGGCCATCTGGCCCATTGAGTCTGCTCCATCATGGCTTGATCCAATTTTCCTCTCAGCCCCAATCTCCTGCCTTCTCCCAGTATCCCTTCATGCCTGACCAATCAAGAATCTATCAACTTCTGCCTTAAATATACATAAAGACTTGGCCTCCACAGCTGCCTGTGGCAAAGAATTCCTCAGAGTCACCACTCTCTGGCTAAAGAAATTCCTCCTCATCTCCTTTCTGAAAGGACGCCCCTCTACTCTGAGGCTGTGTCCCTTGGTCTTAGACTTTCCTACTGCAGGAAATATCCTCCCCACATCCACTCTATCAAGGCTTTCCACCATTCAATAAGTTTCAATGAGGTTACCTATCGTTCTTCTGAATTATAGTGAATACAGGCCCAGAGCCATCAAACACTCTTCATATGACAAGCCATTCATTCTTGGAATCATTTTCGTGAACTTCCTTTGAACCTTCTCCAGTTTCAGCACATCCTTTCTAAGATAAGGGGCCCAAAACTGCTCACAATGCTTCAAATGAGGCCTCACTAGTACTTTCAGTATCAACGTTACATCCTTACTTTTATATTCTAGTCCTCTTGAAATGAATGCTAGCATCGCATTTGTCTTCCTTACCACAGATTCAACCTGCAAATCAAACTTTAGGGAATCCTGCACAAGGACTCTCAAGTCCCTTTGCACCTCAGTTTTTACATTTCCTCTCCATTTAGAAAATGGTCAACCTATTCACTTTTTCTTCCAAAGTGTATAACCATACACTTCCCGACACTGTATTCCATCTGCCATGTCTTTGCTCATTCTCCAAATCTGTCTAAGTACCTTCTGTAGCTTCTCTACTTCCTCAAACTGCCTGCCCCTCCACCTATCTTTATATTGTCTGCAAACGTTGCAACAAAGCCATCAATTCCTTCATCCAAATCAATGACATAAAACGTAAAAAGAATTGGTCCCAACACAGACCACTGTGGAACACCACTAGTTACTGGCAGACGGCCAAAAAAGGGTCTCTTTATTCCCACTCTTTGCCTCCTATCAATCAGCCACCACTTTATCCAAGCTAGAATCTTACCTGTAATACCATGGGCTCGTAGCTTGTTGGGCACCCTCATGTGTGGCACCTTGTCAAAGGCCTTCTGAAAATCCAAGTACACAACATCAACAGATTCCCCTTTGTCTATCCTGCTTGATATTTCGTCAAAGAATTCCAGCAGATTTGTCAGGCAAGATTTTCCCATGCTGACCACAGCCTATTTTATCATGTCTCTAAGTACCCTGAGACCTCATTCTTAATAATCGGCTCCAACATCTTCCCAACCACTGAGGTCAGACTAACTAGCCTATAGTTTCCTTTCTTCTGCCTTTTTTCCTGCTTGAAGAATGCCATTTGTAATTTTCCAGTCTTCCAGGACTATTCCAGAATTTAGTGATTCTCATCATTACTAATAGCTCCATGATGTCTTCAGCCACCTCTTTCAGAATTCTTGGATGCACACCATCTGATCCAGGTGACACATCTATCTTCAGACCTTTAAGCTTCCCAAGAAATAATGCTCTTTCTCTGACTATTTGCTGTAAATAAAATACGACTAATGAAATGTATCTTAATTGGATGTTTGTGATGTAATGTTGGATTTCTGCAAGACCATACAGCTGGGGAGGTTAACATGTGGCATGCATTACATTTTGGGCATGCGCAAAATTTTTGTTGGCATGTGGCATGCAGAGCTGCCCCTTGATTCTTTACACCCCACCAACAATAAAAATATACAAAATGATTATCTTTACTACCAAATGATTTTTACAACCCGAGAGCAGTGAGATATTTTCACAAGAAAAGTCTCACACTGGCTTGGAATCCTTGTAGACCTAATGTATATATCAGTATCTGGATAGTAAACTGTTACAATAAAAATATTATTTAGAAATAATACTATTTTTCAATTGTCTATTTAAAAGTTTAATATTAAAAAATTTTCTAAAATTCTTTCATTTATTGCAAAATGTCTTTATTATGCTTTAATAGTAAAGCAGTGAATAACAATTAAATAACAAATTGGTGATGATCTTCCAAAAAATTCTCTCGCATGCCCTGGTGATTTTGAGCAGAGATTATCATCGATTAATTTTTAATCAATTATAATAATAATTATGAACTTCTTTCAGGAAAATGACACAAATATTTTCTTTAATAAAGTTGATAATTATTGTTACTAATTCATTAATCAATGATCATCTCTGCTGAAAATCACCATGAAACACAAGAAAATTTCTTGGAAGATTATCGCTAATTTGGGCACATGCTTTCAAAAGGGTTCACCATCCCTGCCATAGAGGCAGACTGATTATGTGGACTGGAATCATTGGTCATTCTTGTATCCCTTAAAAGTAATTATCTACTGGGCTCAACCAATTCCAGCTGAGCATTTTGATAAATTCTATCAATATTTTCCCATCAGAAAGCAACTCCTGATGAACATTGATATACAAAGGGAACTGGACATTTTGTCCACCGATTATCGAAAACAAACAAGCAGGTGAAGCAAGCAGTTAATAAGTCAAATAGTACTCTGGCATTCATTGTAGAGGGTTTTGCGTACAGAAGCAAGGACATTATATTACGATTATACAAGACCTAAGTGAGACTATACTTGCAGTACTGATTGGTTTCTTAACTAAAGGAGATATCCAATTAAGAGCAAGTGTAATGAAAATTTACTAGGGACTGTCTTAGAGAGGTAACGCTGCTGAGTGTATTGGTCAGGTACATAGCCTCAAGATTCGGAAGTAGATTTAGGATGGAGATGAGGAGGAATTGCCTTTCCCAGGCAGTGATGAATCTGTGGAATTCTCTGCCCAATGATGCATTGGAGGCTACCTCAGTAAATATATTTAAGACAAGGTTGAATAGATGTTTGCATAGTAGGGGAATTAAGGGTTATGGAGAAAAGGCAGGTATGTAGAGATGAGTCCATGGCCAGATCAGCCATGATCTTATTGTATGGTGGAGCAGGCTCGACGGGCCAGATGGCCTACTCCTGCTCCAATTTCTTGTGTTCTTATGTAGGTAGCCTGTATTCACTAAATTGCAGAAAACATGTGGGAAGATACCGTTGAAGTGTACAAAATTCTGATAGACATTGACAGGCTGAATGTAGGAACAGCGTTTTATCTGGACTGAGGATTCTAGAACTGGGGGTGGGCTGCAGTCTTGGGACATTTAAAACTGAGAAGAGTGGCAGTTTCTTCACTTAGAGGGTAGTAAATCTGTGGATTTGTTTTTATCCACTGAAACAGTGATATCACTGAATGTATTTAAGGCATTAGTATATCTCTTGTCACAAAGGCATCAAAAATACGGTATTGAGATAGAGGATCAGCCATAATAATTTTGAATGGTGGAGAGGATTGAAGGGTAAGTGGTCTACTTTTTTTTTAAAAAGTGCTTAAGTAGAATGATTTACAGACTCCTAGTTTTGCTGACGGTTAAAATTTCTGATTGATTCTACAGATAACGATTCTCCACCAGCTGAGAGAGAACCAGGAGAAGTAGTAGACAGCTTGGTGGGTAAACAAGTGGAATACGCCAAAGAAGATGGCTCAAAGAGGACTGGCATGGTCATCCACCAAGTAGAAGCCAAACCATCAGTGTATTTTATCAAATTTGATGATGATTTTCACATTTATGTTTACGATTTAGTAAAAACTTCTTAGATGCACTCCATAATATAATGGGAAGGCCATATTGGCCTGTACGTGAACTAATTCCATATGTGGACATTGATAAACTAGGCTTCTAGAAGTCCAGTAGATGTGTAAGCTCATAATCTCTGCCAACAGAAGTTTGAATCAGATAAATGGTTCTATAAATATTTCCATTTATGATGGTATGAACGCAAGATGGTTTTTTTTTTGCAGAAGGAAGTCTTAAACCAGTATTTAAAAGAAATGGAAACAAGATTTCCAGTGCACTTTGTCACAAATGTGCTAGAAGATAATAAACATGAGCAAGGGTTTGGCAATAGAGTGAGTAAATATAGTAGCATAAATTTCAACTCGACTTAGCAAAACAATCATCTGAATTGGGGGGGGGGGGTAAACAGTGGTGAGGGAAGAGAGTAATGGACTGGTCATTGTCTTATAGCTCGTTTCTATTTAACATCACATTTGAGGATCGTGACTCTTATTTGAAGTTGAGCACATCTTTGGGCTCAGAGTAAGCTGAAAATTTATTAAAATTTTACTGTATAGAATTAGATCTTCTTTATGGCCTGTTGCAGTAATATTAAGAAGTGGAGTTCAATATTTTTCATAAAGCCTTTTCTTTCAAAATGAACGTAATAAATGTCATAAATTAGCCATAATTTGTTATGTGGTGAACAGTGCATATGTCTGAAGAAATTAATGAGATAAAGGAGTAAGGGGAATAGAATAATTTGCTAATCTTTGGGAAAGCTTGACTAGTATGTCATTGAAGTAGTAATTTTATTTTTTTTTGTGATATAATCATCGTGGTATTTATTATCCATCCCAGTTGCCCTGAAAAGATGGCATACTGTTGATTTAAACTGCTGCCTTCCACATGTTGAATATCAGCAGTTTGATTCAAGTGAATGCCTCCTCAAGACAACTTGGTGAAGCATGTTGTTGAACATAAACCAGCCAATTTGGATAAGGTTTGCAGGTTCCTGCTCTAAAGAACACTTTATGACCATGTAACAGCTTTGGGTTTACTTTAAGCAATATTGGTTTCAAATTTAACACAATCTTCTGATTACCATCAAGAAATTATCTAAAAACACCCAATGTTATTTTGTAAATTATAACTTGTACAGTTTTTCTTATTTTACGTAGCTAATTTTTGGTATGCATTTTATCAACAATGGAAAAAGATACATTTTTACCCTAAAATGGTGGTTAATTGACTGCATATTGTAAACATTTTCATTCAAGTGTAATAATTTGTCAATTTAATAACTAATTTCTATTTCTGCAGCTTGCTTACTGTTCTATTTATTTTTCTCTACCTTTTCTCAAACCTTCACTCCAGTCCATCCCATCTCCTTTATTTTCTGCATGTGTGCACTCCTAAATCCAAAATCCAACCCTTCAGCATTCTTCACCACCTAATTCTTCAATGTGTCCCAGGCTTCACTGCATTTCCATAATTCCACACAATTTCTCTGCCTCTCGGTATTCTCCAAAGAGACTGACTAGACTCTAATTGCTTTCTGTGTAATTGCCAAAAACTGTGTGGCCTACAGGAACTATTCTTTCGTCCTGTTTCCTGTCCCACTGCCTCTTCCAAAGATAACTTTAGGACTTTGCCAATGAACCAATTATCATCATCCAGTTCTACATTTCACCTCAGAATGTTGGCCCACTTGTGAATAAGTTTGTTAACATTTGTGAGTTTAATGAGAATGGGTGTATTGACATCATGATTTTGATGGCTGAGGGGTGTTCACAGTTCCCCTTAAATCTCTGCCAAACTTAGCTTTCCACAGATGGCATCAACCAAACTCCCTTTCTGGTGATCCAACTCTTTCCACTAATTTATACCATGGTCATCGTGCCCTCTAGCATTTCCTCTAACTTTAAGCATCTTGCCACCTTCTCCCTGTCTTTGATTTTGTCCCTCCCCCTGAAAAAGACTATATCCTAGTTACAGCTCTATTTGAAAATCTCCAATCCGTACAGCTTTTTGTCCGACTTTTACCACCATACTTCTGCAGTTATTCACCTGTTCAACGTATCCACTTTCTTTACTGTTCTAAGTTGTCTTCCTGTCAGGTGACAACACACTATTGACTTCTCAATTTTGAATCCCTTTACTGTTGTCTACTTTGTGGCCTAGAGGTATCTGCATACCTCCAGTTCTAACATCTTGTTCATTTCTGCTTGCTAATCTCCAACCATTGGTTACTGTGGCTCTCCCTGCCCCCCCCCCCACACCAAATGTCTTCATGTTTCCTTTTTCATTAGAACTTCACTTAAGAAGTACCTTTTTGACTCTCTGCCCAATAGTTCTGTTATGAATTGGTGTCAGTTTTATTTGATAATAATCTGCAGTGCTCCTGAGATGTTTTAAATTGCTTAAAGTGCTAAAATTTGCTTCTGTTGTTACTGCACAGTATAGCTGAAATAATTCCTATAAGTATCAGAAACCGATTTGCCTCTAGCTGGATGAATATTGATCGTCAAATTTGAATAATTTATGTAATTTATATAACATCAAGGTAAGACTTAGATAAAAATAAGAACCCTTTAACAACTAAACATTATGTGAAACTTTTGTATCATATTTGTACTTTCTATAATACTCCATCGTAAACCTTGAATTCTGTCATTGTACAGTAGGCGACAGTATTGTAGATATTAAACTGCAGTTCAAATGGTGACATTAGAAGTTGCTGCTTAGACCTTGCTTATGGGTCTTCAGTAATTGTGTGCTTTCATTCAGTCAAAGGAAATTGCAAGAGGTCAAGTATGTTGTCATTGGTTGGAGAAGCAGTCAGAAGTTTTCTGCCTTGAGATTCTTTGAATACCTCATCAGAGGAATGCAGGAAAATTACCTGTACTAAGAATATGAAGGTTTATTGTGCAGTAAGAAAGGCAGTGCAACGAAAGATGATTTTTATCCCGGTTAGGATATTTTAGTGTTACAATATCTGATGGCATAACAAATTGTTGATAAATTCAAATTTTTGTATTGCCACTGAGTAACTATTTTTGAAATATTACCAATGTTGCAATTGTGAGAGGTAAACAGGCTAGACACTATATGATTTTACAAAAAAATAGATTATAATCTATTTTAATAAGAAATGCATGGTCAAGTTTATTAATTTGCAATAGTCTTTTTATTTTCTCCTTTAAAATTGACCAGATTGAGAACATTTATAGTCAGTGTTGCTCTCTAAAGAATATTATTAGCAAACGGGAGATATTTCATACCACTCCCAGATCTAACATCTGCCTGTGTTTAATCTCAATAATTTAAAACATTAATGCCAGTGTTCCTAAATTTAATAGTGGATAAGCCAACAATTTTAGTTTCTTTAGGTATTTTGGAAACATTGCATAGGTTACCTATACCATGACAGTGCAAATTGAAATATTTAGCCTCTACCATTGGAGGTATCATTGGATATCCCTGCTGTAGTATTTCAAATTGTGTATTTATCCTATAACAGTATTGCCAATCATATGACATGAATACTTTTTATTTACTGTTCCAATTTTTTCTTCAGCTTTTATTGACAGCTGTTAATTACACCAGAATATATTTCCATGAGCACTGCTGGAAATCCAATAGTTTCTCCAAGTAATAATTAGATTTAAAATGCATTAATATTGGCTGGATATTGAAGTATAAAGAGGCATAATCTAAACATTCAAATCAGCTGCCAAGGAATGAACATTTGCCATATCTGGCTCTGTATTAGTCCCTCAATTGAAACTTACTGCAAAATGCTTGTAGTGATTTTTACAATTGGTTTTAGCAAACAGTAGATTAACCTAAAGCTTTCCTGGTGTGTACACCATTAGTAGTTGTAAGATTCTCCAAAATAAAACTGGTACCAATTTGTGTGCCTAAATACTTCTCAAGCATAATAAACACTATGCTGGAACTAGTCCTATGTTTGTTGCTCCTTCTGGGATATGAAGCAAAATATGATTCAGTGTTAACTTTTGATTTGCCAGTTCCAATAATCTGAGCCGTAGATTTTAATTGACTATATATAGTTTTGGCAGCACAATGCCTGTTTGGTTAATTCTTAGTGCACAAGGTATTTTCATAGCTTCTGATGTAAATAGAACTTTTTTTTTGTTTCAAAGCTGTTAATGCAATGATATGTCAGTTATGATTTAAAGGTGTTTGGCTTGTGTTTCTATATTTAGTTAATGGAATTTAGAACACTGAAATAAGCCACTTAAATCTGATAATATGATAAAAAGATGCTTTTTTTAACTCATAGACCTTTCAAAACCCTCGTTCTCAATGTTTGTTATCAAAACAGGCAAAAGCAGCTACCTAGCTTTTGCTGTTAAACTAGCAGTCATTTTCAATAACTTATGATATATTTTCTATGAGTTCTGCCTTTGAAGTACAACATTATTTGGGTTTTCTGAACCAGGATGATAATTTTCACTTTAAAGAACATGTTAACCATCTTCCCAAGTGCTTGCTTTATTTATTCAAGTTATTTCTTCTCTTTAGCCTTGTGCATAAACACATTACAATTTTATTCTTCAGTCATCAATGTGCAGGTATTGTGATTCAACCAGTATTCTAATGTGAGCAACCAAAGGCAGATCATATGTTCTTTTTAGACTATTTATGTTAGCAAATAGTTTCTTGTATACTTTTTTTATGAACCACTCTTTAACCTAACCCAAGTCTGTTTTGTTAATATATGTAAACAATTTCATACTACAGTGTTGGCAGAGTTTCTGCAAATGTTGTCACTTTGTAAATTTAATAGAATGCAATCTTTAAGGTTTTAGGTCTAACCCCTATTTACAGTTGAAATAAATTTGAAGTCCTTCCTAAGACAAATCGGGCAGAGATCTTTAAATCTGAAAATGAAGTAATGAGTGACAAATTGACTTTCAGATTTAGATGCAGTGCAGACATGACCCTGGTTAACAGTCTTTTTCTGGGAGCCAACAGTGCTAAAATTTTCTTGGGGCTTGTGATTATAAGTGACACAATCTTGGATATGTAATAAAAATAGTTGATCATTTAACTTGGGCTATATACTATGTGAAGTACAGCTTCTATATTGTGATCTTTTAAATGCAATGTGTTTTTCTGCATGTTCTAAAGTTAGAGCCATTTCACATAACCAGCTTTGCATGTAGAACTATATTTTAGTTTGTCTGTTTGCTTATTGTATTGTCTGATTGTAAGCTAGGCTGAAATGTACTGGTTTTAGAGCAGTGCCAATTGTTGTGGCTTATATCGTAAAAAGGACCATACTTTTTTATTTTCTGAGTGGCGGGTTCTTGGGTGAGGGCAAGTTGTGGTAGGGAAAATTTACCAAGGGTTGCTTGTGAATTAATAAATATCAAAAGAACCTAGGTTTATTCATTAAAACATGCAACCCTTCTTGGAATGTATCTTGGACATATTGAAGTGTCAAGTTTTCAATAGTCTTGAAATTTTCATCACTCATTGGCATTTAAGCGAATGAGCCTTTTGTTATTAATTGCAATTCGGATGAGCATTTATTGATACCTTTGCCTTGAGCAATTGTTTTATTTAATATAGACTCAGCAAATATAACACCATGCAGCCTTAGTTTAGAAGGAGGCATAACAAGTGTGTATATGCACACATTTATACAGGGGTAAGTTTGATAATGGGCCTTCTGATATGACTTGATTTTACAAATCAAAGTCCAATATTTCCACAATTACATTTTGGAAATATTCTTTAATGAGGTGGGGGGAGGGGAAACACCACCATTAGAGTACAATGTACAATTACAAATGTATGGTCCTTTATTAGTTAGTGTTTTTTTCCCAAAAAAACTACTCAGCATAAATGTACAATTGAAATGTAATGTTGATGTTTGCTTCTGGAATTAGGCAAATTTTCAGATGTATAGACATTGTAGATCATGTTGCTGTAAGCCATTAGTTCTATCAACATCTTTAAAATCTTGTGCAAGTTTTTTTATAATGTTGTATAAATATAAAAATAAAAAAGTGCAATTAAAATGTCTATCATACTATTTTAAACACAAACAAGCGAGAATCTGCAGATGCTGGAAATCCAAGCAACACACACAAAATGCTGGAGGAACTCAGCAGGCCAGGCAGCATCTATGGGGAAAATGTACAGTCGATGTTTCTGACTGAGTCCCTTTGGCAGGACTGGAGAAAAAAGATGAGCAGGTGAGGGGAGGGAGAGAGAAACAAAAGTTGATAGGTGAAACTGCGAGGGGGAGGGATAAAGCTGGGAAATTAGTGAAAGAGATACAAGGCTGGAGAAGGGGGAAATCTAATAGAAGACAGAAGGCCATGCAAGAAAGAAAAGGGGGAAGGAGCCCCAGAGGAAGGTGATGGGCAGGCAATGGAGATAAAGTGAGAGGGGGGAAAAGGGGATGGGGAATGATGAAGGGGAGGAGCATTACTTGAAGTTCAAGAAACCAATGTTTAGTCTATCAGATTGGAAGCTACCCAGATATATACAAGGTGTTCCTCCAACCTGAGTGTGGCCTCATCATGACAGTACAGGAGGCCATGGATTGATGTATGGGAATGGGAAGTGGAATTAAAATGGATGGCCACTGGAAGATCCTGCTTCTGGCAGACACAGCGTAGGTGCTCAGCGAAGCGGTCTCCTAATCTACGTTGGGTCTCACCAATATAACTTTTAAACTAAACTCAAATTCTTATTTAGCTTGTAGGCCATTAACACTGAATAAGAATTACATTCCAGTATTTACAATTTTGTTGCTTTTCTGTATTATTTTTACTTTAATTAGATCATGCATTACTCTGATGTTTATATATTAAAAAATAAACCCTGGTCATGTAGACACAGGCTTATCCTCAAGTAACTGAGTTTTACATTCCTTCCAACAGAAATCTAAAATGAAAGTAATAGGAGAAAAGCTGTAGTTTGAAAACATTGTAGTGTTTTGTTTCATATGTCAAGCACCAGCCACACTAAACAAATCATTAGTGAATAGAGTATAAGAGTAACAAAAACTTCAATTAACATAAGGAAATAGGCAAGAAATATTGTTCATGAGCTACAGCTAACTGACTAATGTTACAATGGAAGTAAAACTTGTTGGGAAAAGGGTAGAATTGGTGTTAAAAGGGTCTAGTGGAGTAGATTAACTGTAGATAAATTTGGGACAGCAGTATAGTAACTAAGTGGGAAAAGCCTTTGAAAGATAATTGAGCAAGTACTGGTTAAATGTTTAGCTGCAAAATTAAATTGCAAAAACGATTGGGAAGGAAGATGAAAAATAAAAATGAATTTAGAGCAGTAGAGTTGTGTGTGTGGGGGGAGGTGGAGGAATGACAAGCATTTAAGATAATTGTACGCAACTTGTATCACTCATAATATGATGTTTTTATCTGCAATTTGAGAAGGATAAGGGCAGCTCGGAGGTGTCAGTGTTGCAGTTGAACAGGGGAAACTATGGAGCCATCAGGGAGGAGCTGGCCAAAGTTGACTGGATGGATAGCCTAGCAGAAAAGACAGTGGAACAGCAATGGCAGGTATTCTTGGGAATAATGCACAAGCTGCAAAATCAGTTCATCCCCCAGAGAAGGAAGGATTCAAAGGGGGGAAAGGGGCCACAGTGGTTGACAAAGGAAGTCAGAGATTGCATAGCATTAAAAAAAAGGAAGTATGACAGAGCTAAGGTGGGTGGGAGGATAGATGATTGGGAAGTTTTTAAGGAACAACAGAACTTAACTAAAAAGACAATACGGGGAGAAAAAATGAGGTACGAACGCAAGCTAGCCAGGAATATAAAGGAAGATAGCAAAAGCTTTTTTAGGTATGTGAAGAGAAAGAAGATAGTTAACAATGTTGGGCCCTTGAAGAATGAATTGGGTGAAATTGTTATGGGAAACAGAGAAATGGCAGAAGAATTTAATGAGTACTTTAGATCTGTTTTCACTAAGCAATTTCCATACATCTGGGACACAAGCAATCTCCCAGATATATGGATGGGCCAAGGACATAGGGTAACAGAGGAGATGAACCAGATTGACATTAGGAAGGAAATGGTGATGAGAAGACTGATGGGACTGAAGGCTGACAAATCCCCAGGTCCAGATGGTCTGCATCCTAGGGTACTAAAGGAGGTGGCCCTGGAAATTGCAGATGCATTGGTAATCATTTTCCAATGTTCCTTAGATTCAGGATCAGTTCCTGAGGATTGGAGAATGGCTAATGTTATCCCACTTTTTAAGAAAAGAGGGAGTGAGAAAACAGAGAACTATCGACCTGTCAGCCTGACATCGGTGGTGGGGAAGATGCTAGAGTCCATTATTAGGGATGAAATAGTGGCATATCTAGATAGCAGTGATAGGATTGGGCCGAGCCAGCATGAATTTACCGAGGGAAAATCATGCTTGACTAATCTGTTGGAGTTTTTCGAGGATGTAACCAGGAAGTTAGACGGGGGAGATCCAGTGGATGTAGTGTACCTCGATTTTCAGAAGGCATTTGATAAGGTCCCACATAAGAGATTGGTGGGTAAAATCAAAGCTCAGGGCATCGGGGGGGGGGGGGGGGGGGGGAAGACATTGACATGGATAGAAAACTGGTTGGCAGATAGAAAGCAAAGGGTAGCGGTGAATGGGTGTTTCTCGGAATGGCAGGTGGTGACTAGTGGGGTGCCACAGGGCTCGGTATTGGGACCACAGCTGTTTACAATTTATGTCAACGATTTGGATGAAGGCATTGAAAATAACATCAGCAAATTTGCTGATGATACTAAGCTGGGTGGCAGTGTGACATGTGATGGGGATGTTAGGAGAATTCAGGGTGACTTGGATAGGCTGGGTGAGTGGGCAGATACTTGGCAGATGACGTTTAATGTGAATAAGTGTGAGGTTATCCACTTTGGGAGTAAGAAACAGGAAGGCAGATTATTATCTGAACGGTGTAGAGTTAGGTAAGGGAGAAATACAAAGAGATCTAGGAGTCCTTGTTCATCGGTCACTGAAGGTGAATGAGCAAGTGCAGCAGGCAGTGAAGAAGGCTAATGGAATGTTGGCCTTTATTACAAAGGGAATTGAGTACAAGAGCAAGGAAATCCTCTTGCATTTGTACAGAGCCCTGGTGAGACCACACCTGGAGTATTGTGTACAGTTTTGGTATCCAGGGTTAAGGAAGGACATCCTGGCTGTAGAGGAAGTGCAGCGTAGATTCACGAGGTTAATTCCTGGGATGTCTGGACTGTCTTACGCAGAGAGGTTAGAGAGACTGGGCTTGTACACGCTGGAATTAAGGAGATTGAGAGGGGATCTGATTGAAACATATAAGATTATTAAGGGATTGGACAAGATAGAGGCAGGAAATATGTTCCAGATGCTGGGAGAGTCCAGTACCAGAGGGCATGGTTTGAGAACAAGGGGTAGGTCATTTAGGACAGAGTTAAGGAAAAACTGCTCCCAGAGAGTTGTGGGGGTCTGGAATGCACTGCCTTGGAAGGTAGTGGAGGCCAATTCTCTGGATGCTTTCAAGAAGGAGCTAGATAGGTATCTTATGGATAGGGGAATCAAGGGATATGGGGACAAGGCAGGAACCGGGTATTGATAGTAGTTGATCAGCCATGATCTCAAAATGGCAGTGCAGGCTCGAAGGGCCGAATGGTCTACTTCTGCACCTATTGTCTATCACTGTTAGTCATGTGGAGCCAATTTCTTGATTGCTTTAAATTATGAGGCAGAGTTCAAATAGTGAAACATGGCTTTTTTTTGTGAAATGATCAATTAAATGTAAATGTACTGTGGTTCCAGTAAATTCTGATCCCATTTATTTATATATGTAAACTCTGTGCTATAGCAGATTTTTCCAAATATTCTGAAATATAGAGAACAAACAATGTAGATTTTTGTTGTATTTTCAGATTCAAACTATTTGAATATATCAAATGTTAACCAGATTCAAAACTCTGACATTGCTCTAGATAGGCCAATTTGGTAATGGTACATTTCAACTAACTGACAATGACCTATATATACTATACTGTAAATATGTACATCAAGACTATGTTTACCACTTGTCAAAACAGTTTCACCCTGTTTCCAAATGTGACTGCAGACTTTTCCCTGAAGAATGGGCTGGAATGTGTCGAATCTGAATCTGATGGCCTTGTTTATTTTAATTGGTCTTTCCTGTTTTAATATTGCGCAGTGTAAATCACAATGTATTATACTGCTAAAACTGTAGATGCACTTGTAAGAGAAATTTACAAGTTAACTTCCACTTTTTTCTCCTCCACAATCTCCGCTCAAATTACTTTCCCCTCCCACAATAACTGCGTAAAACTCAAAACTGGAAATAATTCGACATTAGAGATAACCATTTTGCTTTAGCCAAAATTCACCTCTTCTCCAGCAAAAATAAATTACTTGCCAGAAAGAGGGGACAGAAATAAAGTGGGGAATTGATGCTTGGAGCCAACGAGAGTGGATGAGCATTAAATGAGCAGCATTCATCAAGAAGAACATGGGGAACTGAGATCAGGAAGGTGTATACTGATATTCTACAGCGTGTTGATCTTGAGGAGATGGTGTTGAGTCCTTTGAAGAATATTATGGTGGACAAATCCTTGGGGCCTGATGTAATCTATCTCAGGGTATTGAGGAAGGCAAGGGAGAATTCTGGGGCCATAGAAACCTCTTTAGCTGTAGGAGAGGTCCCAGAAGACAGAATAGCTAATATTTACTGTTCCTTTAAGAAGCGCAATAAAGACAAACCAGGAAATTACTGGCAAGTATATTTCAAGATTGGGTTTGCATTTATCTAGAAAAGCTTGGGCCTATTAGGGATAATTAGCATTACTTTTTACAGGGTAGTCATGAGTTATAAACTTGATTGAGCTTTGATGAATAATAACAGTTAATGTGGTCTTTAGTAAAACATTTGGCAAGGTACGTGGTAATGTCATAGTTGACTGATCTACAAGATTAAGGCACATGAGATCCACAGACTATGTGGATGGATTCAAAATTGGCTTGTCCATAGATGACAAACTCTAGTGCTTGTGTGGTGCTATGGTGACTGCAGTTCTGTGTTTAGTGGCGTCCCACAAGGATTAGTGCTGAGATCATTGATATAAACGACTTGGATAAAGATACACGTGTTGATTAGTAAGTTTGCAGATGACAAGTGGTCATTGGGATATAGCCCAGTTGGAAATTTGCAGAAAGAAATGGCAGATGATACTTAATTTGGGTAAGTGTGGGGTGTTAACACTTTATAAGGTAGTATATAGTAAATGCAAAACCCCTTGGCGCACCTGATGTATAGAGAGATCTTGGGTTGGAAGTCCATAAGCTCTCTGAATGTAACAACACAAGTAGACAGTGATAAATGAGGTGGATGGTATACTTTATTAGTCAGAGCACTAAGTATGTTAAGTCACTTTGCAGCTATATAAAACTTTGGTTAGGCCACATTGGGAGTATTTTGTCCAGTGATGTTCATTATATTACAAGAAGGATGTTATGCCTTTGCAGAGGGTGTGAAAGTAGTTTATCATGACGTTGCCTGCTATAAGGAGATGTTGGATAACATTGTTTTCTTTGGAGCTTCAAAGGCTGAGTGACGTGATAAAACTATGAGAGGCATAGATAGAATCTTTTACCTAGAATGGAAATTTCAAATACTAGAGGGCATAGATTTAAGGGGAGAGGTGGAAAGTTTAAAGATTTGTAGGGCAAGTTTATTTTTCTTAAAACACAGCAGCAGGTGTTTGGAATGCTCTACCAGGAAGGTGGTGGAAGCAAATACAATAGCAATGTTTTAAGAGGCATGTGAAGGGATATAGACAATATGCAGACATGGGATGAGTTTAAATTGTTATTATAGTCAGCATGAATATTGTGAGCTGAAAGGCATGTTCCTCTGCTGGACTATATATGCAAGAAAATATTTGTGAACCCTTTGCAGTTACCCGGTTTTCTGCATTAATTGCTCATAAAATGTGGTTTGATCTTCATCTAAGTCATAATAATACACGCAATCTGCCTAAACTAATAGCAAACATTGTGCTTCTTGTCAATATGGAGTATACCATTTAAACAATCACAATCTAGGTTCAAAAAAGTTTGTGAACCTCTGGGGTAGTGCCTTCTACAAAAGCTATTTGGAGTTGGGTGTTCCAATAAATGAGAAGAGATTAGAGGTGTGGGTTGTAGAGGTGCTTTGCTCCATATAAAAGACACACAAAGGTTACTGACACAGCCTGCTTTTCTCAAGAGAGATCTGTTTATGTGCACCATGCCTCAATCAAAACAACTTTCAGAGGACCTTAGAAGAATTGTAGAGATGTATGAAGCTGGAAAAGGCTACAAAAACATTTCTGAATACCTGTGTGTTCGTCAGTCCACAGAAAGAGAAAGAGGAATTTCAGTACTATTGCTACTCTTACTAGGAGTGGGCATTCTGCTAAGATCATACCAATAGACTACATGCAATGCTGAAGGAGGTGAAAAAGAACCCAAGGGTAACAGCAAAAGACCTGCAAAAATCTCTAAAGCTTGCTGAAGTCCTTGTTCATGTGTCCACTAAGAAAAACACTGAACATGAATGTTCAT
Source organism: Hemitrygon akajei (assembly GCF_048418815.1). Classification (NCBI taxonomy): domain Eukaryota; kingdom Metazoa; phylum Chordata; class Chondrichthyes; order Myliobatiformes; family Dasyatidae; genus Hemitrygon; species Hemitrygon akajei. The sequence goes on from NC_133125.1 coordinate 45,100,803, forward strand.
GGAAGGACACCGTAGGAAACCACTGTTCTTAAAAAATATATATAATTATAGCTGCACATCTCAAGATTGCAAAAGACCACCTAGATGTTCCACAATATTCTGTGGACAGATGAGACAAAAGTTGAACTTTTTGGCAGAAATGCACACTGCTATGTTTGGAGGAAGGAGCATCATGGTTTAGGGATGCTTTGCTGACCCAGGTCCTTGACACCTTGCAATCCTTGAGGGAACAATGAATTCAAACTTGTATCAATACATTTTACAGGAGAATGTTAGGGTAGAGGTCTGTCACTTGAAGCTTAATAGAAGTTGGATGATGGAACAAGACAATGATCCAAAACAAAGGTAAATTAACAATAGAATGGTTTAAAAAGAAAGTATGGCTTTTGGAATGACTGAGTCAGGCTCCAGACCTTAACCCAATTGAGATGCTGTGGCATGACCTAAAGAGGGCTGTTCATGCAAAGCATCCCAGAAATATTGATGAAACAGTTTTGTATGGAGGAATGGTCTAAAATTCCTCCTCACTGTTGTGCAAGTCTGATCAGGAAATGTTTGGTGGAGGTTATTGCTGCTAAAGGATGTTCTACCATTTACTGAATGCAAGGGTTCACATACTTTTTCCAGCTTGGACTGTGAATGATTAAACAATGTGTTCAATAAAGACATGAAAAGTACAATTGTTTGTATTATTAGTTTACACAGATTCTCTGTGTCTATTATTGTGACTTAGATGAAGATCAGATCACATTTTGAGTAATGAATGCAGAAAACCAGGTAATTGCAAAGGGTTTACAAACTTTCTTACAACTGTATCTCATGTACCTAATAAGTTGTCCACAAAGTGTATGTTCATGGTGTTCTACTGCTGCAGCATTCAGGGACGCTCTTCTGCACAGCACTATTGTAACAGGAGTTGCTGTTGGCTTCCTGTCAGCTTGGAGCAGTCTGGCCATTCTCCTCTCTCTTGTTAAGGTATTTTCTTCCTCCAGAACTTCCCTTCACTGGTATTCCTTGTGTTTTTTGTACCATTTTCTGTAAACTCTAGTGACTGTTGTGCATGAAAACCTGAGCAGTTTCCTGTTTGGCACCAACAACCATTCCACAGTCAAAGTCACTTCAATTACATTTCTTCTCCATTGTGAAGTTTTGTTTGAACAACAACTGAACCTCTTGACCATCTTTGCAAGGTTTTATGCATTGGGTTGCTTGCCAAATGATTAGTTGATTAAACAATTGTATTAAAAAGCAGGTTTACCCAATAAAATAGCCACTGAGTGTATATAATAGCAGCAGACCTATTCCCTGCAATACAATTAGTTGATCCACTAATTCTTTAAAAGGATCCAACTATTACTTCCACTCATTGTCCAGTAACTTTTATTTTCAATATCTATTTCATGGCAGTGTTTCCATTTAAGACACTCCCAGAAGGCAACTACTTATTCATTCAATTTTAGAACGAATGCATTCAGTAAAATAGTTGGTTCTACTGAGTACCACAGAGACTAAAGTTGCAAATTCCTGACAATCACGCTTAAGCAGTCTGATTTTATGCAATAAAATCTTGTTTGTTAAAAGTGCAGAGTTAAAACAGTAGTAATATTTTATTAAAAGCAATAAAACTAATTTACAGTATAAATGACATTTCTCTACTATATTTTATAAACATTGTACAAACTGCTTATAATTGCATAGTTGACTATTTAGTTACAGAGCTATTTAAAATAATGTACACAAGCTTTTTTCATTTTGAACATATTTCAATTATAAAAATGTACATTCAAATTGATAGGCTTCCCTAATATCTAGAAAAGGTTGATTTCAAGATAACTTTCAATTAGCTGAAAAATTCTGGAAAATCTCTGCTACTTCAATCCAGTTCCTGAAGCACGCCAAACCATAATCTCGTATCTGTTTACGTCCTTTGTCAGTGATGACATCTCCATTTTGTTTCACAATTACCAGTTTTGGTATTGCTGTAATGCAGTATTTCTTCTTCAACTCTCTGATACACAAAGAATAGTATTAGTAAAGCATTGCATAATAAAACAGGCATTTCACTATCTAATAAAGGGTCATTTATGTGAAATGTGAACTGAATCTTTTCTCCATAGATGTTCTCTGACCTGTTAAGTATGCCTGGCATTTTTATTTCAACTGTGCATTTTCTACCATCTACTACTCTTCCTCTATTTCTCCATGTTCCAAAATTTATAATCAGTGTCTTACCTTCAAAAATAGGTTGTGCAGGTATTGTGGCAATGAAAGGTAACTTAAAGGAAATAAGTCATGTGAGCAGGATAATGTGTGAAGTCCAATCCCGTTTAAAATTTTCCACAGTGAGATATTTATCAATCTCAATAGATTGGATCAACCAAAGGAGAAAAACTTGTGTCTAAAACTGAGTAATTGAAATTCGATCATTTCTTTTCACATAAAAAGATTGGGCAGAGTTGTCATGGATTTATGAAAGAAATCACATTTGATAAATAAGTTCCAACTTGCTGCATTTAAGAATTCATCCCCAATGAATATCTGGGAACTGGTCTCCAAATGGGGAGAACTGACTCAATCATTAATCACACACAACTTGGCAGGGACTGAGAAAGAATCTTGAAGGTTTTGTGTGGATATGACTGTTTTGTCATACCTGGAGGGCAAAAACACAGCATCAGCAATACGATGTTAAACAGACAAGAGGAAGTTTGATTACAACTGAATATCCTGTCTTGGATGATGAGTTAATTAATGAACACCACGTTGAACAGCTGTTGGAAAACAGAGTAGCTGGAGCACAGAATGTACTCTGTATGGCTGTTTTAATATCCTTCATTAAGAATGGCTCAGAACATCCTTGCTGGCAATGTCCTGAAGGACTTGGGTACTAAAATGAGTCTTCAGTTGGCAATGGGTGAAGAGAACAGTAACTATGCATTCAATTTACCTATATCAAACAGGTCTATCTATGACAAGGAGTGGCCAGAGCACTGTCCTCATGAGTTTAGAGTGTATGACTTCATGCCGAATACATCCATTATGGTTGCATGGACAAAATACCATACTCAATGGACCAGCAGCATCCCTAAAGAGAAACAGTATGTTTCAACTTGTCTATTGTTCATCAGAACTGAATTGACTTAATAATTAACCATTTCTTTCAGCACAGGTGATGCTTGACCTAAGTACAATATCATGGCTCATCTAATTTTCCTCTCAGACCCAATCTCCTTCCTTCTCCCTGTATCCCTTCATGCCCTGACCAATCAAAAATCTATCAATCTCTGCCTTAAATATACAGTACATAAAGACTTGGCCTTCATGGCTGCTTGAAGCAAAGAATTCTGCAGATTCACCACCCACTAGCTAAACAAATTCCTCTTCATCTCCACTCCAAAAGGACACCCCTCTATTCTGGAGATGTAATAAGAGGAAGCTAAGAGATGTGGATTATGTAGTCTGAGTTTGCTATTTGCTATGCATATATCCAATTGAATGTAGAAGACAATGGTGCGTTAATGAGGTAGCTAAGAGATGTTTTGCTTTGAACTTGTTTGCTGTGTAACCAAAACTATGTAGTCAGCTTTGATGTAGATTATGTAGTCTGAGTTTGCTATTTGCTATGCATGTACCCAATTTAGTAGGAGAATGAAATCTTAAGAATGTAGAAGACAATGGTGTGTTAATGAGAGGTAGCTGAGATGTAAATTAGAACATGATTAAGTCAATGGGTAGAAACAATAGTGGAGGATGTACTTGTGATATGCAACTGTAGACCGATTGGATATGCTAATGCAACTAAACCGGGAGATTGCTATAAAAAATGCTATGTACAAGGATCGGTGGGCAATCAGCGACTAGCTCAATGACTGTCTCAGCTTTGATTTGCAAATTAAAGTTTAATACTTCTTGAAGAATCTTCTGCATCTCCTGGTCGTTTGTGGGGCACGAGAAACCACGACAAAATTGGCGACCGCGGCAGGACCGGAAAGAGACCCACGGAAAGGAAACGGCAGATTGGGGACGCTTCCCAGTCCTCTAGGGACCCCCACAAGGCTAACAGAATTAAGGGTGCACCTAAACAAAAGGTAAGCGCTTTTTGTGACAATTTGGACTAAGAATTCTGTTGGTTTTGGGGAGGTCTTGGAGTCTCAGAAGTGTGGAACCACTGCCGAAGGGTCTCTCCGGTCCAAAGAATCTGGCAGAATTGGGGGTTAACAGGAGGCTCAGAGGATTGATCAAGAACACTGCAGTGAGGGTAAGTACATAAGTTAATAAGTTAATAAGAAGTTAAGTTAAGAAAAATTCCACGTGGTGTTGGTAAGTCCCTGTTGATGAAACGTATGAAACAAAGGTCTGAACAGGCAGGGAAAGGAAAATAGAGAAAATCCCTGTGGATACCGCTTCGTATGAAACGAAGGTCTGAACGGGCAGAGAAAGGAAAAATAGAGAAAATCCTCGTGGATACCGCCTTTAGAGATAAGGGTCTGAATAGACGAGGTGCAAAGAGAAAGTTCTGTGGATACCGCTCTGAATAGAGGTCTGTACGGGCAGAACAGAATAGGAAACAAGGACAGTCCAATATATAGTTTAAAGCGCTGGTAGATAGACGATAGACTAGGCATAGAATTAGAGTAAATAATATTATCCAGTAAACGAACTGTGAATCTCTGAAATACCTTAAAAAGAGAGAACAACATGACAGGTAAAGGAACGGCAGTAGAGATTCTGAGCAAAAAATTCCCGGTAAATATGAGATCACAAAAACTTCAGAAAAATGGGAAAAGAGAACCAAAAACCTGGTCACAAAGTGGCCAAGAGAAGGAACGTTTGATGTAAGTTTGTGCAAAGAAATGGAGGGACTAATTAAAAATTACAAACCAAAAGATAAATCTAAGAAAAGAAGGCAAAAAAGACAACGAGAAATGGAAGTCCTAAAACTCTTCAGAATGGAGGGAGAAAGGCTGAGGAGGACAGGTAGAATATTGATTACAAGCGAGGAAGACACTAAGGTGCTGGAGAAACAGCCTGTTAGAGAGAGAGGAAGGTACAGTGAGAAGCTGGCTTCAGCTCCGTACCCGGATGTGAAAGAAACAGTAAAGCCCCCTCCCTATAATGAGGAAGGAACCCCTAAGCAGTTCCCCCTGCTGATGGGAACAGTAAACATGCAGGGAGAAGTACAAGTTTGGGATAATGAGGAGGAAAAAAGACAATACGAGAAGGAAAAAGTGGCGATATGGAAGGAGATACAGGCAGAAAGGATAAAAGTGGAACAGGCAAAGAGAGAAATGAAAGAAGAGATTGAACGGATGAAATACTTGAGAGAGGAAAAGGAGTATGAGGAGTATCGGTTATACCATAGAAATAAACAGACTAGAAAAGAAAGTGGCTCATCAGGGCAGGAAGAGATGAGGCATTCAAGAGGAAGTGGAAAAAAGATAGGAGATGAGAGTCTTGGAGAAACACAAGAGAGAAGGGAATCATGCACGAGTAAAGATCATGAGGAGTCCCTGCCACAGGTGTACAGACACGGACAGGAAGAAAGAGAAGATGACTCATTGGAGGAGCAAGAGTTAAGTGGAGAGAGAGAGGATGCGAGAATTTGTGGGGAAGAGGTAGGAGGCAGAAGCCTAGAAGAGCAGAAGGAGGCGGTAGGGGAGTGACTTGCGGAAGTAGCGAGAGAGCTAGATAAGTTACTGAGTCCCAGGACCTAGAAGGGCTGAAAAACACTCTGCCCAATCTACATGAAGGAGCAGGGAAATGGAATAGAGCCTTTGAAGAAGAAATGGCGGGACGATTATTGGCTATGGGAGATTTGAAGGCACTATTGATAAGGTTGATGGGAACCTCCAAATTTAACGAACTAATGGAAATGGCTGGCATAGTAAACTCGAACGACCCGAGAACTGATGGAGACGGGTTTGACAGAGTGAGGCAGAGGGTATGGCAGGCCCTCAGGAAGCTTTATCCACCCAAAGTGGACCCCAAAGCCTTAAAGGGGGATCCACTGGGAGACACTGAAAACCCAGCAGCCTATGTAGAAAACCAATTGAAAAGGTGGAGACTGGAGACTGAGCAAGAGGTGGAAAATAGCTTATTTATCACCACACTGTTCAGACATAGCATTTTGGATGCAATGCCTCCGCAAGTAAAATCCAAACTGGAGGAAGTGGTTGGGCTGACGTCAATGACCCACAAGAATTTAGATACCACGTAGACCATGCGGTTGAGAAATACCGGAAAGACAAACGAAGGTTGGCTGAGCAGCAAGAAGAGGTGCAAAGAAAGTTAATACAAATGCAGCTCGAAGAACTCAAAAAGAAGGAAAAAGAGAAAAGCAAAATGATGCTGCCAGCAACCACCGGTCCAAGTACAGCCATCGAACTGGATGAAGCACCGCTATATGGAGGGAACCGATCATACTGTAAGACGAGGGCTGGAAAACCCCATGCCAATAATCAACGTCTTTGGAGGAGCATTCCCACAAATGCCCTATCAGGAACAGACTAAATTCAAACAGCCCAGACAGGACTGGAAGTCCAAAGGAGGGGGACAGAGGAGCTATGGGCAGAGGGGACCAGTGAGGAAACGGGGAAAGAGATTGTGCTGGGGATGTAATCAGCCAGGTCACATGAGAAGAGATTGTCTGTTTGCACCATGGCCTGTCACACACCAGCAGGAACCAATAAGAGGGAACTAAAGTTTAGCCGCGGACCTGTGAACCCCTATGCGAGGTATTAGGGGTGCCCCAAGAACTCGAGTGGGAAGGGACATTTACCCAATGATAACAAGGGAGGCAGACAAGAAACCCATTGTTCAGGTTATGTTAGAAGTGCAACTGACACCAATGATGATAGATACTGGAGCCACGTACACTTGTGTACAGCCACAGTATGCCCTTCACCTTCCCATGTCAGGAAAGTTTATTAAGATGGTAGGGTTCTCAGGGAAAGCACAGTTGACACAGTGCACGGCTCCAGTGCAGTTGAGAATGGGAAATAAAGGAATTGTTTTGCCGGTGCTAGTATTTAAAGGAACTCCGATTAATTTGTTAGGCAGAGATGCCTTATTGAAACTGGAATTAAAATTAGAATGCACCAGAAATGGGCTGAGTGTGGAAAGAGCAGGGGCTCAATTGATAGTGCGAGAAGACAAGAAGACTAATGTCTTTTGGATAGGAGACATTGCAGATCAGATTCAGGAAACCTGGGAAAAATGGTAAAAGGGTGTGCAGGCTATATTACCCAGGGCTGTAATGCCCAAATCTGAGCTACATTGTACAGTGATTTTTGACGAGACTCAGAACAGGGAGTTAGAGGAGAGATGGCACCTGGAGGCATGTACCCAACAGCACCTGGAAGGGGAGGCTGTGATAATTGGAAAGCAAGGGGCAGCTTTACAAGTTAAGTGGAACACCTTTTTAGAAAAATGGTACAGGATACCGGAGGCTGCGCCCCACGTAATGTTGTTGGTAAACAAGGGACATCAGTCTAAAGACTTAGGACCCTTAGTATTGCATTAAAATAATGGTAAGTGTAGATATGGTAGGGACAGTGAGAGAGGTCGAAATAACTCCCCAACCACACATGCCATTGCTGGGAAAGGAAAGAGGTCAGCAGAAAGATAGAAGGTTAGATGAGTTGCCATCTATTCTGTGGTCACAGCATGACACGGACGTAGGGAAAATAAAAACAGCTAGTCCGGTGGAAATAAGGCTGAAAAAAGGAGCAATTCCACCCAGGAGACCACAATACCCTCTAAGACCAGAAGCAGAAGAGGGAATAGCATCGACAGTAGTGCTTAAAAGAACAAACAGTCCATGCAATACCCCATTGCTGCCGGTCTTAAAAGCAGATAAATCTAAGTGGAGATTGGTGCATGATTTGCGAGTGGTAAATGATGTGGTAGAGGACTGGCCAGAGGTAGTCCCCAACCCACACACGCTTTTGACTAATGTTCCACCAGAAGCAAGTTACTTTTCAGTGATTGATTTGTTCGGCTTTCTTCAGCATTCCTCTAGCCGACCAGTGTCAGTATCTGTTTGCATTTACTTACAGAGGTGCTCAGTATACCTATACCAGAATGCCGCAAGGGTTTAAACATTCACCACATGTTTTTAATCAGGTGTTGAAGGCAGACCTAGAGGGCATATACCATTGGAAAGTACATTGTTACAGTATGTGGATGACCTGTTGATTTGCTCCCACAGTAAGGAACAGTGTGAGCAGGACACTATAACTCTATTAGAGAAGCTGGCGCACGGAGGACATAAAGTATCCAAAAAGAATACTCTAGCAGCCCAGGGTAACAGGGAGAGAATACTTTGAGGTCTTGGCGCAGAAAATTATAGTTTAACCCGAGATTTGGGAATAAGTGCTTGAGTTTATTGGGGCTTTTGTGCGCAGACTCTTAGTCTTTTCTCTGTGAGACCCTCTGGGTCTCAAAGGGGGGGATATATTGGAGTATAAAAGTTGAAATTTTGCTGTGTAACCAAAACTATGTAGTCAGCTTTGAAACTTGCTATTTGCTATGCATGTATCCAAAATGAAATCTTAAGAATGTAGAAGACAATGGTGTGTTAATGAGATGTAGATTATGTAGTCTGAGTTTGCTATTTGCTATGCATGTACCCAATTTAGTAGGAGAATGAAATCTTAAGAATGTAGAAGACAATGGTGTGTTAATGAGGTAGCTAAGAGATGTAGATTAGAACATGATTAAGTCAATGGGTAGAAACAATAGTGGCGGATGTACTTGTGATACGCAACTACAGACCGATTGGATATGCTAATGCAACTAAACCAGGAGATTGCTATAAAAAATGCTATGTCCAAAGGATCGGTGGGCAATCAGCGACTAGCTCACTGACTGTCTCAGCTTTGATCTGCAAAACACTTCTTGAGAAATCTTCTGCGTCTCCTGGTCGTTTGTGGGGCACGAGAAACCACGACAATAGCAGCGTATCAGATGCTATTGACATTTCCAGACATAACTATACAGAGATGCACTACCAGTAATATAGCCGATTTTGTCCCTTTGGGCTATGAAGGAGAACCCCATGATTGTGTAGCGAAGACGATAACATTTGCCAAATTGAGAGCAGATTTACGGTCAGAACCACTAGAGGATGCAGATAAAAAGGTTCTGTTCGTAAATGGCTCTTGTTATAGGGATTATGATGGAAATCATGCAGGGTTCTCAGTAGTGCAGCAGGATCAGTCGAGCTATAAGATTATTAGGATGGAGTCCTGTCCCCAACCGTGTTCCGCCCAACTAGCAGAAATCAAAGCCCTGACAGCTGCATGTGAAATGATGGAAGGGGAGAAAGTAGACATCTATACTGATTCGGCATATGCTCATGGAGTATGCCATTTGTTCGGGGCAGTGTGGAAACAGAGGTTTTTAAAAAAGCAATGGAGATCCCATACAACATTGTCAGCAAATTCTAGACTTAATAAAAGCCATAATGAAACCTAAAGCATTGGCTATCGTAAAATGCCAGGCACATAAAAAGGGAAATCAAGCTGCGAACGAGGCAGCCAGAAAAGTGTCTGGATGTACATCAGCTGTCATTGCCCCCCAGGTAAACCTAGCTCCAGAACCTGTGGTAGAGGACCTAATTGAAATACAAGGTAAGGCAGCGTTGGCAGAACAGACAATGTGGAGACGAAGGGGGGCCAAGCAGAACCCGGAAGGCTTGTGGAGCATGGAAGACGATTTGTTGGTAGCGCCCACCCCTCTACTGATGATTCTGATTTCAGAAGCGCATGGGATTGACCATTGTGCAAGGGGGGAAGTGATAAAGAAAATAAAGAAGGATGGTTTTTGGTCACCTTATTTACAGGCTTCAGTGGACTTTGTCTTGTCACAGTGCGAGGTATGCGCACAGAATGCAGGGTTCGTACATCAGTTATTTGACTGGTTAGAAAGTAGACTCGGAGGATGGGGAGCATAGCTGACTAAAATGGCAATAACTGTCAGTATTGTATTGTTGAGCTGTGCGATTGTGCTGTTTTCTTCCTTGTCTCAAGTCTCTTGTAGTGCGTGCTGCAACCAAACAATTTCCGATGCTCGTGGCAATTACTGAAGCAAGCTTAGTGGAGAAAGAAACACCGAAAATGTATCGTTACAGCCTACAACACCTGCAGGATGAACAAGAGCAAAACGACAGTGTGGGAGTAGATTGTAAGGGCTTCTGAGTCTTTTTCCCTGTCTCAGGTACAAAGGGACAGGTTTTTGGCTCAGCGGCCCAGGGTAACAGGGAGAGAATACTTTGAGGTCTTGGCACAGAAAATTATAGTTTAACCCGAAATTTGGGAATAAGTGCTTGAGTTTATTGGGGCTTTTGTGTGCGGACTCTTAGTTTTCTTTCTCTGTGTGAGACCCTATGGGGGGATATATTGGGAGTATAAAAGTTGCATTGTTTGCTGTGTAACCAAAACTATGTAGTCAGCTTTGATGTAGATTACTATTTGCTATGCATGTATCCAATTTAGTAGGAGAATGAAATCTTAAGAATGTAGAAGACAATGGTGTGTTAATGAGAGGTAGCTAAGAGATGTAGATTAGAACATGATTAAGTCAATGGGTAGAAACAATAGTGGTGAATGTACTTGTGATACGCAACTATAGACCGATTGGATATGCTAATGTAACTAAACCAGGAGATTGCTATAAAAAATGCTATGTACAAGGATCGGTGGGCAATCGGCGACTAGCTCAATGACTGTCTCGGCTTTGATTTGCAAATTAAAGTTTAATACTTCTTGAAGAATCTTCTGCGTCTCCTGGTCGTTTGTAGGGCACGAGAAACCACGACATTGGCCCAGGGGTTAATAGACAATAGGTGCAGAAGTAGACCATTCGGCCCTTCGAGCCTGCACTGCCATTTTGAGATCATGGCTGATCAATTACTATCAATACCCAGTTCCTGCCTTGTCCCCATATCCCTTGATTCCCCTATCCATAAGATACCTATCTAGCTCCTTCTAGAAAGCATCCAGAGAATTGGCCTCCACTACCTTCCGAGGCAGTGCATTCCAGACCCCCACAACCCTCTGGGAGAAGAAGTTTTTCCTTAACTCTGTCCTAAATGACCTACCCCTTATTCTCAACCCATGCCCTCTGGTACTGGACTCTCCCAGCATCTGGAACATATTTCCTGCCTCTATCTTGTCCAATCCCTTAATAATCTTATATGTTTCAATCAGATCCCCTCTCAATCTCCTTAATTCCAGCGTGTACAAGCCCAGTCTCTCTAACCTCTCTGCGTAAGACAGTCCAGACATCCCAGGAATTAACCTCGTGAATCTACGCTGCACTTCCTCTACAGCCAGGATGTCCTTCCTTAACCCTGGAGACCAAAACTGTACACAATACTCCAGGTGTGGTCTCACCAGGGCTCTGTACAAATGCAAGAGGATTTCCTTGCTCTTGTACTCAATTCCCTTTGTAATAAAGGCCAACATTCACAACATTAGCCTTCTTCACTGCCTGCTGCACTTGCTCATTCACCTTCAGTGACTGATGAACAAGGACTCCTAGATCTCTTTGTATTACTCTCTTACCCAACTCTATACCGTTCAGATAATAATCTGCCTTCCTGTTCTTACTCCCAAAGTGGATAACCTCACACTTATTCACATTAAACGCCATCTGCCAAGTATCTGCCCACTCACCCAGCCTATCCAAGTCACCCTGAATTCTCCTAACATCCTCATCACATGTCACACTGCCACCCAGCTTAGTATCATCAGCAAATTTGCCGATGTTATTTTCTATGCCTTCATCCAAATCGTTAACGTAAATGGTAAACAGCTGTGGTCCCAATACCGAGCCCTGTGGCACCCCACTAGTCACCATTAGTAAGGTTCTTTAACCTTAAGCTTTCTAATCAATTCCGATTCACTGCACGACATCCAATCCAGAATAGCTGATCCCCTAGTGGGCTCAACCACAAGCTGCTCTAAAAATCCATTTCGTAGGCATTCTACAAATTCTCCCTCTTGGAATCCAGCACCAACCTGATTATCCCAATCCACCTGCATATTGAAATCCCCCATGACTAGTGCATTTTCTATCTCCTGTTGTAATTTGTGGACCACATCCTTACTACTGTTTGGGGTCTGTGTACAACTCACATAAGGGTCTTTTTACCCTTGCAGTTCCTTAGCTCTATCCACAATGATTCAACACCTTTTGGGCCTGATGTCCCTCTTTCCAATGATTTCATTTTCTAAATCAACAGAGCAACAGCACTCCCTCTGTCTTCCTGTCTGTCCTTTTGATACAATGTGTATCCTTGGACATTAAGCTCCCAGCTATCACCTTCTTTCAGCCTTGATTCAGTGATGCCTACATCATACATGCCAATCTGTAAATAAGCTATGTTTACCTTATTCCATATACTGTCCACAATCAAATAGAACACTTTGTCTTGTATTCGCCCTTTTCAATTTTGTCTGCCTTTTTCATTGCAACTCATCCTGTTGATTGTAAATTTGTCCAGTCAACAGTCTCTTCCTACTACACTTTGTCTCTGTAAAGCAGCTACCTCATCTTCAGCACTATCACTCTACTTCCCATACCTCTGCCAAAGTAGTTTAAACCCTCCCTCAGCTTTCTACCTAGCTCTTCAGGACTTTCTCACCTTGTCTACCTATGTCATTGGTGCCGATATGCACCAAGACAAGGCATGAACAAATAAGAACAGAAAAAGAGAAACCTACCAAATACTCAACAGCGCGAAAGCCTGATCTCACCCAAGCATGATGAGCCAAAGCCACTCAAAACATTGGAACACACTAAAGAATGGCCACTCTACTTGCACCTGTGCTATTTTTTTGGCCCCCTCCAATGAATCCCTCTTGCTGGTTGGTTGCTCCTCAACTTAGAGGAACTGCCTTTAAAATCTCCATCACCTTCCTGATTGAAAGCTAGCTCTTTTTACGCACTCATGCCAATTGTCCAACTCAGAGAAAACTGTCATGAAGCTCTGCTTATTAAATCTTGAATGTGGACCTGACTGAAAAGGTAGCTCTGAAGCTACTTTTAACATTTTGTATTTCATTGAATTTTCACATCTGCAAGTTTTTATTTCTTTGTGCTAAATGAGGTAGGTGGCATCAAAAGCAGAATTTAATTCCTTCAAAATGTGAAACCTCATGGCCCAGCATATTCCTCACTCCACCATTACAATTAAGGAAAATGATTAACCCTGGCTTAACAGTAAGAGCAGAAGGCAAGCCCAGCAACAAGTGTCCCTAAAAATAATGTTGCAACCTGACAACACTACATTACAAGATTAAACAGTACGCAATAGACAACTAAACAGCCCTTCAACCAATGATCTATTGATAAAGTTCTACATGGCTAGTCATGGATGGCAGTGAACAATTCAATTGCTTAGCATATGTAGCTGTCCTAAGAACATCTTTACAGCCTAAAATCTAACTGAAGAAACTTCCGTCTACCTCTGGCACCATATTTAATCAGATGTATCAGCGGATGTTCTATCCTTGCTTCCTCCCACTTATCCCATTACCACAAAAGCCTGTCTTCAGCCAATTGATCTATTCTATGTGATATAAAATTGGATACAGCCAAGGCCATGAAATTTGACAGCTCTATAAATGAAGACTTTAGTACCAGTATTAACCTCCTATCTGGCTATGATATTCCAATAATTTCAACATTGGCATCCACCAAACAAATGCTGAATATTAACCAAGTATATATACTCAGTGACACTTTATTAGGTATACCTGTAAACGGCTCATTAACACAAATACCTAATCAGCCAATTATGTGGCAGCAACTCAATGAATAAAAGCATGCAGACATGGTCAAAAGGTTCAGAATGGGGAAGAAATGATAGATAGATAGATAGATACTTTATTCATCCCCATGGGGATGACTGTGGAATGATTGTTAGTACCAGACAAGGTGGTTAGAGTATCTAAGAAACCACTGATCTCCTGGGACTTTCACGCACAATAGTCTCTGGAGTTTACAAAAAAAATGGTGGGAGAAACAAAAAACATCCAATGAGTAGCAGTTTTTTGGGTGAAAATACCTTGTTAACAAGAAAGGTCAGAAAATGACCAGAGTGGTTCAAGCTGACAGGAAAATGACAATAACTCAAATAGCTACATGTTACAATAATGTGGTGTAGAACAGCATAGTACGTCAAATTTTGAAGTGGATGGGCTACAACAGCAGAAGACTGCGCTGGGTTCCACTCCTGTACCTTATAAAGTGAGCACTGAGTGTATATCCTGTCAATAATTTAAAAATACAGGATAAAGTCAATTCAGATAATCACTGTCCAATCTCATTATTCTGAGTGAAAAAGATGCCATCCACTAACTTCAGATTTTAACTCAAACATGGTATAAAGTGCTGAATTTAATAGGTACATTTAATGTCACAGTGTATACAATATACATCCTGAAATTCTTTGCAAACATCCAGGAAAACCTTCCAGAGATGAAGTGAAAATTACTGCACATGAAGTATGGCAAAATGGCATACATTAGCCAATGGCTGTCCAAGAGCACTCATCTAAAATGTAAAACCTTCCCAAAATCACAATGGAAATACCCTTTCTGAAGGATGGAAGCAGTTAAATAAGATCGTTCACCAACACCCCCTCAGTGGTAATTAAAGATAGGAAAATAGATTCTAACCTCATTAGTGATATCCACAGCGCATTAAGTGAATTTAAAATAAAGGCAGGTTTAGAACTCCTCAGATTCCATAGATTGAGACAGAGGAAACAAAGATTTCTACAATAGTTAGGCAAACAGAGAATATCACCTATGACACAATGCTTCACACCCTAAGAGTAAAAAGAACAATGAAAAAGCAATGACACATATGATTCAGACACAAAATGTTGCATATTAATAAATCTTGGACTCTCAGTTTAATAATCAATACATATATATCAACGAGGTAATACTAAATCTATACAAATTGTTAGGCCTTGGTTATGCTCCCTTAGGTAGACATATGAAATCCAAACCCATTATTTTGATGAAAATTGGAACTTTCCCAATATTTTGGTCAATCTCTCAATCAACTGTGGAACAGATGATCCGATCATTTATTAAATCAAAGTGTGTGACGTGCAAATAAAGCCAAGGATCAGATCAGCCTTTCTCTAGTTGAATGGAGGAGCCAATGGAGCTTACTCTTTTTATTGTGCCTCTGTGAGCTCACTGTTGTTTGCAGATATTGCTGTGTACAAATTGGTAATGCTTTTTTTCTTCTATGCTATAATAGTACACTTCAAAAGATACTACTTTATCTGTAAAGTGCTTTGATGCATTCTGTTATTGTGAATGGGCTTTAGAAGTACATCTTTTATTTTAGAAAGTAGATCAAACCCAGTGCTGAGATACAAAGGGCTAATTTAGTAACCAGAAATCATGAGCAAGGCTATAAAAAAATTAATGTCATCAAAATATATTATGCGAGTGACCTGATGGGTTGGATTTATGCACAAGCATGAACTGAGCAGCTACATTCTACAAAAGCTTTTTAATATTTTACATTTAAGTAATTTTTCAAAGGGTACATGGAAATGAGACTGAGAATATTAGAGGATGGCACATCCACAATGACTTAAATTACTTTGTTGTAAAATCTGTTATTCCGAATCAATTGGAACAATTTTTGCCCATTGAATGCAACACAGAATGTTACATATATGATAGTAAGCTCACACTTGTGTAGAATCATTATTCAATCTTATTCATCAATCTCCAAAAAGTTATTCACTGTAAAGGACCATGCTAAATTGCAAAAGACCTGTCATTTTTTTGTTCTATAGAGAAAATTCACCTTGAGATCTACTATAAACAACAAATGGAATAACAATAAGATAAGCCTACTTAATTTTAAATCCACAGCACAGAAAATAAACAAGAAGCTGCTTACAAGGCTGTATTGTGGTTTAGTAGACATTTTATATATATATATATATATATATATTTTGAGGCCTCTACCTTTGCACTTAACTAAATCTGAACCCATTACCCCATAGTAAAAAACTTAACACCTGCTCGAAAATAATCAATATTGTTCAATCCCCTTTCACACTTTGAAGCTTATAAAATGACACTTTGCTGTTTTGTGACTCATTTAAAACAAACAGCAAAGGGTGTAAAGATGAAGAATATAATATCCTTAAGGATGGAAAAAAATTACATAGAAATAAAATCAGAGTTGCACAGCACAGAACCCCCCCCAACCCACCACATTGATGCTGACCTTCCCCTCCCCCACCACAATATTACATTAATCCTGATGCCTGCAATAAGTTCATAACCTTCTTGACCATTTAAGTGCATGTCTCAGTGTTTCAAAACTAATAATGATTTGATTCCGCCACTTACTCTGGCAGCGCATTCTCTGTATAATAAAAGCATTCCCATCAAATTCCCTTTAAATGTCTTTCTCTTGCCTTAAACCTCGTTATTGTACACCTACCATGGGAAAATGATTATGGCCATCTATCTTATCGGGACCTCTTATAATTTTATAAACTCTTAGCCTCTTTTCTTCCAGGGGAAACAAGCCTAGTCTACCCAATCTTTCTCCATAACTAAAGCTCCCAATCTTTCCCCATAACTAAAGCTCTCTAATTTAGGCAAAATCCTGGTGAATCTCCTCTGTATTTCCTGTAGTGCAACCAGATACTTCCTACAGTGTGATGACCAGAACTGCAAACAATACTCCCAAGTACAGTCTAACCACTTGATTTGTAAAGTTGCAACATAACATCCTAACTTTCATATTCTATGCCTCAACCTATGAAACCAAGCATGCCAGCTCACTACCCTATCTACTTGTACTGCACTTTCAGGACTTACATCCCATGGTCCCTCTCTTAATCAAATAGTGTTACCCACAACACCATCAACTTTTCTGTCACCTGTCAATTTGCTAATTAGAAATCAGACATTCACATCCAAGTCATTAATATAAAACATAGAACAGTAAAGCACAGGATCAAGCCCTTTAGCCCAAATGTCTGCTGTAAACACAACGGTAAATTAAACCAATCTCTTCTGTCAGCAAATCATCCATTTTCTGCATATTCATGGACCAATCTAAAACCCTCTTAAACATCATTCTCCAATCTGCTTCCACTGCTACCCTTGGCAGTCCATTCCAGACTACACAACACTGTGTAAAACAATTTGCCCACATCTCTCTAAACTTTCTCCACCTCTAGTATTTGAATTTCAACTCCTGGAAAAAAGATTATGTCTGTCTACCCTATTTATGCTTCCCTTAATTTTATTAACTTCCTTCCATCTGCCCTCAGCCTCAGACATTCCAGAGAAAGCACTAACACAGGATATTCTGCAGATGCTGGAAATCCAGAGTAATACACAAAATACTGGAGAAACTCAGCAGGTCAGGAAGCATCTATGAAGAGAATTAAAGAGCTGATATTTTGGGCCAGAACCCTTTATCAGGACTGGAAAGGAATGAGGAAGGAGCCAGAAAACATTATATTTCACAAATGAGAGTCCTAAGACAATCCCTGTGGTACTCCACTGATCAGAGAATTACAATCAGAAAAGCACCCTTCCACCACCACCACCTGGCCTGTTTGCCAAGCCAATTTTGGATCTAATTAGCCAGAGTGGCTTAGATTTCATATGCCTAAACCTTGTTATTGCCCTACCACGAAGGGCCCTGTCAAATGCCTTATTAAAATCTACATAAAGAAGAATTACCATTCTGCCTTTATCATTATTCTTAACTACCTTTTTAAAATTAGGGATCAGAACTTCCCCTCCAAAATGTCAAATTGACTATCCTTCATCAGTCCTTGCATTTCCAAATGTATATCAATCCTATTCCTTAGATTTTCACCAATTACAATGACAAGGCTTACTGATCTATAGTTAACCAGCTTATGTTTGCTGCCATTCTTAGATAAAGTAACAACATCAGCCATCTTTCAGTCTTCTGGCAACTCACCTATGGCTAACTAAGATGCAAAAATGTCTGTCAGTGCACCAGTTTTCTTCCCTTGGAATAGATCTTATTAGATCAGTGGATTATTCAACCCTTATGCATCTTGTGTCTTCTAAAACTACCTCCTTCTTAATTCTGAGCTATTCCAGATTATTCACTGGTGAATACCAATGAAAAGTAATCTTTTAGAACCTCATCCACATGTCTTAACTACATGTAGATTATCCTGTTAGTCCCCATCCCTTCCCTGGCTCTCTGCTCTTTTCCTGATATATTTATGGAATATTTGGGGATGTTCATTAATTTTACTTGTCAACAATATTTAAAGCCCCCTTTTTATCCTTCTAATTTCTTTCTTTAACATCTTTTTTTACACACTATGTTCAAGAAAAACCCTCAATTACAGTAGTCTATACTTACCATTTTCCCTTTTCTCTACTTGACAAAGCCATCAATATTTTTTCATCCAAGTTTCTTTAATCTTGCCATCTTTAAGTTCCATCTTTACCAGAACATGTTGGCCCTGAACTCTCAACTATTTCTCTTGGAAGACTCCCACTTTTCATCTTCTTTTCTTCCTGCAAGAATCTGCTCCAAAACTACTTTCACTAGGTCCTCTTATGCTTTGTGAAATCAGCCTTCTCCAGTTTAACACCTTAACTTGTTGACTAATCTGATCCCTTTCCATAATGATCTTAAGACTTACAGAGTTATGATCACTATTCTCAAAATACTCCCCCACTTGCCCAATTTTGATTCCCAAGCCAAGGTCAAGTACAATCCCATCTCTAGTAGGACAATGCACATTTATCTCAAAAATCTTCCTTGGACTCACTTAAATTCTGCATCATCCAAGTTCCTTGTACAGTACTGAGACAATCCCAGTTAATATTGGGCATGTTAAAATGTCATGCTACTATATTCTTATAGCTTTCTGTAGTTTGTTTGCATATCCGCTCCTCTAATTCCTGTTAATTATTGAGAGGCCTATAGTATAACTACAGGAAAGCGATTGCTCCCCTCTTATTCCAAAGTTAAATAATTAAGCACTGAACTTTAATGGTATTTGCAGAGTATTTTTTAAAAATGCAATTGAACCTCTATGTATAAGTGCCTTATATTTGTCTTTCTACTGAATTTTTGCCAGCAAATTCTTTTTTTCCCCCCCAGGACCTCTGTTCTACACCCTAACCTTGACAAGAAACTCAACTAATACATCTCTTTAAGATGCCACCCATAAGTAGCATCTTGTATGCAGTTCCAAGGTGAATCATCAAATATTTCCTTTTAGGACTACTCCAGCTGAAATCCAGTCACAGCCATGGGCACTTCAGTAAGCAACATCATTTTAGGACGTTTTTAAAAAACCTATCGATACTCAAACTTGGTGAACCACAGACTGCAGACTTGGGTCTCAAATGCAGTTCCCCTTCAAAAAAAAAACATTAATGGGGATAGTGCGCTGGTTTACAGGTATCCCCACTTCCAACTGCCCTGCTGACAAATGTACAAACTCCAAAACCTGGGCCTCTGTACCTCCTCTGGATCTGGATCCTCAACTTCCTCACTGGGAGACCAGAGTCAGTGTGGATTGGAAATAACATCTCCTTGCTGACAATAACACCGGCACAGCTCAAGGATGCGTGCTTAGCCCACTGATCTCTCTACTCCCACAACTGTGTGGCTGGGCACAGCTCAAACACCCTCTATCAATGACACAACTATTGGTGGTAGAATTGCAGATGGTGACAAGGAGGCATACAGGAGTGAGATAGATCAGCTGATTGAGTGATGTCACAACAACAATCTTGCATTCAACATCAGGAAGACCAAGGAAACGATTGTGGACTTTAGGAAGGGGAAGTCAAGGGAACACACATCAGTCTTCATCGAGTGATCAGCAGTGGAAAGGGTGAGCAGTTTCAAGTACCTGGGCTTCAATATCTCTGAAGATCTATCCTGGGCTCAACATATTGATGCAATTACAAAGAAGGCAAAACAGTAGCTAAATGTCATTAGTTTGAGGATACTTGGTACATCAACAAAGATACTCAAATTTCTACAGATGTACTATGGAGAGCATTCTGACTTGTTGCATCACCATCTGGTATAGAGGGGTCAATGCATCAAGGACACCTTCAAAAAGCGATGCATTGAAAAGCGGCATCCATCATCAAGGACCCCCATCACCTAGGATATGCCGTCTTCTCATTGCTACCATTAGGGAGGAGGTACAGGAAGACATGCACAATGTTTCAAGAACAGCTTCTTCCCTTCTGTCATCTGCTTTCTGAATGGCCAATGAACCTATGAACATTCTCACTATTTTTTCTCTTTTTGCACTACTTACTTAAGTTGATTCTTTTATATATACTTTTTGTAAATCATAGTTTATGTATTGCAATGTACTGCTGATGCAAAACAAATTTCATGACATATGCCAGTGATATTAAACCTTATTCTAATTCTGATTCTGAAATATCCAACAATTCTTTCATAAAGTCTGCTAAGCATCTTGTAAAGCAGTTTAATACTGAAAACTGATCAACTTTAGGGTGTTTGTGTATCTTACTAAACCCTTAACTAGTTTGAAGATAGGGGTCAGACCAAAAATGTTACCTGACATAACCCTACTTTATTAAATCTGAAACAAATCTTAATACTAAAATACTGGCCCTATGACACAAGTCCATTGAGTACAACCACACAGTTGAGTGCTTGTTTTCCAGTGCATCAACTCGAGATGCAATATATAATTTCCTGCTTCTTAATTCACAATGATTTCTTGCACATATTTAGAATGAGCAAGTTACTGACTCATCTGTATTATTGCAGTAAATATATTATTTATTTTCTGTAGAAGATAGGAAAAAAGTCCATTTGTACTTAATTTCATTGAGAAGATAGAAAATCTCACCTGCCTTTCTCCTGCTATCTTTCCCAGTTCTAACCATACACCCCTGACCCAAAACGTTAACTGTTTCTCCTCCCACACTTGCTGCCTGACCTGCTCACTATTTCCAATATTTTGTGTTTTTGGACCAGGTAATATTCCAGCTTTAATCAACAAGTTGTTTCAATTTAAGCCCCATAATTATAAAGGTCAATGTTATCCAGCTATGTGTTGTCCATACAAAATAGGATACAGTATATCCAACTAAGCCAACTATCCAATCAGCTTAGTGATGCAAGAAATTGCTGACAATCCTATCAAGCAGCTCTTAGTCACCAACAGTTTATTCACTGAAGCAGAATGGGCTTTGCCTGAGTCACTCTATGTCCAAAATTATTAAATCCTCAGTCTATGATCAAAACTGGTGAATTCCAGAAGTGGTGCAGGAAACAGTAAAGCAACATTTGACTAAGCATTGGATTACAGTCTTGGTTAAAAAAAAGAATATAGAGGAAGACTCCACAGGCTGGAATGAGAACTTGTACCAAAGAACCATTTACTGGATACCAGTCATCTCATCTGAACATGTTTTGCAGGATAGTGTTCTAGAGTTAGAACAATGACTTTGCTTCTCTAAAAACTGTCAGAACCATAGCTAGGCAAATATTAGATACACTGCAGAAAATAACTAATTTCATAATTCCCTAAAGCCTTTTCATCATACACAAATCAGAAGTGTTGAGACCTGAATAAGTGTAATTCTAACAATACCAAAAGAACTCAAAATCACCCATGGCAAAGCAGCTTACTTGAACAGCACCCTAAGCACTCCAACACCACACACCATGGGTTGCAATATACTGTGAATTTGATATTTTTTTTGTTTTTAATCTTTGGTTCAGAATATTACTTTTGTATCTCAAGGGGAATTGGGAAAGGACACTAAATGTTGGCCTTGTCATCAACACACGTCATATGAACAATTTCAAAACATCTATTTTGGAAGTTAATATTATTTTCATGCACAACTTAGCTGGTACAGTGTGCAGGTGCTACATAAAAACGAAAGTGCTTTCAGGAACAGATGCCAGTTCTCAATTCTATTAAAAACCCACTTTATTCCAGTGCAATGAGCCTCTTAATTATCATGGCATTTATACCAAGGAGAAAATACGTATAATCAGATATATATTCATTGGATAGGTATTTGACATAAGGTAGTAGTTAAGGGCATAGAATATCTTTGCTTGTGGCAAAGTGGGTTGAATAAAATCTGTAATACCATAACAGTCATGATTAATTGTGTCCTCTTTTCATGCTCCATATTGTTGTCCTGTACTTGCCTTCATCTGTGTGACCACTTAATGTAAGTACATAGCAACAACATGGATCAAGAATAGTTAATGGTGCCTTCTTTACATGTTCTTGCCATGCATTAAATGGTCTCATTAGTACAAGTGTATAGTATTCTAAGGCATGTCAAAAAGGATAGCCTAAACTCTCTTCCAGTCCACTGTACAGGAATATGACATTACAACTAGAATTTATCCCAGATGCTCTCTGTTCCTTGTCATTAAAAGGAATAATTCATTGGAAACAATAATTGCAGTCATAATCAGAAGCCGAATTATTCCTGCACTTCCCTCTTCTTCTCCTATATGAAATAAAATACAAAAAACTGGAAACACTGTACAGGCCAGGAAGCTTCTGCATTAATGCTTCGAATCTATGACCCTACCTCTCCTGACGAAGGATCTCAAATGTCAAATCTATTTCTCTTTCCACAGATGCTGCCTGCCCTGCTGAGTGTTTCCAGCATTTGCCGTTTTTATTTCAGATTTCCAGCACTTGCAGACCCCCCCCCCCAATTCCCTATATTATCAGCATGTTCAGTGCACCAGCTGCCATTTAGCAGAAATAGAGGCTACAAGTGCTGGCATCTGGAGCAAAGAAACAAACTGCTCGAGTCCTGAAGAAGGGTCTCAGTCCGAAATGCCGACTGCTTATTCATTTCCATAGGTACTGCATTCCTCCAGCATTTTGTATGTGTTAAACTGCTGTAGGAACTCAGCAGGTCAGGCAGTGCCTGTGGAAGCACAGGCTTTGGGTTGAGATCCTGACTCAGGAATGAGAATGCCCAGCATTAAGAAGTGAGGTATTAAGTGTGGTAGGCGAGAGATGGACCCAGATGAACAAGGAATGGAGCCAGGTGGGGGACGGAGAAATGGAGATAGTGACAGAGTCTGGGGATGATGAGTGGCGACAAGGGCTACTAATTATGGAATCTGATAGGAAAGAAAGTGATGAGTAGGACCAGATTAGGGAGAGATGTTGGGCAAAAGGGAGCAGGCACTGGAACCAGATGGGGCTGGGGGAAAGCGGTGGTACCTCAGACACAGGAGAGCCCACACTCACATTTTGTACTGATCCTCCCAGCGTAGTGCTAGCCAGTCTCCGTGCATCGCTGCCATGTAGTTCTCCATGTCGGCTTGGCTCTTATCCGAAGACACGAAGACGATCTCGAACTGCGGCGCCGGCTCCGACTCCTCCATCAGCTCGGTGTAGAACTCGCACAGGCGCGGCGTGAAATCGCGGCAGGGCGGGCACCAGCCCCCCGAAAAGTAGATGCCCACAACTTTATTCTTCAGCGCCTCCTCGGGGTCCACCGCCCGGCCGTCCTTATTGACCAGCGTGTGCCCGGCGAACACGTCCACCATCTCCCCCCCGCGCTCCCGGCGAGGTCACGGTCTCGCGCCGAGCCCGTGACCAGCAGCCAAACTCCCCACTTCCCGCGCGCAGCGATTCGCAACCGGCCTTTCCTCCTGTTACACAGGTCCCGCCCCTCTCCATCTGGAACGAGAGCGCCCGTCACCGACTCGCGCTGGCAGAGGCGCGCCCAGCCCATTCGGAACAAAACCGTCCGAACCAGTGCCTTCTCTTTCTAGAGATGTGCACCATGCCAGAAGGTGCTCAGCTAAACAATGCCCGCCAAACTCGTCTAGCACTTACAAAAGTAAAAGAGTAACAAGACTATATTCGTGAAAGAGTTCATCTCAATGTCGACTGGTCTTGGTAGTCCCTGAATGCGAGAGATTTAGATGGATGGAATTTGAAAGGTGCATTCAGGAGAATGTCTTGAGCTAGCATGTGGATAATTCCTCTAGAGAAGGTGCTCTATTAGACTTAATCGAGTTAAATGAAGTGAGGCAAGCATGGAAGTGTCCGTGGGGGAGCATCCTGGGTAAAGGGATCATAATTCCGTGTTTCAAGATCATTTTGGACAAGGATGAGAATGGTCTGCAAAGGTAAAGTCATAACTTAGGGGCGGAAGGGGGAACTGATTTTAATAACATGAGACAGGATCTGATGAAGGTAACTTGGGAGTTACTGCCTCTGGATAAGACAGGTGGGAGTCTTTTAAAAGGATGACAAGATTAGGGATCTGCAAGATGAAGGAATATTGAGTGTTTGATGAAAAAAGAAGCATTGGACATGAAATATCATTGGGAGGCAAGATTAAGAAGATTCCCAGGAGATTTTTATGAGTAGATCAGGAACAAAATGGGTACCTAGGAAAAGAATAGTCTTCCTGAAGTACCTGTATGGTACTTCACATAGGTCTATCTGTACAAAGGGCCAGAGGTTGTGAGCAATGTCCTAAATGAATATTCCTCATTTGTATTCACTGAGGAGAAAGGCTTGGTAGATAGAGAGTTCAGGGAGAGGGACAATGGCATTCTGGAGCATTTTAACAGTAAGAAGGAAGATGGTTTCAATGTCTCAGAATATATGAAGTTCCCCAGTGCCTGATGAGATGTATTCCAGGTTGCACTGGGAGGAATGTCAGGAAATTGTCGAAGCTCTGCCTAAGATTGTTACATCTTTGTCAGCCACAACTGAGATATCTGATAAATGAAGTAAAGCAAATATTGTTCTTTTATTCAAGGAAGGAAACAGAGATAAGCTAGTTTACCATGGGGTAGTAACTCTTTAATCAGTGGTAGGAAAATTATGGGAAAATAAGACAGGTTGATTCAGGATAGACCACATGGCTGTGTTCATGATAAATTCAGTTTCTCTAATTTGATTAATTATTTTTGAAGCAAAATCTAATCATATTGATGAAGCCATTGCTGTAGATGTTGTGCACATGGACTCTGGTAAGACTTTTGACGGCTTTCCATTTAGAGTTTGGTGCCAGCGATTAAAGCCCATGAGATTTTGAGCAAGATTGCATAGATGACCCAGTTAGCTTAATGACAGGAGGTAGAGTGGTGATGAAGTGCTGCTCTTCTGATTGCAAGGCTTTGACTAACATTGTCCCAGAAGGTTAGTGCTGGGAACTTTGATGCTTGTGATATGCATTAAAGGCTTGGGTGTGAAGGTAGATGGTATGAATGTTAAGTTTGCAAATGACAGGATCATAGGTGGTGTTATAAGTAATAAAAAGGACTTTCTTCAGCTACAGTATGATTTAGGTCAGCTGTAAAGTTGAGCAGACCAAATGGCAGAGGGATTTTAATCCTGATAAGTGCAAGGTGCAGCATTTTGATGGATAGGAGGAGGGGTAAGACACACAATAAATGGTCAGGTGCTTGGGAGTGTTGACAAACAGAGGAACCCTTCAGCAAAAGTTTGTGAAGCTCTGCTAGTGGCAGCATAGATGGAGAGGGTGGTGAAGAAGTTATATAGGATGTTCACCTTCATTGGCTGTAGTTCAGGACATAAGAACTGGCATGTCATGTTACAAATTCATAGAACAGAGGTTAGGCCATATTTGGAGTATTATGCACATTTCTGGTAGCCACACTATAGGAAGGTTAAGATTACACATGACATTAACCAGTATGTTGCCTGGATTGGAGCATTTTGGTTTTAATGAGATTGAATAGATTGGGTTTGTGTTCCCTAGAATAGAGGAAGCTGAGGAGTGACATGAGGGGGATGGATAGATTGATATCTGCTTTTCCTTGTTACAGTTGGTTTAAGATGAGAGGAGATAGGTTTGTGAGAGGTAAAATGTTTAGAAGGATTCTAAGGAGAAACTTTTTCACACAGAGTAGTTGGAACGTGAAAACCGTTGTTTGATTTGGTGATGATGCCAGATAATTTCACAACAGTTAACAAGCACTTGAACAAGCACTGAGATATAAAAGGTTATTATCCTAACACAGGCAAATGGGTTTAGTATAAATGGGTGCCATGGACAGAGTGGAAGTGATGGGCTAAAAGATCTCTTTCTAGGCTTCACATCTCCATGATTCTAAATTTTTATTTTCAAATTGAAATCCTCTGAAGCACTTTGCTTTTGGACCTACATGCTGTATTCCAGAAATGTGTACCTACTTATTAGTTGTGGTTCACCAAACTACCTCCGTCTTTTGCTTGACATACTCTCCAGATTTCTTTCTCTCCCAGTTAGTATTTGATCATGAAGTTCTGCTGAGATTACTTAAGTCAACAGGCAAAAACAAAGGTTTCAAATGCTGTGGTACTGAAATAGTCCCATTACTATTATATCTCAATTCACTGCATTTTCAGACATTGCATTCTACACACCACAAAAAAAAACTTATTAGTCCTACTTTTATAAACTCAACATTAAGGACTGACTGGTCTTCCTCAGTACTGTATGATTAGCCAAATAACCAACACAAAATTTGGAAAAGCGGATGCTGGAAGTATTCAGTAGTCAAGCAGAGTTAACAGTAAGGTCGCTTCAGGTTTACAGCTTCCCTGAGCCTAGGAGGCTACAGCCAATGAAGGTGAAGGTGAACATCCTATATACCATCCGTGCATCTCATTCTCATCCACAGAACCTTCTGTCTGTTCCCCTAACCAAGGAGTCTCCTATTGCTATTACTCACCTTATCTGCCCCCTTCCCTTTTGAGTCACAGAGCCAGGCTCAGTGCCAGAGACCTGACTGATGTGGCTTTCCTCTGCTAGGTTGTACCCTCCAATCGTATCTAAAACAATATATTATTGAGGGCAACAGCCACAGGGGTCCCCTGCACTGATTGCCTATCCCCTTTCCCTCAGTCACCTAGTTACTTGGGTCCTGCATCTTGGATCTAACTACCTCCTTGTATCTCCTGTCAATCAACTCCTCCATATCCCAAATGACCTGAAGCTCAACCAGCTCCAACTCCAGTTCCTCAACACAGTCTAAAAGAAGCTTCGGTTGGATGTACTTCTTGCAGGTGTAGTCTTCAGGGGCACTGGATCCATGTCTTCTCACATCCTACAAGAGAAGCACTCCAGTGCCCTGACTGTCATTCCCATTATGAAGAAAGAATGAAGGAAAGAAAGAAAGAAACTTACTTTAGCCTTCACTTCCTGAGCCAAAACATCAACTTCCCACTCTAACACTGGTTCACTTACACTATTGATGCTCTACTTAAACATGATATCTATTTCTTGGCTCTTGCCAAGTACCTAATCACCCATGCAATATCAGGTTTTGCAGAAAGTACCTCCAGGCCCTGCTCTTTTTTTAAATCTGGTGTTTTTTAGTCACGGTTGCCAAAACTTACGTTTTAAATTTCTGTGCCTCTGAATTCATCAGATGTTTCAGTTGCATAATTATAATATATTTAAAAAAGCACTTCACCCCATAAGCATAGGTTCCTAGGTTTAAAATAGGTTCAAACAAATTGTTTTACCTTTACTTGCAATATAAATGCACCCAGCAAAACAAATCATTAGTTGCTCTGGATATGTTGTGGAGAGTCTTCTGCATGAGTTTCTTTAGTAACGATGCTCCCAGCAGTACTTATTAAAGAATTCCTGGATATTGCCCAGCTAATGATGATGGAAAATCTGCTGCATCTGACCTCAAGGGAGCATCAATTTATCTAAGGGATGAGGCTTGGGAGATACTAGAAACTGCAGATGCTAGAAATCTGGAGCAACACACAACTAAGCAGATTAGGCAGCATCTATGGAGGAAAATAGTCAACATTTTGGGTCAAGACCCTTCATCTGGATGGAGTCAAGTTATCAAATTGATTTTACTGTGCTTATTTTTCTCAGAGACTGAAATCCCAGCATGGAGATGTGCTGCTGAAATAAAAGAAAAGAGCTGCTACTGTGCGCTTGTAGGAAGCAGGAATTGCAACCCGAGCATGTTATTACTGGATGGCATTGTCATGAATGGTGCTAAGTTTCTTGTGTGTTATGGTGTATACAACTAGTAGGCACTACATTGCACACTTGACTCTAGATTTGTCAATTGTGGAAAAGTTCATTGTAGCATGCACAGTTTCTGCCCTCTTATTGTAGCTGGTGATAATGTAACTGGTACCATTTCTCTGATATTAAATAGAACTTTTAAACTATTAAGGTTCTGAATTTTAGCTGTACCATTAATAACCTTTTGTATCCTATACACAGGAGTAAGGCTCCATGTACAACATTCTACAGTGTTAGCATAAGAATGTAATAAATAAAGACAGGAGCAAGCCATTCAGCCCCTTGTGTTCACTTTGTGATTCAATCAGGTTCTAGTACATCTTTTATCTTAGCATCACTTCGCTGCAGGTATCGTATATCTCTTGATTCTATTGTTATCCAGGACTCGTGAATATTCTTAGTAATTGATCCCCCACAATCGTTTTTGGTAGGGAATCTCAAAGATATATCACCCTTTAGGTGAAGAAAATTTTCCGAATATCTGTTTTGATTTTAAGACTGTAGTGTCTGATTCCAGAAGTATATCATCCCTGCTCAGTTCCCTTATGAATTTTTTTTTTCTACAAGATCACTATTCATTCTTCTAAATTCAGTTGAATACAAGACTGTTCTACTGAATATCTCTCAGATCAAGCCGTCCATCCCCGACGTCAATCTGATGAAGTCCTCTCATTACAACAATATTATTCTTTGGATAGTGAGTCTGACATATACACAATATTCTAGGTACTTTTTCATTAAGACCTTATATAATTGTAGTTCGACATCGTTACTGTTGCATCCAAATACTTTTGCAATAGAGGACTGCATATATTTGACTTTCTAGCTGCACCTTCTACCTGCATAGTGAATTTTATGGATATATACTGTATATAGAACAGCCAGGCCCTCTCCGAACAACAGCATCTTTCAGTCTCTCAACATTTAGTAAATAACATGCCTTTCTATATTTTCTAAGACCTCATATTTTTCTACATTATATTCCATCTGCTATGTCCTTGCTCAATAACTTAGTAAATCTCTGTCATCACAAAGACTTTCCACACCATCCTCTGCATATCATCAGCAAGCTTGCATATATTAAACTTGATTCCTTCATCCCAACTCATTAATATGGACTTTAAAGCACTTGGAGCCCAGCCTAATGCTCTGTTTCTGATGAGAGGCCTAGCGAGGTTGGTAAGGACCCAAGTGCTGGAGTATCTGAAACTGTAATTGAGACATGATTTCAAGACTGAGAGGAAAACAGGGTTCTTGACAAGATGCTAGATGAGAACCTGATGAGACTAGATGAGAATCCATACAAGACAAAAATCCTAAATGGAGTTGCAGACAGAACCAAAGTTGAGCTGATGATTGAGCATTGAACCTGAATTCAGGTGCTCTTTAAATATCCAAATCTTGGCGATAAACCATGGCCACCAATTAGTGGAGCAGGCCAGGGTCTTTGAAGGGACCGCTCCAACTATCCATACTCCGGAGAATCAAAGAAACTAAACCCCAGAGGCTACTGCAGTTGAGTGCGTACCGTATCACCATTGTTAACCATTAATAACTAATATTAATTACTTTCAGTTCTTTTTACTGTGTTGTTTTTGGAAGTTTTCTTCAATGAAGAGAAACACAACATGTTTGTTTAATTTCCATGCCCTTTCCTGTTGTATCTTTATTCCCCATTATATTTTATCCAATTCACACGAGAGAAGGTAAAACATTTTTTCATAAATGTAAGGAATTTATTTTCAGTGCCTTTATCAATGTCTTTATCTGTGAGATCTAACATGATCCAGTCATGCAAACAGTGACTATCATAAAAGGCTTACAGAGGATGTCCTTGCTGAATAAAGGTCAACTATGTCTGTTAAAAATAAAGATGTTAAGCTGAAGATCTGATTATCAACTGATGCTACTGTCTGGTCCACTTTTTAGTTGACAGCTATTTTTTTCCCCTAAAAGGATTGATGCTGCTTGCCAGTTGAATGTTTTAATAAGTAATAATGACAATTTTTGTTTTAACATTGCAATTTATTTTCGTACACCACTGTTTCCTTTCTGACATTGTTTTGTGCAATTGTTAATGAACATCTCTGTTTCCAAAACATTATTTCCTGGTTTGAAAACAGATTGCTCATTATTGGGAGACATTCATGAATGTGACATTTGCAAGACAGTAGTAAAGAATTATTTAATAGTACTGTGATATTTATAGATAAATAATATATTAATTTATGTTCCTTTTAACAGGAATAATGATGGTGGAGAATTGAAAGTTGGCTTCATCACAGGCAAATTCATTGCCCCCCACTTCATTATGCAAATATTCACTGCCACCAGGTAGATGAAGACTAGATGTTGTTTAGGGCTTGTTTCATTGAATACTTCATTATCAAAAGATCTGTGGTGAAAGAAAACTCCAGATATGTGAGATGAGAATTGGCTGTGGTTTGGTTTTATGTTCACAACATCATAAATTGTGAAAGTACACTTCGTGGTCATTTTATTAGGTGCACTTGGTAATGCAAATATCTATTCAGCCAATCATGTGGTAGCAACCCAATATGTAAAAGATGCAGACATGGTCAAGAGGTTCAGTTGTTGTGCAGACCATATACCAGAAATGTGATCAAAATAACTTTGATCATGGAATAAGACCATAAGACATAGGAGCAGAATTAGGTCTCTCAACCTATAGAATCTGCTATGTCATTCCATCATAGTTGATTTATTATCCCTCACAAACCCATTCTCCTGCCTTCTCCACATAACCTCTTACACACTGACTAACCAAGAACCTTCAAATATACTCAAGGACTTGGCTTCCACAGCCATATGTGGTAATAAATTCCACAAATTCACCATCCTCTGGCTCAGGAAATTCCTTCTCATTTCTGTTCTAAATGGATGTCCCTCTATCCTGTGGCCATGCTTTCTGGTCCAAGACTCACCCACTATAGGAAATGTTATCCCCACATTCACTCTATCAAGGCTTTCAATATTCTATAAGTTTCAATGAAATTCCCCCTCATTCTTCTGAACTCTAGTGAGTACAGGCCCAGAGTTATCAAATGCTTCTGATATTTAACCTTTTCATTCCTGGAATCATTCCCATGAGCCTCCTCTGTACCTTCTCCAATACCGGCACATCTTTTCTCAGATAAGGGACCCAAGACTGCTCACAATACTTCAAGTGTGGTCTGACCAATGTTATAAAAAAGCCTCATCATTACATCCCTGCTCCTATATTCCAGTCCGATTGAAATGAATGCAAACATTGCATTTGCCTCCCTTATCATTGACTTAACCTGCAAGTTAACCTTTACGGAACTCTGCACGAGGACTTTCAAGTCACTTTGAATCTCAGATTTTTCAATTTTCTCTCTATTTAGAAAATAGTCTACACCATTATTCCTTCTATCAAAGTGCATGGCCATACACTTCCCCACACTATATGCCATCTGCCACTTCTTTGCCAATTCTCCCAATCTGTCCAACTCCTTCTGCAGACTCCCAGCTTCCTCAACATTACCTCTACCTATCTTTGTGTCATCTGCAAACTTGGCCACAAAGCCATCAATTCCATTATCCAAACCGTTGACATATAACATGAAAAAAAGCAGTCCCGATATCAACCCCTGGGGAACTCCACTTATCACCAGCAGCCAATCAGAATAGTTCCCCTTTATTCTGACTCTTTGCTTCCTGCCTGTCAGCCAATCTTCTATCCTTCCTAGTATCTTTCTTTTAATGCCATAGGCTCTTAACTTGTTAAGCAGCCACATGCGTGGCACCTTGTCAAAGGCATTCTGAAAATCCAAGTAAACCACATTCAGTGACTCTCCTTTGCCTATTCTGCCTGTTATTTCTTCAAAGAGTTCAAACAGATTTGTCTGGCAAGATTTCCCATTAAGGAAACAATGCTGACTTTGGCCTACTTTATCATGAACCTCCAACTACCCTGCAACATCATCCTTAATAATGGATACCAACATCTTCCCAAGCACTGAAGTCAGACTATCTGGTCTATAACTTCCTTTCTTCAGCCTCCTTCCTTCTTAAAGAGTGGAGTAACATTTGCAATTTTCCTGACTTCTGGAACCATTCGAGAATCTAGTGATTCTTGAATGGTCATTAATAATGCCTCTACAATCTTTTCAGATACCTCTTTTAGAGCTGTGGGGCGTAGTCCATCTGGTCCAGGTGACTTATCTATCTTCAGACTTTTCAGTTTCACAAGTAACTTCTTAGTAATAGCAACTACACTCCTGCCCCCTAACACTCTCAGCTTTCTGGCAGACTGCTAGTGTCCTCCACAGTCAAGAATGATGCAAAATACTTACTGAGCTCATCTGTCATTTCTTTGATCCCCATTACTACCTCTCCTGCATCATTTTCCAGCAGACCAATATCTATTCTTGCTGCTCTTTTACTCTTTATAAATCTGAAAAAAAGCTTTTGGTATCCTTTTTAATCTTATTGGCTAGCTTACCTTCATATATTATCTTTTCATTCCTTATGGTTTTTCTAACTTCCTGCTAATTTTTGCTCAATTATATGGCCTCTCTTTTGCTTTTATGCTGTCTTTGACTTCCTTTAACAGCCACGGTTACCTCGCCCTCCCTTTAGAATACTTCTTCATCTTTGGGCTGTATTTATCCTGCACTTTCTGAATTTCCCCCAGAAATTCCAGCCAGTGCTGTTCTGCTGTTATCCCTGCTAGTGCCCTCTTCCAATCAATCGGAATCAGGTTTATTATCACAGGCAGGTCTCGTGAAATTTGTTAACTTAGCAGCAGCAGTTCAATGCAATACATAATATAGAAGAGAAAATAAAATATTAATAATAAATAAGCAAATCAATTACAGTGTATCTACACTGAATAGATTAAAAATTGAGCAAAAAACAAAAATATTATATATTAAAAAAGTGAGGTAGTGTCCAAAGATTCAATGTCCATTTAGGAATCGGATGGCAGAGGGGAAGAAGCTGTTCCTGAATCGCTGAGTGTGTGCCTTCAGGCTTCTGTACCTCCCACCTAATGGTAACAGTGAGAAAAGAGCATACCCTGGGTGCTGGAGGTCCTTATTAATGGATGCTGCCTTTCTGAGTCACCGCTCCCTAAACATGTCCTGGGTACTTTGTAGGCTAATACTCAAGATGGATCCGACTAAATTTTCAGGCTCCAGAAGTCCATAAGATATAGGAGCAGAATTAGGCCATCCAGCCCATCAATTCTCTTCCACCATTCCATTATGGCTGATCCAGGATCGCACTCAACCCCATATACCTGCCTTCTTGCCATATCCTGACTGATCAAGAAACTATCAACTTCCACTTGAAATGTACCCATGGACTTGGCCTTCACTGCAGTTTGTGGCAGAGCATTCTGTAGATTCACTACTCTGGCTAAAAAAAAATTCTTTTTACATTTGTTCTAAAAGGTCACCCCTCAATTTTGAGGCTGTGCCCTAAAGTTCTGGATACACCCAACATAAGAAACATGCTCTCCACATCCACCCTATCTAGTCCTTTCAACATTTGGACGGTTTCAGTGAGATCCCCCTAGGTCAATAGCGGACCCATTACTGACCTCTGAGGAATACCACTAGTCACCGGCAGCCAACCAGAAAAGGCCCGCTTTATTCCCACTCGTTGCCTCCTGCCTGTCAGCCATTGCTCTATCCATGCCAGTATCTTTCCTGTAATGCCACAGAATTTCATCTTGTTAAGCAGCCTTGTGTGTGGCACCATATCAAACGCCTTCAGGAAGTCCAAGTAAATGACATCCACTGCCTCTCCTTTGTCCACCCTGCTTGTTACTTCCTTGAAGAACTCTGGCAGATTTGCCAGGCAAAATCTCCCTTCACAGAAACCATGCTGACTTTGACTTATTTTATCATGAGTCTCCAAGTACCCCAAAACCTCATCCTTAATAATAGACTCCCAACAGTTTCCCAACCACTGAAGTTAGGTTAACTGGCCTATAATTTCCTTTCTTTTGCCATCCTCCCTTCTGAAAGAGTGCAAATGACATTTGCAATCATCCATTCCTCTGGGACCATGCCAGAATCAATTAATCCTTAAAAGATCATGACCAATGCATCCGTTATTTCTTCAGCAACCTCTCTCAGGATTGTGGGATGTAGTCCATCTGGTTCAGGTAACTTATCCACCTTATGACCTTTGAATTTGCCTAGCACTTTTTCCTTTGTAATAGCAATGGCACTCACTCCTGCTCTCTGACACTCACGGATCTCTGGCACATCGCCAGAGTCTTCCACAGTGAAGACTGATGCAAGGTGCCCATTAAATTCATCTGCCATTTCATTGTCCCTCATTACTTCCTCACCAGCATAATTTTCCAATGGTTCAATATCAACCCTCCTCCCCTTTATTCTTTTTATAACTAAAAAAAACTTTTAGTATCCTGTTGCTACTTCACCCTCATATTTCATCTCTCCCTTTCTAATTGCTTTTTAGTGCCTTTTGTTGGATTTTAAAAGATTCCCAATCATCCAACTTCCCACACACTTTTGCTACCTTATATGCCCTTTCAATAGACAGTAGGTGCAGGAGTAGGCCATTCAGCCCTTCTAGCCAGCACCGCCATTCACTGTGATCATGGCTGATCATACACAATCAGTACCCCGTTCCTGCCCTCTCCCCATATCCCTTGACCCCGCAATCTATAAGAGCTCTATCTAACTCTCTCTTGAATGCATCCAGAGACTTGGCCTCCACTGCCTTCTGGGGCAGAGCATTCCACATATCCACCACTCTCTGGGTGAAAAAGTTTTTTCGCATCTCTGTTCTAAATGACCACATTCCTTAGGCTATCCTGCGCCTTGTGAACTATTCTCAGAAACTTCAGCCCATCTCTGCTCTGCCATCATCCCCACCAGTATCCTCCTCCAATCCACCTGGGCAAGCTCCTCTCTCACACCTCTGTAATTTCCTTTATTCCATTGCAATACTGATACATGTGACTTATGCTTCTCCCTCTCAAGAGTCTTTTTACCCTTGCAGTTTTTTTTAACTCTACCTACAAAGATTCTACATTTTCTGATCCTATTTCACCTCTTTCTATGGATCTGATTTCATTTTTTACTAACAGAGCCACTGTGGTGACCCACCTGTCTGGAAACGCCCCCCGTGCTGACTGCTCCTGTGGCTCCTCCCACAGCCCCTGTATAAAGGCGATTGGAGGCACTGCTCCTCCCTCAGTCTCCAGGATGTTGTGTGATGGTCTCTTGCTGCTGACAGTGCTTTCTTCCAGCTAATAAAAGCCTATCTCGCCTCACGTCTCTGAGAGTTATTGATGGTGCATCAGCCACCTCACCCACTGCCGATCTGCCCATCCTTTCGATACAGTGTGCCTTCTTGGGACACTGAGTGCTCAACTATGATCTTCTTTCAGCCACAACTCATTAATGCCCACAACATCAATCTCTAACTGTGCTACAAGATCATCGACCTTATTCCTTATATTGCATGCATTCCTGCTCCTCAGTCTCTTCCCTGACTCCCTGTACTCTCTATGCAGGGCTGCTTCCCCCCCCCCCCCCCCCCCCGTGTCATTGGTGCCAATGAGCATCATGACCTCTGATTGCTTATCCTTCTTCTTGAGAATCTTCTGCAGCCACTCTGAGACATCCTGGATTCTAGCATCTGGGAGGCAACACACCATTCTGGCTTCTCTTTTGCGGTCACAGAATTTGCTGTCCTTCACCTAGGTAACTATTGTCACTGTCGCTCTGCCTTCCCTGCTGAGCCACAGTGACACTGGCCTGGCTGCTGCTGCTAGTGTGCCCTTGTAGGTTGTCCTCCCAGTGGTATCCAAAGGAGTATACTTGTTGCTAAGGGGAATGGCCACAGGGGAAACCTGCACTGACTGTTTGCTTCCTTTGCTTCTCCTGGTGGTCAATCATCTACTATCTGAAACCTGCACTCTGTGTGTGACCACCTCAGTAAAAGTCTCTGTTATGAAGTTAACAGCTTCCAGTGATGGTCCTGAGTGCATTGCCCACAGCTGTACTTCCTTGACCTCGTCAGTCAGGAGCTGAAGTTGGAAGCACTTCCTGCAGATATAGTCATCGATTACGGTACATATTTTGCCTTTTAGCTCTCTTATAGCTAGGAGGACGCTTTTGTTTAAATGGAAAGATGTTCTTCCTCCTACTCATGCTCAATGGCTATGCGATGTTATGTCATGTTTAGCTTTAGAGAAGACTCGTTGTTCAATTTCTGAATCTCGTCAGGACTTTCAAACACTGTGGGGACCTTTTCTGAATTATTTTCAAAACCTTCAATTCGTTATTTAAACAGATGTTGACTATTATTAATTTTTATTATATAAGAAGGTATTTACCTTCTTTTATCCTTAATGAACAGCTTCGGTCTTGGTAGGGGTTAGATTTTTTTTCTTTTGTAATAAATTAATATAGTTTAATATAACTTGATTAACATATGAATATGGGATAATGTATTGTTATTATGAACAGATATAATGTAACTGGTGTTTTTTAAATCATTTCTGACCTTATATACACTTTCTTGTACTCTGTATTCTTCTAATAAAAATATTAGAAAAGATGTAGTCATCAGGGATACTTATAGGTATCCTGAAATTCCGCATCTCACAAGAGGAGCGTTCTGGTGCATGAACTACCATCTTGCCTACACTTGTTATACCTCTGACTTCTCAAACATAAGTTCTAGCCTGCCCCTGTTCTTGCCCAAGCCTGTTGAGCCAAAGGAAGTCCATTTTAACGCTGTTCACTCTAATAATGGCTGCTCCATTGAATGATTGTTGATGCCAGACTGGGTGGTTTAAAGCATCTCAAAACCACTGATCTGGGATTTTCACACAGGACATTCTCTAGAGTTAACAGAGATGGGTGTGCAAAACAAAAAAAAAAGTACAGTGAGCGGCAGGCAGTTCTGGGGGCAAAAACACCTTGTTAATGAGAGGGTCGGAGGAGAATGGCCAGACTGGTTCAAGCTGACAGGAAAGTGGCAGTCACACAAATAACCATGCATTACAACAAATAAAAAAAATAAAGCTCATGGTATGGAAGGGAGAGTGGCAAATGGATCCAAAACTGGCTTAATGGTAGGATGCAAGGGGTAATAGTTGATGTGTTTTTTCTGGTATCTCCTAAGTCATCTTTCCAATAGTGTAATAATGTCACTTGTCAATATTTCTGGCTCTCCTCATTTTTCACACATCCTTGTCCTTTCTGAAATACACTGTGAACAGTAATATTTAGTTTCCACATGACTTAAGAATTGCAAATCAGGTGTTAGCTCAAGATTTGTCAATTTTGCACTACGTGTTGAATGTGTCTCGATTTTTTACATGTGTTTTTCTGATACCGTATTCTGCCAGTATACTGTATGAGTGGAAGCTAGAACAGAAGCACCCAGATAAATAAAATAAATGGTTAAGAACAGATGTTTGCTCTGTCTTTCAAGGGTTCCTAACAATCTTCTATCAGTTATTTTGGAAGAGAAGGGTCCTGACCTGGAAGATGTGGAGCTGCTTCTTACATACATGCAGCTTGACCACTGCAGAATGCTTAAAAGAACTATGGCCTAGAAATGAGTAATTTCTTTGGAGAAGTGAAGTGGGGCAGGGAAGGGGGTGAAGCAAGAGTGAACTGCAGACTTCACCAGCTAGGTGTGAGCCTGTGAGAGTTGAATTCATTATAATAGCCAATTCTAGGCTCTCTATATGCACTCACCATATGGACACATGCTCTCACCACATGCTCTCTATATTGACACTACCATAATATGCTTTTCTTCCATGATTTCCCATCATAGCAGAAGGTGGTAGATGTGGTGGAGTAAGGTCATGGGATGGAGCATGTTTAGGAAGTGATGATTAGAGCAGTGGAGTGGAGATGGCAAGGAGAGGTTAGTAGGAAGATCAAGGGTGAGAAAAAATTGGAGGCTGAGATGGAGATAAGACCAGAGTGAGATGTTAAGGAGATTGGGTGGGCTAGGTAGAAAATTGTTGGAAATTGGGAGGTGCTTGGGAGGTAAAATGGGGAAATTTTGGAGAGGTCAAGGGCAGGATTGATGGTATGAAAATTGGTCGAAGATTGGCACAACTTTGGGGGAGTGTTCAAAGTGAGTAACAGGTATAGGCAGGTAGGAGCAAATGAGGTACTTGAGGAGTATAAGAAATGCAAGAGAAACTTAAGAAGGAAATCAGGAGGGTTCAAAGAAGAAATGAGGTTGCTCTAACAGACAAGGTGAAGGAGAATCCTCAGGACTTCTACAGATATATTAAGGACAAAAGGATAGCAAGAGACAAAATTGGTCCTATGGAAGATCAGAGTGGTAATCTAGGTGTGGAGCCAAAAGAAATGGGGGAGATCTTAAATGTATTTTTTGCATCTGTATTTACTCTGGAGACAGACACAGAGTCTACAGATGTGAGGCAATGCAACAGCAAGGTTATGGACCATATACAGATTACAGAGGAACAGGTGTTTGCTGTCTTGAAGCAAATAAGGGTGAGTAAATTCTCTGGGCCTGACAAGGTGTTCCCCTGGACCCTGTGAGAGGCTAGTGCAGAAATTGCAGGGCCCTAACAGGGATATTTAAAACATCCTTAGTGACATGTGAGTTGCCAGAAGACTGCAGGATAGCTAATGTTGTTCAGTTGTTTAAGAATAAGCCAGGAAATTATCAACTGGTGAGTCTGACATCAGTAGTGGGAAAGTTCTTGGAAAATATTCTAAGAACCAGATAAATATGTATTTAGATAGACAGGGACTGATTAGGGATAGTTAACATGACTTTGTGTGTGGTAGATCATGTCTAACCAATCTTATTGAGTTTTTTTGAGTAAGTTACCAGGAAATTTGATAAAAGCAAGACAGTGTACATTGTCTACATGGACTTTAGCAAGGCCTTTGACTGGATCCTGCATGGGAGGTTGGTCAAGAAGGTTCAGTTGCTCAGCATTCAAGATGAGGTGGCAAATTGGATTAGACATTGGCCTCACGGGAGACACTAGAGAGTTTTAGTTGATGGCTGCGTGTTTGACTGGAGGTCTGTTATAGTGGTGTCCCAGAGGGATTAGTGCTAGGTCTATTGTAGTTTGTCATCTACACCAACAATTTGGATGATGATGTGGTAAATTGTACGGGTAAATTTGCGGATGACACCAAGATTGGAGGTGTAATGGACAGCGAGGAAGATTATCAATGCCGAGTGTGATCTGGACCAGCTGGAAAAACGGGCTGAAAAATGGCAAATGGAATTTAATGCAAACAAATAAGAGGTGTTCCATTTTGGGAGGACCAACCAGGGTAGGTCCTATATGATGAGCAAAAGGGTACTTGGAGTGTGATAGTACAGAGGTATCTGGGAATACAGATGCATAATTCCTTGAAAGTGGCATCACAGATAGATAGGGTGGTAACGAAAGCTTTTGGCACTTTGGACTTCATAAATCAACATTATACTGAAGTTGCATATGATGTTGGTAAGGTCTAATTTGGAGTATTTTGTCTAGTTTTGGTCACTTGCCGACAGGAAAATGTAAATAAGATTGAAAGAATGCAGAGAAAATTTACAAGAATGTTGCCAGGACTTGAAGACCTAAGTTATAGTGAAAGGTTGAATAGGTTAGGGCTTTATTCCCTAGAATGTAGAGGATTGAGCAGAGATTTGACAGAGGTATTCAAAATTATGAGGGGTATAGATAGGGTAAATGCAAGCGGGCTTTTTCCACTGGGGTTGAGTGAGACTACTAGAGGTCATGGATTAAGGGTGAAGGGTGAAATATTTCAGGGGAACATGGGGGAGAGTTTCTTCCCTCAGAGGGAGGTGAAGTGTGGAACAAGCCTCCAGCACAAGTTGTGGATGCAGGGTCAATTTCAACATTTAAGAGAAATTTGGATAGGTATGTTGATGGGATGGGTGTGGAGGTCTATGGTCTGTGTGCAGGCCGATGAAACTAGGCAGATTAATGGTTCGGCATGAACTAGATGGGCTGAAGGGCCTGTTTCTGTACTGTCGTGTTCTAAGACTCTATCACTCTAAATCTTTCCCCTTTCATCTTGTATCTGTGCCCTGTAGTGTTGGAATCCCTGACCTGGGGGAGAAACACTA
This sequence comes from Hemitrygon akajei, assembly GCF_048418815.1. Classification (NCBI taxonomy): domain Eukaryota; kingdom Metazoa; phylum Chordata; class Chondrichthyes; order Myliobatiformes; family Dasyatidae; genus Hemitrygon; species Hemitrygon akajei. The sequence continues at coordinate 45,141,011 of NC_133125.1, forward strand.
TGACCATCTACATTATTCATACCCTTCATAATTTTGTAAATGTCTGTGAATTCACCTCTCATTCTCCTATGCTCCAAGGAATAAAGATCCAGTGTAGCCAAACTCTCCTTATAACTCAGATCCTCTACTCCAGGCAGCATCTTCTTAAACCTCTGCATTCTCTCAAACTTGAGAATGTCTTTCCTATACCCACTAAACAAAAACTACATAATACACCAAGTGCGATCTCATAACTGCAATACAATGTCCCTGGACTCCCAAACTTGATGGCCTGACTGTTGAATGGCAATATGCTAAATGCCCCCTTCATCACATTGTCTACATGTGTTGCCCCTTTCAGCAAACTATGCACTTGTGATCTCCAGGTCCCTCTTTCCCACAGCACTCATCAATGCCCTGCCATTCACTATATAGGTCCTACCCTGGTCTGATTGTCCAAAATACATCACCTCACACTTAACTAAGTTTAATCCATTTTCCATTCCTCAACCCATTTCTCTAACCAATCAAGATCTCTTATCAGCAAGACCCCCTAATTTAGAATCATCAACAAACTTGCTAATCATACCAGATACATTAAAATCCAAATCATTTACATAAATAATGAATAAGGGAAGTCCCAACACTGATTCCTGGGGCACCCACTAGTCACCAGTTGCAGAATTAACCATCATACTCTGCCTCATACCATCGAGGTAATTCTGAATTCACTTCGCTCCCTCAAAATCCCATGCAAGCTCATCTTCCAGATCAGCCTGCCATGCAGAACCTTATTAAAGTCCATATAGACACCATCCACTGCTCTATCTTCATCAATTTCCTTAGTTACCTCTTCAAAAATTCCAAAATATTCATCAACCATGACCTCCCATATACAAAATGGTACTGACTATTCCTTATTAGGTCTTGACTATCCAAGTGATGGTGGATCTTGTCCCTTAGAACTCCCTCCAGTAACATCCCTACAAGTAAGTAAAGCTCACAGACCTGTAGTTACCTGGTCTGTCCTTGACATCTTCTTAAACAATGGAACAACTTTAGCCACCCTCCGATCTTCTTGAACATCACACTGGCCAATGACAAAGCAAATAACAAGGGCCTCCATGATTTCTTCCTTGGTCTCCCATAAGGTCCAGGGATGAACTGGTTCAGACCCTGGGGATTTGCCTACCATAATGTACTTCAAGCCTGCATATGCCTCATTCTTCATAATAAGCATATGATCCAAGACCTCACTACTTATCAACAGTATTCTCCGTAGTAAACATAGAGGAGAAATAGATGTTAAAATTCTCAGCCATCTCCTGCACTTCACACACAGACAATGTGATGGGGTTTAAGAGGACCTAATCTCTCCCAACTCACCCTCTTACTGTTAATATAACTGAAGAACCTCTTTGGATTACCTTTAAAACTACCTTCCAAATCCAGTCAACTCCAGCTGGATCCTGCCTAATGCCCACAAAGATGGTTCTGGTCCTCTTCAGGGCTTTAACCTATGGACCTGTTCTATACCTGCTCTATCTTTGTCCATAGCTCTTTTAGAACTAATAGAATTGTAATCACTAGCCCCAAAGTGGTCCCCAATTGCCACTCAGCCCATCTCATTCCCTAAGAGGTGGTCCGGTATTGTTTTCCCAGGTAGAATTTTCTATATATTGTATGAGGAAATTGTATTGGATGCATTGCACAAATTCTGCTTCATCCAAACCTTTTGTACTCTGGGTGGCCCAGCTGATATGAGGAAAGTTAAATTCTTCCACCAGCAGTACCCTTCTATTCTCACAACTGTATGCAATTTCTCAACAAACTTACTGATAATTGCTATGATATGGTCTATGATATAACTCTACTAAGTTGACCCCACTCTTCTTATTTCTAAGTTCTACTCAAATGGCTTGATTAGATGACCTCTCAGGAATATTTCCTCTAAGCACTGTTATTATGTAATCTCTTATCTAAAAGCAAAGCTCCCTCTAGTCCTACCTATACCTCTGTCACATGTACAGCATCAGTATCCCAGAGAATTGAGCTGCAGTCCTACCCTTCTCTCAGCCACGTTTCTATTATGGCTCCAACATGCCAGTCCCTAGAGGTATCCTATGCCCTCTGTTCATCTACCTTACCTATTAAGCTATGTGGAATGTGATTATCAGTGATTAAAGAAAACAGAAGTTATTTTACAGAAGAACAGCCTATCCTGTAACATCTTATCACTACAGTATTTCTCGGAAACTATCAAGGTACACATGGGTCCTTAAAGTAATATAGATACAAGCTTTAATCCTCAGGTTAAAATCTTTATGGGCAGTCACAACCTGTTCTATTTGTCAGTCATATTTACGTGATTGAAAATCATGGAAGTGATAATGACAGGATGATGTCACTGTCCATTTCCAATAGTTCCACGTGTGTGAATATCTCTGCATGGAGGACCACACCACAACTTAAGGATCTTGTTTCTTTAATATAAATTTTTAAAATTCTTGTTATATGGGATACATGAAATGATTTTTGATCTAATACTATAAAATCTCATTTCCATATAAATTGGTACTTCACTGGTTTCCTTGGAAATAAAAGCACAAGATCATTTTCACCATCAGTGGCTTCCTACCACCAGAACCAAAGTGATGAAGGACGTATGAAATTCAGAAGCTGCATTAATATAGTTTAAAATGCCAGGCATTATGTCTCAAAGTGCAAACACCAAATAATATATATAGTCAACTAGATGTTAGTGAAACAATGAGAGTTGTAATAGGTCACTTCTAAAATTATTGATAAATATATATTAAAAACAGAATGAGCAATAAAATTTATCCAGCTCATACTTACTGTTAATCCTAAAATTAACAACTTATTTACACCAGTGTCAACCTTTATGTTTGTCTGCAAAATGCAGAAACACTGGGAGTGGACAGAAATTGAATTTACAGAATCTAATTACCCAATGAAAAACTGCCAGCTTCCAACTTTAATCCCAGTTCACTACAATGAAGTTAGGAAGCCCCTATGGGTGAAGTAAACTGACTATGTGTTAATTTGAGATTCCCAAGCTTAATTCAGGATTCCCAGTGAATCACTTGGAGAACACAATATCTCTGGACAGTATCTGAGGAGCTGATAAACAAATCTGTCTGTTAAAATCAGAGCCTCATGGTACTGAGACACATCCTAGGATGTACTGGGACACATCACCAGTGATGTAACCTGGGGTCATGGGTATTTTGGGTCTCTCAACATCAGACACCCTCGCCCAGTCTACCGAGCCACAGTTGATCAGGCCCTGGCTTGTGACCCACCTGCATTTGTCCACTGGTCATACCTCTTGATCAATAGCTGTCCAGAGGCTTGCTCACCAGAGCACCTATCTTGAGTCATTCTGTAAAGCCCTTTTTTTTCAGGAGATGATTTAAGGGTGAAGGCAACATGGCCAACGTAAAACAGAACAGTTTTAATTTAAATTATTTGAAAATAACACATCTGATCAATTGCTATTTCCTGCACAAAATGATAAAAGGCATTGAAGAGTATATAGTGAGAAACATTCCCCAATGGAGGAGGTTTCCACGACCAGAAGACATTGGTTTAACATTGAGATATAATAGGTTTAGAGGGGATCTGAGGAAGAGTTTTTCACCCAAAGGATGGTTGCAATCTGGAACGCACTGCCAGAGGTGCAGAGGAAGGTAGGTACTAGCACAAAATTTAGGAAGCATCTGAATGAGCCTTGAATCAACAAGACATCATAGGCTATGGACCAAGTGTTGGTAAATGGGATTAGTATAAATATGTACTTGATGGTGGACATAGATAGGGTACACTGAAGGACTCGTTTCAGTTTTGCTTGACTATGACATTAAGAGATTAAAATAGAAACTGCTGCATATTAAGGATTAGCTGCAAAACCATATCAGCTGATATATTTTTCTAATTTTAAAGCAATGATAAGAAGATAATAATTCTGCTGCCAAGGTTTTAGCAAGCTCTGGGGCACAACATTTCCATTTCCGATGTGCCTTGCTCTATGGCACCTTCTGCAGGGGGCTTGTGGCATCCAGAGACATCGACATATCCTGGTTGCTGAGCAACCAATCAATCTATAGAGTTCTGAAAACACCTTTTCCAAAAAGCTCTAATTTTCATAACCCATTAAAAATTTACATTGGGTAAAATTTACATTGTAATAATGTTGATTAAGATACTATTATCTTTAATTTATAGATAAATTATCATAAACATTAAAAATATTTATGAAATGATTTTAAAGTCCATGAATGTTGAAATAATTTCTCCGATGGAATTGGACTCCAGGGAAGGAAAGTTAGTTTTTCAGGATGGATAAGGTTATTCAGAGCAATAATGGCTCTATCTGCCTTAGACAAGCCAATTTAGCAGTATAAATTTCCTTGCTTTTTACAAGAACAATCAGTGAAGTGTTGAATTTTTCACTATTTCGTTGATTGTGTGCTGATTGAAAAGGCAAAGATTTCAACAGTACATCATGTGGAAAAGGATATAACTGATAGTTTCTTCTGAATTTAACTGCAAATGGTATAAGTTGCTGTCAGTTTTAGAAAATAATGATAGCAAATACTGACAGCTTATTGTCATGACAACTAAAATGAATGGCCAATATTGATTTGGTACAATGATTTTTCACTACAGGGATGTTTTCAGTATTTCTGAATTATTCAGCAATGTTTACTTTAAACTGAGCTGTTCCATAAAATCATACTTAGGATATTTTAATGACATGTAAACAATTGGATAAGTGGAAGAATGTCAATGATATTTTGTGCATTTTTAAAAAGCTATCATCTGTACATCACACCAATTAAGCAACATGATCTAATCTCCGTAATGTACGTCTGAGAGGGTATATACCAGCTTACCAGCTTTCAACAACCGATGATCTCACGAATGCTAAATGAATTAGCAGAATTTTGTATGCATTATGCTCCTGTTACAGCACTTAAAAATTATGGACCAATTTATGCATAAATAAATAGCTGTGTAATGTATATGAATAAAGTAGTCAATATATTTTAAACTATAGATTATAATAGGAATCTTTTTTTATCTATCGGTATATGTCATCAATGGTAATGAGCAGGACTTAATACTCAACTTTAATTTGCCCTCGAGAAATTGGTGTTGGGAGACATATTGAACTGCTGAACACCTTATGATGAAGATACACCAATTGTTTGACTAGCTATGGAGTCAAACCACGGTAAGGATGGTATCTATTACTGTACTCATAATTTAGCTCTCCCAAAAAGCTGACTGAAAGTGTTCTTATTTATTCCAGAAGGGGGAGACATATGGCTGAAATTCAAATACAAAACAGTGTCTTAAACAGCAATACACAAGTATTTTTCTTTGTTTTGAAATATACATTCAATATTTCTTCGTCCTTTGACCTCAGTCAGATTAAATTCAGCTGAACAATTTCAGGCATAGGGGCACCTGGAATGAAATGATTCTCTATAAGATATTTGTCTATAGATTTTGTAGTTCAGCCATGTTGACTTGGCATGTACTCTTTCCAATAAAGCTGGTAAGTTACCTATATTTATTTGGGAGTACACACTTCTTTGCCTTAAACTCCTCTTCACCACCCTCCTCACCCCTCATTCCACACACCTTCCACACACATCAACCCTATTGGAAGAACTGATCCCAATTCTCATGTTATGAGTTTATGGCCCTTAATACTAATTCTCCCAGTCTGGTTCTGGTCCCACCCCTTATCACACCCATCACCACTACCATTATCACCAATGGCTGGTCTGCTAATCCTAGTCTCTCTCCCAATTTCCCAAACATTGTACTCCAAGGCAATCTTTCCCACTCCCTGCTCAACCACTGCACATGCCCATTTGGCCTGTAACCACTAACCACTGGCTCCTTGCCTTTAATATGAGAGCTAGCAGGCATGTTTGTGGTTTCACATATGCTCACCACTTAGTCAGTTGCATCAGAAGTTTGGTTTTCAGCCTGTGCATTTTCATCAGAGGGTCCATGTACCCAGTAATCACTTATTTAACACTGAGATCCATTAGAGTACAGTAGAATTTCTAGACAAGAAGTCATAAAAAAGATTTGGATAAAATTAAAAGATCAGTTAATTACAGCTATTTGCATTTATTTTCTGATAAAAATATTGAAAATTGCATGCAATGTTTAATGATACAACATAAAGCAGCCTATCTTTGCTCTAGTTGCATTATCTAGTAGTAAAACAAAAAGGTATTTTGATTTCATGGTTTCAAGACAGCAACACACTTCATAACAAATACATTTGAAATGTGGTCATTATTAAATAGTAGCAAACCATTGGCATGGTGTACCACAAACAGCAATGAAATAGATGAACACCTAACAGTTCAGGGCATCCTATTGAGTGGCTCTTTAGTTGAACTTTATCTCTCAACCTTCAGTTTAAGGTTCTTTAGTGGGTCTGCAATATGATAAACTGTGAGGAACCAGGGGATATGATATCACAGAGAATGCTAGAGGTTATAATCTGAAGCCAAGTTAGTTTTTGGTCCTAGAAAGATGCATCAGATGAGGTTGTGCATTGAGCTAGCCGAGGCCCTCATGGCTGCAAAATTTTATTATTCACAAGGCTCAAGGCATTGCCTTTCCAGACCTAATTCTTGGAAGGGCTTTACTTTCATGACCTGGGTTCTGGTGGTTGGGGGATGGGTGTGGGCCATCACAATAATGGAGTGAGCCAGAGTGTCAGCTATCCAGGACCTCAAGATTCAGACTGGGGGTAATTAAGTTGCTGGGGGGGAGGGGGGGGATGCTGAGAAATTTGGTGATTACCTGCTGAGAGATGGGTCATGTTTTAGGATATCAGGTTTTGGAGTATAAAGAACTGCTGTTGAGATGCATGTTTATTACAAAGAGAACTCAAGTGGGTTCTGAGTACTGATAATCACAGCCTGTGACCTGGTCTACACCCCATATAAATTATGCTGAAGTAGGTCTCAGATTTATTTTGAAGGTTTGCCTTTGCTACAATGTATGCAGAACCAAAATTATGGAAGTTATGTCATAATTATCATAATGATAATAGTGTTCTACCTTTCTGTGATGAATTTAATTCATAATTCACTCATAAGTACACTAATGTGTTAAAATTCACAGGGACATTAGCAGAATAAAATGAATTGCCCGGCAATTTGTGGCCATCTATAACTCATAAGGTATTTCTTCTTCAACAAACATTGCTGAATAATTTACATGTTAATAGCATACTTGCCAGATAGGCTGCATCTGTTTTATTTGTTGGTTAAAGGACCATTATAGAGTAGACTCCTAGTTCCTTGAAATTGTCCTGAGGGATCTTTCATATTCATCTGAGAGATAATGGGAGATAAAGCTGCTTTTTAATATCTGTGTAAAAGATATCAGTGCCAATAAATTAGCATTCCCTCAATAGAGCAGTCTTGATTATGTACTCAAACATTCAGAGTGGAATTTATTTCACAATGTTATGAATCTGTCAGTAACATTGCCCATTGAACCAACACTGATAGATTTTAGCAAATGACAAATTCCTTCTCCACAAGAAAATTCTTAGTTTTAATACATAGTTTAACTATCAGAAAGTATTAAACACATTTCTTCTCCTTCTTAACCAGCTCCTTGGGATTGAAACCAAAACAGAACATGCTGGAAAAGAAATAGCAGGGCAAACAGCATCTGAAAAGAAAGAAATGAACTGCCTGTATTTTGGATCTGTGACCTTTGATTAGAACTGGGAAAGAGAGAGAGTGATAAGTGTCTGGATTGAAGATGAATTATTTCCACTCCATTTTTATGATTCTGAGTTAACTGATGAGGTCAGTGTGTGAATTTCATAATCTTCCATTAATAGTTCAGATGATGGGATGGGCAGGTTTATAGTTTGTGAGGTAGTCTGCTCCTGCTGCTTACCCAGGGCCTCTTTGTGCTCCCAATGCATGGCTACTGGTTCTCAATGTCATTTTGACTGGCCTTTCTCCATGTTGAGTGTGCATGGACCAGATTTTCCCGGGAGTCAATGGAGGTATGGCATTTCTTTAAATGGTGTATCTTTTTCGTAGTCCAATTCAATTGCACCTCTACTGAGTCATAGAGCCATGCCTGGCCAACCTCTCCCTATCATTCAGGCCCTCTAGCCCTAGCAACATTCTCACAGATCTTTTCCACATTCTCTTTTCTTTGCACTCAGTCAGGTCATGAGGATTTATCCACTGTTACGAACCCCGTAACTGGGTCACTTACCAGCAAAGATAGAGACGTCCGTTGAAGTCTGATGATACTATTTTTAACAGTATTTATTAGTAAAAATACACAAAAATAATATCAATGCAAATATACAGATAATATACGTCGTCAATACTAAACCTAAAAGTGCGGGTATAATAATAATCAATAAGAAATAAGCTCTATCGTTGTCTAGGGGATAATGAATTGTCCGATGGAAATATAAAGTTCACTGCAGTTCCACATGGTTTTCGCTGTGTTGCACTTTGTTGGGGGGGGGGGGTGGGGGAGAGAGAGAGAGAGAGAGAGAAAGAGAGAGAGAGAGAGAGAGAGAGCGAGATAACATGGGAACATTTACCACTACGGGTTTCTCCAACCTTTATGATTTCGATCCGTCAGGTGTCTCATTGTCGTGGCCGTTCAATTGTGGCCTCTCCTTTAGCTAAACCGTTCTTCCGTGGTGAGGCCGCCACCCAGGCAAGGGAGGACGTACACGAGCCCCCCACTGGCTTTTGCTATAAAACGCTGTCACGGGATCTCTAGCGTTTCTCCTGGTGCGTCTAAAGGGGTTGTTCCCCAGACCCCTCTTTTATCCTTACTCACGGGGTCTCAGATGTCAATCAGGTTGGGATGATGCAATCCCTCAACTAGATCACTCTGGTTGTCCCCTGAGGGGTTTCAATGAATAGTGCAGTACTCAATACACAATTCCGTCTCCAAGAGACAATGGCCGTTATCAGTGGTTCCGTTCCGCTGATGTCAGGACACATTCCAAACCTTGTGTATTCTGGATGTCTCTCTCTCTCATTTCCTGGGTCCCAGACCCGAAATAATAGCGACCTTGCGATTCTCAAAAAGGAGGGGGCGACTTTGTACCCTTCGGCCCCTCAGAGTTGCTTCACATTCGTAACACCACCCTAATGTGCTGAAACTTGGAAATACCAAATGTCCTCACCAATTGTTTCCTTTATCCCTTGATCAACTGTGATTTTCTCCTCCATAAGTACTGAGGAGAAATATTCATTAAGAATCCCACCTACAGTATCTCCTGCTGTTCGAAATACTGGCAGGTCTGCTGATGGAAACATTTATTTGGCTTCTAGAGAATAAAAAACTTGTTCACAAAAATATCAATTGTATAAAAATACTATCATCTTTAAAAACATATGCCTTTGTAAGATTTTTTGAAGAAATTTCTTTTTCAGATTTGAGAGAAATATTGAACAGCTTGGAAAATTTTACAAGAAAATTGTTAATTCTCTAACATATGTATTTTACAAGAGCCCTCTGTGCAAATGTAATTGAGGCACATTGAAGTTGGAAAGATACATGTCATGGGGTAATCTTGCATTGTATATTGTATTTGATATGATCAGCAGCAAATGGAGGTAGATAAAACATACTGCATGAAATCATTTAATTTTATTCATAAATCATTTTTATGTATAATTGGTCACTATTCTTCTTCCAAAAGAATCATACAAGAATCACCAGATTAAATCTTAGTACAGATAGTGTCACTCAAATCCCACATTTTCTTCATTCTTCTTTGCCGTAATGCTGCACCATACTTCCAGCAAATGTTTTAGACCATAAGATATAGGAGCTGAATTAGGCCATTTGGACAATTGAGTATTCTCCACCATATCAAACAACATAGAACATAGATTACAGGCCCCTCGGCCCACAATGTTGTGCCGACCTTCAAACCCTGCCTCCCATATAAACCCCCACCTTAAATTCATAGAAACGTAGAAAACCTACAGCACAATACAGGCCCTTCGGCCCACAAGTTGTGCCGAACATGTCCTTACCTTAGAAATTACTAGGGTTACTTATAGTCCTCTATTTTACTAAGCTCCATATACCTATCTAAAAGCCTCTCAAAAGACCCTATCGTATCCGCCTCCACCACCATTGCCGGCAGCCCATTCCATGCACTCAGCATTCTCAGAGTAAAAAACTTACCCCTGACATCTCCTCTGGACCTACTCCCTAGCACCTTAAAACTGTGTCCTCTTGTGGCAACAATTTCAGCCCTGGGAAAACCTGTGTCCTCTTGCGGCAGCCATTTCATCATGGCTGATCCATTTCCCTCTCAGCCTCAATCTCCTACCTTCTCATCGTATCCCTTTATGCCCTTAATGACTTGGCCTCCACAGTCACTTGTGCGATGCATTCCACAGATTCACCACTCTCTGGCTAAAGAAATTCCTCCTCATCTCCATTCTAAATGGACATCCCTCTATTCTGAGACGGTGTCCTCTCCCACCATAGGAAACTTCTTCTCCCCATCCACTCTATCGAGGCCTTTGCTGTAGCAGAGTTATTCTAAGGTTTAATTGGGAAAATTAAAATTTATATCACTTTGCATCTTGAACTAAATGCACCGCAGCTTTGGCAATTGGGCTGCAATACACAGACAACCCTTGCATCAACATGTGCTCAGAAGCTGAGATGGTAATTCATTCATTCAGTTAAGTATATCGAAAAATATGGTTTAGACTTCAAATCTGAAAAAAAGATTCCCGGTGTCCTGCTGTACAAGACTACCATCTGACAATATAGGTCTATGTTGCGATCCTGGAAAAAATACCAGGCTTTCCTATGCACACAAATCACCAGATAATTGACATTGATGATAAAATTCAACACCACCCCCATGTACCAGCACATCCTTTGGACGTTCAAGGAAAAGACCGTTTTGAGATCAATACCTCAAATCAAGCACAAAAATCAGGCTCCACCAGGCAGCAGTGACCTTTGCAGTCCTGTATTCATAAGCAACCTACACACTGACAGCTCAAAGCATTGGAGAGATATCGCCACTGCTACCTTTACAAAATCCCCTAAATTCACATGAAGAGGGGCAAATCATTGCCTGCTTCCTTGCCCAGGGCAATTTGTTCACATACCTGATACCAGAATCCTGAAACAGGCACACTTTGTCAAGCTCTGTCACAGAAAGAAGTTGCCAGATAGACTGAAGAAACTATCCAGAGATGTTCCCATGCCTTGCTGATATAGCATAATATCCCCATCGTTCCCTCCACATTCTACCGATTATCTGTCTACCAGGGTCAATTTACACAGGACATTGAACTTAGTAACCCGAACGTATTTATGATTAAAGAATCAATTGGAGCAACTGAAAGGAACCCATGCACTCGGTGGTAGAGTGTGCAGACCCCCACCTAGACAGCTCCCAAGGTCAGGATTGAACCTGGATATCTAGTGCTGTGACACAGCAGCAGCTCTACAAGCTGTTCCATTGTGTTGCCATCAGCTCTTGTGAATTCCTGGCCAAGTGTCACTCAAAGTGCAGATGAACAATTTGGACTGTCATTGAAAACATTCAGAGCCTCATTGGAAACATGTAGATGCTCCGTATAAAATTGAAAGCTTGCCTCCAATTCCCAAACTACCAAGCTGTCTGCACGATGAAGCACCTCCTGCCCCACTTGTGGCAAAGTCTACATCTCCCTTGATGGTTCCATAAGAATCCACAGAACTTTAGGGGAAGCTTAGACCATACGACCTTAAGATATAGGAGCAGAATTAGACCATACAGCCCATCAAGTCTGCTCCGCCATTTCACCATGGCTAATCCCTGATCCCAGATTCCACTCAACCCCATACACCTGCCTTCTCGCCATATCCTTTGATGCACTGACCAATCGGGAAATGATCAACTTCCACCTTAAGTATACCCACGGACTGGCCTCCATTGCAGTGTGTAGCTGAGCATTCCACAGATTCATGACTCTCCAGCTAAAAAAATTCTACCTTACCTCTGTTCTAAAAGGTCACCCCTCAATTCTGAGGCTGTGCCCTCTAGTACTGGATACCCCCACCAGAGGAAACATCATCTCCACATCCATCCTTTCAACATTCGGTAGGTTTCAATGAGATTCCCATGCATTCATCTAAATTCTAGTGAGTACAGGCCCAACACTGCCAAATGCTCCTCATATGTTAACCCTTCATTCCCAGCATCATCCTTCTGAACCTCCTCTGCACTCTCTCCAATGACAACACATCATTTCTGAGATATGGAGCCCAAAACTGTTGACAATACTCTCCGAAGTGTTGTCAGCACACCCAGGTGAGCACTCATGAAGATAAGATACTTGACTACTGTTACACTCCCTTCCGCAATGCTTACACAGCTCTCCTCTGCCCAGCTTTTGGAAAGTCTTCGATCCTGCTTTTGCCGACGTGCAAGCAGAAGCTGAAACAAGAGGCGGCCATAGTTAAAACCGTCTACTGTTGGTCCGACCAATTGGCCTCCATGCTGCAGGATGGCTTCGGTGACGTCGACTGGAATGTCTTCCATGATGAGGATGTCTCTGAGCAGTTTACCTTCTTGGTGATGTAATATTTTTATTGTCTTACTCAGTATCCGTCCCACGTTTTGAACGCGATCTTCCACCTTCTCAATTCGAGTCTCTGCCACCACTATTTTTTGATTGACGCTGGCGAGCTCTGACTTAACATCACGGAGCTGCTGTTTTATATCTTTCTGGACCTCCATTATTTCTTTCAGGATTTCGAAGATATTCGCCGCTTCGCCTGAGCGAGGCCCAGTATCCGCCTCGCTAGCACGCGGTCGGGTAGGAGAGCCGCTCGCTGCACTCCTCTCAGCCGCAGGCTCCGCAGTGTTGCTTTTTTTTATTTCCATTCTTTTTCCCCATTCTTGCCCCTCTTTTCAGTTCAAATATTTTTTGAAAAATATTATATTTGTTGGGATAATGGGGCTTAATACGCATTTTTCCGAAGGAGCTAGTGACTTAAGCTGCCATTCTCGACCATGACGTCACCGGAACCCATCTGCCATTTCTTTGTCTACCTCATCAGCATTATTTTCCAGTGGTCCAATATCAACTCTCACCTCCCTTTTACTCTTTATATAACTGAAAAATCTTCTGGTATACTGCCTTATAATATTGGTTAGTTTGCCCTCGTATTTCATTTTTTCCCTTCTTATAGCTTTTTAAAAATTCCTAATGATGGATTTTAAAAGCTTCCCAATCATCCGACTTCCCACTCACTCTTGCTACCTTATATGCCCTTTCCTTGGCTTTTATGCGGTCCTTAAGTTCCCTTGTCAGCTACAATTGCCTACCCCTGCCATTTGAGAACTTCCTCTCCTGTGGGACATATCTATCCTGTGTCTTGTGAACTACTTCCAGAACTTTAACCAGCCACCTCTGTTCTGCCACTATCCCCACCAGTATCCCCCTCCAATCCAGGTGGGCAAGCTCCTCTCTCATGCCTCTGTAATTCCCTTTATTCCATTGCAATACTGATGCTGTGACTTATGCTTCTCCCTCTCAAATTGCAATATGAATTCAATCATATTATGATAACTGTCTCCTAAGGGTTCCTCTACATTAAGCTCCCTAATAAGATCTGGGTTATTACACAACACCCAATCTAAGATAGCCTTTCCCCAAGTAAGCTCAAGCACAAGCTGCTCTAAAAAGTTATCTTGCAGGCATTCGACAAATTCTCTCTCTTGCAATCCAAAACCAACCTGATATTCCCAGTCCCCTTTCATATTGATGAGGATTACAATTGTGTCATTGCCCTTACTACATGCCTTCTCCAGCTCCCTTTGCAATCTCAATCCCACATCTTGGCTACTATTTGAAGGCCTATATATGATTCCCATAATGGTTTTTCTTACCCTTGCAGTTTCTTAACTCCACCCACAAAGATTCAACATTCTCTCAGCTTATGTCACCACTTTCTAAAGATGTAATTCCATTTCTTACCAATAGAGCCACACCACCACCCATGCCTTCCTGCCTGTCCTTTTGATACAAATTATATCCTTTGATGTTAAGCACCTAGCTATGGCAGTCTTTCAGCCATGACTTAGTGATGTCCACAACATCATACCGACCAAGCTTTAATTGTGCCACAACTTCATCCACCTTATTCCAAATGCTGCAATCATTTAAATACAGCACCTTCAGTCCTGCATTCTTCGCCCTTTTGAATTTTGCCTCTGTGGTGCAATTTAACTCTTTGCTCTGTCTGCATTTGTATCTGATCATTGGCTTGTCCTTCCTTACATTCATGTTATACTCATCATCTTCATCATCAACTTGTAAACCTGCTATCTCATCCTCAGCTCTATAATACTGGTTCCCATCCCCCTGCCATATTAGTTTAAACCACTTCCAACAGTTGCAGTAAACCTGCCTGGAAGAATATTGGTCTCCCTCGGATTCAGGTGCAACCCATCCCTTTTGTACAGGTCCCATCTGCCCCAGAAGAGGTCTCAATTATCCAGAAATCTGAATCCCTGCCCCCGCCCCAATTCTTCAGCCACACATTTATCTGCCACCTCATTCTGTTTCTATCCTCACTGTTGCATGGTACATAGAAACATAGAAAATAGGTGCAGGAGTAGGCCATTCGGCCCTTCGAGCCTGCACTGCCATTCAGTGTGATCATGGCTGATCATCCAACTCAGAACCCTGTACCTGCTTTCTCTCCATACCCCCTGATCCCTTTAGCCACAAGGGCCATATCTAACTTCCTCTTAAATATAGCCAATGAACCGGCCTCAACTGTTTCCTGTGGCAGAGAATTCCACAGATTCACCACTCTCTGTGTGAAGAAGTTTTTCCTCATCTCGGTCCTAAAAGGCTTCCCCTTTATCCTTAAACTGTGACCCCTCGTTCTGGACTTCCCCAACATCGGAAACAATCTTCCTGCATCTAGCCTGTCCAATCCCTTTAGAATTTTATACGTTTCAATAAGATCCCCCCTCAATCTTCTAAATTCCAGGCGGCAATCCAGAGGCTACTATCCTGGAGGTCCTACTCTTGAGATCTTGAGATCTCGATCCAGAGGGACTGATTATGGAGAAACAAAAGATATGTGTCATGTACCAGAACTTAAAATCCAATGCAAGGAAGTGTTATATTTTCTCTATTCTCAACACATAGTACACAGTACTACATGATAATAGTGCATTCCAACTGATAGGAACATGGGGTCCATCCGTGGGAGTGATTTGTGATATTGAACCTGAGGATACTTAATGTAGACTTGAAATCTGCACCTTCAGTTTTGACCCGTAGACCAGAGAAAGCTAACAAGGTCACCATCACTCATTGGAATATTCCACCTTCCTACAACTGCAATCAATTTGATTATGTTATGCGTATGTAACGTACTTAAACAGGTAATTAAAAGATTAAAGCACTCTCAATATGTTTTATTTAATCCAAACAATAGATTGAGAGTTGCTTTTGCGCAATCCATTCTTTTATTTTCAATTCTACTTTCTAAGATCTATTTTTAACTTGACTTTCCATGTTAGCATGTTAGAAGTAGTACCTATTTTTCATTTTAAAAAGCAGTGAAGATGAAGTGTTTCAAACAATACACATTAATATTCTACTTATAAGTCTGAGTAAAAAGTGAATAGAAATATTAGAAAATATTCATTTCTGTTACTTACAGAATTAACATGTCTTTTTTTTGGTCTAATGCCTAGTTTCAATAATAACCATGAGGGTCATCAGGAAGGGAAACATGATATAGCAATTAAGCTCAGTTAGCCAATTCAGCATTTGGCCAGCAATTGGAGAGCTGGGGGAGGAGGTGGATCTTCCTGTGATGGTATTCAGCAACGAAGCAGACACATATTCCCAGAGTACTTTCTTTTTATTATTTTTCTTTTATTAGCAGCAGAAAATGTTATGCACCAACACTGGGAACTGACTGTAATTATAAGAAACTCTGCAAATTAGCAAGAATCCTGTCTTGTTAGAATCAGAACTGTTGGATACCTGCCATACAGTATTTACAAATATGGCAATAAGCAACTTTTAAATTGCATGGTTGTTCAACTTAAGTTGTTTCATAATGATTACTATAAAATGTGCAATATTGCTGAATTTCATTCCTGCACTTTGACCATTTGCTGTCCAAAAGTCAGCACAAACAGTGATGTGCTGCTGGCAAGAAAAAAATTATATTTATTTTTGTGATCTCCGGAACTATATAGTTGTTACTTCCTCATATATAGAAAACTGTGAGAACGACAAATCCAAGGTACAATGAGGGGACACATCCACCACCACTAATATCCTAGCTATTATGCATTTTGTGCATAATAGCCTGCCTCAGGCATATTAAGCAATTTTTGTATGATGGTCAAAGTTCTGTGCCTGTTTTGTCATCTTTGACCTTCAGAACATAAATACAGGATATGCAAATATGAAATAATTAGAGCATTTAAGATCATGCAGAAACAGATCCCTTTTATTCATAATGTTGCTGGCAGAACTTTGGACCCCACCTATGTTTATCTTGCCTTCACATGTGCAGGAAGCGTAATATGGGTATTTTAAACATCATAATGGATTTTGCCACTGTTCAACGCCTGCTAGGATTGAAAGGGATCTGTCTAGGGATGGAGGAGTCCAGTATGAAAAGAGACAATCAATGCAATTTCAACACTGGGTTGTTAATTCGAAGTTCAAAGTTCAACGTTAATTTATTATCAAAGTACATATAGGTCACCATATAAAACCCTGAGATTTGTTATCTGATGCATGTACTCAGTAAATCCAAAGACCATAATAAAATCAATGAAAGACTGCACCCAACAAGGCGGACAAACAACCAATCTGCAAAATACAGCAAACTGTGCAAACAGAATAGAATAAAACAATAATAATACTAAATAAATAAGCAATAAATATCGAGAATTATTGATAGGAAGAGTCCTTGAAAGTGAGTCCTGTACCTTTTCCCCAATGGCAGCAGAGAGAAAAGAGCATGACCAGGGTGGTGGGGATCCCTGACGATGGATGCTGCTTTTCTGTGGCAGTGCTTCATGTAGATGTGCTCAATGGAGTGGAGGGCTTTACCCATGACGGACTGAGTCGTATCCACTAATTTTTGTAGGATTTTCCATAAAAGCGCATTGGCTGTGATGCAACCAATCAGTATACTCTCCAGCACACTCAAAGATGATTCCATCCCACTTGAGTTGATTGATGGAGCATGCAGAACTGGCTACATGGATTAGCACAGCTCAGGTTCCACTTGATGGTTGATAACAGTGTTACTGCTCTTCCTGAAAACTCCCCATTTGCTTCCAAAAGTAGGTTTGGGAGGCAGCAGGAAGTAGGTGAGAACCAAAATAAAATTCCACTTGTGACCTAGAGCCCTAACATGTGGCTTCTTATCAAAGGCTTTGCTGAAATCTTTGTGACCACCGGTAGACACTCGCCTTCTGTGGTCAGGATATTGAGTACAGGAGATGGGACATCATGTTACAACAGTACAGACATTGGTAAGGCCACATTTGGTCTCTCATGACAGCACAATTGAGCAATACTCCAGCAGAGTATCAGAGTCTCTCGTCTGCTGTGGCTAGCCACAGTGAGAGGATTTCTAGACAGCCTGGAGATACATGACCTCCAGGTCAACATGAGCTAACTTCAGCAAGGGAGAAGCCAAAGTCACCCAGGTGAAGCTGTTGGTCACTCTGCAAAGCGAGGACATCTTCCAACCCTGGGGAGATTCGATGGTGACCTGGGTTTTTGTCGTAGCTTCCTCACTCAATGCTCATTTGTGTTCGAACTCCAGCCATCCCAGTTCCCTTCAGAGCACAGAAAGGTGGCCACTGTGCATTGTGAACAAAAGGTGGAGATTTGCTTGGATTCGGAGGAATTCATGGCCAATTTGAGGAAACTGCTCCATCATCCAGCTGGAGCAAGCTGAGCCTCAGACCATCTGATGAAGGTGCAAAGGGCAATGACCAGCAGCCAACTATGCTATTGAATTTAAGAGTTTGACTTAAGAGAGTGGCTGGAACGGGGAGGCCTTGGCCACTCTTTACCATCATGGACTCTGAGATCAACTAAAGGAAGCCCTCACCTTGGGAGAATCAGCAGAGGATCTAGAGGTTCTGATGAACCAGTCCATTCACCTCAATAATTGTCTGGTGAAGCGAAAGTGGGATTACTTCAAAAGGGTGAAGAAGGCTAGCCCAAGCCCAGCCTTTACGCATCGCAGCTGCACTCCCCGATCTCAGATAATGACCAGGCCATCTCCTGCCCAGGATCCTGCTGAACCAATGCAAATCGGCTGCACCAGACTCTCTGCCGATGAGGGGTCCTGGCGTCGTACTTGAGGAGGCTGCTATTACTGCAGGGGAACAGGTCATCGGCAGGCTGAATGTCTGAAGCTGCATCTGTCAAGAGAACTGCTAAGACCATCCAGTGTCAGGAGGACTGTGATGGTAACAGCTATTACTCCCAACCCCATGGATTCTGGTGTCACGCTGAAGGTGGAATTCTCCTGAGGTAAGAACCAAAGAAAGGTGAATGCTTTTGTGGACTCTAGGGAAGCTGATAATTACCTGGACTTGGAACGCCCGTTGGCTGCTGGAGAAGAGCCAGTCCATGCCAGCAAGTGTCCTGGATGGCTGTCCACTAGGTTCTGAGCAGACTTTGGTTTT
Source organism: Hemitrygon akajei (assembly GCF_048418815.1). NCBI lineage: Eukaryota > Metazoa > Chordata > Chondrichthyes > Myliobatiformes > Dasyatidae > Hemitrygon > Hemitrygon akajei. Next base: position 45,159,774 of record NC_133125.1, read on the forward strand.
GAAGACGAGGATTGAGGATCATGTGGAGGACATTAATTTCTACATCATTGATTCACCTCTCATACCCCTGAACCTCAGCACCTTTGATGTCTCAGCATAACCCTTCCATAAACTGGAAGGAAGGGAGGATCATTGCTTAGTCCAGTCATGGCAAGACAGTACATTTTCAGTGTGGTGTTCCAACCTCTGGACTCTCCTGAAACCAATGACTGACGAGGGGTTGACTTCATTTTGGGGTAACCTGAAGCCTTCTGGAGACCCAGTCCTGCTCTCAAGCACAGACAAGCCAGTTCCAGCCAACAGGACTGTGCGAGTCCTGACCTTGTCTAGTCAGGGGCGCACCAGAACTAGAGAGATAGGATCTCTCTAGGAGCAAATCAAGCGGTTTGGAATGCTACCAGCTAAGCCTAAGGGATCCGGCCACCAGGTCCCAACTAAGGGAAAGACTCCTAAAAGCAGACAGAGCCTGGTCCCTGGAGTGCAAGGGCCGTTTGAAACACCTCATTGCCATCATCAGAAGATACAGATGAGGATTTGGTGAGTTGTCCACTGTTTCAATGAAAGAATCTAGTAAAACTATGGAGGAGACTCTGAGGTCTGTTGAATCACCCCTGACATCTAAGTAGCCTCAGGAGTCATCCTCGAAGGAAGGTTCAGAGGAAATTGCAACGTCCAAACTGGCGGAAATCCCTTCCATCTGCAAGGATTTAGAAAAGGTCTTCAGCAAGGGAAAGGCCTCGACTCTTCCAACATACTGATCCTGCAACAGCACTATAGATCTACTGCCTGGTGCTTGTTCTCCACAGATTCAATTATACACGCTCTCAGGCCCGGAGAGAAGTGCTCTGCAGGAGTACATAAAAGAGGCTCTTGCCGTAGGGTTCATTTGGTCCTCCATCTCACCAGCTAGCACAGGCTTCTTTTTGTACAGAGAAAGGACAGGAGCCTTTGGCCGTGCATTGGTTACAGAGGGTTGAATCGTATAACAGACAAGAATCGTGATCCCCTTCCATTCATGAACACTGCCTTCGAGATTCTCCAAGGGGCAAGTGTCTTCACAAAGCTAGACCTGCAAAATGTGTACGAATTGGTCCTCATGAAGGAGGGAGATGAGTGGAAAACTTCATTCAACACACCAACAGGGCGTTATGGTAAGGTCATGCCCTTCAGCCTCACAAGTGCTCCAGCAGTTTTCCAGACCTTTGTAAACAACGTGCTCTGGGATACTCTCCATAAGTATACCTTCGTCTACTTGGATGATATCTTAATCTTCTTGAAGTGCATAGAGGAGCACGTCACTCATGTCAGTACATTTTAAAGAGGCTTCTAAACCATGGACATTATGTCAAGCTGGAGAAATCTGAATTTCACATGACCACACATTCATTTTTTTGGTTTTATCATCTCTAATGGCACTCTCAAGATGGACCCTACTAAGGCCCAGGTGGTCAGAGACTGGCCACAATCATCCAATGTGAAACAAGTCCAATGATTCCTGGGATTTGCCAACCTTTACCAGAAGTTCATCAGGAACTTCAGCTCAATGGCAGCTCTGCTGACAACTCTAAGAAATTCTCAGGCCCTTTTGTTTGGACTACTGAAGAGGAGGCTGTCTTTGTAGAGTTCCAACAATGGTTCACAACAGCTCCCATTTTGGTTTCTCCTAACCTAGACCTTCTCTTCATCATGGAGGTGGACGCCTCAGACATTGGGTAGGTGCAGTGTTGTCTCGATGTAAACTGCACCTGTGTGCATTTTTCTCCAGGTGGCTATCCCTAACAGAGGTGAACTATGACGCCACTGGCTTGAGGGGGCCAAGAACCCTTTTATTGTATGGACAGACCACAAAAACTGGCTTGTATTCAGGAGGCCAAGAGATTGAATTCCAGACAGGCCAGATGGTCTCTTTTCATCAACCACTTTAATTTTGCCCTGACTTATCAACTGGGGTCAAAAAACCATCCAATGAACCTGAAAGAGAGCAGCAGCCTACCACCATTTTGCCCCGTCAAGGTGATGGTGACAATTCACTGGGGAATCGACACTATTGTTTGCAAGGTTCAGGTGCAAGGGGAGATTACTAAGAACAATCCTCCAGGTCAGCTGTTTGTCCCAAGTTCTGTCTGGTCTCAGGTACCTCAATGGGGACATGTATCAAGAATGACCCCTACCCAGAGACTGCCAGGACCGTCAGACTCACCAAGAGAAGATATTGGTGGCCTGGAATGTTGAGAGAGGTCCAACAATTTGTGCAGACATGCTAGTTGTGCGCCTGGAACAAAGAGCCCTATACCCAACCTCAAGGGTTCCTTCACCCCCTGTCTTTTCCAGACAGACATTGGCTTACATCTCCATGGACTTTGTCAGCAGTCTTCCTCCTTCCAAGGGAAAGACTGTCATCATGGTAATTGCTGTAACACACACAAAATGCTGGAGGAACTCAGCAGGCCAGGCAGCATCTATGGAAACAAATGAACAATTGACATTTCGGGCCAAGACCCTTCACCTGGCCAGGTGAAGTGTCCTGGCCCAAAGCATTCACTATTTACTCTTTTCCATAGATGCTGCCTGGCCTGCTGAGTTCCTCCAGCATTTTGTGTGTGTTGCTTGGATTTCCAGCATCTGCAAATGTTTCCGTTTTTGTCATGGTAATTGCTGATAGTTTTTAGAAAGCCTGCAGATTCATCTCTTTGGGCAGACTACCATCTGTGAAATTATTTTGCACCAGGTCTTCAGGATCCACGGTTTCCAGGTAGGCACTGTGTCAGGTTATGGTCCACAATTTGTGTCACATTTTTGGAGAGTATTCTGTAAAATAATTAGGGCAATAGCGGGTCTTTCCTCTGGGTTTCACCCACAGTCAAATGGCCAGACAGAGCAGGTGAACCAAGATTTGGAACAAACCTCAAGATGCCTGGCCTCAGAAAGACCAGACGAATGGTGTGACCATTTGATGTGGGCAGAAGTTGCCCACAACACTTTACAATACTCTGCACACGGGATGTCTCCGTTTGAATGTCAATTTGGGTATTCTCCACCACTATTCCCTGAGCAGAAGGCTGAGTTTGGGGTCCTGCAGTCAAAGATCTCATCTGACGCCGCAAGGAGAAATAGACTAGGGCAATGGAGATTTTGTTGGCCTCTACCTGGAAGGCTGAAGTAAAGGCTAACCACAAGAGAAGACAGGGACCAGCTTTGCAGCCCGGGTAATAGGTTTGGCTGTCTACTCTGGATTTGCCTCTCTGGTGGAGTCTAGGAAATTGGTGCCCAAGTTCATTGGACCCTTCAAGGTTCTCAAAGAAGCAAACCCAGTGGCTTACACCTTGCAACTCCCAAAGACCCTCATAAGCAATCCCACTTTCCACATTTCCAAATTAAACCTGTGAACACCAGCCCTTTAGCCCTACTGCCATCAGTCCCGCCACCTCGCAGATTTGTCGATGTGGAACAGGTCTTCAATGCAAGAACAATTTTGGATTCACAAACTGTTTGGGGTGTTCGGCAGTTCCTCATGGACTGGGAAGGATTCGGACCTGAGGAACAGTGCTGGGTTCCTGAAAGGGACATCTTAGATCTAGCTCTCATCCAAGACTACCATCACGGTCTCTCTGAGCACCCAGGGCCATCAGGATTCAGCTACAGGGTTGGGGGGGGGGGGGGGTTCCCGTTAAGATACACACCCAACCACACTAGTTTCTGGGATTTAAATGCTCTAATTCTCCAGAATATGGATAGCAGGCACGGTCCCTTTAAGGATCCAGGACTGTCCCGCTAATTGGCAGCCATGTTTTGGTGCCAGGATTTCAATAATTAAGGAGCACCTGAATGGAGGTTCAGTGCTCAATTGTCAGCTGTACTTGGATTATCGTGTAGCACAGGGATTCCCAACCAGGGGTCTACGGACTTGCTTAATGGTATTGGTCCATGGCATAAAGAAATTCCTCCTCATCTCTATCCTAAAAGGACATCCCTCTATTTTGAGGCTGTGTACTCTGGTCTTAGACTTCCCCACCATGGGAAACATTCTCTTCACAATCACTCTATTGAGGCCTTTCAACATTCGGTAAGTTTCAATGAGGACACCCCTCTTTCCTCTGAAGTCTAGTGTTCTGAAACATCTTGGATGTTTGTGAAAGTCAAAAACAATTACAAGAATTCAGTGACAAGTCATCTTTGGTAAACTTGGTTTAGGGCTTTGTGGGCTTTCCAAGCCATTCTGTCTGCCTAGCCAACCACTTATGTTGAGAGAGGAGCTCCAGTGCATATGCCACATTGTGTTTTGGTGATGAGCTTGGAACTGAGCTCGCAGGAGGGAACTGCAGGTGTGATCATGGTTTAAAAAAACAGAATGGCCCAAGTGATCAGTGATCTCAAGGCAATGGAACATTTGCTTGATTACAGCAGTAGGTGTTCTGCTAAGAGCAGAAGCATTAGGAAATTCGCAAAAGTTTCTCGTAGTTTTTAAAATGTCACGATTCAGACTTTTCTGGGATATTCCTTTCATGGGCTGAATCATGCTTACAGATGTCTTTTTTTCTGCCAGGTTAGGTCTCTATTCAACTAAATAGCCTGTCAGGACAAATGGAAAGATGTAAAGTGTATCAAATGCCAGAATATTTTGTACTCTTCACGTGGACACAATACTGAGACCTGCAACAGAGTGGAAGTCAGATGGGCTTCATTAAACTATAGAACATTTTACACTTTTGTGCTGCATTGTGATTTATGCTCACCCATGAAGAGCACCTCACTAGGGTTTTCTTGTGAATTGTTACAGCAGCCAAGGATAGATTAGATTAGATTATTGTCATATCCACCAGGGTGCAATAAAATTCCCTGTGTGCATGAAACGCATAGAGGAAATAATAAACATGGTAATAATAAACACAATAAAGACAAAGCAGCAGAATGTTACAAAGATTGTAATGCAATCTGAGTTGTGTAAAAGCATTGGAATAACCAAGAGAGGTCAAATTAAAAGTACAAGAACGGAGTACCACTGAGAAGAGGATGTGAAAGAATTGATTGGTTCAGGAATCTAACAGCAGTGGAGAAGAAGCTGTTCTTGAATCTGATGTCCAGGCTTTCAAGCTCCTGATTGTTGAAGTGAGAAAAGGAAATAGTTGGAATGGCTGGCATCCTTGGTGATACTGATCAGCAAAGCAGCTTGAAGACTGACTGATTGGAAGGAAGTGTCTAATCTGTGATGGACTGGGCTGTGTTTACCACTCTCTGCAGGTTTGGACAGTCAAGAGTAGAGTAGTTATTACATCAGGCTAAGAAGCAATCAGTGAGGATACTTTCTATAACACATCTGTAGAGATCTTAAAGAATCATGAATATGCTGAATTTTCTTAGATGCATAAGGATGTACATACATTGATTTAACACACCACAATACTGGAGGAACTCAGCAAGTCAGGCAACTTCTATGGAGGAAAAGAAGGCCAGGTCCCTTCATCAGGGCTGGAAAGGAAGGGGACAGAAGCCAAAATAAGAAGATGGAGAAAGGGAGCAATGCAAGCTGGCATGTGTTAGGTGAGACCAGATGAGGGGGAAGGTGGATGGGTGGGGAAAGGGGTATGAAGAAAGAAGTTGGGAGGTGATAGGTGGAAGAGTTACAAGGCTGAAGAAGAAATAATCTAATAGGGGAGCACAGAAGACCATGGAAGAAAGGGAAGGAAGAGGGAACAAGAGGAAGGCGATGGACAGATGAGGAGACGAGAAAGAGTGAAAGTATAGCCAGAATGGGGAATAGAAAAAAAAGAGAAGGGAGGGAGAGAAATTACTGGAAGTTAGCAAAATTGATGTTCATGCCATACGGCTGAAGGCTACCCAGATGGAATATGAGGTGTTGCTCCTCCAGCCTGAGTGTGGGCTCATCATGGCAGTGGAAGTTGAAGTGGCCCCAAGCTGCGAAGTCTGTCGATGTCATGGCTCAGATTTTGTTAATTTTTAGGTTTGTAGCAATGATTTTGGGGACAGCATGGAGAGTTAGGGGGTCAGGTTAGGGTTCAGGGACAGGGAAGAGACAGAGTTAGAGGTCAAGGGTAGTAAATGAGTCAGCAGCAGGAGCCAGTGTGTGGAGTCAAGTTGGCATTTATTATGATGTCCAATTTTATGGTTGAGACTTAGCTATTTTTTATTAGGTACGTAGAGATGGTTTGGGGGAAAGCACAGTACATTAGGGGTCAGGCTAGCGTATAGGGTTAAGGATGAGGGAGGAGGAAGAGTCAGAGACAGGAGGGAGCCTGTGATTGGAGTCCATAAGACCATAACACTATAAAAGCAGAATTAGGCCATTCGACCCATCAACTCTGCTTGATTATTTTATCATGGTTGATCCATTTCTCTCTCAGCCCCAATCTCCTGCCCTGTATCCTTTTATTTCCTGACTGATCAAGAATCTATCAGTGTTTGTCTTAAATATACCCAATGACTTGACCTCCACAGTCCAGGCCAGACACATCCGCAGTTGAACATCAGAGATCAAAGCCGGTGAGCCAGGGGCAGAGGGAGAGTCTGGGCCAGAGACTGGGGGTTGGCAGTCCTATGTCTTAAAGTGAGGGAGCCCCAGCCAGAGGCCCAATGCCTGCGAGTTTGAGAGACCAGGGGCAAGGACTAGAGGCCCAAGGTAGCCTGTCTTGGGGTAGGAGGCCAGTGCGTGTGAGGGGGTGGGAGGGTAGGAAAGGGGTTTGTTTTGCTGTTGTCTTGTTTTGTTCTATTGTTGTTGCTGGTTGTGTGTTGTGTTGAACATTCTGGGTATGCTATGTTGGCACCAGAACATGTGGTGAAACATAGAAACATAGAAAATAGGTGCAGGAGTAGGCCATTCGGCCCTTCAAGCGTGCACCGCCATTCAGTATGATCATGGCTGATCATCCAACTCAAATTGCGGGCTGCCCCCAGCACATCCTTGGGCGTGCTGGCTGTTAATACAAATGACTTATTTCACTCTATGTTTTGATGTCATAACTGAATCTGAATCTAGAAAAGGCCATGGAATAGGAACGGGAGGTCAAATTGAGATGGGTAGCCACAGGGAGGCCCTGCTTTCTGTGGTGGACAGAGTGAAGGTGTACGACAAAGTGGTCCTTCAATCTGTGTCGGGTCACACCAGTGTAGAGGAGTCAGCACCGGTATGCGCTTTCCTGATCACTGTATTGGCATGGAGCAGAAGAGGCTGCTGGTGCCAAGATCCCCAAATCTGTCAACTAACCCTGCAGCTGTTCTATTGATGAGGACAGGGTTGTGTTCCCTTCAGCCCACTTATTCTCTCCCAGTCCCAACCTCAGTCAGTTCCTCAGGTCTATACAATCAGTCCTTTCACCTTGCTGATGTTAAGGTTTAGGTTGTTGTTCTGATGCCATGACATAAGTTTCACAATTTCTTTCCTGTCTCATCATTGTTGTTGATCCAGTCTATAAAGTGGTGACATCAGCCCAACACTTAAACCTAATCCTAAGGTTCAAGGAGCACACAACCCCACAAACCCTAGGCACATCCCGATTAACCCTGGCCAAACCTCCGCCATCCCGTTGACCTGTGTCAGGAGGGGCAAGATCATAGAAGGTTAATGAAAGCGTAGGCCAGATCAAAGTGGTAGGGTTGCGTGACACTGAATCTCAAGGGACGAGATCAAAAAGCACAAGAGGGTTGATCCGCCCACTGCCCGAGTACTCTCAACCGAACCCTAGGCAAACCCCCATTAACCCTGGCCAAACCCCCATTAACCCTGGCCAAACCCCCATTAACCCTGGCCAAACAAGCTTGATGACCTGCGTCAGGAGGGGAAAGATCCAAGAAAGGCAAGTGTTGGATTTGGTTAATAAAGGCGTGGGCCAGATCAAAGTGGCAGGGTTGCGTGACACTGAATCTCAAGTAACAAGATCAAAAAGCACAAGAGGGCTCATTTGCCCACTCCCCAAGTACTCTCAACCCACAAATGTTGGTCAAGTTCATTCTGCATGAATATACAGGGAATGGAGCAGGGGACTGATCGTACAACCCTAAGGACCACTAGTGTTGAAGGTCAGGATGGATAAAATTCTAACTGACTGAGATCTGCCAGTCATGATGTTTGGGAGCTTGTTACAGATGGGTGAAATGTCCTGGAGTTTAGAGGTGAGTTTGAACAAGGAGCTGTAATCAATGAATAGCATCCTGACATGTGTACGTATTCTTATTGTTGAGGCAATCCAGAGTTGACTGTGATGGAAGGAAGATTGTAACCTCGGTAGATGTATATTTCCTGTGGACAAACTGGACTGGTCTTTGTTCTTCATCTTCATGTAGATTGTTTACATGTAAGGACACTCTGATTTCAGTAACTACTGTATAATACATTAGTAATGAATAGGAAAAATAGAGAAAATTAAATAATGGAAAAGAAGTGATGTCTCTGCGAATAAAATAATTTGCTATCTTAGTTGATAAAAGTGATGTGAAATAAACAGTATCAATTTTTTTTCTGCTGATATCTCACTTGGGATATTATACCATTTTAAGAGGAGCTTTCTCTGAAATATTGATGAATTGTGCCATTCCAGAACAACACAACGTACCAAATAGATAACATCATTGTGACTTTCTTTGCACAGGAATACACATACAGAAGACCTACATGCTGAAGTATTTGTATCTTATTTTCAGCAAAGAGATCAAAAGTAATAAAGGTGCCAGGTGATGTTGGCCTGTTTGGTTAACCATGATGTCTGGTTAGATGTTTCAGTGTTGTTTATATCCTTAGAGGCTCACAAGTTCCTATCCACAACTAACTTGAAAGGCATATTTTTGACTTTTTTCTTTGAAACTTAAAAACTGCACTCAGTTTTAAAGAGTGTTGATATATCATCAACATCCTCGAATACAGGGGTTCCCAACCTGGGGTCCATGGACCCCTTGCTTAATGAAATTGGTCTATGGCATAAAAAGATTGGGAACTCCTGCTCTAATAAGATGACTTGTAATGTTTAATATAATGGAAGCAGCTGCTCCATTGGTATGGTGCAGCTTCAGGTTAGAAGGCTGTAGGAATTACAGTGATGAAAAGAGGCATTCCCTCTGATGACCCGGTCAATTTTCATCATTTAAAGACCAACGTCATTTAAAGAGATTTTTCATTGTTGCACCATTGCTTGTGTAATCCTCTACAGATCTATCATTACATTTCCACCATTGTGGACTGTATATGGCTTAATTAAGTCCACTACAAACTCAATGGACAGGATGCTTCCAGAATACACTTTCCCAGGCTGGATCTGGAGATTAAAATGAACTGATTCTTCACACCCAGGAGATGTCCAGGAGAAATGGTTGTAGCTAGGCCTCAACGGTAAGTAGGCCTTGGGTTGGTTTTGAACTGAAGCCCCCATTCCCATAATACTGTGGCAGCCTGTGGGCCACATCCTTACGTCCTGACAAATCAAATATGTTTATGTCTAGAATATTTACCTGGCAACAGCTGATGCTTACTGTTCCATTCAGTCAGAACGAGTTCAGTTCTGTCCCATGACATTAACTGTATCTCAGAGGAACTCTACTGGCACTTCAGAGCATCCTGAGTTTGAGAAGGGTGTTGTGCTCTTTATACGTACCGTGGGTTACTCAGAAAGAAACATATTCTGGAAGAATGGAACTAGAACTTTTATTTAACAGCAAACAGCAACCATGTTTAACACTGCCATGCCCCTAGATCATTCTGTCATTTCTGCGCATGCTCCGAACTCTGTCCAATCATGTTTTAACACGAGACACGTGATATCACCACATCTTCCTATCCTTAAAAAGAAAACAATTAGCAACATTAATCAAAACAAATGCATAATTTAACATGTCTCTATCAGTCTCTCTGGGGGTTTATGAACATGAGTAGACCTTCTAAGTGGTTCATACAGTTCTTGTGTTTCGTTGTTATTTTCATGTTTTGTCTGGTCTGCATCAGCTAACTGAAACTCTGAAGTTGGCTCTTTCTTGAGGTCGTTGAGAAGAAATCGCAGTTCATTCATTAACTGTGTAATCTCTTTTTTATGCTGAGACTTCATCATTTCAATAAAACTTCTCTATTCCTTCTTGTGCTTTCACTTCTTCAATTGGATCCTGATTCTTGTCACTCTTTGGCTTCAGATCAGTATTGTACTGTCAAGTCAAGTCAAGTCAACTTTTATTGTCATTTCGACCATAACTGCTGGTACAGTGCATAGTAAAAATGAGACAATGTTTTTCAGGACCATGGTTTACATGACACAGTACAAAAAACTAGATTGAAACTACGTAATAAAAAAAAACACAGAGAAAGCTACACTAGACTACAGACCTACACTGGACTGCATAAAGTGCACAAAAACAGTGCAGGCATTACAATAAATAATAAACAGGACAGTAGGGCAAGGTGTCAGTCCAGGCTTCAGGTATTGAGAAGTCTGATAGCTTGGGGGAAGAAACTGTTATATAGTCTGGCCGTAAGAGCCCGAATGCTTTGGAGCCTTTTCCCAGACGGCAGGAGGGAGAAGAGATTGTATGAGGGGTGCATGGCGTCCTTCATAATACTGTTTCCTTTGGGGATGCAGTGTGTAGTGTAAATGTCCGTGATGGCGGGAAGAGAGACACCGATGATCTTCTCAGCTGACCTCACTATCCACTGCAGGGTCTTGCCATCCGAGATGGTGCAATTTCCGAACCAGGCAGTGATGCAGCTGTTCAGGATGCTTTCAATACAACCCCTGTAGAATGTGGTGAGGATGGGGGGTGGAAGATGGACTTTGCTCAGCCTTCGCAAAAAGTAGAGACGCTGCTGGGCTTTCTTTGCTATGGAGCTGGTGTTGAGGGACCAGGTGAGATTCTCCGTCAGGTGAACACCAAGAAATTTGGTGCTCTTTACGATCTCCACCGAGGAGCCGTCGATGTTCAGCGGGGAGTGATTGCTCCGTGCCCTCCTGAAGTCAACAACCATCTCTTTTGTTTTGTTCATATTGAGAGACAGGTTCTTGGCTCTGCACCAGTCCGTTAGCCGCTGCACCCCCTCTCTGTAAGCTGACTCGTCGTTCTTGCTGATGAGACCCACCCCACGGTCATGTCATTGGCGAACTTGATGATATGGTTAGAGCTGTGTGTTGCAGCACAATAGTGTGTCAGCAGAGTGAACAGCAGTGGACTGAGCACGCAACCCTGGGGAGCCCCCGTGCTCAGTGTGATGGTGTTGGAGATGCTGCTCCCGATCCGGACTGACTGAGGTCTCCCAGTCAGGAAGTCTAGGATTCAGTTGCAGAGGGGGGTGTTCAGGCCCAGTAGGCTCAGCTTTCCAATCAGTTTCTGAGAGATGATTGTGTTGAATGCTGAACTAAAGTCTATCAACAGCATCTGAACATATGTGTCTTTTTTATCCAGGTGGGTTAGGGCCAGGTGGAGGGTGGTGGCAATGACGTCATCTGTTGAGTGGTTGGGACGGTACGCAAACTGCAGGGGATCCAGTGAGGGGGGCAGGGTCTTGATATGCCTCATGACAGGCCTCTCGAAACACTTCATGATGATGGATGTAAGTGCAACGGGACGGTAGTCATTTAGGCAGGACACTGAAGACTTCTTCGGCATGGGGTCGATGGTGGTGGCCTTGAAGCATGTTGGGATGGTGGCACTGCTCAGGGAGATGTTGAATATGTCAGTGAGAACATCTGCTAGCTGGTCTGCACATCCTCTGAGCACTCTACCAGGGATGTTGTCTGGTCCAGCAGCCTTCCGTGGGTTGACCCTACACAGGGTTCTTCTCACATCGACCACGGAGAGACACAGCACCTGGTCATTCGTAGGAGGGGTGGACTTCCTCACCGCCATGTCATTTTCTGCCTCAACCCGGACGTAGAAGTTATTCAGCGCATTTGGGAGGGAGGCATCACCTGCACAGTCAGGTGATGTTGTCTTGTAATTGGTGATGTCCTGGATGCCGTTCCACATGCGCCGCGTGTCGCCGCTGTCCTGGAAGTAACTGTGGATTAGCTGGGCATGTGCACGCTTTGCCACTCTGATGGCTCGGAACAGTACTGTACCGGCAAATTTGGTTTTGGTGGCAATGCTTTGTCAGAGGCTGGTAACAAAGGGATGGGTCTGGGAGCTTTCTTTATGACTTCTTTTACTTTTGCAGTGTTGGAATCAAATTCTGTTCTCTCCCTCTCTCTCTTATCAAGTCACTGTATTCTGACTCTGTGTCACTGTCCAGGACTAAGACTCTTTTTACCAAATTCAGTTTCTCACAGGCAGATAAACCCAGTATTGACTGTACATTTTTTTTGGCACGACCACAAATGAAAGCGTGTACACAGTATTTTTGTGTGATACTTTTGCCACACATGTTCCTTTAACTGGAATGTCTGAACCTGAATACCAAGTCACTTTTATATTTGTCTGATGTAACTTTGGTCTTGGCTTTAATGCATTAAACTCAGATTCTGCAAGAACATTTACTTGTGCTCCAGTATCCAGTTTAAACAGAATATTGTTTTGGTTCACTTGCAATGACATAGTCCAGTCATTCTTACTTTGCTCGTTTTCACAAAGCACATCAATATAAAACTCCTCACGTTCATTTTCAAGCACTGCATTTACTTGTTTTATTTCCTTTCTATTTCTGCAACAGCATGAAAAATGATTACTCTGACAGCAGTGATTGCATATTTTTCCATATGCTGGACACTTTTTAGGTCAGTGCTCCCGCCCACAGCGATCAAAGTTTTTTCTTTCAGATGACGTCTCGCTCTCTATTGGTTTTGTTGCCGTTTTATTACTTTTAATAAAATAACATATTATTTTTTCTAATATGTTCATGCTTTACAGCGTCTACGCAGCTCTCAATAAAAAGCTCTTTAGCCTGCGACATCACAGTCTCCAAAGCTTTGCACAGCCTCAAAGCCTTTTCCAGGTCGATGTCTTGTTCCCTCAGACCATTATCCACAATGCCACAAACAATTCCATTTTTAATTAGAGAGTCTGTCAGCTCTGCAAACTTGCATGTTTTACTGCAGTTTCTCAACTCAGTAACAAATTGATCAATTGTTTGACCAGCTCTCTGCTGACAGGTGAAGAACTTGTACCTTTCATACGTCACATTACACTTTGGTATACAAAATGCGTCAAACTTGTCGATTATCGCTTTCAGATTCAAATTATCTCCATTCTCAAAAGTAAAATGGTTATATACCTCAATTGTGTTGTCACCAATCACATGGAGTAGAATTGCAGCTCTCGTTTCTTCTGATTTTTCATCTGCTCTGATCACCGATAAATAAATTTCAAAATGGTGTTTAAATCTTTTCCAGTTTTCAGCTACATTTCCAGTCAGCTGAAGTGTCAATGGGGTTTGCAAAACTTCCATTTTTAAAGCTGTTAGCAAATAATGAAGAAGTTTGTGCTCTCTTTTTTTCGATTATCTTCGCTTCTCCCGTGTTAGCGAAACATATTATTCTTCCAGACCAACTTCTGACACCATGTTGTGTTCTTTATACGTACTGTGGGTTACTCATAAAGAAACATATTCTGGAAGAACATAACTAGAACTTTTATTTAACAGTAAACAGCAACCACGTTTAACACCGCCACGCTGTTAGATCATTCTGTCATTTCTGCGCATGCTCCGAACTCTGTCCAATCACATTCTGACACGTGATATCACCACAAAGGGTGCCAGGTAAGTCTTTTTTTCCCCTCTTATTGGGGTATTCTTGTGTGGGTGGAAACTTATTTTTATCACTAATTTTTATTGCAACAGCAACAAATTACATTCAATACAACCATTTGCCGATTACATTTTGACTATTTAACCCAGCCAACGCCAACCCTCATCCCCACCCCCCTCTCCACCCCTCTCTCTTCCCCCCACCCTTCTCCCCTCCACCAACCAACTGAACAGTAGTGCATACACAGACAGAGCATTCCTATTTTAACAGATCTTTTAAGTTAGATATCACATTTGTCCACATTAAGATCGTGTTTGGCCGTGCATCATTTACTCTTGCTGATGATAATTCCAGGTAAGAAATGTCCAAAAAGCTCTGAAGCCAGTGAGTACTTGAAATATCATGGGGAGGTTTCCAACGCTGGACTAAAATCTTAGCTGCAGTCAGGCTTGCCAGCCAGACTTTGCGTGTTTTTTCCATAAGGGAAAGATGGGAGTCATCATTTAGAAGATATACAGCGGGGTCCATTGGTAATTGCACCCCCGTTAGTTCTGTAAGAATACTGATAACCTTCCCCCACAAACCAAAAACCCCTGGACATTCCCATACAACATGTGTAAAAAAGCCAATGGTTCTATGGGAGCAAAATGAGCAATATGGGTCAGGAACCAGTCCCATTTGATGTCTAATTCTCGGAGTTAGGTATGCTCTATGACAAAATTTCAAGTGTATATACCAATGATTTGGGTTTTTCGAAGCACCTGCAGCATTATCCCAAATTGCATCCCAGTCTAAGTTTTATCCCAATTCAGCTATGTCCCTATCCCAGGCTTTCATTCCTGATGTGGGGATATTTATGGGAATTTAATTTATCATAGATATATGACACTATCTGTCTTGGAGCACTCTGTATCCAACTCAAAATGGGGTGGTCTTTTAAATCTGACCCCCAGGGAACCCGATAGGCTTTACAAGCTGATTTTACTCTAAGGTAGAAGAAAAGAGAGTGTTTATCAATATTATATCGAGATACCAGTTCTTAAAAGCTAAGGATAGTATTTGTCCATTAATATCTTGAAGAGTAGTAATACCTTTATCCACCCAAGTTCTGTTAGTGAATGGTTCCCCCCAGATAGAAAATGATTATTGTTCCAAAATGGAGATGATTTGCACCATACGCTTTTAAATTTTAGGAATTTTTCTGCTGCTCTAAACACATGTAGCATATGGGTTAAAATTGGACCGTAATACAAATCACATTTTTTGGTAGACATACCTATAAGGAGAAAGTCCTTCAACCTTATTGGTGCTATTAGCTCTTGTTCTATATTTTTCCATGACAAAACTTTATCCTCTTCCATCCAATAGCTCAGACTTTTTGATACAAATGCCCAGTAATACAGTTTAAAATTCGGACATGCCAATCCCCCATCCAACTTTTTGAATTGTAGAGCTGACCACTTTATATTACCCCTAGGTCGTTTACCATTCCAAACATAGCATCATAGTAAGGAGTCTAGTTTTTGCCAATATCCTGCTGGATGCACAAGTGTGATCATTGAGCTGATAAAATTAATGCGGGGTAAGATATGTATTTTAATGACCAATAGACGGGCTGGGACTGATGCTGGCAGGTGTCTCCATCTATTAATATCTTTTGAAAAAAATATAAATTAAAGAGTAATTTGTTTTAGCCACCGATGATAGGGAAGTATTAACTTTAATACCCAAGTAGAGGACCTCATTTGTAACATTAATCTGGGGAGGGAGAGACACCTTACTTTTATCTGTATTAATCAGCATCAGTGCTGATTTTGTGAGTGGAAACATTTTAATGAGTGACACAAATTCACAAAGATAAGGCAAGACAGAAAAAGGCCTTTTGGCCCATTGAGTCTATGCTAGTTCTCTTTAGCACAATGCAGGCAGTCCCATTACCCTGCTTTAAGCTCCTCACCTTACCAGTTTATTTCTATTGATCATTTATGCAATTTCCTTTAGAAATTGCTTCTGCTTCCAGCAACTCTTAGACTCCGAGTTCCAGGTCATTACTTTTGCTGAATAAAACGACCCTTCTCATATCCCCCTGGATATCTTCACCAGAACTAATTCTCATACAATCAGCTTTGAGGACAGTTTTACTTTCTACAAATTTTTGATAGTCTTGTATATTTCTATTAAATCTCCCTCATCTTCCTTTGATCCACAGTGAAGAATGTCAAATACTCTGATTTAACTTTGATCCCTGGAAACATTTTGGCAAATCTGCTCTACCCTTCACATCCTTCCCAAAGATTGGTGACCAGAAATGGATACAATGATTCTGATTCTGCTTAACCAGAGCTTTGTGTGTGTACTCATTTCCTCCAATTATGAGGTATGCAAACTATTTTGTCCTTTAAAGTAACACAGCGATCACAGCGTAGAAACATTATGGACAGCTTGGCTTTTGGCTGGTAGAAGTAACAAAATTGTAAGCACAGAAAAATGGAGGAAGTAATGAAAGTGGCTCAAAATACCTCTTTCCCTCTCCAGCTGCAAATGACAAAGAGCTTTATAATGATCCCATTGTTAATATCTCTCTCAAATCTTAAAGGGGAAAATGTGGTCTTCCCAACAAATAGGAACTTAATGAAGCTGTACAGTTACAAATAACACATGAGCAAATTAAGTGGGAAGTATGTGTTCACAGACACAGGACAATTACATAAATTCAATAAACGAAGATGCTGCTCGCAGCTGGCCAAATGATTATCAAATTACTATAACCACTGTGCATTCAATGGGTAAATACAATTCAATCTTTGTTGCCTCTAGGTTTTGTTGAATCTAATTATGTCATGAAGCAGATAGTAATATAAAATATTCTGGTACAATGCAGCATACTCAATAAAAAGGATAGAAGAAGGTACAATAATATTTGTACTTTTGAAAGTGTGTTCATAGAAATTAACAATTCAACATATATCTGTCTATTTTTATTAAAAGTCCTTTTTTGGCTTTATCCTAACTGCCACTAATATTGAATGCACTAGTAAATATTTAACATGAAAGTCTGCATCCCAGCATACTTTGATTTTTTTTGTGGAAATGAATCCTGCTGTTTTCCATAAATAGTGACAACACCTTTAAAAAATATAGCTATTTTGAATCTTCACATCTTCCTCCTCCTGCACCCCTTCCACAAACCCCTTTGAATTCTGGATGGTGAACATCTCAAGTTTTACCAGGAGTAGACATGAAGATGTATTTGGTAATAGCTCTGATGCAGAATTTGTTGGTTAGAGATTATTGAATCAGAATATAATCTAGATTCCATAATTTAAACATTGTTTTAAAATTTAATTTATATATATAATATTTGAGGTATCTGAATCAGAATTTAATTCTAATTTGAAATTTGATGCTTGAAATTTCTGATCTCAGGTTTCCATGAACCACCTACAATTTTTGTTCAAATCCGAAAGACTTGCACATACTCCAAGGGTACTTTTAGTCTATATAGCATAGAAATTATATTTGTGATCCAAATAATTTACAGAACATGAACAATAAGTTTGGAATACATTTTGCTTTCTTATGGAAACTAATCTGGAGTAAATAAGGGAAACTCTGATAGTAACTGCAGAACAAGTTTCTGTAATACTTAAATCATGGAAATAAAACCAAATTGCTGTTTTATTGCACTGAAAACAATCATATCTCAGCATCTAAAAGACATATGTTTCCATTAAAAAAAGAGGTCTGTATATTCAAAAGGAGGTTTTGTGCCCCACAAATAGAAATAAAGAATAACTAAACCATCTGGAAAAACAGAAATAATATGATAATCCCTGTAACATTTGCTTTATATGAACCTTGAGGCCGGAGTCCCTGTCATTTGTAAAATATTGTGGAATGAATACATTTAAAAAAGAAAAACACTGAACTGAGTGCTGCTTTAAGTGCAACAGAAATGCACTTTGAAATAGGGAAGCTGTTCTATTTACCGGAGTTCACTGATTTATGTCTTTTGAGTAATGCAGGCTATAATGATAAATTAAAGGCAAACCATCTTTAGGCTGCTGAATAGGTCGGTGTAAGGTCTTTTTAACAGAATGATGCTTAACGCAAACATCATTTTGTAATATATTTCATAGAAGAGTTTGAGGAGCATTTATTGTATTTTAATTAATGGAACAATGATAAAAAAGCTTTTCAAATTAATTTGTTTTGACTGACAAACTCAAAGGAAGTTGTAAACTTCTTGGAACATAAACAATAGACAAAGGAGCAGAAATAGGAGCTGCACATGTGAATTTCTTTATCATTCGACATGATCTGATCTGATTCTTGGTTTCAACTCCACTTTCTTGCCTGTTCCCTAGAGTCCTTGATTCTCTTATAGTACAAACATTTGTCTTCCTCTGTGCTGAATATACTTACTGACACAGCTTGTTGAGAAAGAGGATTTACAACCTCATGGGAAAAGGAATTCATCATCACAGCTTCAGTGGACAATGCTTTTCTCTGGGACTATCGTTCAGTTTCTAGACTCTCCCACCAGGGAAGTATACCCCATGTCTTATACCTCATTAAGTTCTCCTATATGTTTAGAAGAGAGTTCCTCTAATTGTTCTAAAGGTTAGAGATACTAAGTTGAAGTTATTACCCTCTTTCACATGTTCACTTTCTAATACTTCTAAAATATTTTATATATTTTACATATTTTTAAAATATGTAAAAATATGCAGAGCAGACTCGGGCTGAATGGTCTAAATCTGCTCCTCTGCCTTATGTCTTATGGTCTTAAAACTTCTGATCACTTGGATTGAATGATATCTCTGATTTTAAAATAAAAGCAGAAAATGCTGGATGCACCCAGGAGGCTGACATCTCCATTGAAGTTACAACATTAAGTGCCAAATCAAATATAAGGCTTTTTGTGCCTAGCAGTTTTAACTGCATCCTTATATATCTTGGTTTGCACATGAACCTCTTTATGTGTATGTGCTCAAATTTATCCGACGGTTATTTCCTTTGCAGGTCTTTAAGGACAACGACATACTCACTTGTGGTTTCTTCTGACTTTTAATTGTGGGTGTTAAATTTATAACTCTTTGCTCTTTCAAACAGCTGTGTGTTTAATTATTCTCTCAAGCTCTGGGTTACCTCTGCATAGAAGATGACTAAGGTTTTCCTTTGAACTATGGAGTTAGTGAGAGAGTGATTCAGCTTTGAACCAATGTGTGCAGAAATGTTTTTTATGTTTCCTGACATCAGCATTCAATGCCAGTTGCATTTAACATTGTCCTCCAAAATAACATTGGTCATGACAGCCATCTCTAATCTCTTCATGTGGGACATGGGTAATGCACACATGTTGTCATACATTTTCAGACTTCCTATCTTATTTCTTTTCAATCCATTTGTTCCCATATTTTCAGACCTTTACACCAAAAGAATTTCTAAACAAAATGAAAGTAAGGGGAATAGTGTAAGAATTAGTGCTAATGCTTGCAGTCATAAACATCTGTGAAGAACTCCTTGTGGGACTACAACCAGAGGACATGAGTTAAGGGTGTAAGGTGAAAGGTTTAACCATAGAACCATAGAACACTACAGCACAGTACAGGCCCTTCAGCCCTCCATGTTGTGCCGACCCATATAATCCTTAAAAAAAAAGTACTAAACCCACACTACCCCATAACCCTCTATTTTTCTTTCATCCATGTGCCTGTCCAAGAGGCTCTTAAATACCCCTAATGTTTTAGCCTCCACCACCATCCCTGGCAAGTCATTCCAGGCACTCACAACCCTCTGTGTAAAAAAAAAACTTAACCCTGACGTCTCCCCTAAACTTCCCTCCCTTAATTTTGTACATATGCCCTCTGGTGTTTGCTATTGGTGCCCTGGGAAACAGGTACTGACTATCCACCCTATCTATGTCTCTCATAATCTTGTAGACCTCTATCAAGTCCCCTCTCATTCTTCTACACTCCAAAGAGAAAAGTCCCAGCTCTGCTAACCTTGCTTCATGTGACTTGTTCTCCAAACCAGGCAACATCCTGGTAAATCTCCTCTGAACCCTCTCCATAGCTTCCACATCCTTCCTATAATGAGGTGACCTGAATTGAACACAATACTCTAAGTGCGGTCTCACCAGAGATTTGTAGAGTTGCAACATGACCTCTCTACTCTTGAACTCAATCCCCCTGTTAATGAAGCCTAGCATCCCATAGGCCTTCTTAACTACCCTTATCAACCTGCGCAGCGACCTTGAGTGATGTATGGATTTGAACTCCAAGATCCCTTTGTTCATCCACACTCTTAAGTAACTGACCATTAATCCTGTACTCAGTCTTCTGGTTTGTCCTTCCAAAATGCATCACCTCACACTGGTCCGGATTGAACTCCATCTGCCATTTTTCTGCCCAACTCTGCAGGCTGTCTATATCCTCTTGTAACCTTCGACAACCTGCAGCTCCATCCACAACTCCTCCAGTCTTCGTGTCATCCGCAAACTTACTCACCCATCTTTCCGCCTCTACATCCAGGTCATTTATAAAAATCACAAATAGCAGGGGTCCCAGGACAGCCTACGGCACTCCACTAGTCACCTAAGGGGAATATGTGGGGAAACTTCTTCACTCCGAGGGTTGTGAGAGTGTGGAATGAGCTGCCAGTTCAGGTGGTGCATGTGAGCTTGATTTCAACACTTAAGAGAAGATAGGATAGGTATATATGTGGTAGGGCATGGTGGGCTGTGGTCCTAGTGCTGGTCAATGGGAGTAGGCAATTTAAATGGTTGGCATTGATAAAGGCCTGTTTCTATGCTGTACTTTTCTATGACTCTAAGACTCTCCTATTAATTTGAGCTGTAGGACCTATACAAAGTGGCATTATTGAGCTTGCATTTGCATGTTACGATGTTGCATAGATTGTACTCTCCTCTAACAGTGAGTACCTCCTCACATATTGTGCTTGAATCATATACATTCTTTCTTTTCTTCTTCTCTGTATTTCCTGGGAATTGAGAATGACTTGCATCCACTTCAGTTCTATGAGTTTTGGTGTAACTGATGAGAGACTAGTATGGGAACCAGAGACTCTTTCAAAGATGGAGCGGGATGTGGCTGGGCAGGTGCTTAGTTTATGAGGTGGTGCACATCTTCGGTCACTTATGCAATGATTCTGCAGGTTCCTCAAGACTCTCAACTCTTCTCCTATTTAAGTGATCCTAGGTCAGAGATTTCCAAAAATTTGTGAAGATGATAAACTTTTTCAAGGAAGCTTTGAATATCAACATGAATCTTTTTCTCTGTTGACTTTGCAATCTTTTCCTGTAGCAGAATTCAAAGTAGAGTGTCTGCTACAGAAGTTCAATTTTAGGGATTGTTAAGAGTGTGACATCTTTTAGAAGTGATAGGAGTAGCTAAGATGGGAACCTTGGTTGGTGTTGACTAGTTGAGTCACAGGGACTATTTCTGTTGTTATGTACCCCTAGGGGTCATATTTTCTGTGGACAACCACTTTAAAATGTCGGGATAATGAGTCTGGCTTTTGGACACTGTTAGTGCTGCTAATGAAGGAGAGAGAAGAAGAGGGGGGCGGCACCCAGAGCAGATGTGAGAGAGAGAGACAAAGATTTAAAGTTATGGCTCCATGGATGATTATTTACTTTTGCTCCAAGGACACTTTGCCTGCTTGTGAACATTCCTGCTGAGACCACGAAACGGTGCCAGGTGATGGATGGCTCGTACCCCGGCAGGGGAGATAAAATAGCAAGTCTGCTGAGACACAGCAGACACACCATGGGACACTGAAAGAGTGTTGTGCACCCACAGGAAGGTGGGGGTCTGGAGGATCGATTCGGGGGGAATCGATCAGAGGCTCACAGTGTGTGAAGGCAGACCGGTGGGGGATTGTGTGTGTGTCCACCCTCGCCTGGGTGACAGGCTCACCACTGAAGAATGGTATGGCTGGGAACGGAGGGGTCACAGTCAGTGACCACAACAGCACAACAGAACAAGATGACAATGGAAGGTTTGCCTGCTGCAACTGCTCACTCTCTCTCTCTCTCTCTCTCTCTCTCTCTCTCTCTCTCTCTCTCTCTCTCTCTCTCTCTCTCTCTCTCTCTCTCTCTCTCCTCTCTCTCTCCCCCCCCTCTCTCCCCCCCCTCTCTCCCCCCCCTCTCTCCCCCCTCTCTCCCCCCCCTCTCTCCCCCCCCTCTCTCCCCCCCTCTCCCCCCCCTCTCTCCCCCCTCTCTCCCCCTCTCTCCCCCTCTCTCCCCCCCTCTCTCCCCCCTCTCTCCCCCCCTCTCTCCCCCCTCTCTCCCCCCCCTCTCCCCCCCTCTCTCCCCCCTCTCTTCCCCCCCTCTCTCCCCCCCTCTCTCCCCTCTCCCCTCTCCCCCAACGGTACCACAAGAACTACCTCGATTTAAACTGAACTGAACTGAACTCTGGATCATCTTAAGACTATTCATTTACCCCTAGACTTTGAAAGAGCTTGTTTTGATTTATATTTCCACACTTCCGTATATATCATTGCTAACCTGTTTTATATGTATATTTGCATTTTATAGTACTGTATTACTTAGTTTACTAATAAACACTTTTCATTACAGTACCACCAGACTCCAATGTATCATTCCATTTCTGCTGGTTTGGTAACCCGGTCACGGGGTATGTGACACTGTGTTGTACAATTGTATGACTTTCCAATGCTTCACTGAATTAATCAGGATGACTTGGAGCTTCGTCACTGAACCTGTGCAAATGCAACCTCAAGTTATTGGGGATGGAGTGACTTTGGCTCTGGAGTGTAGCTGCTACCGTTTAAGTACGTTTTCATTAGTCTTGTAGGAAAGGAATGTTGGTGCAGATTGGAAAATTTTTGAAGGTGAGATGTACTGTAGCAATGTAGCAAGAAAGACAGGAGTAAGTGTCAAGGCAATGTCACAGCCTTGCTTGATGACTAGTTTTCTGTGAGATTGACTCTGTTGTGGATCATGACTCGTTAGGGTCATGCAGTTTCAAATTCCTGGATGACAACATCTCTGAATATCTATCCTGGGACCAACATATTGATGCAATTATGAAGAAGGCACACTAGTGGTTATATTTCATTAAGAATTTGGGGAAATTTGGTTTGTCACCAAAGACACTAGCAAATTTCTACAGAGGTACTATGCAGAGTATTCTGACTGGTTGATTCGCAGTTAGTATGGAGGTGCCACTGCACAAGATCTGAAAAAGCTGCAGGGGGTTGTAAACTTAGCCAGCTCCATCATGGGCACTGGCCATCACACTATTGAGGACCTCTTCAGAAGATGATGCCTCAAGAAGGCAGAAACCAACATCACCCTCGTCATCCAGCATATGCCCTCTTCTCATTACTACCATATGGAAGGAGGTACTGGACCCTGAGGACACTCACTCAACAGTTTAGGAACAGCTTCTCCCCCACCACCATCTGATTTCGAAATGGTGCATGAACCCATGACTACTACCTCACTATTTTGTTCAGTTTTTGCACTACTTATTTTTTCATATTTCTTATTGTGACTTAAATAGCCGTGGTTTGTTTTTATTTATTGTACTGAACTGCTGCCTCAAAACAACAAATTTCACTACATACTTCAATGATAACAGACCTGATTCTGATTCTGATTCATGAAGCAAGTGTGAGACAGAGATAAATTTGATTGTCCCTGCTGGTTGACAGAGTTAAAGACCAGTGAAATTGAGAATGCTGGCATGGTGACCGCTAGTGCTTCCTCACTTTCCCTGGTTATTGTTGCTTGGTAAAGATAGGGTCCACTGTGTTTGTAGATGGATGAAATTCCTGCTGCCTCAGTTAAACATGGTTGCTGTCTGCTGGCCATAACATGTTCATCTGCTTTTGCCATCCATGCTCAACGAAAGACCTATAGATCTTTTTGTTGACCCATATGTCCTGTGACCACATGACTCCTTTACATATAATACATAAGTAAACAGAGTCAACTTTAGGTCAAAGGGAAATTAAGAGCCAAGCACAATTTAGTTCTCAACTGATAAATACACAAATGTAAATGCATGTTCTGACAGGAATCTCCTGTTTGATTAATAGGACTGGATGTTACAATACCTAATGTTTCTGCACTGCACTTGACTTGAGTGGAAGTAGTTCTTAAAGATGACCACTAGATGATGTTACTACCATTACGACACACCTTCAGTTGTGTAACTCGACACCACTGGGTGTTTGGCCTTTTATCACAAGATACCCTCAGCCGAGGCAGGCCCACCACAGGCTGATCAGACCTGGGTGTGTGTCGCATGGTTAGTCTCTAGATGGTCACTTGGCAGCCCAGACAACATCCCTTCTTTTCAGCCACAGCCAGTGACCACTGATTTCGGCGGCATTAGCAAGTGCTTTGATTGCCTTCCTATGGGCCTGCCCTCTGACTCCTACTTCCCTCAGCAGCCTTACGGTGGAACTGGCTACAAAGCCCCTGCACCCCACCTCAAATGGGCACACTTTTACGTTCCAGCCTCGCTCCTCCGCTTCAACTGCAAGGTTAGCATATCGCAGCCTTTTCCGTTCGTAAGCCCCATCCACAGCATCTTCCCAGGGGACCAGATTACTATCAAAAACACAATGCCTGCCTCATTTATCCCTCTTTTGACCAAGCAATGCTGATTGAAATCAGCACAGACTGGCGAAGAAATATAAGATCTTGGTGACTTAAACAGTTTAATGTTTCACTGGGGGTGGTGAAAGCACAGAGCCATAATCTTATTATCGATCAATTTAATAAAAGAGTGAGAGCGTTTGCAGACTCAATCAAAACTATAATTATATCATTGCAGTTACTGTGGGGATGATTTTTGCCTTTAGGATATAGCCAGTGAAAAATTTGGCATGGTACCTTTGTTAGATCTGAGAGGAAAAACAATTAAATGAGGCTGAAGAGCTGAAAAGCTTCATCTCACCAAGAAAACAGACACCATGTGTTGGTGCTGCAAGCACGACGACACTTGAGGTTGTCCCCGGCATGTCCTTGGACTATGTAGTTGATGCAAAAAACATACATTGACATATAAAGCTAATCTTAAAATTTCATTGGGTCAGCACTAAAAAGGTAGTCTGAATATACTGCAAGTGATTTCAAGATAACGTGGATGCTTTTAGTGCATTACTTTATATCTGTAAAACTGCATGTAATATCTCCTGATTCAGAATTAGTCCTCTAGGTACGTAGATTACTAAAGTCATTTTCTATCCATAGGTGGCTCTGAACCATGGTTTGCCAGTTTAAAAAAAAATTGGATGTTGGAAATCTGAAATAAAAGTATAAAATGCTGGACTCCAAAAATGTTAATTTTGTTTCTCTTTCCTTGAGTTCTGCCTGACCTGAAAAGTATTTCCTTAATTTTCTTTTGTTACTAACTGATCATCAATTAATAAGTTTAAGGCATGGAAAGCTTTATGGTCACATGAATTCAAAGGCCATCAAGCAGTTTGGATGCTGAGAAGGGCAGGTGCTAAACCTGGTCCTCTATATACTTCCAACAATATAGGTTGAAGATCCGACTGCTGAGCTTCTAGTGCATCCATCTATGCTCAGAAGGGAAATGGAATGCACAATAAGTTTTTAAACAACTGGAACATCAAGGATTCAATTAAATTTATTTCCCACAAGCTGCGGTCAATCAACCACATTGCAAATTTCTGCTCACTACCTACATAACATAGAGGAAGTGAAATAATCTACTTTGTCTTAAAATTCACCACATAATTTTATTAACTAGATTTCTCTTGGCATTTCTTTCTGCAGCCATTTGTAAGAAGCAGAAACATGTTCAGTATTCCAGCAGCCTCCTTATTTTCCAAGAGTTTGGCAAAATCATCTATTTTGTTAATTATCAATACAAAATACTCATTTTGTATTTCTGACACTGCTTTTCTGAAAACTAGCTTGCTATTTAATTTGTTTGCTGTGAACTGTTTTAACAGGAAGTTTTATTTACTTACAGTACAATTTATGTCATTGACACCAGAAAAATATTCTGAGAATTCTTGTTTGTTTTTGAATGTAAAGACATACAATGAAATTAAGTTGGGCATATTTATTTGACAGCAACTTTCAAACTGTGGGTGTTAAATAGTGCAATTTATTGCTCCAATGAGATGTGTTTTCAAAGCTGTAATAATTAGTAAATTTGAGAATACACAGACATCAAGAAGCTTTTAATGAGCTATTGCCCTGAAATTGAGATGACTGTTGTAGATTGAATCACATGCAATAGGCAAAAAATTATTTTCAAACTCAGAGATATGAACCGCATTGAGAACATTTGTTTTAAATTAAAATCAGGATGTTCTGTTTGTCATACACCAATAAACCCCTTGCAGATGGTAAAGGAGATATGGAGCTTAATGCTGCTTTCCAGTGCAGGCTAAAAAAATTTATACCCTCTTAACATAATTCATTATTTTATCTCTTTTTTGACATTAGAAAGCACAACATTAATTTAACATAAATTATTCAATGATTTATCAGCAAACATTTTATTAATGTATTCACAAAGAAGTGTTTCTGTAAGTGAAAAGAGAAACATAAAAATTAGAAGGAGTACGAGCAGTCTATTTGACGATGTTGTGATTACTGATATGTACCAGGACAACTGGCTAGTTACTTTCCCCTTCAGAATGCCTGCCTCTGTACAATAGCATTGTCCAGGGAAAGGAGATTGTTTTGCATTTTTCACATTCAAGATCAATGATGTAATCTTAATGCTAGTTAAACTTTGTTCAAACTGAGCTGCACTATAGATATAAGCGAGGGTTAGCTTACCTAACTACATTGTAGAATAGTACAAGTTTGAAGACTGGGATTTCCATTACTAAATAGCTGCAAAATGTAGACCTGGAACTACATGATTCCAAGATGCAGCCAGGATATGTTACTTCAGGAGATACTACAGATACAGTATGCAGATTGTTTTGGAGTGGGACAGTCCCATCAGAGCAGAGAACTTTTATAATGTGTTAATGAAGGCCCAACTATGTCTTTAATGTAAAAAAAATGTTGCTAAACTGATTTGAGGAAGAATTTATACCCACAGCATCACACTTCCATGCATGATTCTACACATGTAAGCTGACCTCATTGCTTTCGCTCTTTTAAATAAATGGAGAGAGAAACTAGCTCGTCAACATTTACACATATTTACCTAATTAACTGGTCTTTGAATTTTCTTCGACATTCATCGTTATATCAATGTTAGCATTGCGACTCAACAGATGTTTATGTAACATTCATCTCTTAACTCAAGGCAAGTCAAACGATGGATTATTTTCATCATTTACTATGATTGAAGCCTTGGGAAGGTCCACAATGAACAAGTATAACATCTAATATCCAAAACTGGCGGAAATGATCAGAGTGTCCTAGACATTTCCGCAGCTGCCGTTAGGAGTTTATATGTTCTCCCTGTGATCACATTGATTTCCTCCCACAGTCCCAAGACGTACTGGTTGGCAGGTTAATTGGTCATTGTAAATTGTCCCATGATAAGGCTAGTATTAAATCAGGGGATTGACTGGAAGGATCTATTCCATTCTGGATCTCAATAAATAAATAAACAAAGTTGCTTGCAGTGTATGGAGAGGATATGGGCAGAATACAGGATGCAGTTTTGCAAAATTACATGATTATTAAACTGCTTTCCTTTCCTCCCTGCGAGCAATCCACCTCAGTTGTTACTTTTTGCCAGTAGCATAATTTCCCATTAGGGTAATTTGATCTGTGTTTGTCTTCTGCTTGCATTAAACATTAATTTTAATGGACAAGACCACTTATGTACATAACTATTACAAAATAATGTTCAAATGAACATTCCTGCCAATGTACAACTAAGATTATGGTGCATCCCTACAGACCATTTCACTCTTACATATACCTAGTGCATTTGTAGCAAGAAACGCTTTGTCATACAGTGACTAAATGTTACCTCTACTAAATTTAATAGGTAAGCATATACTATTAACTTTAAATTTCATTTGTAAAGAGGAATATCATTAAAAACTTTCAACACTATTTCCAGGATGCAGAGAGATCTTAATCAGTTTAAGTATTGAATCACTCGTGTCATATTTGGACTTGACTGCCATAACATCCCATGCTCTAATTTTGATTCAGTACCTTTTGACTGCAGTGTCTTTACTATGTATTTCATTTTGAAATGCACCTCAGAATAGCTGTGATCTATATTCACCATACTTTCATGTTCTGCTCCCTTTCATGTCCTGCAGTGTGAGGTCCTACAAAGAGGAAATATTATTTAAAAAGGCACCAACTGAAAATAGAAACGATCGGGTAAAGTTTCTTACTTACTTGCCATAATTTTATTGAATCTACAAAAGAATGTGTAAATGAACATTCCTGTCAACAAAAATCATGGTACACAAAAATCCTCAAGGAAATTTTAGATTTGAATGTTTTTAAAGAAAATGAACCACTGAATGAAGATTATATAACATATTAATAACTGGTTGCCTTTCTAAAACATTTAAATATTCTGTAATATATTTTCTATATTGTTCACACATCAACTGAACTGTTGGAAGACAATACTTTGTTTTTCAGATTGTTTGTATATAGATAAGCCTACAAGAGGAGAGGCTGTACTTGATCTGGTATTGGGAAATGAACCTGGTCAGGTGTCAGATCTCTCAGTGGGAGAATTTTTTTGGAGATAGTGATCACAATTCTATCTCCTTTACCATAGTATTGGAGAGGGAGAGGAACAGACAAGTTAGGAAAACGTTTCATTGGAGTAAGGGGAAATATGAGGCTATCAGGCAGGATCTTGGAAGTATAAATAGGGAACAGATGTTCTCAGGGAAATGTAAGGAAGAAACATGGCAAAAGTTCAGGAGATATTTGTGTGGAGTTCTGCATAGGTACGTTCCTAATGAGACAGGGAAAGGATGGTAGGATACAGGAACCGTGGTGTACAAAGTCTAGTGTAAACGTAGTCAAGAAGAAAAGAAGAGCTTATGAAAAGTTCAAAAAACTAGGTAATGATAGAGATCTGGAAGATTATAAGGCTAGCAGGAAGGAACTTAAGAAAGAAATTAGGAGAGCCAGAAGGGCCATGCGAAGGCCTTGGAGGACAGGATTAAGGAAAACTCCGAGGCATTCTACAAGTATGTGAAGAGCAAGAGGATAAGACATGAGAGAATAGGACCAATCAAGTGTGACTGTGGAAAAGTGTGAATGGAACCGGAGGAGATAGCAGAGGTACTTAATGAGTACTTTGCTTCAGTAATCGCTATGGAAAAGGATCTTGGCGATTGTTGGGATGACTTGCAGTGGACTGGAAAGCGTGAGCATATAGACATTAAGAAAGAGGATGTGCTGGAGCTTTTGGAAAGCATCAAGTTGGATAAGTCACCGGGACCGGACATAATGCACCCCAAGCTACTGTGGGAGGTGAGGGAGGAGATTGCTGAGCCTCTGGTGATGATCTTTGCATCATCAATGGGGATGGGAGAGGTTCCGGAGGGTTGGAGGGTTGCAGATGTTGTTCCATTATTCAAGAAAGGGAGTAGAGATAGCCCAGGAAATTATAAACCAGTGAGTCTGACTTCAGTAGTTGGTAAGTTGGTGGAGAAGATCCTGAGAGACAGGATTTATGAACATTTGGAGAGGCATAATATGATTAGGAATAGTCAGCATGGGTTTGTCAAAGGCAGGTTGTGCCTTACGAGTCTGATTGAATTTTTTGAGGATGTGACTAAGCACATTGAAGAAGGTAGAGCAGTAGATGTAGTGTATATGGATTTTAGCAAGGCATTTGATAAGGTACCCCATGCAAGGCTTATTGAGAAAGTAAGGAGGCATGGGATCCAAGGGGACATTGCTTTGTGGATCCAGAACTGGCTTGCCCACAGAAGGCAAAGAGTGGTTGCAGAAGGGTCACATTCTGCATGGAGGTCGGTGACCAGACGGGACTGAACAACAGTTTCTTCCACCAAGCCATCAGACTCCTCAATACCCAGAGTCTAGACTGACATCTACATCATTTATTATTATATTGAAATTTGTCCTCTACTGTGCCTATTGTCTTGTTTATTATTAATTAATTAATTAATTAAGTATTGTACTGCTCTGCACTGTTTTGTGCACTTTATGTAGTCCTGTGTAGGTCTGTAGTCTAGTGCAGTTTTTGTGTTGTTTTTACATAGTCTAGTGTAGCCTTGAGCTGTCTCACATAGTCTAGCGTAGTTTTGTGTTGTTTCATGTAACGCCATGGTCCTGGAGAAACGTTGTTTCGTTTTTACTGTGTACCATACCAGCAGTTTATGGTCGAAATGACAAAAAAAGTGACTTGACTTGACTTGACCAGTGGTGTGCCTCAGGGCTCTGTTCTGGGACTCCTACTCTTCGTGATTTTTATAAATGACCTGGATGAGGAACTGGAGGGATGGGTTAATAAATTTTCTGATGACACAAAGGTTGGGGGAGTTGTGGATAGTATGGAGGGCTGTCAGAAGTTACAACGAGACATTGATAGAATGCAAAACTGGGCTAAGAAGTGGCAGATGGAGTTCAACCCAGATAAGTGTGAGGTGGTTCATTTTGGTAGGTCAAATATGATAGCAGAATATAGTATTAATGGTAAGACTGTTGGCATTGTGGAGAATCAGAGGGATCTTGGGATCCAAGTCCACAGCACACTCAAAGCAACTGTGCAGGTTGACTCTGTGGTTAAGAAGGCATACAATGCATTGGCCTTCATCAATCATGGGATTGAGTTTAAGAGCCGAGAGGTAATGTTGCAGCTATATAAGACCCTGGTCAGACCCCACTTGGAGTACTGCGCTCAGTTCTGTTTGCCTCACTACTGGAAGGATGTGGAAACCATAGAAAGAGTGCAGAGGAGATTTACAAAGATGTTGCCTGGATTGGGGAGCATACCTTATAAGAATAGGTTGAGTGAACTCGGCCTTTTTCCTTGGAGCGATGGAGGATGAGAGTTGGCCTGATAGAGGTGTATAAGATGATGACAGGTATTGATAGTGTGGATAATCAGAGGCTTTTCCCCAGGGCTGAAATGTCTAGCACAAGATGGCACAGTTTTGAGGCATTTAAAAGTAGGTACAGAGGAGATGTCAGGGGTAAGTTTTTTATGCAGAGAGTGGTGAGAGCGTGGACTGGGCTGCCGGCAATGGTGGTGGAGGCAGATACGATAGGGTCTTTTAAGAGACTCCTGGACAGGTACATGGAGCTCAGAAAAACAGAGGGCTATGGGTCACCCTAGGTAACTTCTAAGGTAAGGACATGTTCGGCACAGCTTTGTGGGCTGAAGGGCCTGTATTGTGCTTTAGGTTTTCTTTGTTTCTATGTTAAGTGGAAGCGTTCAATTCCCACAACCTGTTTTAGTGTTGAAAAAATAATTAGCACTGGCTCTAATTGAAGTTATTACTCATTCTGTATTTTATCCTCAGCAGTGAGGATTGAGTCACAAAAGCAGTGAAATAAGAGACGATTTCGCAGCCTGAAGTATTTGGCGTGATGCCTTGCCTGTCAGGGTTGCATGAGTTGCAACTTTCCCATATCATGCATGAGCATTTTGCTATATATTCCTGCTGCTAGTGGATTATTAGAACAGAACCCCGTAGTTACTGTATCTAATGGTAGCTGTATTGCTAGATCATGGACACTTGTGGTTAAGAAAGGAAATGAGAAGCTGTCCTTGAATTAGCTGAAAGCTTTCTTTTACTGACAGAGCGCAAGACAATTTTAGCTAAATGAGATTTAAAAATTGGGTCAAAAGCTTTTGATTAGGATGCAATTTGCAAATAAATGGCAATTTTTGATCAAAATTGGACAGGTTCTACAAATTTTTGCTCAAGGGCTATTCAGCGGATTTGTGTATCATTCCCATACATTTTTGCATTGACCTACACAGTTTTAAAATGTAAATCAGAAACACATTTTATTAAATAAGTGTTTTGGATGGACTTAAATGCAGTGGCATGTCTGAGTTTTATTAACGGCTGGGATGTGTAAATACCAGAAACTCACAACTGTGATGAAGTTGAGCTGGGGGCACAGTCAGTTTCCTGTGCAAAAGAACAGAGTATCATTATTTATGCTGAATATAAACTAAATTTGAAACCCAATCCTTTATGCTATCCAGCTGTAACCAAGTACATAAATCTGATTCAAAATTCAGGCAGCTGGGCCAGAGATACATGCATTGGTACAGTCGAACAAAGAAAGTGTGGAAATTATTTAGAATCAGTGTGTCATACTAGGGTTTTAAAATAAAGAAAGTTACCCTTTTTCCTACAATTGCAGTTGAATTTTTGCAAGGCTGATTGTGGAGCTAATGTCTATTGGCATAGAAGGCACAAATGACAAAATTTGTTCACCCATTGCTGCAATTACTAGATTACATCACCCAACAACAGACTAGAAATGTGGCACTTGTGGGTGTGAAATTGGCTTAATTAGTTTCTTGTTCTGGAATAATACAGCACAGAAACAGGCTCTCTGGCCCAACTGATCCATGTGAAACATAACTTTGTCCCTGCTTGCCTCTGAGGAGAAATAAACATTAAAAATCTTGGCCATCTCTGGCAGCTTCACACTCTTTTTGCCATTCTAATTTCTCTCTTAAGCCTGCTCTTGAACTTTTTACACTCATCAAGGGATTAATTCATATCCAGCTGCCTAAACATGATTTACACTTCTTTTTCTTACCAGATTCTTAATAGCTCTTGTCAGCCAGGGTTCCCTGAGCTTGGTATATCTATCCTTCATACTGCCCTTGGATTCTTGATAGAACCTTTTTAAAAGTCTCCCACTTGCCAGCTGTTTCTTTGCCTTTAAACAGAGTCACCAGTTGACCCTAGTTACAGGTAGATTCCAGCTAATAACCTTGAAGATGGCCCTGCACTAGTTTAATCCTTTAACCTGTAATACCTTTTTCCGAAATGATTTTAAAACTATTAGAATTATGGCCACTGGACCCAAAGTGCTCCTCAACTGCCATTTCAGTTACTCGGCCCATCTTTTTTCCTAAGAGGAGGTCCACTATTGCTCCTTCCAGAATGTATTTCTTTATATATTGTGTGAAGAATCTGTATTGGACACATTTCAAAAATTGTAATGATACAGTCCTATCAAGGTGACCATCACCTTCTTCACTCTACCCAATGATTTCGTTAGATGATCTCTCAGGAATATCCTCTCTAGCCACTGCTGTTATCTCCTCCATCATCATAACGGCATCACTGCCTCCACTCTTAGGTTTTCCTGTGAAGAAGCATCAATCCATATTCAGCTGAATTTCTGCATAGTGCTTAAAACACTTCAGCATCTTTCATGCTTCCATCTTGCTACTAAAATGTGGAGTAGCTTTTCTATTAGTGCAAACGGTGTAAATACTGAAAGCTGCTACACAGTCAATACTCTTCAGTGACCTGAACTGTAGACCTGCCAGATGTGTAACCATTTTTATAGAGGTGAAGTGCTTCCTGCTTATTTAGGTGCTATTTCAGGTTGCAATAGTGTTATACCGTGATTTATCATGAGCATTTTTGGTCTGAATGTGCAGTATTGTTGAAAGGGTAGCTAGCAACATAA
The DNA here is from genome assembly GCF_048418815.1 of Hemitrygon akajei. NCBI lineage: Eukaryota > Metazoa > Chordata > Chondrichthyes > Myliobatiformes > Dasyatidae > Hemitrygon > Hemitrygon akajei. The sequence goes on from NC_133125.1 coordinate 45,193,068, forward strand.
TTAAGTATTTTAAAATCATCTGTTCAAATTATCAACACTAGTTCATAACATAGCTCCATCTCTACTGAAGGTCAATCTATTTAATTTATTATTTTGCAGCCCTTGGGTAAAAATAAACCAAATACTAATTTCAGATAATAAGCCCTTCGGATTTTAAAATATTACTGAATAGGAAAGCAAAATTTTGCTTTCACAATTTAGTACCTGACAAAGCAGTGGTTGGCATCGCTCAGTTTTGCTCTTGTTATATTTTCCTAGGATCAAGTCTCTGATCAGCGATTTGTATCCACTCCAGTTCTTGTGGAACCTGAAGAGATTGCTGAAAGTCAATATGGTGTCCACATTACTCTGCCACAGGTGGGGCAAAATATTGCTTGACTGGGCAGGGACGTATGTAGGTAGTTTGGGAAATAGTGTGCCCTTTGCACGATCTATACTGGATATTTATGTGTAGCTAATGAATGGACTAGAAGCCCTTGATGCCATCCTGCTTAATACATCCTCAACCACAAACTGTGATTTCATTAAGTTAAAACTAGTATATTTGTAACAAAATGAAAAAATAATATAAAACACAATAGCTGGTGGGTCAAAAGAGAAGAGCAATTAAACAAATGCATTTACAAGCTCATACCTTCAGTGTTATTAATCCTTGTCCCAGCAGGATTAAGGTAAGTCCAAAGGCTTTCCATAAGTATATTAAGATCATATAGTTTGCAGATGACTTGAAGGTTTACAGAGTTGTTTGTACTATAGAATGTAGAGCTAGGATGAAGACAGAGATCAATGTTTTGGTGAAATAGACTGAAAATGGCAAAAAAATCTTAATACAGACAAATTGGACATACACCATGAATGGTCGGGTCTTACAGATTACTGAAGAATGGAGGAGAAGTGCAAGTCTATAGATCCTCAAAGGTGATAATGCAGGTAGGTTAGCAAGGCATACAGGATATTAATCTTCATCAGTCAGGGCAGTGAATACAGAAGTAGGAAAGCCAGACTTTAATTGGAATACTGCATACAGTTCTAGTTACTAAGGTATGGGAAGGATGCATTAGTGCTGAGAAGGTGCAGAGGTGATTCACCAGGATGTTGCCTGGGATGGAGCAGTTCAGTTATGAGGAGAGACTAGAAAAGTTATATCATTTCTCCTCCGTGTTGAGGACGTTAAAGGGTTATAATGAGGACTGTATATAGAATAGAAAGAAACTTTTCCTAACCTCAGAGGAAGATAAAACTAAACGTGATAGTTTAATGCAAGAGATGAAGATATTTATAGATTTACATACTTTATATGCTTAACTTTATTGTCACCAAACAATTGATACTAGAGCGTACAATCATCACCGTGATATTTGTATTCTTGATGGAATACAAAGCAGATATTTTTCATCGAGGTCGTACCTGCTCTGCTTTGGATGGCAAGGGAAGAAGCTGAAGGGCTGTGGCTGACAAGTTTATACCTTCACTGTATAGAAGTGAGATTCCCATTAATGGGTGGAAAGAGAAAGAAGTATTTCAGGAAGAGGCCTGGTAACCATAGACCTGAGATTCAAGAGCAGTAGTGGGGAATGACCTTGGGTCACGAGCCCTAAATGCCAGATACCTAGCTCTCAGCTTGGGGACATCACCGCAGATAGCGTTTCACTCCAAGTCACATATAAGCTGGTTATGAACATATATTGTTGTTTCTTCATTACTGTTGAGTAAATATCATTCCTGGGATGATATTGTGGCAGAACGGCAATAGGGATTTAAGAAAAAACCATAAGCATATTATCAGGAAAGACAAAGTGTACATAATGATATCCAGCTTTGTCAGCAATGCCATTATCTTGAGAAGGAAAAAAATGAATGTCAGAATTTGGCAATTAACTGATGAAACTGAGTGGTAGAAATTTTTTTAAAAACATTGTCATAGAGCCTTTCTAGAAATGGTATGGTTTGGAGCTGGTCATAGAATAATGCAGTCCAAGTCTGCACCCGTGATTGAACCTACTATGGTAGTTCAATCATAGGGCTGTTCGGAGTCAAACCCACCACATACTGGTCTTTAGCAGGTAGTGTCAAGGCTATTCCTGTCATATTTCCCATTGGGCAGAAAATGGATCAGCAGTATTCGAATGAATCATGGAAGTTAAACAACTTGGGGGAACTTAGTGAGCAACGGGTTTAGTTCTTGGTGCAAAATGAAACTTTGAAGCACATGTGTGGTGAACTACATATACCTGTCTGGACATGCCCCTCTGCTGACTGCTCCTGTGGCTCCTCCTACAGACCCCTGTATAAAGGCGGTTGGAGGCACTGCTCCCCCCTCAGTCTCCAGGATGTTGTGTGGTCGTTTCTTGCAGCTAATAAAAGCCTATCGTTCGCCTCCCATTTCCGAGAGTTATTGATGGTGCATCAACATGTTCACGTGCCTGGAGTGCCTATGCATGAAAGATTCTGGGTAATCATCACTCAATGCAAATCTGAGGCTGCTGTCTCCACAACAGAGCACCAGATAGTTTAGTTAAAAACTGCAGTTAGTCCCAACAGAGAAAGTAGGCCACAAGTACCTTAAAGAAATCAATTATTCCCTGTACCTTTACAGGGATTCCATGGTAGAAGACAACATAAAATTGTTTTAGTGATGACAATAGACTGGATTTATTAGTTATTCAAATGAGGCCCATCTACTGTATTTTTTCAGTAGGGAAAGAGTCCAAAAAACACTTCAATCCTCTCTAAGGGAGTTGATAATCAACTATCAAGACCCGCAAATTATTGTCAGTGAAGCAGGATGGCTATTTGCCTGCTCCCATGTGCATCTTGCCATTCTTCTAACTGGGCTATTATTTCTACCTGTGCCACTTCAGGCGATTGGTGCATCTGGGTACCACTGCTGTAAAAGTTCCTGCCTAAGCAGAGCACCAAAGAGTCTTCTTCAAAGTGGTATGTGTGCAAACAACCCATTAAAGAACACTAATTTTGCCACCTACATGGAAGAAACCTCACCCAACATGTGTCATTGAAAATCATTGTCCAGATTCATTGAGACAAGATGGGACAGGTGCCCTACTACATGTTGTACAAGCCTGTGAAACAAACCTGAATTCACAGGCTACATCCCAGCAGGAGCCTATGGTGGGCCCTATCCCTGTGCCAACTCTTTGAAGAACTTAAAATTACTCAACTTGCCTCCTTGTTTTCCCATGTGTTTGAAAACTTTTTGCATTTCATGTATTTATACTCCCTCCTACTAAACATTCGTCTTTCATGTGTTATCTGGATCTTTTGCCATTTGCTTTAAAAATCTGTTATTTGTTTACTGACTTTTGGAACAGTTTCTCTTTTAACTTCTTTAGAACTTTGAATATTTCTATTAACTCCTTCCTTGGCAGCTCGAGAGTCAGAACATTCTCCATTTTGATGTGGTCTAGTCATGTTGTAGGAATCGCTGACATCCAAACTTCTTCAATATTTCATCATTGATTTATCATAAGATCAGAAATGATGAACCTCACTGATTATTGCATACATTTCATAGCTCCCTTTGTATTCCTATAGTAAGTAGTTAAATAAATCAAAATCTGGACAATATACATATTTTGGCTGATACATAACAATCAGTCCACATAAACGTCTTGCAGTGATTAAAATGTAGTCATCCCCTTTGATAATTAATGGTATTACTGTCTGGTAATGGTATGGTTGTTTCAGGAGTTCCTGATGGCAATCACTACCAAAGAAACATGATCTGCAATGCACCAAATTCTTGGTGTGGACATCAGGTTGACATCATAAAGTTGGGTCAGGAACTGCTCTATGTCAAGATTTGACCCAGAAATGATTACAAATGCTATTTACTCAGTTAATCAATTTCTAGATCATTTATTTCTAATAAAGTTGAGTGATTCAGGAGAAATGGAAGTATGCGAACAAGAACCAGTGTTCAAAATAAGAAAAAGTACCTTGTTTACAATTTAGTTTTCTTCAAGGCCATCAACCCAATCACTGGGAGTGGCATATGTCAATTCTGTATCATCGTAACTGTGCTGGGAAAATAATAGACCACAACTTCAATGGGCTAGACTGGTGGATGGCTTTTAAGGGAGTTTCTCTAATTCAAGGTTATCTTTCAATACTAATGTAGTACAGCAAACAGGAACATAAACATAATAGTAATGTACAAATCCTTTCTTTTGAACATTGAATTCTGAACTCTTTTGCTTTAAACAACTCATATTGCATTTGACCATTCACTTGAAAAACTGCCAGCAGGTTAACTAAACCAGCTGTTACCCAATGCACTACACAACCAGCAAGGGTGAAGGAAACAGGCCATTTTATAAATAGCAAAGGCCAGTATGTTTTCCAGACAGTTTGAAGTACAAATCTATTGCCTAGGTCACACTGCCTTTCATGGGAAAGAGGAAAGTCAAGGCTTCCTTCCTTAAGTTAAAAGTAGCTATGACTTTGCATTAGATACCCTGATTATCTGTCGAAAGTATAATTGTATGAAACATAACGAGCAGGTTGTCTGATCAAAGAAGAAATAAATAGCAGATGGGTTCAAATTCAAGAACTGAAATGACACCTTTTGTTTTGGTCAGGGGCAGCTGCAGAGCAGCTTCGCTGGAGTACATGGTGCTAACACAATTATGTAACATGTGTAGCACTATTGACCAGATTTAACGTTCCTGCTTCTAGGCCAGCCTTTCTCAACCTTTTTGCACTGGAGGAACCCTTGAAACGTCAGGTGTCAGGGAACCACTGCATGAAAATTGTTATATCTAGAGCTCACAATACATTAGCCTGATCAATAAGTTGTAGATATAATAATCCAAAAATAATTATCAATGCTCTTTTGAGTAGAGAATAAATTTGTAGCCAACCTTTCTAGAAAAAAAAAGTTAAGCTTAGTTTACATTTCTTGAATTTACTCTTTCTTTCTCTTTCATGAATTTTAAAATCTCATAAGATAAATATAATACATTCCTCAATTCTGGGTCGAACTTTAGATAAGCACACACACTTTCACCTTCAACTGAAATGAGATAGAAACGTAGAAAACCTACAGCACAATACAGGCCCTTTGGCCCCCAAAGTTGTGCCGAACATGTCCCTACCTTAGAAATTTTTAGGCTTACCCATTGCCCTCTATTTTTCTAAGCTCCACCTACCTATCTAAAAGACTCTTAAAGGACCCTATCTTATCCGCCTCCACCACCGTTGCCGGCAGGCCATTCCATGCACTCACCACTCTCTGAGTAAAAAAACTTACCCCTGGCATCTCCTTTGTACCTGCTCCCCAGCACCTTAACCCTGTGTCCTCTTGTGGCAACCATTTCAGCCCTGGAAAAAAGCCTCTAACTATTCACACGACCAATGTCTCTCATCATCTTATACACCTCTATCAGGTCACCTCTCATCCTCCGTCTCTCCAAAGAGAAAAGGCTGAGTTCACTCAACCTATTCTCATAAGGCATGCTCCCCAATCCAGGCAACGTCCTTGTAAATCTCCTCTGCACCCTTTCTATGGCTTCTACATCCTTCCTGTAGTGAGACGACCAGAACTGAGCACAGTACTCCAAGTGGGGTCTGACCAGGGTCCTATATAGCTGCAATATTACCTCTCGGCCCCTAAATTCAATTACACGATTGATGAAGGCCAATACATCGTATGTCTTCTTCACCACAGAGTCAACCTGCACAGCTGCTTTGAGCGTCCTATGGACTCAGACCCCAAGATCCCTCCGATCCTCCAAACTGCCAAGAGTCTTACCATTAACACTATATTCTGCCATCATATTTGGCTTACCAAAATGAACCACTTCACACTTATCTGGGTTGAACTCCATCTGCCATTTCTCAGCCCAGTTTTGCATCCTATCAATGTCCAGCTGTAGCCTCTGACAGCCCTCCACACTATCCACAACACCTCCAACCTTTGTTTTATCAGCAAACTTGCTAACCCATCTCTCCACTTCCTCATCCAGATCATTTATAAAAATCACGAAGAGTAAGGGTCCCAGAACAGGGTCCCTGAGGCACACCACTGGTCACCGACCTCCAAGCAGAATATGACCCGTCTACAACTGTTCTTTGTCTTCTATGGGCAAGCCAGTTCTGGATCCACAAAGCAACGTCCCCTTGGATCCCATGCCTCCTTACTTTCTCAATAAGCCTTGCATGGGGTACTTTAACAAATGCCTTGCTGAAATCCATATACACTACATCTATTGCTCTTCCTTCATCAAAGTATCTATCTATCTATCTATCAATGTGTTTAGTCACATCTTCAAAAAATTCAATCAGACTCGTAAGGCAGAACCTGCCCTTGACAAAGTCATGCTGACTATTCCTAATCATATTATACCTCTCCAAACATTCATAAATCCTGACTTTCAGGATCTTCTCCATCAACTTACCAACCACTGAAGTCAGACTCACAGGCCTATAATTTTCTGGGCTATCTCTACTCTCTTTCTTGAACAAAGGAACAACATCTGCAACCCTTCAATTCTCCAGAATCTCTCCTGTCCCCATTGATGATGCAAAGATCATTGCCAGAGACTCGCAATCTCCTCCCTCGCCTCCAACGGTAGCCTGGGGTACATCTCATCCGGTCCCAGTGACTTATCTAACTTGATGCTTTCCAAAAGCTCCAGCACATCCTCTTTCTTAATATCTACATGCTCAAGCATTTCAGTTTGCTGCAAGTCATCACTATTATCACCAAGATCCTTTTCCATAGTCAATACTGAAGTAAAGTATTTATTAAGTACCTCTGCTATTTTCTCCAGTTCCATACACGCTTTCCCACTGTCACACTTGATAGGTCCTATTCTTTCAAGTCTTATCCTCTTGCTCTTCATGTACTTGTAGAATGCCTTGGGATTTTCCTTAATCCTGCCTGAAGATGATTTCTATCCTTGCTCATGATGCTTGTTAAACAAGAAAAAGCTTGCTCACACATGTAAGAAGTTGAAAACTGCAGCAAAATGTTCATTGCTTTCCTATGAATGGCAGGGTACTCTTCTTTCACAGAAATCCAGAACTTGTCCAAGATCAGGTCAGTAAATCTCATCTTGAGTGCATGATCAGACTGCAGCTCACAAAGTTCTTCCTCTCCTCTCAAAGCCAAGTTTTCAGGCTGAGCAGAAGATTCAGAGAAATGGTCCCTCACCCAGTCATACACTTGTGTTGAAAAAGAGGGAAAACACTGTTCAATTTTGTTCTGCAGTTCTTCCAGGTGGTTTTCAATAAGACTCGAGACTTTCTGATATCCTTCCTTACTCTCAAGCCCAAACAGTGGAAGCATTTCAAGATTTCCATTTGCAACATGATTTTTCCAAAGATTCAGTTTTCTTTTAATTCCAAGAACCTTGTCATCTGAAGTCAAAATATCTTGGCTTTGCAGAGACTTGTTCAATTGGTTCGTATGATGAAAAACATCTGCTCAATAGGCTAGTTTCTGCAGCCATTCTTCATCGGCAAAGCAATTAGCAAAATTTAGCCTACTATTTCCTTGAAAGTACTCCTGCAATTCACCTTTCGGCTCGAGCACCCTGTTAAGAACTCTTCCTCTGTCAAGCCATCAGATTTCTGTATGTAGCAGGACACTGGTGTGCTCTTTGTCCAGGCTATCACATAGTTCTTAAAACATTCTCGAGTGAACTGGTCTTAAAGCTATGAAATAACTTGCTTCCTGAAATTTTTTTACTGACTGTGACTTTACTTTCAAAACTTTTAATCTGTTTGTTTTGAGATTCCAATAGTTGTTTAAAATAATCAGCACTTTTACGTGATTTGTTGTTAAGTGTCTTTTCAATTTTGCTAGAGCTATTGCTATTTTTGTAAGTTGTATAAAGATATGGTGCCAGCTGATTACTTCAGTCCTGCCACTGCTTTTGTCTCCAGGACCCAGAAGAGGCTGGTGGACTTCTTCTGGGGCAGCTGGAGGCATTGGGTCTCTGCTGCAGTCCTGAGTCTTCCGATCACAGAGGGCGGTCAGCCGTTGGTGTGTGTGCACACCCAACTGGCGGCTCTCCAGCTCTGGACCCTGCAGAGATACCTGTACAGTGACCACCCTCCAAGATGGCATGAACTGGTGATGCACTTGCTCCACCTGGGACACTACCCGCAGGACGGCACACGATGGACAGCATCAGCCGTGCCTCTTTAGGGAACTGCTTCGCTTTTACCGAGAGCTATTAAGGGTATGGGGTCTAGTCTTACCCATACAGGGTGGAGGATAGTGCTCTAGCTGTGAGGGGTCATGGTGGGTGTCGAGGAGGCTCAGGGAAGTGGAGGGGTTCCAGTCGCACCACCGCCTGATCAGCTAGAATTGCCTGTCAGACCCAGGCCTCAGGATACCATGCAGGGAGGGTCCCACACAACATGAGCCCTGTCCTGGGGATGCCCACCGTGCCCCTCTGCGATGCCCTTGTATGGGCTGCTCTTGCACACCTTTCCATTTCTTACTTCGTCTGCCGACCAGACTCACCTTGCCGATCCGTTTTACCATCTGTCAGTGGAGGAGGTCCCCAGTGGAAATCTCTTCATTATGGGTCCTTCCCCTGTTCAGTGGGGACCTGGGGTGGAAGGTGTTGCATTGGGCAGTACCGCGCCACAGGTCTTTAAGCAGGTTGACTGTCACCCTGTCTACCTGTCCATTCTGTGGCCGGGAGGAGTCAGTGTGCCACGCTGATATGGCGTGTGAGAGGTTGCAGCCCCTGTGTGAGTGTCTGAAGGGGCTGCTCCTCAGGTTCTGGTTGCATTTCGGCCCCACGCTCCTTGTATACGGGCACTCAGTATGGAAGGGGTAGGGTCACGAGGAGGCTCTCCTGGTGGGCTTGTTCCTGTGCCTCGCCAACATGGCCACTCATGGGTCTAGGCAGCGGGAAGTTGAAGGCTCTGCCAGGGCCGACTCCCTGCCCCGCTTCCGAGGATACATTCTTCCCCAGCTGTCCTTGGAGAGGAAGCATTCGGTCACAATGGGGGATTCCCTCCAATTTTCTACTACATCGGTAGAGTTTCTTCACTCCCATAAGTCCAGCAGCACATAAGGGGAAGTTGGGGGAGTTTGAGAGGGAGAGGCTGACATCACAGGCCAAGTTGTGTGATTCCATTCAACGCTCGGAAAATGCACTTCACGCTCCTTATCAGCCTACCGTCCTCCCCTCCGTGCAAAACAGCGCTCACCAATTATGAATGGCCTCCCCTATCTTGCGTTAAAAACTGAGAATGGACTCAAGCAAATAAACCTGACCTACTGCACATGCCATCCTGGGCTGAGAGATCTCCTATGAGATCGTTAATGGGGCACTGCCCACCACTGCAAGCATCATGTGTCGCGTGAAGTTGAAAAAAATGTTTATTTTGTTTTAGTCATGATCTCTCGCAGAGCCCCTCTCACAGAACCCTGGTTTAGAACCCCTGTTCTAGGCTAAGCAGTACTCCCTGTGTGGCTTTCTTCACAGCCATTCCATTTTCTATTTTGTTGCATATATTATGCTTTTTGGGAGTTTTGTTCTTGAAGGCTTTGGTGAATTTTCTCATGTTCTCCCAGATATTTCCCAGCCTCTAAACAGCGTGGAATCAAAGACAAGGTAGTTTCTTGTCACATGTACAAGTACAGGTGTCCCCCGCTTTACGAATGTTCACTTTACGCCGCTTCGCTTTTACAAAAGACCTACATTAGTAACCTGTATTTGCTTTACAAAGAGGATTTTTGCTTTTATGAAAATTTTTCCCATATAAATTAATGGTTCTTTGCTTTACGCCATTTCGGCTTAAGAAAGGTTTCATAGGAACGCTCTACCTTTGTAAAAGGTGGGGGGGGGGGAGACACCTGTATACAGTATGTATGCACAGGTGCAGTGAAAAACATACTTGCAGTGACATTCGGGCACATAGTATCATACAAGTAGCATTCACAAAAAAGATTACACAATTTTTACAAGAAAACACACAATTAGAATATAAAAAATAATATCCATTGTAGTGCAAAGTAGTCATAGTGTTGCTATACTGATATAGTGATTAGAGTCGTGAAGGTGGGTTCAAGAACCTAATGGTTAAAGGGAAGTTGCTGTTCTTCGATGTATTAGTGTGGGGTTTCAGGCTTCTATACCCCTTCCTGATGGTAGCAATGAGAAAATGACATGGCCTGGATCTTTGAAGATAGATACATGCCTGCTTGAGACAGTGCCTCATGTAGATACTACCTGTCGAGGTGTGTGCTCGCGGGACTGGAATCAAGTGTGGAGGCTTTCTCTGTCTTGGAGTTCGCTGACACCTCTGCAACCCAGGAGTGGTGGATGGCAGGCTTATGCCTCGACTTGACCCCAGGAGCGGAGGGAGACAGATTGTCCAGGAAGAGACAGAAGACGTTAGACATAGGAATATCAACAGAGCCTCGGAGGAACAACTGAGCGACACCACAAGACAAATCACTCTCTCCAACACAGTGATTCCACGAAAGCACTAAATGAGAGTTCCCTTTCAGTTATCATAGAATGCGGGAAACACATGCCAGTCAGAATTAACTGGTGAAGGACATGCTTGTGATGTATAGTGTACTTTCAATGAAATGTCATTAACTACCCATCCATCATCTCACCAAGGCATGCAACAGCCCAGAAATTTTGTCCAGTTTCTCCAACAAAAAATAATTTCTGGATGATTTTACTTTCTAACCAGTACCATCCTTTCTCTTTTGCCAGTTCTATTTTCACTCTTTCCTCACTTCTTTCTTTCACTGGTGAAGCTCTTTTTGAAATATAAGGAGTTGGACATGTCTCCCTAGTCACTCGTTGTGGACATCCTCTACTGTGGCAGATGTCAGACCATAATAGAATTGGATTTTATCAGTGGAATACAATGTGCAGTGCAACACATTCAGCATTTATAGCAGGAACTGAACAATAGATTTCTGGCTCTTATTGTATGATGTGCAAGTCATCTTTTACATCAGCCTTCATCTTCTTATCCTCCAGCTCAAGCTTTGACTTTCCCTTCTACATCAGTATTTTCATGAGCACCTCCACTTTGAAAAAGGTCCTTTGCAAAGTTTACAATAAACCCTTTAATGTCAGCAGAGTTACATGTAGTGGCATTATCATCCAGTGCTGCTCATTTAAATGAGTGCAGAATTATCGGTGCAAGATGCTTTGTGGTAGGCGATCAGTCAGCTTGTTGCTACTGCTATTGGTTTATCGTTATCATGTGTACCAAGGTACTTGCTTGTATGCTATCCAAGCAGATAATGCCTTTCCACAAGACCATTAGCTAGTAAGAAAGCAAAATATAGAATATAGTGTAGCAGGTACAGAGAAGTGCAGAGCGCTTGGCGTAGCACAGCGATTAGCCTAACACTATGTCAGCGACACAGGTTCAGTTTCACTGCTGTCTGTGAGGAGTTTGTATGTTTGTTCCGTGACCACTTGGGTTTGCTCCAGGTGTCGCATTTTCCTCCCACATTCCAAAGACTGTCAAGTTCATAAGCCAATTGGTCACATCAATATCATTGGGCCTTGTGGACTTGTTGGGCTGGAAGGGCTGTTTTCTATATAACTATGAAGTACAAGGGATTAAGAATTTATTTTTAGCATTAAGGAGGTCCATTCAAGATTCTGATAACAGTTGTTCTTGAGTTTGGAGATACGAGCTTTCAAGCCTTGGTATATTCTGCCTGACAGGAGGAGTGAGGAGAGAGAATGGCTAAGGTGGGAGGTGCCCTTGGCTATGTTGGTTGCTCAACTGAGGCGGTGGGAAGTGTAAGCAGTTTCCAATGAGAGGATAGTTATTGAGATACACTGAGCTATATTCACAATTCTCTGAAATTTCTTGCTGACTTGGGCAGAGCAGTTTCCATGTGGATTGGCAAATATGCCAAATATCTTTAGCCTTCTGAGAAAGCAGATACATTGGCATGCTTTCTTGCAATAGTTTCGACATGGCTGGACCAGCACAAGTTGTTGGCAATTTTTACCCTTCAGCATTGATACAGACAGGGGCACACTCACTAGTCTCTCACTCACAAGATCATCCTCCAGAAAGGAAGGTTTGGAATTTAAAATCAGTCCAAGCTCATCAGTCTACCTTCTCATTGACTTGAAACTCAAGACATTTGAGATGATCACTACGCTGGTGAATGGGTGAAAAAAAATTAGGCAATCAGACCTTTACTGTGCAGTCCAATCAGATTTGTTCTGGCAGGATGGGATGGGCGATGACAGAAATATTCAGCTGGTCTGGCATAATCTGTGGGAAGAAAAATAAAATTAACATTAAAGTCAAAAACCCTTACAAAATGAAACATTAATTATGTTTCTCTTTCCATTGGCTCTGCCTGATCTGCTGGTTATTTCCAGCTTTCACTGCTTTTATTTCAGTTTGCTAGTTTTTTTTCCCCAGCTGCGGGCATCTTTTTGGGGCCACAAGGAATCTTCCATTAAAATGGTAGTGTCGACAATCGTAAGTTGGGTTGTTTTCTGTATCAGAATTCTGGTTAAGTGAAGATACAGCACAAACGTGTTCACTACATGACTCCTTCCTCATTCACATAGGAGAGTTTGTGGCTATGTGTAAGAGAGAACAAGTTGAAGTGTACAGAGGAGGGATAAAATGGATTACTCCCCTGGGAGTGATATGGAGCTGATAGACTGAATGATCTTCTGCTGGGTTGTTACAAAATAACTTGTATATCTTAAGGCTCATCATGAAAGAAGAAACAAGAACACAGGGGCAGAGCTTTGGCAGCTGACTGCCCGAGAAGCAATGGTAGAATGTTCAAAAGTAGAGATGATCAAAGGCCAGGTAAAAAAAAAATGGAAAGGCTGTGTAGAGAAAACTTCAGCAACAGGGAAGAGGGAGATGATGGAAAAATACGAAGCGCAGATTTTAAAATTGAAGTGTCGCTTACCAATAGCCAAAATAACACATAAATAAACAGAGGAAATATCTCTTTCCTGGCTCATTGCTGCCTTAGTTATTGCTTGATGAAAATATTTAACATGTGTTGGGAATTCCATTCCCTTTTTCTCTATTTACTGTCTTTACTTCCCATTCAAGGACAACTAAACTCTCCTAAAGTTGTGATTTCAGTTCATTTTGGTCTGTCTATAAATTTCTTTCACCATTTCTCTCACAATGAGGGGATGGACAGTGATTTAAAGGGCAGGCAACTAGAAGTGTAGGAGCTTTGCAAAGTGATCACCTGATTTGCATTTGGTTTCTCCCGTGTGGAGGCCACGTCGTGAACACCAAGTGCCATACTCTTCGATATAAGCGTAAATGTATCTCTGTTTCACCTGGGACGGTTGAGAGTCCCTGAGAAGGAAGAAGTAAAAAGGCAGGTGTTGTATTTCCTGTATGAAGAGCATTTGATGGCTCTGGGCATGTACTTGCTGGAGTTTAGAAAAACAAAGGTCATAGGGGATCTCATTGAAACTTATCAAATATTGAAAGGTCTAGATAGAGAGGGTATGGAGAGCATGTTTTCTATAGTGCAGGAATCTAAGACCACAGGCATAGCCTCAGGATAGAGGGGCATCCATTTAAAACAGAGATCTAGAGAAATTTCTTTAGTCAGAGGGTGGTGAATTTGTGGAATTTATAACCACAGGCAGCTGTGGAGACCAGGTCATTGGATGTAATTAAGGCAGAACTTGATAGGTTCTTGATTGGACCTGACATCAAAGGTTACAGGGAGAAGGCTGGAAAGTGGGGCTGAGGAGGGCAAAAAAGGATCAGCCATGATTGAATGGCAGAGCAGACTTGATGGGCCAAATGGCCTAATTCTATTCCTATGTTTTATGGTCTTATAGATGGCTGTGGAGGTCAAGTTACTGAGTATATTTAAAGCAGAGGCTGATTAGTTTTTGATTATGGAGAGAAGGTAGGAGAATGTGGTTGAAAGGGCTAATAAGCCAGCCATGTTAGAATGGCAAAGCAGGTTCAAATGGCCTAATTCTCTCATGTCTTATGGTTTTGTACTTGCATGGTAAAGACCCTCATGTCAGAGAGAGGTTACTGGGGACAGAAAAGCAGACCAGGGCATTGAAAAAGGAAAGATTGCTTTAAAACACTGAAAAGGAAGGAGAAAGGAGTACACATCTGCTGGTGTAATCTTTATGGAGTTCTGAAGGATGCTCCATTGAATGCAGAGAAGAGTGAGGGGGAAAGTCAGTTGCAGGTTAACTCTGTTGCTCTGCCCGTGTAAAGCGTGATTGAGAACAGATGTATAGAAAATAGACAAGAACCAGTTAGGGCTTTGCCAGTGTGGTAAAAGAATGGTACAGATAAGGGAGAAGGAAAATATTTCTTTTTTTACTTCAGATTGCCAGCATCTGCATATTTATGCTTTTGGACTTGCATCCAACTTTTTCTCTCTGTCTCCCACTTCCTGTCCTACCCCCTCAGTCCCACCTCACCATAACAAAATAGATTCTTAGAACACTACAGCACAGAAACAGGCTCTTTGCCCCATCTGATCCATGCTGAACCATTAATGTGTCCATCCAAATTTTGACCTGCATCTGGACCATACCCCTCCTATCCATGTACCTATCCAAATTTCTCCTAAATGTTCAAATTGAACCCACATCCACCACTTGCACTGGCAGCCCATTCCACACTCTCACCATCCTCTGAGTGAAGAAGTTTCCCCTCATCATCCCCTTAAACATGTTACTTTTAACCTATGGCCTCTAGTTTTAGTCTCACCCAACCTAAGTGGAAAAAGCCTGCTTGAATTTACCCTATCTATACTCCTCATAATGTTGTATACATCTAACAAATCTTCCCTCATTTTTCTACTCTCTAGGGAATAAAATATTCAACCCTTCCCTATAACTCAGGTTCTCCAGGCCTGGCAACATCCTTGTAAATTTTCTCTGAACTCTTTCAATCATATAGACATCTTTCCTGTAGGTACATAGATGACCAAAACTGTACACAATACTCCAAATTAGGCCTTGCCAACATCTTATACAATTTCTCCTGGATTCAGTACTTTGATGTAAGAAGGCTAATGTTTCAGAAGTTTTCTTTACTACACTATCTACTTGTGACACCACTTTCAAGGTATTATGGATCTGTATTCCAGATCCCTCTGTTCTACTGTACTCCTCAGTGCCCTACTGCTCACTGTGTAAGTCCTATCCTGGTTTGTCCTCCCAAAATGCAACACCTCACACTTGTCTACATTAAATTCCATCTGCTATTTTTCATCTGGTTTTGATAATCTTCTTCACTGTCTCCTACACCTGCAGTTTTGGTGTCATCCACTAATTTGCTGAACCAGATTTCCACATTATCACCCAGATCGTTGATATATATGACAAACAACAATGGACTAAGCACTGATCCCTGCTGCACACCACTAGTCACAGATCTCCGGTTAGAGAGAGAACCATCAACTACCACGTTTTGGCTTCTCCCACAAAGCCAATGCCTAATCCAACTTACTACCTCATCTTTGTTGCCAAGTGACTGAACATTCATGACCAACTGCCCATGCAGGACCTTGTCAAACGTCCTGCTAAAGTCCATGTAGACTACATCCACTGCCTTACCTTCATCAACTTTCCTGGTAACTTCCTCAAAAAACTCTATAAGGTTAATTCGACATAACCGACCATGCAGAAAGCCATGTTGACTATTCCTGATGAGTCCCTGTCTATCCAAGTACTTACATATCTAGTCCCTTAGAATATCTTCCAATAACTTGCCCAGTACTGATGTCAGGTCCACCAACCTATAATTTTCTGGCTTAGTCTTGGAGCCTTTCTTAAACAATGTCACAACATTAGCTAACCTCCAATCCTCCAGCACCTCATAAATGGTTAAGGATGTCTTTGCTATGGCCCCTGCAATGTCTACACTAACCGCCCACAGGATCTGAGTGAAGACCTTGTTGGGCCCTGGGGATTTATTCACCTAATTTGCTTCAAGACAGCAAACACCTCCTCCTCTGAAATCTGTATATAGCCATGACCTCGCAGCTGCTTTGCCTCACTTTGATAGGCTCTGTGTCCATCTCCTGAGTAAATACAGATGCAAAAAATCAGTTTAAGATTTCCCCCCCTCCAAGAAGCCTCCTTGTGTACCGGAATCCTTAATCTTCAAGTGTCTAATTGTTCCAACCCTACCTCAAGTTCACAATCTTCTTCCACAGGAAGAGAACTCCCATACTCCGAAGTGTCAATTCCTGTGCTGTACAATGATAGGAGAAGGGAGGTAGATTCTGCAGGGAATTGAGAAGGGCTAAGACAAGCTAGAGGATGCATTTCTTTATGTTAGCCCCCACCCCCTACATTTCTAAAGCCAGATATATCTGACAGGAAATTGCCAGAGTAGTCCCTGTAGAGAAATAGTACATAAGAGCAGCATTAGGTATTATTCTGGAGTTAGGAAATTATGGTAGCTGATAATAATTAAAATCGGAGCCAGTCTTCAGAAACTAAAACCTTTTCACAATTCAACTTCAACTGACATTTTGAGGCCAACTGAAGCCAATCATTGGGTCTGGGACATTCTGATTCTGTACCATTGAAGTAATGTGGGGAAAGTCAAGAGATGAATGTCTACATTAATTAGTGATCATTGAAAAGTTCAGGATACATAAGTCTCTATGGGTCTTCCCTTAGCCTTCTCCACTCATAAGAAAACAGACGCAGTTTATCCAGTCTCTCTTCATAACTGAAACATTCCATTCCAGGCAGCACCCTGGTGAATCTCTTTGCATCCACCCCAGAGCAATCAAAACTGTGCTCAGTTTTCCATGTTACCACATCAAAGCTGTACAAAGCTGCCTCATAACTTCCAGGAGGCACAGCTTAGAGAGCCATTGCTTCACAATGCCTGAGACCTGGGTTTGACCCAACCTTGGGTACTGTGTGTAACTTTGTATGTTATCTCTGTAGCTACATGGGTTTTGCTTGGGTGATCGAACAGCCTAAAGGCATCCAGTTTAGTAGGTTTTCTTGGCCTCTGTATATTGCCCCTAGTATGTAGGTGAGTGGCAGAATCTGTTGAGGAGATTTAGTTTAGAAAGGAAATTAATGTAGAATCAGTGTAAATGGACTGTGCAGGCTCAATGATGGCCCTGGTTCTGTGTTGTGTCTCTCTATGATGAGATACTGGATGGATAAGGTCTTGGCTCTTTGCCTTCTCCTACGTGGGCCCCATGACTGACCATGACTCTCTGGTAGTTATTGTCGATTTGTATGCCAGCCAGCTGAAAATGTTTAGACCCCATTAAAATTAAGTTTTCAGTTGAGAAAGAACATTGAGATCCATAGGAGGCTTGTACTGTGAGTAGGCATCAAGTTTGCATCATCATGAAGTAATACAGCATGGAAACTGGCCCATTGGCACATCTGGTTCATGGCAACCTCCCTGCTAGTTGTAGTTGCCCATGTTCAGCCCATAAGCCTCATAAACCTCCAAGCCTCTCCCCCCCAAGTACCTATCCAAATGCTTCTTAAATGTTGCAATTGTATCTGCCTTGACCGCTTCCTCTGGAAGCTCATTCCAGGTACTCACTATCCTCTGTCTAAAGAAGTTGTCTCTCTGACCTCTTTTAAATCTTACCCCTTTTTATCCTGCATCTGTGCCTCTCGTTTTGTACTCCCTAGCTTGAGGGAAAAGACTACACTCATCCACCATATTCATACCCATCATGATTTTCATAAACTTTTATGAGGTCACCCCTCATCCTCATGTGCACCAATGAATAAAGATCCTGAGTTGAGGATGAATCTGAAAAATAATGTAATTTGAAGGCATGAGTACAATTTCAGAGTTAGCCATTTAAATAACATTTTCAGGGGAAAGCAAGATTAGTTCAAGCTGCTTGTTCAGTTATAAACAGGAGCAGCTGTTTTACAAACCCGGCATGCTGGGGATGAAAATTGGGTGTTGACTTAGAATTGACATCATGTTGGGTGATTTGTTGTGGAACAGTGTTTTTACTGAGAATGAATATCCCGTTGAAGAGTCTGATTTTGAATTCTTTGCCGGATGAAAAGAGGCTGAGAAATAACACAATTTTTACTCTGGATAAAGCTCATTTCATTGAGTTATTTTCAATGCTGGAAAGAGTTTTTAATCATTAATTGCCAAAGAATAAGTAAGTGTTTCATTCTTCCTCCTCACTCTAAACAAGCTCCCATTTTGATAGTATTGTAATCTATGTACATTTTCATCCATTTACTCTTTAATAGATCTCCATGAAAGAAAACCGCAATACAAACAGGGAAATAGGAAGTGAATTTTTAAATGAAAAAATTTGATAAGTCAGTAGGTGGAGATAGAATTTGTACAAACAGGTAGTAAAGTTTTTACTCAGTTTCATTTACACATTGTGAATGCAAAATCTACCATGAGTGAGTGCATTCCTGTTAGAGGTTAAAGCAAGTGTGTTCTGCACATGAGGAACTAGTTATTTTGAATGCTCCAGCAAGAAATTTAAGTAGTTATGACCCTGGAATCAAGTATATTTTGAAGCATAATTTTGGAAACACTTGCTTTAAAAAGTTATTTCATAAGAATAATAATTTGATGTCATTTGATGCCAGGCCCAGGCCCCAGACCATTTTCAAGCAACTGAATCCAATGTTTGGACAACAATTTAGGCGTCAGGTCAGTGTGTCGAGTCCCAAGGCAAGGGATGGCCCGTTCAGCTTGCTGCTCCATCTTGTTTACTCGGCTCTGCGCGGAGCTAAGGGTATGTGGACTGACTCTGTTTGTGTACTTTAGTTCAGAATGTTATTTGTTTGCTTTTATTGTTTGCATGATTTGTTTTCTCCCCCCTCTGTACATCGGGTGTTTGATTGTCCTTTTTTAAAAAAAATTTGGGTTTCTTTGTTTTGTGGCTGCCTGTAAGAAGACAAATCTCAAGGTTGTGTACTGTATACATACTTCAATCATAAATTTACTTTGAAATTTCATTTAATTACATTTTCTCCCAAATCAAGATAAGCAACTTAAACCAAAGTATTGAAAATGTCTTCCAAGATTTGAATTTGTCTTCAGGTTAGAGTTGGTTGAAAGGGAATCCATCAGTGAATATAAAAACCCAGTTTAAAAACTTTAAAAACTTATCTCTCAGTCTCCTTGCAGTTAAAGAAGTATTTGAATAGTCAGAACTCAAATGCTTTCAAATGAACAAGATGTGTAGTAGTATTCTCAGCAGTAACTAATTAATTAATTCACTCTGGGTGGTGGCCAGTTTTCTTTGTGGTGTGACTGTGATCAAACTGATACTAGTAATATAGAAGTTTTTACTCATCACAAACGCAGAAGTACCTCAAATGTTTATACCTTTAAGATCAAAGTAGGTGATTCAATACAATTTCAGTACAGTAGTTACAATGACATTGAATTGTCTTCAATACTTTCGGTTGACAAATGGTTCCTTTGAGGTACATATTTACAGTGGAAGCTCATTGTAATTGGTAAGGCACCTCTAAAGGTCCAAACACCTTTGCAGGGAGAAACTGTAATTAACACAAGTACAGTGGATTCTGGTTAATTGGGACGCATCGGGACCAGTACACTTTGATCCAATTAAACAGCTGCCCCAATTAGCTGAAGTTTCATGGACATGGTTAAAAATATATAAAAAAAAAGACTAACCATTTAACTGAGTCACAAATTATGTATTTAAATTAAATACAGAACAAATTAGAACACTGCCAATACTACTACTACAGTACTGTAAAACCGTGCAGTAGTTCCTAATATTTTGTTCAGTGTACCCTGCCACATTCTTTTAATTGTCTGTAAATGAACAAAATCAGTGAAAACAGTGTAAATAATGTTCATTCAAAGCTATTGATGATTATATTCTCCAAATCTTCATTTTTATTGTAACATTCAAGATAATTGTCAATACCTTTTAAATTCTTCATTGTTCTTAACTTGTAGAAACTGCAGTGTGCAAAACAGTTCTGAATTGTCTTACAGCTTATTTCTCGCCAGCTACCAGTGGCAAAAATCACTGCATTTTGAACACAAGCACATGCAAATGATGTTATTTAAAAGCTGCTCACTCTAAGCACAGTGTCGTGTTTAATGGCCACACAGATGTACATGTCTGACGCTAGTTAGAAACTGCTAGGGAGGCAACAGTCTTCTGCCCCAATTAAGTAGCATAGTGTCCCAAATACACAAAGGAAATCCCAGCTATTTTCTCAATCAGTTTTTGTTCTTTAAAAGTTGTCCCAAATAAGCAGCTGCCAATTAACCGGAATCCACGGTAGTTTAAAAAATTCAGACAACAGAGAGTCAGACAGAAGAGTACACAATAGATCAACTATTGACTACAGCTATACTCATGACCATGCTTGATACGCTAAGTGACAACATCAGCCTGATCTGCCAGTTTGAACTCAGTCACAATGGTGCAACTAACTCAGCCATGTTGCCTGGCTTGATGCAAGCTAATTAACACAACCCCATTGCCTTAATGTTCAGTTGATGCATATACAATCTCTCAATCTGTGGGCCAGTTTAACTTCAATTTCCTGCTTAGAAGTTATAATAAGTACTGAAGGCTAATTGCAAGCTTCCTAAACTTATTTGCATTTACAATAAGAACTGAAAACTGGTTCTTGCTTGAATTAATATTTGTTATATTCACATAACTCCAGAATACTTCCTGACAGGTGGAACCGACTTCTCCCATAATATTTTTAAAAGCAGCAGGGAATAATATAAAATCAAGTTGAGCCTGACAGTTAGCACGATTCCCCAGCCCCATGCTTATTAAGATTATCTCTGTTGTTGAGTGCCATCGAGTTGGCATTGCCTCATGGATGGGGTAGTGGTCCATAGGGTTTTCCTGGCAAGATACAGAAGTAGATTGCCAGGACTTTCATTCAGCGCAGATACTGCTGCTGCTCAGGTTGGGCCCCAGCTGGATTCGAACTCATGACCATCCGCCTCAAAGTCCAGTGCTGATACAACTACACCTCCAGCCGGCCCCATATTAACTCTATCATGTTTTAATTATTAGCTTTTTACAAAATAAATCTATAATCCAAATTTCACTATAGCAATAAAATCTAATTAGTGCAGGAGTAATGAGAAATGAAAGGTGGTTGATTATTGTACACATTAACTAGCAAGATGTTATCATCATGGGATATGAAGTAATATGACACTTTTTCTATATAGCGCCCAGGTGTAAAACAGGTACCGTTGAATGTCTATTACAGAATATTGCTTGAACTTCACTTCCAGTGAAAGAGGGCATCTTCTGGTTTCTGCAATGGCTAGTCATCTTCACCAAAGGGACAAGTTGAAAATATGTCTCTTTGTAACTCTTTAACTCGTCAGTAAGTAGCAGGCATAGACTTCGTAAATTGGTAAAATAACCAAAGCTGGAAAGAGAATAAAATCAAAATAATTACACATTAAATTATAACCTATTTCCAGTTTCTAAAAGTGAAAAAAAATCCATGAAAATTTTCAAAAATGAATTGGATGGACATTCAATGTGCAAAAATCTACTGAGACACAGGGAAAGGTTAGAGGAATGCAATTAATTAGGTCCTTTCTAAGAGCCATCACAAGAATGGTGGGCCAGACAGCATTCCCTTGTGCTATCTGTTCTTATGATTCCGTTAACCCAGGTCTATTAAACCAGCAGTAATAACAAGGCTCATTTTTAAAATTTTTAGAATAAAGATTCCTTTCCTCTAAAAAATATTACCCTTTCAAATACTTTTGCAAATGTTTCAGCAATTCAGCAGTTCACCTGGTTTCCTCCCTAGTTCCAAAACCAAACAGGCTGGTCAGTTAAAAACCACTTTAAATAGCCTCTACTTCATGAGTAAGTGGTTGAATCTGGAAGAGTTAATGAGAATCTGGTCACCGAATTATAGGAAAGATATCAATAAATTAGAGAGAGTGCAGAGACGATTTACTAGGATGTTACCTGGGTTTCAGCACTTAAGTTACAGAGAAAGGTTGAACAAGTTAGGTCTCTATTCATTGGAGCGTAGAAGTTTGAGGGGGGATTTGATCGAGGTATTTAAAATTTTGAGAGGGATAAATAGAGTTGACGTGAATAGGCTGTTTCCATTGAGGGTAGGGGAGATTCAAACGAGAGGACATGATTTGAGAGTTAGGGGGCAAAAGTTTAAGGGAAACACGAGGGGGTATTTCTTTACTCAGAGAGTGATAGCTGTGTGGAATGAGCTTCCTGTAGAAGTAGTAGAGGCCAGTTCAGTTGTGTCATTTAAGGTAAAATTGGATAGGTATATGGACAGGAAAGGAGTGGAGGGTTATGGGCTGAGTGCGGGTAGGTGGGACTAGGTGAGATTAAGAGTTCGGCACGGACTAGGAGGGCCGGAATGGCCTGTTTCCGTGCTGTAATTGTTATATGGTTATATAGAATGTGGGCACAATAAAAAATAGGATTAACTTAGAATTAGAATAAATGAGTCATTGATAGACTGAACTACATCTCTCTATGAATCTAAATCTACATGAAATCGGTCCATGTGGTAGCCAAAGTATTACATTGATCAATTTATTAAAATGTTTCTCTTTTTCTTTAGCCTTGAATCAGACTAACAGGCCTCTGCAAATTCAGCATATATCATTATGGACTGTCAGCAAGGATTCTACATCTGGTTCCCATAAAATATACGGAGATAACTGCAAGCATCAAGACTTCCTCTGGCACAACTTAAAAAGTGGCTATAATTTCCTGTGCCTCATTATAGAGTTTGCTGCTGGCAGAAAGGTTGTTATGATTTCAAACAGGGTCACTTGATCAGTAGGTTTCTTAAAGTGACTTTGTTTGCTGAAATCAGAGGTGTTAAAGAGGCAATTGTACATTCTTAGCCATCTGTGCAGGATGAAGATATGCCTGCAACACTGTGAGAACTAAAACAGTAAAACATTCCAAAAGTTGTCTCCTACAAAACGGCATTAGAACTAAAGTAGGGTGCATGTCCCCTTCTCAAATGAATGAGACTAGCTTATGCAAGTTATTAGGTGCAGCTGCATAGTTTGCAAGACACTGGGAAAACCGACCATGTCAACCAGGGTCATTCTCACAGGCAAAAAAATAATAATCTGAATAGCTTCCCAAAGCACTGAGGAAAGACTTTTTATTCTTCTGGGAAAGCATTTTTAGTTCGGAAAAAAAAACTTCTATTGCTTTTTGCATCCTATACTATTTTGTACAAGGGGCCCTAACTTAACAATCAAATATGCATTAAAATCATCAAAGCAGTTTTTATGAGATAAAATATCACTTTTGCAGTATAACTTACCATAGATAGATAAGAATTAAACATACTTCAGATAATATTCTAAACAGTACAAAATCTATACGTGTGGGAAATATATATGACAGTTTATGTAATCTGCAACAATGATATAACAAAAGATTAAAACCAAAACAGTTGCACCGGATACACCATGTGTATATTTTTACAATAAGCTCCCATTTGGTGTTCCTTTCATCTTTTTGTCTTTAAGTCTACAACAGGTTTGTAAGTGTGTTCCCATCACTTTAACTAACTTCAATGTGTTAGATTTTTCAAAGTCAACTAATTCAAAGGCTCAAAGGCCCATTTATTATCAAAGCATGTACCCCTATACAACTCTGAAATTTGTCTTCTCCCAATAGCCACGAAACAAAGAAAGAAGTTTGGAGAGAAACATCAAACCCACGCCCTGCCCCGTACAAAAAAGAACGGCATCCCGATAATCAACGCCCAAAACCCCCGTCCTCCGCACAAGATGGAAGAGGAACATCAACCCCTCCCCACACAGAAAAACTAACAGAACATCAACCCCCAAACCCCTCGCAGAACAAAATGGTAAAGGAACGATCGATAATAAAATCCGTAAGTCTGAAAAAGTCCACAATGCAGAAACGCAACAGTCCAATGCATAAGCGCAGAAACACAATATCACTGACATTCAACGAAAGAGAGGGATACCACACAAGGCAGAGAGGCCTACCCACACAGCGATAGACTGCTTATAGATTTCTTCTTGGTAGTGATCAAAAGGAAGACGGTCGATGCTGAACTCTCACTCACCTTCCACATTCACCTCAATGTCTCAATGTATTAATCAGTGATTAATGGATGCCTTAACTGGTGAAATGAGTTTATCATCTGCTCGTTCCCTTTCTCAAAGTTTCTTTGCGTTGAGACTATCCAAGTACGCGCTCGCTTCCTGGAATCTTCTCAGAGACAGCAAAGTTCTGAATCACTCAAACAATCTTCAAGCTGTAAATCACAGGCCCTAACAGTCCCAGAAAGGTGAAAAACAGGTGTAAGAGAAATAAAAAAGACATTGTTGTGAGCTATCTGGAAGATGTCGACCAAGAGAGCCTTGTATGGTGGCGCCATTAATTATACTTTACATTGACATTAAGTTGATAACACTGAAAATGAGTAAGCGAATTGTGATACATAATTAATCTGTATTTGTTTGTACTATTGCAGGCAACACATTTAATTGATTCTGCATGCAAATTTACACATCTATTGTATGGATGGTTCAGCAATTAGTGTTGCTAGCTTCCAGCTCCAGGTATCCAGGTTCGATTCTGACCTGGCATTGCAATGTTCATCTTTTCCAGTGACTGTGGGCTTCTATTGGATGCTGTGGTTTCTTCCCACTAGTTACTTGGTTATAGTAAGTATGAAATATGAATGGGGTTCGGTGGATCTGGCATGGACCCAATGAGTTTAATTAGCCCCCTGTGTTATACTAAATAAATATTCAACCAATGCCTTGCATGTTCTGAATTTGATTTCCGTTTCAGCATCCAATAAAGAGGGTGCTGGTGTTACATGTTAAGATTGCATCTCTTCAGGAGTTGGTATAGTGTGGCTGTTGGAAGTCATGAGTATTCTTCATGTATTGAATCTGGGTTAAAGTTCAAAAGTTCAAAGTATGTATACTTTATACAACCTTAAGAATCGTCTCCTTACAGGCAGCCACTAAGCAAAGGAACCTAATAGAACCCATTAAAAAGGATCACTAAACACCCAACGTGCAGAGAAAAAAAACTAATCATGCAAACAAAAAAAGTAAGCAAATAGCTTGCGGAACTGAAGTTAACGAAAGTGAGTCCGTGGCCATGAAGCCAGCAACAGCCGATTCAGGAGCCCGCTCGTTGCAGGCCACAGCCTCAGTTCAGCACAGAGACGAGCAAACCTCACAGAGCAGCAAGCTGAACTGGCCCGTCCCTCGCCTCCAGTCCCAACACCCTTGGTGCTTAAATCGTCCAAACCTCAGATCACTCCTTGCTCTCAGACCTGGGCCCTGCTGCTTCAATACACATTTGGGTCCAGACCCCGCAGCCTTGATTTGGCCCATACGGGATCTTTCCAATTCTGCTCGGTGCTCCATCTCAATTCAACCCACACTTGACCTATCCAATTCAGCACGGCACTCAAATCCGTCAGAGTTCTGGTCTTTCGTTGCTCTTGGGCCCAGGCTCTGCCTTGACTTCAAATTGCCTCACCTTGTTTCAATCACCTCCAAGTCCACTGTCGCATTTGGCAAGTATTGGCTCATTCCCCACTCTCACGCTCGGGCTAAGCCACCTCGATTCAGCTGGTCTATGCCAAGCCACAAATGTCGTGCACCTTTGAGACTTAAGTTCACATTGTAAAAATGCCAGGTCATACAGAAGATTCAAAAGCTCCACTCCAAAAGGGCAGTTACAAGCTATTGATTGCAGTGATTATTTACCAGAAAACGTGTGATTTAATAAATTAGTTAGTAATGTTCTTTGTTTTGTTTGCCACCGGCAAATACTTGCTGAGCTTCACAGCGCCATCTTAAAAAATATAGCTGATAATGCACCGGAAATTTGGTGTGATACATGCTATGTCCTTGGGGTAAGGCAGGACAGCATTGAGACATGCAGTAATTCTCCTTTACAACATGGGTATCTGAGCATCTTTGAGTGGAAGTGTGCATACAGCTCTTGACCACTATCTTTTGAATGAATCAGGCCGCAGACTGTTGTCCAATGTCTCTGTTAAAAAATAATGACCTATCCACTTAAGAGATCAATTACACAATTTTTGGAAATTTCTTCCACAAAAAAACAGTGAAAACAACACTTTTGAGCTTTTTTTTAGAAGTTGGATAGATTCTTGATAAGCAAGGTGATGAAAGGTTATTGGGGATTGGCAACAATATGGAGTTGAGGTTACAGTCAAATCAATCATGATATTGAATGGCAAGGAGGACTTATGGAATTGAACATTCCTGTGAATAGTAGGAATTAAGCAGTAATTATTTCATGAAGATTCTGCTTTTCAACAAGTTAAAAGCTGAAACCCTTGCAATATATCTATGATATACAGGATCCCCCCGCTATCCAAAAGTAAAGTGTTCCTATGAAACCTTTCGTAAGCCGAAATGGCATAAAGCGAAGACGCAATTACCATTAATTTATACAGGAAAATTTTTTGAGCGTTGGCAGACCCAAAAAATACCCTACTAAATCATACCAAAAAGCACATAAAACCTAAAATAACACAAACGTATAGTAAAATCAGGAATGATATGATAAATACACAGCCTATATAAAGTAGAAATAATGTATGTACAGTGTAGTTTCACTTACCAGAATCGGGAAGATTTAGCCAAAAACCGATTTGTAGAAAAAAAAATAGTCACATACACACATGCGCACAGACCTGCCCGCATAAGGCTTCACGGTCATGGTAGTCTTTCTCGAGGTAAACACAAGTTTAAAGTGGGCACCTTTTTTAGTAAAAGTGAAAATCCTCTGGATTTCTTTCGGTTAGTGAAAACAAGTACTAGTGTAGGTCTTTCATAAAAACGAAGTGGCATAAAGTGAACTTTCATAAAGTGGGGACACCTGTATTGTATTTTATCATTTTCAAATCAAATACCATATGACTATTTAAAATAATTATTGGCATTCTTGTGCATGATTAGTATTTCTGGTCTCCCAGAGAGGACAAGAAGGTTTTTGAAGGGGAGGGCAATGCACGAAATTCCAGGAATGTGGAGTCCTGCTGAAATTAACAGCAGGTCCTCATGAAGTATTTTTACTCTTTTTTTTGTAACCTGACAGCTGATCTGTTTAACAACTTGGCCATCTGCAGGACATGAAAGCCAGATATTCCCTAGTTGGGTACTTCTGAGAACACACCAAAGCCAATGGAAAACATCGGGGTTTGATGGTGGAGCTGGGTCCACAAACATCAGAGAGGGAGGTGACGAGATGATTGTGATGATGGCCAGCGTGTCTTTGGTTCTGGCTTACAGTTGCTGGAGAGGTAGAAGAGCCCGCTGTTGCTCACTCTCCTCCTCATCACACTCACATTCCCCATGGTCTCTCTGGCCAATTGCCATACTTCCATCTCTTAGCATACAAATTCCATTTATAGCGCCGAGTAGAGAAAGAGCGGAGGAATTAAACAACACTTTGTGTTTGCCTTCATGGTGGCCAAAAATTCCAGAGGACTAGCAACTGAAGGAAGGAAGTATTATAGTGTGGAACAGAGACACTAGGGAAGTCTCTGAGAATAAGAAATGATAAATCCCAAGGATCTGATGATCTACATCCTTGAATTTTATCTTTTCAAAAAGAGATAGAGAACATCCTGATTATTGTCTATGAAGCTCTGGAATTGCTCCTGTGGATTGAAGGATATCAAAAGTGCCCCCATTTGCAGAAAGGGCTGAAAGAAAATAATGGAGGTGATTGATCTGTTAGTATAATGAACTTGGGTTTCTCTACAGTGCTACTGTAATAAAAACAGTAACTAGTGTATACTTTTTAACAAAAACACGTGGCCAAAACTAACAGCCTGAACACATTAAGCATGGGAAAGAGGCATTCCTGCAGCATCTGCCTGAACCTTTCTGCTTCTGATGTCCCAGGATATGCTGGATGTGAAGATCATGAGCTCATGTGTGGATATGGATGAAAGTAAAGAACTATTAAGACACTTCCCTTCTGAGTATTGTGGGAAAGTATTTGCCCATGTTGTCCTGACCAGAGTACAACTCTTGACTAAAGGTATTTGCCCCAAATCCCACAGTGGTTTCAGAATGGTGAGATCCATAAGTGTTTTACAGTTTGGCAGCTGCAAGAGAAATACCATAAACTGAGGAGACTATATGTTCCCTATATGAATCTCACCAAAAGTTCAAAGTTCTAGTTCATCAGGATATCCTATTGTGTAATTAAGACCAATTTACTTAAGCTGCCATAAAAAAAAGTCACTAGATTTGCTCCATGCAATCAATTCCAGTCAGGGTGATGTGAGTGGCAAGATCAGCTATAAGGGGGCAATATCAGATCTCTTCAAGATCTGCGGAAGGGTCAAGAAGGGTTACATTCTGACACCAATGCTCTTTGGCATATTGTTCACGTTAGTGCTGTCATATATCTTTAGCAAATCCATTGAAGGTGTCTATACACACATCATCTGATAAAGAATTCTTCAGCCTTGCCTGCCTAACAAGCCAAGCAAAGTGTCACTGGCTCCTCTTTAGAGAGTTGCTCCAAATGAGCAATGTCCTACTCTATCCTCTACTAAGAAACAGACTGACTCCCTCGTACTTGCAAAGAGTTTGGACTGAGCATCATGAAAGATTAGGGCAAATGAAAAACTTAGTTGGCTGTAGAGAATGCCCAGATAAGACAGAAGCCAGTGAGTTTTACACCATCTCAACTCATAAACTTCATCTACAGCAGTAGCGGCAGAGACTTGGTTTGTGTTCTAGAACCACATCGGATATCAGATCAGAATGAGAATCACATTTATATCACTGACATATTTTGTAAAATTTGGTGTTATATGCAGTATTACTTTGCAATACATAATAATAAAACAGTAAATTACAGATATAAGTATAAACATCTAAAGTTAAGTTAAATAAGTGGTGCAAACAAAAAGTAGTGAGGTAGTGTTCATGGTTTCAATGTCCATTCAGAAATCTGATGGCAGAGGGGAAAAAGCTGTTCCTGAATCACTGAGTGTGTACCATCAGACTCCTGTACTTCCTCCCTGATTTTTATGATGAGAAGAAGGTATATCCTGGGTATGGGGACCCTTAATGATGGATGCCACCTTTCTGAAGCATCACTCCTTGAAGATGTCCTGGATGTTTGGGAGGCTAGTGCCCATGATGGAGATGACTGAGTTCACAACTTCCTGCATCTTATTTCGATCCTGTGTAGTGCCCCCTCCAGACGGTAATGGAGGCAGTTAGAATGCTCTCCAAAGTACATCTGTAGAAATTTGTGAGTCTTTGATGACATACCAAATTTCCTCAAACTCCTAAAGAAATATAGCCAATGTCATACCTTCTTTGTAAATGCATCAATATATTGGGCTGAGGATAGATCCTCAGAGATGTTGAAATTGCTCATTTTCTCCACTTCTGATCCCTTGATGAGGACTGATGAGTGGTTCTTGTCTTACCCTTTCTGATGTTCACAATCAATTCGTTGGTCTTACTGATGTTAAGTGCAAGGTTGTTGCTGCGACGCCACTCAACTAGCTGATATATCTCATTCCTATGCACCTTCTCATCACCATCTGAAATTCTGCCAACAATATTTATGTTATCAACAAATTTATAGATGGCATTTGAGCTGTGCCTTGCCATGCAGTCCTGGGTGTAGAGAGAGTAGAGCAGTGGGCTAAGCACACATCACTGAGGTGTGCCAGTGTTGATTGTCAGCAAGGAGGAGATGTTATTTCTGATCTGCATAGACTGTTGTCTGCCAGTGAGGAAATTGAGAATCCAGTTGCAGAGGGAGGTAGAGAAGCCTGGGTTTTGGAACTTTTTTGTCAGAACTGTTGGAATGACCTAAGCATTAGTATTGTTCAGGTGATCCAAGGCAGCATGAATAACTAATGAGATCTCATATGCTGGAGATTTATTGAGGTGATAGGCAAATTGCCATAGGTCCAGGTCCTTGCTTAGGCAGGATTTGATTCTAGCCATAACTAACCTCTCAAAGCACTTCTTCATCATAGAAGTGAGTGCTACTAGATGATAATCATTAAGGCAACTCACCTTGCTCTTCTTGGGCACTACTATGATTGTTGTCCTTTTGAAGTAGATGGGAACTTCTAACAGTAGCAATGAGAGACTGAAAATGTCCTTGAACACTCCTACCAAATGGTTGGCCAGGTTTTCAGTGCCCTTCCAGGTACACCATTGGGGCCTGTTGCCTTGCAAGGGTTTACCCTCTTGAAAGCTGTTCTGACGTTGGTCTCCAAGACAGAGGTCACTGGGTCACCGGATGCTGCAACTGTCCTCATAGCTGCAGTTCTATTCTACCTTTCAAAGTGTGCGTAAAAGGTGTTCAGTTCATCTGGGTGTGAAGCATTGCTTTCATTCATAATGTTGGATTTCACTTTGTAGGAAGTAATGGCTGCAAACCCTTGCCAGAGCTGACATGCATCCGATTCCACCTCTAAGTTCAATCAGAATTGTTCTTTTACCATTGTTGCACCTGGCATTCTTGTATAGTCCTGGATCACCAAGCTTGAATGCTACAGATTCTAGCCCTCAGCAGTTTGTCAGAAGAGTCTCCAGCTCTCATACAATGGTTCCAGAGTGTAAGTGATTGGGGTAAATATTAGAAAAGCATACTGAAATTCTAAACCTTACTTCCAGATTGCATCTTCAATCCATGGATTCGGAACTAGAGATTAGTAATGGGCTTATTTAAAGAATTAAATTAGAAATTCAAGGAAAATGTGATGGTTTATTAGGTTCCATTAGTTCTTCACCCAGTTCACTCCACAAATGAAAATGGATGTACCTATATTGAGTTTAAATGTACAAGCTTCAATTTCCAATGTCCCATTTGAAGGTTGAACAAAAACAAGGTCTGTTTTATTTCAGTGTTAGTCTCCACTGAGCTGACAGTGTGCTGTTAATAGTCAAAGAGGCTTCCTTGAATATCAGCAGCAATTCATTACCTGAGTCTAACAGACAGGAAAGAAATGCCAGGATCAATTCATATTACAATTTACCATAGCAAATAACAAATCCAGCCAAGAGATAGTTAAGCCTGCAAATTATTTTTTTTACATACTAATTTAAGCCAAGCCACATTGAATGGGGTGGTTTTATCTAGATGGTTTTGAAGTTGATGAAGACCAGAGCTGACCAAGATCAGTAAGCTAATATCCAGTGATGACTATTTTTTACTTGGCCCTTGACCTCACAACAAACAGCCAAGGTTTGGGCAAAGAAATGCAAACCCTGTTCATGGCAGGTGAAAGCACTTCAGTAGAGGGATCCTAAACATTGAACGAAAAGAAAATATCTCCATTAAACACCTTAATGTCCAAACAATTATGGAAATTATTAACAGAGGATTTGCTCAATGAGAAACACATAGTCTATTTAGTTGTTCGTCTTTATTCTGGGATTTATATAGATATTAGTCTATTTAGTTGTACATTCTGGGAATTTATTAGTTGCACATTTATTCTGGGAATTGTATAAATATCAGAATGGCTTCTAAGCAAAAGATGTTTATTGACAGACCAGGCAACATTTGTGGAAAGAGAAATAGAGTTTCAAGTCAATTAGTTATCTGAGGCAAAGAATCAACTAAAACATTAATTACGTTTCACTTTTTTGATTTTCACTTTAATTCTGTTTCTGTGCAGTTTATGCTGCAGGGTTCCCCACTACTTTCTGTTTCATTTTAGACTTCTCATTTTGTTTTGCCTTTGATATATTGATTCAGAGTCAAACACCAAAAATAGAAGACATTTCTTCAGAACTGATGAAAGGATGTACATTTTAAATGTGTAGTTCAGGATGCATGACGCAGACTGTTTAATGTGAAACATTGGGGTTTCAATTCATAATTGTTTATGCTGTATCACTGTCCAAATTTTGTTAAGAATCAGCAAAAGTGGTGAAAAATAAGTTTGCTTTCATATAACATATTTATCTTCGCAGAGAAACTTAAAGTAAGTGCTTCACAGCCAATTGAAGTATAGTCACAATTTTAATGCAAACTGTCCAGTAGCCAGTTTATCTGGTAAGGCTACCACAAACAGCAATGTGTTAACAATCAGATGATCTATTTTTATTGACAAAGAAGGGGAAATAATTATTAGACAGAACATTGTGGATAACTTACCTTGCTTCTTGTCAAGATAGTTCCGTAAGATCCTTCATGGTCATCTGAGAAGACAAACAGGCCTTCAGTTCTGTCTGCCTCTACCAGAGAAAGCAACACTGTCAAAGAAGTCTTAGAACTGTCTCTCAGAACTGCAGTGGGGTGTCAGACTAGATTTTTGTGTTTGTCATTGGAATGCAGTTTGAATCCATAACTTTTCACAAAGAGCCGAGAATGCTACAATCTGTGTCATAATTGAAGGCAACTGGAGATCATTAACTCTTGTGTTGTTATTCCTTTTGAATGCTGACTTTTGTGCACTCTTTCCTGGAAATATAGTTCAGATTTCCATCCTACAACTTATATATAAAAAAAACTGCAAAGGGAACATTACCCATTGTTTCAAAGTCAAAAT
Organism: Hemitrygon akajei; assembly: GCF_048418815.1. Classification (NCBI taxonomy): domain Eukaryota; kingdom Metazoa; phylum Chordata; class Chondrichthyes; order Myliobatiformes; family Dasyatidae; genus Hemitrygon; species Hemitrygon akajei. Next base: position 45,225,617 of record NC_133125.1, read on the forward strand.
GAAGTTTATGTCTAATGCAAAAGCTCATGTATATGAAGATGCAATAAAAAAAATTTCAAGATGCTGAACATGCATTATCGCTTGTGGAATACTGAGATTTCCCACTGGAAGACCAGTCTGTGTGGATTGGTGATAAGATCTCCTCCTCGCTGATGATCAACACTTGGCTCACCTCAGGGATGTGTGCTTAGCCCACTGCTCAACTCTCTCTACACCCATGACTTTGTGGCTAGTCACAGCTCAAATGCCATCTATAAATTTGCTGATGATTCAACTATTTTTCAGATGGTGACAAGAAGGTGTACAGGAGCGAGATATATCAGCTAGTTGAGTGGTGTCATCAGTAACCTTGCACTCATTGTCAGTCTTCAGTCTTCATAAAGGGATCAGAAGAGGAGAGAGTGAGCAATTTCCTGTGAGTCAACATCTCTGAGAATCTATCCTGGGCCCAACATATTGATGCAGTCACAAAGAAGGCACAACAGCAGCTATTATTGATTAGGAATTTGAGGAGATTTGGTATGTCAGCAAAGACACTCGCAAATTTCTGCAGATGTACCGTGGAGAGCATTTTAACTGGCTGTATTACCATCTAGTATGGTCCGGGGGAGGTGAGGGTGGTTTGCTACTACGCAGAAAGTTGTGAACTCAGTCAGCTCCATCATGGACACTAGACCTTGTAGCATCCTGGACATCTTCGAGGAGCAATGCCTCAAAAAGGCAGCATCTAAAATTGAAGACCCCCTTTACTTACTCTAATCCACAGTTTTTATTATCATGAATCGCAATGTACTGCTGCTGCAAAATCAACAAATTTCACAACATATGCCAGTGATATTAAACCCGATTTTGATTCAATTTTTGCAATATTTTCTCAGCAGCCTCTGTCATGTTTTGCAGGGAATTTGTAATACATATAGTAGCTGTAATTAATTTTGCCTCAAAATAACCCTGTCAGTAGTGCTAAATGCGCTATAAATTAATGGTGTCTAGTTGCACTCCACTTGTGAAGTTCTGTGTGGAGTTAAATTCTCAGAATGAATTGCATTGCTGTTACTTACATTATACTTATTGACTAGGAATGAAATTCTACCTGTAGTCATAGATAAACCATTTTTGCAGATGATTTTAATGATTTGATTTTCACCCACGTAGAAAGACGTTTAATTTACTTTGCTAGTTTAGACACTGATGTTTGACCAGATTATAGACTTCATACTCTGGAGTTCATGGTGAGTTTTACATTAATGGAGTAAATTAACTGAAATTCACAGAGATCGAAAGAAGAACAAAGGTCAACCACACAAATGGTTTTAAATATTCAGCATATGGTACTGGTTTCCTGCTTGTGATAAGAGCCTCTTGATGAGAAGTTTGCAATTTCTATTGATTAGACTTCAAGTGAACTTCGAACTGAATCATGACCATCACCAAGCCTTAATGAAAAGTCACTTCACTCTCTCTATCTAGACTGAAATTGGTAATTGGTTTATTATTGTTGTCACATGTTCTGAGGTATCGTGGAAAACTATGTTTTGCATACCAGTCAGGCAGATAATTCCTTCACATCAAGGGAACATCATGACCATGTAGAATACAACTTACAGTTAGAGAGAAAACACTGTGCAGGCAGTCATTAAGTGCAAAACCACGATGAGGTAGATTGAGAGGTTAAGAGCCCTTTTTATCATACAAGATGATCATACCACAGCCTTTTTACAGTGACATAGAAGTTGTCTTTGAGACTGGTGATACGTGCTTTGAGGCTTTTTTATCTTCAGCCCGATGGGAGGTGATGAGAAAAGAGAATATCCCAAATGTAAGGGGTCTTCACTTTACTGGGGCAGTGAGAGGTGTGTACAATATTCACTCAGTGGCCATTTTAGTAGATATCTCCTGAATCTAATAAAGTGGCCACTGAGTGTATGTTCATGCTCTTCTGCTGTAGCCCGTCCACTTCAAGGTTCAACATATTGTGCATTCAGAGATGCTCGTCTGCACGCCGCTGTTGTAACTCGTGGTTATCTGAGTTACTGTCACCTTCCTGTCCGCTTGAACCAGTCTGGCCATTCTCCTCTGACCTCTCTCATTAACTAAGCATTTTAATCCACAGAACTGCCACACACTGTATATTCTTTTTTTCTTTTTTTGCACCATTCTCTGTAAACTGAGACTGTTGTGTGTGAAAATCCCAGGAGATCAGCAGTTTCTGGGATACTCAAACCACCCTGTCTGGCTCCAACAATCATTCCACCGTCAAAGTCACTTAGATCACATTTCTGTCCCATTCTGATGTTTGGTCTGAACAACAGCTGAACCTCTTGACCATGTCTGCATGCTTTTATGCAATTAGTTACTGACACATGACTGAATGATTAGATATTCACATTAATGAGGTGTACAGGTGTACCTAATAAATTGGCCATTGAGAGTATATCCTGGATGTATTTGTTTTACTCGATTATAAATTTACTTTAGACTTTAAGACCATAAGACACAGGAGCCAAATCAGGCCATTTGGCACTTCTGGTCTTCTCTGCCATTTCATCATGGCTGATCCATCTTTCCTCTCATCCCCAATTTCCTGCCTCCCCTCCCCACCCATATTTCTTCATGCCGTGACCAATCAAGAATCTATCAATCTCTGCCTTAAGTATACACAATGACTTGGCCTCCACAGCTGCCTGTGGCAAAGAATTCCACAGATTCACCATTCACTGGCTAAAGAAATTCTGCCTCATCACCATTCTAAAAAGACACCCTTCTATTCTGAGGCTGCTTAGACACTCTCACCATAGGAAACATCCTCTCCACATCCATGCTATCAAGGCCTTTCAGCAATTGATAGGTTTCAATTAGATCACCCTCCCCCCCCCATTCTTTTGAATTCCAGTGGATACAGGCCCAGAGTAACATTGTCCTTTAGCATGCATTTTCTATCTCCTGTTCTAACTTGTAGACCACATCCTTACTACTGTTTGGGGGTTACAAACGAGGGTTGATGACGGGCTCAACCTGGCAAGACTGAGAGCAAAAGCAAAGGTCAGGGACATTGTTGTGCATGAGCTACAGTTTGCTGATGACTGTGCACTGGTTGTCCACTCTCTCGAAGACTTACAGGAGATCACCAGTCGCTTTGCCAGTGCAGTCAAAAGCTTCGGAATGACAATCAGCCTGAAAAAGACGGAAGTTTTGTACCAACCGGCTCCTGGCTCAAGCTACGAAGAACCAACTGTCCTCATTGATGACACTCGTCTCAATGCTGTCAACAAGTTTTGCTACCTGGGCAGCATAATAACATCCTCAGCTTCTCTGGATGGAGAGATTAAGTCAAGAACCAGAAAAGCTTGCTTTGCCTTTGGTCAGCTGAAAGATCGAGTTTGGTCACAGAACATCAGGTTGGCCACCAAGTGCAAGGTATATAGGGCCGTTGTCACATCAGCTTTGCTATACGGATGTGAGACGTGGTGCCCATATCAGAGTCACTTACGCCAGCTCGACCAACTGCAGCAGCATCACCTACGTTCTCTGATGAAGATCACCTGGCGAGACAAGGTCTCCAACACCGAGGTCCTCTCTCAAGCCGGAATGCCAGCAGTTTCAGCCTTGGTGATGTCAGCCCATCTGCGCTGGGCAGGACATGTTGTCAGAATGCCTGACGGAAGGCATCTTGTATGGCCAACGGTCCAGTGGTATCCAAAAATGAGGAGGCCAGCGACTACGGTACAAGGATGTTCTGCACAGGAGCCTCAAGGAAGCTGACATTGCCCCATCAACATGGGAGGATCTGGCTCAAGATCTCTCACATTGGAGGGACACCATCAGAAAAGGTGTGGGCACTGCTGAGAGCAAGCTCATAGAGGCAACAGAGGAAAGGCACAAGAAGTGCCACAACAGAGCTTCTGCCCCTCCAGTATGTGGCAAGCAGTGCCTGTCAAGGATTGGCCTGTACAGCCACTCCAGGATGCACATTTCAAACCCCACTGACTGACTGAAAGGAGCACACAGAGACAGAGACACAGAGAGACTGACTGTTTGGGGGTCTGTACATAACTCCCATGAAGGGTTCCCATTACTCCTGATGAAGGGTTTCGGCCCGAAACATCGTCACTACCTCCTCCCATAGATGCTGTCTGGCCTGCTGAGTTCTGCCAGCATTTTGTGTTTTTATAACTCCCATCAGGATCTTTTTACTCCTGCAGTTCCTTAGCTCTATCCATAACAATTCAGCACCTTTTGACCCTATGTCACCTATTTCTAATGATTTAATTTCATTTTTTACCAACAGAGCTACTCCAACTCCTCTCCCTTCCTACCTATCCTTTAGATACAATGTGTATCCTTGGACATTTAAGCTCCCAGCTATATTCTTCTTTCAGCCATGATTCCGTGATGTCGACAACATTATAGTTGCCAATTTGTAACTGGCCTACAAGTTCATCAACCTTATTTCATATACTGCACACATTCAAATATAACACCTTTAGTCCTATATTCACCCTTTTTGATTTTACATTGCATCCTGTTGACTGCAATTTTGCTCTATCAACAGCCTCTTTTCACACCACATTGCCTCTGTTTGTAAACCAACTACCTCATCTTCAGCAATATCACTCCAGTTCCCATTGCCCTGCCAAATCAATTTAAACTCACCTGAACAATTCTAACAGATCTGCCCTCAAGGATATTGGACCTGCTCAGGTTTTGGTGTAACCTGTCCTTTTTGTATAGGTCATACCTTTTCCAGAAGAGATCCCAATGGTCCATAAATCTGAAACCCTGCCCCCTGCACCAGTTCCGCAGCCACATATTCACCTGCCAGGCCATCATATTCTCACCCTCACTGGCACATGGTACAGGCCGCATTCCAGACATTACTACCCTGGAGGTCCTATTCCTCAGTTTTCTAATGAGCTCCCTAAAAGCTCTCTTCAGGACCTTCTCATCTTGTCTACTTATGTCATTGGTGCCAATATGTTCCGACCGATTTGATTTGTCCTTAAATGCTTTCATGTGAAGTTGATTTTGTATTGGTAGCAAAATCTTCTTATTTGAAAAATCAGGTTGGAATTCGGTCCAACCTATTATGTGAAATAGGTTATATTGGTCTCACACAGCTGAACTTTTGATCTGTTCTATTGGGATAGATTTTGCACTAGGAATAATGATTCTAGTAAGAAAAAAAAATCCAGGTTATTATGAAGGTTTATGACTTGTAGCTTCTGATGTCAGTACTTCAGGAAGATAAATCCAGAAGTTTTGGCTAATTTGTTCTCCTCCACCAATTGCACCATCATACCAATAGCCTCAGTATTAAAATGCAAAATCTGCTATATCTTATTATTCCTCCCTTCCATTAATGACCATAACAATGTTCTTTTGGCCATAATGAATAAATATGGGCCAACACAAAGTGAAAAGTTTTAAGTAAGAGTACCAATCAAAGGATTCCATATTGCATAGAAACTCCATCAATATCACTTAGTGCCTGATTGGTATCTGTCTTTGCCTATCCTATTACTCTAACTCAATGCTATGACAGCAGATACAGCAAGGCTGGTGGAAAGGATCAGGGATTATTAGGAAGGGAATATCTTTCAGGAGTTATGAGATGGGGTAGCAGCAGTTATTGGAAACTGGAACGAGTCTTCAGAAAATAATCTGTTCACAGTGTAGCATCCATTGATACTTTAAAGATACAGTATTAAGTGGCTCCATTTGGTGTGTATCATTGAAACTCTGCAGGGGAAGAAAATAAATAAGTGTTTATAATAATCAGCCCTTATTGAAAGTCCTAGGATGAGATCAGGAAAGGTATTAACTGACCAGCTCCTACGTTAATGCATAGTTAAATATATATTGTTGCCATGAAACATATAGTCCAATGCATATTTGTTTTGTCAATTAATACATTCTAGGTGTTTGTATATCCAGAAAGCCATCCCTCAACACTAAAACAAAATAACTTCTCCTTGTTTCTGTTGTTTTATGCTCAGAGCCCTTTGAACCACCCACTGACATTGAATATTGAAAGGCGTCTTGTTGCTGGAGATACGTTGCTATTGTAAATATACAAGTTACCTGCATACACATACATACATGCACCAACAATCTAGAGACCACAATTCTCTGGGACTTGGGCTATATTATTATTATTGTTACTTTATATATATTTTTTGTAACTGTATGTTTTTGACTATCATAATTATATGTGCCATATGTGCAGTGTGTTGTGTGCCATTGGTACTGTGTCTTGCACCTTGGCCCCAGAGGAACACTGTTCATTCTGCTGTATTCCTGCATATGGTTGAAAGACAATTAAACTTGAACTTGAAATGTTGAAGGAGGTAATTAGTTATTTACTGCCCATTACCCTGCTGGCACATAAGGCAGAAATGAAGGTCCTCCATCTCTGTCTGTCCTTGACCATCTTCTCTATTGTGCCCAGGTGTAGTTCAGAGTCCACATTTCTTCCTCTATGGTATGGAACCAAGTTGTCCTTGGTCTCCCATGTTTCCTCTGCCCTGCAGGGGCCCAATGAAGTGCAGTCTTTGTAATAGAGTTGACCTCTTTTCTCATCATGTGCCCAATCTCCAACTCTTCCTCATGGTGATTGTGGCCATGTCCTCTTGATGACACTGAAGGAGTAGGATGGGATTGGAGATCTTTCTTGACCAGAGGATACATAGGATCTTCTGGAGGCTCATAGTGTGGAAAGACAACAGCTGGGAAAGGCAATTCTCTGTAATTCTGACCTGTACAAGAGTGTGGACAGAATACAACTCTAGCATAACGTCAGCCTGGTGTGGGTGCTGTACTTGGTTGATCCCCAGATGTTCCTCATTGATCTGAAGATTTTTCTAGCTTTGCTGAGTCTGCACTGGATGTTGTCTTGCTGAATGATGCTGCCCAGGTAGGTGAATCTGCCGGACTGCTGGTTAAGTCAACGCCATATGCCATGCAGGGAGGAGGAGACCCTACATTGAGGGTCATGGTCTCAGTCTTTCTCTGGCTGACTCCGAGTCCAACTTGTCCACCAAAGGGACGCAGACACTGAGTTTGTGCTGATACGTTTGTGATAGAAGTGTATGGTCATCTGCAAAGTCAAGGTATCTGAAGTAGAGAATACAGTCCATCTAATGCTGCTCTGCTTATATTTCATTGTTCACCTCATAACCTAGTCAATCACCAGGTTTAATAACATCGCCCACATCACACAGCCTTGCCTGAATCCTGCATTAATTATAATCATGGAAACTATATTTAATCACTTGTTGTTACCCTTACTGTTTAAAAAACAGAAAGCCTCGTGGTAATGTGGAGTTTCTCTAACATATCTCCAAGAAATAGTATCCAGAATGACTGTCTATCTGCAGAAAAAGTCATTTTTACACCAACAGCTTCAATCTCTGTGTAGATAATTCAGTCACAACAGGCTGTTACTAACACTTAGTGGGTTGTTGATTGCCATGGCTACCTGCTTCAATTGTCTTTGCTGGACCTATTGGTATGGAAACACCAATGCCCAGGAATGGAAAAGTACTAGATACAGCCCAGTCCATCACAGGCAAAGCCCTCCTTCACCACTGAACACGCTTAGATGGAGCGCTGCCACAAGACAGCAGCATCCATCATCAAGGACCCCTTCATCCAGGCCATGCTCTTTTCTCACTTCCACTTTGGGCAGGAAGTACAGGAGCCTTAGGTCCCACACCACCAGGTTCAGGAAATGTCATGGTCCAGTCTAAAGTCCACATTTCAGTTCACGGTCCGGTCCATGGACTCCGGACTCCGGGTCCTCCGGCTGTCCCTTGTTTCGGTTGGACTTAACCATAAGCACCTGATGCTCATCTTGGGGCTGGGAATGTAAGTGGCCCTGGGATTGAGTGTGGTGGGGGGGTTGTCTTGTCAAGATTCCCTGGGAGCAAATGGCCGGTAGAAGGCTAGAACGGCCACTTGCCATCTTTAGGCTGTGCTGGAGAACCATTGCTTCTTGGAGCCTTGCTATCAGTAGTCAGAGCTGTCATTGTGGTATGGATTTGGCCATTTCCTGGGCCAGTTGACTGGCTGTCAGCCACTCCGAGCTTGGTAGGGACTGGTTGTTTCTGTAGCCAACCAAGGTTGCTGGCCATAACTGACTTGGAACAACCCCAATGCAGAGACGGAACTGCCTGTCATTCTTTGGTGTTTGTGTCTTCCTGTCCTTGCCCCATGGGGTAAGTCTGGCTGTTCTGCCTTTGCCCTGTGGGGAGAATCTGTCTTGTCTTTGCCTCTGTTGGGTAAGTCAGGCCATTCTGCTGTTACCCTGCAGGAGGAATCTGTCTTGTCTTCTCTTTGCCTCTGTTGGTTAAGTCTGGCTGTTCTGCTGTTACCTGATGGGTGGTCCTGTCCCACCTTGGTGTGGAGTGAAAGTTGAGTCCTGGCTTGTTGAAGGATAAGTCCTGGCTCTATGTCTATGTATTGTCCAGTCTCATGTTAGTGTCTTGTTAAAGAGGAGTCCTGGCTTGTCAAAGGAGAAGTCCTGGCTCTATGTTGAAGTACAGTTCCTAGTCTGCCTCCAAGCTTCAGCCTCCAAGTTATACAAGCCTCAAGAACCCAGACCTTGTCACGTCTTCACCTGGTTTGGGGTCTGAGTCCGAGTCACGACCCAGGTTTTGGGTTCTTGTGCAGTCTTGGGCTCGGAGTCCATGCTCAGGCTCCTTGTTCCCAGTCCCTCGTCCTGATCCTGCTTCTCTAGCCTAGACTGTGAGCTGTCCTGTCCTGTTCCTAGTACTTCAGTGTCTGTGTCCTGCATTTGGGTTCATTCCCAATGCCCCCCTTATGACAGGAATAGCCATTACTCTTCAACTATCAGGCTCCTGATCCAGTGTGGATAACTTCTTTCATGTCAATGCATTACTCACTCCACAACCTATAGGCTCACTTTCAAGGGCTTTACAACTCATTCTCAGTATTGTTTCTTTACTTTTTTTAAATTTTGCAGTATTTTTCTTTTGCACATTCATTTTGTTTATGTATAGTTTTTTATAAATTCTGTTGTACTTTATTTTCCTGTAAATGCCTGCAAGGAAAAAAAATCTCAAGGTAGATAGATAGATAGATAGATACTTTATTCATCCCCATGGGGAAATTCAACATTTTTTCCAATGTCCCATACACTTATTGTAGCAAAACTGATTACATACAATACTTAACTCAGTAAAAATATGATATGCATCTAAAATCACCCTCTCAAAAAGCATTAATAATAGCTTTTAAAAAGTTCTTAAGTAGTTTACTTAAATACATTGAGTCCTAACCCCGGCACTTTAACATATCTTACTCCTGGCGGTTGAATTGTAAAGCCGAATGGCATTGGGGAGTATTGATCTCTTCATCCTGTCTGAGGAGCATTGCATCGATAGCAACCTGTCGCTGAAACTGCTTCTCTGTCTCTGGATGGTGCTATGTAGAGGATGTTCAGGGTTTTCCATAATTGACCGTAGCCTACTCAGCGCCCTTCGCTCTGCTACCGATGTCATACTCTCCAGTACTTTGCCCACGACAGAGCCCACCTTCCTTACCAGCTTATTAAGACGTGAGGCGTCCCTCTTCTTAATGCTGCCTCCCCAACACGTCACCACAAAGAAGAGGGCGCTCTCCACAACTGACTTATAGAACATCTTCAGCATCTCACTACAAACATTGAATGACGCCAACCTTCTAAGGAAGTACAGTCGACTCTGTGCCTTCCTGCACAAGGCATCTGTGTTGGCAGTCCAGTCTAGCTTCTCGTCTAACTGTACTCCCAGATACTCGTAGGTCTTAACCTGCTCCACACATTCTCCATTAATGATCACTGGCTCCATATGAGGCCTAGATCTCCTAAAGTCCACCACCATCTCCTTGGTCTTGGTGATATTGAGACGCAGGTAGTTTGAGTTGCACCATATCACAAAGTCCTGTATCAGTTTCCTATACTCTTCCTCCTGTCCATTCCTGACACACCCCACTATGGCCGTGTCATCAGCGAACTTCTGCACATGGTAGGACTCCGAGTTATATTGGAAGTCTGATGTGTACAGGGTGAACAGGACCGGAGAGAGCACGGTCCCCTGCGGCGCTCCTGTGCTGCTGACCACCGTGTCAGACCTACAGTCTCCCAACCGCACATACTGAGGTCTATCTGTCAAGTAGTCCACTATCCAATCCACCATGTGAGAGTCTACTCCCATCTCCGTTAGTTTGTGCCTTAAGATCTTGGGCTGGATGGTGTTAAAGGCACTAGAGAAGTCCAGGAATGTAATCCTCACAGCACCACTGACCCCATCCAGGTGAGAGAGGGATTTGTGCAGCAAATACGTGATAGCATCCTCCACTCCCACCTTCTCCTTATACGCAAACTGAAGAGGATCCCGGGCGTGCCTGGTTTGTGGCCTCAGATTCTGTATTATCAGCATAGTGACATATAAATACTTCGATAATAAACTGACTTTGACTTCTGATTTGAACCTAGTCCCTTAGAGAATAATCACATTTGTCTTCCTGAGCCAAGGCCGAATAGTAGCTGTTGGAAATGTGCTGCCATTCCTAATAAGTTTAGTTGTAGGACATCTCCCAGTGCTAGCTGCTGACACAATGCACCCCCCTATATAAAGGTACAGGCCAGTTTGAAATGCTGCCAACCATTCACTCAGCAGAGCTCCCTACAGAGGCTGGCATCTTAATACAATGAACAATGATAATTTTATTATTATTCCTATCAGAAAATCTAGGACAATAGTATAGGAGTTAAGAGAACATTGGCTGACTAAAATGTAATAACTAATACAGGGATTGAATCCTCAGTTGTTTGCCTACATAAATAACTTGGACAATGGCACCAGAGATGTGGTTTCTAAGTGTGTTGACAACTCAAAGAAAGGCAGGAAACAAAGCGAAGAGTACATAAGGAGGCAAGAAAAAGAGAAAATGGGCAAAGATCTGGCAAATTGAGTATAATGAGGCAAAATGTGAAATTGTTCTCCTTCAAAATGGTGTAGTAAGACAGGCAGCATCAGTGGAGGGGAACAAAGAGTTAGAATTTCAGGCTGAAATCTTTATCAGGCTCCTAGCAAGGCATCTCTGCCTGAAACGTTGACTGTTCTTTCCCCTACAAGAAGCTGCCTGACTTTCCGAGTTCCTCCAGCATTTTAAGCATATTGCTCCATATTTCCAGAAACTGCAGAATCTCTTGTGTTTAGACTATAAAAACATAGAAACATAGACATTAGACATTCTATATTAGACATAGAAACAGAATTAGGCCATTCAGCCCATTGATTCTGCTGTGCCATTTGATCATGTTTGATTTATTATACCCCTCAACTCCACTCTCCTGGCTTCTCCCTATAACCTTTGACATCCTTAATAATCAAGAACCTATCAGCCACTGCTTTAAATATACCCAATGACTTCATCTCCACGGCTGTCTGTGACAAAGAACTCCACAGATTCACCACCCCCTGGCTAAAGAAATTCTTCCTCATCTCTGTTCTAAATAGATGTCCCTCTATTCTGAAGCTGTGTTCCTAGACTCGCCCGCTATAGGAAACATCCACCCCACATTCACTATACCTAGGTCTTTCAATATTTAATAGGTTTCAATGAGATTCTTCTGAGCTCCAGCAAGTACAGGCCCAGAGACATCAAATACTCCCGATACATTAACCCTTTCACTCCCAGGATCATTCTCATGAATCTCCTCTGGACCCTCTCCAATGCCACCACATCCTTTCTTGGGTAGGGCCCCGAAACTGGTCAAAGTACTCCAAGTGTGGTCTGACCAATGCCCTGTGGAGCATCAACATTACGTCCTTACTTTTATATTTTAGTCCTTTAGCAATGAATGCTAACATTGCATCTGACTTCCTTACTACCAATTCAACCTGCAAATTAACCTATAGAGAATCCTGCACAAGGACTCCAGTCTCTTTGCACCTCAGATTTCCAAATTTGCACCCTATTTAGAGTTCATAAGGAGGTGAGAAAGGGAGAAAGTGGGCAAAGATCTGGCAAATTGAGAATAATGAGCCAAATGTGAATATACCTTTATTCATTCTACTGAAGTGCACCTTACACTATATTCCATCTGCCACTTCTTTGGCCATTCTCCTAATCTGTCCAAGTCCTTCTGCAGGCTCACTGCTTCCTCAACATTACTTGACCTGCCTTTGGCTTGTCCGCAAACTTGGCTAGAAAGATCCAGGTCATTGACATATAACATGAAAAGGAGCGGTCCCAACACTGAGCCCTATGGTCATGGGCAGCCAATCAGAAAAGGCCTCCTTTATTCCCACTCTTTGCCTCAGTCAGCCAATGTTCTAAGTTCCAAATATCTTGGAAACTCATCCTTAATAATGGACTCCAACATCTTCCCAACCACTGAAGTCAAGGTAACTCCTTATTGCTTTTTTTAGTTGCCTTCTTTTGATTCTTTAAAGCTTCCTAGTCCTCTAGATTCCCACTAGTATTTGCAATATTACATGCCCTCTCTTTTGCTTTTATGGTGTCTTTGACTTCCCTTGTTAGCCACCATTGCCTCATCCTTCCTTTAGAATACTTCTTCTTCTTTGGGATGAATCTATCCTGTAGCTTTTGAATTGTGCCCAATAACTCCAGCCATCAGTGCTCTGTCATCATCCCTGGTTGTGTCCCTTTCCAATGCACTTTCGCCTCTCATACCCCTTTAATTCCCTTTACTCTGCTGTAATACTGATAGCTCTGACTTCAGCTTCTTCTCAACTTGCAGGGTGAATTCTATCATATAATGATCATTTCATTCTCTTTGTTCCTTCATCTTAAGCTCCCTAATCAAATCAGGTTCATTACACAACACCCAATCCAGAATTGCCTTTTCCCTAGTGGGCTCAACCACAAGCTGCTCTAACAAGCCATTTTGCAGGCATTCTACAAATTCCTTCCCTTGGATCCAGCTCCAATCTGATTTTCCCAATCTACCTGCATATTGAAATCCCCCATGACCATCGTAACATTGCCCTTCTAACATGCTTTTTCTATCTCCCATTGTAATTTGTATTCCACATCCTGGCTATTGTTTGGAGACATGTTTACAACTCCCATCAGAACTTTTTAACCCTTGCAGTTCGTTATCTCCACCAAAAGGTTTCTACATCTTCCAATCCTATGTCCCTTCTTTCTAAGGATTTGATTTCATTTTTACCAACAAGGCTAGCCCATCCTCTCTGCCCATCTACCTGCCCTTCTGATACAATATGTATCCTCAATTTTCTTTCAGCCATGACTCAGTGATGCCCACAAAGTCATGCCTGCCAATTTCCAACTGTGCTATAAGATCATCTGTCTTATTCTGTATCCTGTGTGCATTCAAGTATACTGTAACACCTTCAGTCCTGTGATCATCACCCTTTTAAATTTTGCCCTCATTACACCATTCTGAACTTTTTTGAAGATTCTCTGGAGACCCTCATAACCTCCCCTGCGTTCTCCTTCCCTTTTACTTTATCCTCACTTTATCGACCTGGTAAACTCACCCTCTACTATGTAGCTTAGAGGCCTATACATAGCCTTTGTTATATGATCCACCAGGACCCTGCTGCCAGCGTGGTTTGGGTAGGTCCCCTCCCATTGGAACAACTTCCTCCTTCCCCAAGACTGATGCGAATGTCTTACAAATTCAAAGCCGTTTTTCCCACACCAGTCCTCGAGCCACACATTTAGCTCTCTGAGTTTATAAGTTGTTCATTTTGGCAGAAAAGAAAATGAAAGAGAAACATACAGTATTATGTTGTGAGAAACTACAGTATTACAGTACATACAGTACATAGAGTTGTGAGTTGCAAGGCATCTGGGTGTCCTTATGCATGACTTGTAAAAAGCTAGCAAGCAGGAACTGCAAGTAATTAGGAAAATTAGCAGAAGATTATCGTTTATTGCTAAGCTACTGAATACAAAAGCCTAATGTTTAAGGTTCAGCTCAACTGGGCACTGGTAAAACTGCAAAGTTCAAAGTAATTTATTATCAAAATATATACATGTTACCACATATAATCCTGAGATTCTTTTTCTTACAGACATACTCAGCAAATCCTAGAATCATAATAGAATCAATGAAAGACAACAACCAACAGGACAGACTAACAACCAATGTGCAAAATACAACCAACTGCAAACTTACTGAAAGTGGTGTCACAGGTAGATAGGGTCCATAAAGAGAGCTTTTAGCACATTGCCCTTCATAAATCAAAGTACAGGAGATAGGATGTTAAGTTGAAGTTGTAAAAGCTATTGGTGAGGCTTCATTTGGAGTATTGTGTGCAGTTCTGGTCACCTACCTACTGGGAAGATGTGAATAAGGTCGAAAGAGTGCAGAGAAAATTTACAGCGATGTTACCGAGACTGGAGGATCTTCGCTACAAAGAAAGATTGAATATGTTAGGACTTTATTCCTTGGAACATAGAAGACTGAGAGGAGATTTAATAGAGGCTGGTAGCGCAGTGACATCAGCGCCGAACTTCGGAACGAAGGCTCTCGAGTTCGAATCCAGTCGGGCCACTCCCGGACATGCTTTCCATCCATGCGGGGTTGAGTGTCGAGCTCACAATTCAGCCTCGTAAAAAAAAACTGCGCTGTGAGAAGGACGTGTGGGACCACTCACAGAATCTTTCCTCCAAGACAACCACTTGAAAAAATAAGTGGTTGCCAAGGCTCTGGCAGAGTATGGCACACAAATAAAAATACAATTATGTGCGGTATAAATAGGGAAAATGCAAGCAGGCTTTTCCATTGTGGTTGGGTGGGACTACAACTAGAGGTCATGGGTTAAAGTGAAAGGTGAAAAGGTTAAGGGGAACATGGGGGGGGAACTTCTTTACTCAGAAGGTTGTGAAAGTGTAGATCGAGCTGTCAGTGCAAATGGTGCATGCAACCTTGATTTCAAATTTAAAGAAAAGTCTGGATAGGTTCATTGATAGGAGGAGTATGGATAGCTATATCCTAGGAGCAGCCGATGTGAGTAAGCAACTAAATTAGTTTGGCACATACTAGATGGGCCGAAGGACCTGTGCGCTGTACCTTTCTATGGCTATGACTCTAAAAATGAAATAACAAAAAGAAATAAGCAAAAGTATCAAGAATGTGACGAGAAGAGTGTCTAAAAGTGAGTCCATAGGTTGTGGGAACTGTTCAGTGATGGGACAAATGATGTTGAATGAAGCTATGTGAAGTTATCCCCCATTGTTTGAAGGGTATTAACTGTTCCTGAACCTGGTGGTGAGTCCTAAATCTCCTGTACCCTCTCCCTGACAGCAGTAGGGAGAAGAGAGCATGACCTGGGTGGCCGTGGTCACTGATGATTGAATTGAATTGACTTTATTTCTTACGTCCTTCATTAACATGAGGAGTAAAAATCCTTAAGTTATGTCTCCATCTAAATGTGCAATGTGCAGTCATTGTAATTTATAATAAATGGAACAGTCAATGTAATATAGAGTATACTCAAATCAACGTGAGTTCATCAGTCTGCTGACCTGGTGGAAGAAGCTGTCCCGGAGCTTGTTGTTCCTGGTTCTTATGCTGCGGTACCGCTTCCCAGATGGTAGCAGCTGGAATAGATTGTGGTTGGGATGACTTGGGCCCTGCAATAATCCTACAGGCCCTTTTTACACACCTGTCCTTGATAATGTCCTTAATCATGGGAAGTTCACAACTACAGATGCACTGGGCTGTCTGCACCACTCTCTGCAGAGTCCTGCTTGAGTCCATCCCAGGCAGTGATGCAGCCAGTCAGGATGCTCTCAATTGTGCCCCTGTAGAAAGTTCTTAGGATTTGGGAGCCCATACCAAACTTCCTCAACCGTCTGAGGTGAAAGAGGCGCTGTTGTGCTTTTTTCACCACACAGCTGGTGCGTACAGACCACGTGAGGCCCTCGGTGATGTGGATGCTGAGGAACTTGAAGCTGTTTACCCTTTCAACCCCGGATCCATTCATGTCAATAGGGGTTAGCCTGTCTCCATTCCTCCTGTTGTCACAACCAACTCCTTTGTTTTTGTGACATTGAGGGATGGATTGCTTTCTTGCAACAACACTTTCTGTAAATGTGCCCAATGGTGGGGAGGGCTTTACCCGTGATGTACTGGGCCAAATTCACTACTTTTTTGTAGGATTTTCCATTGAAGGGCATTGGTGTTTCCATTCCAAGCTGTGATGCAACCAGTCAATATACTCTCTGCTACACATCTATATAAGTTTGTCAAAGTTTTAGATGTCATGCCAAATCTTTGCAAATTCCCAAGGAAGTAGAGGTACACCTGTGCTTTCTTTGTGATTGCCCTTACATGCTGGGCCAGAACAGGTCTTCCAAAATGATAACACCGATGAATTTAAAGTTGCTGACCCTCTCCACCTCTCATCCCCTGATGAGGACTGGCTCATGGAACTCGGATTCCTCTTCCTGAAGTCAATAATCACTCCTTGGTCTTGCTGACATTAAGTAAAAGGTTGCTGTTGCGGCACCACTCGGACAGATTTTCAATTTGCCTCCTATATGCTGAACTATATTTAGTTATAACTACAACTATAAATGGTACTGATCTTCTCATTTAGAAGCAGTTAAGATAAAAATTGCTAAAGAAGCACTTGCGCACATACTCAGTAAATCCAAAAACCATAATATTATCAATGTTGGTGGCCTAGTGGATAAGGCATTGGTCTAGTGATCTGAAGGTCACTGGTTCGAGCCTCAGCTGAGGCAGCGTGTTTGTGTCCTTGAGCAAGACACTTAACAACACATTGCTCTGCGATGACACCAGTGCCAAGCTGCTTGGGTCCCAGTGCCCTTCCCTTGGACAACATTGGTGGCGTGGAGAGGGCAGCATGGGCAACTGCCAGTCTCCCATACAACCCTGCCCAGGTCTGCGCCCTGGAAACTTTCCAAAGGCACAAATCCATGGTCTCAGGAGACTAACGGATGTCTATACTATAATATAATCAATGAAAGACCACACCAACAGGGCAGACAACCGGTGTGCAAAAGGAATATTGTGAAATTTGTTATTTTGTGGCAGTAGTTACCAGACAAGGCTAAAATACTATGAGAAGTTACAATAAAAAATCAAATAAAGTAGTGCAAAAGAGAAATTATTCAGTTCAGGCGCAGTTCAGAAATTTGTTGCAGAGGGGAAGAAGCTGTTCCTAAAATTTTTGTGTGTGGGTTTTCAGGCTTCCAGACCTCCTCCCTGATGAGAAGACATAAGATATATAAGACATAAGATATATAAGAAGACAGCATGACCCAGATGGTAAGGATCCTTAATGATGGATACCACCTTCCTGAGGTGCCACCCTTTGAAGATGTCCTTGATGTTGGGAAGAGTCGTGCCAGTGATGAAGCCAGCTGAATCTACTATCCTCCGCAGCCTCTTTTGATCCTATGCATTGGAACCGCCGGTCTAGGTTGTGATGCTCTCCATGGTTCAACTGCAGAAAGTTGCTCGTGCCTTTAGTGACATAGCTTATCTCCTCAAACTCCTGCTGAAGAATAGCCACTGGTGTACCTTCTTCATGATTGCCTCAATGTGTGGACCCATGGTAAACCCTCTGAAGTATTGACTGCTTGGTACTTGATCAGCTGGACACATCTGTTAGCATGAGAGGGGACTCAATTGGAAAAATACAAGATCCTTACAAATAAAGTGAAAGGGCCATGGAAGGGTAGACCGAGAGATCAGGAGTTCATCTTTAGCATCAGAGAGGTCTGTCCAAGATTTTGAGAGCATGTTATAGAAACTATCATTTCATTGGCACTGATATCATGGAACAAAGTGTCTTTTCCTGTACTCTGCTATATTCTATGTTCAGTGTGAATGCTACCATTGAGAATGTGAAGATTACTGAGTATAAAAATTGCTTTGTTTATTTTGGATGTGACATACTTCTTAAACTGTATTGTCATCAAAAAAAAACTAGCAAAGTTAGTAGAGGTTATACCTATAGCTCTTTACAATCGTCTCATTTTCCCTCCATTTTCAACAAATTTATTGAGCTATTAGTAGCTGAATGTAATACAGATTTAAAGTATTTAAATAGCAGTCTGTAACACTATTGTTACACTGTAGAAACACAAAATACCTTATTGTTTGTTATTAAGCTATGAATGATGCTGTTGGATCTGCATCTTCTGTTCCGATAATGTGTTTCAGAAATCTTTACAAAGACGACAGGTAGCTGATAATATTTATAATGAACTGACAGCCTTTGAGCAGGCTGTGTTCACATAGAAGGATTCAATAGTTAATCTTTTTATGGTGCTATTGGTCAAGACAAGTTCCTACCCCTTTGTTTGTTTAGTACACTAGGAATACTTTTGTCTAATTGAGCAAGTAGAATGGACACAAATGATTCTATTTTGATAGAGCTGTCAAAGATCAGGCCTTCCAAAGACATTGCTTTCCCTTAGTGCCGAACAAAATGGTCAACTCTGTGTTGAAGTGCTGTTTGAACCAACCATCGCTTACCTTTTCAACCAAGCAATTGGTCTTGAAGTTGTTTTGAAGCTATGTAATAATGGTTTTTGAGCACAACATCACCTCTAAGCTCTGTGTGCAGTGTTTGAATGTTCATGTGTTGCTCTCACCAGCAGTCTCACATCAAATCAATTTATTCCACTACTGATCCCGAATAACCTTTGCATCCTGAAAAAGCAAAGCAAAGGAGCTGAAATGTAAACAAGTCCAAAGAAGTGATGGAATTCAGCAGGCCAGCTGCATCTCATCACAGGAGGTGTGGAGCTGGTGAGATCTTTAAGCCTTTTAGCAATGCAAAAAGGAAAAGCAAGTCTGCCCTGCTGCTGACCCAGCTGGTCACAGGAGTGTGACACTGGTCCTTAGAACTCATTGCCCCATTGCAATGATGACCTCACTCCCTCACCATAGTCAGTGCATAGTTTTGTTTCATCACAAAGCTGCGCACAGAGAAAATAAAGGCAGAACAGGCTTCCTTTTTGCTACTTCATTTCAAAAGATTTAGAAGGATGTCTGTGCAGTTGAATATAAAAGTTAATATATGGCCTGAATCCAGCAAAGATACTGAACTAGCTTAAATGACCACATATATCTCATAAGAGGTCAACTTCAGGACAGAATTATTTATTCTCTTGATATGATATAGAGGACAGTAAATCTTAAAAATTATTGTAAGCTCAAGATTGTGTGCTTGACATGGCTCATTTATCTGCTTCGTGTGAAATAAATCACTTAATATTCCCATTGAAAAGAATAATGGAACCGATATAGAAATTGATGGTTCAGGTGGAGGCCATACAGCCCGTTATATTCATCAATGACAAAGTTAAGCTGATCCAGCTTTGCAGCTTCTGGTGCTCAGCCCTATAGGTTATAATGCTTCCTATATATTTTAAACGTGACAAGATCAATAGCTTATGATTTGCTCTACGACTTCCTGTTTTCCTTATTTAAACATTTCGTAGTTTATACACCGTGATTAAATCTTCCCCTCTATTGTTGCAGAGGAACCAAGCCCTGTTTAGCTAATCTCATAATTATACTTCTCCAGCCCTGGCACGTTACTATAAATCTCCACTGCGCCCACATTTGTGCCATCAGCAGGCATCCAGAAACACTCACATTGCTTCAGTTGTTGCCGAACGAGAACTTTATACAGTTCTAGCTTGATCTCTTTACTTTTATATTCTATACTAAGGCTGATATTGACAGCATTCCATTTGCCTGCGTAACACTGTCTACGGTCAGGAAACAGTGATGTGCTTTCTATTTATACAGTACTTTTGTCTTTCTGCACTTAGCATCCCATGATATATTATTTCCTTGCTTTGATTGCCTTCCTCAAATACATTGCACAGCTCGGCTGATTTGCAGCTCATTTTTTGTTCATCTAACCAGTCTTTTAATAATAAGAACAAGGAACAGAAAAGAAAGAACATTGCTGCATGGGAACAGGCCTCCCCGCCCACAACGTTGTGCCGAACTAAAAGTAAGCTAATGTTGCCTAATTGTACTAATCCCTTCTGCCCTCACGTGGTCCAAATTGCTCCATTCTCCCTCCTTGATTCCCTCACCTGCAGACCCCAGTCAGTTTGGATTGGCAACAACATTTCTGTGTTAGTATGCGTGTGCATTAAAAAAAAACTTCAGTTCCCAGTGAGCAATGTGGGCGGCTCACCCAGAACCGGAAATGACATAGGTGAAGCCGTTCTGCAAATAAAAAATGTTCTAGCATTAAACCCATGCTAAGTTTGTCTTTGTTAAGAACAAACGTAATTCATGGCAGAAGTCGGCGTGTAGGATTAAACACGGATGGTAAATGAATACCATGCACGATTAAGAAAGAGACACTCGTGACAGAGGAAAACTGGCCAGTGAGGTGACAGAGCGTGTTCCCAAATTCACCCAGAGAAATTCAGGTGAGAGGCCAAAAATTCCCAGCATGGATAAGCTGTCCTCCCACACCTCTGCAGTTTACCAGCAATCTAAATGATAACTATATCAAGCAGCAGTAAGTTAAGGCAACTGGACTTGCAGTGTTGTCTAGAAGACATTTCACCATTCATCCGAGAGGCTTCTTCAGTTCTGATCCATGGTGGGTAGTTTTCTGGCTTATAAACCCTGTGAGTTGTTTAAAGGTATAGCAATCACATGAGGTTGATAAGAGTGGTAGAGGTAATGAGAGGATCATCGGCCCTATCTTGGCATGAATGGAGGTGTGAACAGTTGTGGAGATGCCAGGGTAGAGATGTTAGGACTGCATTGTAAGTAGCTGATAGGTGATGTCATACCCCACCCCTTCAGTTCAGGGATGGGTTTTCCAGTTTGACAGAGATGGTTTCTTTAACCCCTCTTTCAAACCATCTGTCCTCCTTGTCCAAAATGTGCACATTGTTGTATTCAAAATGGTGTCCCTTACGCTTTAGGTGTAGATATACAGCTGAGTCTTGACCTGAGGTGTGACCCCTCCTATGTTGGGCCGTTCGTTTGTGAAGTGGTTGTTTTGTCTTACCGATAAACAGATCTGTGCAGTTGTTATTGAATTGGATAGCAGTAACGATATTGCTCTGCCTACATTTAGCTGTAGCAACAAAGACCAGCAGGGACATCAGCCCAACAGACAGAGGTAAAGAGCAAAGCAGATGGAACAACATAGTCATCCCATATGTAGCTGGAGTTTCAGAGAAACTCAGAGGATTTTCGACAAACACCAAATCCCTGTGTTTTCAAACCTACAAACACACTCAGACAGAAATTCTTCCACCCCAAGGATCCTACACCCAAACATAAACAGAGCAATAACTGCACAGATTTGTATATCGGTGAGACAAGCAATGACTACACAAACAGATGGCCCAACATGTAATGGATAAATATCATTCAGAAAACTGAAGTACCAACAGATTGGGTGAGCTCACTGGTCATTGTGCAAAAGAAAAATTGAGCATTGCTGATATGTCTAGACCCAAGGGTTCTCAATAAAGCCATCAAGAGAGAATATTTTAAGTTGCCAACAGTGGAGGAGATCATGTCCCAGCTTGCAGGTGCCAAGTGGTTTAGCAAACTCGACCTGTCATCTGGGTTTTGGCAGATGAAGCTTGATGAGACAAGTTCGAGACTGTGTACTTTTTAACACACCGCAGGGAAGATATCACTTTCTTTGGCTACCGTATGGGATTCTGTCCACACCAGAAGTCTATCACAAAACCATCCACATGATCTTTGAGGGTATACCTGGTGGCGAGACCATGATGAATGACATCATTGTCTGCAGGTCCACCAAGGATGAGCATAATGTATAACTGAGACAGGTGCTTAATGTGTTTTGGAATGTCAATTTGAAATAAAATAAAAAGAAATCTGAGTTTGATGTTAAGACACTGACTTTCATAGGAAATGTCATATTGGAAGAGGGAGTGAAGACTGACCCAAGAAAGACGTCAGCCTCTGAAAACATGGAGAGGCCCCAAAACAAGGCAGAGATGAGACATTCCTTGGGGATGGTGAATTACTTAAGTTAATTCCTCCACTGTCTACTATGTCAGCACCACTTAGGCCACTCCATGAGCAGTGAAATGAGTGCATTTGGTATCATGAGCAAGAAGCGTGTTTCCAGAGGCTGAGGAGGAGCCCTAACTGAAGATCCTGTGCTGAAGTTTTATGATCAGGAAAGGTTTACTGGGATCTTGGCTGATGTATCCCAGTACAGTCTTGGAGCAGTACTACAGCAGCAGCATGAAGACACATGGTAAACTGTGGCCTGTGCATCAAGTGAGGAAGACAACTAAGCACAAATAGAGAGAGATCAGCTTGCCAGCACATTTGCATGTGAAAGGTTCCATCAGCACATCTATGGATAAGCTTTTGAAGTGGAGACAGACAACAAACCATTGGTTCTAATTATGTCCAAACCACTGAATGACTGTCCAATGAGAATACTGTTCGTGTTGATAAGGCTGCAGAAATATGATGTGAAGATGATCTGCACACCAGTAAAATATGTTTGCTGCTGATGCGCTGCCTCGAGCAGTTGACAAGGAAGAAATGAGTGACCGCGAGATGAATGCAGATATACAGGCCAATGTTGACATGATTGCCACTTCCATTCCAGTATCTCCTGATAGAACAGAGCAGATTAGGACAGCAGTGGGGACAGATGAAACAATGAAAGTACTCAAAAAGACCATACAGAAAGGATGGTCAGCAGCTAAGAGTAACCATCCAATGTGTATTCAGAATCATTGGGCACGCAGAGCTGAACTGTCAGTAGTGGAAGATATGGTCTTTAAAGGGAACAGGTTTGTGATTCCAGTGCTGCTACGCAAGGAAATGGTCCAGAAGATTCATCACAAGCATCTTGGTAGGAAAAATGTAAACGTAGAACTCAGGAAGTGATGTACTAGCCGAGAATGAACCAAGACATCAGCCAGACCACTGCTTCATATGAAATATGCCTTACCTACAGGCCAAAGCAGCAGGCAGAACTGCTTACTCCATACCCTGGACCAGCCAGGCACTGTACTTCAAAGTTGGAATGGACTTGTTTGATCATAATGGGAAGAGTTATATTGTTGTAACAAACTACTTTTCAAATTACTCAGAGGTTACAACACTGCAATCAACATCCAGCAAAGTAGTCATCACCTTATTGAGGCATGAAGTGGCATCAGAAAATGGTCCACAATTTACAAGCTGTGAATTTGAGTCCTTTGCCAATGTTTGGGGGGCTTTGGCATATAACTTTAAGCCCACATCACCCAAAATCTAATGGCCTAGCAGAAAGTATGATCAAGGTAGTGAAGGGCCTCAAGAAGAAAGTGCAAGATGGATGAAAGAACTTCCACAGAAGTCTGATGATTAACAGAAGTGCGACACTACAAAATGGCCTTTCACCATCCCAAATGCTGATGAGCCAACACATATGCACTAAATTTCCAGTGCATGAAAACCTTTTGACATCTAAAGAAGCACACAAGTTTAATAGGCCAAAGTGAAAGGGGAAGAAAAGCAGAATCACTATTACAAGAAGACTGTGAAAAGCCTACCAGCCCTGAAGTCTGGGGATCAAGTGCAGATCCGAGATCATGTTTCTGGCACGTGGTCCATGCAGGGATATGTACAAGAGGAAGTAGCTCCAGATCCTTAAGAGTTCAAGATAGAGCAAGGGACACCTCAAAGAAGGAACTGTGTGGATTTACGGCCACAAGCTCTAACCCACAGCTGTGTAACACATCATCTGTAAGTACACCAAAGGAACCAACCAGTAGATGTAAAAAATGAACATGTTGATCAGAGTTCTCAGAACAACACTAATATTAATGCAACAAATGAAAACAATACATATGTGGAAACAAATAGCAGGCAAAAAAGGGTTTTCAAACATCCTCAGAGACTGATTGAAAGTTGATGAGTGAGTAAGGGACTGCATTTGCTCATTACAATTGAAGTTAATGTAGATATCTTTGTTGGAAAGGATATTGTTCCTTGGAGGTATTTGAGGACATAGTATCATGTTTGTTTTTCTTTAAATGAAGAAGATGTGCTAATATGTGTGTAGATAATAAAGAACTTCAGTTCACCATGGGTAATGCGGGTACTTCACCTGGAACCAGAAATGATATTGGTGAGCTGGTTGCACATGCTTGGTGTTGAGCTGAAGCCATTCTGTAAATAAAAATGTTCTTGGATTAAGTTTGTCTTCGCGAAGTACAAACATAACAATCTCCTCCACAATCTACATCAGCACAGGTGCACCACAGGGCTTGGTGCTTAGTTCCCTGCTCTACTTGTTTTACACTTATGAACTGTGTGGCTAAGCACAGCGTCAATGCCATTTTTAAGTTTACTGATGACACCACTGTTGTAGGCCGAATCAAAGGGGTGACACATCAGCATATAGGAGAGAGAAAGAAAATCTAACTAATGGTGCCACAACAACAATCTCTTGCAATGTCAGAAAGACCAAGCTGCTGATTATTGACTTCAGCAGTCCATGAGCTAGTCTTCATCAGATGATCAGAGGTGGAGAAATTCAGCAACTTTAAATTCCTCAGTGTTATTAATTCAGAGAACCTCTCCTGTGCCTAGCACATTGGTGTACGGAAACTCCAATGCTCTTGAATGGAAAATCTTACAAAAAGCAGTGGATAGAGCCCAGTCCATCACGGGTAAAACCCTCCCTGCCACTGAAGCACATCTACATGGAGTGTTGTCTCAGGAAAGCAGCATTCATCATCAGGGACTTCCATCACACGCCATGCTCTCTCCTCACTGCTGCCATCAGGAAGAAGGTACAGGACCCTCAGAACACAGAACACCAGGTTCAGGAACAGTTATTAACCCTCTGCCATCTGGGTTATGAACCAGAGGGGATAACTGCACTTGCCCTATCACTGAACTGCGCCCACAACCTATGGACTCACTTTCAAGGACTCTTCGTCATGTGTTCTCAATAATTATTGCCTATTTGTTTGTAACCCTCGGGTTCGACCAGCGACGTTAGTCTAGGGAATGCAATCTCTGGCCCACCAAACATGTGAAATCTAAGGTGCAAAACCTCTTGTTTGTGTGGATGCCCCGTGATTTGTTCCCCTGTTACAAATCAGTACCACGAAATAACAGACAGTACACCATTTTCAGTTAAATGATTTAGCTTTATAAATCTTAATTTGACTAGAGGATTAGTAAAGAAAGCAAAAAGAGCCCATTTTAATAAAACAGTTTAATGTGTATGTTAGAGCTCACGGTTTCCCATCAGTTAATCCTCCATCATTTTCCCCCCGGGTGGTGTCGACTTCTGGCCCCATTCCAAGTCCACTCTGTCTTGCAGTCTACGACCTCTCCTTTCTGGCATCTTCCCTCTCCATCTTCTGCCGAACAAAAGACGCGAATACCTCACTTTTGGACACTCAAGAAAAGAAAACACTCCACTCATTGGACAGCGCACATTCCAAAGCCCCCATCATCTCTAGTCATAACCCAAACACTGCTGCTACAGTGAAACCTTTCCCAGGGCACTGCACATTTATTATTATTTCTCTCTTTTTGTGTTTGCACAGTTTGCTGTCATTTGCACACTGGATGTCTAACCTGTAGATGTGGTCTTTCATTGATTCTATTATGGTTCTTGGATTTATTGAGTATACCCACAAGAAAATGTAGTATTTACATGTACATACATATATGTACTTTGATAATAAATTTACTTTGACCTTTAATCTTCGATACTTATGTGCCTGTCTAAGATCCTCTTAAACATATCTGCCGTGTCTGCCTCCGCTACGACTCCCGGCAGCACGTTCAGGCACCCACCACTTGGTGTAAAAAGACTTGCTCACTTTGAACTAACCCTCTCTCATCTTAAACGCATTTCCTGTGGTATTTGACATCTCAAGCCTCGGAAAGTGTGGCAGTCAGTTAATGCAAATGCAAACTAGTCTTTAAAAAAGTTGTTTAAAGTGTTATTCCATTTGATATCATTAAAACTGGCCATAGTATGTGAGACATTCTGATTCTGCCCCTTTGTAGTTTCAGAGATGAAGGGAATAAGTTAATGTTTATTTTCATTCGTCTTCAATGAAACTCCAAGGTTGAGATCAGTAAAGGTTTTCTCCTGTACTAATGCATAGTTAAAGACATACCCTTTCCACTTAATGCATAGTTCAAGGCATACTTGTTTTGTCAATTAATATTCTGACTGTGTGTATATCCAGAGAGCAATCCCTCAACACTGTAAAATAAATAATATTTTTGGTGTTTGGAAGGTTGTGTTCAGAATCCTTTGGATTATACATGGTATTTAAATACGTCCAGTCAATTGAGATCTGCTTCCACAATAAATATGTAATTCCATCCACCTACACACAAAATGTTTGTTAAATAGGTCACAATATCTATTCCAAATTCTCATTGAATGTTTGAAATGTATTTAATTGCTTATTGTTACCTTTGTGTGCAAAAAGTATAAAAGCTTAGTTTTTTAACCTCTTGAGTTAAAGGAGTTTCTTCAGCATGTTGCCAAGAGAGATAAATCCTCCTGAATGCCTACTTGTCATCCTGAATAAAGACCTTTTGCATTTATTGCTCCAGTCTACTTGTGAGTCATTTACAGTCACACCTCAGTACTGTTCTTTCCACCAACCGCACTGCAAAATTCTTAGTAAAGATTCCTGCATTTAAGATCAAATCATTGACACGTTCAATGTGAAATAAGCACTTAGCCTAGAAGAAAGCTCTCTGGTCACTAAATGTCTCACCAACATTGCATTTCAGATTCAACATGCTGCTTTGTCCTGGATCCTGTGAACAGTTATTTGACTAACCAGTTTTCATAAGTGACCTCTTCTATTAAGTCAGTAGTAGAGTATGGGACTTAGCCCAAAGAAAGGCAGATGAAAGCACACAGTACACTAGAAAATGTAAGTGCTACTATTAGATGACATTATTCAAATAAAAGGGCTTGACAGGATAGATGTTGACATGTTTTCAACAGTGGAAGAGCCAGAAAAAAGGGACATCATGACAAAATAATGGGCCAGTCATTTAAAACTGAGGGGTGTGGAAAATTTCCTCAGAGGGGAGTGAAGCTTTAGAGCTCTCTGCCCCCAAGAATAGTGGAAGCCACATCAATATTTACAATGAAGATGGAGAAATATTTGAAAGATTGAGGAATTGAGGATTATGAGAAACAGGAGCAGAAGAGGAGCTGAGGCCAGCATAGATCAGCCTTGATTATTTTGAATAGTAGACAGATTTGAGGCCTGGTGGCCTACTCCTGCTCTTATGTTCTTGTGTTCCAGTGTTCTTACGGGAGTTTTAGGGTGAGAGTTGTGGTATCTGAATGGCTTGTTGCAAGAGTGAAAGTGATGAATAAATTGCTTAACAATTCTACTGAAATCATTTCCCTAATTTGAAAGCTGAAAGAGAACCTCTCAATCACTTAGGCCTTAATCCAATCCTAATAATTATGTTTACTATTCAGGCAATTTTGTATCAACTTCCTTGAAAAAGCATGAGACTTTATTGCCAGATATGCAGGAGTAATTGATGTACAGGTGTCCCCCGCTTTATGAATGTTCGCTTTACACCATTTTGCTTTTACAAAAGACCTACATTAGTAACCTGTTTTCACATTACAAAGAGGATTTTTGCTTTTATGAAAATCATTCCCATATAAATTAATGGTTCTTCACTTTACGCCATTTTGGCTTAAGAAAGGTTTCACAGGAACGCTCTAGCTTTTGTAAAGTGGGGTTGGGGGACACCCGTATGTACAATTGAAAGAGTAGAAAGAAAATTTACAAGGATGAGGTCAAGACTGGAGGTCATGAGTTGTAAGAAAGATTGAATAGGTTAGAACCTTATTCCCCAGAACGTAGAAGATTGAGGAGAGATTTAGAATATAGAACAGTACAGTACAGGAACAGGCCTTTCAACCCACAGTGTTGTGCTGAATCAGCTAAACAGTAAGTCAAAAGCTCCCTAAAATGAATCCCTCCTACCTACACAATGTCCATATCCTCCATCTTCCTCACACTCATGTGCCTATCTAAATGTCTCTTAAAAACCTCTAATATAGAGCATGATAGAGGAATTGAAAATTATGAGGGCTATATATACAATAAAGACAATCAGGCTTTTTCAACTAAGGTTGGGTGAGACTACAACTGAGGTTGGGTGAAAAGTGAAATATACAAGGGGAACATGAGAGGAAACTTTTTCACTCAGAGGGTGGTGAGATCGTGGAACGAGCTTCCTGTGGCATGTTTTCCCAGAGCTCTCTAAAGGCTGGTATTTTCCATGTCTCTATCAGGGAAATGAGCATGCTCAGTTGATCCTAGGTGCTGCAGTCAGCAGGGCACTGCCCTCAGCCATCTGGCACAGCTGACTTGTGGTCCACCATGGTGGCTTTTGGTTGAGGGAAGAGTTAGACATGTTGTAATACAACATGTAGTACTCTCAGTGCAGCACTTGCATTGAAGTGTGCCTCACACATCCACGGATCTGTGAGAA
Source organism: Hemitrygon akajei (assembly GCF_048418815.1). Taxonomy (NCBI): domain Eukaryota; kingdom Metazoa; phylum Chordata; class Chondrichthyes; order Myliobatiformes; family Dasyatidae; genus Hemitrygon; species Hemitrygon akajei. The sequence continues at coordinate 45,254,148 of NC_133125.1, forward strand.
ATTGCAATGCATTAGACACATATTCCAAGTTCCTATGAACTTGCTAGGGCCATCTGCTCAAGTCAAAAGCAAGGCACTGCAAGGTGAAGCTCAAAGCTCACTGGCCAGCCTTACGTCCAAAAAAGCGACAATTGACAAAAAAGCAAAGCCTCATATTGCAAATTAGCTATGTTAGTTTTTGTGAGAGGGAGGGGGTTGTGGATTTGGGATTTGATATTCCAGCCGCCGTTTTCCATGTGGGCAATCTGTTAGCTTTTGTGGGGGGGGGGGGGGTGTCGGGGGTTTGATGCTATGGTGCTTTTTTTTTGCGAGGGACAGCATTGCAGTTTGATGTTATTGTCACTATTTTTTGTGAGGGAGGGAGTTGGGGGTTTGGGGTTTGATGTTCTAGCTGCCATTTTCCATGTGGGCAATCTGTTAGCTTTTGTTTGAGGGAGGGGCTGGGGAGTTTGGGGTATGCGAGTTTTGTTTCTCTTTTCTTTTCAAGCAGGGAGGGGGTTGATGTCTTTTCTCTTTTCTGTATTTCATGGCTATCTGGAGAAGACAAATATCAGAGTTGCATTGTACATGCGTGCTTTGTCAATAAAATGAACCTTTGAACCTTTGGAATCTAGGCTAAACTGAAGATTACTGATATCAAGATTGGAAGTGGATGCATGCACATTTTCACCATGGGAATGAAATTCCTTGGTAGACCTCCTGTTCCAAATTTAAAACTATATTTTTATTATAAAAATAAGCTTTATTCATAATAAAGTTATTTTAAGAATAAGCTGTGCAACACCTTTACATACATTGTCAATGCATTAAGCAATATTTTATTACACGCCTTAAAAACAATAGGACTGTTACCACTGATGTGGCCCCTGTGGTGCTACTGTTACGAACCCCATAACTGGGTCACTTACCAGCAAAGATGGAGAGGTCCGTTGAAGTCTGATACTATTTTTAACAGTATTTATTAGTAAAAAGACACAAAAATAATATCAATGCAAACATACAGATAATATACGTCGTCAATACTAAATCTGAAAGTACGGGTATAATAATAATCAATGAGAAATAAGCTCTATCGTTGTCTAGGGGATAATGTATTTTCCGATGGAAATATAAAAGTCACTCAGTTCATGCAGGCTGCAGCCTTTGGTTTGCTGGCTTCAGCTGGGTTTGCAATTGTTGGAGAGAGAGAGATTTTGAGAAAAGAAACTTGCCGGCTTTCCTTGATCTGATCTTGATCCGTATTCGTCCTTCAGTGAGGCCGTTCCGTGGAGGACTTGTCATCCAGGCAAGGATGGACACACACACACACAAGTCCCCACCGGTCTCATACGTTTCTCCTGGTGTGTCTGAAGGGATTGCTCCCCAGACCCTCTTTTATCCTTACTCACGGGGTCTCAGATGTCAATCAGGTTGGGATGATGCAATCCCTCAACCAGCCCACTCTGGTCATCCCCTGAGGGCTTCAATGAATAGTACATTACTCAATACACAATTCCGTCTCCAAGAGACAATGGCCGTTATCCGTGGCTTTGTCTTGCTGAGGGGCCAGGACACATTCCAAAACCTTGAGGATTCTCTCTCATTTCCTGGGTCCAAGACCCAAATTAATAGCAATCTTGTGATTCTCAAGAAGGAGGGGGCGACTTTGTACCCTTCGGCCCCTCAGAGTTGTGGCACATTCGTAACACTACACTACAAGGAAAATCGAGGGGCTTCCTCACTCAACCGAGCCGCTCTCTGTCCAATAGTGAAAGAACCCTAGACTGTGGTCCTCCCCACCAAGCCCTTGTAGTGGTTGCACCAGGTTCAGTGTGTCCCTCAGCATGTACTCCTGAAGCCTGAAATGTGCCAGTCAGCAGTAATCCCCTTGTGGTGAACTACATATACCTGTCTGGACACGCCCCCCCCCCCCCCCCCTGCTGACTGCTCCTGTGGCTCCTCCCACAGACCCCGGTATAAAGGCGATTGGAGGCACAGCCCCTTCCTCAGTCTCCAGGGTGTAGTGTGGTGGTCAGTTGCTGCTTGTGCTTTCTTCCAGCCAATAAAAGCCTACCTTAACTCAACTCACATCTCTGAGAGTTATTGATGGTGCATCACCCCTACGTACAGTACATCTAAATGTGCTGGCAGAATAACGTGTGAGGCTAACTTTATTTCCCCAAGAGTGATCTTTGTCCAGGTGTTCCCACAGCTCACTAAATGCTCCTCACTTCTCACTTTTGCCCAAACTAAAACTCTGGGTTAAAATGCAGCATCAAACTACCTACCGTTGTTCTTTTCTCAGTCACAGGAGCTACAAAGTCAATTAGACCATCATTTGCAGGAAAGTTATCTTACTCCCATCACAAACATATTTGTCTGTGAAACAGTCTCTGGAGTCAGTTTCTTGATGCTTAATCATGCATAAAATCTGTTTTGTGCAGGACTTCCTGTGTCTGTGGAACCAGCATTTCCAGACATGAAGCACCTAAGCATGCTTTCTATTTTTCCAGTATCATTTTCACATGAGAATGTCATTAATATGCACGGCATTCATTGACTCCTGGTCAAGTTAGGAAAAAAACCCTGCAGCAAAAGAGAGTTTAGATGAATTTAGTGTCCTTGTTTCGTTATTTGATACTTTGACCCCACATTTTGCCACAATCAACTCTGTGTGCTGTAACTTGGACCATTGCTTACAGCAACTCTGTTGTGCTCTTCTGTAGTAAGTACTAGACTTGGAGAACTCTAGTCTATTTATAAACCTGTAACTTACAAAGGCCATTCATTTCACTGGGATTCAGTTGGAGGAAGAAAAGGCCTTCAAACCCATTTCATTGTGATTTTCCCTCACATCCAATGGCAGCCCTTCTATTACTCCATTATGCCTGTCACGGAGAATGCATTTTAAGGCATTGACTTGCTTTCTAATAACCAGTACAGGAGCAAAATGGTATCTGCAACCTCTGTATACTGCTGCCAAGCATTTGAAAAAAGAAAATGGCTAAAAAATACACCCTGATGATCTTTAAAGTTAAATTTCACTATTTGCCTATTTTTTCCCAGAATCCCCCATTGGGTTTTAGAGCTAAACACAGATGTACCAAATATGAGCCAATTCAAAATTTTAACCATTCATGTCTCCAAATCCATTCACAGGATCAGATTAATACATCCAAAGATTAATAAATTAATTAATCCAAAGATTAATAAATCTCTGTGAAATCATTTCACAGAGATTTACTTGATAATCAGTTTTCCTAGTTCCTTGAACTCCATCTCCCTATGGTCTACCTCCAACCCTCTCTCCCTCCTATCACTACATTTCCTTGACCATCACTTCTTTACAAAATGTTCCATTTTCTTTGTTAACTGAATTGAACTCTTTTGAACAATTTTCTAATTCTCCAGACAAAGAATTCCTGCAAAGATTTTTAGCATGTGTAACCGGGTAAGTATTAGAAGGTTAAAGGTATGCAGTGTGCTGGTAGAGGTGGTGGGGTAGAAGGGAGATAACATTGCCTTAAAGGGCTGAAGGCCCTCCTTCTATGTTTTAAAATTTCTAGGATTCTAGATTCAATTTTTGTGACATAAAAACTATTAAGCCATTAGAAAATGGCTGCCAATTTTTCTGCTTGTCTTCCATCTTCCTTCCTTGCTAGCTATTTGTTGCTTTTTAAATTATTCTTCTCAAGGCTTTTATAGGTTTTGCAGGCACCTACTAGCGGGCTTTTTGACATCAATATAGAAATAACGCAGTTTGCAGCCTTTAATGATGTCATCAATCACAATTACAAGATTTTGTTTTATCTCCACACCCTCCCTCTTTCTGTGATCCATCATACCCCTAAACCACTTGAAACTAATTTTACCTCTGATTGTAAGACAGTATATACAACCTACCATTTTAGCTAAGCTTTTGATACCTGCCCTAATATTTCTTTACGTGCCTTGGTGTCAAAGTCTGTTTGATAAAGTGTCAGTGAAACACAATGGAATGTTTTGCCACATCAGAAGTGCTGTTTGAGCAGTGGGATTGTGTCATTTTTCAACATCAGATCGGGGGGCAGCATGCACTGAAACTTCTAATACTCACTTCCAGTGTGTAAGACTTCCAGTGGTAACATAACATCAGAAAATTACTCTGTTATTATCCATAAATCACTTCAAATTTCAATAGAAATTGACCTTTTCTCAGGCTCCAGTGGAAAAAAACTTGCCCTCTGTGGAACACATGGAGGTAATCTGGAAGCAGTAAATTATCCATCTAACATAGCTCATAAACCAAACTCTTAGTAAAAATGATTGAATGAATTAATGATGAGGGCCCAGGTTCCCATGTGAATCTTTGACCCACTGCATTCCTTTGTGTCAAACTACACATGTAAGGAAATGCTGAACATCATTTTTACTAGACAATAGATCAGTATTATTCACGTGTTGCAATCAATGTGTTCAATAATGAGGGAGACCTATCAAGAGCATAAAATGTGTAGGAAGATGATTGAAAGGGGAATTAAGAAGGCAAAGAGGGGTCACAAAAATCAGTGGCAGACAGGATTAAGGTAAACCCAAGGCATGCCATGAGGGGCAAAAGAGTAACCAGAGAAGGAGGATCCGGGAGGAATGGGTGAGGTCCTAAATGAATACTTTTTAATCAGTATTTACAAGGAAGAAGATTTTGTAATTGAAGAAGTCAAAGTAGAGGGAGCTGAAAATCTAGTGCAAGTCTCCATAACTAAAAAGGAGGTCGTTGATGAAGGAAGACCTGAACACCACCAATGATAGAAGATCTTTATTGCTGTCCTAAACACCAGTGGTATAATGGGCAGTAGCTAGGCTGAGTTTGACAGACTGGCAGGATTAAAGATGTGTAGATCCAAGGTCAGCTGAAATTTAATGATGGTCACTGCAGGAGGTGAGAGAAGAGTTTGCTGGGGCTCTGTTTGTGACTTTTAAATCTTCACTGGACAGAAATGAGGTACCGGATGATTGGAGGAGAGCAAACATGATTCCCCTTTTCAAGAGAAGCCGCAGGAAAAAGCCTGACAGCGATAGACCCATGGGCATAACATCAGTAATAGGGAAGATCCTGGACAAAATTCCAAGAGAGAGGATTAATGATTACTTAGTTAAAAGATCCAAATTCCTTTCTGAACTAAGAAATGATGCTGTGCTTCCACTACAGCAGTGTTTTGCCACAACAACTGAGAAGTTTATCCAATAATTTTCTGCAGTTCTTTTTGAGAAGGGTGGGTCAGTAAATGGAGACCCACTCCAGTAAAGGGCTAAAGTGACTGTGGCTCGGAATGGGCCTCAGAATAGATCAAGATGGATAGCACAGAATCGGTGGTCCATTACCATGGAAAAATAATGATTCTCACTGTATATTTTCCATAATTCTCCTGAGTAGCTTCCTTTTACAGCAAATGAGAGATGTGAATATAATACCAGTTTGTTCTAATGCTATTTATTTATTTGCTTGTTTGTTTAAGAAAGAAAGAAAGAAAGAAAGAAAGAATGTAATTAGCTGAACTTGTCCAGCAAACTATATTATTCTGACTGAGACTGATCCCACACACGACATTTGTGAAGACAGAAAATACAAGCCAACCATTTGGGAACTGGATAGAAAATTACTCAATGGTGTCACTAAAGTGTTAACTCCAGTGACATTCTTTCAAGAAAAAATTCCAATGGAGGCACAAAACTGCAAGGTTCCTTTCATTCATTTTGCAGGAAACTCTTGGTTCAGGAAGCCTTTCACTTTTATTCTGTCATTTTGTGTCAAGGAAAAGATAGAAAATGGAGAAAAGAAAATATTTACATTATTCATTGTGAAATATTTCAAGGCAAAGTGTAAAAGACCTCATGATTTTATGGTCCACTTCCTCCAGAGAAGCCCGTGCAGTCACGCTGGAAAACCTGTACTGGATTACCAGACCTGAGGAATCTACGGCAATTTGGCCTGATGCAGCTTTGTATCAGATGCAGTCTTAGATTTAGATTTAGATTTTGGGATATACCGTAGCAGGATAACTGGCTCTTCCCGCCCGGTGAACCTGTGCCACCCAATTACACCCACATGATTAATTAACCTACTAGCCAGTCACATCTTTGGATTGTGGGAGGAAATGGAGCACCTGGAGGAAACCCCCTTGGAGAACGTACAAACTCCTTACAGACAGCAGCGGAATTAAACCTTGGTCACTGACACTGTGTAATTTTGCCTGGCGTAGCTTGAGATTCTCAGAGGTCTCCCCTTGTCAACATGAGTACGGTGGCAGTCAGTGCTTATTGCATTTATGGCTGCCATCTCTGGATTTACAAGCATCAGGTGGTTTTACTGACTGAAGTCATGCCTTCATCTCCTAATGTGGTGAGCTGTTCATTGATTCTACACACTGCCGGAGGTCATTGATCAGTTATGGAAAGCATGCTGCAAGCCGTGGCAGACCAGATACAAAGCAGGTTCCTCTTGAGGATAAGGTAGGAAAGGATAGAGAGGTCCCCTGAGGGACAGTGCTTAAGGAGATCAAGACAAGCACTGAGCACCAAGGATCTAGAAGCAGGGTCAGAAAAAGTGACAGAGGTCAATGAATATATCAGTAGATCTCACTTCCTAATAATTACACCATTACACTTACACTATGTAGATCACCTCCACTAGTCACAATCTCTTTCAAATATGAATGCTTTCTAAAGTACCTTTATACACAAATTCATGCACTCCTAGTTATTCGAGCATGGTACATTCATCACAGAAATTAGTAAGCATATTCAAAATTCAAAGTAAAATGTATTATCAGAGTACATACACGTCACCACATACAACATTGAGATTCATTTTCCTGCGGGCATACTTAGCAAATCTGTAGTACAGTAACTGTAAACAGGATCAATGAACAACAAACTGTGCAAATGCAAATATAAATAAATAGCAATAATTAACAAGAGAATGATATAACAAGATAAAAAGTCCTTAAACTGAAATCATTGATTGTAGGAATACCAATAATAGAATGAGTGTAGTTATCCCCTTTCATTCAAGAGCCTGATGGTTGGGCGTAGTAACTATTCTTAAACCTGGTGGTGTGAGTCACGGGGCACCTGATAGCAACAGTGAGAAAAGAGCATGGCCTGGGTGATGAGGCTCTTTAATGATGGATGCTGCTTTTCCACAGCAACGTTTCGTATAGGTGTGCTCAATGGTTGGGAGGGCTTTACCTGTGATGTACTGGGCCAAATCCAATATCTTTTGTCAGATTTTCCACTCAAGTGGTATGGTGTTCCCATACCAGGACGTAATGCAACCAGTCAATACACATCTATAGACGTTTGCCGAGGTTTTTGATGACATGCTGAACCTACGCAGAGTCCTGAGGAAGTAGAGGCAATTATATTTATATGATGGGTCCAGGACAGGTCCTTTGAGATAGTGACACCCAGAAATTTAAAGTTCCTGACCCTCTCCACCTCTGATGCTCCAATGAGGACTGGCTCATGGACCTGGTTTCCCTCTCCTGAAGTCTACAATCAGTTCCTCAGACACTGAGTGACAGGTTGTTGTTATTACACCACTGCCAAGTTTTCAATCTCCCTCCTGCATGCTGATTCATCACCACCTTTGATAAGGCCCACAACAGTGGTGTCCTCAGAAAACCTGTACATGGTGTTGGAGCTGTACTTAGCCACACAGTCATAGGTGCAAAGCGAGTAGAGCAGGGGGCTAAGTACACATCCCCGTGGTGCTCCAGTGCTGATGGAGATGTGGAGGAGATGTTTTTCACAATCCAAACTGACTGGGTTCTGTAAGTGAGGATATCCAGGATCCAATTGCACAAGAGGGTATTGAAGTCAGGTCTTGGAGTTTGCTGATTAGTTTTGAGGGGATAATGGCAATAAACGTTGAGCTGTAATTGATAAAGAGCATCCTGATGTATACATCTTTGCTGTCCAGATGTTCCATGGCTGTTTGAAGAGCCAATGAGATGGCAACTGCTGTGGACCTGTTGCTCCAGTAGACAAATTGGAGTGGATCCAAGTTGCCACTCAGACAGGAGCTGATATGCTTCAACACCAGCCTCTCAATTCACTTCATCACTGTGGATGTAAGCTCCATTGGACAATAGTCATTGAGGCAGGTTACCATGCTCTTTTAGGGCACCGGTATGATTGAAGCCTGCTTGTAACAGGTGGGTACAACACTGCTGGAGTGCGAGGTTGAAAATCTCCATGAACACACCAGCCAGTTGGTCAGTACAGGTCTTCAGTACTTGGCCACGTACTCTGTCTAGACTGGATGCTTGGATTCGCTGTTTTGAAGGCAGCCCATATGTCATCTTCAGATACTGAGACCAAAGGATCATTGGAAGGCATGGGGTTTCCTTCCTGTTCTGGTGGTCAAAGCAAACATAGGAGGCATTGAGTTCATCTGGAAGTGAGGCTCTGCTGTCCCCCATGTTGCAAGGTTTAACATTATAGGAGGCTCTGGCATTCGTATTGTTCTACAGCCGCTGCGCATCCCTTGTTGATTCCAGTCTAGTCCAGAATCTCCACTTCGCAAGTAAGATAGCTTTCTGGAGATCATACCTGCTCCTCTTGTAGCATTTCTGGCCTCTAGACTTGAATGCCACTGATCTGGCTCTCAGCAAGTTCCAGATTTCATAGTTTATCCAGGGCTTCCGACTGGGGTAAATCCTGCATGATTTTGTAGGGACACAATCATCTACAGCTGTTTTAATGAAGTCAGTTACAACCTTGGTGTAGTTATTTAGATCCTCAGATGAGTGCTTGAACACAGCCCAGTCCATTGACACAAGGCAATCCTGTAGCCTTTCTTCCACATCCCACCATCACCTCTCAGTTGTCTTGTTCTCTGTAGCCTTGACTTTTAGGCTCTGTCTGTATGCAGCAGCAGGAGTATAGCCAAATGTTCCAATTTGCCAAAGTATGGTCTCAGAAAGGAACAATGGACAATCCTTATCATAGTGTAACAGTGGTCTAGTATGTTAGGACGTCTGGTGCAACAAGTTACGTGCTGGTGATAATTGGGCAGGGTTTTCTTCAAGCAGGCCCGATTAAAGTCACTGAGTATGATTTGAAATGCGTCAGGATGGGCTGCTTCTGTCTGCAGACAACATTGTGCAGTTTCGTAAGTGCTTGCTTATAGTTGGCCGCTTGTGCTATACAAACTGTGGTCAGGATCACAGATGAGAACTCCTGAGGCAAATAGAATTGTCTAACTTTAATTGTTAAGTGTCCTAAACCAAGGGAACAAGAGTTCGACATGAGGCCTGTGTCTGAACACCCAAAGAGATTTGACTGAAAAAGCACATGCCAGCACCAGAGTTCACAGCCATCTGTGATAATGAATTCCACTAATTTTCCTGTATCGTGTAGCTGTGGGCTGTCTCTATAAGCCTAGTTGTCTAAGGCATCACTGAGTCGTGGTGGAAAGGACATCACAGCTGGAAGCTTAATATCCAATGTTACACATTGTATCGGACAGGTAAGTGGGCAGAGGCACTGGGGTAGCTTTGTTGGTAAAAAAAATGAAAGCAAAACCTAAGAAACAAGTGATATAGGTTTAGAAGATGTAGATATCTTGTGGGTTGAGATAAGAAACTGCAAGGGTAAAAAGAACCTGATGGGACTAATATATAAAGACTTTCAAACAATAGGCAGAATATGGGGTACAAATTACAAGGGGATATAGAAAAGGGCACTGTAACGGTGGTCATAAGGGATTTCAACAGGTTGCTTTGGAAAATCAGGTTGGTGCTTTTTCCCAAGAGATGGAATTTGTAGAATGCCTGCAAGATCATTGGACTCTGGCAGAGTGCCAGAAGACTGGAAAATTGCAGATGTCACTCCACTGTTCAAGAAAGGAGGAAGGCAGCAGAAAGAAATTACAGACAATTTAGCCTGACCTCAGTGGTTGGGAAGATGTTGGAGTCAATTGTTAAGGATGAGGTTATGGAGTACTTGGTGACACAGGACAAGATAGAACAAGATAGGACAAAGTCAGCATGGTTTCCTTAAGGGAAAATCTTGCCTGATGAGCCTGTTGGAATTCTTTGAGGAGGTTTCGCATAGGGTAGATAAGGGGGATGTAGTGGATGTTGTATATTTGGACTTTCAGAAGACCTTGGACAAGGGGCCATACATGAGGCTGCTTAACAAATTGTTACGAACCCCGTAACTGTGTATCTTACCAGCAAAGATAGGAGTACCCGTTGAAGTCTGATGATACTATTGTTAACAGTATTTATTAATAAAAATACACAAAAATAATATCAATGCAAATATACAGATAATATACAACATCAATACTAAACCTAAAAGTGCGGGTATAATAATAATCAATAAGAAATAAGCTCTATTGTTGTCTAGGGGATAATGAATTGTCCGATGAAAATATAAAGTTCAGTTCAGTTCATGCAGGCTGCGGTAGTTGTTGATCACTGTGTTGCAATTGTTGGAGAGAGAGAGAGAGAGAGAGAGTAACTTGCCAACTTTCCTTTTACAATCTTGATCTGTCGATGCGTTGTTATTCTGGCCATTCACGTATGACCCCTCCGTCCTTTAGCTAGACCGTTCCGTGGTGGACTCATCACCCAGGCAAGGGTGGACACACACACAAGCCCCCACCGGTCTCGTAGCGTCTCTCCCGGTGGGTCTGAGGGGTGTTTCCCCAGACCCTACTTTTATCCCCACTCACGGGGTCTCAGGTGTCAATTAGGTTGGGATGATACAACACATCAACCAGACCACTCTGGTTGCCCCCTGAGGGGTTTCAATGAATAGAACAGTACTCAATACACAATTCCTTCTCCAAGAGACAATAGCAGTAATCAATGGTTCCGTTCCGCTTTTGTTAGGAGGAGACATTCCACCTTTGTGTAACCCTGCGTTGTGTCTCTCTCATTACTGACATGCTGTTTATCTCTCTCATTTCCTGGGTATCAGACCCGAAATAATAGCGATTTTGCGATTTTCAAAAAGGGGGGGGGGGCGACTTTGCACCCTTCTGCCCATCAGAGTTGCTCTTCATTCGTAACAAAATTAAGAGCCCATGGTATTACAGGAAAGTTACTGGCATGGTTAGATCATTGGCTGATTGATAGGAGGCAGTGAGTGGGGATAAAAGGATCCTTTTCTGGTTGGCTGCCAGAGACTAGGGGTGTTCCACAGGGGTCGGTGTTGGGACCGCTTCTTTTTATGCTGAGTATCAATGATTCAGATGGAATAGGCGGCTTTGATACCAACTTTGCAGATGATACAAAGATTGGTGAAGGGGCAGGTAGTGTTGAGGAAATAGGTAGGCTGGAGAAGGACAGATTAAGAGAATGAACAAGAAAGTGGCAAATGAAATATAATGTAAGAAAATGCATGGTCATGCACTTTGGTAGTAGAAATAAATGTGCAGACTATTTTCTAAATGGGGAGAAAATCCAAAAATCTGAGATGCAATGGGACTTAGGACTTCTGCAGAATACCCTATAGGTTAGCTTGCAGGTAGAGTCGATGGTGAGGAAGGCAAATGCAATGGTAGCATTCATTTCAAGAGATCTGGAATACAAGAGCAGAGATTTGATGTTGAAGGTTTATAAGGCCCTGGTGAGGCCTCACCTTGTGTATTGTGAACAGTTTTGGGCTTCTCATCTAAGAAAAGATGTGCTGACATTGAAGAGGGTTCAGATGAAGTTCACAAGGATGATTTCAGGAATGAAAGGGTTAACATACGAGGAATGTTTGATGGCTCTGAGTCTGTACTCACTGGAATTTAGAAGGATAAAGGAGGAATCTCATTGAAGCCTTTCAAATATTGAAAGGCCTAGACAGAGTAGATGTTTGGAAAGGATGTTTCTTATGGTGGGAGAGTCTAGGACAAGAGGGCACAGCCACAGGATAGAAGAATGTCATTTTAAAACGGTTGTGGAGAAATTTCTTTAGCCAAAGGGTGATGAATTTGTGGAATTTATTACCACAGGCAGCTGTGGAGACCAGGTCATTGGGTGTATTAAAGGCAAAGCTTGATAGGCTCTTGATTGGACACGGCATCAAAGTTTATGGGGAGAGGGCCAGAGAGTGGGGCTGAGGAGGGGAAAAAAGGATCAACCATGATTGAATGGTGGTGCATATTCGATAGGCCAAAGGTCTAATTTTTCTGCTATGTCCTATGGTCTTATGGTCTAAGATGACTCTTTAGAGCAGCTTTTGGTTGTGCCCAGTAGGAAAAAGGCAATTCTCATTTTGGGGGTGTGTAATGAACCAGACTTGATTAAGGAACCTAAAGTGAATGAACCCTTAAAAGGCAGTGATAAAATTCACACTGTAGTTTGAGAGGGAGAAGCTGAATTTGGCAGTTGGGTAATGATAACTATAGAGGCCTGAGAGAGGAGCAGGCCAAAAACTGATTGGAAGAGAACACCAGCAGGAATGATGGTAGAGCAGCAATGGCTAGAGGTTCAGGGAGTAATTTGGAAGACACAGGATCAGTTCATCCCAAAGCAGAAGCATTGTAAAGGGAAGATGAGGGAGAAGGCAGGGGTGTGGGGATGGCTGGAAGAATTGGATCACCCCATGATTGAATCGTGGAGCAGACTCGATGGGCTGAATGGCCTACTTCTGCTCCTATATGTTATGGTCTTATGAGGCTACTGTGGCTGACAAGGAAAGTTAAAGATAGCATAAAAATAAAAGAGCATACCATATACAATATCATAAAAATTACTGGGAATCTAGAGGTTTTGGAAGCTTTTGAAAGAGACAGAAGACCACTAAATCATGCGCTATGGAAAGAAGAGATGAAATATGAAGGTGAGCTACCCAAAAAAATGACAGAGGATACCAAATGATTTTTCAGATATAGAGTGAAAGAAAAGGAACATTGGACCGCTGGAGAGGTAGAAATGGTGGAAGAACTAAACTTTAGAACAGAGGTGAGGGGAAATTTCTTTAGCAAGATAGTGGTGAATTTGTGGAATTCATTACCAAAGGTATGGGCCAAGTCATTTCATGCATTTACAGCAGAGATTTATAGGTTTTTGATTACTAAGTGTATCGAAGGTTATGGGAGAACAGGGTTGAGATGGAAAATAAATCACCCATGATGGATGGCTGAGCAGACTTAAAGGGCCAAATTACTTAATTCTGCTCTTATGTCTTATGGTCTTCTGCCTTTCTTCTTTCTGAGATACGAAATGTCTTCCCTAGAAGGCATCTTGATTTCAGATCACCATGACACCAGCGGACAATTCATCAAGCGACGTCTTCCAGATAGCCAATCTCTTGAGTTGTTTCAATTTTTCTATGCCTTCTGCTTGTTCTTTTTGTCTTGATTGTGTTTTGAAAACTGTTGAAGCCTGTAATGTGCACTTTGGAGTTCGATTGAGTGATTTGGCACTCTGCTGTCCCCATGAGCTGCCTTGTGCAGAAGACCAGAGAAGGGGCATTGGGCCATAATCCACTCCATTTCAAAGTGTCGAGGAAGACTGAAGCATCGAGGCGGATGTGGAGGAGGTGAGTGGTCGCTCTCCACGGAGGCCACATGTCAATGGTGGTTGGCAGCCAGGTCAGCGCCATTTGGAAGGCCACTGGTTAGCGTTGCGGTAGTCAGAAGGCTGCAGATTGGCAGTGTGGAGACCGCTCTTTGCGGAAGGACTGACTTCCAGTGACCACTCTCCTTCAGTTCCAGTGGGAGGATGTTTTTGAAATTCTGAAATTTATGTGATTATTGGACTGTAGTTTATATTTCTCTCCTTCAGTTTTCTGTATTTTCTTTCTTGCTGCTGGATGGTGGGTTGAGGTTCTGGGAGGGCGATGAGTTGGTTTTTGTGCAAGGGAAGGGTTGGGGATTTGAGGTCTGATGTTCTTGTTGGTTTTCTGTATGGGAGAGGCGGTTGGGTGTTTGGTGCTGTTCTTTTTTGTAGGAGGGGTGTTGGGGGTTTGATGTTCTTGATGTTATGGCTGTAAAATTCTGGATGGGCTATCTGTTGGTTTTTGTGTGAGGGTGTGGTTGGGGGGGTTTTAAGGTTTCCACATTTTGTTTCATTTTCCTTTCTCATGTGGGGAGGGTGTTGATGTCTTCTCTTTTAATGGTTCCCATGGTTTTTCTGTATTTCATGTCTATCTTGAGAAGATGAATATCAGAGTTGTATTGTACATGCACACTTCAACAGTAAAATGAATCTTTGAACCTTTATAAAAAGGCTTTGAGGAGAAGAAGAGGACACCCCCACTCAGATAGTTTCAGGCATCAGTTCAGACATTAGCAACCTGGGTACAGCAGAGGGTACTCCAGAGGTCAAACCACTCATCATGAATATTCTGTAGGCAGTGGAGTTCTTTTCCAGCTCCCTGGAAGGTTGTTGCATGTGAGTTCATTCATGGTTTAAAGCACTCCAACAAGAACTTCATTGAGGCAGTGGCAGGCGGAGACTGATTGGGATGCACAAACAAGGAATTCGGGCCCTTATGGGCTTCACAGATAATGCATGTAAATCATCCAAGAGCACGGAGGAGTTCAATTCCTACATGTGACGTTGTACCATGTTTTCAGGCCATTCTTTTTAGCAGAGAAGAGGTGCCATCTTTACCTCAGTGCACGAAGATTCACCAAGATATATTTGCTGATGGCCAAGGTCTGTACTTCCAGTGCACAAAGAATGGGGGTCACTGTAACCATGAGCATCATCATGGCACTCAGCAGATCCTAAAGGCTATGGCCATTGTTGCTCAAAGGGTGTGAGGATTTTACACTGTTTCAGCAATTCAGCCTTCAACAGATTGAGGAAAATGACACATCCCTGCCATAGGAGATTGTAGGTGGAGTATTGATGTGTCCTCTTTGAGGATGGTCGTGTTGAGATCTTATCATTTCCACTTCACCAAGGTGACTTTTCCTGTACAACAGTGACAACGTACTGCAAACTATAATAGGTTTCACCAATCCAGCCTGGAATGAAACTGGTATGTAAAATGTTATTCTTCAATTATTCCGGCAACAATTAGATACCCAGTGCTCACCCTGCATAGTGGTTACCGCTGAGGCACTGGCATCTCAGGTATTTTCCTAACAGAAATTCAAAGAGAAGAATCAATCCCTCCATATCTCTGAGAATGTGACCTCCCACCTCCCTTTCTTCTCCACCTTGTAAAAGCTTGCTCTGCTTTGTGTGCTCTCTCTTCATTATCTCAGCATTATTGTATTACACCAATATCTGGGAGCAATTGATTTATGCTAGAAGTCAGCAAGATCACCTTCAGTATCTGTTGCCCCATGTCATATGAATTTTACCTACCTTGCACCACACCACGTACAATTGTAGCAGCAAGCAACCGTTAGTACCGGAAACTAAAATGAAAGCTGGTGACAAATCCTTTCAAAAAGTGTGGAAATATTTCTACTTCTCGACACATATGACATTGAAAATGGATGCTGGTGTTCAAGTCAACCACTGATGGTGTCCGGTGCCTAATCTCCCTAATCTGTGAGTGAAAATGAAAGAAAAACTGTACATATTGGAAATCAGAAACAAAACAAAACAAAAAGAAACAAATAAAAAAAGAAGGGTCCTCAGAACTAAAACCTAATTCTGTTTTTTCTTCCCACAGATGTGACCTGACCTGCTGGGTGATTGCACCATTTTCTGGTTTGATTTCAGAAAAAGTCACATAGTCTGTTCCATGTGGTTGTAGCCTGTTTTCCCACCAATGGTCTAACTGATTGGAAGTCTCGTGCAGGTTTTGAGGTCAAACATCCTGTTCCTCAGACATCTGAAGATTGGACAGGTCTATTGAAGTCAATGGTGAATTTCATCTTTGATGTCTGCCTTCACTGGGAGTTGGCTTCCAAGGCATGAGAAGTGGCTCGTGGTCTTGCAGAGTGGATAGCTTTGTGCAGAATGGGCAGATTAGTGAAGAACCTTTGACTTATATGAAAACATATGAATTTGGAGAAGTGGGCCATTTGACACCTCAGGCCCTTTAATGATTAATCTGACTTGACTCTTTCAGATGTTGAATGTAAGGCAAATCCTCTTTGATGCTTCCGTGAACAATTCAGTGATGACTTGGAGCTTGCACTCTGACAGGTGCATGTGCAACTGCTGCACACTAACGGCATCTACGTCAGTCCTGCTAAGAGGAAACACAGCTTGACAGATTCCCATTAGCTCTGATAATTAGTTCCATTCTCAGGGGAAGCTAGTTGAAAGTGAGATGCAATTTTGCCTTGGAAAGAATTAAAAATATAACAGGGTAATGGGGCGGCCTTGAGTGATACAGGTCTGTTCTGAGCGGAACAGAACTGTGCTGACTGTGGGTGAGTGTTTCACAATACTCCCTGTATAATGGAGTCAAAAACTTCAATGAAATCAAAAAGACTGTGAACAGAGGCTAACGCGGCCCCTTTCATTTCTCTAAGAGCAAGTCCACCGTGTGTTTACAGTGTGATTTGAGGAGACCTCAAGGAGGTAGTTGAGAAGGAGCCTTGCAATGAATTTCCCAATAGCAGACAGCAAGAACCCCAAACTCTCTGTATTTTACTGCTTTTGAATTTCTCTCCTTTCTTGAAGATGGTTTAACAACATTATGACCACTGAACACTTGGTACTTTTTTTTTCTAATTGTGTTCTTTTTTGTAAAATATGTGCATATTTTGTTTAATTTGTTTCTCTTATGAATGCTTCCTATATGATGCTATGTGTGCGCCTATGACACCAATGCAAATAGGTTCTTCGTTACATCTGGGCATACATGTACCGGAGCATATGACAAATAACTTGACGTTGATTTTGATCATGATTACCACGTCTCTGAAAGTCCCTAGCATACCCTCCTGTTTCCGGATGTATACAATGAGTCAATGGATTCATGATTAAATCTCTTCATTGCCATATTTAGAACATAATGACTGATAGTGACTGACTCTTTGTCCTCAATAGGTTCTCCTCCATTCTATGTTTTCAGTGGACTGATGAAAGACCTTGAGCATTTGGTCTAAGTGGGATCTTGATGATGCTGAAGAATCTGCACATGTTATGACTCTCTGAGTATAATTACAGAAGAAGTAACAAGCCAGTCAACCCCTAAAGCAGGGGTTCCCAACATTGTTTTAACCGTGGACCAATACCATTAAGCAAGAGGTCTGTTGACCCCTGGTTGGGAACCCCTGGCCTGTTTCACCACTTAATAAAATCAGGAGGGTCTATTCTCAAGCTCATTGCTGCATTTGCACTCTCTGCCCATGTCTCCAGACTCCCTCGTAATTTCCATCTTGACAATATCCAATGACTCAGCCTTTACAGATCTTTTGAATAGAGAATTCCAGTGATTCATGGCCACCTGAGAGAAGGTTTCTCTTCATCACCTTTCCCGACAGATGATTATTTGATAACGAGTCATCTTTGCCATCATTCATGCCCCAGAGACTTATTCTATCTAGCTTAGCTTCTCCAGGCATGGGAAGAAAACACAGCATCTTTAAAAATTCCTCAAGTTTACTGTAAAATAAGCAAGCCATGACTCATGTCCACAGCCAGGCAACATCCCCACCACCGAGACCCGAGTTGTTCTCAGTCGGTGTTGACGTGCAGGCCGTGTCGGTCATGTGCCCAACAGCAGATTCCAAAAACAGTCACAAGATTCCAAACAGAAAGCGATTACTTGGAGCAAAGGAAAAGATTCAAGGATGTGCTCTGAAATTAAAACATCCCATCTCATTCTTGGAATCCCTGGCCCATGATCAGTCAAAGTGGGGAAGGAGCATTTGAAACAGTGCTGAAGTTTAGGCATTGGAAGCACAAAGAAGGAGCGTACTACTTCCAAAATACTGCTCTATCTGGCAACTGCCCTGATCATATTAACTGTATCATTCACACTAGGATCCACATAAATGGAATGACTGATATCCTCAGTCCCCACAAACTAGCTAAGAAGCAAAGGCCTAACTAAAAAGGTTTCCAATGCAACTCCAAAACAGGCCATTCAGGCCCCCATATCCATGCCACCAGTTGTACCTATCTACACCAATCTAATTTAGGCATCATGCGAAGCCCCATGGTGCCCAGAAATACGGACTCTACGGAACCAAATTTTACAGCCCTATTTGTCACCAGCTGAGCTCATAATTTCCAATTAAGTCAGTGGAAGGTTATTTTAGAAGTGAATTCAATATGCATCTACCACTGCCCTGTGAATCGACTGGCTGAGGATCTATTAGTAGGCATGTGGATTTATTTAAATCCCATTATTTGAATTTCTCAAAAATTTTAACTTTGCATTGTTAACTTAATAGTTTAAAGGGTTGAGATGAGCAACACAAAACATTAATGGGGAGAGAGTATAAAAAGTTAGTATGATGGTCACCCAATCACTGGATTATTTCAGTGGAACATATTCCTAGATGCATCTTGTGGTATACATTACAGTCTCTTTTCATAAAGATAAGTTTTCTGAATCTGAATTGCCTCCATTTCTATTAAAGATTTTTTTACAGCTTTCTTACTTCACCAACACATGCACAGTGTGACCTTAAGACAGGAACAGATGTTGCTTCAATTAGTCTGACCAAATAAGGACACCAGTGTAAATGAAATGAGGGGGTGGGATATTATCAGGAAGGGATGTGTGAGGCTAATTCTGACAGCTGGGGAGAAAAAAAAGAAGGGCAAATGTTTGTTAAACTGCAAATTACATTGGCTGGAATTTATAGCAGTGACCAAGTAAGTGAAAACATATGGAAGGCTGCAGAACCAAGAGAGTGATCTCTGTTCGACATTGTAAAAAACTTGTTGCCCTAGAAATGGCAATGCAGCTCTAGCAGACATCACCTTGAAATCTGTGTCTAATTTATGTCATGTGCTGTCTGATACATCACAGCTCTTCCATATCCCCTCTTGGTTTTTCAATTTATGTCACCATTATTATCATGGTAAATGAGAATCAACATTTGTTCTAGATTGAGTGAAAACAGAAAGCAGGTTTTACTCGTTCCCTATTCCTTGAAAAGATTCTCTATATCAATATAAAGATCACAAATGTACAAACTGATTCATAGCTTTCCCTCCTTTACCCCAACAGTTACAAAAACAAGCATGTCTGCCTCTATTGTGTCTCATTTGATTCTGGATTTCTTAATTTTATCAAGTTTTGGATTATTTGGTTAAATTACCTGACAGAGCAGCTGAAAATCAACTATATCACCATTCTTCTGTGGACATTCAGTCCAGAGAGCACATGCCAGCTCTCAGAACCACCCCATCAATCCCATTCCTACTCTCTCTCACTTGCATGGATACAAACAGCATTGCCATTCTGTTGACTTTGTAAATACCGATGACCATTATATCTTCTGCAGTGCTTTCAGAAATTTATAGGAATACATAATGCTTTCTCCAATTATTGGAAGCTATAGTTAAGAACAAATGGGTATAGAAGAGGAGGTATTGAATTTTGAACATGCAGCTCTGGATAAATTTGCTCTGATGTGATTTATTTCATTGCATCATTAATAAAAGCAGAAGTTGCTGAGAATAGGCAGAAGGTCAGTGTGCAACTGCAGCTGATGAGAAATGACAGGATCCTTTCTGGAATGTTGGAATATTTTTCTTTCCACAAATACAGTTTGACCTGTTGTATTGTTCTAATTCTTGTTTTGTTTCATTTCTTGAACATTAATATCATTTTCAATGTTTACAACATTACATTATTTGCCAAATACTTCCTAAAATATCAATAGTAATAAGTATTTATAGCATTAGTCAAGGTCAAAATTAAAATCCAGTTTCCAAGAACACCAAATACTGCTGAATCATCAAATGTTACTTAATAGAGTACACCCTGCAAACTGGTGGGGTCAGTGCTACATAAAATCAGTTGGCAACACGTCCAGGAATAGGAGTAGAAGTGGCAGATGGAAGCTCAGATCTAGCTTGTTCTTCTTAAATTGTTGCCATTTGTTTATGAAATTAATATGGAAAAACTCAACCGATTTTTTCTATAAACATGAATTTACCTGTTGATCCCTATGTGATTTCATGCCCATAGCAAGACAAATAGTTCTTAAGCGTCCTCTAGAATGGTTTTGCAATGTTCTCAGCAGGGTCAAACCACTGCAGGAGTAAGAATAATAAAACTAGATGATTCATTAGGCATGGAACTATGCACTGTCAGGAAATGTAGGGGAGGCTTGACATAAACGCAGACCAGCAGAGATGATTTAGCGGTGAGCAATAACTTTAATAATAAACAGCAAAATAACAAGCCATGAGGGGCAACAAAACAAAAGAGAAAAGATGCTTAACTTGGCAAAGACCCCCTACTAAAGTGGCCCCCGACAGCCCAAGATGATCCAGATAGGATGGGTCTGATGGAACTCCTCAATGAATGATGGATCCAAGATGTAACTGGACAGCACCCAAGATTTCTCCTCCAGGCCGTATCCTTTCCATTCGACCAGATACAGCACACCCCGTCCATAATGATGTGAATCCATCAACTGGCAAATCGTGTACACTGGATCACCTTCCACCATGCTAGGTTCCAGTGCAGGCTCAGTCGGGCTGAGTGGCCCATGGGCAACA
The DNA here is from genome assembly GCF_048418815.1 of Hemitrygon akajei. NCBI lineage: Eukaryota > Metazoa > Chordata > Chondrichthyes > Myliobatiformes > Dasyatidae > Hemitrygon > Hemitrygon akajei. The sequence continues at coordinate 45,274,718 of NC_133125.1, forward strand.
GGCTTGAGGCAAGACCTGTGGAAGGTAAGCGTGATCTTATTGGACTGTGGCAGCTGGAGACAGTAAGTCATTGGGTTGATGCAATGAGTAATTTTGAAAGGACCAATGAACAAGGGTGAGAGCATGTGGGAGTCGGTGTGCAGAGACAGACCTCAGGTAGACAGCCAGACATGGTCCCCAGGCTGGAGTAGTCTGGCTGGTCAATGATGGCAGTAAGCCTGGCGGCAGGAAGCATGATTGGCAGCAACATTCCCTCTTCCAGGTGTTCCAGCAGTGGTGAACTACGGCTCTGGTGTACAGGACCTCTACAATTGGCTCCGTCATGGGGAATAACAGGGGTTTGTTAGTCATGAAGCACTTCACAGGGTGACATACCTGTGGCAGAGGATGTGTGTAGATTGTGGGACAGCTTGGCTCAGAGTAGATCATTCTTCCACGTGGATGAGTTAGAGGCAGCAAAATATAGCAGAAACTTCTCTACTTGCTGCTTGGCTCTTTCTGGCTGTCCCCTGGTCCAACATGATGTCCCGGAGGAAGTTGTGGAGATAACTGCATGTTGGAGAACCAGGTCCACTATCTGAGCAGCTGATGGAAGTTTGGGGAGAGCAATGATGTGGGCTGCCTTGGAGTACTGGTCCTCCACTGTCATGATCACTGTGGCCCTATTGGAAGGTGGAAAATCTGTAATGAAATCCATGGTGATGTGGGAGCAAGGATGTCAAGGGACCAATAGGGGCCAATAGCCCAGAAGGCCACTAGTTGGAGGAAATGGACTGGGCACATTGAGGGCAGAGAACGACAAACTGACATTCATCTGCAGTCATGGTGGGCCAGCAGTCCCAGTATTGCAGAAACTCCAGAGTCCGTTGTGCACCTGGATGGTCGGAGAGGGGTGAAGAGCGGGCCCAGTGGAGTGCCTCACAGCATGTGACACTGGCACATACATGAAGTTGTCAGGTGTGTCAGCTGGGGCAGGCTCATGCTGTAGGGCTTAGCAGATCTGGTTCCCAAGGTCGCAATGATGTGGGAGGATGGAATGAGGGGCTGAGGATCATCATTTGAGATGGGTCGAACTGTCATGACAGGGCATCTGCCTTGGTATTCTGGGAGCCACATTGGTAGGGCACGGTGAAGTTGAATTGCTTGAAGAAGAGGGCCCAGCAAGCCTGACATGGATTGTGTTGGTGGCTCCATTGAATGGTTCTGAGGAAGGGCTCAGTGTTTATCTTCAGCTAAAGTCTCCATTCCTCCAAGGCCCATTTTATGGTGAGAAGTTTGCTGTTTCCTACTCTATAATGGTGCTGTGTAGATTTGAACTTGCTTGAGTAGAATGCATAAAGGTGTGTCATCCCATCTGGTCTTTGCTGGAAGAGAGTGGCCCTGGCACCCACATCACATGCGTCCATCTCTACCACATGATGGGGTTCAGATAGCGAGAATGGTGAAGCATCTCTTGAGCTCCTTGAAAGTGTGGTCTGCAGCAGCAGACCAGGTTATTTGTGAGGAAAGGGAGGTGAGAGAAACTGTAATTAGTTTTTGATAAACCGGTGGTGGAAGTTGGAGGAACCCAAGAAGTGCTGTAGCACAGTCGGGGCTATTCAACAACAGTGCTCACTTTCTCTGGGCCACGGTTATGCCGTAGGGTGAAAGGACACAACCCAGGAAGGAAAGACTAATAGGAAGGAATTAGCATTTTTCCAACATGTAGTACTGTCGCTTGTCAACGAGACACTGAAGGACTGATCAGATGTGACAAATATGGTCTTGGGATGTCCTTTGACGAGATGAGGATATTGTCAAGGTAGATGAACACGTACCTGTGTATCATGTCTCAGAGGACCTCGTTGATGAAAGGTTGGAAAACGGCCGGACTGTTGGAAAGTCTGAAAGGGATCACCAAATTTTCATAGTGGCCATTGGGTATATGAATGCCATCTTCTACTCATCCCCATAACAGATGCAGATCAAGTTGTACGAGCTCTATAAATCTGGTTTGGTGAAGATCTGGGTCCTGTGGAGTGATTCAAATGTGCTATCCATCAAGGAGAGAGGGTAGCAATTTTTAATGGTGATTTTGTTGAGTCCACACAATAGCCAATACAGGGATGAAGACCCCCATCTTTCTTGACAAAGAAGAATCCTTACCGGCTGGGTACTGGGATGGTCGAATGAGGCCGTGCTGTAGTGACGTAGGCATTCATGGCTTGGGTCTCAGGAGGGGAGAGGGAAAACAGACAACCTCAGGGAGAGATGGCACCCAGGAGGATGTCAGTCACACAGACGTGTGGTCTGTGAGGCTGGCCTCCCTTTTATTGAGAGCAATGGCTAAGTCACAGTATTCCTGTGAGAGTTCAGTGAGGTGGAGGGTTTCCTCTGTCTCCATGGTTTTACAAGACAAGGTCAACTGAGGGTACAGGCAGGTGGGTCCCCAACTCGGCAGTGAACCAGGTGACTAGACATAGTGAGGGTGATGAGTGGAGAGCTGGGCCCCAAGTTGAGAAGAGAGTTGGGTGAGCTGATAAGGAAAACTTAGATGGATTTGATCTGCTTTCCGATGCTCATGTGCACAAACCATATGCGTGCCCTGACCTTTCCAGGCCCCAAGGGACGTCTGTCCATAGCTGTGATGCAGAAGGGGTGAGACATAGGCTTGGTAGAGAGTCCAGATGGGAGAATTGCCTACTCCGCCGGAATCCATCAACGTCTCCTGTGAGCATTGTCAGTATGTAGAGGAAGACAGAGTGGGTGAGCTGGCTTATGACCAAGGGGCCAAGGGGGAGCTTTTCAGACAGAAGGCTCCTCGGCTCTGTCTGCTGATGCCATTTCCCAGACTCAATGCATATTTGATGGGTGAGTGATCAGTGGCTCTGCAGTAAATACACAAGTTGTTTCTCCACTGACGTTCACACTCTGCAGAGGGGTTTAAGGGAGCTCTCCCTAACTGCGTGGCTTCTGGAGGCATTGATGATGAGGGTCCCGCAGCCTGGGAACAGAACTGGTGTTCTGGCCAATGATCTGGAGGGTCGTTCCATAAGACGCTTGTATATTCGGAGGATAAATGTGATGAGGCTTCTCCTGGTAGATAGCTCATCTTTCAAGTGCTCTGAGAGTCTGTGATGGTAGTGAGTAGCTGCACTCTGCCATGAGGATCTTGAATTCCACAGTGTAATCGAGTATGAGCCTTGATGCAGGGCAAGTATCTGATCCACTGCCTCCCTTCCGCTTCCCAGATGGTTGAAAACCCAGCACACCTCAGTGGTAAAATCTTCATACTGGTTGAAAATGGGGTTTTTATTGTCCCAGTTAACAGCAGCCCAGGTCAGAGCTCACCAGTCAAGAGAGACATGACAAAGGCAATCTTGGCTCAGACCATAACATACTGAAATGGTTGGAGCTCGGAGCGTAAGCTGCACTGCGACTGGAGGTTGTGGCATCGAGTTGGGGATCCACTGAAGTGTTCAGGCACTGGAATCCCGGATTTTGAAGGAGGAAATTGACCACTGCAAGGTCGCTGTTTGTAGAAGGAGAGTTGGTTGAGAGTGGCAAGCAGATGGTCAATGGGTTTCTGCTGCTTTGTGAGCTCATGTCAACAGGTGACTTCCTTTGGGCAAGCAGGTTCTGTTGGGTCAACCTCTGTTTCACTCATCCTGTCAGTAAATCAAGAGGAGGCTTGACCCCAACGCAAAGCAGCGCAGCAGTAACTTTAATAATAAACTTCAAAATAACAAATACAAGGGGCCTCAAAACAAGAGAGAACAGATACTTACCTCAACAAGTTAACTGAAGACTAGGATCAACTGGTTGAGGCTGGCTAGTTCATTGAGTGAACAAAGATTATGGATGAGAGTTGAGTTTAAATAGGCTGCAGATGGTAAGACCATAAATATAGGAGCAGAATTAGGCCATTTGGCCCCTTGAGTCTGCTCCGCCATTTCATCATGACTCATCCATTTCACTCTCAACCCCAATCTCATGCCTCCTCCCCACATCCCTTCATGCCCTGACTAATCAAGAACTTATCAACCTCTCCCTTAAATGTACCTAATAACTTAGCCTCCACAAGCACCTGTGGCAATGAATTCCACAGATTCACCACTCTTTGGCTTGAGAAATCCCTCCTCTGTTCCAAGCTTGGAAAGAGTGGCAGGTGGCCCCACTTATCTGGGTGGAGCCTGCATGTGCAGGCCTGATAGACACAGGACAAGCCAAAATCCAATCAATCTTACTCTCTTTGAACTTCAGATCAAATTAGAAGAAAAATCTAAGCTGCTGTGATTCACACATTAATTTCATTTATTGGTAGAGTTTTTCTTATCGTAACTATTAGGATATTCTGTTCCATTGTCACAAGTAGAGAGCCATAAGCTGTACAGATGAAGGCGATTCTCCTGGAATCGTAAACATTGAGTGTGGCCTCACCTCAATTTTAGTCAAGTTTCATCATTTGCTTATCACCTGCTGTTCTCCGTCAGCTGGTGAAATGCCACTCCACTATACTGGAAACCACCCGGGATGTCATGTGTTGTGCTTCATTGGCTGGATGTCAATATGCATTACCAAGAGAGGTCCAGTAGTAGCAGCAGGGACTGAGTTTCCCCAAGTCCTGAAGGACATGGCTACCAGAGATGGCCTGTCATGTGGTCTAAGAAAACCAGAAGAAAGAATGACCTTCTGAAGTCATCCTTATCAATGCTACTTGCCACAAATTCATTTGACAGCATTGATAGAAGTGCCCACCCCACCACATAAATCTTCTCAAGATAAAGTACATTTCTAACGTACATTTCTCCTCTCCTCTCCTCTCCTCTCCTCTCTCTCTCCTCTCCTCTCCTCTCTCTCTCCTCTCTCTCTCTCTCTCTCCTCTCTCTCTCTCTCTCTCTCCTCTCCCCCTCCCTCTCTCTCTCTCCTCCTCTCCCCCCTCCCTCCCTCTCTCTCTCTCCCCTCCTCTCCCCCTCCCTCTCTCTCTCTCTCCTCCCCCTCCCTCCCTCTCTCCCCCTCCCTCTCGTCTTTGTTAAAGAACAAACATAACACTCATGTTCTATAATGGCGTGACCAATACTCCAAAATCTGGCCTAACTAATTTTTTTCCCCAAGAGTGTCTTTGGAGAATCTTTGGAGCTCTCTTCCTCAAAGGCTAAATTAGGTACTTGATGAGGAACAAGGTGTTGAGAATACAGAGCTGACATTACAGTCATAACCATTTACAAAGTGAAACAGGCTTGAGAGGCTGAGTGCACCAAATTCTACTCCTTTGTATTTTCCTTTGTGCATGATAAATAGTTGAGAGAACTGGATTTGGATTCAGCAGAAACAATAGGCTCTGACACGCTCATGACTTCACTACACCTCCGCACAAGGTGTTTTTTGTACAGCTGCAATGCAAATATTATGCAAAAATGTTTTACCCAAACAGCACAGATTACTGTACCAGCATTGTACATTCAAACATGGCAGATCTTATTAACAGCGTTACCAGTTGACATTTACTCAGCAATAATCTGCTCACTAATGCAGAGTTCATGTTCTGGCAGCTTTTTACATTATTTCAGCCTTAGTCCAAGCATAAACAAAACAGCTGAATCACAAAGGTGAGGTTAAAATGACTGCCGTTGATATCAAGTCAATGTTGCTATGAATAAGATCAAGGATTTCCAGTGAAAATTAGATCAGTGAAAAGTCTCTCCTGTCTAGACATACCATGAATGAAGAAAAATATTCGCTGGAAGTTCAAATTCTCAACCTCAAGACCTTGCTGCAGATGCTTCTGGGATCCCAATCTCTAAGTTACCTGCAGTGGTTTCCAAGGATTGTGGTTTCAATCATCTTCAGAATCAGAATCAGTCTCATGTGATGTGAAATCCGATTTTATTTGTGGCAGCAGTACAGTGCCAAGACATGAAATTACCATAAAACATAAAATATCTAAATAGAGCAAAAAAAAGGAATAATGAGGCAGTTCATGATCTGTTCACAATTCTGATGGATGAGAAAAAGCTTTTTCTGAGTCATTGACTGTGGGTCTTCTGGCTCCTATACCTCTTTCCCCATTTGTAGTAAAGAGGACATATTCCAAATAGTGAGGGTCCTTGATGATCCTCCTAAGTCAAAATGGAATGGCTGTTGTAGTGTCATTTGGATTCTTCTAAATGTACTCCTGGAGATGTCACTCATTTGCTCGCCAAGTCAGAGTTTAAAGCATGCACAATTTTCCTTTGTGGCAGCCAGGCTCTAAGTGAACTCTAAACATGATATAAATGATTGTTATTAGATATAAAAGTAGTTTCTTAAAATACTACAGCCTTAAGCAGCCTTTCCACTTCCATTTAACAGTGTACACCACAGTGAAGATGGAACAGCATATACAAGAGATTGCAGATGCTGTAACGTGAAGGAACAAACAACCTACTGGAGGAACTCAGTGGGTCGAGCAGCGACTGTGAGAGGAATAAAATTGTCAGTATTTCAGGTCAGGATTACAACAGGGCTGAGAGTGAATAGGCAAACTGGCCAGTCTAGACAGGAGAAGGGGAGCAGCAAGAAAGAACAAGTTGATTGGTGGACTGGGGAGGGCTGCAGGGTGGCAGGCAAGCAGAGCCAGGTGAGGAAGGTGATGGAGATGGAAGACTGTGACAGGTGAATGATAGATGAAGGCAGACGAAGAGAGAGTGAGTGGATTAAAACAGACAGAGCAGGGTTGAGGAGGGGAGTGTGAAGATGGTGGACAGCTGCTGGAAGGAGATAAGCAGGAGCACAAAACACTACCAGATGGATTCAGAAGAGTAAGGAGGTGGCCACTAGGGGCAACTAAAAGACAGTTAGAACCAGATGAGCTTGGTGGGGAAAATCTGTGTGAGAAGTGGGTGGATGGAGCCAGGAAGTGGAAGGGAATGAAGATGGGGGAGGGGGGTTGGGGGATTGTGGGAAAGGGACAAAAATGAAAGGACTGAATGATGAGAAGGAGAAGGGGAAATTGGGTGGAGAGGAAAAAAGGAAATATGGAGTTATCTAAACTTGGCAAACTCAATATTTCTGCCCTTGTCTCGTAGACTACCCTGGCAGAATATAAGGTGTTACTCCTCCAGTTTGCACTGGGCTTCATCCTGGCAGTAGAGAAGGTCAAGGATGGACTGGTCATTTTGGGGATGGGAAGGGGAGTTGAAATGGGTGGCAACTGGGAGCTCAGGATGGCCATTGCGGACTGACTGTAGAAACAGTCACAGAGTCTGCTGCTTGTCTCACCGATAGAGAGTAGACCACATTAGGAGCACCAAACACAGTGGACAAGGTTAGAAGAGATGCATGTGAACCCTAGTCTCACCTGGATGGTGGTAAGTAGGGAGCAGTAAGGACGCTTTATATCTATTGCGAGGGCAGTGGAAATTGCCAAGGGTAAGAGAGGAATGGTGTGGACGGATGAATGAACCAAAGAATGGCATAGGGACTGACATAGGAAGTGATTCCTGTGGAAGGCAGAAAGGGATGGAGAGGAGGAGATGCAGATTGCGACGGGATCACGTCATAACTGGCAGAAATAACAAAGGATGAGACGTTGGATGTGGAGGCTCATGGGGTAAATGATAAGGACCAAGGCAATTCTACCCCTGTTTTGTCTGGGAGTACATGAAGCAGAGATGTGAGATTGAGCTCTGTCGATCACAGAAGACAGGACAAGGAGAACATTTCAGATGTCATAGAACAAAAAAAGCCTCATCTTTATGATGCGGTGGAGTCAGCGAAAATGGGAGAAAGAAATGACATCCTACAAGAGACAGGATGAGAGGAGGTGTCGTTCAATAGTTGTGGGAGTTGGTAGGTTTATAGTAAATATCAAAGGATAGTTTGTCTCCATAGGTGGAAACAAATGGATCTAGAAAAAGGAAAGAAATGGCCTGTGTGAATTTGAGTACAGAGTAGAAGTTTGATGGCAAAGATGATAAAACTAATGAGTTCTCCTTTGTTTTCTCTCCCCACTCTTTTACCCCTCTCCCCATTCCTCCCCTCACCCCCCCCACCACCTTCTCCCCCCTTGGTCTTCCCGCTTTATTCATCCTCTTACTCCATTTCTCAGCCCACCAGTCACCTCAGAATCCTTTCGATGCTGGCCATCTCTCAGTCCTGATGCAGGAATTTGACCCAAAACACTGACAACTTCCTTCGTCACAAAGATATTGTATGACTGATTAGTTCCTGCAGCACATTGAATATGGCACTATGCTCAGCTCCATCCATAACTTTACACATGCCTTCTGAGACTCACCACTGGGCAGAAACATATTTAAATCAGGAACTACAGGTATTCTGTGGGTATTCTGTGGTGACTGACTCACACCCTGACGACCTGAGAGCTCTCCAGAAGGCAGAAATGCAGAATACAATTTACACTTGCACGCTTCCAGCATCTTGTTGAAAGCTCCACACTTTTCAAAGCCAAATACAACAGACGCTGAAAACCTGAAATAAAAACAGGGAGCGTTGAAATACTTGACAAGCCGGGAAGCAGTTACAGAGAGATGAACAAGTTTAACATTTCAGAATCTACGAGTTCAACACCATCCAGGACAAATCAGCCTATATGTTTCACCTGACTTACATGTTCACTGTCTCCACACTGCACAAGTCCGAGTGTGTATGATCTACAAGAAGCAACTCACCAACTTTTTTCAGTACTATCTTGCAAAGTCATGACATTGGCTGCTTGAGAGATCAATGGAAAAAGGGCTCTCACCCACCATCCTCAATTAAGAATATATTACCAGCACTTCATCACAGCTGCTTCAGAATCCTGGAACTTTATGTCCAATGTTCCTCACTCGGATTACAGGAATTTGCAGCTCCCCATTACTACCCTGACAGTAGTAATAGGGCAATAAATATAACCTCATCCACAGCAACAGATTCCACAGGAGATTGAAAAAATATATATGAAATGCTAATGCATTTATATTGCAAGGCCAAAAGCTATAATCAGTGCATTAAATTTAAAAAAATCACAGCACTGTGGCCCGCAGAGAGAGTAGGATGCTAACACAGGTGAGAAAGTTATTAGTTTTCCATCCTCATCCCCCCCATATTGATGAATTCAAAGTCCCACTATATAAGAAAAACACATCCGTATTTCAGGCTTTCAGCAAATCTTTTAAATGGTTAATAACAATAATAATAAACAGTATAAGCTTAATAATAAAATTGTCCTATACGTTTGCAAGCAATTCGGCCTGTCAATTTTATTTTATTTGGTTATATCAAGCTGGCTTTAGCTACAATGAAGCAAAGCCACCAACAGGGGAGACAAAAAGTCTCAAAGCATTAGGCCTCCCAGAACCAGCCATACACAATTCAAAACCTTTTATGAGCACCCCCACCCCCCACTCACCTCCCCACTCAATCCCCAGCTTTACTCTAGACCATGGTCGGCCAGTTGCTGTAGACAAAGGAAATCGGTTCAGTCCAGAATCAGGTCCGGAGTAGAGCTGGGGACCGAGTGGGAGCTTATGAAACAGAAGGGAGACTATCATATGGTGACTCGTGAAGAGTGCTGGTGATGGGATAAGTAAAGTGTACGATTGTTATGATTTAATAGTTCACACTTGTTCATCTTATTATTACAGCAACTTTATCCTATTTGTTGGGGAGATAAACGAGTCAGCCAAGCCCCCACTGATGGTATTTTGTCTAGGACAGGGTTTCCCAACCTTTTTTTATGCCACGGACCAATACTATTAAGCAAGGGGCCCATGTACCCCAGGCTGGGAACCCCTGGTCTAGAAGATATGATTTCCTGAGCCCACTCATGTCAGTGTGTTATTTACAAGACTATGGGACAGCATTTCCAATTCTAGCCTAGACATTTATGGAGATTTTACAATGATGATTAGATATCTGAATTTAGTGCAGAGTGTTCTCTCCAGTTTAATTCTTTCCCTGTCTAAGGGAATAAAATAGACACGTGTGAACGCCTTGCTGGTCTACCTCTAAGAATATTCAAGTATGGGATAGGCCTGGATTCACAAGTAGGTCACACCCAGTAAAGATGGCAAATTCCTTCCTCTCTACATGAATAAACTGAATGAAATATTATAGCATTGCTTTGTGCATGGGATATCTTTTCTCATGAACTTGACAGCTTTTTTGAAGAGGTGACCTAGAGGATTGACAAGGGTAGGACAGGAGACAAGTTTTCCATAGACTTTAGCAAGGCTTGTAACAAGATCCTGCATGGTAAGCTGATCTAGGAAGTTATATTCCATGGAATCCAGAGTGAGCTCAACAGATGGATACAAAATAGGTTTGGTAGAAGAAGGAAGAGGATGGTTGCAGTGGGTTAGTTTTTTCACAATGGATGCCTGAGACCAGTGATATGTCAAATGGTTCAATGCCATATTCATGTTGTTTGCCATTCTAAGATAATGATTTGGATGACAATGTTGTCAACAAGGTTAGTAAGTTTGTAGATGATACTAAAACTGGTGGTGAACTGTGGGCAGTAGAGAGAGTTATCTGAATATACAAGGGGATCTAGATCAACTTGGCAGGTATGCAAGAGAAAGGTAAATGAAATTCACTGTAACTTCAGCAAGTGTGTGGTGTTGCACTTAGATAAGTTAAACCAGGGCAGGACCTACACAGTAAATGGTGGGACCTAGAACAGAGAGACCTTGGGGTACAGGTACATAATTCCATATAATTGGAGACACAGGTAGTCAAAATAATGAAGGTGGTTTTCCTTTATTGATCAGAAAAGTTAGTTTAGTCAGTGTGAAAATTATTAGAACCCATTCTAAGTGGCAACGTAAAACTTCATTTAAAAAGACATATTAATTCGACAATCAACAAAGATTCATTAACATGGATGAGAAAGAAAAGTAGGTCTTATCACTAATCAAGCCTGTTCTCTATTTAATCAAATTATCATTGATCTGACTATCACCACATTCTCATTTCTCTGCTGGTGAACTTTCACCTTCTTGCTTATTAACAATCAATCAACTTCCACCCCTAAAATATTCAAAGATTCTGCTTCCACTGACATTTGAAAAAAATTGCTCCAAAAGACTCATTGATCTCTGAGAGAAAATATTTCACAACTTTGTAGTCTTTAATAGGCAACTCATTTTTTTAAAAACATTTATGCCTAGTTCTCAACTCTTCTGTGAAAGCAAACACCGTTTGCCCATCTACCCTGTCAAGATCCCTCAAGATTTTGTATGTTGCAATTATGTCAACTTTCTCGCTTCTAAACTCCAGCTGATACAAGCCTAGTCTATCCAAACTTTCCTCTTAAGACAAAGTGCATTCCACTTATTAGTCCAGTTAACCTTCCCTCACCTTCAAATACATTGACTTCTTTAGGAGATGAATTGTTTACGTACTGCTCTAGATATACTGACCAATGCCCTATGTAACTCAAACAATAACCTCCCTACTTTTGTATTCAATCCCCCCCAAAAAGTAAACATTTGTTAGCATTCTTAATGCATAACCTGCATTCTATCCCTTTTGTGAATCATGTATTAACATGTTAATGCACACTATTATTTTAAAGGAAGCTCTTAAAACATAGAACATAGAACAGTAGAGCATAGTGTAGGCTTTTTGTCTCTCAACGTCGACCTTTAAACCTACTCTAAAATCAATCTAACCCTTCCTTCCCACATAGTCTTCCATTACTCTTTCATGCATATGTCTATCTAAGAGCTTCTTAAATGTTTCTATTGTATCTGCCTCTAACCCCTGACAGTGTATTCCATGCAACTACCAGTCTACTTGCTCAATAAACTATCCAGGACAACTGCCCTATTCTTTCCACCAATCACCTTAAAATTACACCTGCTCATAATAATCACATGCCCTAAAGAAAAGTCTCTGGCTGGGCACTCTATCTATGCCTTTTATAGTCTTGTACACCTCTATCAAGTTGCCTCTCATCTTCCTTCACTCCAAAGAGAAAAGCCTTAGCTCATTCAACGTATCTGCATAAGACATGCTTTCATCCTGGTAAATCTCTTCTGCACCATCTCTGAAGCTTCCTTATCCTTCCTGTATTGAGATGACCACAACTGAACAAAATACTCCAAGTGTGGAAAATCTTATCTGATTAATTTAATTCTTGAGGAGGTGACAAGGATAGTGTGTTTCATAGTCGACATAGATGTAGCAAGGTTTTTGACAAGATCAAAAATGCCACTTGAGCCAAAAAACTAAATTTCATACGATCCAAAGTGCCAACTTGTGTACAAAGCCTGTTACCTAAGGGACTCCATGAGGCTCAGTACTTATTCCTTTGATTTTTGCAATGAATGTATAATTAGTTAGACCATTGTAGAGGGCATCTTGAAGAAGATAGCAGATGATTTAAAAAAATGCCTTGTGATTGACTGTGACAAGGATGACATAGCTAGAGGGGCAGAAAGATAGCAAATGGAATTTAAAACACAAGAGATTATGCTTATGCTGGAGATCTTGAGCAACACACACAAAATGGAGGAGGAACTCATCAAGTCAAGCAGCATCTATGGAGAAGAATAACATTTGATGTTTTGGGCCATGGCCCTCATCAGGACTGGAAAAGAAGGGAGGAGAAACCAGATTAAGAAGGGTGGGGGTGAAGAATGACTATAAAATAGCAGTTGATAGTTAGAACTAGGTGGTGGGTGGGTTGGGGTGGGAGATGAGGTAAGAAGTTGGGATGAGAATGCTGGAAGAAGAAGAAATCTGATAGGAAAGGACAGTGAACAATGGAAGGAAGAAAATGAGGAGGTGCACCAGAGGGAGGTGATAATTAGTGAGTTAAAAAGAAGGAAAATGGAAAAGGGAGGGAGGAGAAATTTCTGGAAGTTAGAGAAGTTGATGCTCTTGCCATCAAGTTGGAAGCTGTCCAGATAGAATATGAGGTGTTGTTCCTCCAATCTAAATGTGGCCTCATCGTGGCAGCAAAGGAGACCATAGACCGACATGTTGAAATGGGAAGAGGAAGTCAAATTCAAATTCAAATTGGGAAATCCCATCTTTTGCAGCAGACAGAACAAAGGTGTTCCATAAAGCAGTCCCCCAATCTACGTGATGTCTTGCCAATGTAAAGGAAGTTGCACTGGGCTCACTGGGCCCCTTATCTAAGAAAAGATGTGTAGATATTGGAGAGGGTCCAGACGAGGTTCACAGGAATCATTTCGGGAATGAAAGGCTTACCACATGAGGAGCATTTAATAGCTCTGGGAATGTACTTGCTGGGTTTTTTTTAAATGAGGGGGATCTCATCGAAACCTATCGCATATTGAAAGGCCTAGAATTAGTGGGTGTGGAGAGGATGTTTTCTACAGTGGGGGAGTCTAGGAACAGATGGCACAGTCTCAGAATAGGAGGATGTTCCATTAGAACAGAGATCAGAAATTATTTTTTTAGCCAGAGGGTGGTGAATCTATAGAATTCATTGCCACAGATGAGGAAGCCAAGTTATTGCATGTATTTAAAGCGGAAGTTTATATGTTCTTGCTTAGTAAGGGAAGTAGACAGGAGAATACTAAATCAGCCATGATGGAATGGTGGAGCATATTTGATGGGCTGATTGGCCTAATTCTGCTCCTATGTCTTATGGTCTTATGAATTCACAAGTGAAGTGTTACTTCATCTGGATGGATGGTTTGAGGGCCTGAATGGTGGTGAGGGAGGAATTGTAGAAAGAGATATAACACTTATCACACTTACAGAGTTAATTGTGAGATTAGTCGGGGAGGGATGAATGGATAAGGGAGTCATATAGAGAACGATCCCTATGGAATGCAGAGATGGGGGGACGGAAAGATGTGCTTAGTGGTAGGATTCATTAGTAGTTGGTGGAAATTATAGAGAATGATATGCTGGATATGAAGGCACATGGAATGGTAGGAAAAGGTAATAGGAACTCTCATGTCAGTGAGAGGATGGGATAATGGCAGATGTAAAGAAAATTGAGGAGATGTGAATGAGGGTTGCATCGAAGGTGGTGGAACTGAAACCCAGTTTTTTGAAAAAGGAGGACATCTCGAGTATTATAGAATGGAAAGCCTCATCCTGAAGACTGATGCATAGAGATGGAGGAACTGAGTAAAGGGAATAGCATCTTTTAATGTGACAGGGTGAGAAGCTACTGTCAAGATAGCTGTGAAAGTCAGTATGTTTGTAATACATATCAGTACATTGTCTCTGGAGACAAAGGGGAGAGAGGTGTTAGAGATGGACCAACTAAATTTGAGGGCAGGGTGATAGTCAGAGGCAAAGTTGATGAAATTGACAAGCTCGGCATGGGTGCAGGGAGCATTACAGTTGTAAGCTTGGAACATGAACTTGCACATAGCCGACAAAAAGGCAGGCATGGCTGGTGCCCATGATCATGCCCATGGTTACACCTTGGGTTTAGATTGAATAGAATATAATCCCTGGGTGTGTGAAGTAATATAACCGGGAGTTGCAGCAAAGCTACCGCAACAAAAGGTCAGAAGATGAGTAATGTGGAGGAACAAAGGGGCATTAAAATCTATGTTCATAGATACTTAAATGTAACAAGACAGGTAAATAACTTGGCTAGTCAGTCAAAAGGGATGTTTCTCTTTTATGTAGCAGCAGGGACGTTATACTAGAACTGCATATAAATTAGGCCACTGCTTGAATATTGTGATGGTACAGGTCACTACATTACAAGAAAACTGAGATAGCATTGACAATATGCACATAATTACACAATGATGTTGCCAGTACTGGAAAATTGCAGCTATGAACAATGAGTGGGCAAGCTATACTTGTTTCCTTTGAAAGCAAAGGGACAACTGGGGTGTTTAAATGAAACAGCGGGCAGCACAGGGCAAATACTAATGACCTGGACTCAGTGGCCACTTTATTAGGTACACCTGCTCATTAATGGAAATATCTGATCAGCCAATCATGTGGCAGCAACTCAATGCATAAAAGCATGGTCAAGAGGTTCAGTTGTTGTTCAACCAAACATCAGAATGACAAAGGTATGTAATTTAAGTGACTTTGATTGGTGAATGATTGTTGGTGCCAGATAGGTGGTTAGAGTATCTCAGAAACTGCTGATCTCCTAAGATTTTCATGCACAACTGTCTCTAGAGTTTACAGACAATGGTATGAAAAGCCAAAAAATAGCCATGGTAATTCTGTGGGTGAAAATGCCTTGTTAATGAGAGAGGTCAGAGGAGAATGGCCAGACTGGTTTAAGCTGACAGGAAGGTGGTAGTAGCTCAAGTAGCCCTGTGTTTCAATGGTGGTGTGTAGAGGACTGTCTCTGAATGCACAACACATTGAACCCTGAAGTGGTTGGACTAAAGCAGAAGACCACAAAGAGACAGATTTAAAATACTAAGTTGATGGATTACAGCAGAGGTCAAAGTAGGCCAGAATAGCCAGTTACAATTTATCAATGAGGAAATGCATAGTATTTTTTATGATTCTGTGAACTTAATTCAAAGGGAGTGTGAATAAATTAAAAATGGTGTATTTTCCTTCTTGGGCTGTCCCCTGAGATTTTGTCTTATGGGTGCTAATTGTAAGGTTCATCCTCTAGTATGCTGCACTGAAAGAGCTGATGCTGACTTGGAATTCAGCCTTCAAACATTGTTTGCATACTGTAAATCAATTATGAGGCTTGGCTAACTGCTATTCTGGAGAATCACCATAGGCTGACAAGTTTCCAATTAGTTCAATACATTAACTCCATTCAGTGGGAAGTTTCTTGGAAGTCATAGAACCCAGGTTCTGTACAGTACAGTTCAGGTCATTGGCTGGTGGCACAATGGGATCAGCGCTGGCCTCCAGAGCGAAGGCTCCTGAGTTTGAATCCAAGCTGGGCCACTCCCATGCATGCTTTCCATCTGTCAAGCTAGCCACTTGACCTTGATTTTTTTTTAAAAAGGGGTCGAGTGAGGAACATTCATATCGTGACCCGGTTAGTCCAAGAATGGATGACTGCCTGGTGCGACACGCTTAGGAAAAGGTCACTGTGACAATGCTGACTTTTCTGTAGACTTTTCGGCCCATCTATCCTAACACTGATCAGCAAAAAAATTGAGAAAAGTATCGATGCAATGATGCAGCCTTATTTAAAACTCGGTTTTGCAGACTGATGCACCATCAATAACTCTCGGAGACGGGAGGCAAACGACAGGCTTTTATTAGCTGCAAGAACCCACCACACAACATCCTGGAGACTGAGAGGTGAGCAGTGCCTCCAATCACCTTTATACAGGGGTCTGTGGGAGGAGACACAGGAGCAGTCAGCAGAGGGGTGTGTCCAGACAGGTATACATAGTTTACCACACAGACCCATTGTTTTTTATTCATTATTTATATCAGGAATTATTGTGGAGTTGTGAAATTATGGATAGAATATGTCAATTAAAATGACAACCAGCCTTCAGAAAACAAAACTTATTTGTATTTCTGCTTCAACTGATGCGTTAAGGCCATTGAAAGCCATCTTTGACTGGAGAACATTCTGATTTTATATGAATTATGTTACTCAGAGGAAGACAATAAATGGATGTTCACATTAGTTTTTCATTGAAACTTTAATGATGAGATCAGGGAAAATATTAAGTGGCTATCTGTTGTCATGGTTTCTCGTGCCCCACAAACGACCAGGAGACGCAGAAGCTTCTTCAAGAAGTATTAAACTTTAATTTGCAAATCAAAGCTGAGACAGTCATTGAGCTAGTCGCTGATTGCCCACCGATCCTTGTACATAGCATTTTTAATAGCAATCTCCTGGTTTAGTTGCATTAGTATATCCAATCGGTCTACAGTCGCGTATCACAAGTACATCCGCCACTATTGTTTCTACCCATTGACTTAATCATGTTCTAATCTACATCTCTTAGCTACCTCTCATTAACACACCATTGTCTTCTACATTCTTAAGATTTCATTCTCCTACTAAATTGGATACATGCATAGCAAATAGCAAACTCAGACTACATAGATAGATAGATAGATAGATACTTTATTCATCCCCATGGGGAAATTCAACTTTTTTTCCAATGTCCCATACACTTGCTGTAGCAAAACTAATTACATACAATACTTAACTCAGTAAAAAATATGATATGCATCTAAATCACCGTCTCAAAAAGCATTAATAGCTTTAAAAAGTTCTTAAGTCCTGGCGGTAGAATTGTAAAGCCTAATGGCATTGGGGAGTATTGACCTCTTCATCCTGTCTGAGGAGCATTGCATTGATAGTAACCTGTCACTGAAACTGCTTCTCTGTCTCTGGATCGATAGTAACCTGTCACTGAAACTGCTTCTCTGTCTCTGGATGGTGCTATGTAGAGGATGTTCAGAGTTATCCATAATTGACCGTAGCCTACTCAGCGCTCTTCGTTCAGCTACCGATGTTAAACTCTCCAGTCCTTTGCCCACGACAGAGCCCGCCTTCCTTACCAGCTTATCAAGACGTGATACATAATCTACATCTCTTAGCTACCTCTCATTAACACACCATTGTCTTCTACATTCTTAAGATTTCATTCTCCTACTAAATTGGATACATGCATAGCAAATAGCAAGTTCAAAGCTGACTATATAGTTTTGGTTACACAGCAAACAATGCACCTTTTATACTCCAATACTGCGTATTAGCAATTTGTTAAGGCACATACCTGCAAGTTAGTGCACAGTTCAGGATGTCTATTTTGTCACTTAATGTTCTGGTTAGTTGCATATTCAAGGAGCCATCACTCAGCACTGTGACAAAAGAGGTGCATCTTGAGTGTCTGCGTTTGTGTTGGGAACCGGTCACCAGTACTTCAATAGTCAAGAGGATTCTGGCAGTTGGGATCTGCCCCCATTGTAAATGTATAATTCTGCAAAGTTATCTGTCTGCATTCAAACACGGTAAAGTAATAATAACCATCAGAAGTGACGCTAATCACTTAAGTTTCTCCTGGTGTATAAAGAATATAAAACATCACCGTACAGTTGATTGTGGGGAGTGGAGAAATAGATTCACCAGAAGATCTGCTGTGTTGAATAATAAACCTTTTATATCTTTCAGTTGCAGCTTTTGTGTGCTCAGCTCAGCAGTCACAACAATTTACTTGCCCTCATGGAACAAACAGTAGGATGGAACACATTTCTGCAGGTAAATAAATTTGAGGACAGTGTTTCACAGTTCCCCACAATCGGTGGAGTGGAAGCAACATACTGAGTGCTGGAGAGAACCTGGAGACCAGATGAAAGGCCTATTTCATTTCATTAATGCCGCCTTACCTACTCAGTGCCTCCAGTACTTCATGTGTTGGTGTGGTCAAAGTCTTGAGTGAGCTTGAAAAAGGCAGAGTGGCTGCTGCTGCTTCCTAATGCTCGGTGAAGATCAAATGCACTGTGCCACTGCATAGATGGAAACTACACTGTAATTCTGCAGCACAACACCCACAAAATGCTGGTGGAACACAGCAGGCCAGGCAGCATCTATAGGGAGAAGCGCTGCCGACGTTTCGGGCCGAGACCCTTCGTCAGGACTAACCGAAAGGAAAGATAGAGATTTGAAAGTAGTGGGGGGAGGGGGAAATGCGAATTGATAGGAGAAGACCGGAGGGGGTGGGATGAAGCTAAGAGCTGGAAAGGTGATTGGCGAAAGTGATACAGAGCTGGAGAAGGGAAAGGATCATGGGATGGGAGGCCTCAGGAGAAAGAAAGGAGTGGGGGGGGGGAGCACCAGAGGGAGATGGAGAACAGGCAAACAACTAAGTATGTCAGGGATGGAGTAAGGAGAGGAGGGGCATTAACGGAAGTTAGAGAAGTCAATGTTCATGCCATCAGGTTGGAGGCTACCCAGCCGGTATATAAGGTGTTGTTCCTCCAACCTGAGTTTGCATTCATTTTGACAATAGAGGAGGCCATGGATAGACATATCAGAATGGGAATGGGACGTGGAATTAAAATGTGTGGCCACTGGGAGATCCTGCTTTTTCTGGCGGACCGAGCGTAGGTGTACAGCGAAACGGTCTCCCAGTCTGCATCGGGTCTCACCAATATATAAAAGGCCACACCAGGAGCACCGGACGCAGTATACCACACCAGCCGACTCACAGGTGAAGTGTCGCCTCGCCTAGAAGGACTGTCTGGGGCCCTGAATGGTGGTGAGGGAGGAAGTGTAAGGGCAGGTGTAGCACTTGTTCCGTTTACAAGGGTAAGTGCCAGGAGGGAGATCGGTGGGAAAGGATGGAGGGGGACGAGTGGACAAGGGAGTCGTGTAGGGAGCGAACCCTGTGAAAAGCAGAAAGTGGGGGAGGGAAAAATGTGTTTGGTAGTGGGATCCCATTGGAGGTGGCGGAAGTTACGGAGAATTATACATTGGACCTGGAGGCTGGTGGGTGGTAGGTAAGGACAAGGGGAACCCTATCCCGAGTCAGGTGGTGGGTGGATGGGGTGAGGGCAGATGTGCGGGAAATGGGAGGGATGCGTTTGAGAGCAGAGTTGATGGTGGACGAAGGGAAGCCCCTTTGTTTAAAAAAGGAAGACATCTCCTTCGTCCTGGAAAGAAAAGCCTCATCCTGAGAGCAGATACGGTGGAGACGGAGGAATTGTGAGAAGGGGATAGCATTTTTGCAAGAGACAGGGTAGGAAGAGGAATAGTCCAGGTAGCTGTGAGAGTCTGTAGGCTTATAGTAGATAGGCCGTCTCCAGAGATGGAGACAGAAAGGTCAAGAAAGGGGAGGGAGGTGTCGGAAATGGACCAGGTAAATTTGAGGGCAGGGTGAAAGTTGGAGGCAAAGATAATGAAGTCGACGAGCTCAGCATGCGTGCAGGAGGCAGTGCCAATGCAGTCGTCGATGTAGCGAAGGAAAAGAGGGGGATGGATACCGGTATAGACTTGGAACATGGACTGTTCCACAAAGCCAACAAAAAGGCAGGCATAACTGGGACCCATGTGGGTGCCCATGGCTACACCCTTGGTTTGGAGGAAGTGGGAGGAGCCAAAGGAGAAATTATTGAGAGTAAGAACTAATTCCGCTAGACGGAGGAGAGTGGTGGTAGAGGGGAATTGGTTAAGTCTGGAATCCAAAAAAAAGTGAAGAGCTTCGAGACTATCTCGGTGGGGGATGGAGGTATATTGGGACTGAACGTCCATGGTGAAAATAAGTCGGTGGGGGCCAGGGAACTTAAAATCATTGAAAAAATTCAAAGCATGAAAAGTGTCACGAACATAGGTGGGAAGAGATTGAACAAGGGGGGATAAGACAGTATCAAGGTATGCAGAAATGAGTTCAGTGGGGCAGGAGCAAGCTGAGACAATAGGTCTACCTGGACAGGCAGGTTTGTGGATCTTGGGTAGTAGGTAGAAACAGGAAGTGTGGGGTGTGAGAACTATGAGGTTGGTGGCAGTGGATGGGAGATCCCCAGAACTGATAAGGTTGGTGATGGTATAGGAGACAATGGCCTTAGTGGGGTCATGATCAAGGGGTAAATAAGAGGAGGTATCAGAGAGTTGTCCCTGTGCCTCGGCCAGGTAGAGGTCAGTACGCCAGACAACAACAGCTCCCCCCTTATCAACGGGTTTTATAGTGAGGTTGGGATTAGTGCGGAGGGAGCAGAGAGCAGAGCATTCGGAAGGAGTGAGGTTGGAATTGGAACAGAGTGTGGTGAAGTCAAGATGGTTGATGTCCCATCGGCAATTAGCAATAAAGAGATCCAGAGCAGGCAGAAGACCAGAGCGGGGTATCCATGAAGAGGAGGAGGGTTGAAGACGAGAGAAGGGGTCATCGGTGGGGGTAGGAGAGTCCTTGCCAAAGAAGTAAGCTCGGAGACGGAGCCGGCGGAAGAAGAGTTCAGCATCATGGCGTACGCGGAACTCACTGAGGTGTGGGCGAAGGGGGACAAAGCTGAGCCCTTACTGAGAACAGAGCGCTCTGCCTCAGAGTTGCAGGTCAGAGGGAATGGTAAAGACACGGCACGGATGAGAGATGGGATCAGAGGGGGGAGGGAGGCTGGTAGTGTCAGTGGAGAGGGAAGGGACACGAACATAGGTGGGAAGAGATTGAACAAGGGGGAAAAGACAGTGTCAAGGTATGCAGAAATGAGTTCAGTGGGGCAGGAGCAAGCTGAGACAACAGGTCTACCTGGACAGGCAGGTTTGTGGAACGAACGTAGGTGGGAAGAGATTGAACAAGGGGGGATATGAACATGCTTTCTCATGCTTTGAATTTTTTCAATGATTTTAAGTTCCCTGACCGCCACCGTCTTATTTTCACCATGGACGTCCAGTCCCTATATACCTCCATCCCCCACCGAGATGGTCTCGAAGCTCTTCGCTTTTTTTTGGATTCCAGACCTAACCAATTCCCCTCTACCACCACTCTCCTCCGTCTAGCGGAATTAGTTCTTACTCTCAATAATTTCTCCTTTGGCTCCTCCCACTTCCTCCAAACCAAGGGTGTAGCCATGGGCACCCATATGGGTCCCAGTTATGCCTGCCTTTTTGTTGGCTTTGTGGAACAGTCCATGTTCCAAGTCTATACCGGTATCCATCCCCATCTTTTCCTTCGCTACATCGACGACTGCATTGGCGCTGCCTCTTGCACGCATGCTGAGCTTATCGACTTCGTTAACTTTGCCTCCAACTTTCACCCTGCCCTCAAATTTACCTGGTCCATTTCCGACACCTCCCTCCCCTTTCTTGATCTTTCTGTCTCCATCTCTGAAGGCGGCCTATCTACTGATATCTACTATAAGCCTACAGACCCTCACAGATCCTCTTCCCACCCTGTCTCTTGCAAAAAGGCTATCCCCTTCTCACAATTCCTCCGTCTCCACCACATCTGCTCTCAGGATGAGGCTTTTCATTCCAGGACGAAGGAGATGTCTTCCTTTTTTAAACAAAGGGGCTTCCCTTCGTCCACCATCAACTCTGCTCTCAAACGCATCTCTCCCATTTCCCGCACATCTGCCCTCACCCCATCCACCCGCTACCCCACTCGGGATAGGGTTCCCCTTGTCCTTACCTACCACCCCACCAGCCACCAGGTCCAACCTATAATTCTCCGTAACTTCCACCACCTCCAATGGGATCCCACTACCAAACACATTTTTCCATCCCCCCCCTTTCTGCTTTTCACAGGGATTGCTCCCTACACGACTCCCTTGTCAACTCGTCCCCCTCATCCCTTCCCACTGATCTCCCTCCTGGCACTTATCATTGTAAGCGGAACAAGTGCCACACCTGCCCTTACACTTCCTCCCTCACCACCATTCAGGGCCCCAGACAGTCCTTTCAGGTGAGGCGACACTTCACCTGTGAGTCGGCTGGTGTGGTATACTGCATCCGGTGCTCCCGGTGTGGCCTTTTATATATTGGTGAGACCTGATGCAGACTGGGAGACTGTTTGGCTGAACACCTACGCTCGGTCCGCCAGAAAAAGCAGGATCTCCCAGTGGCCACACATTTTAATTCCACGTCCCATTCCCATTCTGATATGTCTATCCATGGCCTCCTCTATTGTCAAAATGAATCCAAACTCAGGTTGGAGGAACAACACCTTATATACCGGCTGGGTAGCCTCCAACCTGATGGCATAAACATTGACTTCTCTAACTTCTGTTAGATAGATAGATAGATAGATACTTTATTCATCCCCATGGGGAAATTCAACTTTTTTTTTCCAATGTCCCATACACTTGTTGTAGCAAAACTAATTACATACAATACTTAACTCAGTAAAAAAAATATGATATGCATCTAAATCACTATCTCAAAAAGCATTAATAATAGCTTTTAAAAAGTTCTTAAGTCCTGGCGGTTGAATCCCCTTCTTACCCCATCCCTGACATATTTAGTTGTTTGCCTGTTCTCCATCTCCCTCTAGTGCTTCCCCCCCCCTTTCTTTCTCCTGAGGCCTCCCATCCCATGATCCTTTCCCTTCTCCAGCTCTGTATCACTTTTGTCAATCACCTTTCCAGCTCTTAGCTTCATCCCACCCCCTCTGGTCTTCTCCTATCATTTCGCATTTCCCCCTCCCCCCACTACTTTCAAATCTCTTACTATCTTTCCTTTCGGTTAGTCCTGACGAAGGGTCTCGGCCCAAAACGTCGACAGCGCTTCTCCCTATAGATGCTGCCTGGCCTGCTGCGTTCCACCAGCATTTTGTGTGTGTTATTGTTTGAATTTCCAGCATCTGCAGATTTCCTCGTGTTTGCTGTAATTCTGGAAATAGCTCTTCAGCCTCTGGGAGGAATTGGTTCACAAGGACGCTGGTGGATCGCAGCAGTAAGACACCTTTGTAGTTTGACTTTTCTCCTTTCCTGAAAAGGGTCATGTTTATGGCTTTTCTGAGGTAACAGTGCATTTAAATCTTTTTTTTTGCTTTAGAATTACACAATTTTTCTTTAGGCTCTTCTGCCCCACCAATCTGCACTGCTCAGCAAACCGCCCACTTAAACCCCAGCCTAATCACAGGACAATTCACAATCATCAATTAACCTATTAACCGGTACATCTTTGGACAGTGGGAGGAAACCAGAGCACCCGGAAGAAACCCACATGCACACAGGAAGAGTATACACGTACAAACTTTCTTACAGAGGACACTGGAATGGAACTCCAAACTTTAATGCCCTGAGCGTCAAAAGCATTGCGCTAACTGCTATGCTACCATGGCACCTCAACAATTGGGTACAGTGGTGCATTTCCCACATAATCTTCAGCTGACAGATTGGCTGAGATGGAACCATTGGTTTTTTTTCTTTGAAAATATCTTCTACCTCCCTATTACTTCCATTGTGAATAAGTGAAGATTCAAATTTAAGTTCCCCAAGCCAGAGTACAATTTATAATAATTGTTTTACCATTGGAGATTCGTTTGATTCAAATCAATCGTCTTAATGCATTGCATTGCTGAGTTTAAATATTAAAGCTAGCTTTTAGTTTCCATGTAAAATATATCTTGGCTATGTTATCCATCCCGTCCCTTCTGTCTCGTTACAAAGATAATGTGCACAGGATTTTTGTATCAATGGATGTGAGAATGCTTTGAAAATTTCTTCCTCATAGATTTTTTTAGTTATCTTAATATAAACAGTAAAATAAAATAAAAATCAATTTTGTCAAATACTTAGTGTGCAGTAGAGTGCAGCTTTTCTTGAGTCAACTAAATGGCATTTCTGAGAAAAGGTTTTAAGTTCATTCGGAATTAGCAAGATACACATGAGCAGTCTAATTGCTTCCAGCCCATATGAAGTTGTAGGGTTCTTGTTTTGCCTCTCTAGTGACTGATAAAAATTCCGTGATTACATTTAATAGTAGGTTTAGTATTAAACTCTGGCTATCACATTGCTGCAAAGGAAAATATATTCGTACATTTGGCTACAGGAAGCTGTTTGGAAAAAATCATAGAAAATTGGCAAAATTGTATTCATCTGAATCTTTCTAATATGGCACCATAGAGTAACTTGCATTCATGTAGTCTCTTCAATGATTTGACGATTAATCAGATTTATTATTATCAGCATATGCAGTGAAATTTGTTAACTTTACAGCAGCACTATAATGAAATACATGATAAATATAGAGAAAAAACTGTGTGTGTATATATATGTGTGTATATATGTAGATATATTAAATAGTTAAGTTAAAGTAAGGAGTGCAAAATAACAGAAATAAAAAAAGTACTGAGGTAGTGTTCATGGGTTCGATGACTGTTTAGAAATTGGATGTCAGAGAGGAAGAAGCTGCTCCTGAATTGCTGAGTGTGCTGTCAAGCTTCAGTACCTCCTTCCCAGTGTGAAGAGGGCCTGTCCTGGGTGGTGGAGATCTTTAATGATAGACACTGCCTTCCTAGGGCACTGCTCTTGAAGATGTTTTGGATACTATGGAGGCTCGTACTCATGACAGAGCTGACTAATTTTACAAGTTTCTGCAACTTATTGATCTTGAGCAGTAACCCTGCCCCATACCAGACAGTGATGCAGTCAGTCAGAATGCTTTCCATGCTACATTTGTAGAGGTTTTTGTGTGTTTCAGTTGACAAACCTAATCTCCTCAAACTCCTAATGAAATATCGCTGCTGTCTTGCATCAATATGTTTGCATCCAGGTTAGGTCCTGGATTTACAATGAGGAATTTGAAATTGCTCACATTCTCCACTTCTGATCCATCTATGGGGACTGGTTTGTGTTCCCTGGTCTTGCCCTTCCTGAAGTCCACAATCAGCTCTTCGGTCTTTCTAACAATGAGTGTAAGGTTATTGCTGCGACACCACTCAACTAATTGGTATATCTCACTCCTGTACGCCCTTTTGTCACAATCTGAAATTCTGCCAATAATGGTTGTATCATCAGCAAATGTATAGATGCTGTTTGAGCCGTGCCTAGCCACACAGTCATGGGTAGAGAGAGTAGAGCAATGGGCTGAGCATTGCCTGTGTTAATTGTCAGCAAGGTGTAGATGTTATTCCCTGTCCACACAGATTGTGGTCTTTCGGTTAGGAAGTTAAGGATCCAGTTGCAGAGGGAGATGTAGAGGCCCAGGTTCTGTAGCTTTTCAATCAGGATTGTAGGAATGATGGTGTTCAATGCTGAGCTGCAGATGATAAACAGCATCCTGACATACAGTGGATATTTCTACTGCCCGGGTGATCCAAGGCTGTGTGGAGAGCCATTCAGATTGCATCTACTGTAGACCTATTGTGGCGATAGGCAAATTGCAATAGGTCCAGGTCCTATTGATTCTAGGCATGACCAACCTCTCAAAGCATTTCATCACGGTAGATATGAGCACTACTGGTCAGTAGTTGTTGAGGCAGCTCACACTGATCTTGTGCTCTGGTGTGATTGTTTCCCTTTTGAAGCAGGTGGGAACTTCCAACTGTAGCAGTGAGAGATTGAAAACTTGGAATACTCCCGCCCATTGGTTGGCACAGGTTTTCAGAGCCTTACCAGATAAACCATTGAGCCCTGTTGCCTTGCGAAGATTCATCCTCTAGAACATATATGTCAAACTCAAGGCCCGCGGGCCAAATCCGGCCCTCGGTGGAATTATCTTTGGCCCGCGAGATAATATCTAATTACTATTAAAGCTGGCCCCAGTAATCGAAGCGCCTATGGCGTGTGATATGGCTAATGCTGAGTTTATTCAGGTACCAGGTTTTCAGGGTTTTTAGTGTTTATTCGGCAGTCTTGCTCAGCAGTCTTCTTCATAAGAAACGGAATTTGTAAAGTGAAACACTTTGTAGTTATAGCAGAGACTGAGACACATGAGAGCAGGCTGAAAAAACGGAGGCAACGAAAGCTGCGTTTGCACACGTCCGACTGATCCGGCCCGCATGAAGCTGCATTTTGCTCAATCCGGCCCATGACCAAAAATGAGTTTGACACCCCTGCTCTAGAAGGAGCCTGACGTCAGCCTCTAAGACAGAAATCACAGGGTCATCGGGTACTGCAGGGATCCTCATAGATGTAGCTTTTATTCTCCCTTTTAAAGTGAGCATTAAAGACATTGAGCTTGTCTGGCAGTGATACATCGCTGCCATTTATGATGTTGGGTTTTGCTTTGTAGGAAGTAATGGCCTGCAAACCCTGCCAACATTGACATGCATCCGATGTCACCTCCAGCCTCTCGGGATTTTTCCTTGGCTCTTGAAATAGCCCTCTGCAAGTCATTGAATCACAGAATCATAGAAATCTACAACACATTGCAGGCCCTTTGGCCCACAATGTTGTGTTGACCATGTAACCTACTGCAGAAACTGCATAGAATTACTCTACAGCATAACCCTCTACTTTTCTAAGCCCCATGTACTTATCTAAGAGTCTCTTAAAAGACTCTATTGTATTTGTCTCCACCACTGTCACTGGCAATGCATTCCACACACACAGCACTCTCTGTGTGGGGGGAAAAAAGTGGAAAAAAACAAACAACCAAACAAACTAACTTGCCTCAGACATCCCCCTTGTACCTACTTCCAAGCATCTTAAAATTACGCCTCCTCATGTTAGCCATTTCAGCCTGGGGGGGGGGGGGGGTGGGGAGCCTCTGGCTATCCACACGAACAATGCCTCTCATAATCTTATATACCTCCATCAGGTGATCTCTCATCCTCTTTTGCTACAAGGAGAATAGGTTCATTCAACCTATTCTCATAATGAATACTCTCCAATCCAGCCAACATCCTTGTAAATCCACATTCTTCCTGTAGTGAGGTGACTAGAACAGAACACAGTACTCCAAGTGGGGTCTAGCTAAAGTCTTATATAGCTTTAACATTACCTCATGGCTCTAGAACTCAATTCCACGGGTGATGAAGGTCATCTGCCATTTCTCAGCCCAGTTCTGCATCCTCTCGATGTCAAGCTGTGACAACCTTCCAGGCTATCCACAATACCACCAACTTTTGTGTCATCGGCAAACTTACTAACTCGCCCTTCTACTTCCTCATCCAGGTCATTTATAAAAATCACGAAGAGGAGGGGTTTCAGAACGCATCCCTGCAGAACATCACCGGTCACCATCCTGCATGCAGAGCATGAACCATCTAGAACCACCATCTGTGGTCAAGGGAATTCTGGATCCACAAAGCAAGGTCTCCTTGGATCCCATGCATCATTACTTTCTGAATGAACCTTGCACGGGGAACCAACGTGTTTTGTTATCTCCTCAAAGTCATGCCTGGTTTTCTTATATAGACCTGGATCGCCAGACTTAAATGCCACAGATTTAGCCCTCAGCAGACTACAAACCTCTTGGTTCATCCATGGCCTTTGGTTTGTGAATGTAGAGTAAGTTTTCGTTGACACACACATATCCACACAGGTTTTAATGAGCAACACACACAATGCTGGAAAAACTCAGCAGGCCAGGCAGCATCTATGAAAAGAAGTGCAGTTGACGTTTCAGGCTGAAACCCTTCAGCAGGGCTAGAGAAAAAAAAGCTGAGGAGTAGATTTAGAAGGTTGGGGGTGGGGAGAGAGAAACACCAGAAGATGGGTGAGACCTGAAGGGGGAGAGATGAAGTAAAGAGCTGTGAAGTTGATGAAATGAGGTGAGAGTAGAGAAAGGGGTTGGGAAATGAAGGGGTGTGGGTGGGCATTACTGGATGTTTGAGAAATCAGTGTTTATGCCATCAGGTTGGAGGCTGCCCAAATGGATTATAAGGTGCTGTTCGTCCAACCTAAATGTGACAGTGGAGGAGGACATGGATGGACATTTCAGAATGGGAAATGGAATGAAAATGGGTGGCCATGCTTGTTCAGGTGGACAGAGCGTAGATGTTTGGCGAAGCGGTCTCCCAATCTACGTTGGGTCCCACCATTGTACAGGAGGCCACACCGGGAGCACCGAACACATAAATGATCCCAATTAGACCCCACCTGGAAGGACTGTTTATGGCCCTGGGTGGTAGTGAGGGAGGAGGTGTAGGGGCAGGTGCAGCACTTGTTCTGCTTGTAAAGATGAGTGCCAGGAGGGAGATCAGTGGGGTGGGATGAATGGACAAGGGAGTCATGTAGGGAGTGATCCTTGCAGAAAGTGAAGGGGGGGGGGGGAAGGAAAGATGTGCTTGGTGGTGGGATCCTGTTAGAGGTGGTGGAAGTTTCGGAGAATTATGTGCTGGACACGGAGGCTGCTGTGGTGGTAGGTGAGGACAAAAGGAACCCTATCCCTGGTAGGGTGGTAGGAGGGTGGGGTAAGAGCAGACGTGCATGAAATGGAAGAGATGCAGTTGAGAGCAGCATTGATGGTGGAGGAAGGGAAACCCGTTTCTTTGAAAAGACAGGACATCTTCATTCTAGAATGGAAAGCTGCATCTTCAGAGCAGATGCGGCGGAGACAGTGGAATTAAGAAAAGAGGGTGGCATTTTTGCAAATAGTAAGGTGGGATGAGATGTAATAGACAATAGACAATAGGTGCAGAAATAGACCATTCGGCCCTTCGAGCCTGCACCGCCATTTTGAGATCATGGCCGATCATCTACTATCAATACCCGGTTCCTGCCTTGAACCCATATCCCTTGATTCCCCTATCCATAAGATACCTATCTAGCTCCTTCTTGAAAGCATCCAGAGAATTGGCCTCCACTACCTTCCGAGGCAGTGTATTTCAGACCCCCACAACTCTCTGGGAGAAGAAGTTTTTCCTTAACTCTGTCCTAAATGACCTACCCCTTATTCTCAAACCATGCCCTCTGGTACTGGACTCTCCCAGCATCTGGAACATATTTCCTGCCTCTATCTTGTCCAATCCCTTAATAATCTTATATGTTTCAATCAGATCCTCTCTCAATCTCCTTAATGCCAGCGTGTACAAGCCCAGTCTCTCTAACCTCTCTGTGTAAGACAGTCCAGACATCCCAGGAATTAACCTCATGAACCTATGCTGCACTTCCTCTACAGCCAGGATGTCCTTCCTTAACCCTGGAGACCAAAACTGTACACAATACTCCAGGTGTGGTCTCACCAGGGCCCTGTACAAATGCAAGAGGATTTCCTTGCTCTTGTACTCAATTCCCTTTGTAATAAAGGCCAATATTCCATTAGCCTTCTTCACTGCCTGCTGCACTTGCTCATTCACCTTCAGTGACTGATGAACAAGGACTCCTAGATCTCTTTGTATTTCTCCCTTACCCAACTCTACACCGTTCAGATAATAATCTGCCTTCCTGTTCTTACTCCCAAAGTGGATAACGTGGGTAGCTGTGAGAGTCCGTGGGTTTGTAATGGACAACGGTGGATAAACTGTCTCTGGAGATAGAGACAGTGAGATCGAGAATGGGAAGGGAGTTGTCGGAAATGGAACCAGATAGAACGAAGAAGATGTCCTAGTTTTTTCAAAGAAAGGGGCTTCCCTTCCTCCACCATCAATGGTGCCCTCAACTGCATCTCTTCCATTTCATGCACGTCTGCTGTCACTCCATCCTCCCATCACCCTACCAGGGATAGGGTTCCTCTTTTCCTCACCTACCACCCCACCAAATCCGTGTCCAGCACATAACTCTCCAAAAATTTCTGCCACCTCCAATGGGATCCCACCGCCAAGCACATCTTTCCCTCCCGCGCCCCCCCCCCCCCCACTTTCTGCTTTCCACAGGGATCACTCCCACACAACTCATTTGTCCATTCATCCTTCCCCACTGATCTCCCTCCTGGCACTTAACCTTTCAAGCGGAACAATTGCTACACCTCCTCCCTCACGACCTCTGTTAGGGTCATTTACTGTGTTCAGTGCTCCCGGTGTGGCCTCCTGTACATTGGTGAGACCCAATGTGATTGGGAGCCCGCTTCACCAAGCATCTATGCTCCATCTGCCAGGACAAGTGGCATCTCCCAGTGATCACCCATTTTAATTCCACTTCCCACTCCCATTCCGATATGTCCATCCATGGCCTCTTCCACTGTCACAATTAGGTTGGAGGAAC
This sequence comes from Hemitrygon akajei, assembly GCF_048418815.1. Lineage (NCBI taxonomy): Eukaryota > Metazoa > Chordata > Chondrichthyes > Myliobatiformes > Dasyatidae > Hemitrygon > Hemitrygon akajei. The sequence goes on from NC_133125.1 coordinate 45,305,111, forward strand.
AACACCTTATATTCCGTTTCAGTAGCCTCCAACCTGATGGCATGAACATCGATTTCTCAGACTTCCAGTAATGCCCTTCAACACCCCCTCCCCTTCTCCATTTTCATCTCCTTTTCCTACTCTCACCTCATCTCATTAATAAATTTCTCAGCACTTCACTTTATCCCTCTCCCTTCAGATTTCACCTATCAACTGGTGGTTCTCTCTCCCCTTCCCCACCTTTAAAACCTACTCCTCAGCTTTTTTTTCTCCAGTCCTGCCAAAGGGACTTGGACCAAAACGTTAACTGTACTTCTTTCCATAGACGCTGCCTGGTCTGAGTTCCTCCAGCATTTTGTGTGTGTGTTGCTCAGATTTCCAGCGTCTCTTGTTTCAGGTTTTAATGAAGTCAGTGTCAACTGTGGCATACTCATCCAGGCTTGAAAATGACTACCTGCACACAGTCCAATCCACTGATTCAAAGCAGTCCTGTAAGTGATGGTTACTGGGTGACAATTAGTTGGCCATTAACTATGTGATTAACAAGTTTTCCAACAAACCCTCATTGTTTACTTGGTGGTAACAGGAGAATATAAGGGATATATTTGGATGGAAAATCATTTAGTATTGATTTCCTTCAGAAATTAACTACTGACTGTTGTGTAAATACTTTCAATAGGCCTCCTGGACAGCTGGCAGGCTGACAAGACAAATGTAGGAGAACTTGGACAATAGATTCACCAAACATTAAAACTAAAGAGTATATTCAGCCTCCTCAAAAAATTTTCCGAACCTCCTGGAAGTGCACTTGATGTCTCCTCTAAAATGTTTTACGTTCCTGTCCACACCATCCATCCAATTCTTAGAGAGCAATTGTTACTTTTTATCGATAATTTATTTTTATTGAAGTTCATCATCAAACAAACATTTCCATAAGATGTATTTTAGATACTGTACATAGATATCATATATTCATATTTGCCACAAATCTCCACATAATATTTATCTGAGGTATACACTTATAGAAAAGAGTGGAAAGAAAGAACAAGCAAAAGGAGAAAACTATGTTCAAGTAGGGAGTAATCCTTTTTTACAACATATTCATTGATTTGTGAGAATAAAATCAGGCCTATGAGGTGTTATGTAGTTAAACCATTTTTCCCAGTATGAATCAAACTGTTCCAGCTTATGATTAACAGATGCTGTTACCTTCTCAATTTTGTGAACGTCAATTGTAATTTCCATCCATGCATTTAAGGTTGGGCTCTCCTGTGATAACCATTTCCTGGTAAGAGTGTTTTTACCAGCCACTAGCAGTATATTCATTAAATATTTATCTCTTTTCAACCACTCTTGAGGTATATACCCAAAAAATATGGTCTTGCTTTCTAAGGGTATTTCACACTTAAAGATGTCTTCTAGGGCATTATGTATCCCCCTCCAATAGTCTTTGATAACAGGGCAATCCCAGAAAATATGATAATGGTTTGCATTTTGATTCCCACAATTTCTCCAGCAAACAGGGAGGTTATTATCATAATGGGATTTCTGAGAGGGTGTAATAAAATATCTTATCAAGTTTTTCCATCCAAACTCCCTCCATTTCTGTGAACTGGTACACTTCCATTGATACCTCCATATTATTGTCCATTCTTTCTCAAATATAATTATCCCTCCTTCTTTCTCCCATTTTGTTTTAATGTATGAAATCGAATGTGTTTTAAGATTTGACAAACCCTTATACACGCTTGAAATTATTCTTCTACTGTTACCTGAATTATATGCTTTTCTAAATAGCTCTATCAAACATGTACTTCCCTTGGTTACATTTTTAACCATCCTATTAACATACTGTCACATCTGTAAATACCGATAAAAGTCTTGTTTTTCTAGTAAGTGTTTCTCTTTAAGCATTTCAAACCCGAACAGTGTTCGTTCTTTCAATATATTGCAAAGAACTGTTATTCCTTTAGCTGTCCAGTGAGAGCAATTGTTTCCACCAAACCTGGACTCATACATGAAAAAATGGGCCCCTGAGAACAAATTAAATTATCAGTACTGAAAAGGTAGTTTATTGACTTGTACTTTTACATAGCTCTTACCATTACATCCTTTACTAAATATTTTTGCCCTTAGTAATATAATTGAAGCTTCCTTGATGCAACCTCTTGAGATTTGATCTCTGCTGCAATTTATCTGAATTCTGCAGTTTGTAAGTATTTCTTAGCTTATGAAGTAGGTTGTCACCATATGTCCTGGTAATCAAAATAAAATACCTAAACCATGACCTTGACATGAACTGCCAATTATAATTAAGTTTAGTGGAGAGGTAAATTTTCAAGGGATGTGGACCAAACATAAGCAAATGGCATTAGTTTAGACGGGTATTTGGTCAGCATATACAAAATAGGCCAAAGGGTATGTTTGTGTTGTGTAAGTCCATGAATAACTTAAATGCACAATGTTCATGGCCACTTAGTATCACAGAGTCATATGTTATTAAAACAAGCTCATCGAACACCAATCCTACACTTACTCCACCTACTTCCACCCACATTCCCCACACCTCCCTCAGGATTCCATAACTCAAATACACACTGCAGTCCACTGGCCAATTAACCTACCTATCAGAACAAACTTCTGGAGCAAGCTGAGCAACCTACAGGATCACATGGAGAAGGTACAAATTCTACACAAAGAGCACCTGAGGTCAGGATTGATTAGGGTCACTGAAACAGCACCCCAACAATCGCACTCTGGAAATGTAACCCCTTTCACTCTTTTCTTGGGTAACTAATACCCTCGACTATTCCAACGTTTCTTCAAAATAAAAGTTGATATGTCTGACTATTCTTGTGGTATAAAAAAGGCATTTTATTCCCAGGAGGAAATGTTGGTTGTACGTCTGGAGTTAATTCTTATGAAGCTTGTTATTGTCCCCTCTGCACAATTTGGTGGTTTTCTAAGAGGATAAGTTAGATACTTGGAACATGTTCCTGATCTAAGAGATGGTAATGTACACTGTTCACTCGAGCTATAATCATTTCTGTGAGCCACAGATCCAAGTCAGCTTGGTCAGTGAGAAAGATGTTCCTATAACAAATTAAAGCCCAAGAGAAATCAGTAGTGTTCAACTCTAGCGTCTGGTAGAGGTTCTTGCAAACTGTGACCAGATTTGGAGGAGGCACCACACAGTTCCTGGCCAGTTGTTATTGGGATTGCTTTATTATTGTCTCATGTACTTAAATCCAGTGAAACACTATTGTTTTGCTTTCTGTCCAGGCAGATCATGCCATACATAATTAATCGAGGTAGTAAAAAGAAACAGAATGCAGAATATAGCCTGCATTTACAGAAAAGGTGCATTGCAGGTAGACTGATAAAGTGCAAAAGGACCACAACGAGGTAGTTGAGAAACCAAGGGCTCGTCTTTTTGAATATGGGATGTCCATTCAAGAGTCTGATAACTGTGGGGTAGAACTTGTCCTTGAATCTGGTGGTACATTCTCTCAAGCTTTGTCATCTTCTGACCCAGGGGAGGAGGGAAGGATAGAGAATGACCAGTTTGGGAGTAGTGCTGTTGATGGGTCTCAACCTGAAACGTCAACTGTTTACTCTTTCCCATAGATGCTGCCGAGTTCCTCCAGCATTGTGTGTGTGTGTGTGTGTGTGTGTGTGTGTGTGTGTGTGTGTGTGTGTGTGTGTGTGTGTGTGTGTGTGTGTGTGTGTGTGTGTGTGTGTGTGTGTGTGTATGTATGTATGTATGTATGTATATATATATATATATAGTTTGGGAATAGTCCTTGATTACGTTAGTTGCTTTTACAAGTTAGTAGGAAATATAAATGGAATCAATAGAGGATAGAGGGCAAATTCTATGGAAACTGCTGTATTGTGGTCTACAATGAAAAAATAAAATTTCCTGAGGATCCCACCAGTTTATTCGATAGATTCTATGATCTCACCTTTCACTGCAAACAGTATGAGAATGGAGCTGTAATTCAAGAGAAATATATGTAGCAAAGCATTGGTAAGATGAGTAAACCAGCAGTTAGGCCAAAGCACACAAAGCCTGTCTGCCAGAAGTCTGGATTATGTACAACTAAGGGTCCTGGTAGAATCATAGGATACAGTTTGGAAAGCTGATGCTCCCTGTCCCAGGGCTGTGGTGGAAGATGGAAATATTAATAATGAAAATACATTCTGGTACTTCAAGGGAATAGTGGGAGCATTTTTTGAAACCCAGAGGTTTTCTGTGTTGACTCTTCGGGTGTTTGCCAATAACAGCTGCAGACTTATTTACTTTGCTGAAGGGTGATAAGTAAAGCAAATATTGCTTTACATCAGCCACAAGATATTTGGGCAGAAAATGCTATTTGTGGAAACATCTCTGGAGAGAACCGTAAGATGGTAATGGAGCACAATATGACAGACGTTTTAATAATGGCGAGATATTCTGAAGTGAAGGATGGTCCAGTTTGAACAGCTTTAGCTCTAAGTATTATTTGATCTTTCCATTTCTGAGAAATGGAAATAGTCATATTCCTTAAAGGCAAGCTGCTTGAAAGAGGAGAACATGCTTCGTTTGGAGAGCAAGTTCATTGAAGTGCTAAGATATGCCTATACTATTGCCAGAACCGGAAGGTGAGTAATTCAATATGATGTGTTGTACCAACACTATTTCAATCAAGTCAGATGATGGAATTGTGGTGGATGAAGTCACACAAGACCTTGGTATCTACCAGACCTGCTTTTTCACAGAGCTACTAAACAAGCTGGGTCAGGCTCAGATTAGTCTGGATGGATTGAGGAAGGATTTTAGTGCAAGATGGAGATGATTAAAGGAATGGTAGATCCCATGAATGATGTTTCCTGAAGCTTGAAATTAAATATGTCAGTTCAGTGCAATATAACCAAGGTATGGCAAGAAAGCTATGATGGCTGTGAAAAGGAAACCATCCAGCTGGAAGGCTAGGAAAATAACTTATTGATTTTCAAATGTCAGCAGAGAAGAAATTTGGGTCCAGACTACAAGGGAAGCTAATGTTGAGAGCAACACTGCAAGATGTTGCAAAGAGATTGGAAATGCTAGGAAGAAAAAATAGAAGATATTAATACTGGAATTATGGCCTGAGGAAATGTTTAAGAAAGTATGTACAATTGCAATTAAAAGCAACAAATGCTGGAAACATTCAGCAGGTCAGGCAATACCTGTAGAAAAAGAAACACCTTTAATGCTTCATTTTGAAAATGCTTTATCTGACCTGGAATGTTAACACTCTTTTCTCTTTGCTGATCATTTCCAGCAGTTTTGAATTTCATTGCTGATTTCAGCCTCTGCAGCCTTTTCTTCTAATTGTGCTAGCTATTAGGAATATCGGCCTGTATAAAATTAATGTTTAGAAATGTAATGCAATTTATTATAATTAAGTAAATTTAGTACAGAAATATTAGATGCATTGTACCATCCACGGTTGGTGCCTTCTACAGAAGATATCTGATTGGAAGCTCAAACTTACAGGTTGCCATCCCTGAGACGCAGACCTTTATCTTTCACTGATAACACTTTGGAAGCGAGAAAGATCATAGCCCCTACCTTCCTTCTCTGGCTGGTTACCCATGAATGCAACTCAGGCATCAGAATTCAAAAGATTTAACAGTTACCACATTTACATAGGCTGCTAACTTCTCAGCTGCTGCAAGGATAGATTCTGTTATCTATTTTAGCTGGATATATTACTAATTAAACAAGAAATAAGCCACCACTTGCAGCTCAGTTCATTGTTCAGTTTGCTTCAAGCATTCATTGGTAACTTAAATATCTCTTGCATTTCTGCTCCACATTTCTATTGATTACACAAGAGCTTGCAGATTCTGGAATCTGAGCAACAGTCTGCTAGAGGAATGAGAGGATTGAGCAGCAGCGATAACATAAAGCTAAGCACGATGCAATTACAGCTCAGGGCATTCCAGAGTTTGGAGTAAAATACTGGAGCCATCTCTAAGGAGTATGTACAGTACGCTCTCCCCATGAGCACATGGGTTTCCTCCAGGTGCTCCAGTTTCCTCTTACAGTCCAAGGGTACCATTTAGTAGGTTAATTGTTCATTGTAAATTGTCCTTGATTAGGCTAGTTTTAAATAAGTGGATTGCTGTGCAGTGCATCTCATTGGGTCAGAAGAGCCAGTTCTGTGCTGTCTCTCTAAATAAAAATAGATCTGTGGCAGGGGGGAACAGAATTGTCAACATCTTCGGTTGAAATTCTGCATCAGGACTGAGAGTGGAGAGACGAGATGGCCAGTATAGAGAGGAGAAGGGGAGAGGCAAGAATGGATTCTGAGCTGGAGTTGGAGGATTGGCAGCTGAATGATAGATTGAGACAGACAAAGAGAGAAGAATAAAAACAGATGAAGCAAGGTGGGGGAGGGGATGTGAAGATGGGGGACAGCTGCTGGAGGGAGATCAGCAGGAATATGAAGTGCCACCAAAGCTGGATTTGGATAAGAGGAGGTTAGAAATATAGCCATTAGGAGGGAGTAAATTGAAGATGGGGGGGGGGGGGGGTGAGCAATGGGGGAACCTGCAGGTGAAGTTGTTGGTTGGAGCCAGAAGGCGGAAGGGGATGAAGATCAGTGAAGAGAGCTGGAGGAAGGTTTGAAGGAGGACAACAATGGGAGGACTGCAGGATCCAAAGGGGACCAAAAGAGGGGAGGATGTGAAGAAAGAACAAAATGAAAGAGAAAGAAAACTTGGGGTTACTTAAAACTGGAAAACTCAACAATCATACCATTGATTTGTAGACTACACAGGCAGGATAGAAGGTGTTGCTCCTCCTCCACTTCCCACTGGACTTCATCCTGGGAGTGCAAAATGCCAAGGATGCATAGGTCCTTTATATTATCTCTTGACTTGGTGTAGATAGTGCACGTAACGTGTAAAATTTCAGAGCTTATTATAAAAAGGAAGTGTTTTTAAGGGGTCAGCTTGCTTATCTTTTTATCAATGAAATAAATGAATTAGGTTAGATATGTATCATTGGAGTAACAATGCTCTTTGCACAGACACTATGACTAGCACTGGAGCAGTCATACTGTCTACTCATTGGTGCCAATTTGAATCAAACTATAATGATGTTTGAAGGTCAAAAATATCCAGTAAGTTTATTTTTTTCTGTTTAAAAGCACTGTAGCCTCAAGCTTGCATAGTAGGCAGGAGACCAACCAACTGTGTTTTGCATCAGAATCTATTGAGAACCATGAATGTACTTCTTCAATACACATCACAAAAGACCCTCGCCACCCAACAGATGCCTCTCCTCATTGGGGAGTAGGCACAGAAGCTTGAGGACCCACACTTTCTGATTTGGAAACTACTTCTTCCTCTCCATCAGATTTCTGAATGGTTCATGAACACCGCTTCGTTATTCTTTTTTTTATACTATTTATTGATTTTGTAATTTATAGGAATTTTATACCTTTTCAGTGGCATTGCTGTTGCAAAATAACAAACTTCATGTCATATGAGTCAGTGATAATAAACCCAATTCTGATTTAGAATTTACCAATTCTTTGAAAACTTACAGTCATTATGTGAAATCATCAGAGCAAAACCCATCAATGATATGGAGCACCGATGGAACTCAGCAGGTCTGGCCATGTCCTGAAGAAGGGTCTTGACACAGAATGTCAGCTGTTTATTCTTTTCCATAGATGCTGCTAGATCTGCTGAGTTCCTCCAGCATTTTGAGTTGTGTATCTATGCAGGGAAATGGACAGTTGATATTTTTGATCAAGATGGGTGGATGGTCTCCAGATCCCATCATCTGCAGTCTCTTATGTCTACATCAGCGATATGAGCTAAGAAGCAGTACGATGGTTAAAAGAGGCTAATGCAAATTTACAAACAAGAAAATCTGCAGATGCTAGAAATCCAAGCAACACACATAAAATGCTGGGAGAACTTAGTAGGCCAGGCAGCATTTATGGAAAAGAGTACAGTCGACATTTCGGGCTCAAACCCTTCAGCAGGACGCAAATTTAATTATTTTTTTTGTAAAATTTTAGTGGGTCTCTAAGCCTTAGCTGCTTACCAATGGCAGTGCCTTGTTGATTGCTCTACACGGTTTGCCATCTTTAGTACCATTACCCCAGGACCACTCCTTTTTATTAATTTCAAAAATAAATTTTATTCATAATAAAAATATATACAAAAGGATAAACACAAGACATTTATTTAATTCATGGTCAATACTTTCAGTATTTTTTAAACATTGCGCCATTGCCACTTGTGTAGCTAACGGGGGTGGAACATCATTTCAATGTTTGGAGAGCTTCTCCACCCAGCTTAACAAACCAGCAGACTGAAGACCAAAACAACACACACAAAATGCTGGAGGAACTCAGCAGACCAAACAACTTCTGCGGAAAAGAGTAAGCAGTCGACGTTTTGGGTCAAGACCCTTCATCAGGACTGGTAGCGAGTCTGGGTGAGCACATGGTCGTGGTGTCAGAGGGCGGCCGAGATCACAAAGGGGGAGCAGTGAGGGAGAGTATCACTGAACTCCTGTCAAAGAGAAGATGTGAACTTCTTCAGGGTAGTCACCCCTGGAAGAGACTTTGCAGTAGTATCACAAACACAAGAAAATCTGTCCTGATGAAGGATCTCAACCTGAAACGTCAACTGTTTACTCTTTTCCATAGGTACTGTCTGGTCTGCTGAGTTCCTCCATCATTTTGTGCATGTTGCTTTGGATTTCCAGCATCTGCAGATTTCTAAATTATAGTAACAAAACTAAAGTAAGTTTCATTTAAATATACCTTTCAGGTTAAGTAATGGTACTTACACTATACTGCCATTATTTCTGCTGCAGGTCAAATATAAATAGACATTATCAACACAGATAAACAGTAATTCCAAAGAAATGACATAAACAAGCGCTCTTAGCCATTTCTTCCAGTTGTCTAGAGGATTCTGCCAATTTTCTGCAAAAATTATGAAAATAAATTGGAGAGCATTCAAGTTCAAGAATGTGTCTTTGTATTTAATAATGTCTCAATGGCTCAGACACAGCATCCACTTTGTTTAATTGTTTGTCCTGTTGTCCTTTTTACTATTGTGAATCACTGCTGGATACTAAGAACATTAAGTACGGTAGAACTATCCCATCAATGAGTTGCTCAATAGCAATGGAGCTGGTCCTATTGTGTACCATTGTGTAATTGCCCGGACTTGTTGCGTATCATTGTGTCGAAATGGCGAGCAGTCCAAGTGATTGTCTTGGATGTTTTTATTATGAATGCAAGACTCCTTTAACCCCCCCCCCATGGACGACCCCAAGCCCAGGTATGAATGGAGGAGGCTTAGGTTTAGGGCTAGCAATCCAGCCTATAAAACCCAGTGCTACAGAAATGCCAACAGATGCTTCAAAGACCTCATCCCTGGGACAGTAAGGAGAACGTGAGCTATGCCTGCATAAATTGAAAGACTGGTGCAGGGCAGAGGACTCTGGCCAGCTACTGTCATTGGCATATGCCTCAATCGGGGTGGTGGACTTAGGCTAAGATAAGAACATTGGTAATGTAGAATACTGCAAGTTTGGTTCATTATTAAATTGGCGTGAGGTGGCTGCGTTGCCTCGGTTGTGGTGAGTACTAGGTCCTCCTGCCGAGGTGTTATCTGTTGCAGTCACTCAGGGAAGGAGATGCCAAGGCAGCGTAGGAGAGAACAGAGCCTCTGTTGGCATGCTGAAGTCTGTGCTGGGTTCAGGTCTGGCCCTTCCTGTCAGTGCTGCCCTCCAGTGTACACTTGATGGAAGAGCAAGTTTGACTAGGTCACCTGACCAACAATCTACAGTTATGCCACTCAGCAACTTGGGCTATTTTTTTTTACTTTGTGACTGTAATCATAACCACATGTTCTATTTGTGCTATGTGCAATGTGCAGCGTGCTGTGTGCTATTGGTAATGTGTTTTGCACCTTGGCCCCAGAGGAACACTATTTTGCTTGGTTGAAAGATAATAAAACTCCAACTTGATCTATGCCATAGATATTTTTGCACAGTATCAATGAAATGTGATACACAGACAAGATATTGATAGACAAAATGGGGCAGAACTAGTAATAGAGAGGAATTTACTCAGCAAAAAAGGCAATACTTATTCTCAAAGAGAGGCAGTTATGACATTTGAAAATCATGTTTTTCATCAAAAGAGTTTTACAGTGATCATCAGGAAATTGGACTTTGATGGCTAAGTTGAAGTTTCCGAAGACATGCACAAGGATCACACTGATTAATAAACCCTTGCCCATTGCTACATTACTATTCAACTGTATGCTTTGCACTTATGGCTGGTCTTCAGTAAAATGGCCAATTTCCTGAGAAACCAGATCCAATGAAAACATGCCTGCACTCTCTGCAGACTGTCTGCATTTCTGAAAGAGGATGAGCATTGTGGCGACAGCAGTTGTGACTCATCACAAGCTGGGCATCATTCAAGTATAACACAAGTGGAAGAGTGCAGGGGACACTCTGTCCCAGTGTTATACTGGAGGCATTGGTGGAAAGGATACAAACAAAATATCAAAAGGTTAAAATTTAAAAAAAGCTGTAACTCTAAATTAAGAACAGAACTTTCTGGTCCATCATTAGATGTGCAGAGGGAAAGAGAGCTAATGTTTCAGTTCAATGATCTTAATTCTGAAAGGAGAAAATTTAGAAAGCAGGCATGTTTAAACTGGCAGAAAGGTGGAGCAATGGAGAGAACAAAGGGAATGGCTGTAAGAGGGTGGAGCGCAAGAGAAGACTGTTTGGTGTTGACAAAGTGAAGATGGTGAAGGCTTGATAATGACAACTAATGTATCTGGTGCAACTAGAGGAAACAGAGTTAACCCACAACCTTGACATCCCTTTGCTAAGGGAGATTACTGACCTGAAACACCCACTTCGCCCCTCATCTACTGCTGGGGCACCCCCAGGCATTGTTTGCCCTTACATCAGAACTGCTTCATTCCGACACAACTGGATAGGCTGGTTATGTGAAACTGGTGAATTGTAGAGCCAAGCTAATTCAGCACATGTATCAAAAAGAAAACAAAGGATGCAAAAGAGCTGAGTTTTGTGGCCTTCCTGATGTGAGGCTGTCCAGAGATTTCAGAGCCAGTGAAATCTTTTCTGAATCAGGATTATTATCATTAACCTGTATCGAGAAACTTGTCGATTTGTGGTAGCAGTACAGAGTAAGGCATAAAAATGTCTATAAGTTACAAAAGAAATAAATAGTGTAAAAGGTGAATGGCAGGCTAGTGTCCATGAGTTCATGGACCATTCAGAAATCTGATGGTGGGGAAGAAGGTGCTGTTTTCGAAGTGTCAAGTATGGGTCTTCAGTCCGAAAGCATCAGGAGGGCACATCTCAGATCACGATTACAGATGCTGTTCTTCAAGCTCCACCTCTTGAAGATGTCTCTTGAAATATAACCACTGCTGTAACGTCTAGGAACGTAACATGCCTCATACTAACCTCTACCACATCGCTTACACTTTGAGCATGCAGCTAAGTACCTCTTGACTACTTTGGACCCAGGAAATCAGTCAGCATTTCTCCAAGGTTCATTTCATTGTCAAAGTATGGATGTATAATACAACCCTGGTACTTGTCTACTCCAGATCTATATAATATACGGGGTTGATTGTATTTAATGTATTTAAGTAAACTACTTAAGAACTTTTTAAAAGCTATTATTAATGCTTTTTGAGAGAGTGATTTAGATGCATATCATATTTTTACTGAGTTAAGTATTGTATGTAATTAGTTTTGCTGCAAGTGTATGGGACATTGGAAAAAATGTTGAATTTCCCCATGGGGATGAATAAAGTATCTATCTATCTATCTATCTATCTATCTATCTATCAAGCTCTGTCTGTCTGTGACGTCCAATAGGCACAAACGGTGCATTACAGCGGCACAATTTTTGGCTAAATCGACTTAAAATGTACTAATTTACAGAATGCAGGCAAAATTCGCCGTTATATACTCGTATAAAAATTGTTCATTCACCAAAATCAACTGTCCCATTTTGACCCGAGAGCCGATCCACCATCATGGAAATCGGGACCCGACACCACGACGCATGCGCACGGCCAGCCTCAGCAGCGCCTCACTATGCTCACAGAGCCGATTCCACCTTTGAGTGATCGAACAATTTTTGCAGTGAATAGAGAGGCTGAAATCACACGGTATTTGACAGGCAGATATATCGGGCCCTCTGAAGCTGTCGGATGGATACCTGGATTTCCAATTCACGAGAGGGAACCAGTCGTTGTTCACCTTCAAGTGCACCTTCCCCCACAGCATCGAGTATTCTTTCAAAATAATGCTGCTGTGCAATAATGATATGGAAAGAACCACTTTAACGGAATTCATGGATCTTTGCACTCGCGATCCATTTGCAAGAACTCTGTACTATGCGGATTCTACACTTGGCCTAATAAGAGATGGGAAAGAAGGAGAATGGGGAAAAGAATGGAGGAGTACTCTGGGATTTTTGAAGCAAATGTTCTGGGTCGAGTGTATACCGTTTCTCCACGAAGTGGTGACCTCTACTATTTGAGACTTCTTCTTCATCACATAAAGGGATCGGTATCTTTCGAATCATTGAAAACACATGATGGAGATATCCTTCCATCATTCAAAGACGTCTGCAGAGAGAGAGGATTGTTGCAAGCTGATGATCATTGGCAGCAAACTATGGAAGAAGCAGAGAGAACAAGAATGCCCAGAGCAATGAGAGATTTGTTTGTTGTCTTGCTAACAAACACTGAAATCAACAATCCACAGGAATTATGGAACCGGTTCAAGAATGCAATGTCTGAAGATTTCTTACAAATGGAGAGGAGAGCTATCAATGATCCTAATATCATGATCAATGACAGGCATTATGGATAAACTCTTCTGTATTTCCAAGAGAAACTTGAGAACTTGGGCAAAACACTTGAAGAATATAACTTGCCAACACCAAAAAACAGTACAATTACTCAAAGTGCTGGCAATCTGGAATTATTGCGTGAACTGCAATACAACAGAGACAAACAGCAGGAATTTGTTTCACAGAAGGAGCCCCTATTGAATAATGAGCAAAGAGAAGTATACGAATATGCGTGCAACTGCTTGGAAAGGAATCTCTCTTCGATGATTTTCATTGATGCACCAAGAGGAACGGGCAAGACATTTATCATCAACTTGATCCTCGCTAAAGTTAGGAGAGATGGAGATGTTGCTATTGGTGTAGCATCATCAGGTATTGCAGCAACATTGATGCCTGGTGGTAGGAAAGTGCGTTTAAGATTCAAACTACCCGTCAAAGTCAATGAAGACGCCCTTTGTAACATCAACAAAAACACCAATACTGCAAATTTACTCCAAAATGCGAGGCTTATTGTCTGGGATGAGTGCCCATGATTAGGAGGGAGTGCTTCGAAGCCATAGACCAGACACTTCATGATGTATGCGGCAAGATTGAGGCCTTCGGGGCTATTTTAACCATTTGCTGTGGAGATTTCCATCAGCTTCAAGCAGTTGTGAAATGCAGAAATGATGCTGATGTGGAGAATTCATGCATAAGAAATCCTACTTATGGAGAAGCTTCATCAGGTTTCAATTGAAGAGAAACATGCGATTGAGTGAGGGAGAAAGACGATATTCTGAGTTCTTATTGGATGTTGAAAAAAATGAAAACAATGAAATCGAATTACCTGAAGATGTGGTTCTGCCAGCAAAAACTATGGAAGAATGCATTGATTTAATCTACCCAACATTTAACAACCCTGCAGAACTGTTCTCAAGGAATTCTATCTTGGTTCCTCTCAATGAAATGATGCGAAAAATAAACTTCGCATGCATTAGATGCTTCCCTGGAATCATGAAAGAATACTGTTCTTTCAATGCTGTAAGTGAAGGAGCTAACACCACTCATTTTCCAACAGAATTCCTTGATTCGGTTGAACTCTCTGGATTGCCATCACATAAACTGGAATTGAAGAGGGGATCTCCCATCATTTCAATGAAGAACTTTGATCCACCAAGGCCTTGCAATGGAACGCAAATGATGGTGGAAGAACTGCACGACAATCTCAATGTAGCAAAGATAAACTTTGGTGCGTTCAGTAATGACGTTGTCAGGATCCCAAGAATTACTCTCAATTTATCAGAAGGGGAAGATGACCCTCTTCAGCGGAGCCAGTTCCCGATACAGTCATGCTTTGCTATGACTATACATAAGACGCAAGGCCAAACCATGGAGAATGTTTTGATTTATCTGGAGAAACCAGTATTCCAGCATGGTCAGCTGTATGTGGCTTTAAGTCGGGGAAAAAGAAATGAAAACATTAGAGTATTCTTGAAGGGTGGCAGATCAACCAGAAATGTTGTCATCAAAAGTGTCCTTCGTTAAACAAGGAGGAGCTATATTTGTCCTGCTATGCGTCTTTATTCTTTAATAAACTGAATTTTATTACATCAGACTGCACTACCTTTCTGTCAAAGGGCGCCCCAACGGGTCACCCCATTGTCTCATAGCCATTAAATGCAGAAAGACCATGTGTGTTGATGGAAGAAAAGACATCAACTCTTACTCTCAACAGGGATGGGAAAGAAAAGAAACAAAACTATCAGACTACAAAATCCCCAGCCCAACCACAGCAAAATAACAGCTACGATAAAATCAATGACCCCCCTCCACAATCCCCGATCCCTCACTCACAGAAATGAACAGCGACAGTAGAACCAAACCCCCAACTCCCTCAGCCTTACACACAAAAACTTAACAGATCACCCACCCACCAATCATCCAGGAGAAAGAAAACACTGACAAACCGAAGGAAACCAGTACTGTCCAATGATCACATAAATCGCAGACTATCAGAAAGTTTCGTCTGCATACGAAGAGAGTTGCCATAAATCTCAGAATATGGGAATCGTCTGCATACGAGGAGAACTGCCGCGCAAACTCAGTCTTTCCATAGAGAGTGACTGCCTACCCAGATCCGGCTGCTGACCACGAGCGATCGCTGACCCCCTCGGCATTCACTTTGATGCTTCAATCTTCCTTGCTGCTTTGAGATGGAGAAGTTTACGACCCTGCACTTCGCCTCTGGTCTTTTCCATCAGTCAGCTTGTGTTCTCGGACCTTTTCTAACCCTTCTCTAATCTCCACAAGGCAGCTCTCTGGACACAGGATCTTTCGATCAAGTTTCAAACTGTACGTGACAGACTCCAGCAGTTTCCATATCACAAACAAAACAAAAAGAACAAGCAGTAGGCACTGAAAAAGTGAAATAACTGGAAAGATTTGCTATCTGAAAGATGTCACCTGAGGAAGCATTGTTCGCTGGCGCCATCTTGACCGCTGCTGAATTCATTGCTCTTCCGACTTAGTTGCGGATATATTTTAGGCTCATATGATTTCAGTTACTTTTTTTTAATATTTTGCAATTTCCATAAAACAAACCATATTTTCCAATTAGCAGTAAGAAATCAAATTTTGGTCATTTACAGTTGTGGAATTACAAGGATATACTGGTCAGGAAGGGTAATGATCTGCCTCTGTTTCCTCTTGGATCTGAGAGGAGGCAGTCTGGTCAAGCTGATCGGCCTTCCACAGAGCTGCCTCCACCTTCATGAAACAAGACATACACATTTGTATTTCATGCTTGCAAGCCAAACATCTGAGCTTCTACTGCAATACCCCGTTATTGGTGACATATACCAGACCTCAGACACCAGCTGTCATGTGCTTCATCTTGGTTGGGTCTGCTTGTGACGAAATGGAGCTGTCAGCCACTTTGATGCTGAACAGGATGAACTGCAGGCTTTGTGTAAAATCACACGTAAGTCTAGAGCAGGATTTTCCATGGCCCTTGATGTTGCCACAGGTAGGAAAGGCAGTTCACCAGGTATTTCATTGTACAGGGCTATCAACCTTCATCCATAGCATGTCAAAGTCTTCATCTGAGTTCTCCGGACTGGAACTCCAATGTCACGTCATCTTCCAAAGACCTGTCAACACATCCATTCCTTCAACCTAGCACTAACTAGTAGTGTGGTATTTATTAGAAGATTTTCCCTCTAAACTACTTTCTACACAAATCTGATCTAGAGGTTGTGTGTGGCAAGTTAAGTACAGGCTTGTGTTACTGCCTCACAGTTTTGGGGACCCAGGTTTGATCTTGCCCTCTGATGTTGTCTTTGTTACGTGTTCTACCATTGACTACACTAATTGATGTCTTTAGTCAGCAACAGTTGATCTTAGCTGAGACTGGCTGCAAACAAAATTAGACATCATGAATTTGCTCTAGAAATCATGTTAATCAAGTTGAAGTATGGATTTTGAGTATGTGCTCTGCACCAGGTCAAATGGACCCAGGTTAATTGCAAATCCATATCATGTTTTTCCGCACTATCCAGCTTAGCCGCTGTATCTTTTGACATTATTTGTTTGCAGTTTGGAAATACCTGATATCATTTACAACGTTTGATGTCAATGGGGCAGTACACACATTTCTGAATGTGGATGTGGTATTTGATGGAGTATCACCTGCATTCGTTTTTCAAGGCTTAAGAAAGCCTTATGGTGTAAATCAAATCTTGTCAGGTGATACCGCATGATACACAAGTCATTTAATGTAATGGTTACAATATCACCAGGAGATGATATTTGTACAGCAGCATAGTAGTTAGCACAGCGCTTTACTGTACCAGCAATCCAGGTTTGTTTCCCGTAGCTTCCTGTAAGGAGTTTGTATGTCTTTCCCAAGACCACGTGGGTTTCCTTCGGGTGCACCAGTTTCCTCCCATATTTCAAAGATATACCGGTTGGTTGGTTAATTGGTCATGGTAAATTATTCCATGATTAGACTAGGATTAAATCGGGGGGTTGCTGGGTGGTGAGACTCGAAAGGCATGAAAGGGCCTATTCCACGTTGTAGCTCAATAAATTAATTAATTAATTAATTAACATTAGAACTTCAAAACCATTCATTTTTCTTTTTACCACACATGAACAGACTTCTGAGTGTGGGTATTAATTCACTGAACAGAAAAGAACCCCATTCAGTTAACTCTAACATTGGAAGACTGTATAGAAAGTAATGATGACGTACATTACTGGTCAGATTATAAAGCATTAAATTCCTTTTTATAACAGTAGACAGACGTAAGTGGGTTATGTCGGCAATTATTCCTCTTTTGTGCTCATGATTTTTAGATCAGAAAAGAGGAATAGATATTGCTGAAAACTTAACAATGACCAGACACAGAAGTACTTTAGTGTCAGTAAAATACAAAATCAGGAACTACTGAGAATACTTAGTGACACAGTTCATGTGTACGGAGGGAGGACAGTAAACATTGTGAGTGTTATACATTTAAATTTTTAACATTTTGATAACCATTTTCTCACATGGATTTACAAATGTCATTTTCTGATCCTTTACTCCTTGAAATATATAATGACTCATCTTTAAAAAATGTGTTTCTTGACAATTAAAGCTTCACATCTCATAAAAAACAAAAGAATGTATTGAAACCGGACAGTATAAAAATACAAGATAGAGAAGCATCTTTCAGACCTTCTCCTCCAATCTATAAGATACAGGCTGATGACTGATTTTTTTTTTACTTCAATGCCACTTTCCTGTAGCAAACCAGCATCCCCTAGTTTTCTTAATGTTCAGAATCGGAATCAGAATCAGGTTTATTATCACCGGCATAGGGCACAAAATTTGTTAACTTCGCAGCAACAGAATAATGCAATTTTATGATAATATGGAAAGAAATAAGTGAATCAATTACAGTAAGTATATACGTGTATATTAAATAGTTATTTTTTAAAGTGCATAAACAGAAGTAATAGAAGTGAGCTAGTGTTCATGGGATCAATGTCCATTTAGGAATCGGATGGCAGAGGGGAAGAAGCTGTTCCTGAATCGCTGAGTGTGTGCCTTCAGGCTTCTGAACCTCCTTCCTGACAGTAACAATGAGAAAGGGCATGTCCTGGGTGATGGGAGTCCTTAATGATGGACACTGCCTTTCTAAGACACCATTCCTTGAAGATGCCTTGAATACTACGGAAGTTAATACCCAAGATGGAGCTGACTAATTTTACAGCTTTCTGTAGCATCTTTTCACCCTATGCAGCAGCACCCTCCTCCCCGTACCGGACAGTGTTGCAGTCTGTCAGAACGTTCTCCACAGTACATATGTAGAGGTTTATGACAAACCATATGACAAACCAAATCTCCTCAAACTCCTAATGAAATCTAGCTGCTGTCTTAACTTCTCTATAGCTGTACCAATATTTTGGGACCATGAGACCATGAAACATAAGAGCAGAATTAGGCAGTTCAGCCCATCGAGTCTGCTCCACCATTCCATCATGGCTGATCCCAGAACCCACTCTACACCATGCACCTGCCTTCTCACTATAACGTTTGTTGTTCTGACCAGTCAGGAAACTAACAATTCTCGCTCTAAACATACCAGCAGTCTTGACCTCCACTGCGGTCTGTGGCGGAGCATTCTACAGATTCACTACTCTCTGGCTAAAACAACTTCTCCTTATCTCTGTTCTAAAGGGTATCCCCCTCAATTCTGAGGCTGTGCCCTCTAATGCCTGAAATCCCCACCACAGGAAACATCCTCTCCAAAAAAACATCCTTATCTGGTCTTTCCAACATTCAGTAGGTTTCAATGAGATCCTCCTTTGGACTTCTAAATATCAGTAAGAACAGGCCCAAAGCTGCCAAAAACTCCTCATATGTTAACCCCTTCATTCCCAAAATCATCCTCATGAACCTCCTCTGGGCTCTTTCCAATGACAACACACCAAGTGTAGCCTGACTAGTGTCTTACAAAGATTCAGCATTATCTTCTTGCTTTTATATTCTATTCCCCTTGAAATAAATGCCAACATTGCATTTGCCTTCTTTACCACAGACTCAACCTGCAAATTAATCTTCTGGGAGCTGCACAAGGACTCCTAGGTCCCTTTGCATCTTTGTTTGAATTTTCTCCCCGTTTAGATAATAGTCTGCAGTACTGCTCTTTTTACCAAAATGCATTATCATACATTTCCCAACACAGTATTCCATCTGACACTTTTTTGCCCATTCTTCCAATTTGTCTAAGTCCTTTTGCAATTTCATTGTTTCCTCAGTACTACCTACCTCTCCACCTATCTTCGTATCATCTGCAAACTTTGTCACAAACCCATTAATTCCATTATTTAAATCACTGACAAAGAATGTGAAAAGTAGCAGTCCCAATACTGACCCTGAGGAACACCATCAGTCACCAGCAGCCAACCAGAAAAGACCCCCTTTATGCCCACTCACTGCCTCCTGCCTGTCAGCCATTCCTCTATCCATGCCTGTATGTTTCCTGTAACACCATAGGATTTTGTCTAGTTACGCAGCCTCATGTGTGGCAGCTTATCAAATGCCTTCTGAAAATCCAGGTAAATGACATCCACTGCCTCTTCTTTGTCCAATCATAACCAATACAACTGCTATCTCTTCAGCAACCTCTTTCAGAACTCTGGGATGTACTCCACCTGGTCCAGGTGACCTAACCACATAAGACCTTTCAGTTTGCCTCGCACTTTTTCCTTTGTAATAGCAAGGGCACTCATCCCTGCTCCCTGACGCACACGGCTAGTGTCGTCCACAGTGAAGACGGATGCAAAGTACTCATTAAGTTATTCCACCCTTTCTTTCTCCCCCATGACGACCTCACCAGCATTATTTTCCAGTGGTCCAATATCAACTCTCACCTCCCTTTTACTTTTTATATAACTTAAAAGTTTTCAGTATTCTGCTTTATATTATTGGCTAGTTTGCCTTCATACTTCATTTTTTTCCTTCTTATAATTTTTAGTTGCCCATTGTTGGATTTTAAAAACTTTCCGATCATCCAACTTCCCACTCACTTTTGCTACATTATATGCCCTTTCTTTAGCTTTTATGCAGTCCTTAACTTTCCTTGTCAGCCACAGTTGCCTACCCCTGCCATTTGAGAACAACTTCTTCTGTGGGACATATCTATCCTGCACCTTGTGAATTATTCCAGAAACTTCAGCCACCTCTGCTCTGCTGTCATCCCCGCCAGTATCCCCCTCCAATCCACCTGGGCAAGCTCCTCTCATGCCAGGTTAGATCCTCAGAGATCTTGACACCCAGGAACTTAAAATTGCTCACCCTCTCCACTTCTGATCCCTCTATGAGGAGTGCTTCATAATTCCTCATCCTACCCTTGCTGAAGTCCACAATCAGCTCTTTGGTCTGACTGACCTTCTTGCTGTGACTCCTCTCAACTACCTGGTATATCTCACTCCTGTATGCCCTCTTGTCTCCATCTGAGATTCTGTCAACAATGGTTGTATCATCAGAAAATTTATAGATTGCATTTGAACTATTCCTAGCCACACCTCCCTCTGCAACTGGATCCTAGACTTCCTGACTAGGAGATCTCAGTCAGTCTGGATTGGGAGCAGCATCTCCAACACCATCACACTGAGCACGGGGGCTCCCCAGGGTTGCGTGCTCAGTCCACTGCTGTTCACTCTGCTGACCCACGACTGTGCTGCAACACACAGCTCGAACCATATCATCAAGTTCGCCAATGACACCACCATGGTGGGTCTCATCAGCAAGAATGACGAGTCAGCTTACAAAGAGGGAGTGCAGCGGCTAACAGACTGGTGCAGAGCCAACAACCTGTCTCTTAATGTAAACAAACCAAAAGAGATGGTTGTTGACTTCAGGAGGGCACAGAGCGACCACTCTCCACTGAACATTGACAGCTCCTCTGTAGAGATCGTTAAGAGCACCAAATTTCTTGGTGTTCACCTGACGGAAAATCTCACCTGGTCCCTCAACACCAGCTCCATAGCAAAGAAAACCCAGCAGTGTCTCTACTTTTTGCAAAGGCTGAGGAAAGTCCATCTCCCATCCCCCATCCTCATCACGTTCTACAGGGGTTGTATTGAGAGCGTCCTGAGCAACTGCATAACTGCCTGGTTCGGAAATTGCACCATCTCAGATCGCAAGACCCTGCAGTGGATAGTGAGGTCAACTGAGAAGATCATCAGGGTCTCTCTTCCTGCCATCACGGACATTTACACTACACGCTGCATCCGCAAAGGAAACAGCATTATGAAAGACCCCATGCACCCCTCATACAATCTCTTCTCCCTCCTGCCATCTGGGAAAAGGCTCCAAAGCATTCGGGCTCTTACGGCCAGACTATATAACAGTTTCTTCCCCCAAGCTATCAGACTTCTCAATACCTGAAGCCTGGACTGACACCTTGCCCTACTGTCCTGTTTATTATTTATTGTAATGTCTGCACTGTTTTTGTGCACTTTATGCAGTCCAGTGTAGGTCTGTAGTCTAGTGTAGCTTTCTCTGTTTTTTTTAATTATTTTTTTAAATTAGTTTTTCTATACATTTTACAAATTAAAAACCCCAAATCCCAATGAGGAACATTAATACAGTGCAAAATTAAGCATACAATGACAATATGCTACAAAGGAAGAGAATTTGACAAAAAAGCACCTAAATTGAAGACAAGTAAACTTAGTATCCTCCCCAAGCCCCACAACACAAAAAAAAACAACTCCAGACCAACCACAACACAATATAGAGAGTATAAATCAGGACAATCAAACTCCCAGACTGTGAATACACTTAGCAACAGAGGACAATAATGCCTACTACCAGAAAAAAAAAGGGAGTCAAGAGGAAGGTTATGAAAGTACTCGATAAAAGGTCCCCAGACCTTATGGAACTTAAGATCCGAATTAAGAACTGAATAATGAATTTTTTCGAGTTCCGAGCAGGCCATAATGTCGTTAAGCCATTGTGCATGAGTGGGCGGGGCAACATCTCTCCATCTAAGGAGGATCAAGCGTCTAGCCAGGAGATAGGCAAAGGATAATATTCGGCATTTGGTCGGACTCAGATGTAAATCTGTCTCGCCCCAGAAACTGAACAAAGCAATTAAGGGGTTTGGTTCTAGGTGCTGATTCAGAATACACGATAACGTAGTGAAGACATCTTTCCAAAATTTCTCCAAGCTAGGACAGAACCAGTACATATGGATGAGAGAGGCCACGCCCCTCTTGCATTTATCACAGAGCGGACTAATGTTGGGGTAGAATCGAGATAGTTTAGATTTAGACATATGGGCTCTATGAACAATCTTAAACTGTAAAAGGCAATGGCGAGCACAAAGAGAGGTTGAGTACATCTTTTCCATAGATGCTGCCTGGCCTGCTGGGTTCCTCCAGCATTTTGTGTGTGTTGCTTGGATTCTAGCATCTGCAGTCTTTTATGTCACCAGCAGAAAATTTCCTTCTTCCCCACTGTATTGTTGACAAGGCTCCATGAAACCATTTTCTCCCAAACAAACATTTGAGCAAGGTGTACAAGTCTCTCGTCTGATTGTCTTTATCCAGAATGCATATTGTTTGGGTAGTAATTATCTTCACTGTTCTACTTTTTCATTAAGCCCAAAGCTGCTCATGCTCCTTCGGCAGAGGCTTCTTAGTGCTATTAAGATCTTTGGTTTTCTCATCTACAATAGCAAGCAGATCTTTCTCCTCACATACTCTGTAAGATTTGCTCATTTTCCCAATATATCTTGTCATGGCCCTTGGAATTTATTTCTCTACCTGAGTTGCACTTTCTCTGGAGCTATGTATCCTGCATTCTATTTTTGTTTTACTACCTCAGTATAATAATGTATCATATGAACTGTCTGATGGTGTATGAACAAAACCTTTTCTCCGCATCTCGGTCTATGTGACAATAACAATAATAAACCACTCGAAATTCCTCTTCAGCATTGATGAGACATCCTTAAATCTTACATGAAGGTTTGTTTCTCATGTTCATGATTCCAGTCAACAATGTCTCTTCCCAATAAATGCCTGTTCCTGCTCACCCATGGACCATGGTCAGCTTTCTCATCCTCTCTCCAATTGCTGCTCTTGTTCACACAGGGAGCAAGAATATTACACCTCTCATGAGTGTACAAGAGTTAGGACTCTACCTGTTACCGTCTAGATACCTATATCAGCTTCAGTAATAATTACACCATCTTGTCCCACTTAAATGACACATTCTGTAGCACTGAGGGATGCAAATGCCTTTCAGAAAAGAATAAAGTTTCCAGGTAACCACTACCCCACCCCATCTCCCTCTTCCAATATATTGCAGAGACTGACTCTTGGGCTCCAGTTTCAGTGATACTGAGCCAAAGTTCTTCAAGCTACAGACACTTACGGTACTTCAGATGTAGTCTGAGATTTCCTTTTAAGTTGAAATGTGAAAGAGTTAAAAGGAACCTGAGGGACTAAGTACTTCACACGGAGGGTGCTGCATGTTTGGAATGAGCTGCCAGAGAAGGTAGTTGAGGCAGGTACAATAATAACATTTAAAAGACATTGGTATAGGTACATGGATCAGAGGGGTTCCCATCCTGGGTAGGGGTCAATGGCATAAGGAAGTTTGGAATGCGTGGTTCAGAGGGATATGGGCCAAAAATAAGCATATAGGATTATCTTGGAGACACCATGGTCTACATGGACGAGTTGAGCAGAAGGGTCAGTTTCCACATTGTATGGCTCAATGAATCTATTTCTATTGACTCCCACATATTATAGCAGCAAAGTATTATTAGTCCTGCCTACTTAGGTAATTAAGTTAGATTACTTAAATAATTGACATAGAACATAGTACTGGCCCTTTGGCCTAAAATGTGCTGTTGACCTATAAAAGCCTACTCCATGATTAATCTAACCTTTCCCTCCTACATAGCTCATAATCCTCCATTTTTCAACATCCACATACCTATCTAGGAGTTCCTTAAATGTCCTTATTGTGTTAGTCTCCAGCAACATACCCAGCGGTAGGTGCCAGGCACTTCCCACTCTCTGTGGAAAACCTACCTCTGACATCCCCTTTAAGCTCTCCTCTATTCATCTTAAACCGATATCCTCTGGTGTCAAGGCAATGAAGTAATTTGTGTAATTCTTTAAAGAGAAAGCTTCACTGTTGTTCCTGCCTCACCAAAATTAACTTGCTGAGAGATCGGCACACTATTACAAATTTCTTACCACTGCAAATAAGTACTACAAGATTAAGAAAATCATTTTGAACAAATATTTAAAATGAAATCAACCCTTTAGCAACAATCCATATTTATTACATTCAGTGGACACAACACACTGTTCTAAACAAAATTATGCCTTAACAGACAGACTAATATACTTAGCTACCATATTTAGAGTCAGCTGATGGTAACTTAACCTGTTTTAGCTGCTTAATGAACAATCATGGTATTGTTCAAATTATTGGTTTGTATTAGATTCTTCTCAACATAAAAACAGGGTAGTACTAACTGGCTTAATAGACAAAGTTCTGGTGTTAGCTTCAATCTTACCCTCAGGTGTTGTATATCACGTGACTAATTGTTTAATTTACATTAGAAGACTGCATTTTGTCAGTACATTAAAGGCTCAAACCTAGTTTCTCGATGATGACATAAAAAACAAGACAATGAGATAAATTCTAATAGTACAGTGAAACGGTTGCTGTGCAATATTTGGATAACAACTCAAGCCTGGCATGAGGGGTTTACAGTGTAACTTTACCAAGTCACATGTACATTGACTATATTGACATCTTGTTCAATATGTTTTCATCAACTGACTTTCTTGATTAGTTGAATGTTTATAAAAAATACATTCTGTGTGGTGTATTGTCCAAATACATCCTCAGATTGACAATATTCAGAATTACGGACAAAACGTATTTTTAAAAAATTCTAATCATGAGTCTGCCCATTTTGTTTTGCTTATTTATGGTCAAAGCTGTTTTTTGAATAGGGAGACCACTTCACCTACCAGAAACAGCAGCATCTCCCAGTGGCCATCCATTTTAATTCCACTTCCCATTCCCAAGGATATTATTATCAATCTAATACTTCCTTCCTACATAGGCTCCTAATTTCCTTTCATCCATGTGCCAATCCAAAAGCTTCTTAAATGTCCCTACTGTATCTGTCTCTACCACTACCTCTGACAGCGCATTCGTGCACCCACCACTCTCTGTATAAAAAACATAACTCCGGCATTCCCCGCTGTATTTTCCACCAATCATTTAAAATTATGTCCCCTCATATTAGCCAATTCTATTCGAGGAAGAAGTTGCTGACTGTTCACTCTTATCATCTTTTACACGTCTCGTCCTCGTTCACTCCAAAGAAATGCCCTAGCTCGCTCAATCCATCTTCAGAAGACATGCTCTCTAATCCTGGCAGCATCCTGGCAAATCTCCTCTGCACCCTCTCTAAAGCTTCCACATCTTTCCTATAATGAGCTGAATAAAAAAGAGCACAATACTCCGAGTGTAGCCTAGCCAGAGTTTTATAGAGCTGCAACATTACCTCACGGTTCTTGAACTCAATCCTCCAGCTAATTAAGGCCAACACACAATACAGCTTAATCACCATATCGATTTTTGACTAGCATTTTTAATAGAACTATGCTTACTCGTTCTCTTCAGCACATCTTAAAGGGTTTTAGATCCCCCACAGCCAGACTCTAGATCCATCTGAACCTGTGCATAATAGGTTCTCCTCGTGAACAAAACATTTTTTCATTCAAACCCAGGAGCCAGGACACTTTAGATTCTTTGGGCAAAATTATGACTTTATTTTCTAGTTTACACTACAAGGAAAGTAGACATAGTAAAAGGTTGAATTCCACTAAATATTCCCCATTGTTTCAGCCGTCAGTAACTGTATCAGAATGTGCCTAATTCTTGGAATTTATGCTGTTAACTATCCGCCTGTATTTCATGTAATTCAAATGACTTATTGGCCGAATTGGTTACTGCTTAAATGGATTATAAGCCATGGGGAAATGTGGGATATGACTTTAAGAGGATTGAGCTTTAGAGTGAATAAGAACCTAGCCATCCACTTCACATCCAAAAATAAACATTTTTCTACACAAAGTCACCATGGCTCTTGTGAAAACAGACCTTTGTTTAGACTTGGAATGATTGATGCTGTTTGCCAATTAGAAAATAATTGAAGATCTGGCCTTGATGGGTACCTGACTGGTACCAGACACTCTGTTGATTGATCTTCATGGAAGCAATATTTTCTGGAACAGGAGTTGGAAGAATCAAGTCAACCCAGGGGATATTCTTTGCATGGGAAATGAGTTAATCAGTGATAATGAAGAAATCTCAACTTATTCTCACTTGAAGTTGAGAAAAAATATATATAATTTGTTTCCCAAAGACAATAACCTAACTTTATGCTCTTGCCTGCAGTTTCAATATATTATAATAAGTTGTATATCAAGGATTCTACATTTCAAATCTAACATGTCTCCAGTAATACAATTGGTAAGAATTTGAAAATTGCAACTGCTGGAAAAACAGAACAGCAAAAAAACACACCTAAAACAATTGTTTAAGAACTGACATCCTCAAAATATGAGTCATATTTCTAAATTAACTACTGTGTAATCTAAGTATTTTTGTTTATTTTTGTTAATATTAAATTCTTATGGACACCTAGTCTCCATCTAGCAAAAGTGGAACTTCCGGATGGATGAACATTTTAATACCGATTTCCATACCTGTTCTGACATGTTGGTCCATGACCTCCTCTTGTACCAAGATGATGCCACCCTCAGGGTGGTGAGGCTACACCTTCTATTCCATCTGGGTAGCCTCCAACCTGATAGCATGAATATTGATTTCTCCTTCCGGTAAACAAATCCTCCCCCCATTTTCCACTGGGATCTTCTCAACCACCCATCACTTCCCCCCTGGATCCCCTCCTTCTTGCCTTTTTCCTATACTCTTCTCTCCTGTTCTATCAGATTCCTTCTTCTCCGGACATTTACCTTTCCCACCCACTTGGCTTCACCTGTCACCTTCCACCTGTTTGTGATTTACCTTCTAGCTATAGTCCTTCCTCTCTCCCCACCTTTTTAATCTGGCATCTTCCCCCTTCCTTTCCAGTCCTGAAGAAGGGCCTCGGCCTGAAACGGCGCGAGTTTATTCATTTCCATAGGTGCTGCCTGACCTGCTGTGCTCCCCCAGCATTTTGTGTGCGTAGCTTTGGATTTCCAGCATCTGCAGACTTCCTCATGTTTATAAGTTTTGAAAGGAAAGCTCTGGTTTTTGGTTTTAGATTGTGCTGTCTCACACCTCATTGTCTATGGAATCTCCATAATTTCATAGTGCTCATTAAGTTGCTTGATAATCCATTATACAAGGTTGTTACCGTAAACACTTGATATTGTAGTTCATACACAGAAAGGAGAAAACATCAGAAATGTTGTTGGTATTTTGCTCAAAATAAGGATTCAGAAATCATTTTATAATAATTATTTTCAAATGCAGCCTGTGAAGACATCATATTCTAATCTTCTGTACTGTAAAACTCTGTTTTAATGATTAGTAAATGCTTACTAGCCCTAGGCATGATATCCAAATCATTTTTATACTTTATGTATTGCTCTTGCTTTTTGCTAAATGTCTTTCATGTTGCTTATGAGACCAAGGTCAAATTATTTATGAAAAAGACTGCTAATTCTCATAATTAAAAATACTTCTTACACACCAGATCAGAATACTCTATAAATAACATGAGTTCCAGTGATAGTGCTCTTTTGTGCTTTATTCAAAACAATAGATTGTTCCATGATCTATTGCCACTGGGAATCAGGCATGAGTCAAGCACTAGCAATCTGCTTCACGCTGGTAAACACTACATTAATTTTAGCAAAGACACAGCTAACAGAATTTCAGCCCAGAAACTTATCATAATCTTCAGATAGTAAATTAAACTTCTGTTATTCTTCATCTTGTGCTTTTGAATTCTTTTCCACCAAAATCAGAATATTTTTAAAATTCAGGGCAATGGTGCTCTAAATTTATTTTACCATGGTCCATAATGTGACTATTGTTTCAGGTGCAGGAAGACTGAGTGCATGCCTGTTGAAGAGATGGGTGTAATTGGGGTGGATGGGATGAGAATATTTTTATTTCTAAACCAAACATTATTCATAAAAATATACCCAGGCAATAGAATACAATGAGTAAAAGTCTCCCATATCATTCGTGGTGATATCAAGTCAATATATTTATTGTCTGTAGTAGTGCAATTGCTCGAGTTGTCTATGATATTCTCCTTAGGGGTTATTCCCTTAATGAACATTGCCTGTGAATGAGTTTGTTTAACATGGGGAGGCTGATGCCTGGGCAGCCACCTCATGGTCTTTGAAAGATCAGGGTCAGGGTCTAGTGGTGTGAAATGCAAGATGACTGGGGACCCTTCTCTGCCATTGTTGAGGGGGTCATTATCTTCTGCCAGCTCCACCACCGAGGCCTTGGTTGAATCACTCTTCGTCTGGAATCTCCAATCTCCCCCTTCACCTTACCGCCATGGAACCAAACTCCAGACGGCATCACTCTCGGGATTTCAGGAACTCAAGTCTCTCCACCGCGACGAGGTGACAATCTTTGGAGAAGTTTATCTGCATACATTGTCTATTTAAGGCTCTTCACTAGGGCTTGGCTCATGACCCCACTGAGGCAGTCAAAGGCAAGATCTTTAGAGTGGCAGAAAGAGGAACTTTAGAGTCTTAGTGAAACAAGCAATTAAGATGTTTATGCAAATACAAGGGAAAGTAACCAATGCATTTACAACACAGATTGATCTTGACATTTATCCAAAACAATTGGAGCCAAACGTGGTTGCACAACATTTACTCTATAAAAAGGGTTAGTTATTCAGCAGACAGGAGAAAATAGCTGGCAGCAAACAATTGCAAATAAAGCTACTAAAACAGGCAAAGAAATAATTCCTTCAGCAAGTGACTTGAAGCAAATTCTAACAGATTAATAGCATTCAAGTAAGCGGCTGAGTCCTCCAACACAAACAGTTATTTGAGCATCTGTCTTGCATTTAACCCCCTTTGCAAATGTGTATCTTACACTTAATTGAAAAGACCAGTTCCAATCCACATCAATTCCTCAACCCCCACCCCCTCAAACCCTTAGCCTGGGGCATGGCTTAGTTTGGAAAGTAACTTGATACAGAATGATCTGGGAGAACATAAGACCCTTTATTATTCATAATTTTTTTTTCTGGATACCCACGTCAGTTTGGCTGATTAATACCAGTCAAAATAAAATATCATGCAATGGGCTAAATTAGCAAATTTGTTGTCTTTTACAATATCCACAAAATGCAACCAGTTATCAAAATCGGCAGAAACAACACTGTAATTTGATGCTTGATGGTGAATGGGTTAAATAAACAAGGTGACTAAATTCCTGTTAATAGTCTATCTTTTGTAGTTTCTTCAGGCAGCAGGTAAAAAGGGATTCTTCTCAGTAAGCCAGCAGCATCCCTATCCCTATTTTGCTTTGCAATTTTTAGACTGCTGTTCATAGAGTTTATCTTAAAATGTAAGTATTTAAATTGACCTTTTATCTCAAAATGATCCTGCAGTTCATCACTCCCTATCCTATTGTGTGTCTGGTTCAATGGACAATAAAGATGTGTTTTATTTTAGAACTATAAGACTATAAGATATAGGAGCAGAATTAGGCTATTTGGCCTATTGAATCTGCTCTGCCATTTCATCATGACTGATCCATTTTTCCCAACAGCTTCAATCTCCTGCCTATAGAATATAGAACATGGAATATAGTACAGGCCCTTAGACCCATGATGTTGTGCTGACCTTTTAAACTACTCTAAGATCATTCTAACCCTTTCTTGCCACTTAGCCCTCAATTTTCCTGTCATCCACGTGCCTATCTAAGTTCCTCACATGTCCCTAATTCATCAGCTCCTACCACCACCCCTGGCAGGGTATTCCATGCTCTGACCACTCTGTTAAAAAAAACTTACCTCTGATGTTCCTCTCCTCCCCCTTATTTTTTTCCAATCACCTTAAAATGAGTGGTATTAGCCATTTCCACCGTGGGGAAAAGGTCTTTGGGTTTCCACTCAATCTATGGCTTTTATCATCTTGTACACTTCTATCAAGTCACTTCTTATTCTCCCTTGCTCCAAACAGAAAAGTCTAGCTCATTCAACCTATCTTCATAAGATGTGATCTCTAATGCCCAGTCCATCTTCTTCCACATTGTCTCAAATTTTTAAAAACTGAACTCTGGATGTAAAATTGACAGTATAGAATAAAAATAATCTTCCTGGTGTTTAGGTTTTCTGTTATACTGTCTGAAATATAATTGACAAGGAAAATATCCAAAGAGCTTGTAGCTTTCATCCAGTGGAAATTGCCATTAGGAACAGACCACTGTTCATTGAGCTAATAATACTATGAAAGCATGGCCAGGAAAAAGCTTGTGGAATCAATATCATTTCACACAATAGCAACAGGAAAAATATTTTTTTAAACTGTAAAAGTTAGAAATTATCCTTAGAGGAAATCAAATGCAAACAAAAATAATATTCAGAATCAGAATCAGGTTTAATATCGCTGGCATGAGTTTTGTTGTATGCCAATGATATTAAACTTGATTTTGATTCTGATTCTGATTCTGATTTATTTTTAATTGTGTTTGTTTTCCTCTAAGGATCTTTCCTAAATTTTACTGTTTCTTTTAATGTTGAACTAGTGAAATTCCTGCCTGCTTTACTAGTAGACCAGGGGAAAATTATACAGCAGTTGGTACCAGCATATTTAAGTGTAGTCTGAAATGACATCCAATTTCTTTCTCTCCTTGTTCTTTTTCTAATGGTTGTGTTTTTCAGATATGCCAGGAATATTGGCAAAGTCACATTTATTGTCCATACCTAGAGCAGATGCATTAAGAGTCAAGGTACCTACTGAGGCAGCCAGAAGTTCTCAATTAGTTACTAATGAGGGTTGGAGAAAAGAAGGAGACAGTTGGTCATGGAGAATTGGAATCTACTCACTGAGGTAAATCTTTCTACTTAAAGTTCTTACGATGTTCTGAAGTGTTTTGTAATCGATTTGAATTACAATCATTGTGAAAAGCTATTAATAAGAGAACCTTTTTCAGCTCTATAGAGATTATCAGATTAAAAATGATCAACAATCACAGACAAGTCACAATGAAAGTACTCCAGATTTGTACTAGATTCATGTCCCTGAGGAAAGGTTCGGCTGTTCTGATCCAACAAATAAGATGCTGGAGGAACTCAGTGGGTTAGACAGCATCTGTGGAGGGAAACAGACAATCGATGTTTTGGGTCTTGACATCATCAGCTGCGTCTGTGGCAGGTAAATAGCAGACCATCATGAAGCGCCCCTCCTTTAGAGTTTTCTGATACGGAGCTTTCTTTAATTGTGGCTCACATCCATCCACAGATATTGAAAGAGGAGACCTCAGTCTCTGGCTCAGATTCTGAACAGAGAGTATTTTAAGATCATGGCATGATGCCATGGTGGGACATGGTGGTGCTGATGGTGGGACATAGTCTGTGACCCTCCTGCTGTCTAATCCTTATACCTGCAGTGCCACTTGCTTCATTCTTGCTATGTTTATTTATGCTCTTGATTGTACCCAGTGCTCAAAGACATCGGCTAAATCTGCAATGGATCTAGCCGGGATGAAATGGGGTTTATGTGTGGTGGCTGCATGTTGACAGGTCCTTTTTGCAAATTATTGTCCAGCTGTGTTGGCAAATTACTACAAAATAAAGCTCAATCATTGCCATCGCTATTAATAGGATGCAGTGGGAGGGAAGAATAAACATCACATAAGCCCCACTCAAGGTCCGTTTATATGTAGGTGTCGTGACACAGAGTCCAATGTGCTATCATCTTCAGCAGAATTACTGTGGACCATGCTTACCACTAGTGGTTAACAGTTAAGTGCATTGTTGTACATATTAGCAAGGGTACAGTACTTTATTCCAGAGCATGGGAAGGTACAAGGGATATTTTGCAGTGTGCTACACCAGAATTAAATTATTCAGCCCACTGAGTCTCCTCCACCATTCAATCATGAACAAGGAGCTGGTTGTGGACTACAGGAGGAATGGAGACAGGCTAGCCCCTATTGACATCAATGGATCTGGGGTTGAGAGGGTGAACAGCTTTAAGTTCCTTGGCATAAACATCACCGAGAATCTCACAGCAGCGCCTCTTTCACCTCAGGTGGTTGAAGGAGTTTGGTATGGGCCCCCAAATCCTAGAAACTTTCTACAGGGGCACAACTGAGAGCATCCTGACTGGCTGCATCACTGCCTGGTATGGGAACTGTACCTACCTCAATTGCAGGACTCTGCAGAGAGTGGTGCAGACAGCCCAGGCATCAGTAGATGTGATGTTCCCACTATTCAGGACATTTACAAAAACAGGTGTGTAAAAAGGACCCAAAGGATCCCTTATCATTGATATTTCAGCAATTGATATTTTCTTATACTTGTGTATACTTTGCAATCTTGCATTAAACATCAAACACTAAAATCTTGACTTTGATATATGCCCTGCTAATTCAACAAGTAACCTTGGCCGTATTCCATGCCCTGCCCGTGTGGCCTGTAAGCAGGCATTGTCACCACCATAGAAAAGCATTAAGGAACTGAAGTCATGACTGACTTCTGCTTTTCTATTCTCACTAAACTCCATAAACAGAGCGCAGACCAGAATTCAAACTGGATGTCGGACATTCTGATTCTGTACCAGTGAAACAATGCAGGAAAAGACAAGAGATGAATGCCCATAAATGCAAGAGATTCTGCAAATGCTGGAACAAAAAGTGGGGGTGGGGAAGTGAATGAGTGTCCATGGCCCCTTCATGCACTTCAAACCCTTCCTTCACCCATCCACTTTTTCCCTCACCTGGCATCACCTATCACCTACAACACACTGGAAGAACTCAGCGGGTCAGGCAGCATCCGTGGAAACGAGCAGTCAACATTTCGGGCTGAGACCCTTCGTCCACGGGTGCTGCCCGACCTGCTGAGTTCCTCCAGCGTGTTGTACGTGTTGTTTTGACCACAGCATCTGCAGTGTACTTTGTGCAATTGTTTTCTTTTGCCTCCCCCTACCCACCCCACCTTCTTATTCTGGTGGCTTCTTCCTTCTTCATCTCCAGTCCTGATGAAAGGTCTCAGCCCGAAACGTTGTCTGTTTATTCACCTGCATAAATGCTGACTGACCTGCTGAGTTTCTCCAGCACTTTGTGTGTTCCTCCATTTTAATTGATGGTCGTTGAAACCTTCAGGGCGAGATTAGGGAAGGCATTATGTGACCATCTCCTGTATTAGAACATCATTAAGTTCATATTTTTGTCACTTAATGTGCAGCTCAAGGCATGTCTGTTTTGTCATTTAATATTCTGGATAGTTGCATATTCAAGGGCCCATCCCATATCATAACAAAAGGCGTATTTTCAACACCAGGAGTTTTAGCTCAGAAGCTTTCAGATTAGTCAGCAGTATTGAATATTTAAAGGGGTTCTGCTAGTCGAGATGTGCAAATTTAGCTGTCTACATTCAAAATCCTAAAGTTGGGTGTGTGTGATAATACCGAAGCCATTAAAACTGCAGAACGTTTATGCCTTTGTTCTTAAAAAGTATAAAACAGTGCAAAGCAAGAAAAACTAGATCCTCTTTGCAGGGTTGAAAAAAGCCTTTTATATCTCCCAGTTACGGTTTCTGTGTGGATCAGTTTAATCAGTCACAATAGCCCCAACGGAAAGTAATGGCAAATGACGAATAAACTCTCTATTTCTCAGAAGGTTATCTCAATTTTAAATTGTGCCACCGAGTCTAAGGTTGGTAACAAAAGGACTACATTCCTGCTCCCTTGAAAAAGCCTATCAAATGGGACCTAATTTGCTTCAGGTCCTCTTGATAATCCAACCAAACATCCTGAAGCAGTCCACTGAAGTTTTAGGATTTAATTAGGAAGTGATAGACATTCTTTCTGGCTCTTCCAGTTTTCTACAGGCTCACTAACCACTTTGTTACCATGGTAAAACACAGTAGTATATTCCTCTTGTTGTATGAGCTGGTAGTCTGACAAAATCTAACCTGTCATGATCTTTGGCCTCAAGGCCAACCACACAGAGCAATTCCAAGTCACAGTTCCTTGCGACGTGTTGTTGTGACACCCAACGTTTTAGAAACAGCTTCTTTGCCTCCACCATCAGAATCCTGAGTGGACAATTTAATACCATTTAATTTATATATTTATGTCCTGCAGCTGCAAAACAACACATTTCATGGCACAGGCCAGTGATATTAAACCCGATTCTGATTCACATAAATGTTCTGTACATTTTACCTGCTGGGCAGCAAGGAGATCACTGGTTTAATTCCTGGTCTGTCATTAGAAACAGTCAAATGATGTAGATTGAAACATACAGTAAAATGCATCATTTTTGTCAATAACCAACAGAGAATGTGCTCAGGGCTCCAGAGTTTGGAGTTCTACTTCAACACTGTCTGCACTAGAGTTTAGATTGTAAGGACTCACAACACAAGAGCAGATTTAGGCCATTTTTACCATCAGGTGCACCCTGCCATTCCATCATGGCTGATTTATTATCCCCTCAATAACATTCCCCTGCCGTCTTCCCATACCCTTTGATGCTCTGACCAACCAAGAACCCACCAACCTCTGCTTTAAGTATTCTGCATGACTTGATCTCCCAAAGCCATCTGTGGCAATGCATTGCTCTATTTCACATTCCCATTTGGATTTGTCCATACACGGCCTCCTCTACTGCCATGATGAGGCCCAATTCAGGCTGGAGGAGCAACACCTCATATACCGTCTGGGCAGTCTCCAGCCCCTCGGCATGAACGTTGAATTCGCCAACTTCCGGTAATTCCCTCCCTCTCCCTTCCCCCATCCCACTTTCACTCTGTCTCCTCTTCTAGCTGCCTATCACTTCTCTCATGATTCTGCCTTCTACTATTACTCATAGTGCTTTCCCCTTACATTCCTTCTTCACCTTTCCTGCCTATCCCCTCCCTCACCCACCCCTTGATCTTTCCTCTAATTGGTCTCTAACCTGGCACCTACCAGCCTTCTCCTTCCCACCCTCTCCCCACCTTCTTTATAGGGCCCCTGCCCCCTCCCTCTTCAGTCCTGACGAAGGGTCTCAGCCCGAAACGTTGACTACTTGTTTCCACGGATGCTGCCCGACCTGCTGAGTTCCTCCAGCGTGTTGTACGTGTTGATTTGACCACAGCATCTGCAGTGTACTTTGTGTGCACTATTTCACTACCCTCTGGATAAATAGATTCTGTCTCATCCCTGTTCTAAATGGATGTCCCTCTATTCTAAGGCTGTGCCTTTATGCCCGGGACCCCCCCCCCCCCACTTTTGGAAACATCCTCTCCACATCTGCTCTATATCAGCCTTTCAATATTTAACAGGTTTCATTGAGATTTCCCCCTCATTCTTCTAAACTCCAGTGAGTACAGGCCCAGAACCAGCAAATGCTCCTCATATGTTAACCCTCTCATTCCCAGAATCATTCTTGTGAAGTTCCACTGAACCCTTTCCAATACTAGGACATGTTTCCTTAGATAAGGGGCCCATAACTGTTCATAATACTCCAAGTGTGATCTGACCAATGCCTTATAAAGCCTCATATTACATCTTTGCTCTTATATTCTCTTCCTCTCAAAATGAATGCTTACATTGCATTTGCCTTCTTTGCCACTGACTCAACTTGCAAGTTAACCTTTAGGGAATCCCACATGAGGACCCTCAGTTCCCTTTGCACCTCCGTCCCGTGACACACGTGGGTTTCCTCAATGTGCTCTGGTTTCCTCCCAGGTTCCATTGACGTACCAGTTAGTAGGTTAATTGGACTTTGTAAATTGTGCTGCGATTAGGCTAGGGTTAAATAGGTGGGTTGCTGGGTGGTTCGGCCTGTTCTATGCTGTATCTCTAAATAAATAAAATTTTAATCAAATTCCATGAAGGGGCACTGATGGATATTCAATGATCTGCTTTTAAAAATAAAAAGCAGTTCAGTACAGCACCTTTGAAGTATATACTCCTTTTCACCAACAGAAAATCCAACAAAATCTTTTAAAAGCAGCCAGAATCAAAGCATGTGCTTATGTTTTATTCCAGTGATACAACATTTATATGGGCAATGCCAGACACAGGCACATGCAAAGAAAACATTTGGTATTTTTGTTTGAAAGGATTGAGCTACTTTTTGGCAGGAATCAAATACAGCATGAATGATTCATTAGTATTTCATTGTAAGACCATTTAGGATGCACAATTAAACAAAGCCATGTAGATTTTCTGACAGGGCATAAACTCTGCACTGAAGCTAAAGGTCAGGTTAGCTAACATACATTAAGAGGTTTCTTATCAGTAATGTGCCTGTGAGGGGGGAATTGCGTCTGCTGCATGATTTAAAGGTTGCATCAGCTTATAAACAGGCATCCAGAGTTTACAAATTTACTGCTGCTGGTCCCTGAGCAAAGACATCAGTGGGAGGAGTCGAGTGGCTCAAGGCCCGGCAAGTTTGTGAGCACCATGGTGATGGGTGATCGAGGCCTGCAGGAGGTGAGGAGGTTTATTCATTGCTCAGAATTGGACGTTGCTAGCATGTCCAGGCATTATTACTCAGCACTGATGGTAATGGTGTGTCATCCTCTTAAATACTGAAATCCTTCTGGTGAAGTATTCACTTCATGTTGTCAGCTAGGGAGGTTGAGGATGGAAATTCAGAAGAGATAAAGTCAGGTTGATTTGCAGATTGGAAGGGAATACGCGTTCCCATGTTCCCATGCACCTGCTGCCCTTGTCCTCTTAACGGTAAGTGCACATGGTGAATTTTGTTGATGTACACAGTGATAGTAGTGGTGAGCGTAAAAGGGAAGGGTATCAGATAGTGTATCGGTTAATCAGCTGCCCTCTCCTGGGCGATGTTTAGTATCTTTAGCATCATGGAGCCGAACTCATTTAGAAAAATTGGAAGTGCCTCACGATATTCCTGATGTGTTTTGTAGATGGTGGAAAGTCTTTGGGGTGTTAAGAGAGGAATCACTTTCTACAGAGCTTCCTGGCCAGGTCTTGCAGCAACAAGAAGAATGTGGGTGGTCCAATTCAGACCCTGCTCAATGGCTGATCGGGCATATTCTAGAGTGAGGGTATATAACTAATATTAAGCTCAATAGCAGCCATTCTTCAGACATGAACATGGATTGTAGATTAAATTTAAAATGCAGCCCTGAACAACAGTTTTCCTGGAGCTCTGGACACCAGGTGATTAAAAACCAGACAATGCTGATTAACATTCAGTTTATGTGTATGGAGTATGGGTGCAAAAATTATAGGTAATTCAAAGGAAGCACTGTCGATACACTGTAACTACAGAAACACCCTACTGTTACCCTTAATCTTCAGCATACAAGATGTCATGTAATATTGGGTCAACCAGGGCACTTCCTCCAAGAATATCTCAATATGATGCCAGCTGCTCATTTTTGTTAAATAAAACACTGCTGTATCCATTAGCTTCAGTGTCTCTCTGGTGACTTTGTTCACGTTACAACATTGTGACTCATGACTCATGTGATTAGAGGAAGTTTGATGGTGGAAATCTCATCAGGTGTCAAGGATTGTTGAGATGGTCATTGATTGACACTTTTGTAGTGCAACTGAATGGTCTGCCTGCTGCACACAAATATGGGCTGTTCCATTTGTTGAAGTACTCCAAATGGAGTTGAACATCAATTGACCATCAGTGACAAGTATACTGCTGACATAACAGGAGGAAGGTGAATGATGAAGCACTTGAAGATGCTTGGGCCTAGGACACAGCCTTTCCTGAACTGCTGTGATGTCCTCAAGCTGGGATGATCACAATCATCTTCCACTGAGAGAAGAATGACTCAACAATTGAATGATTTTCTCTGTGATACCCATTGACTTTAGCTCCTTGGGCCAAGCCTTGTAAATTGGGTTATTATTGTCGCTTGTATCAAGATACAATGCAAATTTTGTGTTTTGTTTTTTTATAAAGATAATTTCTTCATATCAGTATATTAAGGTAATATAAGGGAAACGCATTCTCAGAATGCAGAATATAGTGTTACAGTCACTGTGAAAGTACAGTGCAGGCAGACAGTTAGGCAGAAAATCATGACAAGGTAGATCGTGAGATCAAAAGACCATCTTATTGTGCATTCAATAGTCTTATAACAATGGAATAGAAACTGGCTTTGAATCTAATGATATACACTTTCAGGCTTTTGTATCTTGGGAGGAGGGAGAAGATTGAATGCCTGGGATGGGAGTGGTCTTTGATTATCTTGGCTGATTTATGGAGGCAGCAAGAAGTATAGGGTGAGATATGGACAATTACCCCAAGCAAAAGACATACTGGGTGAGCAAGTTAAAGGAGAGTATCCCTGCTGATCAAGCCTTTAGTGATACCATTTATGGGAAGTGAATACTCAGCATAGTCTTGGGATGTAGATCCGGTTGGCAGGAATAGCATCAATTCTTCCAGGAAGCAAATTTTGAGGAACAATTTTAGCAAGGTGTAAATCCTAAATCATACTTCCCCTTGGAACTCTATTAATTCCTTTCATTAATATCTACACAAGTATGTCTATTATGAAATGTCTTGGTAAAGGAAAAGGTGGAGAGGTTATAAGGACTCAGAAGAGAGTCATTTTGCTAATAAGAGCGTTGAATGAGAAAACAAGAGAAATCTTAGCACTGGCCTACCTTTATGACTCTATAAAGATAGATTCTTTAAAACCACGTTGAGTCTTTATAAGGCAAGCAGAGCGATATCACTTCCATTTAGTCCATAATTAAGAGGTACTAAAGGAAGAACTATAGCTTCAAATAATGGAGTGCTGACTGACTGTATGGAAACACCAATGCCTTTGGGCAAAAAATCCTACAAAAGGTAGTGGATTTGGCCAAATACATTACAGGTAAAACCCTCCCAGCCATTGAGCACATCTACGTGAAATGTTGCCGTAGAAAGGCAGCATCCATCATCAAAGATCCTCCCCACCTAGGCCATGCTCTATTCTCGCTGCTGTCATCAGGTAGAAAGTATAGGTGCCTCAGGACTCAAACCAACAGGTTAAAAAGCAATTACTCGTCATCATCATGGCTATCCCTCGAGGTTGAGAATGATGGTATTCGTTCCGTACAAGAGTGAAGACGCCTGTGCATGTATTTGTTTAACGTGTACTTGATGTTGCACTTCAAGAAGCACATGATACTTCACAAATCAACCAACTGATTCCAATGGCATGGAAACCACGACGATTGGAGCTGATGGATTTGTTGCAGCCTTCATCCGCCTTCACAGCCGTTGAGTTCAAAGCAACTTCGTCCGCCTGTTCCACGGTTGAAGTCTTGGTTGGATTGTTCTTTGTCAGGAACCTCACCCTTGACCTTACCACCATGGGTGACCCTACCAGGAGCATAGCTCCAGACGGCATCACTCTCGGGATCGCAGGATCACACAAGCTTCTCCACCATGACAAGGTGACAATCCACAGAGAAGAGAGCAATTACTACCCTTCAACTATCAGGGTCCTGAACAAAAGGGAATATCTACACTCATTTAAGGAGTCCTTTATCTTGTTATTTTATGCTTGTTAATTATTGCTATTTACTTATCTGCATTTGCACAGTTGCTATTTACAGTTCCTGATGTTTACAGTAACTGTTCTATAGATTTGCTAAGTATGCCCGCAGCAAAAAGAATTTTAGGGTTGTGTTGTGACATGCATGTACTCTGATAATAAATTTTATTTTGATCTTTTGAGGATTGAAACTTACAGACTAAATTCCTTTTGATTCTATCTGGCTTCTTGATTAACTTTTACACAAAAGTGTATTAATTATTTGATAAATTATCTGAATGGGTGTTGTAGAATTTGCCAATGTTATATAACTGATACAAGAGCCTTTTGCATTGAGTTTGCCTCTAGATAGCTATTTGTTTATCATAACGTAACCCCTTTAAAAAGTAGTTCAAGATATTATCTTGACATTTTTGTTGCACAACACCAAATGGATATTTTTCCATCTTTTTTACCCAGGTCTGAAATGAAAGATAACGATCAAAAGAAAATCAGCAAAAAGAATAATTCACTGCAAATGCGCAATTCATGGAATAAGATGTTGGTGTAGCCTTGAGTGACCACAAGCTAATAACTGGTAATTAATAAGGAAATCACCTGACTTATACTTTGACATTAATGTTAAAAGCCTAAAGCAATTTAGAGAGTATTCTTTCCCTACAAAACATGAAAATAAAAATTAGATCAAGAAAATTTACACCATGGTTTATTGACAAACTTTTGAAAATAGCTGATGGTCAGCAGTCATATAGCTTTCAATTCTAGAAGGCTCAAGCTTAGGAGGGTCTGGAAATGGTGGAGATATTATGAAGTGCATGAATTAACTGTTGCAATTGCTTTGAATATTGCAACTGTAATATCCTGAGAGTTTTCTTCCAGTGTTCCAAGTATTCAGATTTCATTTTGGCCTCATTAAATTTGATTCAAATTCGCTTGCCTTGCTTTTTAGAAAGAGGAGCTACTCATAGCTCAAACACTGGAAATACTGCAGATGCTGGAAATCCAAAACAACGCACAGAAGATGCTGGTGGAACTCAGCAGGCCAGGCAGCATCTACGGAGTAGAGTAAACAGTTGGCGTTTTGGACCGAGACCCTTCTTCAGGACTCTGCTGGGAATCACAGAACAATTTCCTGCACAATCTGCATAAAAATCAGTTCCTTTCTGTTGTGATGGAAAATAACTGGTTCTTTGAGTCTCAACAGTAGAGGCCTGGACACACACAGTTTTAATAATAAGGAATTTATTTACAAGGGGAAGTAGGGTCAACACAAGCAACTACAATATTCTAACAAAAAATGCTTAGGGTTAACACGTGTGGGGAAGGTCGGGTCGGCTGTATAATACACAGAAAGCGGTGTGGGGACAGGGTACAGTTACACATACAAAGAACAAGGGAAAAGCACTACAGCAGCTATCCCCCTTGACCTTGGATAATCGCAGCTCCCTTACCAGGACAAACGATAGACCTTCCCAAACATAAATCAATGCACTTACCTCCAATGAGGTGGTCTGTAAGAGAGACCGAGCCAGGCACAAGTCTCACCTCTTATAGCATGGGGCTGGGCGCGATAATCCAATTAAGGTGACCAATAATTTAGGTGCGCATTGATTAGTTGGGAGGGACCAAATGTTGATTGGCATGTGGTGTGTCCTCCGACCAGCCAGGTGGCAGTGCATCTGTCACGTGGCCGGTATCTCTGGATACACCTTCTGACACCTACTTTCTAAGCATAATATTCAAAATCAGTACTCAAAATGCATACACTGCAAATCTGAAATGAAAACTGAAAATTCCTGAAAACACTCCGCTAGTCAGACAGCATCTGCAAAGAAAGGAACAGAACTAATGTATCATCTTCAAGAAATTTAGCAGAAATGCAGGAAGTATGTGACAAAATCTTAGAATGGATGAACTTTTAAATAGGTTGGAAGAAGCTAAACAAATCAAATGACATATTTATCAATTATGTTCTGGATATTCTTCTACACAGAAAATTCTGCACAATAGCATATGACAAGTAGCCAAGCTCAATTTACATCCCTCCTTGTATCTATTTTGATTGAGTCTTGAAATAGATTCAATGAGATATCAAGGACACTGATAACCTGTAAAATTTTCTATTGGGCATTTCTGTTGAGAAAATAAAAGGCTTCCATAAAACCATAAGACATAAGAACAGAATTAGCTCATTTGTGGCTATAGGAAAGTTAAATCAGCATGTATTTAAGGCAATACTGAGAGGAAACGTGGCATCTTTTATACCTCAATCATCAGTGAATTGTATTTGCCCTTGTTCAATGCGTTTGTTCATGAGTTATTGGTCTTTGCTGTCTTAAAGAGTGTGAGGGTCTTGTCCTTAAGAAAACAAGATGACAATCCCTTGCTTCAACTCCAAAAGTACCTTCCAAGATATGATTTTAGTTACAGCAAAAAGAAAATGTAATTTTTCCTCAGTAGACTCCGGGTTTCATGTCTGATGGATTTAGATAGAAAATGGATTATATCGTCTTGCTCATGGTTAGAATCAGGATGATGGTGTCACTTACAGCTTGACTTCGAGTTTTTGAACGAATAAAGTTTGCCAATTCATTCTGTTTTGTGCATTAAACATTTCCAGCTGTGAAAACATTCAATGGCTCAAGCCACACTGTGATGTAGACCTTCTGCCCTTTCCACATAAGTTGCATTTTCAAATTGGCTTCTTAAGTTTATTTTCAAAACAAAATCTGATACAGTTTCAAGATTATGGCAGCTGAAATGGATACTTTTTAAACCTTCTATGTTTAATGTTTTAGAAATATGAATTATTATTGGGTGTAACTGCAATGATTTTACATTTCCATGAGAAACATAATATGTTTGAATAACAGAACCTTATTTTGATGCTAAATAAAAGTAAAATAAAAACAGTAGATCCAAGATAGACTAAACTACAACAAATAAGGATCAGTTTGTCTTTTTTTTTACAAAATCTGTAATCTAATAAAATGCCCCAATCCATTAGAAATCAAAATCGACCAGGGTGCTGAGGAAATTCACCAGGATGTTGTCTGGGGTGGTGTGTCTCAGCCATGATGAGAAACTAGATAAGCTGTATTTGTTTTCCTTAGACTAGAGCAAGTTGAGAGGCAAACCTGACTGAGCATTCAAAATTATGAACTGTATAGAAAGTAGGAAACCTTTCCCTGCAGCAGAGAGATCTGAAACTAAAGAACATCATTTTAGGACTAGGGATGTGAAGTTTAGAGGGAATGTGAAGAAGATTCTTTTCTCCCAGAGGGTGGTTAGAATCCGGAAAACACTGCCTGAGGAGGTGGTGGAGACTCACACATTTAAAAGATATTTAGATCAGCACTCGTATCATCAAGTCATAGAAGACCAAGAAGAGAATGCCTGAAAATGGAGTTAGTACAGATGTGTGCTTGACAACTAACAAGGATATGGTAGGCTTAAGGGCCTATTTTTCTGCTGTATGACTCTAAAATTAGTCACAACATCAGTAGGTGAAATTAATATAGATCACTCAGTGTTTGGTCAAAGTGGATGGTTTTAAAGAGAATAGAGAATCGGTAAGAGATATGGATGAAGGTGATGTAGTGATTTGTATCGGGGTGAACAAGGATCTAAAACTGCAACTATCTTGGAGGATTCGAGGAACTTAGGACCAAGAGATTATGGAGGGATTTGTAAAGAGTGAGAAGACCAAAGAGTCATGAAGGTAACGATCTCTCTGAAATGCTAACAAATGGAGGGGAATATGTGTCAGTATTGAAATCTCTTCTTGCTGCTGCCATCAGGTAAAAGGTACAAGAGCCTCAGGACTCGCACCACCAGTTTCAAGAACAGTTACTACTACTCAAACATCAGGCTCTTGAACAAAAAGAGATAACTACACTCACTTGCCCTATCATTGTAATGTTCCCACAAACAATGATATCATTTTAATGACTTGCTATCTCATGTTCTTGTTATTTATCGCTATTTATTTATATTTGCATTTGCACATTTTGTTGTCTTCTGCACTCTGGTTGATCTTTCATTAACATCGTTATAGTTACTATTCTGTCGGTTTGCCTCAGGAAAATGAATCAGGGTTGTATATGGTGAAAAAATATGTACTTTGATAATAAAATTTACTTTGAACCCTGAAATTTGAAGGTAATGGATATTGTGAAGGATAATCTGGTGAATGTAGAGGCTGATGGGATGGAGGGTGAAGACCAGTGAACTGGGTTTATGCTCTGTCTGGGAGAACAGACAGTACGAGCAAAGATGCAGGAAATAGTGCCAAAGAGTCATTGAGTTGTACTGCATGGAAACAGGCCCTCATCCATGTTGACCAAGTTGCATACCTGACCAGTCCAATTTGCCTGCATTTGGCCCATAGCCCTCTAAACCTTTTCTATTCATAGACCTCCACCAAATGGATGAGATGTAATCTATAATGGAGGGGAAACCACCATTGAAGAAGAAGAAAATAATTTCAGGGTCACCTTTGTGGGAAGTCTCACTGTAGGGTAATGTACTGAGTGACAGAAGACATATTTTGTTCATAATAGAAACTGTTCTACATAATTCACAAACACCATCATTGAGTTGTTGTGTTCAATTTAGGAGACGGCGTCTGACGTAATGATATCAGTGTAAGGTGGCTGGCTTTTGGATTGTCTGTAATGGAAGTAGAGGGCTGCAGCTTTAGTTACGCAAATAAAACGACTCACATATTTTATTCATGAAATCCTATATCATCATCTGAGTAAGCAGATTGGAAACTACAAAACTGGGAGAAGTGAACTGGATCCTAATGTGGAGGGAGGATAGAGGAAGTATGGTCAAGATAGCTGTGCAAGTCGTAGATTTAAGTGAAACCAACCTAATTTTACAGCCCCTCTTTTCTGTTTCTATATAGTAT
The DNA here is from genome assembly GCF_048418815.1 of Hemitrygon akajei. Lineage (NCBI taxonomy): Eukaryota > Metazoa > Chordata > Chondrichthyes > Myliobatiformes > Dasyatidae > Hemitrygon > Hemitrygon akajei. The sequence continues at coordinate 45,349,693 of NC_133125.1, forward strand.
AGTACATAAACTCAAAGGTTTAAACAGGATTGCCTTGTGTCCACCCCATACCCTCCTCTGAATCTCCATTGCAGTTCCTTCCACAACTACTGTTTGTAGAACTAATCCCAGCACTGCACTGCCAATCTTCTTCCAAGGTCTACTGCTCCTTCTCAGTACTGCTGTTGTCAGAGGGATTAACAAACAAAGGTCTGTAATATTCTGCTGGAAATATTACTGCCCCTCTTTGACCCATCTCCCTGACAGATGGGTCTCACATATATGGACACTTTTTTTTGTGTGTGCCATACTCTGCCAGAGCCTCGGCAACCACTTTTTTTTTTCAAGTGGTTGTCTTGAAGGAAAGATTCTGTGAGTGGTCCCCCACATCCTTCTCATAATGCAGTGTTTTTGTTTTAAATGAGGCTGAGTTGCGAGCTTGACACTCAACCCAGCATGGATGAAAAGTGTGTCCGGGAGCGGCCTGACTGGATTCGGACTTGGGAACCTTCACTCCGGAGTCCGGCGCTGATGTCACTGCGCCACCAGTCGGCTATGGACACTGCCTTTGTACAATTCCACAGATGGTGACTGGGATATGAGTGTCGCAGACCCTGACCCTCATTGTGGTACAGTCCAAGAGGGCAGCATCCATCATTAAAGAGCCTCACCATCCAGAACATGCCTTCTTATGCATGCACTGAATGCTGAAAGAGATCACATCATGTATCACCATAGAGATTTAAGAGCTTGGTTCAGATAAATCCTATGATGAAACCAGCCCTCCTTATCCCTTTATTTATTAAATAAATGCTTATGGAACTGTGGAAGACACTTTAATTCATTTCTATATTTCAGAAAAAATCAGGGTGGCCTAATCTCAGGGGGGACATACTGTTTAAATAATTTAACAGAGTGAAAATTCATTTTAATGTTTCCATGAATACAGCTAAATAAACAGGAAAACCTCAACTGATATAAGAGCTGTTATTGTATTTTCAAAGTCCTTAAGGATTACATTTCACTTGCCTCAAATCTATTTGTTAAAACATATAGATTATGGGGAAAAAAATGCAATGTTTTGTTTTAAATGGAGAAGTCATAAACAAAGAGACGTGAGTGTAATGTGCCCAAGCTTGCTGAAGATAAACAGTAGGTGGGAAAGTGAACTTTGAGAAGATCACAAGAAGGAAGAAAGCAAATTAGGTCAGTGCAATTGGTGAGAAAGTGGTAGATGAAGGAAAATACAAAAACATCCACTTCAAATTAGGAATAGAAGCCACAATAGAGCACTTCACTTTTGTGATGTCTCCACTATTCCATAAAATCATAGTTGATCTCTTATTTCTCATTCAGAACCACTATTCTGTAGACACCTCAAATCTACTGCTGCTCTTAATATGTAAAAAATCTATATATCTCATTCTTAAATATACTCAGTGCCCCTCATGGTTGGAACATTCCCAAGATTCACTATCTCCTTGGTGAAGGAATATCGTCTGACCTCAATAACTAACCTTTTCCTTTGGACTGTGACCCCTGTTCTAGATGCTTCAATCAGAAGAAACGTCCTTCTATTTATCCTAACAAGCCAAGTAAGAATTCTGACAGAGGAATAGAAAAAGACATTTTATTTCATCAGGTGCAAGCTTTGAAAATATTGGAAAATTTTGGGGATCCTTGTAAACAAACCACAAAAAATTAGCATGCAGGTACAGAGAGTTATGGTGGCATGGTATCATTCCGGTTAACACAATGAGTACCCACTGTAAGATTGGGTTTGGTTCCCACCACTATCTGTAAGGACTGTGTACATTCTCCCCATGGCCACATTAGATTCCTCTGGTGCACTGGTTTCTTCCCACGTTCCAAAGATGTACAGATAATGTTAGTGAGTTTTCAGTAAGCTATGTTGGTGCAGGAAGCATGGTGACATTTGCAGGCTGCCCAGCACAATCCTCGCTGATTTGATATAACTACACATTTCGCTGTATGTTTCAGTACACATGTGAGAAATAAAACTAATCTTTAATCTAGCTATGATTGCAAAATGGTGGAAGTAAAAAAGCAAGAAAACCTGTAGCAATTAGTTAGGCCTTTGGTAAGGCCAGTGCTGGAACATTGTACTGTGCAATTGAGGCTCTATCTATAGAGGGATGTACTTGCATTAGATGAAGTATAGTAATGTTTCATTGGGTCAGTTCCTGTGCTTAGGGAACTATTAATAGAAATTGAATAGAATGAGCCTATAGTTTCTGAAATTTAGACACTAAGAGGTGGCAATTCAATGTGTAACACTGTTCGAGAACTTTACAAGGTAAATACTGAAACATTGAATTGACTGGATTGTCTTGATCAAGGAAAAGGGATTAGTCATTTAGAATTGAAATTATAAGTTTTATTTTCTCAGGGAGCTGTGAATCTTTCAAGAATTCCATCCAGGATGCAATGGATGCTTAGTTCCCAGTCAATGAGATTTTTCAAGAAATGGCACTATTTGGGGACAATAAAAATTAGTCATTTGTGATAAAAGTAGAGGTTAGATTTGTACCGCACTTCCTAAATCAGATTAAGAAACCTGGAACTCGTGCTAACTATGCACAAAGTTGCTTCTCATTATTGCGTGCTCCCACAACAGACAGTGAAATTAGTGTGGCTGGTCACAGACGTCAAAGTCATGAGATTGCATCCTTGCACAAACAAGAGAAACTTTACAGATGCTGGAAATCCAAGCAACACACACACAAAATGCTGGAGGAATGTAGCAGGCCAGGCAACATCTGTGGAAAAGTACAGTCGACATTTTGGACTGAGCCCCTTCGCCAGGAGTCCTTCTGAAGGGTCTCGGCTTGAAACATTGACTGTACTTTTCTCCATAGATGCTACCTGACTTGCTGAGTTCTTCCACACACTGTGTGTGTTGTCCAAGTTTTCTAGCATCTGCAGAATCTCATGTGTTACTTTAAAGAATAGCTGATATTAAGCTTTGGAAGGAATGCTTCCAAGGCTGCTGAAGGAAGTAAGTGACAGAGTCACGAAGGCCTTAGTCATAATCTTCCGAACAGCAAAATATCAAAGGACGATTGCAAAAAACTGTACCCTTGTTCAAAACAAAGTCTCTGCATAAATCTATCAACTACTGTTTTTTAAACTTTATTGGTGGGGAAAGAAAAACAAGGAAAGTGACAGCCACTTGAACAAATGTGTACTGATTTGAGAAATCCAGCATGGATTTACTAAAGGCAAATCATGTCCAATAAACTTGGTAGAGTTTCTTGATTAAATAGAGCCGATGTGGGAAATAGGATCAATTTGGTATACATGGACTTATAAAAATGCTTGATTGAGTGCTACATTATAGGTTACTCATCAGGATTGAAAGATTAAAAGGTGCTGTGACAAGACTGATAGCAAACTGGTTAAGTCACAGGACACACAGCAATATTGAGAAATTTGATTTTTGGGCTGCAGGTTTCCAGTAGCTGATATGAGGATGTACTGTATTGTAGTACCTGTATTGCTGCCACCTGCGTCTCATTGTGCTCCACCTATCATCTGCCTCTCTGTCTATTGCTCAGTGAATTTCAGTCCTATGTTTTCACCTGTTTGTTGCCAGATTGTGCTAGTGAATTTTCCTGAGACTTTCTAGTATTTGTATCTGTATTCTGTTTGAATATTGACTCTGCCTGTTTCCCAATTCTGGTTTTTGTATTTCTCTGGATGTTTTGATCTCTGCCTGAACTTTGACCCCAACTTTGTTTGCACCTTGGGATTTGTTACTCAATTAATATCACTGTGTGTACAATACTGGGTCTGCGATTGGATTCATGCTCCAGTGTCCTGACAATATATTAATAATCTGTAATTTGATGGACTAGGCACAATTTTGAAATCCTGGAGATAACACTTAACTTGGATGTATAGCCAACTGAGGGGAAGATAGCAATTGATCAAGGAGATCACAATGGGTTGTAGCTGAGAAATGTCACATTTAGTAGAAAGAATGAAGTCATCTAAATCTGAACTGAGGCCTGGGGGTATTTGTGCATAAGCTGTTGAAAGTGATAGGGGAAATTCAGGAAGTGGTTAATATATGGGCTCCAGGGTATTATAAACAGAAGTAAAGGGTACAAAACCAAAGAGGTCAATACAGTCCTTTTCTGAAGCAGTGGCTTGTCACAAATAGCGTATTGTATCCAAGTCTCAGCACCACACTTTAGGAAAGATCTAAAGACCTGGGAGAAGGTGCAGAAAAGATTAAGAAAAGCGATTCATTATGAAGATGGATGAGAGAAATTGCAGCTGTTCTCCTTGAAGAATGACAGGTTGCCAGAAGTTGCAGAAGGCAATGGGTTCCACAGGAATTTCTGCAAGTATCCATTTGGAACCCATTGTCAATGCCAAGCTCAATTCATGCCAGCCATTCCATAATTGATCAAAGGTACTCCATCCACTGATTTCCACATTCAAAATCTCAGCAATTGCTGTCAGTGAGTGAATACCTGTCAATCCTAGAGTGGTAGAGTGTGTACATTCTCTCAAACTTCCTCCCATACCTGAATTCAGCAAGAATAATGGCACAAAATTAAAACAGTGTAGATAGTGGAAATCTGAATTATCAGTAGGAATTGTTGGAAACACCCTGCACGTCAGGGGACGTCTGGGGGACAAAACAGAGGTAACGTTTCCGGTTGAAGACTCATCAACAGAACTGGATTTTTTAAACAATAGAATTACAACAGTGGGCTTGACAAAAAGTTATCAACATGAAACATTAACTCTGCCTTTCTTCCGAATAATGAAGGTATATTTAAGTATTGTAAAAGACCATGAGATTTAGTAAGCCTACTACTTTCATAAAGGTCAATTCCACTTAAGGACTGACTTAATCTAGTATATTTCTTCTCATCAAATTACTTTGTTCAAAACAAAATCTATTGAAACCCATCACAGCTAATGCTTTCAAATATTTTCCATGATTTTAAGGTGTGATTACTAAGATGAAGGATAATATTACTGAGAAATTCAGTGACCTAAATAAATAGGGTTAAATCAGGAAAATATGCAGGAGTTCTTTATAAATGCCAATTCTCTATATATCTGTATAATCCTCTACTCCTAGTTAACATAGATGGGAATATTGGTCAGCATGGACAAAATGGGCCGAAGAGCCTGTTTCTTTGCTATATGACTCTAACCACAGGCAGCATGATTTCTAGGGTCTTGATACTGAAGCTACAAAACAAAGGCCTAAGATGGAAGAAGAATGATAAGGGAAGCCGTGTCTATGGAAGTGGATGCTGCCTGACCTGCTGAGTTCCTCCAGCAATTTGTGCATGTTGCTTTGGATTTCCAGAATCTGCTGAATTTCTTGAGTTTATGACAAAGGCAAGTTTGGCTTTGGAAAACACATAATCCTTGAGACAACTGATTTATTGTTACTACCGTCTTTCATACATAGTCTTTGCTTTTCCCACACAGTGAAGCACACCTAATGTATGCAAAACATTCAGCCTCTGAAAATATCTCTCCACTCAATTTTATTTTTCAGAATCTTAACTTCTATAAAGATTGAAATATTGCTCTTATTTCACTTCAGTGGAGATGAGAAAACACAGACTAAAAAAAATAAGGATTAACATGTGCATTTTTTAATTCATTAAGGGAATCATGGATTGAGAGGGGAGATCACTGTAGGAAAGTGATGCTTGCTACAACTGTGACAGAGTCACTGGTGACTGTAAATTGGTGGATATATATTTACCACAATGTATTCTTGGAGACACTCAGGAGAATCTCACTGAGCTCCAAGTACATCAAGTTTTTATATTCTTAAGAACAATGTTAACAACAAATTATTGAATGCAATCTCAGTAGCTTCAATGACATTATTTATTTCAGTATTTTACATTCCTTTGAAATACATATTAACATTGGGAGCACACTGTAACTAACAATATGCCTCTGAATGTTCAGACAACTTCTTGGGGGCACAGGAATGACGAAAACCTGAGGAGAGAGAATCCAGACACTCAAAAGTAGTGCTTTGAAGGCTGACTTTTTGGGTATACAAATATCGCAATTATTGGTAGAGTAAATATACCTGTGATCACATTTGATGTGCTAAATGACAAAGTACGTCTGGTTTGGAAGCTTTCTTGACATTGGTCACAATAGGCAAAACAACTTGGCTCTCGAATAAAACCCGATTTGATGTACGTCAGTTAACAAAGCTCTATTGTCTTATGTTTGGCTGATGCACTTGCGCTTCAAGGTCTTGTGCGTTCACAAACGCATCTCTGGAGTCGCCTGTGGTCTTAGACTCCACTGTTTGTTCACAAAGTGTCCTTTCAATTTTAAACTGACTATTACATGGAATTTACATCAGAAAAGGTTTTCCTGGAAACTGATCCTTGTTTGAATTGATGCATGCTAGCCACATAATTCCATAATTCTTGAACCCTGTGAGTGCTGATGCAAAAGATCAGCCTTAACTAATACCAGAAGGCGTGCATGGAAGTTGAGATGGGGAAGCTTCAGGGGAGATGTGAGGGGTAAGTTTTTTTTTACTCACCGTGGTGGACGTCTGGAATGCACTGCCTGGTATGGTGGCAGAGGCTTTTAAGAGTCGGTTGGTTAGGCACATTTATATAAGGATGATGGAGGATATGGATATTGTGTAGGTAGGAGGGATTAGTGTTTGGGTGTTTTTGAACCGCAAACACGAGGAAATCTGCAGATGCTGGAAATTCAAGCAACACACACAAAAGGACGAAGGGTCTCGGTCTGAAACGTCGACTGTACTTCTCCCTATAGATGCTGCCTGGCCTGCTGCGTTCCACCGGCATTTTGTGTGTGTTGCTTGGGTGTTTTTGATTTGGTTTTTAGTTCATTCAGTACAACAATGTGGGCTGAATCGCCTGTTCCTGCGCTGTACTGTTCTATGCTCTATGTTGCAAGTTCATTGAAGGATGGAGAAGATACAAGAGATTAATTGACAAACTAGTGCTTATTTTTATTATGCTTCAAATATAGTCATAGATTTATATGGCACAGAAACAGGCTGACCAAAATGTCTTCATGATTGTGTCCCATCTGCCAGCATTTGGCCCATATCTCTCTAAGCCACATACCTGTCCAAATGCCTTTTAAATATTGTAATTGTATGCACTTCACTTTCTCTGGCATCTCCTGCCAAATACTGATCACCATCTGTGTAAAATAACTTGCATACAAGGTCCCTTTTAAATCATTCATCTTTCACACTAAACCTACGCCTTCCTGTTTTAGACTCCCCAGCCCTGGGGAAAAGACATTAGTAATTCATCTCATCTCTACGCCTCATGATTTTATAAATCTCTATTAGGAGTGGACACACAAGTCCTGTGACTCCATGGGTTTCTCTTTAGCCCTCAGCCTCCTTCACTACAGGGGAAAACAGACCCAGCCTATTCTCTCTGATATCGGGGTTGTTCGAAGTTTATTGACATGGTTCATTTAGCTAAAAACAACACAGTAAATTGCATCAGAATCATTGAACTTAATTATTTTCTTGCACCATTTCAGCATCTTGACCTAACATTGGGATCAGCTGATGATAACACATAGTTGACATGCGATGGTGACTGTATGAACACTCCCTCAGTTCACATCTTCTGGATAACCCATGAAACTATTTATTTCACCTCTTTTACATCTGTTCTTCATCTTAAATATCTTCCTGGAACTGTTAGAGCTTGCGATTTACAGTTTGAAGATCAACTGAGTAAAAAACTTGAATGATAATTTGAGATTTTCTCTAATAATAAGTCTGATACCTAATGAGTTATTCATTTGTATATTTAAAATCTTTTTCCAGTAATATCCATGAAGCTCTTGGCATTATCATTCTTTATAACTTGGGAATAATAACAGCTGCATCCCATCAAGAATGAGTAACCATTGCTACGAGATGGTCTCGAAGCTCTTTCGCTTTTTTTTGGATTCCAGACCTAACCAATTCCCCTCTACCACCACTCTCCTCCGTCTAGCGGAATTAGTTCTTATTCTCAATAATTTCTCCTTTGGCTCCTCCCACTTCCTCCAAACCAAGGGTGTAGCCATGGACACCCGTATGGGTCCCAGTTATTCCTGCCTTTTTGTTGGCTTTGTGGAACAGTCCTTGTTCCAAGTCTATACGGGTATCTGTCCCCCTCTTTTCCTTCGCTACATCGACGACTGCATTGGCGCTGCCTCTTGCACGCATGCTGAGCTCGTCGACTTCGTTAACTTTGCCTCCAACTTTCACCCTGCCCTCAAATTTACCTGGTCCATTTCCAACACCTCCCTCCCCTTTCTTGATCTTTCTGTCTCCATCTCTGGAGACGGCCTATCTACTGATATCTACTATAAGCCTACAGACTCTCACAGCTACCTGGACTACTCCTTTTCCCACCCCGTCTCTTGCAAAAAGGCTATCCCCTTCTCACAATTCCTCTGTCTCCGCCACATCTGCTCTCAAGATGAGGCTTTTCATTCCAGGACGAAGGAGATGTCTTCCTTTTTTAAGCAAAGAGGCTTCCCTTCGTCCACTATCAACTCTGCTCTCAAACGCATCTCTCCCATTTCCCGCACATCTGCCCTCACCCCATCCACCCGCCACCCCACTTGGGATAGGGTTCCCCTTGTTCTTACCTACCACCCCACTAGTCTCCAGGTCCAATGTATAATTCTCCGTAACTTCCGCCACCTCCAACGGGATCCCACTACCAAGCACTTCTCTCCCTCCCCCCCCTTTCTGCTTTTCACAGGGATCGCTCCCTACATGACTCCCTTGTCCACTCGTCCCCCCCATCCCTTCCCACCAATTTCCCTCCTGGCACTTATCCTTGTAAACGGAACAAGTGCTACACCTGCCCTTACACTTCCTCCCTCACCACCATTCAGGGCCCCAGACAGTCCTTCCAGGTGAGGCGACACTTCACCTGTGAGTCGGCTGGTGTGGTATACTGCGTCCGGTGCTCCTGGTGTGGCCTTTATATATTGGTGAGACCCGACGCAGACTGGGAGACCATTTCGCCGAACACCTACGCTCGGTCCGCCAGAGAAAGCAGGATCTCCCAGTGGCCACACATTTTAATTCCACGTCCCATTCCCATTCTGATATGTCTATCCATGGCCTCCTCTATTGTCAAAATGAATCCAAACTCAGGTTGGAGGAACAACACCTTATATACCGGCTGGGTAGCCTCCAACCTGATGGCATAAACATTGACTTCTCTAACTTCCGTTAATGCCCCTCGTCCCCTTCTTACCCCATCCCTGACATATTTAGTTGTTTGCCTGTTCTCCATCTCCCTCTGGTGCTCCCCCCCTTCCTCCCCTTCTTTCTCCTGAGGCCTCCCGTCCCATGATCCTTTCCCTTCTCCAGCTCTGTATCACTTTCGCCAATCACCTTTCCAGCTCTTAGCTCCATCCCACCCCCTCCAGTCTTCTCCTATCATTTTGCATTTCCCCCTCCCCCCACTACTTTCAAATCTCTTACTATCTTTCCTTTCGGTTAGTCCTGACGAAGGGTCTCGGCCCAAAACGTCGACAGTGCTTCTCCCTATAGCTGCTGCCTGGCCTGCTGTGTTGTTTTTTGAATTTCCAGCATCTGCAGATTTCCTCATGTTTGAACCATTGCTATGAGGTACTTTTTGCCCCCTATTAAGTTACTTTGGCAGGTGGGGCTCATCAGCCCTCCTAAGAGTGGGAAAATTCTGATTTTAAACCGCAAGGCTTGCGGCCATCCCCACCCATGGTAAAGGCTTTGGGAGTAAACCACAAGGAGGGTATCCGGAACCAGGGTCGCTAAGGCAGTTTGATGTTGTTTACAATTTCACTCTGGCAACCTCTGCAATGACACTGGAGCCAAGCTGTATCAGTGCTTGCCCTTCCCTTTGACCACATCAGTGACGTGGAGAGGGGTAACCCGCTGCATGGGCAACAGCTATTTCTTCAAATCTTCCCGCCTAGGTTTGCACCCTGGAGAGGACAGTTCACCAGAGTTGCAAACCCACAATCCTCTGGGATTGGCGGCAGCCTACTACTAGGTGTAGGGTTGGATGCTTGAGGTTTTCATGTTCTATGACTCTATGATTCTCCAGGAATCCTTTAGACTGGAAGCCAGTTTAAACAGCTTCTGAAGTTTATAGTCATTCCATTTCGATATTCATCTAGCATTAACTAACATCTTCCCCATACAGAGACCCTTGCTCTAGTTGCCTGTGCCAGTGCTGGAATTTCTGGGAATGTATTCGCTAGTCTCTTGGCCAAGAAATATCAACCAACAAAAAAATTACTCTTCCTGTTCTAATCATCAATCTCTTTTCAGAGCGGTAAAGCAAGGGATCAGTTTGCAGTCTGTGATTGATCAACTCAATGGAAATGGCTGCAATGCTAGAACAGCTGTGAATAGACAAAGAACACAATTGCCATTTACTGACAGGAAAACTACAATGGTACCCCCAGTGGATTCAAAGTGCAATGAGTATAAATCCCACAACATCAATCTCTTCATAAGGTACAATCATGGAATGGAGCCAGAAGTTGGTATTTTTTTCAGATTGTGAAAAGTGTATGCTTCATATATTTAAGTTTTTTTCTGCTAGTTTTACTTCTCTTTTGTTTGACACTAAAAATAGGATTCTGAGCACGAAGGGAGCAAATTTAAAAAAAAGAAAATGTTGGAAATGTTTAAGGGCAGATGAGATTACCTCATACTATTGGACACAGGCATCCATTGGTTGAGAGAGTGGAACCGTCCCAGTGCAGTGGCTTTTCCACTTTAAAAACTCTCCTGCACAGGTTTCCTGTCATAGTCAAATGTGATGGACAACAACATTACAACAGAGAAATCTGACAGCCCTTACTGTTAACTCAACATGTTACTGATTTTAACCTAGAAAGAAGAAAATGACAAATAATAATTTTACACCATCCTGTAGGATTCAGGGAGTTTGAAAGTTATGAAAGAAATGTGCAGTCTGTGTAAAATTGGTTGTTTATTTCCAGTTGTTGTTCATTAAAAAAATGTGCTATAAGATTAACTGCATGCCTGGACTGCAACAATTTTAGCAAAAATTCCCTAGACAATCCATGATGGGCCCTTCAAAAAACTTCACACGTGTTGAGATCTTTCTGGCTAACTCCTTACAATCTATTATGGATCTTGTTAGAAACAAGGTTCCCATGCATCACATTTTTTTTTACAAAGGTATCAAGAATAGTGTGCTGGAAAATTAAAAAAGGCAACGACATCTGGTGTGTTGAGTTTCATCCTGATTGTGCCTTGAGCACGTAGTTAGAAGTTAGCCTTGGCAAACTGTTTCAAATAAAAAGGCAGAATGGCAATATAGATTCAGACAGATAGCACAGGAAATCTCAGCAAATATCTGTCTTCAAACAATTTGTAGGAGAAATAACGTGGAAATAGAAGGTAAGGACAAGCATGCTTGGAATGAGGATGCATGTGAATACACACTGCCAATCCCATTTGTAGATCATGTAACACACTGACAAACATACCATCCACATCACATTTAACAAAATGGTAGAAGAGCCACTAAACTATTTTGACCAAGTCTATCACAGATTCCAAGAAGTTACAAGATTGGAACTTGTCATGAGAGAACAGATTTTAGATGAGCAGCAATTGTTCAAAACAAAATTGTGTTAAGCAGTGCAGTCTCGGGTTTTCTGTTACAAATTATGTTTACTTGTAGAGTGACTGATGAGCCCATTAAGACCAGTTTACGAATCAAGTTTGTTTAAACATTTGAGGTTATATGCAAAACAGCTGTGTCAATGGATATAATTTTTAAGAATCCAAAGGAAATTCACCCAGCTCAAAATGTTCAATTCACGTAAATGCAGAACACAGACTAAAGGCAGGAGCGATGGTGGGAATGCTGGTGGTGGTTGGGTCACGTGGCCAGGTCACAAGACCATGAATGGCATAAAAAGACTCTGTTGGGAAGCTTTGCCAATGGTACAACAGGAATCATTCAGCACAGATACATCATTTCAGAGCAGCAGTATGTTTTGTTGTTAAAAGTAAGGCACAAGGACAGTACATGTTGAGCTAAACAGTTAAAGTAATGACAACAGTGTCGCAGTGGAAGGGAAGCCATTATAGTAGCAAACTGCATAATAGAGATTTACACAATATGGAGAAGGATCAATGATGTGAGGAGCATTGTATGAATGCTTCTAACCTTCCAGTCTCGCAGATGGTCACATCTGTGCCAGGTGCACTGAGATGCAGCTCCTGAGAGACCATGTTAGGGATCAGGAGCTGCGGCTTGATGACCTACAGCTTATTAGGGAAAGTGGGCAGGAGATAGAGAGGAGTTACAGGGAGTTAGTCACCCTGAGGCTGCAGGAGTTAGACAAGTGAGTGACTGTCAGGGAAGGGATGGGAAGAGCTCAGATAGTAGAGAGCACCCCTCTGGCCATCCCACTCAGTAATGGTTATCTCATTTTGGATGCTGTTGAGGGGGATGACCTGACAGAGGACGACCACAGCGACTGGGTCTCTGGCACTGAGCCTGGCTCCATTGTACAGAAGGGAGAGAGGAAGATGAGGAACACAGTAGTCATAGGGGATTCCATCGTGAGGAGAACAGACAGGAGGCTCTGTCAGCCTGATAGAGATACCTGCATGGTGTGTTGTCTCCCAGGTGACAGGGTATGGGATGCCTTGGATCGGGTGCAGAATATTCTGAAGGAAGGGGGTGAACAGCCAGAAGGCTTGGTACATGTTGGTACCAATAACGTAAGTAGAAAAAGGGAGGAGGTCCTGAAGAGAGAATTCAGGGAGTTGGGAAGGAAGCTGAACAGCAGGATCTCCAGGGTAGTAATCTTGGGATTGCTGCTGGTGCCACGTGCTAGTGATCACAAGAATAGCATGATCAGGCATATTAATACGTGGCTGAGAGACTGGTGTAGGGGTCAGGTCTTTGGGCTCCTGGATCACTGGGACATTTTCTGTGGGAGGTACGACCTGTACAAAAAGGACAGGTTACACCTGAACCCAAAAGGGTCCAATATCCAAGCAGGTATGTTTAATAGAGTTGTTAGGGAGGGTTTAAACTAATTTGGCAGGGGGATGGGAACCAAAGTGATAAGGCCGATGAAGGGGAAAACAGAAATAAATCAAAGATAGTGTGCAACAGAGATTATGGAAAGGACAGGCAGGAGATGAGGCATAATCACAGCCAGTGGGATGAGTTACAGGGTAATAGAGGCATGGTGCAGTTAAAACAGAAAGCAACAAATACTGGACTGAAAGTATTGTACTTGAATGCACACAGCATAAGAAATAAAATGGACAATAGACAATAGACAATAGGTGCAGAAGTAGACCATTCGGCCCTTCGAGCCTGCACCGCCATTTTGAGATCATGGCTGATCATCTACTATCAATACCCGGTTCCTGCCTTGTCCCTATATCCCTTGATTCCCCTATCCATAAGATACCTATCTAGCTCTTTCTTAAAAGCATCCAGAGAATTGGCCTCCACTGCCTTCCGAGGCAGTGTATTCCAGACCCCCACAACTCTCTGGGAGAAGAAGTTTTTCCTTAACTCTGTCCTAAATGACCAACCCCTTATTCTCAAACCATGCCCTCTGGTACTGGACTCTCCCAGCATCTGGAACATATTTCCTGCCTCTATCTTGTCCAATCCCTTAATAATCTTATATGTTGCAATCAGATCCCCTCTCAATCTCCTTAATTCCAGCATGTACAAGCCCAGTCTCTCTAACCTCTCTGTGTAAGACAGTCCCGGACATCCCAGGAATTAACCTTGTGAATCTACGCTGCACTTCCTTTACAGCCAGGATGTCCTTCCTTAACCCTGGAGACCAAAACTGTACACAATACTCCAGGTGTGGTCTCACCAGGGCCCTGTACAAATGCAAGAGGATTTCCTTGCTCTTGTACTCAATTCCCTTTGTAATAAAGGCCAACATTCCATTAGCCTTCTTCACTGCCTGCTGCACTTGCTCATTCACCTTCAGTGACTGATGAACAAGGACTCCTAGATCTCTTTGTATTTCTCCCTTACCTAACTTTACACCATTCAGATAATAATCTGTCTTCTTGTTCTTACTCCCAAAGTGGATAACCTTGAAATTCAGCTACAGATTGGCAAGTATGACATTGTGGCTGTCTCTGAAACTTGGCTACCATTGGGAGTTGAATGTCGAAGGATATACGGTGTATTGGAAAGATAGGTTAGTAGGCAGAGGGGGTGGTGTGGCCCTGTGTATAAGAAATAATATTAAATCATTAGAAAGACATGACATAGGATCACAAGATGAAGAGTCTCTATGGGTTGAGTTAAGAAATGGCAAAGGTAAAAGGACCCTAATGGCAGTTGTTTACAGGCCTCCAAACAGCAGTTGGGATGTGGATTACAAATTACTGCAGGAGATAGAAAAGGCGTGTCAGAAGGGCATTGTCATGATAATTGTTGTGGATTTTAACATGAAAGTGATTGAGAAAACCAAGTCAGTACTGAACCTCAAGAGAGAGGATTTGTAGAATGGCTAAGGGATGGCTTTTTAGAACAGCTTGTTGTTGGGCCCACTACAGGATCGGCTGTGCTGGATTGGGTGTTGTACAATGATCCAGAGGTGATAAGAGAGCTTAAGGTTAAGGAAACCTTAGGGAACAGTGATCACAATATGATCAAGTTCACTTTGAAATTTGAGAAGGAGAATCTAAATTCCAATGAGTCTGTATTTCAGTGGAATAAAGGAAATTACAATGGCATGAGAGGGGAACTGGCCAAGGTTGACTGGAAAGAGACACCAGCAGGAAGGACAGCAGAGCAGCAATGGCTGGAGTTTCTGTGAAAATTAAGGGAAGTGCAGGACAGATATATTCCAAGTACGAAATTTTCAAATGGAAGAAGGACACTACCGTGGCTGACAAATGAAGTCAGAGCCAAAATAGAAGCAAAAGAGAGGGCATACAAGAAAGCCAAAGCTAGTGGAAGCTAGAGGATTGGGAAGCTTTTAAAAACTTGCAGAAGGAAACTAAGAAGGTCATTGGTAAGGAAATGATGAATTATGAAAAGAAGCTGGCGACTAATATCAAAGAAGATACTAAAAGCTTTTTTAAGTATATAAAGGGTAAAAAAGAGTTGAGGGTAGATATAGGACCAATAGAAAATGACGTTGGAGATATTGTATTGAGAGACACAGAGATGACAGAAGAATGCGCATTTTGCATCCGTCTTCACAGTGGAAGACATCTGCAGTATACCAGACATTCAAGAATGTCAGGGAAGTGAAGTATGTGCAGTGAAAATTATGACTGAGAAGGTGCTGAGGAAGCTTAATGGTCTGAGGGTGGATAAATCTCCTGGACCTGATGGAATGCACCCTCAGGTTCTGATGCGGAGGCATTAGCAATGATCTTTCAAGAATCAATAGATTCTGGCATTGTATCAGATGACTGGAAAATTGCAAATGTTACTCTGCTATTTAAGAAGTGTGGGAGGCAGCAGAAAGTAAACTAAAGAACCATTAGCCTGATATCAGTGGTTGGGAAGTTGTTGGAATCAATTGTTAGGGATGAAATTACAGAATACCTAGAGGCACATGACAAGATAAGCAAAAGCCAGCATGGTTTCCTGAAAGGAAAATCCTGCCTGACTAACCTACTGCAATTTTTTGAGGAAATTACAAACAGGGTAGACAAAGGAGATGCAGTAGATGTGGTGTACTTGGATTTTCAGAAGGCCTTTAACAAGATGCCACACATGAGGCTGCTTAGCAAGATAAGAGCCCATAGAATTACACAGGAGTTACTAGGATGGCTGGAACATTGGCTAATCGGCAGAGAACAGTGAGTGGGAATAAAGGGATCCTATTCAGGCTGGCTGCAGATTACCAGTGGAGTTCCACAGGGTTGGTGTTGGGTCCGCTGCTTTTTACAATGTATGACAATGGGATTAATGGATTTCTGGCTAAATTTGCCAATGATACCAAGATAGGTGGAGGAGCAGGTAGTGTTGAGGAAACAGAGAGTCTGCAGAGAAACTTAGATAGTTTAAGGGAGTGGGTAAAGAAGTGGCAAATGAAATACAACGTTGGAAAGTGTATGGTCATGCACTTTAGTGGAAGAAATAAATGGGCAGACTATTATTTAGATGGGGAGAGAATTCAGAATGTAGAGATGCAAATGGAATTGGGAGTCCTTGTGCAGGATACCCTAAAGGTTAACCTCCAGGTTGAGTCAGTGGTGAAGAAGGCGAGTACAACGTTAGCATTCATTTCTAGAGGTATAAAATATAAGAACAGGGATGTGATGTTGAGGCTCTATAAGGCACTTGTGAGACCACACTTGGGGTATTGAGTGCAGTTTTGGTCTCCTTAATTTAGAAAGGATATACTAACATTGGAGAGGGTTTAGAGAAGATTCACGAGAATGACTCCAGGAATGAAAGGGTTACCGTATGAGAAATGTCTGGCAGCTTTTGGGCTGTATTCCCTGGAGTTCAGGAGAATGAGGGCGAATCTCATAGAAACTTTCCAAATGTCAAAAGGCCTGAACAGATTAGATATGGCAAAGATATTTCCCATAGTAGGGAGTCTAGGACAAGAGGGTACAAATTCAGGGTTGAAAGGACATCCATTTAGAACAGAGATGCTGAGAAATTACTTTAATCAGAGGGTGATAAATCTGTGGAATTTCTTGCCACAAGAGGTTTTGAGGCCAAGTCATTGGGTGCATTTAAAGCAGAGATAGATAAGTTCTTGATTAGCCAGGGCATCAAAGGGTATGGGGAGAAGGCGGGGGAGTGGGGATGACTGGAAGAATTGGATCAGCCCATGATTGAATGGCGGAGCAGACTTGATGGGCCAAATGGCCAACTTCTGCTCCTATATCTTATGGTCTTATGGCCCAATGGTATTCGAAATAAAGAGTGAATTTGAAATTAAAATTTAACAATTAAGACATTGAATTGAAGTGTGACACTATCTGCTTCATCATGGAAACCAAATACAAAATAGATTTATTGTACTGAGAAGGAAGGGGGAAAATATCAGAATAAAAAGGAGGGGGGAGGGGAAAGAAGCCAGCTGGAAGATGATAGGTGAAGCCAGGTGGCTGAGAAAGGTCACGAGCTAGAGAAGAAAGAAACTGATAGGAGACGAGAGTGGACCACAGGAGAAAAGGAAGGAGGAGGGGACCCGGGGGAAGTAATAGGGAGATGTGAAGAAGTGAAAGGTCAGAGTGGGAGATAGAGGAAAATCCTCTATTAGAAACATCCTTTCCAAGTCCACTCTGTCTAGGACTTCTGTCTAGATTTCAATGAGATCCTTCCTCATTCTTCTAAATTTGAGTAATTTCAGGGCCAGATCCAACAAATCTTCGTCATACATAAACCCTTTCCTTCCCAGGATGATTGTCGTAAAGCTGCTCTGGACTCTCTCCAGTACCTTAGATACGGGGCCCATAACTTGCTCACAATGGTTGTTGCAAGGAGAGTGCACTTCTCTCCACAAAACTGTTAGTTTGTCTTCTTTTGCACATTGATTTTGCGTCAATCTTTGTTTGTTTATGTAACTCTTTCATAAATTCTATTGTACTTCTTTTTTAACCCATGAATGCCTGCAAGAAACTGAATCTTATGATAGTAAATTGGAACATATGCATACTTCGATAATAAATTTACTTTGAACTTTAAATGGATGGACTGTTCAGACATGCAAGAATCATTACCTGTGCTGCTATTTTATAAAACAGCAGCAGATGTAGATAAACCAAAGGAACTGAAGAGTAGCATTATGGAAGAAATACTGCATATGCAGCTATAGCAATGTGCATGCATTGGTTACTCTACCAAGCCACCTGCTGCAACTTCCTATCTCCTCATCTCAATTCCTGCATTTCACATCTCCAGTACTGTGCCTCCCTGACTCTGCAACCCTTTGGATCCTGTGAATGGAAGGTAGAGTGCAAACTCTGTGTTCTGCTTCATTTTATTTTTTGGGATATTAATAGTGTGAGTAATATTTTGTTCATGGAATAATACAAGTTTGTTAGTAATATCTGATTCAATTTTTTTATCATGTTGGTCAGAAATTATATCAACAGGTTTTAAGGGGCTGATTGCTTCATGTGCGTATGGTATAATTCCTGGTATGGGTGTTATAAGACACTCCCAACCACACCAGCTTCCAGGATTTAGACACTGTAACTCTCCAGGGTATGGATAGCTGGTGCGCCCCCTTTAATGGGTTCAGGATGGTCCCACTAATTGGCAACCATGTTTTGGGAGCCAAGAATTGAGTATTTAAAGAGCACCTGAAGTGAGGTTTAGTGCTCAATCGTAAGCCTACAAGTGATATTGTCTTGTGTTTTTTAGTGTTCGGTTCTTGATCCAGTTTGATAACCGTGTCTCCATCCTTGCTTCGGATACTCCAGTATTTGGCACCAAACCATCCTCGCCAAGGACGCTCCTTTACAGTGCCAACATGGATCCTGTGGGGTATCAAAGTCTCTCGGCTGCCATGGCCAGCCACAGGAAGAAGATTTCCAGACAGAATCTGGAAATATACAAGCTCCAGGCTACCAAATGCCAGCTATCGCAAAGAGTCACTCGGGTGAGGCTGTCGGACGCTCTGTGGACTCAGTATATCTTCCAACCCCGGAGAGATTCAATGAAAACCCAGGCTTTTTCAGTGGCTTCCTCATTCAATGCTCATTGGTGTCCAAACTCCAGCTGTCCTGGTTCCCTTCGGAGCGTGAAATGTTGGCCTTCATTATCTCTCTCCTGTCCAGGAGAGTCCTCGCCTGGACCACTGCGCATTGGGAACAAAGGTCACGGTTTGAGAGGAATTCATGGCCACCATGAAAAAGGTATTTTATCATCCTGTGAGTGCAAACAGAACCTTGGACGTTCTGAGGAAGCTGCATCAGGGAAGTTGGTCAGTGGCCAACCGTGCTGTTGAGGTCAGAACATTGGCACAAGTGAACGGTTGGAACAGGGAAGCCTTGACCACTCCGTACCACCACAGACTCTGGGATGAACTACAGGTTGCCCTCGCCTTGGGAGAAACTACAGGGGGCTTAGAGGTCCTCATTGACTAGACCATCCGCCTTGATAGTCATCTGTCAAGGGACTACCTTAGGAGGCCAAAGAGGGCTCAGCCTCGATCCATTGCATTTCCACTCCTCCCCCCGATCTCGGACCGTGACCAACCTGTCTCCTGCTCAAGAGGCAAGTCCATGCAGATTGGTTACAGAGCCTCTCTGCCAATGAGAGATCTCATCATCAAAATCAAGGCTGATGCTATTACTGCGGGGAAGTAAGTCACCTGCGGGCCGAATGTCCAAAGCTACAGCCACCTAGAGAACTGCTAAGACTGGCAGTATCAGGAGGACTGTGACAGTAGCAGTCACTACTTCCAAAGGGTGTGGTTTTGTGCTAAAGGTGGAGTTCACCTGAGGTGAGAACTTGAGGCAAGTGAAGGCTTTTGTGGACTCTGGGTAATCTTCCAGACTCAGGAACCACTCAACAGCTCAACGTACCACTGCAAGCTTTGAGCCAGTCAATGCTCACAACTGTCTTGGACGGTCACCCGCTAGGCTTCAGGCAGATCCAGAAATACTGTGGAGGACAGAGGTTTCTATATTAGTGACTCCCCACTCATATCCCTGATCCTCGGGAAACAGCATAATCCATCCATCGACTGGAGGGAGGGAGAATCATTGCTTGGTCCAGTCATTGTAAGAAGGTATGTTTGGAACATGGTGTTCCGACACACAGACCCTCCTGACACCAATGACCAGCAAGGGGACAGACTTCAGTGCAAGATAACCCGAAGACTAAGGGATCCAGGCGCCAGGTCCTGACTGAAGGGAAGACTCCCAAATGCAGACCTTTGGACCCTGTTCCCGGGGAGCGCAAGGACCATCTGTAACACCTCATTGACATCACCTGAGGATATGACGAAGTCAAGTGAACCTAAAGAGGAGACTCAGAGGTCAGTTGAACTATCCCTGGCACCTAAGAAGCCTCAGGAGCCATCCTTGAAGGAGGGTTCAGTAGAACTTACAACACCCAGGCTGGTCAAAGTTCCTTCCATATACAAGTACTTGGAAGAGATCTTCAGCAAGGGAAAATCCTCGAGGGGGGCGTCACGTGATGACGTAGGATCGAGACGTTGGGAATCCAGCTCCCTCGTAAAAAGTAATGAAATAGGGTTTAAATGAAGAAGAGTTAACAAACATCTACTAGAAACTATTTATAAGTAACTCAGGATTATCTTTTGATATGGCTCCTAAACCGAAACAGAAGAAAGCTACTACTTCAAAGACTGCGCAAATCGGCGGGGAAAAAGGCCTAACCGTATCGGCGAAGCCTCGGACTCAAGTTGGATCTCCTCCCGGCAAAGTGCATGGCACTTCTGATGATGCGGAACAGGAAGTTGCAGCAATGTCGGCAGTCTCTAAGAAGAAACGGCAAGAACAACGCATGCGCGAAGAAACAAGTATGCATGAACAGATATTAACAAAACTACAAATCCCAACTACGGCTGGAAGTGAAACTGCAAGTGAATCGGAAGTGGAGTCAGACTCTTTGGGAAATTCAGAGGAAGAAGAAGAGGAAAAGAAGGAGGAGATTAAAGGAGACATAAAAGATAACCTGATATATATTATGAATGAATTAAAAGCTATAAGAAGGATGCAGAATACACTTGATAATGTGGTGGAAAAACAAAAGAAGATGGATAATAAAGTTAAAGAGATGGAAGTAAAAGTGGAAGAAAATACTGAAAGAATAGATAAGATAGAAGACAATAATCTTGCCTGGACAATAGAAAGAAAACAGATGTTGGAAAAAATAGATGCGCTTGAAAACTCAAGTAGACAAAATAATATCAAAATTGTTGGTCTTATGGAAGGTACAGAGAGAGAAAATCCAATAAAATTTTTTCAAGAATGGATTCCGAAAATTTTGGAAATGAAAGAAGGAAGCCAAGTAATTGAAATCGAAAGAGCACACAGAGCTTTAAGACCAAGACCTCAACAAGATCAAAATCCAAGATCAATTTTGATAAAATGCTTAAGGTACCAAGATAAAGAAATGATCTTGAAGGCAACTACTCAAGGTGCAAAAAAGAGAAATGGGCCATTGATAATAGAAGGGAAAAGAGTTTTTTTTTAATTCAGACATAAGTTACGATCTTCTGAAGAGGTGGAAGGAATTTAATCCAGTGAAAAAATCTTTATGGGAAAAAGGCTATAAATTTTTATTGAGCTACCCAGCAAAATTGATAGTTTTCCTGGATAACGAAGAAAGAAGATTTTTCGTTGACTACCGGAAAGCGGAGAAATTCGTACAAGAATTACTTGATGTCCACAAAGAGAAGTAAAGAATTAAAGAAATGAAATGGACTAATGATGAAGACTGAAACAAGGTTGGACTTGACAGACATTTATATAAAAAAATAGTTGAGGAGTATTAATTGGGAGTAGAGACATTAATTATTTTCTTTTTTTTCTTCACTAATTTTTTTTTTGCAGGGGAGCTGGAGGAGCTCCTGATCGACGGCTGCGAGTTTCACATGTACAATCATGGCGATTGCCATGACCCATAAAATGGGGGGGGGGGGGGAGGTAATGTTGTGTTCTTTTTATTCGCAACATTAATGGGGGGGTACTTTTTTTTTCTTATTTATTAGTTATCTTTCTTCTGTTTTTCTTCTTTTTTGCCTGGATGGTTGGGGAGAGACTCATAGCAACATGGAGAATTTTAAAGAGTTCCCAAGGTATTATGAATGATTAATTTACTTAATTTTTTAAGTTTTAATGTTAATGGAATTAATGGACCTGTGAAAAGAAAAAGAGTTTTAACATATATTAAGAAAATGAAAGGAGATATAGCTTTTTTACAAGAAACACATTTAACAGAAACAGAACATAAGAAATGAAAGAGGGATTGGGTTGGAAATGTCATTGCAGCTTCATTTAATTCAAAATCGAGAGGAGTTGCAATTTTAGTTAATAAATCTTTACCAATTAAAATACAAAATGTAATAATTGATTCTGTGGGGAGATATGTGATTATACATTGTCAAATTTTTTCAGAATTATGGACTTTTATGAACATTTATGCACCAAATGAAAATGATGCAAAATTCACACAACAAGTTTTTTTGAACTTGGCTGATGCACATGATAAAGTATTAATAGGTGGAGATTTTAAATTTTGTTTAGATACAGTTTTGGATAGGTCAACTAAAGTTGCTACACAATCAAAAGTAATAAAACTAACTTTATCATTAATGAAAGACTTAAACCTGATTGATATATGGAGAAAAATTAATCCAAGAGAAAGAGATTATTCGTTTTATTCAAATAGACATAAAACTTACTCAAGGATTGATTTTTTATTATCAAAAAATATTCAAGATAGAGTGAAAAGTGTGGAATATAAAGCAAGAATGCTGTCAGATCATTCCCCCTTGATAATGACAATGATAATGATGGATAAGGAGGAATCGATTTATAGATGGAGATTTAATTCAATTTTATTAAAACGTCAAGATTTTTGTGATTTTATGAAAAAACAGATTCAATTTTTTTTGGATACAAATTTACATTCAGTTGAGGATAAAATTGTATTATGGGAAGCGATGAAAGCATATTTAAGGGGTCAGATTATAAGTTATACATCTAAAATTAAGAAGGAATACATGGCAGAAATAGATCAATTGGAAAAAGATATCATAAAGTTAGAAAAAGAATCTCGAAGATATATGACAGAAGAAAAATGAAGACAACTTGTTAATAAAAAAACTACAATATGATACACTCCAGACACATCGTACAGAAAAAGTAATTATGAGAACTAAACAGAAATATTATGAATTAGGTGAAAGATCACATAAAATTCTTGCTTGGCAGTTGAAAACAGAACAGGCTTCTAAAACAATAAATGCAATTAGAACAAGTGTAAATAAGGTTACTTATAAACCTTTAGAAATTAATGAAACTTTAAATTTTTTTTATACTGAACTATATCAATCAGAATCACAAAATAAGATTGCTGAGATAGATAAATTTTTATCACAAATAACCCTTCCAAAATTAAATTTGGAAGAACAGAAAGGATCAGATATGCCCTTTACATTAAAAGAGATTGAAGAAGCTTTAGGATCACTTCAGAGTAATAAATCCCCAGGAGAAGATGGTTTTCCTCCTGAATTTTATAAAAAATTTAAAGATTTATTAATTCCTCCTTTTATGGAATTAATATACCAAGTGGAAAGAATGCATGAACTCCCACAATCTTTTTTAACAGCGATCATAACTGTATTGCCAAAAAAAGATAGAGATCCTTTAAAACCAACATCATATAGGCCTATTTCTTTGTTGAATACAGATTATAAAATAATAGCAAAAATTTTATCTAAAAGAATATCTAAATATTTACCAAAATTAATACATATGGATCAAACAGGTTTTATTAAAAACAATCAATGGATAATATAACCCGGTTACTTAGTATAATTCATTTGGCACAAAAAAGGGAAGAAATGAGTGTGGCAGTTGCTTTGGATGCAGAAAAAGCATTTGATAGATTGGAATGGGATTTTTTATTTAAGGTATTGGAAAAATACGAGTTAGGAAAATCTTTTATACAATAGATTAAAACCTTAAATACTAATCCTCAAGCTAAAGTAGTTACAAATGGCCAGATTTCAACACCATTTTGCTTAACGAGGTCAACTAGACAAGGCTGCCCATTATCACCTGCTTTATTTGTATTGGCAATAGAACCATTAGCTGAATTAATTAGAACAGATTCAGACATTGGGGGCTTTAGAGTTAATCAAGAAGAATATAAGATTAATTTATTTGCTGATGATGTTTTGATTTATTTAACAAACCCATTGCAATCTTTGCAAAGATTATCTTTTAGATTGGAAGAATATGGGAAAGTATCAGGGTATAAAGTAAATTGGGATAAAAGTGAAATTTTACCCCTTACCAAAGGAAATTATAATCAATGTCGATTAGTAACTCAATTTCGATGGTCAATAAATGGGATAAAATATTTAGGTATTAGAGTTGATAATGATGTTAAAAATTTATATAAACAAAATTATTTGCCATTATTAAAAAAAAAGAGGATCTTGATAAATGGATGATGTTACCAATAACATTAATAGGTAGAGTTAATGCTGTAAAAATGAATATATTTCCTAGATTGCAATATTTATTCCAAACTTTACCAATACAATTACCTCAGAAGTTTTTTAAAGAACAGAATAAATATGTAAGGAAATTTCTTTGGAAAGGAAAGATGTCAAGAATATCATTGTAAAAATTGACATGTAAATTTGATTTAGGAGGGTTACAACTTCCAAATTTTAAGAATTATTATAAAGCAAATCAACTTAGATTTATTGCGTCTTTTTTTGATGAAGAAAAACCGGCATGGATTAGAATAGAATTAGATAAGATAGGAGAAAACATACCAGAAGATTTTGTAATCTCCTATATTAAGACACTTGATTGATTTATGGAATAAGGTAAATATGGACGATGAGATAAAGAAATCTTTATTAGCAAAAAGAACTTTAATTCAAAATAGACTTATTCCTTTTACAATGGATAATAAACTTTTACATAATTGGTTCCAAAAAGGGATTAAATATATAGGTGATTGTTTTGAAGGAGGTATATTGATGTCGTTTGATCAATTAAAAAATAAATATAAAATATCAAATAACTTTTCTGTTATTTTCAATTAAAGGCTTATTTACGAGAAAAGCTGGGACAAACAATGTTGATGCCAAAACCTAGTGAAATAGAAATATTAATTCAAATTTGATTCAAAAACAGACAATTAAATCAGGAATTCATAAATCAAGACAAAAATGGGAATCTGATTTGAATGTTAAAATTGATGGGAAAAACTGGTCAAGATTATGTTCTGAAAGTATGAGAAATACAATAAATGTTCGACTTAGATTAATACAATATAATTTTTTACATCAATTATATATAACACCACAGAAAATAAATAGATTAAATTCAAATATGTCTGACCAATGTTTTCGATGTAATCAAGAAATTGGTACTTTTTTTACATTCTACTTGGTCTTGTTATAAAATTCAACCATTTTGGATAAATCTAGACTTTTATTGGAACAAATTACTGGAGTACAACTCCCACATAGTCCAGTATTATTTTTATTAGGAGACATTGAAGGAACAATACCGAAACTTAAATTGAATAAGTATCAGAAAAAATTTATAAAAATCTGATTTATCTTTAACTATGGATTGTTGGAATAATGAAATACATAGTTGTATTCCACTTGAAAAAATTACATACAATCTAAGAATTGAATATGATATATTTCTGAAAATTTGGCTCCCATGCTTACAAAAGATAGGATTAAATACATAGGTCCTTTGAAGATAAAATTATAAAGTAATTGGGGAAAGTAAAAATAAATATTAAAATTATTTTGAACTCCATGGAGCATGTGGGGATCCTCCGATATCCAGGCAATCTTTCTCTTCTTTTTTTTCTTTCTTTAGATAAGGGTTAAGGGGGGAGGGTTAATATTATTTTTCTCACTATTTCATCATCACATTTATTCTTTGTAATTTTCTAAAATTTAATAAATAAATAAAAAGAAATTTAAAAAGGGAAACTCCTCGACTCTTCCACAGCATCGACCCTGCAACTGTGCTATAAATCTTCTGCTGGTACTTGTCCTCTGCCTGGTGGATTATACCCGCTCTCGGGTCCAGAGAGAAGCGCAGTGGAAGAATGTATAAAGGAAACCCTTGCTACGGGATCCATTCAGCTCTTCACCCCACCAGCTTTGTACAAAAAAAGGATGGGAGCCTGCAGCCATGTATTAATAATAAAGGGTTATACCACATAACAGTCAAGAATCATTACCGCTTTTCACTCATGAATACTGTCTTTGAGATTCTCCAAGGGGCAAGTATATTCACTAAGCTAGACCTACCTAAAATCTGGTCTGTAAAAGGGAAGGCGAAGAGCAGAAGACTGCATTCAATACACTGACAGGGCACTAAGACTACCTGGTTATGCCCTTCAGCCTTGCGAATGCTTCAGCAGTTTTCCCGGCGTTTATAAACGACATGCTCTAAGATGCTCTCTATAAGTATGCCTTAGTCTACTTGGAAGATATCCTAATCTTCTCTAAGTCCATGGAGGAGCACATTGCTCACATCAGGGACATTTTAAAGAGGGTTCTAGATCGTGGACTTTGTCAAGTTGGAGAGGTCCGAATTTCACGTGACCACTACTTCATTTTTAGGGTTCATCATCTCCAATGGCAATCTCAAGATGGACTCTACGAAGACCCAGGCAGTCAGAGATTGCCCACAGCCATCCAGTGTCAAACAAGTCCAACGATTCCTGGGGTTTGCAAACTTTTAGTGGAAATTCGTCAGGAACTTCAGACTGGTAACACCTCCACTGATGATGCAAACTGAGAAATTCACAGGCCCTTTTGACTGGACTTCTGAAGCGGAGGCTGCTTGTGCAGAGCTGAAATAGCAGTTCACATCAGCTTCCATGTTGGTTTCTCCTAGCCCAGATTGTCCCTTCATCGAGGAGGTGATGCCTCAGACACCAGTTTGGTCTCAATGGTCACTTTCGGATGGTAAACTGCACCCATGCACATTCTTCCCCAGGTGTCTATACCTGACAGAGAGAAAGTATGGACATTGGGAATCAGGAGCTTCTTGTGGTTAGGTTAGCTTTGGAGGAATGGCATCACTGGCAAGAGGGGGCCAAGAACCCTTTTATCACTTGGACAAAGCACAAGAACCTGGCTTATATTGAGGAGGCCAAGATGCTGAATTCCAGGCAGGCCAGATGGTTTTTATTCTTTACCTGTTGTAATTTCATCCTGACCTATCAAATGGGGTCAAAGAACCAGAAGTCAGATGCCCTGTCCTGTCAGGTTGATAAACTGGAATGAGAGGAGCAGCCTACTACCATTTTGCTCCAAGCCAAAGTGGACGTGCCAATTCATTGTGGAATTGACGCTCTTGTTCGCAAGGCCAAGATCAAGGGGAGATTCCTAAGAACAGTCCTTCAGGTCGGCTGTTTGTTCCAAGTTCTGTCTGGTCCCAGATATTCCAATGGGGACATTCATTGAGAATGACTGCTCACCCAGGGATTGCCCAGACCCTTGAATTTATCAAGAGTAGTTATTGGTGGTCTGGAATGACAAAAGAGGTGCAGCAGTATATGCAGGTATGCAAGGTATGTGCCCAGAATAAGGAAACCCTGTACCTGACCCTACCTGTTCCAGAAAGACCATGGACTTTGTCATGGGTATTCAGCCATCCAAGGGGAAGACTGTCTTCTTGGTAATTGTTGATTGGTTTTCAAAAGCCTGCAAGCCTATTGCCTTGGAGAAGCTACCATCTGTGGCTGAAATGGTCCTGGACCAGATCTTCAGGATCCATGGATTCCCGGTGGACATTGTCTCAGATCGTGGTCCACAATTTGCATCACATTTCTGGAAGGCATTCTGTAAGTGGATTGGGGCAGGAGCAAGCTTTTCCTTTTGGTTTCACCAGCAGTCCAACGGCCAGACGGTGCAGACCAATGAAGATTTAGAATGTACCCTAAGGTGCCAAGCCTCAGAAAGACCTGATGAGTGGTATGACCATTTGATGTCAGCAGAAGTCACCCAAAACCTTGCAGCTTTTGGCGCACAGGATGTCTCTGTTCGAGTGCCAGTTTGGTTATCCTCCTCCTCTCTTTCCGGAACAGGAGGCCGATGCCAGACTCCCTGTGGTCAAAGATCTCATCCAATGCTGCAAGCAAAAATGGAGCAGGGCAAGAGAGATATTGCTGGCCTCTACCCAGAAGGTGGAAACCAAGGCGAAAGAGAAGATAGCTAGCCACTTTACAGCCTGGGCAATAGGTCTGGCTGTCCACTCATGATTTGCCTCTCTGAGTAGAGTCTAGAAAGTTAGCACCCAAGTTTAGTGGACCCTTCAAAGTCCCGAGGAAAGTAACCTCAGTGGCTTACACCTTGCAGCTCCCCAAGACCCTAAAGATCAATCCCACCCGGCACATCTCTAAACGAAAACCTGCCTGCACCAGCCCCTTAGCCCCGCCACCATCAGCCCCATCGCCACCAAGGTTTATTGATGGAGAACAGGTTTTCACGGTGAGATGACTTCTAACTCACGTATTTTTCAAGGTGTTCGGCAATACCTCATGGACTGGGAAGGATTCAGACCTGAGGAGAGGTGCTGGGTGCCTGAAAGAGACATCTTGGATCCAGTTCTCATCCACGACACCGTCACCGCCTCTCTGAGCAGCCAGGGCTGTTAGGAGTTGGCTGCAGAGGATGGGATCCTGTTATGAGATGTTCCCAACCATGCCAGCTTCTAACGCTCCAGAGTATGGCTAGCTGGTGTGCCCCTTTAAGGTTCAGGACAGCCCCGCTAATTGGCAATCATGTTTTGGGCTCCAAGAATTGCATATTTAAAGAGCACCTGAAGTGAGATTTGGTGCCCAATCATAAACTTACTAGTGATATCATCTAATGTTTGTTTTGTGTTCAGTTCTCAATCCAGTTTCGTACCGTGTCTCAATCCTTGCTTCGGGTACGCCAACATTTTGATTCTATTCCCCTTGAAATAAATACCAACATTGCATTTGCCTTCTTTATCACAGACTCAACCTGTGAATTAACCTTCTGGGTGTTCACAAGGACTCCTATGTCCCTTCGCACCTCTGATGTTTGAATTTTCTCCCCATTTAGATTACAGTCTGCAGTACTGTTCTTTTTACCAAAATGCATTATCATATATTTCCCAACACCGTATTCCATCTGCCACATTTTTGCCCATTCTTCCAACTTGTCTAAGTCCTGCTGCAATTGCCATTCTTCCTCAGCACTACCTACCCCTCCACCTACCTTCGTATCATCTGCAAACTTTGCCACAAAGCCATCAATTCCATTATCTAAATCACTGACAAACTATGTGAAAAGTAGCGGTCCCAATACTGACCCCTGAGGAAAACCACTAGTCACCAGCAGCCAACCAGAAGAGGCCCCCTTTATTCCCACTCGCTGCCTCCTGCCTGTCAGCCATTCCTCTGTCCATGCCAGTATCTTTCCTGTAATGCATGGGATTTTATCTAGCCTCACGTGAGGCACCTTATCAAATGCCTTCTGAAAATCCAAGTAAATGATATCCACTGCCTCTATTGTGTCCACCCTGCTTGTTACTTCTTTGATGAATTTCAACAGATTTGTCAGGCAGGATTTTCCTTTACAGAAACCATGCTGACTTTGACTTAATTTATCATTAGTCTCCAAGTGCCCCAAAACTTCATCCTTTAATGGACTCCAACGGTTTCCCAGCCACTGAGATTAGGCTCACTGGCCTATAATTTCCTCTCTTTGTCTTCCTCCCTTCATAAAGTGTAGAATAACATCTGCAATTTTCCTGTCCTCTGGGACCATGTCAGAATCAAGTGATTCTTGAAAGATCATGACCAATGCATCTGTTATCTCTTCGGCAATCTCTTTCAGCATTCTGGGATGTAGTCCATCTGGTCCAGGTGACTTATCCACCTTAAGACCTTTGAGTTTGCCTAGCACCTTTTCCTTTGTAATAGCAATGGCACTCAGTCCTCCTCCCTGACACTCATGGACCTCTGGCATACAGCTAGTGTCTTTCACAGTAAAGACTGAAGCAAAATACTTATTAAGTTCATCTGTCATTTCTTTGTTTCCCCCGCCCCCCAATACTACCACACCAGTGTCATTGACTGGTGGTCCAATATCAACTTTCACCTCCCTTTTATTCTTTATATTACTGAAAAAAACTTTTGCTATCCTGCTTTATGTTATGGGTTAGTTTACCCTCCTATCTCATCTTTTCCCTTCTAATAGCATTTTTAGTTGCCCTTTGTTGGATTTTAAAAGCTTCCCAATCATCCAACTTCCTGCTCACTTTTGTTACATTATATGTCCTTTCCTTGGCTTTTATGCAGTCCTTAACTTTCCTTGCCAGCCACAGTTGCCTACCCCTCCCATTTGACAGCTTCTTTTTCTGTGGGACATGTCTATCCTGTACCTAGTAAACTACTCCCAGAAACTTCAACCACCTCTGTTCTGCCATCATCCCTGCTAGTATCCTTTTCCAATCTACCTGGGCAAGTTCCTCTCTCAGAACTCTGCAATTCCCTTTATTCCATTATGATTTATTCCCTCTCAATTACAGTATGAATTCAATCATTTTATAATCACTGCCTCCTAGGGGTTCCTTTACATTAAGCTCCCTAATAAGAACTAGGCTTTTACACAGCACACAACCTAAGAGCCTTTCCCTGAGTAGGCTTGAGCACAAGCTGCTCTAAAAAGCCATCTTGTAGGCATTCAACAAATTCCCTCTTGCGATCCGACACAAACCTGATTTTTCTAATTCCCGTGCATATTGAAGTTCCCCATTACAAATAAAATAAAATAAAAAGCAAAAAGTATTGAGAACATGAGATGAAGAGTCATTGAAAGTGAGTCCATAGGTTGAGGGAACATTTCAAAGATGGGCAAGTGAAGTTGAGTGAAGTTTGGTTTGAAAGCCTGATGGTTGAGGAATAATAACTCTTCCTGAACCTGGTGGTGTGAGTCCTGAGGCTCCTGTACTGTCTTCCTAATGGCAGCAGCAAGAAGAGAGCATGACCTGATGATGGATGCTGCTTTCCTGTGACAACATTTTGTTTAGATGTGCTCAGTGGTGGGGAGGGCTTTATCCGTGATGGACTGGGTCATATCCATTAATTTTTGTCATACTTTCCATTCAATGGCATTGGCATTTCCATAGCAGGCTGTGATGCAGCCAGTCAATTTACTCTCCACTACACATCATTGTTTAAGATTCATGTTGAATCTTCGCAAACTGCTACGGAAGCAGAGGTATTGCTATGCTTTCTTCTTAATTGCATTTACAGTACATGTTGAACTTGGGACAGGTCCTCTGAAATAATAATACTGAAGTATTTAAAGTTATTGACCCTCTCCACCTCTGATCCTCTGAGGAGGACTGGCTCATGGACTTCTGGTTTCCTCATCCTGAAAACAATAATTGGCTCCTTGGTCTTACTGTCGTACAGTAAGAGGTTGTTCTTATGGCACCACTCAGCCAAATTTTCAACCCCCATTCTATATTCTGATTCATCACCATCTTTGATTCAGCCTATGACAGTGGTGTTGTCAGCAAACTCGAATATGGTATTTAAGATGTTTTCAGCCTCACAAACGTCAGTGTAAAATGAGTAGAGCAGGGGGATAATCACGTTGCCTTGTGGTGCACCTGTGCTGATGGAGATTGTGGAGGAGATGTTGTTGCCAATCCAAAAACAGATATTGAGACCAAGGTCTTCAAGCTTATTGACTAGCTTTGAGGGGATGATGGTATTGAATGTTGAGCTGTCGTCAATAAAGAGCATCCTGATGTATTTATGTTTGCTGTCCAAATGTTCCAGGGTTGAGTGAAGAGCCAATGAGATGGCATCTGCTGTGGGCCTGATGCTCTGTAAAGCAAATTGGAGTGGATCAAAGTCACTTTTCAGGCAGGAGTTGATATGTTTCATCACCATCCTCTCAAAACACTTCATCACTGTGGATGTAAGTGCTACTGGATGACAGCCATTGAGGAAGGTTACATGTTCTTCCTAGGCACCGGAATAATGATGCAGGTAGGTGCCTCAGGCTGCTGAAGCGAGAGGTTAAAGATCTCAATAAACACTCCAGCCAGTTGATCAGCACAGATATTTAGTACTTGGCCAGGTACCCTGTCTGGGCCGGATGCCTTTTGTGAGTTCACCATGCTGAAGCTGCTCAGTCGCTGGCCTCAAAGACTGAAGTCACAGGATTATTGAGGGTTATGGCAGTTCATGAAGGTTTCTCCATGTCTTGATGGTCAAAATGAGCATAGAAGGCACTGAGCTCATCTGGAAGCCAACATTGTTGTTGCCTATGTCTCTTGATTTAACTTTATAAGATGTGACAGTATCCAAGCCCTGTCACAACTGTTGAGCATCCTTTGTTGATTCACGGTTAGTCTGGAATTGCCACTTCACCCATGAGATGACTTTCCAGAGATCATAGCTGGACCTCTTGTAACTTTCTTGGTCACCAAATTTGAATGCCTCTGACCTGACCCTTAGCATAATGCAGATTTAATGATTCATCCAGGGCTTTTAGTTGGGGAAGGGTGAATGATTTTGTGGGGACAGATAGATAGATAGATAGATAGATAGATAGATAGATAGATAGATAGATAGATAGATAGATAGATAGATAGATAGATAGATAGATAGATAGATAGATAGATAGATACTTTATTCATCCCCATGGGGAAATTCAACTTTTTTTTTTCCAATGTCCCATACACTTGTTGTAGCAAAACTAATTACATACAATACTTAACTCAGTAAAAAATATGATATGCATCTAAATCACTATCTCAAAAAGCATTAATAATAGCTTTTAAAAAGTTCTTAAGTCCTGGCGGTTGATTGGTAAAGCATAATGGCATTGGGGAGTATTGACCTCTTCATCCTGTCTGAGGAGCATTGCATCGATAGTAACCTGTCGCTGAAACTGCTTCTCTGTCTCTGGATGGTGCTATGTAGAGGATGTTCAGAGTTTTCCATAATTGACCGTAGCCTACTCAGCGCCCTTCGCTCAGCTACCGATGTTTGCCGTGGTCAGGAATGGACAGGAGGAGGAGTATAGGAAACTGATACAGGACTTTGTGATATGGTGCAACTCAAACTACCTGCGTCTCAATATCACCAAGACCAAGGAGATGGTGGTGGACTTTAAGAGATCTAGGCCTCATATGGAGCCAGTGATCATTAATGGAGAATGTGTGGAGCAGGTTAAGACCTACAAATATCTGGGAGTACAGTTAGACGAGAAGCTAGACTGGACTGCCAACACAGATGCCTTGTGCAGGAAGGCACAGAGTCGACTGTACTTCCTTAGAAGGTTGGCGTCATTCAATGTCTGTAGTGAGATGCTGAAGATGTTCTATAGGTCAGTTGTGGAGAGCGCCCTCTTCTTTGTGGTGGCGTGTTGGGGAGGAAGCATTAAGAAGAGGGACGCCTCACGTCTTAATAAGCTGGTAAGGAAGGCGGGCTCTGTCGTGGGCAACTGTTTTAATAAAGTCCATGGCAACCATGGTGTATTAATTCACTTCCATAGATGATACCATGAACACGACTCAATCCAGTGACTCGAAGCAATTCCAGTAGCCACTCCTCTGCCTTCTGTGACCAACTTTTTGTTGTCCTAATCCTTGAAGCCTTCCCTTTCAGCCTCTGCCTGTATGCAGATAGGAGAAGGACATCCAAGTGATCTGATTTACCAAAATATGGTCTGGGCATGGAACAGTAGGCATTCCTTATCTTAGTATAACAGTGGTCTAGTGCATTAGGACCTCTGATACTACAGGTTATATGCTGATGGTAATTGGACAGGGTTTTCTTCAAACAAGGTTGAAGTCCCTGACTATGATTTGAAATGCTTCAGGATGGACTGTTTCCTAGATGGAGATGGCATCATGCAATATCTCAAGTGTTTGATTATAGTCGGTCACTGGTGGTATGTAAACTATGGTCAGGATTATGGAGGAGAACTTCCTAGGTAAATAGAACTGATGGCATTTGACCATTAGGTATTAAGGTCATGGAACACAAGTTCAACAAAACTGCCAAATCGGAGCACAACCAAGAGTTTATCATGAAACACATAACTCCACCTTTTGCCTTTCCAAATCAGCATTTCAATACATTCTGTAAGTTGAGAAGCCTTTGGTTCTGATTGCTGTATCTGGTGAGAGAAAGCCATGTGTTACTCAGAAATAAAGCACAACAATTTCTCATTTCCCTCAGATACAGCAATCTTGCCCTCAGTTCCTCAAATTTGTTCTCCAGTGACTGCACCATTGCCAGTAAGATTCTGGGCAGAGAGGAGCTCATCCTTCTGCATTTCAGCCTGGCTTGGAGTATCCTCCTTCCTACCTCACTTCCAGCCAAGGTGATGAAACTCTGTCTGCTTAAAGTTGCCATACCTGCTTGGTCTGTCAAGTCCAAAATTGTGAAATCCGTGGATCATTAACTTGATTAAAAATTACTTAAATAAAGGGACAATACATACTGCTGAAGGAAAACTCTGATCTCAAACCTCCGCTGCCTTGCAGCTGTTATTACTTATGGAGAAAGCTTCGGGAGTAAATCCCAAGGAAAAAATCTGGAGCTGGAGTCCCTAAGGCAGTCCTAAATTACATTCAATGCTGATTGGCAACTCTTGTGACACTGCTTGTATAAAACTGTTTCAGTCTCTGCTGTTCCTTTGGGGTCATCAGATGCGTAGGGGGGGGGGGGGAGCTTGCTTCATGGGCAACAGCTTGCTCTCCAAATTATACTGCCCAGGCGTGCGTATCTGGACAGCTAGAACGCGAGATCCATGGTCAACTCTGCCCGATGGAGGCCCTCACCTCACATACTGCAGATTTCAATGAGAGTAATTCAAAGGAGGTGTTTAGAAGTATTGTATGTAGCCTGTAGAACGTCACCATGGTTCACCAGTGCCATCTTGATCTGTGAGAACAGGGTGGGATACCTTAATGAAGGGACTCTGCCTGAAATACCGTGTATTCCCCTCCACAGATGCTACCTGATGCACTGTGTTCCTAGAATATTTTTGTGCGTTGCTCTAGATTTTTAGCATCTGAAGACTCCCTTGTGTTTACGGTGGGATTCTGTAGCCTACTGCTAGAACTGTCTCAAATATAGCCCTGCAGAAAAGTCCAGTAAAAGACAAGATGCATCTAATCCAGCTCTCATGCCAGTTCCGGGACCAGCTCATACCTTCGTGTTGGACATGTAAATAAGAAGATATAAGCAGCAAAGAGGCAGCAAGTTGCAAGATGCAATGAACTGGTACAGAACTGATACATGTCCCTTTTGTGCATAAAGTTTTAAAAAACGTGTTTGGAAAGAAAAAAGCAATGTAGTTTGTGCATACATAAGTAAAACCAGACCGTTTAAATTACAGTTTCCTGTGGTGGTGGGGATCATTGCAGATCTCCAACTCTATATTTTTTTCCAAGCACTACAGAGTCATTTTAACACAATTCCTGAGTACCGTATGTGCATATGCATCATATCATGGATGCACTGCCGATGAGCTCATCAAATTCATCAGAAATCTGAATGGGAAGAAGGGATTAAAGTTGGGTCAACTATGAATGATTACTTCCTTACTAATCTGCCCAGCTGAACGATTACTCTCATCCCATAAAAATTCAGTGAAATTCAGGGCATGCACGTCATAAGCAAAGGTGTTCTGGTTTATTTTTAAATAAATTATCTCGTCAGTCTTTTATGGGTTTCTATTAACTTCTGAAACAATGTGGTCACATGTTCTAAATGTTGTTGACCCTTTTCCTCAGTCTCACAAACAGAAAAGTGCATCAAAGTTTGGCAGTAAGAATTCCTCTTGACCACATCCACTAAAATCATGATGCAGTTGTTTAAACACATTGTACTTCTTTGCAAAAGTCTTTTTAGTTAAAATTATTACGATGAAATTCTAAAAGCAGTCTAAATATAACATGTACAAGCTACTGAGTGGTTAGAGGCAGATGACACTCATCCATGCCTCAGATTCTCCTCCTCCTTTTTGGCCAAAGTGTGACCCATTTGACCACTCCAAAAGATGTTGAAATACCATGAACACGCACAAGAGAAAATCTGCAGATGCTGGAAATCAAAATGCTGAAGGAACGCAGCAGGCCAGGCAGCAACTATGGAAAAGAGTAAACAGTTAACAAAACAGTCGAAAAGAGTGAAAAAAAGAGATGAGAAGGTGGGGGGAGGGGAGGAAGAAGTACAAGGTGGTAAGCGATAGGTGAAACTGTGAGATGGGAGGGAGTGAAGTAAAGAGCAGGGAAGTCGACTAGTGAAAGAAACACAGGTCTGTCTGCACCACTCTCTGCAGGCTCTTGCAGTTTCCATACCGGGCAGTGATGCAGCCAGTCAGAATGATCTCAATTGTGCCCCTGTAGAAAGTCCTTATAATTAGGGGACTTGTGCCAAACTTCTTCAACCATCTGAGGTGAAACAGGCGCTGTTGTGCTTTTTTCACCACACAGCCGGTATGTACAGACCATGTGAGATCCTCGGTGATATTTATGCCGAGGAACTTAAAGCAGTTCACCCTCTCAACCCCAGATCCATTAATGTCAATAAGGGTTAGCCTGTTTCCATTCCTCCTGTAGTCCACAACCAGCTCCTTTGTTTATTATCGAAGAATGTATGCAGTATACAACTCTGCATACTTATCCTCCCCAGACAGCCACAAAACATAGATAACCGTGGAAGCCATTCAAGAAAAGCATCAAACCCACTCCCACACACAAACAAGAATGGCAACACAGTCATCAGCTCAGAACCCCCACCTCCCCCTACCCAGAAAAACTAACAAAAATGTGCCTCACAGCAACAAGAACCTAAACTCTCAAACCCCCCTTGCATGAGAAAAACTAACAAACTCGCCATGTGGCAAAAAGAACATCAAACCGCAAACGCCACCCCTGCATGAAAAGAACTAACAAACTCATCAAATGGCGACGAGAACATCAGCCCCCCAAACAGCACCCCGCATACAGAAAAAACTAACAGACTCGGCAAGCAGCAACAAGAACATCAAACCGCAAACACCACCCCTGCATGAAAAGAACTAACAAACTCATCAAATGGCGACGAGAACATTGGCCCCAACACTACCCCCCACACAGAAAAAGCCAACAAACTCACCAAACGGCAACAAAGGGCGAAAACACAGAATATAAAAACTATAGAACTGAAAGAGTCCACGTTGGTCGATTGCAGAACTTCAGTAACATCCTCCGACAGCATCGAGAGAGGAATACCTTTGGAACACAGAGGCCTCCCCTCCGACAACAGCGAGCGATAGGCTGTCACACAGACTCCTCCTGCAGCAGCGAGATTACTCAGAGCAGAGAACAAGAGGCAGGGAGTCGCCACCGAACCCTCGCTTGCCTTCCGCATTCATCTCGGTTTCAATCTTCCTCAATGCTTCAGTCAGCAAAATGGAGTCGCTCATGGGCTCATTCCCCGTTTCTAAGCTTCTCCGCCTGGAGGCTGCTCGCACTTGCCCTGGCTTCCTGGATTCTTCTCAGAGACAGGGAGGGGCTAGATTGCTCAGTCGATCTTCAAGCTGTAAATCACAGGCTCTGACAGTTCCAGATACACACCTGAGATTTTTAAAAATGCAGAGGTAAAAGAAGTGAAATAAACAGTTTTGTGGACTATCTGGTGCCATCTTGATCACAAGTCCAGCTAGAATGTAAACCTCAGCTCTGCGTTTGATGGCCAGAGACGTGGATGCGGGAAATTCATGATCTGACGTTGGGCCAGCAGACTAGTGTGGACAAAGGCCACAAAGGCCCCAGTGTCAGAAGGTTCTGGAGCTGGAGGCCTGTGCAGGCAGGAGGAACGAGATCTGATGATCCCTGGTCATCAGTGATAAGGGAGTTCAAGGCCTACTGTACAGGGTCCCATCATTGGCAAGTCCAGAGTTCAAGGCCTACTGTTTGGTGATGGGTGTGCCCTGGGGTCAATGTCAAGGATCGAGGCCCAAGGGTTGAATCAGAAGTCTAGAAGTTGAGGTCTATTGGCCGGAGCCCAAGTCTGTGAATCTCTGTGAGTCCATTGGGAAAGTCAAAGGCCCAACGTCTGAGAGTCCGAGGCCAAGCCTGAGTCCACTAGGGGTTAGAGGCTGGAGATGGCCTGTGCTGGGGTTGGAGTACTGTGTATGTGCATGTAGAAAGGGAAGAACAGATAGATAGATAGATAGATAGATACTTTATTCATCCCCATGGGGAAATTCAACATTTTTTCCAATGTCCCATACACTTGTTGTAGCAAAAACTCATTACATACAATTCTTAACTCAGTAATAATATGATATGCATCTAAATCACTAACTCAAAAAGCATTAATAATAGCTTTAAAAAAAGTTCTTAAGTCCTGGCAGT
This sequence comes from Hemitrygon akajei, assembly GCF_048418815.1. Classification (NCBI taxonomy): domain Eukaryota; kingdom Metazoa; phylum Chordata; class Chondrichthyes; order Myliobatiformes; family Dasyatidae; genus Hemitrygon; species Hemitrygon akajei. The sequence goes on from NC_133125.1 coordinate 45,387,824, forward strand.
TGAATTGTAAAGCCTAATGGCATTGGGGAGTATTGACCTCTTCATCCTTCATCAACAGAGCTTGATTTGTTGTTGTTTTGTTGCCTGTTGTGCTCTGTTGTTCTGTGAGCATTGTGGGCATGCTAGTGCGCGTGCTGGAATGTGTGGTGGCGACACTTGTGGGCTGCCCCCAGCACGCCAGCGGTTGGTTGTAAAATGCAAATGATGCACTACACTGTATGTTTTGATATATATGTGATAAATAAATTTAAATCTTTGTTCTTGGGTTATTGGAACCTCAAAGTGAACCATTTCCTATTTACTCTGCGGGGAATAGGAATGTGCAGTGACATCTACAAACTATTAGAGTAATAAGTTCTATTTACTCCATCCAGTCCCTTCAGAAGTCTAACCACCTGAATTCCAGACCTTTGCTGTCAGCTTTCTTTATTATTTTACATACCTCCCCACACCCCCTGTTCATCCACCAGAATCCATACCCTCCTCAGTCATGTAAATCCACATGCATTACCTCACGCTCCTTTGATTAAATTCTTTGCCAGATTTCTGCCCAATTGACCATCTTGCTGTTATCCAAAGCCTTCTTCCTCACAGTCAACAGCACAATATAAAAAAAAACATAAAATACTGGCAGAACTCAGCAGGCCAGACAGCATCTATGGGAGGAGGTAGTGACGACGTTTTGGGCAGAAACCCTTCATCAGGAGTGAAGTAATATGGGATGGTCGAGGGGGGATAAGAAGTGGGGGGAGGGATAAAGTAGAGAGCTAGGAACTGATAGGCTGGAGGGAAATGGGCTGGGGGAAGGTGGAGAATTATGGGAAATAAAAGTAGGGCTGGGGGGGAGTTTATAGTGAGGGGGGGAAAAAAGAGAGAGAAAGAGAACCAGACTAAAATAATAGATAGGGATGGGGGTGAGGGGAGGGCAGGGGTATCAACGGAGGTCTGTGAGTTGAATGTTCATGCCAGCAGGTAGGAGGCTACCTAGGCGGGAGACAATATTTTTTTTGTTTCATCCGTAAATGTCTTTAACATTGCCTTTACATTTCAGTCTAATTTTTTTAAATATGTATATCTAAAACTTCAGGACTCCTACTAGTAACAACATTTGAGTTACAAAATCACCCATGAACCTCTGCTTCCTATCATGGCACTAGTTTTGAATCAGATTTGCTTCTCTCCCTTGACTACTATTATGGGACCTTGTCAAAATACTAAAAACCATTGAATACCTCCTCAAAGAGTTACTTAAGAGCAAAATAAATCTATTAGAGAGTAGGTGATTCTGCCTTTAGGGAATAATCTACATTCAATAAGATGACAGCTGATACCTCAACAGTACTTTGTTACACTATCCCCTTCAAACTCAATCCTATTAACTCTTTCTACTTTATTTTAGGTCCTGTAGCACAGGGAGTTCCAGCAATTAGACTTGATGTTTAAGGAGGAATGATTACACATATCCAAAGCAGGATAGGTGAAACTTGGAAGGGAACATGGAGGCAATAGTGTTACTCATGCTGTACCTCATGCTCTTGTCCTTTCTGGTGGTAAAGTTTACTGACAGTGTCTACAGAAAAGAATAAAGAGTCAACGTTTCAGGTTGAGACCCATCATCAGGACTGGAGGCTCTTCATTAGTCTTGTGAACTTTTGCTCTATTCCCTCCATCGTAAGCACATTCTTCTTTAAGGCATGGAGACAAGACCTGTGCACAAATTTCCAGATGTGTTCTCACCAGGGCCCCATGTAATCAGAACCAGATATCTCAAATTCTGCGCTCAAACCCAGTGCAATGAAACTAACATACCTCTTGCTGTGCTTGTATGTTAGTGATTGGTACATAAAGAGTCTCCGAATTCAAGTCCTTTCATTCACCAACTTAAAAGGCTTCTATGTTTGTACAGAGCCAGGCGTAATTAACCCTTAAAAACTCCATTCTGAGTACCTCTGGTTAATCTGTGCCTGTTCAAATGAAGCTTTATTTCCCTTCGAATGGATTCCAGTTATTTGGCCTGTTATTATTTTGTTTTTCCTTCCTCCTTTCTTAAAACAATGGCAGGTCATTAAAAATCCTACATTCTTATGACGCCACTCACATAGCTCAAGAGGATTAAAACACTGCAGTCAGAGCCTCCACATTTCCCACTCCCCCTCCCCCACCTCCACTTATTTCTATTAGTGGCCTGGGAATATATTTCATAGCAGTTTAGCAATCTACCTACTTCTGAAATATATATTTAAAATAAAACAGAAAGTGTTAATGATACCTAATAGATCAGGCAGGATCTGTGGGGAGAAGTCAATAACCTTCTCCAGAATTGGGAAGATTTTGGACCAATGTTTACACTATAAAGAAGAGGAAGAAGAGGAGAGAAGGAATGCCTGTGATAGAGAGGTGCCCAAAGAGATTGTCTGGTGTCCAGTAAAAGCAAGTGGTCAAGGCTAGCTAATAGCAGCAATTGCATCTGGAGGACATTTAACGGAGTATAAGAAAAGAAAACAAACTGCTGGAACTGTGAGAAAGAGAACAAAAGAGTTGCTGAAAATCAGAGATGGGGAAACACGTCATCTGTTAAAACAGAATAAGTACGTTTTCTAAGTACCAGCTAAATCAAAACAAAGTCATCAAATAGTGGATGCAACCCACGCACTATGCTGGAGGAGCTCAGCAGGCCAGGCAGCATCTATGCAAAAGAGTAAACAATTGACATTTCGGACAGAGACCCTTCATCAGGATATCAGATCATCTTTTTTCCAGTCCTGATGAAGGGTCTGGAAACTGTTTACTTTTTTCCATAGATGCCTTTGTACCTTTAAAGTTGCTGCCCGGGTCTGCTGAGTTCCTCCAGCATTTTGTGTGTGTTGCTTGGATTTCCAGCATCTGTAGACTCTCACGTGTAAAGGAAATAGGTGCCTGGTGGTACGATCTCACTGAAAGTGGTGCAATTTACAGAGGATTACAGAGTTTGCTGAATGTATAGATTGATAGGGGTGGAAGCTAAGGACCAGAAGAACTCTATGTTTTCTCTTGGTGACAAAAACAGAGGTGAAAAAAATGGAACAGACCATTTTTTGTTTTGTTTCTCTTTCTACTTTCACCTCATTAAGGCAGAGTAGCTGCCAGTAGTGCTCTCTGATAGCCATCCACTTTCTCTTGATCTCCACCTATCTCAGACAATCCCTTTGTTCATACCATGTGTCCCATTCACCACAATTTGATTGCTATCTGATATGGCCCCATTCTGACAAAAGGTCATCAACCTCAAAGCCTAAATTGAGGTTATTGCACAAGTACAATGACAAATTTCCATGCAGCAACATTATAAGCACATGACATCATATAAGCAGCATTTTTACAAAATTTTTACAAAAAATATGTGTAATTAGGAACAAAAAGCAACAAAGACCATTTTAGTACAAAGTAATTACTGAAAGATTAACTCCTTATTTCCTGTTGAAGGGTTTTGATCCAAAACGTCGCCTGTTTACTCTTTTCCATAGATGCTGCCTGAGCTGCTGAGTTCAGCTAGTATTTTGTGTGTGTTGTTTTGGATTTCCAACTTCTGCAGATGTTCTCGTGTTTGTGAAAGATTAACTCCATTTTGATTTCTGAAGATGCTGCCTGTTAGCTATCTTTGGTAATTTCTTTTTGTATTTAAACTTAGAACCTCTTCAATTTACTTTATATTTTCCACAAATATTTTTTTGGCCACTTCAGAACCTTTGTTTGCTCTGCCTTTCAAGCTCACTCATTAATTTTCTGCCTCTCGCTTCCATTTGTTTCTTTTCTGAATCTTCACTCAGCTTTCCATTCCTCTGCCAAATGAGATTTTATCCTATGTATGAGCAAGTTGGCCCAGAAGGATATTAGTCCAGTGCTGTTGAGGGACAACCTATCTGACCTCCTCTTCAATGGCCCATGCCCAAGATCAGATAACTGAAATCTAGAATTTCAGGCCACAGCAGTAGAAATATTCTTCTCTCAGGATTTCTAATTTCCTAGCTGCACGCAGTATCTAGGGAACCACATACAGAATGCTCTGCCAAACCAAATTATTTTACTGAGTAGATCAACTTTGTAGATGATCTTCAACAAAAGGGATTCTGTGGATGCTTGAAATCCAGAGCAACAAACAGAAAATGCTGCAGGAACTCAGCAGGTCAGGCAGCATCCATAAGACAGAGGAGCAGAACAATGCTTTCAGCCCATTGAGTCTTCTCTGCCATTCCATCATGGCTGATTTATTAACCCCATTCCCCTGCCTTCTCCTCATAACCTTTGATGTCCTTACTAATCAAGAACTTATCGACCTCTACTTTAAATATACCCAATGACTTGGCCTCCACAGCCATCCATGGCAATGAATTCCACAGAATAACTATCCTCTGGCTAAATAAATGCCTTTTCATCTCTGTTCTAAATGGATATCCCTCTGTTCTTAGACTGTGCATTCTACTCCTAGACTTCCCCACTATAGGAAACATAAACTCCACATCTACTCTATCTAGGCCTTTCTAAAATTCAATAGCTTTCAATGAGATCCCCCCCCCCCCCTTCCATTCTTCAAAAACTCCAGCAGACCCAGAGCCATGAAACGCTCCCTTTCAATCCTGGAATCATGCTCACGAACCTCCTCTGGATCCACTCCAATGCCTTCACACCTTTTCTTAGATAATGAGCTCAAAACTGCTCTCAATACTCCAAGTTGGTCTGACCATGCCTTATAAAGCCTTAGCATTTCACCCTTGCACCAGTGGAGAGGATTAAACTGTTGAAGTTTCAGGCTGAGGACTGGAAAGCAAGGGAGAGAAAAGAAATAGAATAAGCTGGTAAGTGATAGGTGAAACCAGGTGAGGGAAAAGGTAGGTGGTATTGGAGTATAAAAGTTGCTTTGTTTGCTGTGTAACCAAAACTATGTAGTCAGCTTTGAACTTGCTATTTGCTAGAGAATGAAATCTTAAGAATGTAGAAGACAATGGTGTGTTAATGAGAGGTAGATAAGAGATGTTTTGCTTTGAACTTGTTTGTTGTGTAACCAAAACTATGTAGTCAGCTTTGATGTAGATTATGTATTCTGAGTTTGCTATTTGCTATGCATGTACCCAATTTAGTAGGAGAATGAAATCTTAAGAATGTAGAAGACAATGGTGTGTTAATGAGAGGTAGCTAAGAGATGTAGATTAGAACATGATTAAGTCAATAGGTAGAAACAATAGTGGCGGATGTATTTGTGATACGCAACAATAGATATTGGATATAGATTGGATATGCTAATGCAACTAAACCAGGAGATTGCTATAAAAAATGCTATGTACAAGGATCGGTGGGCAATCAGCGACTAGCTCAATGACTGTCTCAGCTTTGATTTGCAAATTAAAGTTTAATACTTCTTGAAGAATCTTCTGCATCTCCTGGTCGTTTGTGGGGCACGAGAAACCATGACAGTGGCTGGTGGAAGAGGGTGGAGAGAGATGCTGGGAGGTGATAAGTGGAAGAGGTAAAGGGCTGAAGAAGAAGGAATCTGATAGGATGGGAGAGTGGATCATGGGAGAAAGGGAAGGAGGAAGGGCACCAGAAGGAGGTGACGGGTAGGTGTGAAGAAGAGGAAACAGAGGGGAGTCAGAATGAGGGATGAGAAAAGAGAAATTTGGGGAGGGGGAGAAATTACTAGGTTAGAAATATCATTGTTTATCTTGGAGGTTGGAGGCTACCCAGATGGAATATAAGGTGTTGCTCCTCCAATCCGGGAGTTGCCTCATCATGGTAGATGATCTTTCCGCAAAATTAGAAATTGGCAGATATGACGTTGTAGGCATCACAGAGTAATGACTGAAGGAAGATTACAGCTGGGAGTTTAACATCGAAGATTGCATGTCATATTGAAAGTACAGGTGGGTGGACAGTTGAGTGGGCTGGCTTGGGTTGTAAAAAACTGGAAATCAAATCCTTAGAAATAAATAAGATTGGAAGATGTAGAATTTTGCATGTCACAGTTTCTGAGGGGATATCAGACTGTGTTAAGGGAGAGAGAGTTTAACAAAAGCCAGTGGGAGCAGTCGGCACATTTTGTGTATCACCATTCCCAAGGAGACATCAAACTACAGTGAGGGATAGAGAGTTTAAAGGTAGTGAATGGGGCAATTGGCACATTTTATGCACCACAGTTCCCAAGAAAACATTGGATTGTGCATAATTAGGCACTTGACAAGATCCTATAAAAGGAAGATAGGTTTAAGCAGAGTGGCCATTGTGTGAGTGGGCCAGTGTTAGAGTGAAGAGTTCAGGCTTTGGCTTTTCATGGCTTCAGTGAGGAGGGACATAGGCCATAGGTAGATTTTTAAATTTTTTTTTGTTTCTTTCTTTCTTATTTCACATTTAGAGCAGTGGGATTGCCAGGCAGGAAAGCGGAATGCTCCTCTTGCGGGATATAGGAAGACGGTCCGTGATGGCTACGACTGCAAGAAGGGTATCCAATTGCAGCTTCTAACAGCGTTAAGGAGTTGGAATGGAACTGAATCATTTGGGACGCTGAAGGGTTGATAGAAAGGACATACAGGGAGGTAGTTACACGCTAGGTGCAGGACACATGTAACTGGGTGACTGTCAGGGGGTTTAAAGGGGATAGATAACCAAAGCAGAGTACCCCTGTGGCTGTTCCCCTCAACAGTAGGTACACCATTTTGGATACTGTTGGAGGAGATGACCTAGCAGAGGAAAGCTACAGCAGTCATGTCTCTGGCACTGAGTCTGGCTCTGTGGCTCAGAAGAGAAGGGGAGGGTGATAGGGAATTTGTTGGTTAGGGAAACAGAAAGGCAATTCTGTGGATGAGAACAAGATTCCTGGATGGTACTTTGCCTCCTGGGTGTTAGGGTCAGGGACATCTCTGATCAAGTCTACAAGATTCTTAAGTGGGAGGGAGAGCAGCTGAAGGTATAATGGTAGAAATGAAGTGGCCTCTTTATTTGACAGACCAAGATAAAGCAGGCATCATATTGAGACGCCTTCAGTGGATAGGTCTGGCTGACCAACACTACATGAAATTTTATGTGCTAAACATCAAAGGACAATTCCAAATTTATAATGCACCCACACAAACCTCACACCTCCTGATTCACACCCACACCACAGACATCTAAATGAATTTTAATCAGCCTTGTCTGGTCTGTGATTCAAGGCTTTTAGGAAGCTGTTGTTCAGAGATGCATTTTAAATTAAATCTGTAATCTATATTTGAATCTGAAGGCTAATGGCCAAAGTTGGTTAAGTTAATTGCTACATATGCTAAACCGAACAATCATTCTAACAGTCTCTCCTCTCAGCACTGCTGGACAAAGATAAGCTTGTACCGACCGGGAAAGGCCAACCTTAAGGAGGATCTATTCAAATGGGGCAACAAAAACACTCTACCTTTAAATTTCTAGGTAGGTAATGGCTACCTAGAAAATGCTAAGCAGAGAGATTGTTCCAGAAATTTGATCAACAGTCTTTAGAAATACAGCATCATTCAGATGCCTGTTGGCTCTTTCCCTGGTAGTCGATTGCAGCTTAGTCACATTCCTTGTCTTCACCCCTTCATTCTCGGGTAGCTAAAACTCTCTCTTTCCAGGGGCACCTGAGAGGCCTAATGTACAGGAAGTAGTTAGAGCTGTCTCTATGTGAATTACTTCAGGGACCTCTCCCTGGTGGCACCCCCTTCTGAACTGCCCAGTCGATCACTGGCCTGACTGCTGAAAGGCCCATCTCATTTGTATTCACTTCCATTGGGGTTAGGGGTGACTGCTTTCTGATGCCGTGTACAATCTTTCTCGGTCTGCCATGCCGTCGAAGTTGTGGAACCTGCTGCCTTTGCTTTTAATAAAATCCCTCTCCATCTATTTCCCCCAAATATCTTTTCTATTCTAAGCTATTCAGCCAATTGTCTACTTTCAGCAGCCAGCCTTTATTACAGAGTACCATCACCACACTTTAGCATGCTATTCACAGGTTTCTGTCACACGCTCGGTGTTTTCTGCCTTCGCATTTTGCCGTGGGTGTGTTTCCATCAGCTGTGGTCAGGTCTTGTGTGGCCGGCTGGTGTTCATCTCTTAGATTCTCTAATATCTACATGGTTACTAGGTACACTTGATCCCCCGCTCTGTCTGTGGGGGCAACAAGGTGAGTCATACAGTTTAACCTGAGTCCACGGTTTCCACTGGCTGCCTCGCCGGGTCTGCACGCAGACACAAGTGTCACTTGTTAAAAGTACCAGCTGCGGTTCTGTCCATCTGCGAGCAAACCCTGCCCTTTCATGCAGCACTCTCACCATATGTGGTCACCTGCTGTGGGAGGACCATCTCCTTTCCCTCCAGCTCTCTCTGATCAGCAACGTTCTGCTGTTGTTTTGCTCAGTCCTTCTACACTTTAAGTTGGTTACAAAGGTCTTTCACATACCGGGTCATTCTATCCCTGTAAGCCCCAGGCTCACCACAACCCATAATCACCCCATAAGGGAGTAGCATTGCTCGCCCCATCAATAATTCAAATGGGCTGAGACCAGCATGTGGTTTATGGTTGCCCGCAATCTCATCAGGATTCCTGGTAATACATCAACCTGTGTCTTCCCCGTCTCAGCCATTACCTTGGCTAAGGCATTCTTGATTGTTCGGTTCAACCTTTCTCCCATTCCTGATCTGAGGGTGGTAGGGTATGTGGAACTGTTGTTGAAACCCTAACAGCTGGCACATTTTCTTCATCACTTTCCCTGTGAAAGGTACTCCCTGCTTTGAGTCCACTGGGACCGGGGTTCCCCACTGTGGGAGGAATTCGTGAACTAGAATCCGTGCAGCGGTGCAGTCCCTTGCTGGTGTAACACCTATGTAGCATCGGTCTTATCGTGCGTGGACTAGTCGCCGCATTCTTTTGAGAAAATCAAATTGCACTTGGTGCTAGTAGGCCATCAGAAGGTTCTAGGTATTGGAAGGAGGCAGTGAATAGAAACCACACACTTCTGGAAAAAAGTTTTGTTTATAAGAACAATATGTATGAAATATTTACATGAGCAAGAACAATTCAAAGTTCAAACATTCTGTTTAGGTTCCAAACCTTAGATATCAACAAAAGCCAAATTACTGTTTAGTTAAAATCAGTGATATCATTAGAATAACCTTTGTACTCCAATTTCTCTAACTAATTAGATCTAGTCTTATTCCCTATTTAAAAGTTTACAGACTAAACTTCCCTTTTTACTTATCCCTAGTTAGTTAGAAAACCAAATATAATTCCTATTCTCAAGTATTATAGTTAACTTCAATTTCAGTTCCAGGCAGTATGTCTACCCGACTACACGGTAGGGATTTTGGTCTCCGGTCTCAGCCGATAATGTCTCGTTATAGCTGCTGCATGTCACAGTTGTAGCTTCAATAAATCTTTTATCACTATTATCTCTCCTCCACGGCTTTCACTCAGAGGGTTTCAAGTTAGTAGGGTAAAGGTACTCACTACTAATTCCACTCTAAACAGTTCATGTCTTCAGTTTCTAATCTTCGTCTGCCCTGCGTTTTTTCAAATTCTTTTTTTTAAATTGGTAAACCTCATTTTCAAGTAGAACTTTCTAACATTACAACTTTGTGTTTAATTATCCTGGGTTACACCGGGAAAGCCTCTACCCACCAGGTGAAGTGATCCCCATTTACTAGACAGTAACTTTCCCCCCTGCTGTTTGGCAGGGGCCCCATGAAGTCTATCTGGATGTCTCCCCAGGGTCCCCTCGACCGTGGCTGGTTTGCCAGCTGTAACTTTATGCCCTTACCAGGGTTATGCTAGGCACAAATGATACAAAGGCAAGCGAATTTCTCAACATCCCCGCCCATCCCTGGCCACCACCAGTCCTGCCGGAGAGTTGTGATCATTCTCTGCTTTCCCTGGAGCATTGCCCCGTGATATAACTTCAGTAGTATTTGGGAGTTGAACCCATGACTCCTTCCTCCTCGTGGGTCCAGCTCTCATCTGTCCCTCCATTGCTCCCTTTCTCTTCCATTTCTCCTTCTCTTCTGCCTCCACCTCTGCATATAATTTCACTAAACTGGCTTCAGTCATTTCTTCCTGCACACTTGCAGTTTCAATTGCCTCTTGCCCAGTCATTTCCTTTCAGCTCCTTACTGTCCCCTTTCTGGTGAGCTTTTACTGTCACCTCTGTTGGCAGACTCACTGCTTCCAGCATTGTTTGCATTAGGTGCCCGTGCTGAACACTTGCCTCCTTGAGGTTACAAATCGCCATCGTGCCCATGCCAGCAAATAATCGTTCACCGCCTTGAAGGCATACCAGCTGTCTGTATATATATCTTTACTCGTCTGACTTTACTGTAGCGAAGGGCTTCTATCAGGGCCACCAGTTCCACCACCTGAGCTGAGCGAACCCTGGCAGTGCTCCTGAAGCTAATTCTTCACCCGTTTCCTTCACCACGGCCCACACAGTCCATGGCTTCCTGTCTATGTATTGCCAAGACCAATATATAAAAATGTCCTCTTCTTCCCCTTCCAGAGGTGTTTCCTTCACACCGTTATCTTCTTCCTGCTCTACTTCCATTTGGCACTCAGGTGCCTCCCCCCTTTTAGAATGGTGCTCACAGGATTCATTCCAGTATACTAAACTATCGTCACTGACTAGTGAACAGCTGTCAGTGTGTCACTTTTTATAGGATACTGCTTATGGGGTTTACGCAGGCCCCCTCTAATTTAGCTGGGTTCATCCTTACTCAACCACAATCTTGATTGTGTCTAGCCCACATTGCTGGGAACTGCTGACAAATTAACCATAGACACATTCCTGGCTCCAGCCCCTGATAATCAGAGTAGCTGTGGCTACGTTGGCTACGTTGTGTTCTCAGTTGGTTGGATGTATTTGATACCCCGATATGTCCATATTATTTCTCCCTCTCCCAAATCTATAACAGCCTTCCCTTATGATATCTACTCCCAGGATAGTATTTATGATCTGATCGACAGTCAGATTGGTCGGACAGGGTGGCGATGGGGTGAAAGATTACATGTCTGCCGTGACTGTCAGCTGTTTTTCTTTCCTCTGTTTTGGACACTGCTTCCAACCATGTCCCGATAGGCCACAGCTGTAGCATATCAACTCGTTTACCCTCCCACAATCCATTTCAGCAGTTCTTTGCTACGTGTCCCGGCTGCCAGCACACAAAGCAAATCCTCGCTGATGTCACAGCAGCTGCATCCACGATAGCTACTTCATGCTTTCTCTTGTACTTTCTTTGGTCTGTCTCACTGGCCCTTGACACCTTGCAGAGTATGTCAACCCCACCCCAATACCTAAATCTAAACATGCCTTTTTGGCTGAATTCAGGCCTTCCTTCATCATTTTCAGGAAATCTGGACCGTCCCTCCCTAGATTATCCAACCCAGAATACTCCTCATACGCTCAATATTTACATTCTGCATAATCAATGGCTGTCTCATCAGCTCTTTAAATCACTGCCGTTAACATTCCCCAGTTATTCTCTCCTCCCCCCCAGTCGCTACCTCACTTTCCCTGTAAAAGAGAGATATCTTCCTTTATTGCTGGCATTTCCAGTAGTTGTGCATGTACCACCCTGCACTCCCTGGGCCATACTGTCCCACATATTCCTCAGGCACTTTGCTTTCACCAACACGTGTATATCTTTGGGGTGCATCTGGTGAATTTCAACCACTTCCTTGAGCTTGCGCCAGAATTCTGAATTCCCACATGCAGCTTTAAGGTGAGCACAACTCTGACAAAATGCTTTGCTTCTCTCAGGGGGTGAAGGGCTTATGAATGGTCGTAATCAGAGTCAAGGGCTGGCTCGGATCATCAGGGTTCTCGACCTGACATAGCCTGACCTCGATAGGTGGCAGCCTGGTAGATGTATCTGGGTAAAACCTCTCTCTGAAATACCTCCACAGGTATCGGGAACTTCACACCTCCCGATACCCACCAAACCACAGACAGAAAAGTGAATTTTAATCAGCCTTGTCTGGCCTGTGATTCAAAGCTTTTAAATAATAATAATAATAATAATAATAATAATAATAATAATACATAATATGTACTTTATTGATCCCGAGTGGGACATGATTTCATTACAGCAGTAATATTTAAAGACACACATAGCAATAATAATAAATATAATAATAATATTTACTAATAAAGTACTGAATAATAATATACACAATAATAATTTGCCAATGTGCAATACTGTGCAATAATAATATGAGGTAATAAAACAGAGTCTATTGTACTATGATGTGTATTGTCCTGTTGCATAGAGATGAACTGTTGCATATGCTTATTGCATTTGGTAGAAAAGATTTTCTGTAATGATCCTTGTGACAGCGGAGCTGAATGAGTCTGTTCGAAAGGGTGCTCTGCTGCCTGTTCAGTAGGTCATGGAGAGTATGTGCCAGACTTTCCATAATGGATAACAGTTTGTTTAGTGACCTTCTCTCCACCACTAACTGAAAAGAGTCCATGTTGCAGCCAACAATGGAAACAGTCTTTTCGATGAGTTTATTTGGTCTTTCTGCATCACCAGCACCGATGCTGCTCTCCCAAGGAAGACTGGACTCGCCACAACCAACTGGTAAAAGATCTCCAACATCCTGGCGCACACATTGCTGGATCTCAGCTTCCTTAGAAAATAGAGTCTGCTCATCCCTTCTTGCAAATGGCCTTGGTGTTGGCTTTCCAATCAAGTCTGTGGCCGAGGAGAACACCCAAGTATTTGTACTCCTCCACCACCACAACTACTTCTCAGGATTCGTCATAGTCGTCTTCCTCCTAAGATCAATCTCCATCCCGCTGATTTTGGCCACAGTTAGGGTGCAGGCGATTCTTCCCACACCACTCCACAAACTTGTCCACCTCTGATACACACAACCACCGCAGTCATCAGAGAACTTCTGGAAGTGACAAGATTCAGATGTGTACTGGAAGTCTGAGGTGTACAACAGTGTGACCAGAAACAGATGAAACCCCGCTGGCTTCCTTGGCTGCATAAATCTAGGGAAGACACTCTCGAGTTCCGCCAGACTTGTCCCACTCCAAACCCTGGTTTGTGTGGATGCTGTGTAGTTTGCTACACTGTTACAAATTACTGCCACAAAATAACAGACAGTGCACTGCACACGATTAAAGGAATCATGTTTATGAATCTTAGCTAAGGGGTTAGTAAAGAATAACAGAAAGAAAAGGGCCCATTCTAATTAAACAGTCAAATGTGCACAAGTTGGAGCTCATCTTGAACTTCTCTGTTACTCACGCGCTGGGCCCTCAGTCAACGTGAAAGCACACACCACCTTCCGAACGTCGCTCGCAAACCATCTCAAACGAGTGGATCTCCCACCGGATTGTATGCTACCACCGGTTCTCCCCAGCATCTTCTCTCTCTATCTCTTGCCGAACACAAGCCCAAGACTAACCTTACCGTCCCTTGCCAAGGAAAACTTCCCGCTAATTGGATGGCACACATTCCACATCATCCCTTAACTTCAGCAATAACCCAAACAGGCTGAAAGCGGAACAAACAGCTCTTAGAGCGGCTAAATGAAATACCTACAGCATAACAGTAGAGATGTGAACAAGGTCATTACACACTCCCCCCACCACAGATGGTCATGTCCTCGTGATTTTGAAATAATTTGTCATCCCATCATTAATAACACCGTTTTCAAAGGAATTTTGTGATGTCAGAATCTCCAATCCTTTTGTAAATGGTAGTGACAAATCTCACTAGGGGGATAGTCACACCCCTCTGTTCCCCCAGTGCTACATAAGCCAGCCTAACTGGGGGGTCCCCAGACTCTTTGAGACCTCTTTATCCCATCATCTATGTCCTCAGTTTCAGACATTCCTTGGGATACTCCTGGTCTACATGGCGAGGCCTCCCCGTGTCTACTACTTGTGACTTCCATCAACTCCAGTCCCTCTGCCACTTGGCTGAGCTCAGCTTCATTCCATTACTTCAGAGCCCAGCCCCTCTTCATGGTCCGGCTGCAAACCTGCCTGTCTACTGTGAGTCCATTTCAATGCCAGGAACAGTTTGTGTGTGGGGCAGTTTCGCTCAGAGGGTGACAGACTCTGGCTGACAAACGTGACAGCTATCAACCCTGTGCCCTGATCCTGATACAGAACGCCCCCAAGCCCTCACTCTGCTGGCATCTGTATGCAATACGTACGGCAGCCGGGGGGGTCTGCAAAAGCCAGCACCAGCACATTTGTCAGCAGTTCCTTCAGCAACTGAAAGGCCTCTTCGCACTTCGCATCCCATCTTGCTCCACAAGGCTCTGAAGGGCTAAGACAATCTTTACCATCCTCTCCTTTCGTCCTCCCTTTCTTCCCCAAGGGAGAGTAACTGGACAGAAGTTGATTTAAAAGGTGACTCATTTTAGAGTAGTCCTTCACGAACCTCCGATAGTACCCACAGAATCCAAGGAACGAGCGCAAAGCACTCACAGTCTGGGGCCTTGGCCATGTGGTCACTACCTCTATCTTAGATGGATCCGTAGCTACTTATCCCGTGAGATTATGTGCTCAACATAGCTGACAGACGTCTTGCAGAACTGGCACATGTCCAGGGAAAGTTTTAACCCTTCGGTTTTCAGGCTGCCCAGCACCTTCAGTAGCCTCACTTCATGTTCCTTCAAGGTGGACCCAAACACTATGATACACCAATACCTCAAGCAAGTTCATATCCCTCATTCCTGATGAAGGGTCTCGGCCCGAAACGTTGGCTACTCTTTTCTCACGGATGCAGCCTGACCTGCTGAGTTCTTCCAGCGTTGTGTACGTGTTTCCATATCCCTCACCAATTTCTCCATGATTTGCTGGAAGGTCGCAGGGGCTCCCAATATGCCCTGGGGCATCCTTTCCAACTGCAAGAATCCCAGTGGCCATATAAATGCCATCTTTTCTTTATCAGCCTCACTCATGGGTATCTGGTAATACCCACTCCTCAAGTCCAACACACTGAACCACTTCGCACCATTCAGGCAGGCCAGCGCGTCTTCGATTCTGGAGATTGAATACTAGTTGGGGATTGTACGCTTGTTCAGAGTCCGATAGTCTACACACATCCATAGATTCCCATTGTTCTTCCTGGCCACCACTACTGGAGATGCACAAGGGCTTCTGGACTCAGTGATGATCCCAGCTTCCTTCAACTTCCGCAGATGCTGCCGAACATCCTCCACCTCTGCAGGCGCCAGTCCCCGCGACCGTTCTCTGTCACCGGATGGTGTGGCGAGCGCTGTTGGAACAACCCACACCAAACTCGTCAGTAGAAAAGACATCTTCAAGCTTCAACATGTTCTCTATCAACCTCCAGGTACCGGGGAGTCCCCAACATTGAATGACTCGGCAGTCAACTTTCCTCTTTTCGGAGAGAGTTTCTCCTGGGGACACTGGACATTACCGACACGGGGAAGAGGTGTGCCATTGGCATCCCCGCCTGAAGGTGATCTCCAGCTCCAAAGTCATCCTGTTCACCTGTACATCCGAGGGCTTCTGCAGTTCAGGCCTCACCAGTACCCAGCAGGTTAGCATGACTCCTCTTCATGGTCTTTCGGAGCATCCGCCAAGAGGACCTCAGCCTCAGACATTCCGGGAAATTGGGGGTTTCCGATCAGTTTCACTACTTCCCCAGGCTGTAACACGACTGATTATGACAAGGTAAACCACACAGTCTCTCGTCTATGCTCATCGTCCAGCCCAGTGCCGCCACACACTTCCTCAGAGTGAATGAACAATGTTTTCAGAAAGCTTCTCTTTGCAGGCTCCCACAAGCCTCCCTACAATAGGAGTATTCGTTCCCGCGAGAACTGAAGTTTCTTTCTTCTCGACCCAGTCCGGATAAACCAGCTCTAAGGTATCAAAGACATCAGCTACTCCCCCGTCTGCCTCCGAAAACTCCAGCTTCAATTACAAGTAACCATTGTACGGATAGTAATCCATACTAAGACTCCAGATCTTGAGTGCACTGCGTGGCATCCAGGGTAAATGCGTCAAATACCGGTTGTAAAGCAAACAGTACAGCAGCGTAACCGGACAGCCGGTGTCAAGTTTGGCTTTAGCATAACTACCCTCAATCCGTAGTGATACACTGGAGCTTGGCCTCACTAATCCTTCAGGAATAGTTTTGTTTTGCTTTAGGGTGTTCCTTGATATATTGCAGGGAGCGTGTTCCCCCAGAGATGCCAAGCCGTTCTCTCACTGGGACTCTCTGCTTAGGTACCCGTGGGCTCACTCTGCCAGAGTTTTCCCGTCCTTCACACTCTTGTCCCTCTTCATCACAGTTATAACAGACAATACCAGTCTCGCGGGACCCCATTCACTTCACCCCTCTTCTTAGTCCGTCCCGTCAGGGGGTCCGACTCCCTGTCGGCTTTACTGAGCGGGGTGGCCGCACCCGCTGATAACAACTGGGACGTCTCAGTCCTAAACTCTGCCACAAAATCCTTTACCACTCCCCGGGGTGGGTTATCAGTGGTCACCTCAGCCTAGCAGACCACGACCGAGGACTGTACCCTTCTGACGGAGGTCTCCCGCGCTGATCAGCTGGAGAAACGAGGGAGGGGGCGCGTCCTACGAGACATTCGGAGACCCCAAGCAATCAGGTCCGGTGCCATTCCATTCTTAACTGATTCACCTCAGCCATTTGAATGGCCTCCTACACCGCAAGCAATTCAGCTGCCTCTCTAACCGGATAATGTAGACAGAAAGCTTCTCCCCCTTCTCCCGAAACATATTCTGAAACCCTGTCCTAAGTTCCACTGGGCTTGCCGTCACGCTAAACACACTTTCTAGCGCTTGCGTGTAACCCGCAGAGGTAGCTAAGGGGTTCTTTTTTTTTCTCAATCTTTTTATTATTATTATTATTAATATCAGCAAAATCAAATAATACATAGATAATGGGATTACAAACATACACTTTCAAACTAAACATAAGAGAATACATAAGCAATGATTACAATATAAATGAGTATTCCCAAATCATAAACTATACAATATACAAATAAACAAGTCAAACCTAGGTATATCATAATATATATTTATTAAAAAAAGAAAAAAAGAAAAAAAATTATGCAAAAAAACTAATCTAATAATCTAATAGCTAATAGAAAAAACAAAAAAGAAAAAAGAGAAAAAGAAAAAAGAAAAAGAAAAAAGAAAAGAAAAAAAAGGGCTGTTTATAATACCTCACAACAATAGAAATTCATCAATGTCGTCAACTCCGATCCTCTCAACATATATACAATCAAAACTGGAAAAACAAATAGGCTTGGAACAGGGTCATTTACATCATATGAAAATATTGAATAAAAGGTCTCCATATCTTATCAAGTTTAATAGAAGTATCAAATACCACACTTCTAATTTTTTCTAAATTTAAACATAACGTAGTTTGAGAAAGCCAATGAAATACGGTAGGAGGATTAATTTCTTTCCAATTCAACAAAATAGATCTTCTAGCCATTAATGTAAGAAATGCAATCATTCGACAAGCGGAAGGGGATAAATGGAGTGAGTCCATCATTGGTAAATCAAAAATTGCAGTAATAGGATGAGGTTGTAAATCAATGTTCAATACCGCAGAAATAATATCAAAAATATCTTTCCAATATTTTTTCAAAAGCAGACACGACCAAAACATATGAGTTAAAGACGCTATCTCAGAATGACATCTGTCACAAATAGGAATTATATAGGAATAAAAGCGAGCCAATTTATCCTTGGACATATGAGCCCTATGCACAACTTTAAACTGTATTAATGAATGTTTAGCACATATAGATGATGTATTAACTAATTGAAGAATTCTATCCCAATTCTCAATAGGGATAATAAGGTTAAGTTCTCTTTCCCAATCATTTTTAGTCTTATGAAAGGGCTCTGAATGTATCTTCAAAATTATATTGTAAAGTTTTGATATTAGCCCTTTCTGAAAAGGATTTAGTTCAAACAAATTTTCCAAAATACCTGAAGACATAAAATTTGGAAAGGTAGGAAGTACAGTATTTAAGAAATTCCTAATCTGTAAATATCTAAAAAAATGAAATCTAGGCAAATTATATTTATTAGATAATTGCTCAAAAGACATAAAACAATTATCTAAAAATAAATCGGAAAATGTAATAATCCTTTAGTCTTCCAAGCTGAATAAGCTTGGTCTATAATAGAAGGATAAAAAAAGCAATTGGATACAATAGGAGTATTTAAAACAAACTGAGTCAACCCAAAAAATTTCTGAAATTGAAACCATATACGTAAAGTATGTTTAACTATCGGGTTGTCAATTTGTTTCGGCAATTTAGAAAGAGCAAAGGGAAGAGAAGTCCCTAAAATAGAACCCAATGCGAATCCTTGTACAGAATTAATTTCCAAGTTCACCCAATGAGGACTGAAAGATATACCCCAATCCTTTTACCAACATATCAAATATCGGATGTAACGTTCTCGCTCGGGTGTAACGAAACCTGAGTTAAATGTCGAGGTAAACCGTAGTCAATGAAAACAAGGTCACAGTAAGATTTAGTAACCATTTACTGTTCACTCTTCACATTAACGTATGGTGAAAACTGTTGATAAAACAATACAAGATTGGTACAGTATTTGTTTCCTAGATATCACATTTACATCGTGAATACTTGCAAGGGTAAAACTACAATAACTACATTACATTAAAGTGCAGCATACAGTCAGAATCTACCTACTCTATTGACTGCTTTAAATACACTTCAACACAAACTATCCCGACTCTTTAACTAACGAAAACATAAATCTTATCGACCGTCGTTACTTTTAACAGAATCAGCATTAACATTTTAATTCAACATATCGATTATCTCATGACTTACAGCGTTGCTTTCACTGTGTTTCTGGTGCGTAGAAAGAAAACTCTGCTTGCGCTGAACTGGCACATGTCAGGCCCCCACCCTTGCGTTTATCCCAAACTGGTATTTTCCCACAAGACGCGGCGAAACCGGATGTGACGTCCTTGCCACGATATATTACAGACAACGAATTTTACTTAAACAATCCTAACTTTAACTAAAAAATGCTAACACACGAATTACTAAGCGAAAATATTAAAAAACTAAATAACTGCCATAAAGGCAGCACATCGGATATTAACTGCCCAATAATAAAATCTAAAATTAGGCAATGCCAATCCACCTTCCTTCTTTGCCTTCTGTAAATATATTTTACCTAACCTAGGGTTTTTATTCTGCCATATATATGAGGAAATTTTTGAATCAACATTAGAAAAAAAAGATTTCGGAATAAAAATTGGTACCGCTTGAAATATATATAAAAACTTGGGTAAAATAACCATCTTAATGGCATTAATCCGACCTATCAAAGATAAAGATAATGGTGACCACTTAGTAAACAAACATTTAATTTGATCAATTAAGGGTAAAAGATTAACCTTAAATAAGTCTTTATAGTTTTTTGTGATTTTAATCCCTAAATAAATGAGAGTCATTAACTAATTTAAAAGGTAAATTTCCATAAATTGGAACCTGTCTATTTAAAGGAAACAATTCACTCTTATTAAGATTTAATTTATACCCAGAAAAATCACTAAATTGAACCAACAGTGATAAAACTGCAGGAATGGATTTCTCAGGATCAGAAATAAATAATAATAAATCATCTGCATATAATGATAACTTATGTATATCTGTCCCACAATTAATGCCAAAGATGTTCTATGATTCTCTGATAGCAATAGCCAAGGGTTCTAAAGTAATATCAAATAATAATGGACTAAGAGGACAACCTTGTCTAGTACCCCGAAATAAACGAAAAAAGGGAGATCTTAGATTGTTAGTAAGCACCGAGGCTACTGGAGTATGATATATCAGTTTAATCCAGGAAATGAATGTCGGACTAAAATTAAACTTCTCAAGCACATAAAATAAGTATGGCCATTCAACTCTATCAAATGCTTTCTCCGCGTCTAATGAAATGACACATTCTGAAGTGCTATGTGAAGGAGTATAAACAATATTCAATAATCTCCTAACATTAAAAAAAGAATAGCGATTTTTAATAAAACCGGTTTGATCTTCCGAAATAATTTGGGGTAATACTTTCTCCAACCTGGATGCCAGTAACTTGGAAAAGATCTTGAAATCTACATTCAGTAAAGATATTGGTCTATAGGATGCACAGTCAGTAGGGTCTTTATCTTTCTTCAGTATTAAAGTAATGGAAGCTCTATAAAAAGATTGTGGCAAATTGCCCAATCTAATTGCTTCTTCAAAAACCCTGCATAACCAAGGAGAAAGAGTAGCGGAAAAACATTTTAAAAATTCTACTGTATACCCATCTGGACCTGGTACTTTCCCAGAATTCATAGAAGAAATAACCCCTTTAATTTCTGCATCCGTAATAGGAGTTTCTAATATTGAAAGATCATCTGATGATAATTTTGGAAAATTCAATTTCCCAAGAAAATCACACATGGTATTACGATCATTAGGGAATTCGGAATGATACAGGGAGGTATAAAAATCTTGAAATGATTTATTTATCTCATCATGGTTAACTGTCAGATCCCCATTCTGCTGACGGATCTTAGTAATTTGACGTTTAACCAAAGCATTCTTCAATTGACTAGCTAACAGTTTACCCGATTTATCACTATGTATATAAAAATCAGATCTGGTTTTCATTAATTGATTTTCAATCGAAGATGTAAGTAATAAACTATGTTCCGTTTGAAGTTCAACCCTTTGTTTGTAAAGCTCCTTGCTAGGAGTAATCGAATATTTCTTGTCAATCTCTTTAATTTTATCAACCAATAAAAGAGTTTCCATCTTGATGCGTTTTCTCAGACCAACAGAATAGGAGATAATCTGTCCACGTATATATGCTTTAAAAGTGTCCCAAAGTGTTCCGCAAGAAATATCATCCGTGGAATTAGTTGAAAAGAAGAAATCAATCTGTTCCTTCATAAATTTAATAAAATCTGGATCTTGCAATAAGGTAGAGTCAAATTGCCATTGTCTAGCACTAGAAGCTGTATCCGTAAATTTAATAGAAAGTTTTAATGGAGCATGGTCAGAGATGGCTATAATATCATAATTACAACCAATTACCGATGGAATAAAACAAGAGTCAATAAAAAAAATAATCAATTCTCGAGTAAGAATGATAAACATGTGAGAAAAATGAAAACTCTTTGTCCTTAGAATGCCGAAATCTCCAAATATCAAAAATTCCATTATCAGTCAAAAAGGAGTTAATACAAGTGGCCGACTTATTAGGTAAAGTCTGAGTAGATAAAGATTTGTCCATCAAAGGATTTAAGCAACAATTAAAGTCACCACCCATTATTAACTTATATTCATTTAAATTAGGTAAAGAAGTAAATAAGGACTTAAAAAATCGGGACAATCAACATTTGGAGCATAAACATTAACCATAGCAACATTTTTGTTGAAAAGTAAGCCAGTAATTAACAAAAATCTACCATTCGGATTCGAAAAGATATCATGTTGGACAAATGCAATAGAGGAGTCAATAAAAATTGAAACTCCCTTTACTTTGGCATTCAAATTCGAATGATACTGTTGTCCCTCCAAAACCTAAAAAAGCGATATTTGTCCTCTTTCCTCACATGAGTTTCTTGTACAAAAATAATATGAGCATTAAGTCTTTGGAATACTTTGAAAATCTTTTTCCATTTAATCGGATGGTTTAAACCATTAGTATTCCAAGAGACAAAATTAATATTCTGAGCCATATTTCTGAAATCAACCCTTTGGTATATAAAGGGTTAACCAAATTATGAACTCATGTACCCGGAAGAGGAACAAAAATAATGGGCGGACCCAGAAGTGACGACATAGTGGACATTTTTGTAGTTCAAAATCAGCCCAAATGAAAAAACTAAAAAAAACTAGAATAAAAACCATAAGATTTAGAAAAAGACCTCCCACCCCCCACCCAAGAAGAAAAAAAAAGACAATCTCAGCCAGAGATAGGCCTAGAAAAAGGAAGAATGAAACTAACTCTACCCCCATATCAGTAGAAGACAACTCCGGATATAAAGGATAAAAAAAGATCCACCCAAACTCTAAAGAAATAATAATCACTATACTAAAACCAAACTTCTTAATATAATTAATCATAAAAAAACCCCAAAAAGAATATAATCACTAATAACTTAAAAATTGGGTTAAAAATCCAAACACCAAAACAAATTTAAACTGTGATAAGAGGTGCATTATAGGAAGAAGACGAGAGACAAAAAAATGGTGAAATAAAAAAAACCCAAAAATATTTTAGAGAAGACACCGCCATCTTAGTAAAAAAAAAATTGACCTTCAAAGGATTAATAATAATAACCAAAGATAAAGTACAGTGGTTGATGTAAGTAAAATAACAAGATTAGTAAGTCAAAAAAAACTTTAACTAGAGTATAAAATATAAAGTAAACCTACACCAATAGCCAAAAACAAGACTGTTTCTGGAAATAAAAACCATCTTGCATGATCAAAATCACTCATTTATTAGGAATGAGGATCCGTAGCAGTAGGGAAGTTCTCATTCAGAAATCTTCTTGCATCAGATGTTGAAAGAAAGACCTGCCGTGGTGCATTCGGAGGCGATATTCTGAGCTTCGCAGGGTATAAGAGCGCAGGCTTTAGATTTTTCTCATAACATTCAGACATCAGAGGTTTAAAAAGAAGCCTTTTCTTCATTACCTCTGGACTAAAATCTTCTACCAAACGGAAATTGTGATCTTGAAATTTGACCATCCCTACACGCCGAGCCACACGAATAAATTGCTCTTTAACATGCACATAGTGAAATCGGACAATTACAACCGGTGGTTTAGCTGGAGTACTTGTTGATCGACGCATAATTCTGTGAGCGCGGTCGAGTAGCGGCGGGCTATCTGGAAAAACAGAAGGGAACGCATCCTTTAAAAGTTGGGCAAAGTACTTCGAGGGGTCCCCTTGTTCAATACCTTCCGGGAGACCAAGTATGCGTAGGTTCTGTCTTCTGGACCGATTCTCAAAGTCAACACTCTTGGCTTTAAGTGTTTCCACTTGTTTAATCACCGAAAGTAAGTTCTGCTCCAGTTTTTCAATTATCAAATCTCGCTTCCGAGCGTCTTCTTGCAGAGTTGCGATTAGAACTTGCTGCTGGTTAACTACTGAATCCGTCTTATCCCTATAATCTTGAAAACCCTTTATATCTTGTTTAAAAATTAGTCGTTGTTCTTTAAATTTTTCATTTAAGACCTCCAATAACAATTCATAAGTTAATTCTGTACGTTTAGGATCAATTTGCTTTTTCCCGTTTCCGTTAGGATTTTTCCCAGTTTCTCGCGCTTTAGATCTAAGAGCCATTTCTTCAAAAATTCACAATAAACTCTTAAGGATAAGTCCAAAAAAGTAGCAAGAATCTTTTGGTGTAGGTAAAAATAAGTTAAATAAGGGTGATCATAGGTTAAAAAAAAGTAAAGGTTATGGAGCGAATCTGAAAACAGTGCTCACTCCTTGAGCGTCTCCTGCTGACTCCCAGCTAAGGGGTTCTACGACGTTACAAATTTCACTATGTCAGCAGCCAGCCCCTTCAAACAATTACTGTCTTTTTATGGCATCAGAGCATTGTCACTCATCCAGCATCTGAGAGTCTGCTTGGCCCAAGTCTCATACTCCTCTTCCACCTCCAGGGTGAGCTTCACCCCTGAAAACAGCCTCAGCTTTCCATAGCTAGGACCCTCAGCCTGTGTGCTGGGCCACTTATTCACCAGAGAGGTAAGGGCCGCTACCAACTCAGAACTCTCACTCCTCACTGAGGGACTCAATAGACATTTCAAATCAGACTTCCCCTCGCTCCACAGAAACCAGAGCAACCTGCCTTTGAAGTCTCCATCCCCAGCCATCGGAGACTCGACTTGCAATTCGGCATGCTCACCTACACTCCCCTCCTCCCAGAAAGTGTGGACAGCCCATGGCCCCCTCTCTCCTGGGGCCCCGTTAGTACCAGGCAGTTCCACTCCGATATGTCAGGACTAGTCTGAACCTGAACAAAGTCTTTACCTGCCATTTTATCAAACCTCCAGTCAGCCCCTGCAGCGTGCATAACCTGGTAGTTTAACACAGACTTAAACACACAACCCACTGGATCAATGCTCAGGGCAATCACACAGAATCCAACAAAATTGATACCCCCACAATGAAACACCCTGGTTTCCTTGGCTGCATAAATCCAGGGAAGACACTCGCAAGCCCCGCCAAACCCGTGAGATTGAGGCGTGCTCGATCCCACCCCAAACCGCAGTTTGTGTGGATGCTGTGTCATTTGCTACTGTTACAACTCAGTGCCATGAAATAACGACAGCACACTGCAGACCATTAAAGGAATTATGTTTATGAATCTTAACTAAAGGGGTAGTAAAGAATAACAAAAAGAAAAGGGCCCATTCTAATTAAACAGTCAAATGTGCACAAGTTGGAGCTGATTTTGAAATTCTCTGTCACTCACACGCTGGGTTCTCAGTCAACATGAAAGCACACACCACCTTCCGAACGTCACTCACAATCCATCTCGAACAAGTGGGTCTCCCACCAGATCGTACGATACGACCTGTTCTCCCCAGCGTCTTCTCTCTCATCTCCTCTCCAACACAAGCCCAAGACCACTCTTATTGTCCGTCACCTAAAGAAACCTCCCACTAATTGGATGGCAGACATTCCACATCGTCCCTTATCTTCAACAATAACCCGGACAGACTGAAAACAGAACGGCAGCTCTTACGGAGCAGCTAAATGAAATACCTACAGCGTAACAGTGAAGATGTGAACCAGAGCATTACACTGAGATAGGGCAGTCCCTTGTGGCACCCCCAGAGCCACTCACCACCATCCCAGCCATGCAAACTGGGGTCTATTGGTCAGGTAGTCTGTAGTCCAGGAGATAGTGGATCTGTTCTACACCTATCCTTTGCAGTTTCTCACTCAGAAGAAATGGCTGGATTGTATTGAAAGCTCGAGACAAATCAAAAAATGTGATTCTCACTATGCCACCAGCATCATCTAGGTGAGAGTGAGCTCTCTGCAACAGGTAGATGATAGCATGAGGTTGGTAGGCATCTGTAGGGCATCTCACCTGAAGATCTCACCTGTGGTCCAAGGTAAGCCAGGACCAGCCTCTCCAGCACCTTCATCACATGAGTTGTGAGGGCAATTGGTCTGCCGTCATTAAGTTCAGATGGAGTCGCCCTCATGGGTACAGGAACAAAGCAGGAAGCCTTCCATAGCACCAGGATCTTCTCCTGACTCAGACTCAGATTGTAAAGGTGCTACAAAATACCAGACAGCTGGCTCACAAGGTCCTCAGCACCCTGGGTCTAATACCGTCAGGTCCAGCAGCCTTGCCTAGTCTCCAGCTGTCTCTCACCCTGACCTGCAGTCACAGTCAGGCGGGGGAGGGCGGTCATCCCCATGGAGGCAAGATACGCTGAAGTTTGGAGGTTTGGAACACAAGCACTCACCCGAGCGGAGGGAGGGATGGAGACAGGCTTTGGAGCAGGGAAGGTGTGTGGTTTGGGCAACTTGCTCTAACAGTCCACACTGCTACCAGTGACTTGGGTAGAAGGGTAACAGGTCCTGCAAAATGAGTTCAGGGAGGCAGATGCTAAGTTAAAGGACAGGACCTCCAGGGTTGTGATCTCAGGATTGCTACCCATGCCACGTGCTAGTGAGGCCAGAAATAGGAAGATCATACAATTTAACTCGTGCCTAAGGAGATGGCGCAGGAGGGAGAGCTTGAGATTTTAGCATCATTGGGCTTTCTTCCAGGAGCCTGTACAGAAGGGATAGTTTGCAGAGAGGGACTAATCTCCTAGTGGGAAGGTTTGCTACTGCTGCACGGGAGATTTAAACTAGAGTTGGAGGGGATGGGAACCAGAGAGCTGGAATAGTTAGTGGAGTGGTTGTGGAGACGGATGTTAATACAGAAAGTCTGCAGATGCTGAAAATCCAAAACATGCACAAAATACTGGAGGAACTCGGCAAAGTCAGGCAGTATCAATAGAGCTTATGTATAAAGTCAGGAGTCAAAAGGGCAAGCAAGGTGCAACTAATATTCTGAGCTGCATAAATTTCACTGCAAGTTGTATTGTAGGAAAGGCAAATGACCTTAGGGCATGTATCAGCACTTGGAATCATGATATTGTAGCCATTAGTGAGCCTTGGTCACAGGAGGGACAGGACAGTGTTCCAGACTTCCATTGTTTTCGACGTGATAGAATGGGAGTGATTAAACAGGGAGGGGTGGCATTAATAGTCAGGGAAAACGTCCCTGCAGTTCTGAATCAGGAAAAGACAGGACAGCTCGTCTAGTCAGGCTTTATGGAGAGAACTGAGGAACAAGAAAGTTATGATTGTGTTCATGGGATTGTGTTATAGACCATCTAAAGCTCTATGGGATTTAGAAGAGCAAGTTTGTAGAGAGTTCACAGACCTGCAAAAAATATAATGTTGTGATAGAAGGTGATTTTAGCTTTCCACATAATTGACTGGGATTCTCATACTGTGAAAATACTGGATAAGGAAGAATTTGTCAAACGTGTTCTGGAAAATTTTCTTAATCAGTATATAGAAGTCCAAACTGGAGGGAGTGAGATACTATATCTCATATTAGAGAATGAGACAAGGCAGGTGAAAGAAGTTTGCATCTTTATTCTAGTGATCATAATGCCATTCACTTCAGGATAATTATGGAAAAGGAAAGGTCTGGTCCTCATGTTGAGATTTTAAATTGGAAAAAGGCCAATTTTGATAGCATCGTAAAAGATCGGGCAAGTGTGAATTGGGATAAGCAAAAGTATACTTGGTAAGTGGGAGCCTTCAAAAGTGAAATTTTGAGAGTACAGAGTTTGTATGTTCTTGTCAGAATAAAAGGCAAGATAACAAATTTAGGGAACCATGGTTTTCCAAAGATATTGGGGCCATGATTGAGAAAATGTAGGCGATGAATAGCAGGTATAGACAGGCAGGAACAAATGAGGTACTTGAGGAGTATAAGAAATGCAAGAGAGCACTTAAGGAAATTAGGGGGGCTAAAAGAAAATATGAGGTTACTGTAGCAGACAAGGTGAAGGAGAATCCTAAAGGGTTCTACAGATATATTAAGAGCAAAAGGATAGGAAGGGACAAAATTGGTCCTCTGGAAGATCTGAGTGGTAATCAATGCATGGAGCCAAAAGAGATGGGGAGATCTTAAATGGATTTTTTTCATCAGTCTTTACTTGGTAGACAGGCACAGAGTTTATAGAAGTAAGGCTATACAAGAGCAAAGTTCTGGACCACATACAGATGACGGAGGAGCAGGTGTTTGCTGTCTTAAGGCACACTAGGGTGGATAAGTTCCTTGGGCCTGACAAGGTGTTCCCTCAGAGACTGTGGGAGGCTAGTGCAGACATTGCAGAGACTCTAGCAGAGATATATAAAATGTTCTTAGCCATGGATGATGTGCCGGAGGAATGGAAGATAGCTAATGTTGTTTCATTGATTAAGAAAGGTTCTTAGAATAAGTCAGGAAATTAAAGGCTGGTGAGTCGGACATCAGTAATGGGAATGTTATTGGAAGGTATTCTAAGGGATCAGATATATAAACATTCAGATAGATAGAGACTGATTAGGATAGTCAACAGAGCTTTGCGCATGGTTTACATGGTAGATCTTGTCTAACCAATCATAGAGTTTTTCAAGGAAGTTACCGTGAAAAGTGATAAGGCAAGGTAGTGTGTGTTATCTCTATGGACTTCATCAAGGCTTTTGACAAGATCCCATATAGGAGGATGGTCAAGAAGGTTCAGTTGCTTAGCACTTAAGATGAGGTAGTAAATTTGGCTTTGCAGGAGAAGACAGAGAGTGGTAGTAGATCGTTGCCTCTCTGACTCAAAGCCTTTGACTAATGGTGTGTTGCAGGGATTGGTGCTGGGTCCATTGTTGGTTGTCATCTACAGTACTGTGCAAAAGTCTTGGGCCTGCAAAAGTCTTGGGCACTTAAGTACAGCGAGAGTGTCTAAGACAGAACTGTAGTAATTTTATGCATTGCGCTGTGTTACGTACCCGTGGGTATCTTGTACTTGTCACATGACAGTGGTGTTGAAGCTATACTGGACTTAAGGTAGTGGTCTTGTGGTGGTGGAGTGACATCATTTTCCTGCCAGTAGAGGTCATGTGACAGGTTTTTTTTACACAGGGTATAAAAGGAGGACCCCTCCCTGTGAGGAGGGGCAGTTCGTGGCTGGATTTGCCATTTTGACTCCATGCCACTGCATGGTCCAATATTATGACGCAGTTCCATTGAAAGATGGAGTTTTATTTAATGCCTAAAGTTTAAAAGGTCATTGCGGGCAGTTTCTTTATAACACTGCCAGTTAAAAATCAGTGGAGAGTGAAGATCGGAGTTCGGGAGCTAAAAGATCGAGGAAAGTCGATTTTGATGGTGAAACAGGTTTGACATTGTTTGATCCTCATTCAGAAGGAATTTGTTGGCTGTCCCCGTGTTAACCCCTGCGAATAATAGCAGAAAGGATTGAGTACAGTTTTGTAAAGGAAAGGTCAGTGCCTTTAAGCCGTTTCATTTTCATCTTCATAAATTCTCCAGGAAAAGTATAGTTTGACTGGGAACCGCAACAACACGACATGAAAGAGAATTTAAATCATCTAAAAAGTCTCTCCTTTAATGGACTGTAAACATTTTGAACGTTTGCAGTACTACTTTGAAGAACTGTTTTTGCAACATCGCTTTAAGAACTGTTTTCGCTTTATTCCTTTAAGAACTGTTTAAGCTGCCGCACAGCAGCTGATTTCCGGTTACGTTAGTTGTTTGTTTACTTTTGGGGGTTTGTTTACCAGTGTTTAATAAATGTTTTATTTGTTATAAAAAAAAACCCTGCCTCACATATATTTATTGTTGCTGAATCCATAACAACTGTACAACTGCCATGAAAAAAAAGCAAATTTCATGACATATGTGAGTGATGATAAACCTGATTCTGATACGGGTATCTATTGTGGACTGAGAGTGGGACGGGGGCAGGGGGAGGGGAATCATGGTTGGGAAAAGGTGAAGGAAGAGTGGAGGGAGTGGAGAGCAGCAGAGAGGCATTCTGTAATGATCAATAAAACAATTGTCTGGAATTAAATTGCTGTGACTGATGTCTCAGGGCTGGGTGTGTCTGCACCCATGCACCCCTGCCCCTGGCACTCCACGTCTGCCATCTGTCCCCTACCCCTCCCTCAGCCCTTCACCCTCACCATTTCCAACATCCTCTGTTCCTGCCGGATTTGCAAACTCGCCTTTTGCTCTATGTTGACAAATAGTCAAAGTCTTAGGGAATAATAAATCAGCCATAATCATATGTCGGAGCAGACTCGATGGGCCAAATGGCCTAATTCTGCTCCTATGCTTTATGGTCTTATGGTCTAACTCAGCAAGTCAGGCAGCAACTATGGAAGGGAGAAACAATCGGCATTTTGGATCAAGATCCTTCATGGAAACACAGGACACTAGAAAGGTCTTGACCTAAAATATCAACTCTTTTTTCCCCTACATAGATAGAACATAGAACATAGAGGATGTAACAGGGCAGCGCATTGCTGGCCTTTCTGTCCGCAATGTCGTGCTGACCTTTTAACTACTTCAAGATCAGTCTGACCCTTCTGTTTCACATAACACTCCACTTTTCTTTCATCCATCTGCCTATCTAAGAGACTTTTAAATGCCCCTAATACATCTGCCTCTCCACCACCCCTGCAGAATGTTCTACATATCCACCACTTTCTGTGTTAAAAAACCTATCTCTGACATCCCCCTATACTATACAATCACCTTAAAATTCTGCCTCCTAGTATTAGCCATTTCTACCCTGGGACAAAGGTGCTGGCTGCTTTCTATATCCATGCTTCTTGTACACCTCCTGCAAGTCGGCTCTCATCCTCCGTCACTCAACATGTTGCCTGATTTGCTGAGTTCCTCCAGCAGCTCTTGCGTGTTGCTCAAGATTTCCAGCATCTACAGAATCTCCTGTTTACGACTATGAAGTTCATTAGCATTTTATGGCGTCTGCAGGGGATGCCTGATTTTACCCCTCCCCCACCACCACACTGGGAGCCACCAGAAGTTCCTGCCAAACAGAAGACAGCAGAGAGTTGCCATAGTCGCTGTCTTCGCTTTTGCTTTTCCCTTGCACCGGAGCAATTTTCAGGCAAGGCCTTGAACAGCTTTTCCGTGAGGGACTTTGTGGGTTTCCTCCAGGTGCTGTGGTTTCCCCCACATCCTATAGACGTGCAGGTTAGCATTTTAACCCATTACTGTGTAAGTGAAATGGAGTTTTATTGTCACGTGTACTCACATACGGTGACAAACTTGGTTTTGAATGCCATCCGTAGAGTTCATTTCATCACATGAGTACATCCAGTTAATACAAAGGAAGAGCAGTAAGATAATGCAGAATGTGGTGTCAGAGAGACAATGCACTGCAGGCTCCGGTGAGGCAGAATGAGAATTCAGGAGTCCATCTTATGGGTAGAATCTGGGAGGAATTAATGTGAGTGAGGGGAGAATGAAATTAGATTAGTGTAAACTAAGTGTTTACTGGTCAGTGTGGACGTGGTGAGCTGAAGTGCCTCTTTCTGTGCTGTATGATTCTATGACCGCCGACCACTAACTTCCCCTTCATACCTACTCTCAATATATCTACAGATATGAAGCTCTGTATAAAATACATGATCTGGAAATCACTGGGGAGTTTCCATCAAGTTTCTGGAAGTCACTATTAAGAAAATACTTTTGAGCTTACTACCGGGATTTTCCAGAGTTAAAAATGATATACGGTAGTTTTCTTTATTCAACATACAGTACAGACAGACATTAGTTTCCAAGTTTAAATTCTTGTTAGCAACGTTGATTAATCATAGTATATTTTCTAAATTAAAATCCATATGACCTTGAGAACTGCACTGGAGAGGAAGGCACTTGGCTGCTACATTGGCCATGCAGACATGTTATTCTGTCTATGCCTGGTTTCGTTCTATGGGACACTTCCCCTGAGAAACACATTGCTTTGACTAGTCCTGCAGTGAATGCTTTGCTCTGCTGCATGCCGCCTCTTCTTTAAGAACAATACAGCACTGAAAATAGCAACTGAACCCTTACTAAAACTTCCTCACCACCACATGCAATTCCTGCCCTCCAAAATGCATTCCATCATTTGCTGCTAGGACCGGTGCCTTTGTCCAGCAAAATATTTTTAAATGAGTTGGCCCTACAATTTCTGACAGTCAGTCACCGTAGGGATGAAGTTCTAGCAGTACTTTTCCCTTAACAGATCAGAGTTTTTGGAATTTGGGGCCCCACGTACAGTTGTTACTGAGCTCCATGTGGTTTTCATTAAAACAGGCTGGCCCTGTGTTACGTCTTTCTCTCAAGGGGAAAACCTAATCCAAGTAAATTGCGTAAAACATTCTTGCCACTCAAGCAGGGGTAGCTGCAAGAAACAAGCAGACCAGAGACTAAATGTCTTGCGCAATTAAGAAACTTATAGTTCCTGTCTGCCTCATTAAGAAGCATATCGATGCAATCATCATTGAGAGGTGGCTATCACATACAGATACCGCAGAACAGAGGTTTTCCAGTGAAACGGCCCTCTTCAAAAGTTGCTATTGTATCACAAGTTGCTTCGTTTACACTTCCTGAGTTGCGTGGGTAATAATAGGTGGTTTATCACGCTCATTTCCTTTATCTATCCCTCAGTGGCAGACAGCAATGTTAATATAAGTGCTGTGGCAATGGTGACTTGCTTCAAAAGTGGATTAGAGAAACAACTTGCAAAAGATCAGCAGTACATCTGGCAGATCTGCAGGTAATAGGTGAAACCAAGTGAGGCAGAAGTGAGTGGGTCAGGGAAGTGGGGCGAGCATGGAATATTGGTTGAATAAGCCTAGAAGTTTCTTAGTGGCGTATTGAATTCAGAGAGTCCAAATTCTTCTTTATTCTGATATTTGCTCTTCTTCTGCTAAAGATTTGCCTTAATTATGATTAGTTTTTGGGAACAGAAGTGGACAATCTTCAATTAATTTTGTTTGTTTATGCACCTTTGCTTAGCAAGAAGAAAATAAATCTTCAAGGTGAGTAAACAAGTTAATGACATTCTCTCTGCAAAACATCACCAAGAAATTGTAACAAAAACATGAACTTTAAGATGTACAACTGGGCTTCAAACATTGAACATCCAAATCTAGGGTGGGGAAAATATTAGAAAGTAGGGGCAGAATTAGGCCACTCTGACACATAAGCCTATCTGTGCCATTTGAAATGATGAAGGGCTGTCAACTCTAGGCCTCATCTCCTCTGTGTGCCACTTGATCTGTCAAAGATATATCTCTCTCCAAGTTAAACACTTCTAATGAGCTCGACTCTATAGCTCTTATGATCAAAGAATTACAAAGCACCAGCACCTGCTATGAGAACAAATCTGTGTACCTTAGTTTTAAATGACTGAACTCTTATCCTGAAAGTATGTCCTTTCATTCCAATTTCCTGCTTGTGAACGCATCTCAACGTTTATCCTGTTATCCCCCCCAGTCTGTTATATGTTTCAATAATATCACCCCTCCATCTACATTCCAAAGAGTACTGACCCAACCCATTTAGACTTTCTTGATCGGAGAATCCTCTCATCCACACTCCAGTACTGGTACATCTACTCTTAAGATCAAAACTCTCGCCCTGTATAACTGTAACAAAGGTAGTCTTAATAAAACATGAACATAGAATCTATGGATTCCAAAATAAGGTGTGCAAGTAATGTCTTGGTAAAGGTTTGCACAAACACAATGAGCATTAGCAGGCTAATTATAATAATCATATTCAATTAAACTGATATAAAGTTTTTGAAATATTAAGGGGAAACTACAATTCTTTGGGGCAGTCTAAAACTACTAGGCATTGTCTAAAGTTAAAACTAGATCTTTCAGATTTTGAAGGGAAGAAATATTGTAGATCAATACATGGAGGTATTTTGGATTTTCCCAGATGCCCTAGTCCAGACTTTGAACCAAAGAATATAAAAGCAAGGATATAATTCTGAAGCTTTATAAGGTACTGGTCAGACTGCATTTGGTGTGTTGTGAGCAGTTGTCTTAGAAAGCTGAGAATAATGTTAAAAGAAAATGCAAACAACAACGAAGGTCTTGTGACCAAGTGTGAGGATGGTACAAAGACAGGTGAAGGGGCAAGTAGGTTTAAGGAAGTAAGGAGTCTGTAGAAGGACTAAGAAAAACGAGGAGAATAGGTAAAGAAGTGGCAGATGGAATATAGTGTAGGAAAGTGTATTGTTAACTCCACCATGAACGGGCCCAAGTCCAGCTGCTTGTGCATGGGGCTAACAACCCCACCCTCTAAAATCCCAGTGCTACGGAAACACCAGTGGAGGCGGCAGAGACCTTTTTCTGGGAGAAGATAGGCCACACCTGGTGACAACTTGGGAGATTGGCAAGCTGCTGTCAGTGGCCTATGCACAGTAGGGGTGATGGGCTTAAGAAGAAGAACTGTAAGGTCATACATTTAGTGGAAGGAATAAAGGCATAAAGCAGGGAGAAAACTCAGAAATGAGAGGTGCAGAGACACGCGAGAGTCCCTGCACAGGATTCCCTGAAGGTTAACTTGCAGATTGAATCAGTGGTAAGGAAGACAATGCAATGTTAGCATTCATTTAAAGAGAGCTAGAATAAAAAAGCAAGGATATAATTCTGAGGCTTTATAAAGTACTGCATTTGGAGTATTGTGAGCAGTTTTGGACGCCTTATTTAAGAAAGCATGTGTTGGCATTGGAGAGGGTTCAGAGGAAGTTCATGAGAATGATCCCAGGAGTGTATGAGGATGACTCTGAGCCTGTATCCACTGGAGTTCAGGAGAATGGGAGGGGGGGGCGGGATGGGGAATCACTTTGAAACCTATTGAATACTGAAAGGCCTAGATAGAGAGGACATGGAGAGGATGTTTCCTATAATGGAGGAGTCTAGGACTAGAAGGTACAGCCTCAGAATAGAAGGACATCCCTTTAAAGATGAGAAGAGTTTCTGTAGCTAGTGGGTAGTGAATCTGTGGAATTTATTGCCTTAGACGGCTGCAGAGGCAAATTCATTGCTTACCTTTAAAGCAGAGTTTGATAGGTTCTTGATTAGTAAGGGCGTCAAAAGATTATGGAACGAAGGCAGGAGAATGGGGTTGAGAAGGTTAATAAATCAGCCATGATTGTTACGATGTGTACTGGCAATGTCAGAACCCAAGTGCGGAGGAAAGGCAGACTCCGATGTCGAGATGGCAACTAGAGTTTATTCATAAGAATTTCAACAGAACATCGACGGCATGGCTGAGCTACGCCACATGTTGCAACATTCTCAAAACTATGACCCCATGGTTAGCGCTAACTAGGCATCCGCTTAAATGATACAAGACACACAGAATCCCCAAGCCTATCAAAACAAACTTAGCAAGTTTAAGCAGAAAGCACCAGAAGATCGCGTTATAAAGAGGGAGTTGCTCTAGAAAATACACATGAAACTCAACATGATTAATAACTTTCATGAAACAACAATTAATCAATTCAGGTGCTTGAAAAACCTCAGAGCCCAATGGTCTCCGGCTCCCTGCAGAGAAGACCAAAGAGAATGGTGGAGCAGACTCGATGAGCAGAATTCTGCTCCTATGTCTTCTGGTCAAGACCAACGACTCCACCCCCCATCTCTTCTCCCAAACGCCAAAAAACTGGATTTGTTTTAAAAACAGAAAATGTTGAACCAACTCAGGAAAGCATGCACTGTCTGTGAATTAGTTTTTCTGTTAAGTTCAATTAAACACACTTTTCAATATTTCCTATGGTTACTTACATCCGAATAGATTAAAGATAGTAGTCAGATGACAGAACCTTCTTGTCTTTCATGGGTTTTAACGTATCTCTGGATCTTTTCAGGTGACCACTTGCAGCACAGATAGCACTGTGCAGTTACAGTAAACCACTGTAGCAGAAGGTCACTGAGGTTTTCCACACTTTATCTCATTTTGCTGAGCGGTTGAAGTCTGCTACAAAGTTTTGCAGCATCAGCAAGTTAGCCCACCAATTTCATATATGTGGTGCAAGACAAATAGTGCCACGTGGACACGACATTTTAACTCCAGCCTTTCCTCAAAATGAAGATGATTCCAATCCTTAAAACCACCGTCAGAGAAAATACAGCATGCAGATCAGTCTTAACAGTATTTCCAGTGTGTTTGTTCTCCAGTATTCTGCTTTGGTAATTTAATTGACCTATTACTACTAAAAGATGACTAAATGACATTCGGGACAAACCGCATGCCATATTGTTCACAACTTTAGTCCAGATCACAGAACCATGTACATACAGTGAGCAGGAAGCAGTATTACAGTGTCTACTTTAACCTACTGTACATCAGGTCCTGATGTACCTTCCTGATGGTCTAAGACTTGACAGATGAAATTGAGCTTGGTTTTTGTTCAATGGGAGAAACAATATTTAAAAGAAGCTGCAGCTTATGTTTAGCCTTATGCAAGGTTTATGCTGAAGTAATCTACTTCACAATCAACACAAAATTGAAAAAGAACCAGTGGAATAGTTCAAAAACAGATTAATCTCTTCCCTTGACCATGTTCTGCACCTCTATCACCAACTTGATCTCAGAGAATCTACTTACATCTTTCTGCAATTCACAGATCTGTAATCTGTTTTCCTATTCATGTGCTTTCAGTATTATGTATTTAAAGCAATTTTGTTTGAGGACCAGAGAAATCTCATTTCCTTTCTAAATTTGATAATTTAAACTCAGTCTCTTACGATGTGTACAGGCAATGAAAGCATCTTTATTTAATTTTTTAATAGCTTGCGCTGGGTGGTGGCGTGGAGATACGTCTCTACTAAAGGAGGTGTAAGGTGCTCCTTCCCTCTGCTAGCCTGAAGATCACCCTTAGGCAAGGTGAAGCACCTGCTTAGCCCCCGATTAGGGTCATATGAAGCCATGAGAGCAGGTGGTGGATGCTCGTATGCACTGCTGGTGCAAATCACAATTCCTGGTTATGTGACCACTGACACCATGCAGACAATCTCTGAAGAGTGTTGATAATGGCTGGGGGCATCCATTTTGTAAAGACACTGCCTGGAAGAAGGCAAGGACAAGCCTCTTCTGTAGAAAAATGTACCAAGAAATCTCATGGTCATGGAAAAACCATGGACACCCACTTCATACGACACAGCACATAATGAAGGATGAGTGAATAACTTGCACACAGATGACATCAAATTCTGTTTCAGCTAGCTTGTTTATTTTTCTTTATCTCCTGTCTTGCTGCCTTGATTGTAATTTAGCTTTAAAGTTACTGACACGAGAATCATGTCCCAGATGAGTAAGTTGTCCCAGATTACCCTTTCAGTTGATGACCTAACTTGTGTCCTGCTTGATTGCATTGTCAAATTATCTTGCTGGCACTTATTATTAGCCTTTTCCAAGTGGTAATGCTTTATTTATGAGCTTTTTAGTATTTTGTAAAAACATAAACAAATGACGTTAAGTGAAAAACCAATTTTTAAATTCAAAATAGTACTGTGATTTCTGTATTGATTTTAAAATCACAACAGTTAATGTGCTTGCATTAAATTCCCATCAGCACCATTTTGTTGCTTTTTTGACAATGGTTTAGAAGAAGTTAATAACTTATAACAAAATAGAACGTGTACGATGAGGAAGAAATGGCTTGATTTAGTTAACAAGATAGGGTTTTCAGTTAATGTGGAAAGAAACACCATAAGACCATAAGATATAGGAGTAGAATTAGACCATTTGGCCCTTCGAGTCTGCTCTGCCAATTCAACATGGCCGATCCAATTTTCCTCTCAGCCCTAGTCTCCCAACTTCTTCCCATATCCCTTCTTGCCCTGACCAATCAAGAATCTATCAACCTCTGCCTTACATATGCATTTGGCCTCCACAGCTGCCCATTGGAAAGAATTCCACAGATTCACCATGCTCTGGCTAAAGAAATACCTCCTCATCTCCGTTTTAAAAGGACATCCCTCTATTCTGAGACTGTGTCCTCTGGTCTTAGACTCTTCCACCATAGGAAATTTCCTCTCCATGTCCACTCTATCAAGGCCTTTCACCATTCAATATGTTTCAATGAGGTCATTCTTCATTCTTCTGAATTCTAGTGAATACAGGCCTAGAGCCATCAATATGACAAGCCATTCAATCCTGGAATCATATTTGTGAACCTCCTTTGAACCTTCCCCAGTTTCAGCACATCTTTTCTAAGATAAGGGGCCCAAAACTGTTCACAATATTCCAAGTGAGGCCTCACCAATGCTTCATAATTGTTCAACATTACATCCTTGCTTGTATTTTCTAGTCCTCTTGAAATGAATGCTAACATTGCATTTGCCTTCCTCACCACAGACTCAACCTGAAAATTAACCTTTAGGGAATCCTGCATAAGGACTCCCAAATCCTTTTGCACCTCAGTTTTTTGCACTTCCTCTCCATTTAGAAAATAGTCAACCCTTTCATTTCTTCTACCGATGTACATGACCATACACTTCCCAATACTGTATTCCATCTGCCATTTTTTGTCCATTCTCCTATTCTGTCTAAGTCCTTTTGTAGGCTCTCTACTTCCTCAAAACTACCTGCTCCTCCACCTATCTTCATATTGTCAGAAAACTTTACAACAAAGCCATCAATTCCATCATCCAAATCATTGACATATAACATTAAAAGAATTGGTCCCAACACAGCCCCTATGGAACATCATTTGTCACCAGCAGCCAGCCAGAAAAGGCTCCTTTTATTCCCACTCATTACCTCTTGCCAATCAGTTACTGCTTTACCCATGCTAGAATCTATCCTATAGTACCGTGGGCTTGTAGCTTATTAAGCAGCCTCATGGGTGGCACCTTGTCAAAGGCCTTCTGAAAATCCAAATACACAACGTCAACTGAATCTCCTTTGTCTATCCTGCTGGTTCTAATAGATACGTCAGGCAAGATTTTCCCTTGAGGAAGCCATGCTGACTATGGCCTATTTTATCATGTGTCTTCAAGTACCCTGAGACCTCACCCTTAATAATCAACTCCAACATCTTCCCAACCACTGTGATCAGACTAACTGGCCTATGGTTTCCTTTCTTCTGCCTCTCCCCCTTCTTGAAGAGTGGAGTGGCATTTGCACTTTTCCCATCTTCCGGAACCATTCCAGAATATAGTGATTCTTGAATCATTATTACTAATGCCTACGGCGATCTCTTCAACTACCTCTTTCAGAACTCTGAGGTGTACACCATCTGGTTCAGGTGACTTACCTAATTTCAGCTTTTTCAGTTTCCCAAGAACCTTCTCTTTAGTTATGCTAACTTCACACACTTGACACCTGGGACTTCCACCGTACTGCTAGTGTCTTCCACTGTGTAGACTGATGCAAACTACTTATACAGTTTGTCCGCCATTTTGTTGTCTGCCATTACTACCTCTCCAGCATTGTTTTCCAGTAATCCAATACCCACTATTGGCTGTCTTTTAATCTTGATGTATCTGAGGAAACTTTTGCTATCCTCTTTAATATTATTGGCTTGCTTACTGTCTTATTCCATTTTTACCTTCTTAATGACTTAGATACATTCTTAATACAATTAGACTGATTTTGCTGACTATTTCTGGAGGTGTCAATCAGAGCCTCAAGAATTTAATCATTTGAACACTAGGAGGTTTGGACACTGGGACTTGCAGTCAACCCCACAAGTCCAGAAGGAAGCTGTCAGTTGACTTGATGTCAGAGCTTGATTTTTTTGTATTTAATTTGAAAACTAAATGTCTCTGAATATGCATATAGTTTTAAATAATTACAGTCACATCTATAACAGCTGGCGAAGCTGTACAATGGCTTTGAAGGAACAACACCTCCTACTCCATCTGGGTAGCATCCAACCTGACAGCATGAACATGATTTCTCTAACTTCCGGTAAATTCTTCCCCCTTTCTCATTTTTTTAAATTCCCTATTCTAGCTGTCTTCATACCCCTTCTCTTCTCTTCACCTGCCCATCCGCCCTTCCTCCTTTCCTTACTCCCGTGGTCCACTCTCCTTTCTTATCAGTTTGCTTCTTTTGCAACTCTTCACTTCTAACCCATCACCTCTCAGCTTCTCACTTCGTCCCTTCACCCCTTACCTGATTTCACCTACCACCTCCCAGCTGGTATTCCGTCCCCTGCCCCCACCTTCTTATTCTGGCTTCTTACCTTTTCCTTTGCAGTGCTGGTGAAGGGTTTTGGCCCAAAACATCAACTATTTATTCCTCTCCATAGATGCTGCCTGACCTGCTGATACTGTTCCCCCTATTGTGCAGGTGAGCAGACACACAGTAACTGAAATGCTTTTGTTGCTATGCAACTAGAGTTTTCTTTTATATAATATTAATATAATTTTGTAAAGGTGCTAAAATAATTTTGAAATCTAAGTTAATATAATTGTGAAATGCCCTGTAATTAATTGTGTTAATGAATATAATCCATAAATTTTCTAAATAATAAATGTACCACAACCTTTACTTTGAAATATTTTAGAGCTCAATGTATTTCCATTGTCTGTGTTTCAAGTTACAACACCGCTACAAATTGTAACAATAAACACAGAATGGAAGTCAGTAGCTCATTGTTAATAAACTGTCGGCCCACTGAACGCTGACACCACCTAGTCAAAACATTTTATTTTTGTCATTATGCCCGTCAGGCATTTTGACTGCCTTTACTTGTGTTGTGAGTTGTGGTTTGTGTTCGTTTGATTGAAAGATTCTATATTCTGATTTTTTTGGTAAGCAATCTTTCAAAAAATCATCATCTAGTAAGAATTTTTAAATTGAGAAATTGTTAGAACAAGGTAAAAATTAATTTCTATAAAATTGTTTGCATGACTGTGTCATTTTATTAA
The DNA here is from genome assembly GCF_048418815.1 of Hemitrygon akajei. Classification (NCBI taxonomy): domain Eukaryota; kingdom Metazoa; phylum Chordata; class Chondrichthyes; order Myliobatiformes; family Dasyatidae; genus Hemitrygon; species Hemitrygon akajei. The sequence goes on from NC_133125.1 coordinate 45,427,872, forward strand.
AATTATACATCTTTCAACTCACCTGATTATTTTTTCAAATAATAATAATTATTACTAGTATTCTTAAATAATAATAATTAATATTTTTAGTATCCTAAGGGTGCCAAAAAGAAAAGCAGAAGATGAGTTAAATGCTTTGAAGAATAAAGCTTGTACAAAACTTAAGGTTGAAAGGCTTTTGCAACTCATAGGTACTGAAGTACTGTCTTTGCATCATAATCAAAAAAATAAAAATTGGCAATATGGTTACATATCAACTTACTGGCGAAGTTGTATGCAAAGCATGTGCTACCGGTCCGCAAGGAAACAATATGAGTCAGCTGCACCTTTCCTCATTCCCTGTCACGCCCACTGTTAAACACATATCAGGTCATTACCCACGTTAGGTCATCAGTCACCTAAACGCAGTGATACCCTAGCGCCAGGGATTACTGGTTGGCCTCGGGTAACCGGCTGCCTCGTGCAGCCAGCGAGAAGTGCCATTGCTACTGGCCTGCAATGCAGACAGATGGGCGCCGCCTCTAAACCTATTTAGCACACCGAATGTTCGTGGGGAACCCAGCGCTAAAATATTCACAGACGACCTAATTCGGGTTCAGGGATTTGTTAGTAGCAGAGCAGCTACCTCACTGCAATCTACTGGAAGTCGTCCCTCAAGCCCAACTTCTGTTGGCCGATAAATCCTACCTATATACAAGGGGGGTGGGCTCGTGCCCTGTCACACTCCTTGCTCGGTCAGTTGCTCTCTCTGGACTGCGACCACCGTGGCCCCGGTACGGGGACCTCCGGCCCTTACCTTGTCCTCTCACTGGTGTGTTGCAATGATTTTATATGTGCAAACAAGGAAAATATGTGCTGTGTGTTTAATATCCAAACATTACTTAAAATGTTATGATGCTATTGACTTATAAGTGAGTTATAATTGACTTATCACTATATTCATGTGAGGAAAATCTGCGCTGTGTGTTTAATATTAAATTCATTAGATAAACACTTTTAGAAATGAAATTGAGTGTATTAGCCACTTATAAGTGACTTATAGTTGACTTATCTATATTCCGGTTGTGATTAACACACCCCCCCCCCCCCCATCAGCTGGTCCGCAAGAATATTGTCAATATTAAACTGGTCCGCGGTGCAAAAAAGGTTGTGGATCCCTGAAGTAGAGGATGAGTTCAGTAGTGAGCAAAAATAGAAAGAATGGAAGTTAGATTACTTAAAATATCATCTTAACCGGAGAATTCATATAGATGCAGTTACCAAATTAAGCAAGCAGAAGAAATGTGGAATTTTGCATGTTGACTATAACTCTGAAAGAGCTTGAAGCAGGAGTACATGAAATAAATCTAACTCTGATATGGTCAAAGTGATATCTGATAGCATTATCTTAGCAATTAAAATTAATGCTTCTATGCATTCTGTGTAAGAAATTCATGCACGGGGCCGAATAGGTAAATACACAAGAGCGTTGGCGCATCAAGAACTATGTGTTTGAATTTGCTGAGTACATCAGCTTTGTGCTTCAGAAATAGATAATGGAAGAATTGCGGAAATCTGCTTTCTATATACTAATTGCTGATGAAAGTACAAACATTTTTGTACAGAAAATATTTTTTTTAATTTTAGTTTCAACAGGAAAATGAAAGTTCCTATAACACTGTTGATGGATATTTTGAAATTAACTGCATGTGACAGTATCACTATTGTTGAAGCAATAAATAAAATTATATCATCAGCAATTTTGATATTCAAAAGATGGCAATGTTTTCGTCAGATGGGGCAAATGTATGCTTGGAAAGAATAATGGTGTGGCTGCAATTAATTAATGAGAAATAAAGCATCTGTTTGATCAAAACTGTGTTGCACACAGAGAAGACCTATGATTAGATGACGCATGGAAAAACATATCAATTATTCAGGATATAGAAACACTGCTACAAATGGTGTACAGCAGGTAAAAAAAAGGAAAACTAGAAGAATTAGCTAACACCACAGAATGTAACGTGTCATTTAGACCATAAAACGAAGTAGGAGGGCTGTCAAGGCATTTTGCTGTTACTGCTTTAACAAGGAATTTAGAAGTTTTGATCCAGTATTGCAAAGAGCAAGTTCATGAATGTATCGACCAATCAGAAACTACTGCATGAAGATTTTGACCACAATATAGAGTAGCATTAACTGTTGTTAATAATGTTTTAGAAGACCTGGCATCTCTTTGTAAATTCCTAAAGAAAAGCTGTTTTACACAATTGAGACACTGCAGATGCAAAAGCAAAAATTAACAAATTACAGTCAAGGTATCTTGGCGATATGATTTATTGGAGTAACAAAGTGTAAGACCTGCTTTTATCTACAGGTTCTTACATCGATACTGCACCTATTATTCGATTCATTTAATGCGTGCGTAAACACTTGGATAATAGATTTCCTGATGATGAGTTAAGCGATTGACAAGCTTTTGACCCTGTTGCTACTGCAAATGCAACCAATTTTGAATTTGGAAAAGAGAATGCTGTATGATTGACAAAAAATATGCAGCTGCTATTATGAACTATGGCAAAAGCTTTGCCTCAAAAACATCACAGTCTACAACCATCCACTCTTGTGCAGCCTTCATACCAGCCTGTGATGCAACTAGTCAGAATGCTCTCCAGCATATATCTGTAGTAATCTGCAAAAGTCTTTGGTGACATAACAAATCTCTTCAAACACCTAATGAAGTTGAGCCACTGATGTACCTTCTTCATGAGTGCATCAATGTGTTGGGCTCAATGTAATCCTCTGAGATGTTTACACCCAAGAACTTGAATTTGCTCACCCTTTCCACAGCTGACCTCTCAATGAAGACTGGTGTATGTTCTCCTGACCTCCCCTTCTTTAAGTCCACAATCAATGCAAGTTTCCTGTTGTAACAGCACTCGATTAACCAATCTATCCCACTCCTGTGTACCTTCACTGACCTCCCCTTCCTTAAGTCCATAATCAATGCAAGCTTCCTGTTGTGACATCACTCAATTAACCAATCTCACTCCTATGTGCCTTCACTATCTGTGATTCAGCCAACAACAGTGGTATCATTGGCGGATTTATAGATGGAATTCAGTTGTACCTAGACACACATTCGAGAGTAGAGCAGTGGGCTAGCACACATCCTTAAGTCGTGCCTGTATTAATTGGTAGCGAAGAGGAGTTCAGTGACCTCAAGCTACCATGCAGGGTTCTAAATCTGAGAATCACAGAGAGATGACATGTGGAAGCAGGCACCTCAACCTACCTACTCCGCACCGGCCATTAAGCATCCATTTTACATTAATCCTACCCTAACCCATTTTATTCTGCCCACGTTTCATGCACCCATACAGTAGGGCGTAATTCATCTAGCAACTAACACATTTTTGCAATGCAGGATGAAACCAGGGAATTTAGATGAAAGCCATGCAGTCACAAGGAGAACGTACAACACCAGTGGTAGGAATTAACTCATGTGAGGCAGCCACATTACTAATAGTGCCATTCCTACAAAAAGGAATCTTTCCCAGGGATGTTGGTGTAGAACATGCACTTCCTCTATGAGACCCTGGAAGCTTTCTTAGATACTCCAATACTTTCTGACATCTCAGAGATATTCAACATGTTTTTTTTCTCAGGTAGACTTCCTGTAATTCACTCACAGAAGCCTGACAGCTTAAACTCAACGCTGACATTTCATTGAGCCTAGTCTGTAGAACAACAATTTACTGTTTCAAATGTAACCACTGTGCTTCATCATCTTTCAAGCAATTACATCAGTTTGCAAATTCGTTCCCTTTTTTGGAAACATTCTCTTGCAAATCATGGAGTGCTTCTTACATAGCATTTCTTTTAACACGTTTCATTTTAGGCGTTCAGATTTTTCTGTTTTACAGTCAGCCAGCTACTCTACTCAGCTCCTTTACCCAATAATTTCAGCCACTTCCCTTCAAAGTGCTATCAATGTTGCTCTGCTTTCTAAAGCTATTTTTGGTTTTACTATTTTCTCTAAATTCCCCAGCTGATCTGCATCTGAAGATATTCCTATTCATCCTTCAATTGTCATGTAAAATTGACTTAATCCTGATTTTTTGTATTCATCTCTTCCTCTTCTGAATCCTACAGGTCCTCCAAGCACCAGGTTACCTGATTGCCAGTTATCTTTCTTTAATGAGTAGAAAATAAATAATAGCTGTCAGAGGCAGAACTGGACATTTGCATCAACAGTGGTATAGATGCGATTCAGCATACATTTCTCTAGGTCATCATTTACTTCAATCAAGTTCAGGACTCTTCCCTGTCACTAGAGTGGAGACTTTGCTTTTTGTGTTTGGAATGTCGCTGAACTGTGATTCTCCATGTTCTTCATATGAAACTGTGATTCATATCATGATGACAGGTTTTCCTGTCTTATGGCCTGCTGGAATTGTTGTTCTCACTCATATGACCGAGTGTTGATGAGGAAGATGATGATAATACCTTTGTTGCAGCTGCAGATTATGCACATAACCAGTGTTGGGTTAAAGATCAAAAATGAAGATATTTGAATCTCTCAGCAGGTCAGTCAGCATTAATAGAAAGAGGAAGATTGGTACCATCTCAGGTCAATGGTAAGTTCCTCCCTGCACCTTCAGGGGCATCGGGCTGCAACCTTACTCTTTGTCTGTTTTACGAGACCGAGTTGCTAACTGAACGCTCGACCCAGCACAGGTGGAAATCATGCAAGGAACCAGCCCGATTCGAACCCAGGACCTCTCTCATTCTGATCTTTGGACACCACTACACCACTGGCACATCCAAACTGGTGAAACGTCACCAATTTGAAACATTAACTCTGCAGAAGCTACCCGAGCAGCTGAGTATTTCCAGAATATTTTTGTTTTTATTTCCAGTTTCCAGCAGTGTTTTCTTTCTCAATTATGGTGTGGAATTAAAAAGACAATGTATTATTTAAATTACGTTAACATCTCTTGTCTTGCTTGGTGTTAACTACTTAGTCTATCTTAAACTCCTGTTTTGCTCCATTGTATTCCTTCATATTCTCACTTGTCATCCTGTGATATTATTATTGAAGAAGAACAGATGTATTTTGTATAAATACATGCTGAGCTCATGCTGGGTTTTGTCAATGGAACTGGTCCATCCTCTGTCTCTTAGCTCTTCACGATTCATCCAGTATCTCTTACACATGCCTAGCTTGTCATGATTCCTGTCCACACAAATTTTCAACCTTGATCATAAGACCTCTCCTGTTTGCTCAGAGTTCAATGGAAATTACTGAGCCATGTAGCCAGATTCTTACCAATAAAAACTCATTAACTCTCCATTACTGCATTCACACAGAGCACTGGATTCTGGCTGGGCTGCACTGTAGCAAGTCAAACTCACATAGATGGAAACTATTGAACTTCATAAGATCATGTCTTTTTGTTGTAGCAATTAACATAAAGCTGAAGAATAGGATACAATGGATAACCATGTGGCACAGTTTCTTGAAGTAATTGGAGCCCAGCATCTTTAAAGTCTCATTTTCTACTATACCCTTAGGTAAAATCTTAAAAGATGCAGAGTATACCAGTCATTCCAAGTTTTCTTAGGTCTGGAAATAAATTAAGAAGCTTCCTGTTGTCAGGAACAAAATGACAGAAGGCTTTAGGAATGTAATAGGTATAAATGGAAAAGTTATGGACCAGAAAGAAAGAATGAAATCAGTGTAGAAAGAATTACAACTGGAGAGGCTACTTTAGACCAGGCACTGATTTGACAACTTAATTGGTGAGGAGTTGGCTTTTGAATTCTCGGGTCACTTCTTGTTCAAATTCACACAAATAATTAATTATTTTCATGTTTCTGGAATCAAGTATCTAGTTATTTCTTTTATCTAAATAATTTACAGTATTTTAAAGCATCGGTAATTTGTAATTGTTTTGAGAAATGTGGATATCTGATGAGTGCAAACATTCTTTCTGTTGATAGTTAATGTAATTGGGAGAAGTAAGTGCACATCATTCACAACCACCAACACCGAGCTGGGATTTTGTTTCAAGAAGCTGGTCTGACATGATGACATTATAACATAAAAGGTCTTGTGTAGGTTTAGAATTTCAATAAAATGTGTTACAGGATTCATTAAACATAAATCACGTCACTTCATTTTATCTACAGTTTCAGCAGCCCGGAAGCCTGGCTGCAATTATGGAGACTTCTCCACTCCCAGCCATAAAACAATGTGCTCATTAGCTCGTTGCCATCCATGGACCTTTGTTGTGAGCAAATTAGATGCTATGTTTCCCAATATTACAGTGGTGCGTAAACTTAGATGACTGTAAGATGTTTTGCAATCTCATAAAGATGTTAATGACTCTCTCTCATTGGTTCAGAATGAAAACTATAGACAATTACTACCATATATTTATCATTCATGATCATTCCTTGAAGCCCATCCAAATTCACGGTGTAAAGTACCTGTTACATTATTAATTTTATTATATTTGAGTCTCTCAAATTTTTCTTGTTTCTTCAGTTCAAAGACGACTGAAACACTCGAAATAAAGGCCCAGTCTTAACTTAAAAAGGGAGAAAATTAAGTTGAATGCAGCTATAAATAATTTGTGTCAGATACCTCTAATTTCCCTTGGATATTTGCATTATAAGCCACGTTAGAGGTGGGATGGTACATTACATTTAGATTTGTTCCAGTGATGTCTCCCATTCCCAAAATGCACACAACCAGAATTTAAAAAACCGAAGTGAAGGGGAAGGGTCAGGCTGAACCAAACTCTGCCGAGAATAGGAACCTAGATGCCAAGTGGTTGGAGGCCAGGGAAGTACATGTAGATTATTCTTTTTAGATTTATTTGTGGAATACAAAAGTAGAATTATTCCTATGCGCTTCACAAGAAAGATTTGGATTTCCTTTGATCCAAGCTGGTCATTGCCCCCACCACCAAGTTTTTCATTTCCTGTTGGTCACCTTAGGTACAGACACTCCCGTACCTAACGCCACTGTATGGACACACAATCAATCTATGTATACAGTCTTATGTATTTATATTTATTGTGCTTTTTCTATTATTGTGTTCTTTATTTATTGTAATTTTGTGTTGCATGAGATCCAGAGTAACAATTATTTTGTTCTCCTTTTCACTTGTGAACTGGAAATGTCAATAAACAATCTTGAATCTCTGGATCTAGGATATTGCTCTCCCAACCATATACCGAGCTATTCCTCTCTGCTCCACCAACAATGTCTCACACCAGTCTCCAACCTCCTCTCGTCTGAATATTTGCCTTCAACATCAGACAATGGCAAGCCTAAAGTCAATACACCCATCAGAGAGTCAGCATTGCCCCATGGATCTCAGGCTTGGATATCCTCCTGTGAGTTTTCCATCCAGCCCCATGGCCAGTTCATCAATCAAACCCCAGGCAAAAGATACACCAACAACATCACAATAAGGTTTAGATGTTAAAATCAGGAGATCTCTGTATCGTTATCCATGGTCTTTGGCAGATTAAACAATGACTCATTCACTATCATGGCTGCACCATCAGACCATGAAATTTAAAACCAGGATTCCTTTAACAATGCATTCTCTCAAGGGATCCACAATGCTGGAACTCTTGAGCAACACACACAAAATGCTGGAGGAACTCTATAAGTCGGGGTCCTGGTGAAGGGTCTCGGCCTGAAACGTCAGCCTCCAATTCCCCTCCATAGAAGCTACCAAACTTACTGAGGTCCTCCAGCATTTTGTATGCTATACATGGCTAAGGTTCAACTGAACAATGTTTTCACAGATCTTTTAACATTGGTTTTACATTAGAGGATTTATTTTGAATGAGCTCATGATACATTCAAGATCAATATCATCAATAGATGCGGCAGCAAACGAGAGTCCCATCTGACAAGTTCAAATACAAGGTGGTAATTAACACAGTACAATGCATTTGTTGATGACCTTTAACAAATATTTAATCTCCTTCATCCCACCTACTCTCCTCCATCCCCAATCTCAAGTACATTTTCATTAGCAAATGAGAAGACTAAAACACCGGCACAATTCTACGAATAACCTCCAACTTTTTACTCACTTATTCATGAAATTCTGGATCTCCATACCAAGAAACATGAAATTCGCATTGTTAATTGCAGAAAACTCTCTGACTTTAGCTGAAATTGAGCTGCGAACTTTTTTTTTTGCTCACAAAGTCCTTGAGAGACAATTTACTCTTTGGCTCCAAAGTATTTTTTTATATAAGAGTGTTCATCCTTTCTCAGTTAAATTCAATATCAGATTCAGTTGTCATCTCAAGCTGAAAGCAATTGATTATTTACATTATTAGTCCCAAAACACCACTTGTTGTTCTTGCAGTTCAGGGAAAGGATGGTCATGTAAAAAGGTCACTATGGGTTGTACTAAAGAGCAGCCCTGCTCCAGGAAAGGTATTTTTCATTGAAATCAGTTCAACAATCAGAGCTTTAACTCCTGCAACTAATATGAGTCAGAAGGAACTCTGGTGTTTTTAACAGCTATTTAATTATAGATCAGTAATGCTAATGAAGGGTAATAAGAAAACAGCCCACGAGTCGTTGTGTGTATTGTTCACTTATGATTGATTCTACCTAGCTGACAAAGAAGTAACGTTCAAAAGAAAAACTCTCTCCCAAAGATGAGACTTTTTCAGACCTTCTCATCCTGTAGAGATAAAAGTGAATTCATAGGATAATGGTTAACGTGCAACAGTCCCCAAGAAGGCAGTATTATGTACAAATGATTATAGTTTAAAAATCTATCTGAGGAATTATTAAAAGTACAGTGATATATTCATCAAGGTTTATACAAGCTATAAATAATTAATTTTTTAAGTTGCCTGGAATTTAGTTAGTCAGCTTCATTTTTTTTCCAGAAGAATGCTGAAATGTAGAATTATCTGTAAGCTGTACAAATGCATACTGTCCTCTTCCTTTATGTTATTTAATGAATTTATGACTGTGCATCAAAAGGACACTGTAGAATTGAAAGAAAGATATCAAAGATTTTCACACAAGCAAAATTCTTTGTCATCTCTGCTAATCCTATTGATGGAGGAATCCTCTGTGTTATAGGTTACAGACTATTCACTTTATATCAGCAAAGAGGAGATTACTCCAAAAGACAGATGGTCACTTTGACACAGGAAATGAAGTAATGCTAGAGTGAATGTATCCAAGGGATCTTGAATCCCAAGGCGGGAATTGCTCTCACTTAAACTTGGAATGAAGTCATTGATATATTAGCATAATGTTTCTCCAAGTACAATAAACACATTTGTTAATTTACTTAAATGAAGGTTCAGAACCCAATCTCAGTACAAAAATGCTGCAAGATTACAATCACACCTAGGCCTCAGCATGTGTACCGGAGCTTTGAAGAGCTATATCCAGAGTTCCCTCTATCCTCATATCTTCTAGCACCACAGTGCCAGATACGTGTAACAGATATGCAATGGCCTCAGCAACTACAACTAATCAATAGCAGCCAACTTTTCAAAAATGTATTGCATGCATTCTGGGAAGACGTCAAACTCTGAGACAGTCATTTCTCACCAAATGTCTCTTAGGGTTTATTACAAATATCTAATGGAGGCCCACCCAGGAACATTAGGTACATTGAGGCAGGTGTCAATCATATTTCCACAAGTCTTGCACTGCACGGAAAACCCTGCCTTATTGAAGAATTGCTGAAATAATCTCAAAAAAAGCATGTCATGCATAATTCACTTTCATGTGTAAGTTATAAATATTAGTCATATATCTAATTTATTCTGTGTTTTTTGGATATGGCTGCATTTATTCTCAATCTCTAGCCGTCCACATTAATTAATATATTAATTAGGTGTTTTAGATGTTTACAACAATCTGAGAGTATCAAGATCATATTTATAGATAGCTGCTTTTATAGCTTTTATTTCCTTTTTTATAATTAGGTTGCAATGTTGGATTTAAACTTCTTTTTCTGTTGCTATGTTATTTATAGGATGAAATTTAACCAAATTCAAATAAATGATGATGCCTTTCAATGCGTCATTTGTTCATAAAGATAGTTCAAGGATTTAAAAAAAAACTCCGAAGGACACTGTTCATCCAATGCTCATTTTTTTCATGAAGAAGAGTGAAGTTTTCGTAAGGATTTCTTTATTGTCCATTTTGATCATATCACATTTATTCCCCAAATCCCTGCAGATACCCATGAAGCTCCTACGAAAGAAAACAACAGAGGCTTTTTGTTAAACAGAAAATAGTACTTTAGTTATGACCTCACCTAATATGTAGTGTGTTCAATCACTGAAAAATGGGACCACTGAAATTCTTTATAACTATACGGGGAAGCAGGACTGCTCAAAAGAAGTCTTCATTATGAATATTTCTCATGTTGAACAGTCATAAATTATTGCACTTAATACTTTAGTCACTCCAATAACCTTACCATCCAAGGTAAAACCAAATTCTTTTGAGATCAAAGTTATTGCATAAACTTAGGCACAGTTGGTTCTAATGGAAGTAAAGTTTTCCAACCAAGGTGATTCAGTATATCATCCAGAATGCAGCTATCACCCTTAATGTTTCCACTTCCTCTTTGGAAATGAGGACTTCAAGAAGGGGTAAGCATCTGCAAATGCTGTTGGTCTGTACCATGTTGGTTAGACCCAGCCGGGATTGTCACACAAATCTGACCTTCAAGCAGATGGGATGATTACACAACTATTGGTGAGGAAAACTCTCCAAAAGCTTAGTGTTTCCCTCTTCTGAATGCCTGAAATCACTGATTCTCTGCTTCACATAATTATTGGTCATGAACTTGAAAAATCTACAGAGCAATCACAAAATGGATTATACTGTAGATCGGGGTGGCCAACCTTTTACATTCCATGCGTCAACTTTTTCACGCACAATTTCAGATGTGATTTTTTCACGTTCAAGTTCTATACTAACATATTTTTACAAGAATTGAATGGGGGTGCAACAGTTGTATGGCACATCTGAACTGAAAAATTGACGCATGGAATGTAAAAGCTTGGCCACCCCTGTTGTAGATGTTTCCTGCATTTGCCAGGGATTGAGGAAGGATTTAAAGATTGACAGCAACTTCAACATTTCAATGTGTCCAAAAATGAAACGTAGAATTTTTTTTTACTGGCAATGAGGCATTCCTCGTCAGACTTAGGACTTCATTAGAGGCCAAAGAACTTGTAACCATGGAAACATCTCTGGGCTCGGGGGAGTTGTGCAGTTGAAGTAAGAGAGAAGAAGATAGCAACCACCATCACCTTCAATAGTTGGTGAAGAGAGGGACTGTGGGCCTGAGCAGTCTGTCATTACAGTAATACACACACACACACACACACACACACACACACACACACACACACACACACACACACACACACACACACACACACACACACACACACACACACACACACACACACACACACACACACACACACACACACACCCCTTTGTCCAGAATGCAACCCTGGGCCCCACAATCTGACACCTCAGTAACCTCAGTACTCATTGGCTGCACTGCTCACCCCAGCCTGATGAACAACAGTCATTGTAGGTGGCTCCTACAGATTGTCTTGGTGGCTCAGTACACACAGAGATATGTGGTGAAGAGATCACTATTTTATTGCTGTGGGTCTGCCAGGATCTCAGCAAGGCAGCAGCCACATTCTCTTAGAGTGCAGCAGCAGTACACACCAGGACAAAAAGTGCTGGAATGGTTCAGCATTCAGCAGGGTATTGCTAAGTTGGGCACCACTTTATTCCTGGAGATTTTGTTGCATGACCTCCCACCTTAGGCCATCTCTCTGCCATATTCCTGCTTTTGGGCCATCTCCTGTGTCTGGCTTTCAACACTAAGCAGCAGACTTTGTTGTTCAGTCTTTATGTTGTCCATTGGATTCAGCAATGACAGGAGATGTGTGCGGGAGAGTTTTTAAAATGGGAAAGCTGCTGCACTGGGGCAGTTCCATTGGAAGTCTGGGTCCAGTAGTGTAAGTAGTCATCAGAAACTGTGGTCTTCCTTGGCTGCAATAGATGACCATGGCCACTGTGCATCGTCATGGCCTCTGCTCTCCACAAAGCGTTGCAGAACCACCATTAGAACTCATCTGCCCAGTCCATCGGAGCTGACTGCACATGCTAGGACAGGTATGTTCAACCTCAATGGTTCATCAAAAGGCTCCTTTTCTCCCATCAATACTTCAGGACCTACAAAGTGAAAATATTCAAAGAATATTACCAGCAGCAGTGTTGTGAAGTTTAATCTTCAATTCCTACCACATCGAAGCTGTCAGAGCAATTCTAGGTCCTGGAAGAATGAAGAATTGACAAGTGAATAACAGGAAAGATGCTTAATGTTGTGGTTATGTTAGTTCCAACTGTTACGAGACTCCCACCCATTTCTCAACAGATTTCAAAGGTTTCAAGGGTACATTTAATGTCAGAGAAATGTATACAATATACATCCTGAAATTCTTTTTCTTTGCAACCATCCACAAAAACAGAGGAGTGCCCCAAAGAATGAATGGCAGTTAAAAGTTAGAACTCCAAAGCGTAAGCAGCAACAAAGCAATGACCGCTCCCCTCCCCCAGCAGCGATAAAAGCATCAGCCCCTCCCCCACTGAGCACTCAAGCGTGCAGCAAAGCATGAATAAAGACACAGACTTTCAGTACCCCAAAGACTACTCGTTCACCCAGTAAGTCAACATACCACAGGCTCTCGATCTCTCTCTCTCTCCCTGATGAAGAGGCAGGACAGAAGAGTATGCTGGTTTTGGCTTGCGTACCCTGCCAGAGGAGTTAGAGTGTTCTAGTCCAGTCAGAGATGGTGGTATCTTTCAGATGTAATATGCAGCCTATGACAATTCCAACAGGCCAGGCGAGGAAGCAGTGGGTAACTACTGGGAGCAAGCCAAATACTCCCCAGATGATCCCTACGTGTATCCTGTTCGGGTTATTCCACGGTGTTGTGTAATAACAACACAACATGCTTTTTACAAAATGCTTTTTAAGCAAGTTTTTTTGTAAAGACTGAAGTATTTCAAATAACTTGAGTCAATACTGACAGACTTGCCATTTAGTTTAGTCATACATTTTCCAACTGTTTCCTTTCTCCCTTGTTCTCGATGTATCTCTTGGGGCTTGGCTTACTCAGATGACAACAGAAAAATCAATCAGCCAAGTATAAAGGTTTTCAGTAATGCAAAATAGTCAAGACAAAATCATTTATAAAATATGCACATTGATTTTCTTGGAAGTATCATTTGTAGACAGATTCACAAACTTTGATGGCCTATTCACAGAAAAGTTACAGTGCAAAAGCCCCTCAAACTTGTACCAGCTATAGTCTCATTCCATAAGACCATACAACATAAAAACAGAATTAACCCTTCGAGCAAACACAAGGAAATCTGCAGATGCTGGAAATTCAAACAACAACACACACAAAATGCTGGTGGAACGCAGCAGGCCAGGCAGCATCTATAGGGAGAAGCGCTGTCAACGTTTCGGGCCCAGACCCTTCGTCAGGACTAACTGAAAGGAAAGATAGTAAGAGATTTGAAAGTAGTGAGGGGAGGGGGAAATGCGAAATGATAGGAGAAGACCGGAGGGGGTGGGATGAAGCTAAGAGCTGGAAAGGTGATTGGCGAAAGTGATACAGAGCTGGAGAAGGGAAAGGATCATGGGACGGGAGGCCTCCGGAGAAAGAAGGGGAGGAAGGGGGGGAGCACCAGAGGGAGATGGAGAACAGGCAAACAACTAAATATGTCAGGGATGGGGTAAGAAGGGGAGGAGGGGCATTAACGGAAGTTAGAGAAGTCAATGTTCATGCCATCAGGTTGGAGTCTACCCAGCTGGTATATAAGGTGTTGTTCCTCCAACCTGAGTTTGCATTCATTTTGACAGTAGAGGAGGCCATGGATAGACATATCAGAATGGGAATGGGACGTGGAATTAAAATGTGTGGCCACTTAACCCTTCGAGTCTGCTCCACCATTACATCATGGCTGATCCACTTTCCCTCTCAACCCTAATCTCCTCCCATCTAGTCTTTCGTGAACTTTTCTTCTGCCTAGTCCCATCAACCCACACCTGGAATAAACTCTTGATAACCCTCCCATTCATGTCCTATCCAAACTTCTTTTAATTATCCAACTTACATTTGAATGTTGCAATAAAACCTCCCTCCATGCAAGTGTTTCTTCCTCAGGTCACTTTTTTACTCTATTGTCAGTCACCCTCACTACTTCCTGTGATTTATTTTAAAGTTTGATTTTCACGATCTGGCCAGGGCCAGCATTTATTGGCCATTGCTAACTGCCCTTGAGAAGCTGATGGTGAATCAGCTTCTTGAACCACTGCAGGAGAACCGGCACTGGTGAATGAATGGTGACTATTTGTAAGTCAGGATTGCAGGCAGTTTTGAAGGGGAAGCTGCTGGTGATAGTGTTGTCAAGTTCCTGCTAACCATGGTGACAAAGCTCATAGGTTTGGGAGGTGCTGCCAGACTGTAACTGCGGTGCATTTTGTTGTGATACATACTGAAGGAAATGAGTGCTGGGCGGGAGTTATGTGAGTTGCTTTATTTTAAATAGTGTTAAACTTCTGGAGAATTTGCAAGTGTATTGCAATTTGCAGTATTCCATCCTGACTCGTATCTTGTAGATGGTGGTAAGGTTTGGGACGTAAGTCAGTGAGACCCTCCTAACTGGGTGCCCAGTTTCTGACCTGCTGCCAGCTGTATCAAATTCTTTCTCCTTGCCTTTCCTGTTTCTTTTCTTCCTTCCCCTCAAATTGTTCCCAAATCGGCCTGCTTTTCTCTTGTATTAACAAGGTGACATCTATCATATCTTCTTCTTCTTCTCTCTGCTCTGCTTTTCCTTCTTTGTCAATATGAAACTTTTAATTTCATTACACTTCTCCCTCTCGTGAGAATGTGCCTGGGCTGTAGTTGAAACATCTCCATTTTAATATCCTCCCATCTTTCAATTACAGTTTTGCCTACAAAAACATTTTTTCTCTATTAATATAGGCCAGATCTGTTCTCATCACATTGAAATAGATCCTTCCCCAATTGCCTCCTTATTGTAGTTTTGGAGTTGTCTAGATTATTTTCCATAGCCTTTCTAAATTTTATGATATTATGATCACTATTCCTAAAGTGTTCCCCCTGCTGATACTTTCTCTTTATCAACCGCTCATATGAGCATTTTCCCCTGAATACAAACACATCCTCCTTCCTCTATGTCTCTCATGTATTATTCCTGTCTGAGTGTATGTTACATAAAGGTCATCCCCAGGTTACCGATACACAAATATTGGATATCCCTATATATGAAAATCCATAATGATACCCTATGATATCCTCACATTCTAAAGTCTGATACACATATAAACATTTGTTCCTACAAGCAGCAGAACCAGTTTGCTAGTTTTCAACTCTACAATTTCCCTGTAAGTTTGCACTTTACTGATTAATGGCCTGTAGTATATGTAATCATACTCCAGTTGTTTCTTAACTCTAAAGAAGAAGATTCTGTACCTTAACATTCGAGGACATCCTTTCTCTATAATACTGCGATATTCTCAATAATCATGTTGCCATTTCCCTCACTTATTTCCATGCCAGTATTTCCTGAACACCGTATCTCCAGGAACATTTAGAACCCATTCCTATAATTTATTCTTATGTCAGGTCTTAATTATTAATGCAAGATTTTAATCATACATGGTTACCAATCTTGTTTAAGGCACATCTTATATCCACATATATACATTGTAAATGGATATGAGATCTTCTTGTATTCTTTCTTAGTCAGGTCCATTCTAAAAATGTTCTCTGTATCATACTGGCTCTATTTGTTGTTGTGCATCTATCTTCTCCTTTTCAAATCTACTTCTTTTCTTCTCACAGTTATTCAGCACATGGGAGTCCATGATGGCTGTCACAGCTTTCTTACCGATCCCATTCCCCAGTATTTCCCTGTAGCCAATGCTCTCCAATCAACGGGCCCTAATTTTCCTGGTATCCATTTACAGCAGCCAATTAATCCACCAGTACTTCTTTGGAACAAGGGAGAAATCAGAGTGCCCTGAGAAATCCCATGCAGTCATAGATCCCTTGGTCTGACAAACTTGTCTAAATCCCCTATTGCAGCCGACTGTGAAGCTGTTTTGGACTCAGTACTGTTGGTATACCATCCGTCTGGCTTGCCTTCGTCTCATTCCACCTTCTCAAAACTGTCTCTAATAATCAAGAACCTCCTTGGGGCATCATGTATAAATATATACACATATATTTTTAATATATGTAACACCCTGGGAAAGGTTTTGCTGCTAATGTAATGGCCTTTCTGTAGAAGCAGAGTTTGGGTTCTGGTTAGAGATAATGGGTGCTTTGGAATCTGAGCCGTCCAAAGAGGGGAGTGTGTTTTCGTGCTGTGTGCCTGACAGCGAGGTGATCTGGGTCCTTTGTTCAGCGGATGATGGAGAGAGAAGACACCAGAAAGGAGACGTTGTAGGCACCGGAAAGGAGTGGACTTGGAGAGGGGCTGGGAGTCGACGAAGCCCGAGGGAAATTGACGGAGGATCAGCGAGAGGGAAACGGTGAGCTCCAGCCTGTGCACTTCAGACTGCGTCATTAAAATGGGCCCTTTCCTTTCTGTTTTCTTTACTAACCCTCTAGTCAAATTAAGAATTATAAAGCTAAACCATTTAATTGCATATGGTATACTGTCTGTTATATCGAGGTACTGATTTGTAACAAATCACGGGGCATCCACACAAATAGGAGGTTTTGCACCTCAGATTTCACACATTTGGCAGGGCCAGGGACTGTCTTCCCTAGACTTACGCAGCTAACAGAACCTGAGGGTTACGTACAGTATATATGCCAAATATCTTCCAGTATCTAAAATCAGCAGAACTTGGCACAGTGATTAATCCAGACATTAACATCTTTGAGATTCTGCTTATTTTCTTTTCCTGCCTCTCTACATGAAGCAGAGGAGGCTTTATTTCAGATCACCCTTCATGTATGCTCCATTTTATGCCTCTTTACATATGAACATTGTGGTGAAATACTGCTGCAATTACACTGCATATAGAATAAACACAAATGAGAGGCCTGCTGATGAGCAATTTTAAAATATTCTTTAGGGAATGTACTTATTTAACAAATGGTGAAGTACTGTAATTAGTCATCAACAAGCACTCAATAGATTTTACTCTGCTCAGTAAACATTGTGTTTTGCTCAGTCTAACAGAGTGGCATCAACACCCTCTCCCTTGAGATGCATTGCCTTCCCTGTCAAAACTTGTTAGCCAATTTAAATTAAAAATTAACCATCTTAAAAATTTAAATGGTGATTTGGAGACATGAAATAAAACACTCAAGTAGTCATTGATAGTTAAAGGATTTAAAAAAACAAAGAGAGATCATGCAGACATCCTTGAAGGTCATGCAAGTGAGTGAGTGACGAAGAGAAAAGAGAAGAATAGGCAGGTAGCTGATGAGCGCTCAGGGACTGTTTGTGTTTCAAATCATGGGAATATTAACTCAGAAACAACCTTTCAAAATTCAGCTTTGAACCTTGATGCACCATCAATAACTCACTCTGAGACGTAAGAAGTGAGATATCGGCTTTTATTGACTGGAAGAATGAACAACACTACATCCTGGAGAATGAGGCCGGGCTCAGGCCTCAATCGCCTTTATACAGGGGTCTGTGGGAGGAGCCACAGGAGCAGTCCAGACAGGTATATGTAGTTCACCACAAACCTAATGTCATTTAAGTTAAATCCAAATTATCCAATGACAGGTCTGAAGGATGACTTTAGAAACTCTCAGAGTACACTTTTCACTGACGGTCTTTACTGGATTTCTTTTTTGGCTCCAATGTTTTTCCTAGTTGGAACTTCAGCATTGATTTTCCTTTTATTGGTACATTTGCAAATCTTTGATGCACCCAAGTTAGGCATTGGCCATGATGAGGCAATACCGTAGATGTCGGATTATAAGCCGCTACTTTTTTCCCACATTTTGAACAGCTTTGAACACTGCGGCCTTTACTATGGTGCGGCTAATGCATGATTTTTTTCATGCCGCCAAAAACATTTTGCCTCGTAACAGTAGACCAATAAAATTGATGAGTAGTTCACAGAGGTCCAATGAAATTGTACGATAAATCAAGCGCACTTTCACAATTAAATTATTGTAAATCAGTCATTTGTACTCACCCTCATCAACATGGAAAACACTCGAAGAAAAGCATTGTGCTGCCTTTATGGCAGTTATTTAGTTTATAATATTTTCGCTTAGTAATTCATTTTCTAGTTAAAGTTAGAAGTGTTTTAACTATATTTGTTTTCTGTACTACATCCCGGGATGCTATGACGTCACACCCGGTTTCGCCGCGTCTTGTGGGAAAAATGCCGGTTTGCGATAAACGGGAAGGAGGGGGCGAGCGCATTACGCGAGCGGCATTGGATCTGAGCGAACGCTGCTTTTAAGTTAAAGGCGATCAATAACTTTTCCTGGTAGGCTGCAGTATATATATTTTTTACCAGTCGTTAGGAGATATTGGAATGTTGTTCAGTAAAAAAGTATACGCAACGTATATTTAAAAGTAGCCGCGTTACAGGCACGGTTCGAAAAAAAGCATTTGCAATATGTATTTGTTTATGTTACCATATGGATTTAATTAAAAGTTAAAAAATCCTCACGTGTAATATCTTTCTGTGTAAATATCTCATATTACAACGTGGGACACCTGCGGCCGAAAATCCGGTGCGGCCGAAAATCCGGTGCGGCCTAAAATCCGGTGCGGCCTGTACAAGTACAAAATTGATTTTCTTTCTAAAATTAGAGCCAGCGGCTTTTAATCAGGTGCGCTCTGTAGTCCGGAATCTACGGTACTTAACATTTGGTTGATCACCTTCATTCAGGAAATAGACATCCACTGTTAAAAACTGATGGCTAAATCTGGTGGATGGCCAAGGCATCCAAATGTAACTTTTAGGTAGGCTTGTAAATTGTTGAGCAAACCCAAATGCAAGCATAAGTTTGACTCTCTTCATTACCCCTTTCCTCATCCTCATTCAATCCCCTTATTTCTAATCTTTAAGTTAAACTCCACTGTCATCTGCACTTAGAAAACATGGAATAGCAGCACAATATTAGGGAGTGTGTTTCTGCCAGTTTTTATTTTATTGACCTGTAACTCAGTAGGTTTATTTTTGAATTTAGTGAGCTGAAATTTATTTTGGGAGCAGTAACAGGCTAATCTTGCACAAAGTATTGCAATGCATCCTCAGCACTGCAAGTTCGTGAATATTTTTCTTCTTGTTGTGGCAGCCAAGAGCAATATATTTAAAAAGTCAAATAGAATTTCAGCAGCTACTCGAACAACCAGTTTGGGTCTCAATTTAAACTCTCTAGTAAAATAATGCATCTTCAACAGCTTTGTTTCCTGGCCCTGCAGTATGATTTTAACCTGTCTTTTATATTGAAGTGCTGAACTACAGGCCAGAAAGTACAACTCAGATACAAATTCAACTCTTGCAACTAATGGAAATACACTTTCAACTTCACAACACACTTTTGGTTCCAGACCAAAATTAGTAAAAAAGATGCATAATGAGTATGTGATGGTTTAATGCAATGTGCATTAATATTAGTTATGATAGCATTTCAAACGAAGAGCGATGAACTGACCTGCGATATCATTGTGCAGAACCCTAAAGGTGGCACACAGAATTGCACTTGCTAGTGTCTGCCGGATCTGTCATATCCAATCATTTCCTCATTCCCGGGTTTTCAGTTTCATGAACACATTTTGAAAGTTTGGTTTTGTCAATTCTTACATAAAACAAAACTTTAAGCGAGTCTTAAATTTCAATTTCACCAATTTAAATAATTTGCCACTTCCTTCACACTCTCAATTTAATGTGTGAAGCAATCCTCTGTAATGGCAGCGTTTGTGAAGTTGGAAAGAGAGGTAACATTTCAAGGCAATTGCATTTTATGTGATCTGCAATGTAAACAGCATTCTTTTTTCCATAGATGCTGCCCAGCATGCTGAATATTTCCAGCATTTTGTGTTTTTATCTCTAGATTGTCAGCATTTGCAGGTTTCCCTTTTGTATTTTCTGAAGGAGCTTTGCAGAAAATACAAAAGGAAGTTATTGTAGATGTATTTATCACTACAAGGTTGAATTTAAGGCAGTTCATTACAAAGCTAGAAAGCCTTAGGGAGACAGTGTGATGCTAACTAGGTGCTTTGCAAGCAAATGATATTTGTTTATGAGTGGATTTAGCTGGATGTCTGGAGCTAATTGATAATTACCATAAATTGTGTTTGTCTGGAGGGACTACAGCTGAGCTGGAGGCTCTTAAATAGTGACGTCATTGTACAGAAGAAGATTGAGAGTCTAGTGACATGGTGTCATGACAAAAGCCATTCCCTCACTGTCAGCAAAACAAAAGAGCTAGTCTTTCACTTCAGCAAGTGGGCAGTGCACATAATCCTGTTTATTTCAAAGGAGGTTAGGTCAAGAAGCTTGAGAGCTTCAAGTTCCTAGAAGTGATAATCACCAGTAGCCTCTAACCTGTCCTGGTCCAACCACATTGATACCACAGCTAAGAAAGCTCACCAGTGCCCCTATTTCCTCGACAGGCTAAAAAAAAATTATAGCTGGACCATGGGAAGCCACTGATCCGGGTGCATCGTGGTTTGGCATGACAACTGCCCTGAATGTGACCGCAAAATACTACAGAGATTTGTGGACACAGCTCAGTATATCACAGAAACCAGTTTTCACTAACATGGGTTCTGTTTACATTTCTCACTGTCTCAGTAAAGCAGCTACTGTAATCAAAGATCCCTCCACCCCAGACATTCTCTTCTCCCCCTCCCATCAGGCGGAAGATATAACAGCCTGAGAACGTGTACAACCAGGCTCAAAGGGAGCTTTTATCATAAGACTATTGAAATGTTCCCTAGTGCGATGGGTATAGACTCTTGGCCTCACAATCTACCTTGTTAACTTGCATCGTATTGCCTACCTGCACCACACTTTCTCAATAGCATTTACACTTTCTTCTGCATTGTTATTGTTCTGCCTCAATGCATCGTGTAATGATTTGATCTGTATGAACAGTATGCAAGACAAACTTTCCATTGTACCTTGGTACGGTATCTTGACAATAATAAACTAATTTACCACGTTGATTGTAGCAATTTTTCCTGAAGGTGGAGTAAGATTTCAAACCTGTCCCTACCAACCAGGATGTGCATTTCCTCTAGCTGAAAGGACAACTGTGGCAACAGAAGGGCTGAAGGCCAACAAGTCCTGCTGTGAAAAAGACATGTTCTACATCCCCAGGAAGAGAATGAACATGCATTGCAGCTCCTCAACAGTATCAGTAAACCCCCATCCCATTTCTGAGGAAGCATTATCAACCTTAAAATTCTAACACGATATTTTTCTCTCACAGAGTTTGTCTCACGTGGTTGACCTTTCCAGCATACTCTGCTTTTATTACATAGACCATTATGGTTGTTAGAATAAATTGTTGATATTTTTAGACAGAAAATATTTGGATTTCTAGAAATTTTTACACTGGGCAAATCAGAGAGGCAGTAGTAAACTTATACACGGCAATAGCTGGGATACTGTTCCAGATTTATACATCTTACTTTGGAAGGGATGTTGCATTTATGAACGAAGGATAGCAGAGATTCTGAAGAATACATCAGCAGAAGTAGTGAATGATGAAAAATGTTTTTACTGAGTATACAAATTGGAACACATTATCATAACTATTCAGGGGAAAATACAGGATAATTTTGAATAATAACTTTCAAAAAAGGTAACATGAAATACTATGGAGAATGGGCTGACTGTTGGCTGCTCTTGTTGATGAGCTAGCATAGACACTAACACAGCAACTCAAAAGCGAGGTCACTTTTTGTAATATCTCTGCTGTCTTCAACATGTTCATTGTTACAGAAATAACTTAAGAACAGAAATAGGTCAACCTGTGTGATACAAACAATAGATACTTTCCAATCCTATGCCCTTAGCCAAAAACCACATATAGCTGTGGTTTTGCAATTTCTAAAGGAAGAAGTAACATTCAATCATAAGAGTTATACATAAAATTTAGTTCTATTTACATATCTCAATATTTTACATGAAAAAGTAACTGATATTGCCTGATTTTAATCTCTGACAATAATTGGTAATCTAGTTAATTTCAATACATATATAAAAGTTATTTTTGACTGTGGTAGTTAAGATTAAGATGGATTCATAGAAACATAGAAAATAGGTGCAGGAGTAGGCCATTCAGCCCTTCAAGCCTGAACTGCCATTCAGTATGATCATGGCTGATCATCCAACTCAGAACCCTGTACCCGCTTTCTCTCCATACCCCCGATCCCTTTAGCCACAAGGGCCATATCTAACTCCCTCTTAAGTATAGCCAATGAACTGGCCTCAACTGTTTCCTGTGGCAGAGAATTCCACAGATTCACCACTCTCTGTGTGAAGAAGTTTTTCCTCATCTCAGTCCTGAAAGGCTTCCCCTTTATCCTTAAACTGTGACCCCTCGTTCTGGACTTCCCCAACATCGGAAACAATCTCCTGCATCTAGCCTGTCCAATCCCTTTAGAATTTTATATGTTTCAATAAGATCCCCCCTCAATCTTCTAAATTCCAGCGAGTATAAGCCTAGTCGATCCAGTCTTTCTTCATATGAAATTCCTGCCATCCCAGGAATCAATCTGGTGAACCTTCTTTGTACTCCCTCTATGGTAAGAATGTCTTTCCTCAGATTAGGGGACCAAAACTGCACACAATACTCCAGCTGTGGTCTCACCAAGGCCTTGTACAACTGCAGTAGAACCTCCCTGCTCCTGTACTCGAATCCTCTTGCTATGGATGCCAACATACCATTCGCCTTTTTCACCGCCTGCTGTACCTGCATGCCCACCTTCAATGACTGGTGTACAATGACACCCAGGTCTTGTTGCACCTCCCCTTTTCTTAATCGGCCACCATTCAGATAATAATCTGTTTTCCTGTTCTTGCCAGCAAAGTGGATAACCTCACATTTATCTTCATTAAATTGCATCTGCCATGAATTTGCCCACTCACCTAACCTATCCAAGTCACCCTGCATCCTCTTAGCATCCTCCTCACAGCTAACACTGCCACCCAGCTTCATGTCATCCACAAACTTGGAGATGCTGCATTTAATTCCCTCGTCTAAATCGTTAATATATATTGTAAACAACTGGGGTCCCAGCACTGAGCCTTGCGGTACCCCATTAGTCACTACCTGCCATTCTGAAAAAGTCCCGTTTATTCCCACTCTCTTCCTGTCTGCCAAGCAATTCTCTATCCACATCAATACCATACCCCCAATACCGTGTGCTTTGAGTTTGCACACTAATCTCCTGTGTGGAACCTTGTCAAAAGCCTTTTGAAAATCCAAATATAACACATCCACTGGTTCTCTCCTATCCACTCTACTAGTTACATCCTTAAAAAATTCTATAAGATTCGTCAGACATGATTTTCCTTTCACAAATCCATGCTGACTTTGTCCGATGATTTCACCTCTTTCCAAATGTGCTGTTATCACATCTTTGATAACCGACTCTAGCATTTTTCCCACCACCGATGCCAGGCTAACCAGTCTATAATTCCCCAGTTTCTCTCTCCCTCCTTTTTTAAAAAGTGGGGTTACATTAGCCACCCTTCAATCCTCAGGAACTAATCCAGAATCTAAAGAGTTTTGAAAAATTATCACTAATGCATCCACTATTTCTTGGGCTACTTCCTTAAGCACTCTGGGATGCAGACCATCTGGCCTTGGGGATTTATCTGCCTTTAATCCCTTCAATTTACCTAACACCACTTCCCTACTAACATGTATTTCCCTCAGTTCCTCTATCTCACTAGACTCTCGGTCCCCTACTATTTCCGAAAGATTATTTATGTCCTCCTTAGTGAAGACAGAACCAAAGTAGTTATTCAATTGGTCTGCCATGTCCTTGTTCCCTATGATCAATTCACCTGTTTCTGACTGTAAGGGACCTACATTTGTCTTAACCAATCTTTTTCTTTTCACATATCTATAAAAGCTTTTACAGTCAGTTTTTATGTTCCCTGCCAGCTTTCTCTCATAATCTTTTTTCCCTTTCCTAATTAAGACCTTTGTCCTCCTCTGCTGGACTCTGAATTTCTCCCAGTCCTCAGGTGTGCCGCTTTTTCTGGCTAATTTGTATGTTTCTTCTTTGGACTTGATACTATCCCTAATTTCCCTTGTCAACCACCTGTGCACTACCTTCCCTGGTTTATTCTTTTGCCAAACTGGGATGAATAATTGTTGTAGTTCATCCATGCGATCTTTAAATGCTTGCCATTGCATATCCACCGTCAGCTCTTTAAGTATCATTTGCCAGTCTATCTTAGCTAATTCACGTCTCATACCTTCAAAGTTACCCTTCTTTAAGTTCAGAATCTTTGTTTCTGAATTAACTATGTCACTCTCCATCTTAATGAAGTATTTTACCATATTATGGTCACTCTTACCCAAGGGGCCTCGCACGACAAGATTGCTAACTAACCCTTCCTCATTGCTCAATACCCAGTCTAGAATGGCCTGCTCTCTAGTTGGTTCCTCGACATGTTGGTTCAGAAAACCATCCCGCATACATTCCAAGAAATCCTCTTCCTCAGCACCCTTACCAATTTGGTTCACCCAATCTATATGTAGATTGAAGTCACCCATTATAACTACTGTTCCTTTATTGCACGCATTTCTAATTTCCTGTTTAATGCCACCCCAACCTCACTACTACTGTTAGGTGGCCTGTACACAACTCCCTCCAGTGTTTTCTGCCCCTTAGTGTTATGCAGCTCTACCCATATCGATTCCACATCCTCCAGGCTAATGTCTTTCCTTTTTATTGTGTTAATCTCCTCTCTAACCAGCAAAGCTACCCCACCTCCTTTTCTTTCCTGTCTATCCCTCCTGAATATTGAATATCCCTGGATGTTGAGCTCCCATCCTTGGTCACCCTGGAGCCAATTCTCTGTGATCCCAACTATATCATATTCATTAATAACTATCTGCACATTCAATTCATCTACCTTGTTACGAATGCTCCTCGCATTGACACACAAAGCCTTCAGGCTTGTTTTTACAACACTCTTAGCCCTTATACAATTATGTTGAAAAGTGGCCCTTTTTAGTTTCTGCCCTGGATTTGCCTGCCTGCCACTTTTACTTTTCACCTTACTACTTTTTGCTTCTACCTTCATTTTACACCCCTCTGTCTCTCTGCACTTGTTCCCATCCCCCTGCCACATTAGTTTAAATCCTCCTGAACAGCAGTAGCAAACGTTCCCCCTAGGACATTGGGGACATTCCCCCTAGAATCCCTCTAGGATTCAATGGAAGTTAAACTTCCTGAGCATTTCAGACAAAAGGGATTTATTATTAACTTTCAGTTTTACACAATCCCCAAGTCCAGGTGATCAATAAAATGGCCTGTTTAAAAAAAACTGAATAAATGACACCTGTTTTTTTGTTGACAGAAAGATTAAGTGAGTGAAAACCATCAACTAAGATGTCAATAAGACACTTTAAAACTGGGTAATGCCTATATCCTATAATGATGATAATTAAATATTATGGTGTAATTCAAATTTTACTCTCATACCTAAGAGCTGGATTGTGCTATTCATGAACACAAGAGATTCTGCAGGTGCAGATAACACGTACAAAATGCTGGAGGATAGACAGCATCTTTGGAAGGGAATAAACAGATGACATTTTCACGCACATCTGCTTTCACCCCATCCTCCCGCCATCCCACTCGGGATAGGGCTCCCCTTGTCCTCACCTACCACCCCACCAGGCTCCGGGTCCAACATATAATTCTCCGTAACTTCTGCCACCTCCAACGGGATCCCACTACCAAGCACATCTTACCCTCCCCCCCCAACCCCGCTTCTGCTTTCCGCAGGGATCGCTCCCTACGCGACTCCCTTGTGCATTCATCCCCCCATCCCTTCCCACCGATCTCCCTCCTGGCACTTATCCTTGTAAGCGGAACAAAGTGCTACACCTGCCCTTACACTTCCTCCCTCACCACCATTCAGGGCCCCAGACAGTCCTTCTAGGCGAGGCGACATTTCACCTGCAGCCTTCTATGTATTGGTGAGACTCGACACAGACTGGGAGACCGTTTCACTGAACACCTACACTCTGTCCACCAGAGAAAGCAGGATCTCTCAGAGGCCACACATTTTAATTTCACGTCCTATTCCCATTCTGATATGTCTATCCGTGGCCTCCTCTACTGTCAAGATGAAGCCACACTCAGGTTGGAGGAACAACACCTTATATTCCGTCTGGGTAACCTCCAACCTGAGGGCATGAACACTGATTTCTCTAACTTCCGTTAATGCCCCTCCTCCCCTTCTTACCCCATCCCTTATTTATTTGCTTGTTTATTTATTTATTTTCCCCCTTTCCCTTTTCTCTCTTTTTTCTCTCTCTGCCCTTCTCACAATCACTCTGCCTGTTCTCCATCTCCCTCTGGTGCTCCCCTCCCCCTTTCTTTCTCCCTAGGCCTCCCGTCCCATGATCCTTTCCTTTCTCCAGCTCTGTATCCTTTTTCCCAATCACCTTTCCAGCTCTTAGCTCCACCCCACCCCCTCCTCCTATCACTTTGGATCTCCCCCTCCCCCTCCCATTTTCAAATATCTTACTATCTCTTCTTTTACTTAGTCCTGCCGAAGGGTCTCGGCCTGAAACGTCAACTCTTCTTCTTCCTGATGCTGCCTGGCCTGCTGCGTTCCACCAGCATTTTGGGTGTGTTGCTTGAATTTCCAGCATCTGCAGATTTCCTCGTGTTTGACATTTTGGGCTGAGATTCTTCTTCAGGTCTGGAAAGGAAGGGGGGAAGAAGCCAGAATAAGAAGGTGAAGGGAAGGGGAAGGAGTACTTGCAAGAAGGTGATAGGTGAAGTTGGGTGGGTGGTGGAGGGGGGGGGGGATGAAGTGAGAAGCTGAGAGGTAATGCCCAAACGGAATATGAGATGTTTCTCCTCCAAGCTGACAGTGGCTTCATTGTGGCAGTAGAGGAGGCCATGAGGCGACATGTCGGAATGGGAGTGGGGATTGAAACTAAAATGGTTGGCTGCATAGAAATCCTGTCTGTTGCAGAGGGAGCAAAGGTGCTCAGCAGAATGGATACCCAATCTACATCAGGTCTTAATAATGCAGAGGAGGCTGCATCAGGAGCACCTGATACAATGGGCGACCCCCAACTTATCCCTCCAAGTGAGGCAACACTTCACCTGCGAATCTGTAGGAGGTGTCAATGGTAGCCGGTGCTCCTGATGTGGCCTCCCCTATACTGGTAAGATCCAGCATAGATTGGGGGACTGCTTTGTCAAACACCTTCACTCCGTCTACATCATCTACAAATCACACTGCAGTTCCCACACGGAATAAGTCCAAGAGCACCTCACAAGCTAGAAACCTCTTACCCCAAATAAGGAGAGGGCAGCTGGCATATGGGAACTCCCCAACTTTCAGTTTGCCTTCCAGGCCACACAAGATCCTGACTTGACAACATGTCATTGGTCCTTCATTATCATGGTCTAATTCCTCGAAGTCCTTGCTCAACACTACCATGGCAACAGGAGGAGTAACATAGTTCAAGTAATACTTACTCTTTTTAAGCGTAATTAGGGATGGGCAATAAATTCTGGCCAGAGGGTAGTAGCACTTTAGGTCAAACTAAAAATACAGAATTTAGGACTGCAGTGATAAGAAATTTCCTCTCTTAGAGAATACTGCCTTTTTATTATTTTGTGCCTAAGAAAACCAGTATAGACCAATTACATTTAAAGCAGAGACTTAAGGAAATCTGAGTATTGAAGGAGTCAAAGGATGTGCAAATAGGATAGAAGAATGCACTGAGGTGAAAGGTTAGCCATGTGTCCAGAGAAGGCTATTCCTAAGATATTATTCATATTCTTTTAACAATAGGCCTTGAGAATTTGGGCATAAATTGGCAAGACCAGAGCCCAGAGTGTTTCAGGTAGTGGTAGTAGTGGGCTTCAATCCATTAAGTGTGTCCATTTTACCAGCAAAGAACAGTAGTGTAGCTTCCATTGCTTATCTGGATGGAATCACTCAACCTACTAAATTATTAACACATCATTACAATGAAATGTGGCAGAGGATTCAGTCAATTCCTGTAACCCAGCAACACACCTTGGAATGCAAAGACCTTCTCTCAGGGAGAAATTTCGGCAAATAACTCAAATCTTTATATAGAAGAACACTCAGCAAGTCAGGGAGCACCTTTAGAGGGGAATAAATAGACGGCATTTTGGGCCAAAATCCTTCATCAGGACTGGAAAGGGACAGAAGCCAGAATAAAAATGTGTGGGGAGAGGGGAGGAGCTGGCAGGTGATAGGTGAGATAGGGAAGGTGGATGGGATGAAGTAAGAAGCTGCGAAGAGATAGGTGGACGAGGTAAAGAACTGAAGAAGAGGAATCTGATAGAAGAGGAGGGGACCATGGAAGAAAGGGGAGGAAGGAAACCAGAGAGACGGGATGGGCAGATGAACAAAAGAGAACAGGCAAGAGGGTAACCAGAATGGAGAATGGAAAAGGAGAGAAGGAATAAGGAGGGAGAAATTACCTGAAGTTAGCATGACAAGTGCTAAATCTGACACTACATCCTCATTATCATTTGTCCCTCACCACCTCCCACATAACTATTCAAGACCCTACACCGTCCTTCCAGATGAGGTGAAACTTCCCCTGTTTATTCCTCTCCATAGATGCTGCCTGATCTGCTGAATTCCTTTAACATTTTGTGTGTGTTGCTCAAGATTTCCAGCATCTGCAGAATCTCTTGTGTTTTAAACTCTTAATATTGACCTAGAAAAGCTGAAGCTGATAAATTAGAACCATCTAAGTACACAGGCTGCTCAGTTTACACTAAGTAGGGGGTTTCCAGAAATGGTAGATTTCCTGTAGCCAGGAGAATCATCAATTACAGCAATTCTTAGAAGAATAAATCTTCATTGTTTGACACTATACTGATTGGAAGAAGTACTTTAGGCTAACTTTAAACACGAGAAAGTCTGCAGATGCTGGAAATCCAAAGCAACACACACAAAATGCTGGAGGAACTCAGTAGGTCAGACAACATCGATGGAAATAAATAAACAGTCAACGTTTTAGGATAAAACCCTTCTTCAAGCCTGCTGTTCCACCTTTTGTTGCCAATTAGAGAATCTGACAATAGCATTTCTTATCGTAAACAAGAGACATCTGCAGATGCTGGAGATCGAAGCAATACACACAAAACTCTGGCGGAACTCAGAGAGCATCTGTGGAAAAGAGTACAGTCGATGCTTAAGGCTGAGACCCTTCATCAGGACTCAACATCGACTGTATTCTTTTCCATAGGTACTGCCTGGTCCACTGAGTTCCTCCAGCACTTTATGTGTGTTGATAGCATTTCTAACCTGATTTGACTACTCCTAAAGGATTTTGAAAATGCAACACTGATTGAATTATAATGCTATATTTTAAAACAAACTGATTAAATTACTTCAATTGTCAAATGCAGTTAACATGTATGAGATGATTAACCATCTGTTGTGTGTTATTCATGGATTGTTGTACAACAATTTAAAACTTAATTCTGATCCACTGATCAGTCTCAGAGTCATGCTTGCTTCATCTGTTAATATAGATGACATGTTTTCTTCATGCTTTCTGTGAGGAGTGAAGAAATTGAGCTGGGGTAAGCTACTCAAGGGAAGAGAACTACCATGAGGCTGTGCATATGAAAATGAAGGACTGTTAGTAAGATGGATCAACACCATTCAGCAGATCCTAAACTTCCTGCTAGGTTCTGCATCTATATATAATCAGGGCCCATGCAAAGTAAATGTAACAAAGATTGTTGAACGTCTCTTTTCAAGCACATCTGTGTTCTGTGGATTAATTAGTACTGGGACCCATTTTGACTTTGGTCTGGCTGAGTCACTAGAGAGACAATGGTGGTAGAACATAGAAAATGGAACATAAAGCACTACAGCACCGTACAACCCCTTCAGCCCATGATGCTGTGCCAACCGTTTAATCTTCTCTAAGAGCAGTCTAACACTTCCCTCCTACTTGACCCTTCATTGTTCTATAATCCATGTGCCTGTCTAAGACTTTCTTAGATGTCCCTAATGTATCTGCCTCTACCCCCACCCCTAGCAACATATTCCACACAACCACCACTCTCTGTGTAGAAAACTTACCTATAACATCCTCCCTCTCCCTTCCTCCAATCACCTTAAAATTATGCCTTTACATCATCACCATCATCATTATCATGTGCCACATTGAATGACATGCGTGGTCGTGGTCTATGACCATGATTGTTCTTGGCAAATTTTTCTACAGGAGTGGTTTGCCATAGCATGCTTCTAGGCAATGTCTTTACAAGACAGGTGACCCCAGCCATTATAAATACTCTTCAGAGATTGTCTGCCTGACATCAATGGTCACGTAACCAGAACTTGTGATCTGCACCAGCTGTTCATGCGACCATCCACCATCCATTCCCATGGCTTCATGTGACCCTGACTGGGAGGGAGCTAAGCAGGTGCTACACCTTGTCCAGGGGTGGCCTGCAAGCTAGTGGATGAAGGAGCACTTTACACCTACTTTGGTAGAGACGTATCTTCACCCTACCACCCATGTCTTTTTATATGCGTTGTTCAACGCAGCAGATCTTCCTCGCCTCACACCATGTTTTATACATTTTAGACACAGAAACAACAATAAATGATTAACTACAGTTTAAATAACTATAATTGCCTACTTTACCGTTTTGAATGTAGTTGGGCAACTTTCCAGAATTACATATTTACAATGAGAATACATTCCAACTAGCAAAACCTCTCCAAATATTCAAATGCTGGTGATTGGTCCAAATGCCTCTGAGCACAAACTCCAGACAGCCAAAATATATATCTCTTTTGTTTCAGTGTTGAGAGAGGACTTCCTGAATGTGCAACTAGCCAGAATATTATGTGACAAAGCACACCAGCCCTGAAATGTGCGCTAAATGGCAGGGATATGCCTTTAACAATGTGTTAACACAGGAGATGGCCACTTAATCCTTCCTGATCTCACCCTGAAACTTTCAAATGACCACCAATTAAAATGAATGTTCATCATTGCTTTCCCCAGTGCAGATACAATAGTACAGAATCAGAATGTCCCACACCCCATGATTGGTTTCAATAGCTTTAAATATATCAGTTGAAGTTACATTTTGAACAGATTTTATTTCTCACAATATCTAACTGTAATTTTGTAGCTTCAGTATAATCCCTAATATAGACAAAGAGTATACTGTAGATTGAACAAAAGTATTTTATCTTATTAGTAATGGTTACTTTGAAGGAGATATTAATCAGACTCTGTGTGGCAGGATGGACCAAAGGAGATATAAAGCATTCCTTCCCTCCATTAGCCTGCAGATCACCCTTGGGCAAGGTGTTTCACCTGCTTGTCCCCCAGGCCAGGGTCATGTGAGGCCATGGGAGCAGGTAGTGGATGGTCCAATGAGTAGCTGGTGCATATCACAAGTCCTGTTTATGTG
The DNA here is from genome assembly GCF_048418815.1 of Hemitrygon akajei. Taxonomy (NCBI): domain Eukaryota; kingdom Metazoa; phylum Chordata; class Chondrichthyes; order Myliobatiformes; family Dasyatidae; genus Hemitrygon; species Hemitrygon akajei. The sequence continues at coordinate 45,459,649 of NC_133125.1, forward strand.
ACCACTGACACCAGGCAGACAAGCTCTGAAGAGAATTGATAATGGCTGGGGTCACCCATCTCGTAAAGTTACTGCCCAGAAGAAGTCAATGGCAAACCACTTCTGAGGAAGAATTTGAAAAGAACAGTCATGGTCACGGATAGAGAAAAGAGTAGGTGAAGGGGTCTTCCCCACAGGCAGATTAAAGACAGTTGGAAGACCATGGTAGCCCACGTCATACAACACAGTACATAATGATGAGTCCTGATGAAGGGTCTCGGACCGAAACGTCGACTGTTTATTCATTTCCATAGATGCTGCCTGACCTGCTGAGTTCCTCCAGCATTTTGTGTGTTTTGCCTTGGATTTCCAGCATCTGAAGAATTTATCACGTTTGTGACATGATGCTGATGATTATCAGACTAACAAAGAAGTTTTCCTGTGATGTGACCTGTTGCATCAGCAAGATACAGTGAATATTTCTGGTACCAACAGGTCTTAAGATGAGTACTTTCCTTTACAGTTATGAACTTCTGATTACTTAGAGTTCAGACATACAACACTGTGCATTAAAATGTTTTTAGAGCTAGACTTTATTAAGTCAGTGACATGACTTAGTTTGGCAGTAAGGGCTCATTTCTGGCAGTATTGTAATGCCGCTAGTTGAGATACTGCCAGACTACAAAGCCCAGTTCTGACAATGGGTACTGTCTGAGTGGAGTTCACACATTCTCCCTGCAACAGTGGCTTTTCTCTAGGCGAATCTGTTTCCTCCCATATCCCAAACCCGTGAGTAGGTTCATTGGTCACTAAACTGCCCCTCATGCAAAAGTGAGTGATCGGGTGCCAGGGTTTTGGAGGAGTTAATAAGAAAGTGGGAAGAATAAAAAGCTGCAAATGGATGGTTGACAGTTCATGTTGAAGAGCTTGTTTCTGTGCTGTATCGTTCCATAACTCTGTTTATAATGTTAAAGGGCATTATATTTTCATGGTATTTGGTGATGAAATTAGTTTGCAAGTGCCTGAAATCTTCATCAAATCATAGATTATCCTTGATTTAGTCAGAGATACAGCATGGTATTCCAACATGGAATAGGCTCTTCCAACACTTTGAACCACATTGCCCAACAACTCCAATCTGATCTTAACCCATCATGGAACAATGTATCTATCTATCTCTCTGTCTATCTATCTATCTATTTATTTACTTGCCATGACCAATTAATCTACATGGTTAATTGGACTGTGGGTGGAAACCAGAACACCTGGGGAGAACCACATAGGGCAGGAGATACAAAATCCCTACAGAGGACACTGGGATTGAACTCTGAATGCTGCACTAACCACTACTCTACTGTGGCTCCCATTTCCTTTAGAAGAGGCTTCAAAATAAAGCATCCATGGAAGGCACTGAAAATATAGCAAAATCTCCCTTCTAAGAATGAGAAGGGAGATCTAAAAAGTAATAGAAAATTCTGGAAAGCATTTGAGAGATGAGAAACCGAGTTTCTAGTTTGCCTGTAATGTTTGTTCAATCTCATCCCACAGATACCGCCTAACCTACTGAGAACTGAATCGCTACCAGCAATGTGATTTCTGTGCTTAACTGGTTGTAAAGAAATCTGGAAAATGTTGAAGATTTTTCTATTCCTAAATACTAATCTCTGACAGTTTTACTGATATTTCAAATGGAATATCTAGGTTATTAACACTGGTCCTTTTAATACGTTCCTGTTGATTAGATCTTGTTGAATGTGCCTTGTAGTCCATGTGTAGTGTAATGAAAAGAAAGAACTTACACTTATAAAGTACCTTTCATGTCCTCAGAGTCTGAAAATGTTTAAATGTCAACAGTGTATATTCACCCCTTTCTCAAAGTAGACTGATCCACGAAGTAGACCATCTGCAAAAAGCAGATTTTCTGGTGGCCAACTACTTTAATTCCTATTCCCATTCCTACTCTGTCATGTCAGTCCTTGGCCTCTTTTACTGCAATGATGGGGCCTCTCTCAGATCAGAGGAGCAACATCTCACTTTCCGTCTAGGTAATCTTCAACCTAATGGCATGAGAATCGATTTCTCCTTCCAGTAAAACTTCTCCCCTTCCCCTTCCCTCTTCTTCTATTCCCTGCTCTGGCCTCTTACCTCTTCACATCACCTGCCCCTGGCACCTCTCCACCTTCCATTTCTCCAATGATCTATTCTGCTCTCTATCAGATTTCTTCTTCTCCAGTCTTTTCCAATGATCACCTCCCGGCTTTTCACTTCATCTCCCCTCCCCCACACACCAGGCTTCACCTATCACCTTCTAGACTGTCTTCCTTTCTCTCACCTCACCTTCTTATTGTGGCTAATTTCCCCTTCCTTTCAAGTCCTGATGAGGGGTCTCAGCCCAGCATGTCAGCTGTTGATTCATTTCCATAGATACTGCCTGACCTGCTGAGTTCCTCCAGCAGTTTGTGTGTGTTGCTCTAGAGTTCCACCATCTGCAGAATCTCTTGTGTTTATAGTGGACTAATCAGTTAGCTTTGCCTCTTTGGGATTTTCAATGGCTTTTTTGAAGACAGAAAGGTGTGTGTTAAGCATTATAGATAGTTGCCCAGTGGTTTTAGAACATAGAACATGGAACAGTACAGGATAGTTGGGGGCATTCAGCCCACAATGGTGTACCGACCCTTCCATCCTACATGGAATACAAATAACTAAATAAATAAACAGTGCAAAAGAGGAGTAACAAGGCAGTGTTCATGGGTTCATGGACCATTCATAAATCTGATAGCTGAGTGGAATAAGCTGTCCCTTAAACACCGAGTGTGGGTCTTCAGGGTCCTGCACTTCTTCCCTCATGATCAGAATGAGAAGGGAGCATGTTCCAGATGATGAGGGTCCTTATTGGATGCCACCTCCATGAGGTAATGCATTTGAAGATGTCCTCAATAGTGGGGAGTCTAGTGCCCAGGGTGGCTCTGTCTACAGCTCTCTACAGCAGGGTCTTTCAAACTGGGGACCACGAGAGATTGTGATTTTAAAAAACAAAAGATCATCCTTTGAACTTTGCACGACGTGCGATGCTAGCGTTCGCAGAGGTGGGCAGTGACCGAGCAGCCCCATTAGCAATCTCGTTAGAGGCCTCTCAGCCCAGGATGGCAGTGCACACTCGGACTGTGTTTATTTGGTTGAGCCCATTCTCAGTTTTTGATGTGATATTAGGGGAGGTCTTTGATAACTGATAAGCACTGTATTGCACGGAAGGGAGGGCAGTAAGCCGATGAGGATCATGAAGTGCGTTTCCCAAGCATTGAATTGACTTGCCCAACTTGTGCTATGACGTCAGCCTCTCCCTCCCGAATTAACTCCCCAGACCTCCACTTATACATCGCCTACTGACTTATGAACTTATGAGCGAACAAACTCTATTGGTGTAGTAGAAAATTTGAGGGAAACTTATATTCTAAAGAAGGAAATTTTATGCGCCAGAGGAACTGTGTTAGCATCTGTCCTGACAGTGCTCCATCATTGGTAGGCTCCATGAGGGGTTTCATTTCTCTTGTAAAAACAGAAAATCCTGACGTTGCCACAACACACTGACCAAAGACCAGTTCACTCGAGAATGTTTAAAAAACTGCGTGAAAACCAGGACAAAGAACACACCCATCTCCTAGTGCATATAGAAACCTAGTGGCTTAGCAGACGAAGAGTTTTCAACAGGGTGTTTGAGCTGAAAGATGAATTATGAGTTATGTCCCCCTGCTCGCTGGGAAAATGGAGACACCTCTTTCTCCCTTATTAGGGGGCAAGAGAACCTGAGGTATGTCAAATACCGGGTGAAATGCGAAGTCTTCGGGCAACTGCAAGCCTGTGTCTTTGCTATTGCTTTGATCACGCTTGAGCGCTCGGTGGCGGTGCCGATACTTGCTTTATTTTGCCAGTGCGGGGGGAGGGGGGATCGTTGCTTGCTGCTGCTTACGCACCAGAGGGTGGAGCTGGGGGGGGGGACTTTGGGGTTCTAACATTTAACTGTTGTTCATTCTTTGGGGCACTTCTCTGTTTTCATGGATGGTTGCCAAGAAAAAGCACTTCAGGATTTATATTGTATACATTTCTCTGACACTAAAATATACCTCTGAACCTTTGAATTGCAGGATTACTTCCAAGAAAATAGTAGGCCAGATTTTACTGAGTGCTTTGAAGATTAAGAATGGCTGTAGAAACTAGCTGACTTAGCAGACGTTTCTCATCATATGAACCAGTTGAACAAGTCTCTGCAAGGCCCTGGAGAAATGTTTTGACTTCAAGTGACAAGATTCTTGGATTTAAAAGGAAACTGAATCTTTGGAAAAATTATGTTGCAAAAGGAAATCTTGGAATGCTTCCACTGCTGCTTGGGCTCGAGAGTGAGGAAGGATATCTTATTGAAAACCACCTGGAAGAACTGCAGAACAAAATTGAACAGTGTTTTCCCTCTCTTTCAACACGAGTGTATGACTGGGTGAGGGACCTTTCTCTGAGTCTTCTGCTCAGTCTGAGAACTTGACATTGAGAGGAGAAGAAGAACTTTGTGAGCTGCAATCTCATCGGGCACTCAGGATGACATTTACTGACTTACTCCTGGACGACTTCTGGATTTCTGTGAAAGAGTATCAGTTTTCAACTTCCTACATGTGTGAGCAAGCTTTTTCTTGTTTAACAAGCATCATGAGTGAGGATAGAAATCATTTCATTTCAGTTAAAGGTGAAATCTGTATGTGTTATCTCAAGTTTGACCCAGAATTAAGTATTTGTGCAGCAAAAAACAAGAACAGGTTTCACCCATTAGGCCTATATTTGAGCCTGATCATCTCTCTTAATAAGAAAATGTTTTTTCAAAGTCTTGTATAAAATTGTGCCTTAGGCTAAATTTTTATTCATATTGCCTTGGCTTATGGTTTTTAGTAACTTTACTAATTAACACTGGCTATAAGGTTTTATGTTGTAAATAGCATTAATTAAAATCAATTTACAAATTTTATTTAAATTAAATCTACTAAGCCTACCTTTAGAAAAATTAAACTCCTTTTTGTCTTAAGCCAGTTATTTCACAGAAATTTATTATGTTTGCCTTATGAGTTATTAAAATTTATGAAAGGGAAAAAAAGATTAATTTCAAGAAAGGTAAGCTAGGCTTAACTACCTGTTTTTTTTTCAAGAAAGGTTAGATAAAAATTTGTTCTGTACTCAAAAGAGCATAGACAATTATCTTTGGATTATTATACCATATCTACAATTTAATGATCATGTATACATGATCTGTAGATATAATAACTTTTACACAGGTGGTCCCTGAGACCTGAATATTATTTCAAGGGTTCCTCGAGGGCGTAAAGGTTGAGAAAGGCTCTGCAACCTCTTATCATCCTCTTATGGCATTTGTGTCCCCACATCAGATGATGAGGCAACCAGTTAGAATGCTCTCCACGATACAGCTGTAGAAAATTGCTAGAGGTTTTGGCGATGTACCAATTCTCCTGAAACTCCAAGTGAAGTTTATCCTACTGGCATACCTTCATTATGACTGCATCACTATGGTGGGCCCAGGATGGATCCTGTGACACGCAGGAACTTGAAAGTGCTCATGATTTCCACCACTGATTCTTCAGTGAGGATTGGGATGTCTTCTCCTGATTTCCCTTTCTGAAGTCCACGATCAATTCCTTGGGTTTTGCTGACGCTGAATGCAAGGTTGTTGCTGAGACACTATTCAACCAGCCAATCTATTTCACTCCTGTACTCCTCCGTGTTGGCATCCGAGATTCTACCGCACCAGTGGTGTCGCCAGTGAATTTATACAAAGTAAGAAATTTATGAATGGGTGTAGAGAGGATACAGCAATGGGATAAGCACCCATGCTTGAGGTGCACCTGTTTTGATTATCAGCGAGGAGGAGACGTTATCACCAGTCTGTAATGATTGTGGTCTCCTGATGACGAAGTGAAAAGTCCTTTTGCAGATGGAGATATGTAGGCCCTGGGTTTTGATGCTTGTTCATGAATACTGAGGGAATAATGGTGTTGAACACTGAGCTGTAATGCTCTTGTCCAGGTGGCCCAATACCGAGCAGGCGGCCAGCGACAAGGCATCTGCTGCAGACCTGTTGTGCCAGTAGGCAAATTACAGTGTGTGCAGGTCCTTGCTCAGATAGAAATTAATTTTAGCCATGACCAACCTGTCAAAGCAATTCATCACAGTAGACGTGAGTGCTACTGGGGAAAAGTCATTGAGGAAACTCACCCTGCTCTTCTTGGGCACTGGCCTGATTTATAGTCATAGATTTATAGAAAATATAACACAGTAACAGGACCTTCAGCCCATCTAGTCTGAGCTGAACCATTTAAACTACCCACTCCCGTCAACCTGCACCTGGATTATAGTATTCCATGTACCTCCCATCTATGTACCTTTCTCTTAAACATTGAAATCAAAATTTGCAATCACCGCTTGAGCTGGCAGCTCATTCCATACACTCACTGCTCTGAGTGAAGATGTTTCCTCTCATGTTCCACTTAAACATATCACCTTTCACCCTTAACCCATGAACTCTAGTTGTAGTCTACCCAAACTCAGTGGTAACGCCTGCTAGCATTGCTACTATTTATACCCCTCATAATTTTGTATATATCAAATCTCCCCTCAATATTCTATGTTCGAGGGAATAAAGTTCTAACGTATTCACTTTCCTTATAACCCAGGTTCTCCAGTCCTTGCAACATCCTTGTTAATTTTCTCTGCACTCTTTCACTACCAGTTACATCTTTCCTGTAGGTGGGTGACAAAAGGTGCACCACAATACTTCAAATTAGACCTCACTAACATCTTGTACAACTTCAACATAACATTCCAACTCCTGTAATCAATACTTTGATCAATGAAGGCCGAAGTGCCAAACGCTTTCTTTATGAACCTACCCACCTGTGATACTGCTTTCAATGAATTATGGACCTATATTCCATGATGCCTTTGTTCTACCACAGTCCTCAGTGCCCTACCACTCACTTTGTAAGACCTTTCCTGGTTGGTCCTCCATAAGTACAAAACCTTACACTTATCTGCATTAAATTCCATCAGCCATTTTTCAGCCCATTTTTCCAAATGGTGCACATCCCACTGCAAGCCACGATTGTCTTCCTCACTGCCCACTATACCCTCAATCTTAGTATCATCCTCAAATTTGCTGATCCAGTGAATTAGATTACCAGCCAGATCGCTGATAGAGATAACAAACAACAGACCCAGCACCGATCCCTGCGGCCTACCACTAGTCACAGGCCTTCAGTCAGAGAGTCAACCATCTACTATCACGCTGTGGCTTCTTCCACAAAGCCAATATTTGATCCAATTAGCTATCTCGTCATGAATACCAAGCAACTGGACCTCCTTGACCAACTTCCCAAGTGCCTTGCTGAAGTCCATGTAGACAACATCTACTGCCTTGTCTTCATCAATTTTCCTGGTAAGAAGGCAAGAGTGGACATCGGAGCACTGGGAAATGACACTGTACAGGTTGCAATGGGGAAAAAATAATCGCAAATGAAATGAATAAGTATCTTGGGTCAGTCTCCATTGTGGAATTCACCAGCAGCATGCCAACAATTCAAGAGCTTTAGGAGCAGAAGTAAATGAAGTAAATAGAAAGTACTTGAGAAGCTGAAAACTCTAAAGGTAGATAAGTCACCTGGACCAAATGGTGTACACCCCAGGTTTCTGAAAGAGGTGCCTGAGAAGATTGTGAAGGCATTAATAGTGATCTTTCAAAAGAATAACTAGATTCTGGAATGGTTCTGGAGGACTGGAAAATCACAAAATTGCTCCACTCTTTAAGAAGGAAAAGGAGAAAAAAGAAAGGAAGTTATTGGGCCAGTAAGCATGACTTCAGTCACTGGCAAGGCTTTGGGGTGCTTGGAGGCACATTCTGTGCCACCACAGACTCCAAAGTGAACTGAAGGATTCCCTAGTCTTGTGAGATCTGGTACAGGACTTGGAGGCACTGATCAATTAGTCCATCTGCCTCGATAATCGGCTGGCGGAGCAAGAATAGAACCACCTTAAGAGATCGAAGAGCACTAGCCCGAGCCCAGCCTCAATGCATTGCACTTCCACTTCCCAACCTTGGACAATGGCCAGCTCATCTCCTGTACAGGATCCGGTTGATCCAATGCAAATCAGCTACACAAGACTCTCTGCTGATGACTGGTCCTGGTGTTGGAGTCAAGGTTGCTGCTATTACTGCGAGGAAGCAGATCATCTGCGGGCTGCATGTTCATAGCTGCAGTATTCACTGTAGGACCATCCAGTGTCAGGAGGATTGTGACGGTGGCAGCCATTACTGAAGGCGGAGATCTCCTGGAGTAACAGAGGTGATTGCCTTTGTGAATTCTGGAGCAGCGGGTAATTTCCTGGACTTGGGGACTGCCGTTGGCTGAACATACCTCTGCAGGAGTTGAGCAAGCCCATGCCCGTAACAGCCCTGGACAGTCATCCTCTCGGTTCCAGGCAGATCCTGCGGCTGACATCAGTTTTGCGGATGAAGATAGAGGAACGTGCGGAGGACAGTTGTTTCTATATCATCGATTCTCCTCACATATCCCTGATCCTCGGGCATTCTTAGCTGTCCCAGTATAACCCTTCTGTGAGCTGGAAGAAAGGGAGCATCATTGCATGGTTCAGTCCTTGCAAGGGGGTATGTTCTTGGCTTGGTATTCTGACCCCCAAACTCTCCCAATACCAGTGGCTGATGAGGAGCCAGACTTTTGTTTGGGGTAACATGAAACCTTCAGAGAACCTGTCCTGCATCCAGACAAGCCAGCGCCAGCCAAGAGGACGTGTGATTGCTGGCCCTGTCTAGCCGGGGATTCGCTGGAGCCGGGGAGGGTCTCTGGTTCAGGAGCAAACCAAGGAGGTGCCCAAGCAGTCTGGAGCTCTAGCAGACGATTCTAAGGATGCAGTCGCCAGGGCCCATCTAAGGGAAAGGCTCCTAAAGGTGGACCCTTGGAGCCTAGTCACAGGAGCACAGAGACCATTTGCACCTCGCTGCTATTGTCTGAGGATATGGATGAGGGTTTGGACTCACTGTTTCAACTAAAGCTCGAGGAGGAGACTGAGGTCTACTGAATCACCCCCACTACATAAGAAACCTCAGGAGTCATCCTCAGAGGGAGGTTCAGGGGGTAGTTGCAACACCCAAGCCAGGCAAAATCCCTTCTGTCTACAAGGATTCAGAAGAGATCTTCAGCCAAGGAAAGACCTTGACCCTGTGACTATGCTATAGATCCATTGCCTGGAACTTCTCCTCCACGGAGTCGATTATACACAATCTCATGCCCAGAGAAAAGCACTGTGGAGGAGTACATAAAAGAGGCTCTTTGCATGGGATTCACTCAGCCCTCCACCTCACCAGCTTCTTCTCCATATAGAAAAAGGATGGGAGCCTGCAGCCATCCATTGATTTTAGAGGGCTGAATCACATAACAGCCAAAAATCATGACCTCCTTCCACTTATGAACAGCGCCTTTGAGATTCTCCAAGGGGCAAGAATATTCTTGAAGGTAGACTTGCAGAGAGTGTACAATCTGATCCACATAAAAGAGGGCAACGAGTAGAAGACTGCATTCAACACACCAACAGGGCACTATGAGTACCTGGCCATGCCCTTTGGCCTTGTGAACATGCCAGTGGTTTTCCAGGCCTTTATGAAAGACGTGCTCTGGAATACTCTCCATAGCAAGTGTGCCTTCATCTGCTTGGACGACATCCTAATTTTCTCAAAGTCCATGGAGAAACACATTGCTCACATGTGATGTCTTAAAGAGGTTTCTAAATCATGGACTTTATGTTAAGTTAGAGAAATCCGAATTTCACGAAATCACTGTTTCATTTTTGGGTTTCATCATCTCTAATGGCAATCTCAAGATGGGCCCTACTAAGACACAGGAGTCAGAGATTGGCCCCAGGCATCCAATATGAAAGTAGTTTGACGATTCCTGGGATTTGCCAACTTCTACTGATAGTTCATCAGGAACTTTAGCTCAGTGGTGGCTCCGCTGGCAACACTAGGAGATTCAGGGCCCTTTTGTTTGAACTGCCGAAGCGGAGGCTCCTTTGGCAGAGCTTAAAGAGTGGTTTACAACAACTCCCATCTAACCTGGACCTTCTCTTCATCATGGAGGTGGACAGCTCGGATGTCAGAGTGGGTGTGGTGTTGTCTCAACAGACACCTTCAGACATTAAACGACACCCGTGTGCTTTCCTTTCCATGTGACTAACTCCAGCAGAGCTGAACTATGACATCGGAGAGCTGCTTGTGGTCAAGCTGGCTTTGGAGGAATGGTGTCACTGGATTGAGGGGGCCTAGAACACTTTTATTGTATGGACAGATCACAAGAAGTTGGCTTATATTCAGGAGGCCTAACGACTGAATTCCAGGCAGGCCAGCTGACCTCTTTTCTTTAACTATCTGATCTATCGAAAGGGGTCAAAGATTCAGAAACCGGATGTCTCATCTCATCAGTTTAACAAACCTGAGAGAGAGGAACAGCCTACCACCATTCGGTGATAGTGCCAGTTTGTTGGGGAATCAGTTCACTTCTTTACAAGGCCCAGGCACAAGGGGAGATTCCCAAGAACAGTCCTGTGGGTCGTCTGTCGCCAGTTCCATCAGATCTCAGGTACTTTCATGGGGACAGGCGTCAAGAATGATTGCTCGCCCAGGGATTTCCAGGACCCTCAAGTCCATCAAGGGAAGATACTGTGGCTTGGATTGGATTGGTGAGGGAGGTTCAACGATACGTGCAGGGGTGTGAGGTGTGCACCTGAAACAAGGAGCCCCACTCCCAACCTCAAAGGCCCTTTCACTCTCTACTGCTTATGTTAGACCACGGGCGCACATCTCAATGGGCTTTGTCACAGGTCTTCCACCTTCCGAGGGGAAGATCATCATCATGATAATTGTGGATGGTTTTTTGAAGGCCTGCAAATTCATTGCCTTGGACAAACTACCATCTGCAGGAGAGACTGCTGAAATTGTTACATAGAAACATAGAACATAGAAAACCTACAGCACAATTCAGGCCCTTCAACCCACAATGCTGTATTGAACATGTGCTTTAGAAATTACCTAGGTTTACCCATAGCCCTCTATTTTCCTAAGCTCCATGTACCTATCCAGAAGTCTCTTAAAAGACCCTATCGAATCCACCTCCACCACTGTCGCCGGCAGCCCATTCGACGCACTCACCACTCTCTGCGTAAAAAACTTAACCCTGACATCCCCCCTGTACCTACTTCCAAGCACCTTAAAACTCTGCCCTCTTATGTTATTAGCCATTTCAGCCCTGGGAAAAAGCCTCTGACCATCTACACGATCAATGCCTCTCATCATCTTATAAACCTCTATCAGGTCACCTCTCATCCTCCGCTGCTCCAAGGAGAAAAGGCCAAGTTCACTCAACCTATTCTCATAAGGCATGCTCCCCAATCCAGGCAACATCCTTGTAAATCTCCTCTGCACCCTTTCTAGAGTTTCCACATCCTTTCTGTAGTGAGGTGACCAGAACTAAGCACAGTACTCCAGTGGGGTCTGACCAGGGTCCGATATAACTGTAACATTAACTCTCGGATCTTAAACTGAATCCGTGGTTGATGATGGCCAATGCACCCAATGCCTACTTAACCACAGAGTCAACCTGCACAGCAGCTTTGAGTGTCCTATGGACTCAGACCCCAAGATCCCTCTGATCCTCCACACATCCAAGAGTCTTACCATTAATACTATATTCTGCCTTCATATTTGGCCTTGCAAAATGAACCACTTCACACTTATCTGGGTTGAACTCCATCTGCCACTTCTCAGCCCAGTTTTGCATCCTATCAATATCCCGCCGTAACCTCTGACAGCCCTCCACACTATCCACAACACTCTCAACTTTTGTGTCAACAGCAAATTTACTAACCCATTCCTCCACTTCCTCATCCAGGTCATTTATAAAAATCACGAAGAGAGGGATCCCAGAACAGATCCCTGAGGCACACCACTGGTCACCGACCTCCATGCAGAAAATGACCCATCTATAACCACTCTTTGCCTTCTGTGAGCAAGCCAGTCCTGGATCCACAAAGCAATGTCCCCTTGGATCCCATGCCTCCTTACTTTCTCAATAAGCCTTGCATGGGGTACCTTATCAAATCCTCAGACAGGATGAAGAGGTCAATACTCCCCAATGCCATTAGGCTTTACAATTCAACCGCCAGGACTTAAGAACTTTTTAAAAGCTATTATTAATGCTTTTTGAGATAGTGATTTAGATGCATATCATATTTTTTTACTGAGTTAAGTATTGTATGTAATTAGTTTTGCTACAACAAGTGTATGGGACATTGGAAAAAAAGTTGAATTTCCCCATGGGGATGAATAAAGTATCTATCTATCTATCTATCTATCTATCTATCTATCTATCTATCTATGCCTTGCGGAAATCCATATGCATTACATCTACTGCTCTACCTTCATCAATGCATTTAGTCACATCCTCAAAAAATTCAATCAGGCTCGTAAGGTATGACTTGCCCTTGACAAAGCCATGCTGACTATTCCTAATCATATTATGACTCTGCAAGTGATCATAAATCCTGCCTCTCAGGATCTTTTCCATCAACTTACCAACCACTGAAGTAAGACTATCCAATCACTATACCAATCACTAGTCTATAATTTCCTGGGCTATCTCTACTCCCTTTCTTGGATAAGGGAACAACATTTGCAACCCTCAAATCCTCCGGTACCTCTCCCACCACCATTGATGATGCAATGATCATTGCCAGAGGCTCAGCAATCTCCTCCCTCACTTCCCACAGTAGCCTGGGGTACATCTCATCCAGTCCCGGAGACTTATCCAACTTGATGCTTTCCAAAAGCTCCAGTACATCCTCTTTCTTAATGTCTACATGCTCAATCTTTTCAGTCCACTGTGTCATCCCTACAATCACCAAGATCTTTTCCATAGTGAATACTGAAGCAAAGTATTCATTAAGAGCCTCTGCTATCTTCTCCAGTTCCATACACATTTTTCCATTGTCACACTTGATTGCTCCAATTCTCTCAGATCTTATCCTCTTGCTCTTTACGTACTTGTAGGATTGTCTGCATCAGGCCTTCTGGATCCATGGATTTCCAGTGAACATTGTACCGGATCGCTGTTCTTAATGTTTTTGGAGGGCCTTCTGTACACTGATTAGGGCAACAGCGAGTCTTTCCTCTGGGTTTCAACCACAGTCCAACAGCCAGATGGAGTGGGTGAACCAGTATATGGAACTGTGGAGGATTTTGGCCAACTTGGTCGGGTAAATACCTTTGTGACACTATAGAACTGGGTGTTTGCATTGCTTATTGCCTGAATCAGCAGAGAATTGTGTTGCTCCTCTCTGGTCTACTGCGGCGCACAGCGAGCTTGTCTCTGATTTTGCCCTTAGCTTACTGCTGTAGACATAAGACTACGTGATGGTCTATTGCCAGACACCAGGAGGCCATGTGACTTAGGCCTCTGCACACAGGATGAACCCGTTTGAATGACACTTTAGCTATTCTCTGCCAATCTTCCCTGAGCAGGAATCTGAGGTTGAGGTCCCTGCAGCCAAAGATGTTGTCCAACACTGCAAGGAGAAATGAACTAGGGCAAGGGAGGTTTTGTTGGCCTCCATCTGGAAGGCTGAAGTGTAGGCTAACCACAAGAGAAGACAGGGACTGATTTTGCAGCCTGAGCAAAACTCATATAGGTCTGGCTATCAACTCGGGATTTGCCTCTCCAGGTGGAGTCTATGAAGTTGGTGCCCAAATTCATTGGACTCTTCAAGGTTGTCAAGAAAGTAAACTCGGTGGCTTACACTTTGCAGCTCCCCAAGAGCCTCAAGAACAATCAAACATTCCACACTTCCAAATTAAAACCTGTAAACACCAGTCCTTTAGCCCCACCACCATCAGTCCCAGAGTCACCCAGGTTTGTCGATGGGGAAGAGGGTTTCACTGTAAAAAGAATTCTGGAGTCACAAACTATCTGGGGTGTTTGGTAGTTCCGTGTGGAACGGGAAGGATTCACTCCTGAAGAACGGTGCTGGGTTCGGGAAAGGGTCATCTTCGATCCAGTGCTAGTCCATGACTACCATCATCGTCCCTCTGAGCAGCCAAGGCCATCGGGAGTTGGCTGTAGGGGAGGGGGTCCTGTTGCAACACACACCCAACCGCGCCAGCCTCCAGGATTCAGATGTTCTAATTCTCTGGAATATGGATAGCTGGAACAGCCCCTTTAATGATTCAGGCCTACCCTGCTAATTGGTGGCCAATTTGGACACTAGGATTTTAATATTTAAAGAGCACCTGAACTGAGGATTAGTGCTCAATCATCAGCTCAATATTGGATTCTTGTCTAGTGTCTAGGTTAGAACCCTGTCTTCATTTTAGTCATGTATTTTGCTTTGATTCGAGTCTCAGATACTTGGAATACTTAGATCCTAACCTTGCTCACCCAGGTCTCTCATTTCACATGGTTTCCTTAAGGGGAAATCGTGGCAGACAGATCTGTTGAAATTCTTTGAGGAAGCAACAGGCAGGATAGACAAAGGAGAGTCAATGGATGTTGTTGACTTGGATCTTCAGAAGGACTTCTGACCAGTGAACCCTCGCAAGGCAGCAGGTCCCAGTGGAGTACCTGGTAGGGCAATTTGCTTATCGTTACAGTAGGTCAACGGCTGATGCAATCTCAATGTCTCTTCACTTGGCTTTGGACCACCTGGACAACACAAACACCTATGTCTGGACGCTATTCATCGACTATAGCTCAGCATTTAATACCATCATTCCCACAATCCTGACTGAGAAGTTACAGAACCTGGGCCTCTGTACCTCCCTCTGCAATTAGATCCTCACCTTCCTAACCGGAAGACCACAATCTGTGGATTGGTGATGACATCTCCACCTCGCCGACGATCAACCCAGGTGCACCTCAAGGGAGTGTGCTTAGCCCACTGCTCTACTCTCTATATACCCATGACTATGTGGCTAGGCATAGTTCAAATACCATCTGCAAATTTGCTGATGATACAACCATTGTGACAAAATGCCATACAGGAGCGAGATATGCCAACTGTGGAATTGTGCCACAGCAACAAACTGGCACACAACGTCAGTAAGATGAAAGAGCTGATTGTGGACTTCAGGAAGGGTAAGACGAAGGAACACATACCAATCCTCATAGAGGGATCAGAAGTGGTAAGAGTGAGCAGTTTCAAGTGCCTGTGTGTCAATATCTCTGAGGACCTAACCTGGTCCCAACATATCGACACAGCTATAAAGAAGGCAAGACAGCGACTATACTTCATTAGGAGTTTGAAGAGATTTGGTATGTCAACAAATACACTCAAAAATAGATGTACCATGGAGAGCATTCTGACAGGCTGCATCACTGTCTGGTATGGGGGGTGGGGGGGGGGGGCTATTGCACAGGACCGAAAGAAGCTGCAGAGGGTTGTAAATTTAATTAGCTCCATCTTGGGTACTAACCTACAAAGTTCCCAGGACATCTTCAGGGAGCGGTGTCTCAGAAAGGCAGTGTCCATTATTAAGGATCTCTAGCACCCAGGGCATGCCTGTTTCCGTACCAGGCTGAGATACAGCCAGTCAGTATATTATCCACTACACACCACCGAAGTTCGTCAAAGTTTTAAATGTCATGTTGAATTTCCACAGACTCCAAGGAAGTCGACGCACTGCCATGCTTTCTCCGTAATTGCGCTTACGTGCTGGTTCCGGGACAGGTCCTCCAAAATAACAACAGAGGCATTTAAAGTTGCTGACCCTCTCCACCTCTGATCCTCCAGTGAGGACTGGCTCGTGGACCTCTGGTTGGCTGTGCTTAGCCACACAGTCAGAAACGTGAAGTGGATAGAGTAGCAGACTAAGCACAACAGCCTGTGCTGATGGAGATTGTGGAGGAGATGTTGCTGCCAATCCGAACTAGCTGGAGTCTGCAATTAAGGAAATTGAGAATCCAATTGCACAGGGAGGCATTGCGGCCAAGGTCTTGAAGCTTATTGATTAGTTTTGAGGGGATGATGGTATTGAATGCTGAGCTGGAGTCAATAAAAAGCATCCTGATGCATGCATCTTTGTTGTCCAGATGTTCCATGGTTGAGTGAAGAGCCAATGAGATGGCGTCTGCTGTGGTCCTGTTGCTCCGGTAAGCAAATTGGAGTGGATCCAAGTCATTTCTCGGGCAGGGGTTGATATGTTTCATCACCAACCTCTCAAAACACTTCATCACTATAGACGATAGTTATTGAGGCAGGTTATCATGTTCTTCTTGGGCACCGGTGTAATTGAAGCCTGCTTGAAGCAAATGGGTACTTCAGACTGCTGAAGTGGGAGGTTAAAGATCTCAGTGAGCACTCCAGCCAGTTGCTCAGCACATGTCTTTAGTACTCGGCCATGTACCCCGTCTGTGCCGTTTGCTTTTTGTGGGTTCACCCTCCTGAAGGCTGCTCACACGTCAGCCTCAGAGACTGAATTTATAGGATTATCGGGGACTGTGGGAGTTCATGATGATTCCTCCATGTTTTGACAGTCAAACATGCATAGAACGCTTTGAGCTCATCTGGAAGCGAAGCCCTGTGTCACCTATGTTGTTTGCTTAACTTTATAAGAGGTGATAGTATTCAATTCCTGCTACAACTTTCGAACACCCTACAATTCATATATGTCAAACTCAAGGCCCGCGGGCCAAATCCGGCCCGCGGTGGAATTATCTTTGGCCCGCGAAATAATATCTAATTACTATTAAAGCTGGCCCCAGTAATCGAAGCACCTATGGCGTATGATATGGCTAATGCTGAGTTTATTCAGGTACCAGGTTTTCAGGGTTTTTAGTGTTTATTCGGCAGTCTTGCTCGGCAGTCTTCTTCATAAGAAACGGAATTTGTAAAGTGAAACACTTTGTAGTTATAGCAGAGACTGAGACACATGAGAGCAGGCTGAAAAAACAGAGGCAACGAAAGCTGCGTTCGCATGCGTCCGACTGATCCGGCCCGCATGAAGCCGCATTTTGCTCAATCCGGCCCGTGACCTAAAATGAGTTTGACACCCCTGCCCTACATTGATTCAAATTTCCTCTTTCTGGAGATTATACCTGGACCTCTTTAAACTTTTTTGGTCACCAGACTTGAATGCCTCTGATCTGGCCCTCAGCAGATTGCGGACATCATGGTTCATCCAGGATTTCTGGTTGGGGAAGGTTCTGAATGCGGTGACTCGTGGTGTTTCACAGAGGTCAGTTTTAGGTCCGTTAGTTTTCACATTAAATTTTAACAACATGGATGATGGAGCTGATGCTTCGTGGCCGTCTTTATAGATGATAATAAGATAGATGGAGGGGTAGGTAGTGTTGATGAAGTAGGAAATTTGCAGAAAAGCTTAGACCGATTAGGAGAACAGGCAAAGACACGGCAAATGGAATGCAATGTAGAGAAGTGCATGGTCAAACACTTTTGGTAAAAGGAATAAAGGCATTGACCATTTTCTAAACGGGGAGAAAATTCAAAAATCGGAACTGCAAAGGAACTTGAGAGTTCTAATGCAGGATTGCCAAAAGGTTAACGTGCAGGCTGATTCAGTGGTAAGGAAGGCAAGTGTATTGTTACCATTCATTTCAAGAGGAATAGAATATAAAAACCAAGGGTGTAACATTGTAATTGTAGTCTGACCACATCTGGAGTAACGTGAGCAGTTTTGGGCTTTATAGCTAAGAAAGGATGGGCTGGCGTTGGAGAGGGTTCAGGGGGTCTTTACGAGAATGACCTCAGAAATGAAAGAGTTAACATACTGGGAATATTTGATGGGTCTGGGCCTGCACTCGCTGGAATTTAGAAGAATAAGGGTTTCTCATTGAAACCAATTATTGAAAGGCCTGGGTATAAAGCGGGCATTGATAGGTTCTTGATTAGTAAGGATGTCAAAGGTTACGGGGAGAAGCCAGGCAAAAGGGGTTGAAAACTAAAATAGATCAGCCATGATGGAATGGCGAGGCAGGCTCAATGGGTTGAATTGTTTAGCTTGCTCCGGTGCTTTATGGCATTATGGAATCTCCAACTACAGCAGTGAGAGGCAGCAACCCTACCCGCTGCGTCACAGAGCCGCCGCAATTTCTTTAAGCGGCAGTTTTCTTCAGCGTTCCCTTGCGGTCGAGGGTGGCATGCTTCCCTTCTAGTGCTTTCAGTTCTGAAAAGATTGTAGCTGCCAATGTGTGATTAGCAGGCGTCTGCATTTTGATGGGCTTTCATGTGCTTCCAACAAAGACAAACAGTCTTAGTACCTTTTTGTCTGCCCGTTCATCCAGGCTGTATGGATCTCATGCCGCAAAATCATTGAGACTGCATGGTCAGTTGAAACTCTCAAGTTCGGAAATGATAATTTCTTTAAGTCAGAGAGAGCATACAGGAATCTGGAAAAAGGATGTGCAAGTTATGTTACCATAGAGATCCTATCACAGAAATTTTCTGTTTGAGTTACCTTTTTTTGGTACAAAATGAATTTCAAGTGTGATTTCACAAGAAGTTTGGACAATAAGATTGTCAAACTACAATCTTTGTATAGATAAACAAGAAGTGAAGAAAATGTTTAGATCTCTGGAAAAAAAAACTCGATGAAGTCATTTCCTTTATTAAACATAAATATATTTTCCTTTAAATTACATCATTATACTGAGAATTTATTCAAATGGAAATATTGATGTCAAAGACTGTCGTGAGACATCGTAATGGCCAAACTTTCTTCATATTTGCCAAACTGGATTTATTCCTGAATGATTTGTTCATATTGTCTCTCATGCTAAGTCTTTCTTTCTAGTTCTATATGTATACCTCACACAAAGAAACCTCCTGCCCTTGTGTATCTTTCTCTCAGTCTTCTCAAATCTGACCCTCCCTCACCAGCACGTCATGCATTGAAAAGTTAAGGAGCTGCCTTCTGTGGGCGGGATCTGTTGTCAATTCAGGGACTGTCCAACTAGAACGACCAGGCAGGAATGACTATAATATAGCAGACTTTCACGTTAGTCACTCCCGTCTCAGGGTGATCGAAGAAAGCTGCAGCAAGCTGTGGGAGCTGAACAACACTGACTTTCACAAGGATCAGACCACAGAGCATATGGTTAAAAAGTTTGAAATATATCACTGCCAGAAAGCAGCAGAGGAAACAGCAACAGCCTGCTGAAGAGAATGAGCAGGAAGTAGTATAACCTGGGTACATTTGCCATACTAGGGGAAGGTGTATTGTGTATCTATAGCCTCAAGCCCAGAGGAGCAACTTGATAAAGCAAAAGCAAAAATATTGGAAGATTGTACCAATTCACTCCAGAAATCGCCTGTGACATTCCTTGTGAAATCTTGAAGAAGTGTATCGGAAAGGTAAAATGAGGAGGCTGCTTGTCAATTTGGTACAAGAAGAAGATTATTCTAAGAAAATAATGAAATGATAACTCAGAACTCAACCACTAACAACAATTGATAAATGAGCAGCAAGTGAGTTGCCCTCTCCAATCTCCAGCTTCAACTTGTTAAAAGTAAGCTCTAAAAACTGGGGAATGATGTGAAAGGTGAGTTTCTCTCTCTATGATTTGTCCTGTTATTTATTATTTTAATTATTTATTGTTACTTAATTCATTTAAGAAACAAACCTTAAAATTGCATTAACTAATGTTTTTATTGTCTTGTATTGAATGCTGGAAATTAGAATTTTCTAACAGTTAAAAAATAGAAGTTTGTATCTTAATACTTCATGAAAAATTTCCTTAAACTTTTAGAGGGACAAATTTATCTTTTGTAACCAGTACCAAACACAGCTGGTCACTGGTAGTATTCACCTCCACATAATTACTCCCATTCATAGAACCAGATCTGCATATATGAATTGGTTGATATATATATTGCAGGATTAATACAAATATTCACAGACAAATATGTCTCCTACAGTGTTCTGAGGCTCGAAACACCACAGAGCACAAAATCAGACAGAAGTCCACTTATAGATGCGATTTTCATTTTTTTTATCATTACATTGATTTCTAAACATGGTAAATGTTCAGCTTGGTAAGTCCTCATATTTGAAAACAGATTGATTTAATTTTTATTTTATATGGCAAGAAATTAATAAAAAGCACTACAGAGAGAATCATACTTTGTAATTCGCCCCTTTATCGAAATTAATTAACTATGGCTTATTGAGATTTAATGGCTCAATGGATAAACAGAGAAACAATTATGAAATAACCACCTTGATTTGAAAATAGAATCAATTATCAGTGCAAAATTTTTATTTTACCTGACTATTTTCACAAACCAACTTGACATTTACGTCCATAAATAAATGAAAATATATTTCGGTTATTAGGACTGAACTAATACGTTTTCATATTTCACCAGAAATGTGTAAGAGAAAGAATTTGATAGCTGCAGTTAAAGATTTTCTGTGGAGCAGCTGGGATCAGTTTGTTGTAAAACGTGTGCTTGTAGCCAAAGTAAAACTCGCTAATTTCATAATATCCTTTTACTTCCAAGATTTCATGCATTAATCATTCATTCCCTGCATTGTTCCCAATCCATTGGGACCTTTCTATAAATCTCATTTCTGGCAACCATTTCCAAAACAGCTTTTGAGCCATCAAATTGAAATGCATTAAGCATTTATGAAGTTCGCTGTGTTCTGAGAGCATATTATCTAAATGCATCTTGTGTATTATTTAAAAGGAGATTGATCAGAAATCCTTGATGTTTTCACCTTGATTGATCGGTATTAGTTCATCATATAAACTTATATTTCTAGAAACTAGTCAGTGTATTGATAAACATTATGTTCATTTAAACAGATTTTAAAATTTCACACCTATTGTTGCTCATAGCACGTGAGAAAATCATCCCGAGGATTTCTTCAGCTGACGGCATTAATAATGGCACAAAGTCTCCACCTAGTGGACAAGTTCTAACAGTACAAGTACCTACAACACCAGCATGTCTTTCATACCTTTTCCAAATGAAATGGTCAACGGCTGTGTCAGAACAGAACTCGTTGAGCGACACTATAACTACACAGGGAAATTCTACAAAAGGGGAAACCCCACTGATGGCATGGACCTAACCACAGTGGCCTTTCTGATTATCTGCAGCTTCATTGTGCTTGAAAACCTCATGGTTCTGCTGGCCATTTGGAAGAACAACAAGTTTCATAACCGCATGTACTATTTCATTGGTAATCTAGCCCTGTCTGATTTGCTGGCGGGAATAGCCTACAAAGTGAATATCCTCATGTCTGGAAAGAAGACCTATGGACTCACACCAACTGTATGGTTTATTAGGGAAGGAAGCATGTTTGTAGCCTTGGGAGCATCCACCTTTAGCTTATTGGCAATAGCCATTGAAAGGCACATGACTATGATAAAGATGAGACCCTATGATTCTAGTAAAAAGCACAGAGTGTTTCTCCTCATCGGTGCCTGTTGGCTGATCGCCATTTTATTTGGTGCCTTGCCTATCCTTGGCTGGAACTGTATCTGCAATTTTTCAGATTGTTCCACAGTCCTGCCTCTCTATTCCAAAACATACGTTGTCTTCTGTATAAGCATCTTCAGTGCAATTTTGCTGGCCATTGTAATACTTTATGCTCGTATTTATATATTGGTCAAGTCAAGCAGCCGCAAAGTTGCAAACAGAAAATTCACCAAAAACAATTCTGAAAAGTCCATGGCTCTACTGAGGACAGTAGTGATTGTTGTCGGGGTTTTCATTGCATGCTGGTCCCCAATCTTCATTCTATTGCTCCTTGACGTGGCCTGTAAGCCAAACAGGTGTAGCATACTGTATCAGGAAGATTGGTTTATTGCAGTTGCAGTCCTCAATTCTGGCATGAATCCCATTATTTACACTCTGGCCAGCAAAGAGATGCGCCGGGCTTTCTTCCGACTCCTCTGTGGCTGCTTAGCCAATACTAAAGTCTCAAAGGCACTTCCAATTCAATCAGCTGCAGATAACAGCAAAAGCAAATCTAGTGGCAGTAATCCACAGAAACCTAAAGGAGAGCCCTCAGAAATCTCTAATCATTTAAAGGAAATCAAGACTTTTAATTCATGAACACCCAAAGGAGCATTTTGTCTATTGGTGGCTTGTCTGCCTTAATATACAGGGCTGAGCTCAACTTAATGAGCTTAAAATATTATTTTTGTAAACTCTTTATTTCCTTGTATGAAAGAATGGTCCTTTTTTTTTAGCTCTTGAACTTTGAAATGGAATGCCCTTTACAAAATTCTGATATTTAGCACTGAAACCACAAACCAAAGCTCATACATCATATAATGACCAAAGAACTTTAGCAATTTTTAAAATAAAGTTCCTTGATACAATTCCCATTTTAGTTGCAATGAAAACATTTGAAGCGTTAGTCATAAATTCTAATATTTTAATTTAATAGAAAATGGTACTTTTTTGTTGTGACAATTGTTTGAATCTTCATGTTGCTACCCATCCACTATTTTTCCCAGGGTGTAATGTTATGGATTCCACTGAATTCAAACCCTATGTCATTTCTGAGATTCAGTTTAACCTCTCTGACAAAGGCCTACATTTCTTGTTCTCATATACACTGGGAAACCATCCACTACGCTTATCAATCACATGGAAAAGCCTTTGTCCTTAAAAATAGCAGGTCAACATCAGATCTCACTCAGGCAAATAGTACAATGGGTTCCCATTTTTTTTAATTGAAAAATTTCTCAAATTGATTGGAAATTACATAATCCCTTTAAAATTTTTATACTGTATAACACTCATAAGTTGGAAGTGTCATATATAGAACATATATCAATGACTCAACGTAAATCATTTATCATCCTTTATCATTGTATTTTTTATTTCTTCCCAAAGCCGAAATCTATTCAAAGTGTAACAAACATCAGTCAAATATCTGCAGAATAAAATACCATCTCACTGCATACACAACAAAATATTTGACCTAATCTCTAATCAGTAGATACTGACAACTTGGTGATTAACTTATTAATTGGATGATATATCATTCTAGTAAACTTCATTAAAAGCAATAAAACAAAATTCGAGCTGTGAAAAAAACTTTACTAATTTCTGTGTTTCTCGTGAAGAAACTGTGCCTCTGAACTTACTGCCACAGTTGCCTCTCCAGTCTAGACACATCCTACCTTAAGCACAAATGACAGCCAGCTTCCCCTTTGTAGCTAAAAAGTACAGTCTAAAGCAGCATGTCAATCACTGTCAAATTCACCACCACTCCACCACCAGTCTGTTGCAAAATATTTACAGGTTCCCTGTGGGGAAGGGGGCAGTGTGGTTGTCAACCCCAAATTTGAGAAGTGATGAGGTATTCATATCTTGTTCTTTTCAAAGAAAGACAGTGGATCAGACCTTGGCCTTATGTTATAGTGGAGAGTCGATGACATTGTGCTTTTTATTCCCATCGAAGATCTCCAAGGGGTGCAGAGAAGGTTTAATGATCCCTGGCTTGAAAGGCTTAATGTTTTTGAAAAGGCCAGTAAAGCAAGCATTGTTCTCCAAAGTTTGAAGAGTAGAGTAGGCAGGAAGGTAGAGTAGATGGGAAGAAACATTTTCCATTAAGAAAAGACCTACAATCTGAAGACAAAGACAAAGAGAATTGCCAAAACAGCCACAGCTGACATTACTTAATTTAGGCACCATTTGTGAATGCTCCGTGGCAATTATTCTATGTACATATAGTTAAAGGATTAGATTCCACATACACTTTGTAACAAAGGTACTATTTTGTCAAAAATATAGTTTTGATGAATTTGCTGTTAATTTATATGAAGAAATCTCACAAAACCACCAGGCAAAGATGAATGTGGGAGGTTTTATCACCTATTTTAGTTCATCCATTCAAAAGGATGAAATGCTGCTTCTCCCTCTACATACACACTGAGCATTTGTTTACCAACAAGGAAAAAAAGATTATAATTATTTAAGAAACAATAACATTTGGAAGTCATTTCCATGCATCAAGCACAATTTTGTAGGGATCGGTCTCATGATAATAGGACAATTAAACGTCAGAGCAGAATTAGGCCATTCGCCCCGTCAAGTCTTGCTGCCATTCCATTATGGCTGATTTATTATCCCTCTCAACCCCACTCTTTACATAACCTTTGACGTCCTTACTAATCAAGAACTTAACTGCCTCTGTTTTAAATATTTCAAACGACTTGATTTGCACAGCTATCTGTGGCAGTGAAATCCACAAATTCTCCGCCCTCCGGCTGAAAAAATCCCTCTAATTACGTAATAGAGAAAAATTGATATATTTCTCAATTTTTTAAAACTAATATGAACCAACTTCGCTTTATTTTCTTTGAAGATGTGAATGTATCTTTTTCATAGCATATATTGTCTTTTATAAAACCACATTTAAGTTACTTTTTAAAGCTAAGGGGCAAAAGTTCCTTTCAACACTACAGATCTATCTGCCTCTTCAGTATTTGAATGTCTTATTGTTACTTCAACTAAAGACAAAATATTCAATGTGAAATTAAGGCAAGCTTAGATGCTGAAAGTCTAAAATGAACAGAAAATGGCTAGGACCCCTTTACAGGTCAGGTAGCATCATTTTTCCGTGTGTTAGCAACTGTATGAACATTTAACACTTAATGCCTTTCACTGAATTACACCCTACCACACTGGCTATATCCTTCAGCATGTTGATTGTTTTGTTTCATGTTGTTATACCGTGTCTGGGCATGTCAACGTTACGACAACCTCCAGCTCTCTTTTAATTTAATTTTCGTTGGCATTCTGGAATCATTAGTTTTCTTCTGAGCAATATTTAAATGGAGCTTAATTGGTCCACATATTTATTTTGCTCAGCTCATTTTATGGCTGCTGAATTGCCACTGTAGGTTCAATTGCTCCTCCTGGTTCAACAGTACTTTTTATATTCATCCGTTAATATAAGTTAAAGTTTGTAGGTACTTCAGAAGCATGTCACCGTCACCACCTCCAACCTCCCCTTTCCCTGCCTCCGAAGTATTAAAATGTAATTTCTGGAAGTCATAGGGCATCTAATTCCTAAATTATTAGTATGCCCGCATTATCTACTTGTATTATTAACAGTAGCAATGTGCATGTAATTGTAACTCTCTTTTTACAAAATGGCTTTTAGCTATTTAAAAAGTAATCATGGCTGTGTAGATTGCCAGATAATTGAAGGAAATTATATTATTCAATGTAGTTTCCAGTGACATAAGTGAACCCTGCTTGTACTAGTGTATAAAACCGCTAGTGTACAAATTATGTGCTCTAGCTTCGAAAATAAAGTTATGCTATTACCGGATTTTGTGTTGTTTATTTGAAATTAGATATTTACATTGAAGCCTAATGAGATCTTTGTAACATACACACAGTACGTACATATATTTTTCCATAAACATGCATTTCTTTGCAAAACCTCCTGCAGAAAGTATGTAGACTAGTAGAGACCCCAGGTTACAACAGAGTTACGTTCAGAAGATGGAAGTGTGTGAGGGAGGGGGGAACCCGTGATGGGAGAGGGCGCAGGCACAGAACAGCAGCCTCCAGTCAGTCTCACTGACTCATCAAGTGAATGAGAGAGTCTGTTCAGTGATCGAAGCTCAGCTTGACTTGACCCGGCTCCCAGCTGTTGCAGCTCAAGTGGTGTTGATGGTGAACTGGTGAGAGAAAATGCCTCTTCCTCACCCGCTGGAAGATGCCTTCAGGCAGGGGATCCACGCCCATCCATCCCACTGGTTTCCCAGATGCGTATTTAAATATCCAGGCTATTTATAAATTGGGTGTTCATAGTCCCAGGAGGACTTGTAATGAGATTATTTCCTAAAATAAATGGAGTATGGGAATCAGGACCCATGCATTCGAGGTAAGAGGTGAGTCCTGGAGTATTCCAATAGCCGGGAGGGACACTGTTCACTCACTCCCGGGGTAAACGGTTTCACCGCAAACGAAATCAGAAACGTTGATAAAAATACTCTGGTAAAAAAATAACAAACTCACAATTAAGGTAATGCTGACGAAACGGAGGTTGCTGTGGTGCTGCAGGCTTGATTCTGGAGTTTGCAATCTTCCTGTGAGTGTTCTCCCACATCCCATGTCGATAGGGAACGACAGGGGTTGGTAGCACCTCAAAGGGTGACATACCCAGGATGGAGGAGGTGTGTAAACTGTGGTATAATTTGGCCCAAAGCATATGTGCGTTGGAGGTGGTGAAGCATCGCAGGAACTCCCCCACTTGCTCACTGGCTCTTTCTGACTGCCCATTGGTCTGGAGATGATACCCAGAGGACAAGGTCACTGAGGTGCAGGGGAGGGAGCGGAAAGTTCCCCAGAAGCGTGAGTCAATTTGTGGGCCCTGGTGCGACAATTACTGGGGAAAACCATGGAGGCAGACTACATGTTGGAGAACCAGGTCTGCTGTCTCAGCAGCTCATTGAAATTCGGGGAGGGCAACGTAGTGGGCCACCTTGGAGAACCACTGTCATGATCACCATGGACCCATCGGAAGGTGGCAAACCCATAACAAAATCCATTGGGATGAGGGATCATGGGCATTGAGGGACCAGCAGGGACTGTAGGAGCCCAGAGGGAAGAACTGGAAGAATTGGACTGGGCACATGAAGAGCAGGCAATGAGGACTCGCAGTGCTCTTCGATGCTCACGTGCAGGCTACGTGCACGCTCTGAACATCACAAATCCCAAAGGATCTCTGTTAATGACTGTGATGCAGAAGGGGTGAGAGATAGGCTCGGTAGGGAGTCCAAGCTACATACATGGAGTCTGGACCAGAAAGTTACCTGCAGAACCGGAATCTGCCAGAGCTCCTGTGTGCGTGGAGCCATTGGGTTGTAGAGAGAGTGAGTCAGTGGAACAAGGGGCTGGGGAGAGCTTACCAGACAGAAGGCCTATTGGCTCTACCTGCTAGTGCCATTTTCCCGAACACTGTGGGCATTTAATGCTGTGAGTGATCGGTGGCTCCACAGGAAGTCCACAAGTTGTTCCTCACTGAACTTACTCCAACAATACCTTAAGAATTATATATAGATCACTGAGATCACCAAAAAGTCTTCTGATATCAAGTGATAATCATTGACGAACATATCATTTCACCCAGTTCATCCATGTGGACCAAGGGGCCTGCCTAAGATAGTCACATCTATCCGCACTTGGCCTATTTTCCTTAAACTTTCCCTATACATGTGTCTGTATCTGTGTAACGGTTTTGAAATTGTACCCACATCAACACTTCCTCTGGCAGCTTGTTCCATATCTCCACCACTCTCTGTGTGGAAAAATTCCTTCTCAGGTCCCCTTTATATCTCGCCTTAAACCTATGCTTCTAGTTTTAGACCTCTCCTAGACCAAAAGACTGGGTTTATATCTGTAGGAATCCCTAGAATGTGAAGAGGTCCTGTCACAAGTAGTAAAGATGAAGAGTTATTTTAAAGTTACCAGATCCCGGGGGGGGGGGGGGGGGGCGACATGAAACTCAATGTTGAAATGTTTCCACTTTTGGGAGAAAATGGCGCTGATAAAGTGGTGACTCTTTGCAAGCAGCTCCAATGAGAATCATCAGCTATTCCCATATATGGACTACTACAGCTGAAATCCACAGTCACTGCAGTAAACAACATCATTTTAAGACATTGAAAGAATCTATTGATTCTCAAAATCAGCGGACCCCATATGGCAGACACAAATTGTGAGTAAGACCGCCGCCCCCCACCATTTTGGACACCAGCGTTGCAGCCCGAGGGTTTCACCACTCACCACAGAGGCAGGATATTTGAGTGTTTTAAAAGTGGAGTATGTTTCATGATTAACTCATCATGGTGCACAGATGTGGCAGATCTGTCCCAATCCTGCTCAACTGACCTGGAACATCTGTGTGTGTGTGGGGGGGGGGGTTCTGCTATCAACCTGACAGTGGTCAACGTCAGGCAGGCTCTGGGGGAGCTGAGCATCGTGATCTGCAGACACAAAGCAGTGCGCACTGATGGCTATCATTGTGAGGGATTTTAACCAGGTCAGCTTGAAGAAGTCTCTGAATAACTCCCTCCAACATATCACCTGCCGAACCAGTGGAGCCAAATCACATGACTACTGTTATACCACTACCAGGAATGCTTACCATGACATTCCTCGCCCGCACTTTGGAAGTCCAAAGACAGCCAGACATTAAAGACCGTAGCACCATTGGTGAGGACCAAGAAGGTATGGACAAAGGAGAAGGAGGAGAAATTAGAGGATTGCTTTGAGCCAGTGGACTGGACAATATTCAGGGTTCATCTTCAAGTCTGAGTACACCACCGTTGCCATCGACTTCATCAAA
Organism: Hemitrygon akajei; assembly: GCF_048418815.1. NCBI lineage: Eukaryota > Metazoa > Chordata > Chondrichthyes > Myliobatiformes > Dasyatidae > Hemitrygon > Hemitrygon akajei. Next base: position 45,488,084 of record NC_133125.1, read on the forward strand.
ACTTGTGTGGATGAGTGTGTGCCTTCGAGAACATACCAGACATACCCAAACCAAAAGCTGTGGCTGAACCAGAAGATTCATCGTCTGCTGAGGACTAGATCTGTAGCATTCAGGATTGGTGACCCAGAACTATATCAGAAATGGCCGACAGAAGGCCATTTCAAGAGTGTGAAAACAATTCTGATTGATGTTAGAAACAGAATTGGACCCACGCCAGCTCTGGCAGGGTTTGCAGACCAGAAATTCCTACAAGGTGAAACCCAACATCATGAATGGCTGTGATGCCTCACTCCCAAAGGAGCTCAAAGCCTTTTATGCACACTTCGAAAAGGAGGATAAAGCTACACCCGTGCGAATCCCGGCAGCATCTGCTGAACCTGTGATCTCTGTCTTGGAGGCCAATATCAGAACATCTCCTGAGAGGTTGAACCCTCGCAGGGCAAAAGGCCCTAATGGTGTACCTGGTAGGGTGCTGAAAACCTGGGCCTACCAACTGGTGGGAGTGTTCAAGGACATCTTTCTCACTGCTGCAGTCCAAGTTTCCCACCTGCTTCAAACAGGGTGCTTCATACCAGTGCCCAAGAGGATCAGAGCAGGGTGAGCAGCCTCAGTGACTATCACCCGATTGCACTCACATCTCCTGTGATAAATTGCTTTGAGAGTTTGGTCATGGCCAGAATCAACTCTTGTCTAGGCAACTGCCTTGGCCCACTGCAATTTGCTTGTCACCACAATAGGTCTACAGCGGATGTAATCTCACTGGCCTTGGATCATCTGGACAACAGCAATACCTAGATCAGGCTGCAGATTGGTGATTATAGCTCTGCATTCAACACCATCAAACCTCACTACTAATCAACATTTCTAAAACCTGAACCTCTGTACCTCCCTCTACAACTGGATCTTTGATTTCCTCATGAGGAGACCACAGTCAGTGCAAATAACATCCTCCTTACTGATAATCAACACTGGCACACCGCTCCCCTCTCTCTACATCCACAACTGTGTGGCTAGGCTCAGCTTAAAAGCCATCTATAAATTTGACGATGACACAACTATTGCTAGCAGAATTTCATTTGGTGACGAGGAGGTGTACAGGAGTGAGATAGATCAGCGGATTGAATGGTTTTGTAACAACAGCCTTGCACTCAACGTCAGTAAGACCAAGGAATTGTTGGTGGACTTTAGGAAGGGGAAGTTGAGGGAACACACACCAGTCCTCATCGAGCGGTCAGGATGAACAGTTTCAAGTTCCTGGGTGTAAGCTTCTCTGAAGATCTATCCTGGGCCCAACATATTGATGCAATTACAAAGAAGGCACAACAGCAGCTGTATTTCATTAGGAGTTTGAGGAGACTTGGTAAGAAGCCAAAGACTCTTGCAAAATTCTACAAATGTACTGTAGATAGCGTTCTAACTGGTTGCATCTCCTTTTCGTATGGAGGGACCTCTGCACAGGATTGGAAAAAGCTGCAGAGAGTTGTGAACTCAGCCAGCTCCATAATGGGCACTAGCCTCCCCAGCATAGAGGACACCTTCAAAAGGTGATAACTCAAAAAGCAGCGTCTTTCATTAAGGACCCCCATCACCTAGGACATGCTCTCTTCTCATTTTACCAACAAGGAGGTGGTACAGGAGCCTGAAGACACCCACTCAGTGATTCAGGGATAACTTCTTCCCGTCTGTCATCTGATTTCTGAATGGACATTGAACCCATGAACACTACCTCACTATACAGATACTATACATACAGCATATTTTTGATCCATTTCTGCATGATTTATTTAATTAAAATTTTAAAAGTGTATTTCTTATTGCAATTTATAGTTATTTTATTATGATGTATTACAAAATACTGCTGCTGAAAAACAACAAATCTCACAACATATGCCAGTTATACTAAACCTGATTCCGAATCTCAAATGGTAAGGCATTTTACAGGATTAGGGGGCAGTTATTTAATACTGAGGTACGGAGGGAACTCCTTCTGTGGTGAGTCACAGTACTGTGATTGAACTGTGGTGAGTAGCCGGTAATCTCTACCTTAGAGGGTTGTGCAATACAAATCATAGGAGGTACTTAAAGAGGAAGTAGATCCACCTTTGAAAGAGCAGAGAACTGAAAGGCAAAGGGTACTGGCACAGAAGAGAGATGATTAGCCATGATCATATTGAATACAGGGCAGACTTGAGGAGCCAAGAGGCCTGTTCCTTCTGCTGCATTCTTATATTCATCCAACTCACTTTTTGAGATGATTTCTGCTGTTCCCTCCTCCACCAAACCTCATCTGCAAGGACATGTTGCACTTTCTCATTCTTTATTTCCCATCAGACGATGAGATGTCTAAGATGATGAGAAGCATTGATCGTGTGGATAGCCAGAGGCTTTTTCCCAGGTCTGAAATGGCTAACACGAGAGGGCACAGTGTTAAGGTGCTTGGAAGTAGGTACAGAGGGGAGATCAGGGGTAATTTTTTTATGCAGAAGGTGGTGAGTGTGTGGGATGGGCTGTCAGCGATGGTGGTGGTGGATATGATAGGGTCTTTTAAGAGACTCCTGGATAGGTACATGGAGCTTAGAAAAATAGTGGGCTATGGGTAACCCTAGGTAATTTCTATAGTATTTAAGTACATGTTCGACACAGCATTGTGGGCCGAAGGGCCTGTATTGTGTTGTAGGTTTTCTATGTTTCTATCACTCTTAAATGGCTACCAAAATGAGGGATCTGTATTTCTGAGGATGTAGACAGAGGCCCTTCAGCCCAATGACTCTGTACTGGCTCTCAGAACAATGCCACATTTTCCATTTCCCCACAGCGTATCCTTTCTCATAAGGATGGTTTACCATTCACAGAGGCAAGTTGATGGCGTCCTCTCACAGGCCGGATGTTCTTCAGCAGAGCCTCCAATAGTTCGGTTTTGCAAACAGGAGACGTATATTTCTCCCCCCTTTTAGCACAAACTACAACCTTTTGGTTTGGAAAACAGTAAAATAATTTTAAAATTTTGCTGACTTAAATAATTACAACTTATCTTAAGGGTTCAAAGGTGTTAACTTACCAGAATACGGTACATTTATGACATTAAAAGTAACTAGTAGAATTGCAAAAGAGGACTGATTTTGCCTACTGGACCACCAGTGCACACATTATTCAATACAACATTCCCATGCACTCAGCTACCAAGGAATCAGAACTCAGACAGAACATTCATAAAGGCAACATGCTCCCTCATATTGCAAGCTTCATATCCACATCCCCGACATGATGCCTGCCGAACTAATCAAGCAGAACAGCCGCATCATTCACGCATTGCATCATTGCAATTTACACACTTCCCTCCCTCTTACAGAGAAGCTCAGTAGAGAATTGCTGGAAGCAGCAGAGATTGGCAGAAGGAGGGGCACCTGTATCACTTCATCACCCCTCACTTTCAGTCAAGGACTTAGTGAAGATGTTTATAATTGAAATGGTCATAACTGAGACCTTGGCCAGTGGCTGGGTTAATGTAATGTGGAAGCAGTTCCAAGGATCCAATGAATGAAACAGTAGACCTTGGTCAGACCCCACTTGGAGTACTGTGTTCAGTTCAGGAAGGATGTGGATACTATAGAGAGAGCGCAGAGGAAACTTACAAGGATGTTGCCTGGATTGGACAGCGTGCCTTATAAGAATAGGTTGAGTGAGCTTGGCTTTTTCTCCTTGGAGCGACAGAGGATGAGAGATTACCTCATCGAGGTGTATAAGATGATGAGGGGCATTGATCATGTGGATAGCCAGAGGCTTTTTACGAGGGCTGAAATGGCTAACACGAGGGGCCATAGTTTTAAGGTGTTTGGAGGGGATGTCAGGGGTAAGTTTTTCACACAGAGAGTGGTGAGTGTGTGGAATGCACTGCCGGTGGTGGTGTTGGAGGTGGATACGTCTTTTAAGAGACTCTTAGATGGGTACATGGAGTTTAGAGAAATAGAGGGCTATGTGATAGGGTAATTCTAGGCAGTTTCTAGAGTGAGTTTCATGGTCGGCACATTGTGGGCCGAAGGGCCTGTAATGTGCCATAGATTTCTATGTTCTATGTCGAGACACAGATTGCAAATAGGCATGTTAACTATTTAATTATAAACAAACAGTGAAACACTAGACCAGGTTTCTAGCTAAACAAGTGCTCATCTAAACCACACAGAACTACAATACTGAACGTTCAGTCACCCTTTAACTTAATGGGTACTCCATTATATCTTCCCAAGTAATAAAATTGAGAAACATACTACAAACAAATACTTAAATAAACAAAAGCGGGGGGCCCATCTATGACTGCAGTGATCTTTCCCAATGCTCCTACAGCGCTGGTCATGACTTCATCCTAAAGTTGGCCCTGGAGACAAAGGAAAGAGACCCAATTTCTCACACGTTCTATCCATATACCCCCAGGGCACTCAGAACTGGAAACCGTTGCCATAGTGCACAAGCCAACCAATGGGAAAGAGCATCTGCATCCTTTAAATAGGCCAGTAAATGACCGACATGGCAGAAGCTGTTTCCATTTGGCAAATAAGCTAACGCCGCACCCCCCACCCACAGGACAGTTAATTATTAAAGACAGAAGATTCACGTATATAATTCTCCTTCATATTTCTTTCTTCCACTTTATCTTACAGTACTTTTTCTTGTATCTGGACGCCTCATTTCCCCCTCATCACAATACAAACCATCTACATGCTACTCCTTGGAAAGAAGCCACCCAGTCAATGGTGCGAGAACCAGAAGACAAAGAATTAACAGTAAACACGAAGTGCACTGCAGATGCTGTGGTCAAATCAAGACGTACAAACAAGCTGGATGAACTCAGCAGGTCGGGCAGCATCCGTTGAAACGAGCAGTCAACGTTTCGGGTCGAGACGTTATAAAGAATTAACAGTATCACTTAAGTTAACATTCAGGCTGATGGAGTCAGAGAATGTAGTACATGGTGAGTCACCACGAGCAACCTGCAGCCATGACAGTAGCTTAGAATGAAGTGTTTTCACATTATGGTTTTAGATACTAAATTTCAAGGTGACCTATAGTAAATTATAAGTATTAATGAGGCTTTGCAAAGACTTTTAAATGGGTGTTGGCAATGGCTCCATGCAGTTAATCCTGATAGCATTGGTCATGATCTTTCAAGAATCACTTGATTCTGGCATGGTCCCAGAGGACTGGAAAATTGCAAATGTCACTCCACTCTTTAGAAAAGGAGGAAAATGAAATTACAGGCCAGTTAGCCTAACCCCAGTGGAAAGGAAAGTGTTGGAGTCCATTATTAAGGACACAGTTCAGTGTACTTGGGGACTAATGATAAAATAAGTCAAAGTAAGCATAATTTCTATAAATGGAAATCTTGCCTAACAAATCTGTTAGAATATTTCAAGGAAGCAACCAGCAGAGTGGACAAAGGAGAGGCTAGTATGTCATTTACTTAGATTTTCAGAAGCCATTTGCTTCACATGAGGCTGCTTAACTAGATAAAATCATTTGGTGTTACAGGAAATATACTGGTGTGGATAGAGGAACAGCTGACAGGCTGGAGGCAGTGAGTGGGAATAAAGGGGGCCTCTTCTGCTTGGCTGCCAGTGACTGGTGGTGTTCCTCAGGGGTCAGTATTGGAACTGCTGCTTTTCATATTATCAGTGGTTTAGATAATGGAATTGTTGACTTTGTGGCAAAGTCTGCAGATGATACAGAGATAGGTGGAGGGGTAGGTAGTGCTGAGGAAGCAATGCGATTGCAGCAGGACTTAAACATATTGGAAGAATGAGCAAAAAGTGGCAGATGGAATACAATGTTGGGAAAGGTACGATAATGCATTTGGTAAAAAGAACAAAAGAGCAAACTATTAACAAACAAGGGACTTAGGAGTCCTCATGCAAGATTCCCAGAAGGTTAATTTACAGGTCGAGTCTGTGGTAAAGAAGGCAAATGCAATGTCGGCATTCATTTCAAGGGGAATAGAATATAAAACAAGGAGATAATGCTGAAGCTTTATAAGACACTAGTCAGGCCGCACTTGAGTATTGTCGACAGTTTTGGGCCCCTTATCTCAGAAAGGATTATCATTGAAGAGAGTCCAGAGGAGGCTCACGAGGATGATTCCAGGAATGAGGGGCGTTTGACAGCCTTGGGCCTGTACTCACTGTAATTTAGAAGAATGCGTGGGGATCTCATTGAACTCTACCGAATATTGAAAGGACTAGATGGCGTAGATATGGTGAGGATGATTCCTCTAATGAGGGTATCCAGAACTAGAGGGCACAGCCTCAAAATGGAGGGGGGACCTTTTAGAACTGAAGTAAGGAGGATTTTTTTAGCCGTAGAGTAGTGAATCTGTGGAATGCTCTGCCGCAGACTGCAGTGGAGGTCAAGTCTGTGGATATATTTAAAGTGGAAGTTGATAGTTTCCTGATTGGTCAGGGCATCAAGAGGTATGGCGAGGGGGCAGGTGTATGGCATTGAATGGGTTCCGGGATCAGCCATGATGAAATGGTAGAGCAGACTCAATGGGCTGAATGGCCTAATTTTGCTCCTATGTTGTTTTGTGACCCCTATCAGTGCTATTCCATCAGTATCCTTGCTGATGGTCGTCTTGCTACTAGCCTCGACTGCTGCGAGAAGAGAACAAATGAACTGCTTTTAGCAAGCTCATGATAGATTTGGACTTTCTCCTCTCCTCTTCCTTCTCGCTTCTCTTGCATCTTGTCCTGGATCATGTCATCTCCTCATTCTTCCCAATAGCTACTCTACAAACTGACATTGATACCATGTGTGGCATCAGTTGAGCATGGGGGATTCAACGCATACCCCTTGAACCTCTGGCAAAGCACACCCTGTCAACTTTACAGACTCTAAAGAAATCTGGTACACTGACAATACTTCCTTTGAATTAATAGCCCATAAAAATAAATAAAATTAACCTGCAGGTTGTTGATTATCCCAGAAAATGCCCGTATTTAAGGATTACCTTTGCTGCTAAAAACAGGTGCCTGCACTGTTATTGAATACACGCAATTGAAATCCAGTTTGGCAACCGGAAGACCAAAATAGTGACATATACTAATTGATGGCACCAGCATCCTGTTTTGTCCTTTCCAGTATCACATGCACAATATGATGTGGGGGGGTGGGGGGGGTGGTAGGACTCACTTCACTAATGTGTGCATTAGAAGCTAAGAAATAGGAGCAGGATAAGGCCATCTGGCCCGTCAATCCTTCTCTGCCATTTAATAAGATCATGGCTGATCTGACCACACATGTGCCAAACTGGACACAAATTGCCACCAGTGCTAAATATGCAGCTGAATTTTGTGGCCAAATACTGCAAAAGACAGGGGATAAAATACATGCTCTACAATTCCAGCCACCCTTAGTGTTATTTTAGACTTTTATTACTTATTTTATTGTTATAACTCCAAGGCCATATTTTTGGTATAATTTCATTACTAATACTAATATTTTCTGGAAAGGATATTGATGAAGTTTTATTTCACTATGGTTTTATAAAGAAAAACAAATTTACCACATTATTGTTGTTTTATTGCCAACAGTCATACAATTTTTGTAATAATCAACAGATACAAATGTAAACATAGTTCGTGAAAAAATGTTGCAATTCATTTATATTCAAAACAGCAGCCTCTGAGATACGCATTACTATCTGATCAAAAGGCACATTTTTCATAGCACAGCTAGAAGTTCAGTGTTGCCTGACTGTATCTGTGAAAAAAGAATTCTCTTAACTTCAGCAACTGCTTTGCATTTTAAAATTGTTGTATTAACCTTCAGTCTGCTGAATAAAAATGAACTCTGCGCTGTTAGCACAATACTAGTGTTTAAAGAGTTAAATATGATGACATCTTGTATATTTGCCAGATACTGTGCATTAATTTCATGTTTGTGCTAAGCTTGATGACAGTTTTCTATGAAGTTGAGAAAAGTAGTTAAAATTAGTTAATGATTTCTTCATTTCTACTTGTCAGAGTGTCCACGATTGATAGCTGTTTATTTGGTATAGTAATATCAGAAGAAAAGCCATCTCAACCAATAACAACCACTAGTTTAAGCACTTCTCTTAAAGTTTTAAACTTCCAATTGATTTAAATAAAGAACTAATCTACCGCAGGCTTTGTGCATATTTTATGTAACCTTTAATAAGCTAGTACGATATGCTGCTAAGCAATTATCTTGAAAGTTGTTTGGCATCTATTACATCAAAATATTCTGTTACCTACAATTCACGATCATGAGAAAAACTGTAACATACCTAGTCATTCAATTCACAGAACAAAGTAATTATACAAATTCAAGAATTGTTTTTAAATAACAACCATATTCTGGTAAATTCTGATTGTTTAAATCTCTGAGAGTTCAGCATGTTACCTGCATACGCTCACACAATATGCCAGATAAACTGCCTCATCAATAAAATGGTAACAATAGAATCATTTTTCGTCAGCTGTATTTAAAATATACACTGTGATGATTTCATACCAATATCAGTTCTGTCTCTGTGCAAAAGCATTTGGTGCCTCAAAAGAATTAAAATGGTCTGCAAGTAAATGAGAACCATTCAAAGTGAAAAACCCATGTAATAACCACTATTCAGCAGCAGACACTTTGTTATTATGGTTCTCATGTCAATCAGTGATTCAGATAAAAACATCGCAGTCATTTAACATGATCACATAAATACAACATAAATAGGATTTCACTTACAATTTGTAAAGACAAAATAAACTACATCATCAATTTCAGGTTCATCAACAAATAATTTTTGGATTATTTTTCTAAAAGACTGTAGTTCCTTAAAATAGTAGCTGTAATTAAAGTCATCTCAGTTAATTGTCTTCCTTTAAACAGTTTAAATATTGTGCTTCTTTAGTAAAATGTTCCTTTGAATAGATCAGGAAAAAAAATCATAAAATATATTTTCTGCTTCATGACTGCAAGATATCAGCATTTTATCTATACAATTATAAATGATTTGATATCTCTTAGAAATTTATTGGTTCAAGTTGAAACATAAAACACCTTCACAACATCTTTTTGTCCAATCCACTCTTTTGTAGTAAGAATTCAAGTAAAACACCCACTTCCTCTGAACCAGACAACATCATTTCACACAAATCAAACAGTTATCACAAGATCTAGAGATCTCTTCTTTTTTTCCACTAATTAATAGCTAGAAAATAAGACTTTCCACAAGATTATTAAAATCACATGACCGGCTCTAGCAATCATTGCTTTCTTTCAACCGATTGCTTCAGACATAGTTCACTCCCAGATGAGACTATAGGTAAATTGTTGTCACGATGATGGTAGATAAGATGGCTAATGCTTTCAAATATATGATCTTTTGTCCGAACCTTTAAAAACATACAAATATAAAAATTTTAGTGCATTTCCTAAAGTGGAAAAAGAGCTTCCTACTTGAATTCAAATGTTTATGATTTTATTGTTAGTTCGGTTTAAAGTTTTTGAGAAAATAAACTTTTACTTATGCTGCATGCAATGGTCCGAGCAGTTATGCTATTGATATGCAAACACTTTTTCTTCATGAGGGTGGATTTCTTTACCCAAAGAGTTGTGAAAGCTAACTCATCATTTGAAGTAGAGATAGGTAATATTTTGATAGATCAGGGAGATTGAGAACTAGGGGAATGAGTTGAGGCCTGTGGTAGATCAGCCAGTATCATATTGAATAGCAGGGTGGGGGTGAGAGGCCAGGTGGCCTACTCGTGCTTGTATTTTATTGAGTCCTGGAACAAGTGGAGAAATCATAGCCGTGGTGAAATTTATAGCTGTACCAACAGTTTTATTTAAGACTTAGAATAACTACAATGATGATATTTGAAAAAATATTGCTTTAAAATTTCAGTAAGGTCAGATTTTATGTTAACCAAGATACAAGAGACCATAGGGAATAGCTTCCACTTGATATCTATTGCTGGAATCAAGTAACTCCTGACCAGTTACATTGGAGCCTAATGTTGAACATGTCTGATATATTGTACAACAATATAATTTAATTTAATTTATCCTCATAAGACTGTCTCTCTTACTCCGGTACAGCAGTTCAATGTCTCTGGGTAATCTTTATTTCAATTTTTTTTTGGAAGAATAAGACAATTAGTTCTGCCTAAACAAGTAGTTTTGCCTTGTGAAAGTATATATTCTAGGAACTAAAGTGTTGTCAATTTTATTTCATGCTAAGAACATTATAACCAGGCAATGAATACCTTTAATGCTTCGTACTATAATATCCTTGAGAATAAGCCTTAAAAATAAGCTGAGCAGCAAAAGCAGAGTTAAGAGCCATTTTGTCACCATTCATTTCAGAACAACACATCCCAGTAATGATCAGAATAAAACCCTTATCACAATGGCTTGCACTCAAGTGAATAATTAGTCTGTGTAAGTTATTAGAAATGTGTTAAATGTAGATAAAGCTTAAAGCTACTGGCTTGAAATGTATCCATTTATTGGAATGTCCAACTTATATGAGGAGCATAAGTTAAAAAGGCAACATCAGATTGTCTGCTCATTAAACTACCAGGCAGAAACCATTTCCATTCAAGTTAATGAAAAGAAAATTCAGACAGGTGCACGATGTGTATTTGATTCTATATTGTCAATTTTATGTTCTCATCAAAGCTGGAAATTCAGCCAGTTGTGAGATTGGTTGTAACATAAATATTCAATACTGGCATTTAGTCATTGTCCTGGAGGAAATGTCATGAAATAAAAAGGGAAATTGTCAGATCTCCTAGAGGTATCTAGCAATAATGACCAGCACTATTATAGTGCCTGACTAAAATGAAAGCCAAGACATGGCAAGTGACTTTTGAAATATGACCTAAGCTTAACCTTGCAAAGATGACCAATGTAAAAGACTTCAAAAGGAATGTAGAAGGAGGGGAAGGGAGTTTCAGGATGGAAGTAGAATCTTACATCAACAGCAAGCCAGAAGACGTAGACAGGGCTGGAATCAAAGCAGACATGAGAACAAGTGAAGCTTCTACAAGGAGGAGTCTATGGAGAAAGATATGATTCCCAAAGTTGATATAATATGGAATGAATGTTTCTTAGTGAGGTTGAGTATTGTCTAAGTGGGATTTAATGTGAATGAGAATTTGGACAATGAAACTTTGAATGAGTTTGTTTATAAAAGTCAGATGTTGTAAGTCCTCTTTATTTTTATACCAATTTATTTATTGAGATTGTTGAACAAGACTAAAGACCACATCATAAATTATGTAAAGCATGCATAAAACCATCCGGGAATATCACTATGATTGAAAGAGATCTCAATCTCCCAAAACATTAGTTGGTTCTGTGGGAGGAAATCTATTGAGACAAAGATGGTTAAAGGCAATCTTAAATAAGGAAAGGGAATGAAATAATAAAATAATTTATCAGAAAATAGAAGTCATAAAAGACTAAAATAGACTGTCTAATAAAGTGAAATTGGTTTATATTTAGGAAGAACATTTCTCATCTTAAAATCCCAAAGTACTTTGAAGCCAAGGGAATAGTTTTAGAACTGTGGTCACTGTTGTGTAATATTCAGGCAAGATGAATATTGGAGAGGTATCCATCAAATCTTATCATTATAAGAACTAACTATTTACAATGAATTATTTACAAATGCACATTTCATAGAAAAAAGGTGATATCATTGCAGAAGATCTTGACTGGAAGGTGCTTTGAGTTTGGTAGTTATGTGCTGAAGTATATGGTTGTTCTTATAACACAGATGAAAGAGAAAATGGAAGAAATAATATTCATTGGTGTATCAAACCCTATAAATGATATGTCATTCAATATGTGACACAGTAATTTCCTGTACTTCAATGTTCCCACAAGGTGTCACACAGGAGGCTACTTATCAAGTTAAGAGCCCATGGTAGTAAAGAAAGTTGCTGGCATGGTTAGAGCATTGGCTGATTGGTAGGAGGCAGCAAGTGGGAATAAAAGGATCCTTTTCTGGTTGGCTGCCAGTGACCAGTGGTGTTTCACAGGGGTTAGCTTGGGACTGCTTCTTTTTATGCTGTATGTCAATGATTTAGATGATGCAATGGATGGCTTTGTTGCCAAGTTTGCAGATGATACAAAGATTGGTGAAGGAGCAGGTAAGTTGCTGAAGGACTTGTGCAGATTGGGTGAATGGGCAAGAAAGTGGCAAATGAAATACAATGTTGGAAAATGCATGGTCATGCACTTTGGTAGTAGAAATAAATGTACAGACTATTTTCTAAACAGGGAGAAAATCCAAAAGTCTGAGATGCAAGGGGTCTTGGGAGTTCTTGTGGAAAACACCCTAAAAGGCTAACTTGCAGGTTGAGGAAGGCAAATGCAATGTTAGCATTCATTTCAAGAAGTCTAAAATACAAGAGCAGGGATGTGATGCCGAGGTTTTATAAGGCACTGGTGAGGCCTCACCTTGAATATTGTGAACAGTTTTGGGCTCCTCATCTAAGGAAAGATGTGCTGGCATTGGAGAGGGTTCAGAGGAGTTTCACAAGAAAGGTTCCAGGAATGAAAGGGTTATCATATGAGGAACGTTTGATAGCACTGAGTCTGTACTCTCTGGAATTTAGAAGGATGATGGGGGATCTCATTGAAACCTTTTGAATGTTGAAAGTCCTAGACAGAGTAGATGTGGAAAAGATGTTTTCCATGGTGGGGGAGTCTAGGACAAGAGGGCACAGCCTCAGGATAGAGGAGCATCCATTTAAAACAGAGATGTGGAGAAATTACTTTAGCCAGAGGGTAGTAAATTTGTGGAATTTGTTGTGGAATTTGTGGAACATGCAGCTGTGGAGACCAGGTCATTGTGTGTATTTAAGGCAGTGCTTAATAGTTTCTGCATTGGACACAGCATCAAAGGTTACAGGGAGAAGGCCGGGGAGTGGGGCTAAGAACGGGGAAAAAGGATCCGCCATGATTGAATGGTGGAGCAGACTCGATGGGCCGAAAGGCCTAATTCTGCTCCCATGTCTTATGATCTTATGGTTACTGTTTTTGCTGATGTGTTACTGATTTCAAGCTAGGGCCTTTTTTTTTTATTTCTTCAGTCAAAGGCGGATAGCCAAGAGAACTACAACACATTATACAGCTGCTGCCCACTGCCCCTCTATTGCAGTCTTTGCTCTCCGCATTAGCTGAGCTTTTTGATGCCTGTAACAATGCAGCTGTCCGGTTCATCTGTTAGATAGCAACACAGACTGCAACACATGATCCGTGTTAACAAACCATCTCACCACTATCAAGTATACTGCCTATGGATTGGATTTATTACTATCAGTGATCAATAAGCTTTCAACACCTCTACATTACTTTATCATAAATATTCTCAAGAAGGATATTCTGAGTAAATGGAACAAAATTACTTGCTTCAATACATGAGGATATAACAGCTTTAATCTCATATAAGTTTAATAGAAGTACTTACAATTCCCTCAGGGTCTACCAGGAGAAGATGTTTAGCTTGCCCATTATGCATGCCAGTTAATACATAGGATCCAGGATTGGTTGTACTTTTCCTAACAAGAAAATCACCGTCAGTTGACAGGAGCTGCTCTGCATCCCTTCTGCTCATTTCTCTATGATACCATGGTTCTTCTTCAAGACTTTCCTTCATTACATCTATGATTGTCCTAGATAAGTGAGGATTGTCGCTTGGAACAGGTGAAGATTTGCTTGAGAACTGCTCACAAGTTTGATGCTTCAAGGCATCTTCAAATGGTTCTGGTTAAAGTGGAATGAAGTGGAAAAAAGAAAGAAACATACCATTAGGTTATCTGTTGGCCATCTTTCCTCCATCAATGTGCATTTTCTCACATTTTCAAGGACAATTTGCAACTGATGAACAAAAGCACAACAACCATACGGAAGACAGGCCAGTAAAGTAGAACAGATTTGATTGTTTTTGTAATGAAAGCTAAGAGCATGTTTTAAAATGAGACGTATTCTAGAGGCCTTTCATCCAGCTTCTCTGTAAACAAAAAGATCCACAATGTGCAGAAATTATTCTGGCTAATAGTAATTGCTGGCCAGCTGTATAGTGGCATCAGCGCTGGACTTCAAGGTGAGTAGTCACAGATTTAAATCTGGCCAGCTCCTTGTACGTTTACCACCCGTGCAGTTTGGGCATTGGGCTCGCAACTTGTCCTCGTAAAAATAAAAAAAAGCTAAAGAAATGGCAAGGTTGCTGCCTGATGCACCACACGGCGCAAGGAGGAATAATAATAAATAATACTTGCAATGGCATTAAACTTCATTCATGAAGATTTCTCTAATTGGTATTTCTTCTAAGGACATATTCTAACATATATACAGTACATTAAATTTCATTACCGGATGTAACCTCAGTAATTCTTACAAAGTATGTGCAATACCTTTGTCTATGGTGTATCAGTGCAAACTATTGTACTTTAGTGTCTGACTTAGGTGTAATTCTCACTCAGTATTGCCAGCAATCAAATTTGAATGGGTCACGCCTCAGCTGGGATGGTTCTCTCCTTTGAACTGGAAGGCTCTGCGTTTGTTCACCTTCAGAGCACAAAGATGCTGGCGGACATTCCAGTGTGGAAGTGAAAAATTCTACGCCATTTGAATGAGTTTCCAAACTATTGTTCTGTCTACTTTTCCTTGTAGATGCAAAATTCTCTTGACATTATTTTGCAAACTGGCAGGGCAGTTATATCCGGTGACTTAGTCCATACTTTTCTCCCAATCACTATTACTAAGATGAAAAATGTGGTTATTATCACTTAGCTTTTTATAAGAGCTATTCAACGTCTGATTGTTGACATGAACAGCAACTGATGAAAGCATGACTTCAATCATGAACAAAACTACACGCTTCTCACTGTGCTTTGTCCCACAAAGGTGTGTAGGAACTAAAAGAAAACAGAAAAATATGTAATGGAATCCGTGAGCACTTGATAAGAGAACTTATCTTGCTTGAACAACTTGTCCTCCTGATATTCTTCCTGTTCTTAAAAAAACTTTGTACTTTTGACATTGTGGTTTGACAAATGGGGAAGAGGAAGATGGAAGCAACAGAGTAGAGCGCATAAAGACAGTAGATGCTAAGAACAATTGAATAGTTATTCAGGATTAACACATTACAAGAATTTTTGTGATGCTTGTTGTTTCTCTTTAATTCACTTCCATCATTAAACTAGCATTTATCAATGCTAGGCACCAGCTAAGAAAACAGTGTTTAATGGACTGAGCTGATAAACGTAATGCTGGTCAATTTCATCAATCAGTATATCAGAGAAGCTATTAAAGGCAGCACTTATGTTGAACTGGTATTTGCAAAACACAGACAGAAGAAAAAGGATAGGAAAATAGCTGCAAATGTAGGTTTAGCAATGTATCCTCTCACTATTCACACTCCCGCCCCAACCCTGACTTTCCACCTACTGACATATATAGCAGTAGCCAACTATTCTTCTATCTCAGAACTATTGAGTTGGAGTAGAGCACTCACTTGGCTCCCACAGTTCATCAACAGTAGGTAAGTAAGACATCATCGTCAGATGTTTGGGCCTTCTGTCAAATCAAATTTAGCCCTGAGTCCAACCTCATGCCTGGCCCAGACGCTACCTACCTGTGATTGCCATTATCTCTAATAAGTCCTTCAGGTAGAACAGAGATGGCACCCACTAAGTGGAAAGAAAGATCACACAATAATTAACCGTGGAAGAACTAACTAGTTAAAAAGGTCTCGGACTGTTACTCTTTACTGTTATTCTGGTGGCCCTCGCATTCCTTCTCTTCCTCTCACCCACTCACAAGACCTGCCTATATTCCCACTCGGGTTCCCTGGCTCCTTCCCTTTACTCCATGTCTACTGTCGTCTCCTATCAGATGCCTTCTTTTCCAGCTCTTTATCTCTGCCACCTATCACCTCACAGCTTCTTATAACATCCCCCTCCCCCCTGCCATACATCCCCCTTGCCTGGTCTCATCTATCATCTTCCCTCTCACCCCACCTTTTATTCTGGACTCTGTTCCCTCCCTTTCAAGTCCTGATGAAGAGTCTTGGCCCAAAACGTTTTTTGAGACTTCTTTTAAAAATGGTTTCAAAGTGAATATTTTGACTTTGATATAAATGAAAATTTTGTTCTGGGCATGAGGAACAGATTCAGAATTTTTATAACATGTGGAAAGCTGTAGCAGTCCAGTGGTTATGATAGTAATCTTCAGCATATCACTTCAAATCCCATGATGACCTAGCTGTAATGTTGAGTTCAATAAATTAATGCAAACAGTCCAATCCTGCTATAAAAATGTATATTATTCATTAATGTCTTTCATTAATATCCAAATGCTCATTAATACCAGGCGTTATAGGGATGAATATCAAATTTGCAAAAGACACTATTCATCTCTTTCAAGTCCAGCCTATGTGGGATTCCAGTCTTGTTGAGTATGATGGATTCTTAAAGTCAATGGAAAAGGAGATGAGCAATACGTTGTCACTCACACCTCAATGACACTGAAAGTGGGCAAAATGGTGAAATTTAAGAAAAAAAACTTGAGTGGATGAGAATAAACAATACAACAACGAACCAGTAAAAGATAACTTTAAAGATGATTTCATGGAATGAGTAATCAGTTCCCTGAGTAAATTTCCACTAAAAGAAATGTACAATCATTTATTAATCAACTGGACCTGCTATGTGGGGAGCAAGGGACTACGTTAAACATACAACACAGGACCTGACCCTTCAGTCCACCATGTCTGTGCTAAGCACGATCCCACATTAAACTACTCCCTTCTGCCTGCACACTGTCCCTATCTGTTCATTCCCTGCATTTTCATGTGCTTGTCTAAAATGATCTTAAACACCACCACCTAGCCTAGCAGTGTGTTCCAGGGACCACCACTTTCTATGTAAAAATACTTGCCTCGCACATCTCCCCTTCACTTTAAAGCTATGTCCTCTACCATCTGACATTTTCACCCTGGGAAATAGAACACATACCTTATTTAACCATAATATTGTAAACTTGTATTGGGTTCTGATGCTCCAGAGATATTAATCCAAGTTTGTTCATCTTCTCCTTATAGCTAACACTCTATACTCCAGCCACCATCCTGATAAGCCGCACCCTCTCCAAAGCCCTTGCATCCTTCCTGAACTGCAAACATAACTCCAAGTGAGTTCTAATCAAAATTCTATACTGATGCAACACCACTCCCTGACATTTATACGCAATGCCATGAGCAATGATGGTAAGCATGAAGTAAGCCTTCTTCACCACTGTTGTTCCCACTTTCAGAGCACTACAGATTTGCCCTTTGCCCCAGTGGAACCCTGCTTGTGGATCCTAGGTAATCTACTGCGCCATAAGAAGGAGCATGCAGCAGGGAGACTTAAGTGATCTTGCAACCAGTGGATCAAACTTCTGGAGTCCTACCAATCTAGTTGTGAATCTTGGTAGAAAATCAAACAGCTAGCTGGAACACCCCATCTTCAATAATGGCAGAGCCCAGCATCCAGGAGTTATAAATAAGGTTGAAGCATTCACAATCATTGTTCATTGTTCATTCAGAAGTAATGACTGGATGACTTAACTCGGCTTCCTACTAATATCCTCACCATTATAGAAATCAGTCCAGCCAATTTAGCTTATTTGCTGTGACAGCAGAGACTACATGACCAGACAATATTCCAGCTGTGGTATTCAACACTACACTTCTATCCTAACTGTTCCAGTACTCTGCCGACAAGAATAGGTCAGAGACTGGGGATTTGCAGTGAGTCACTTATTTTGACACACCAAAGCTTTTCCACAATTAACAAGAAACAAATGAGGAGTGTGATGCAACAACCTTTAAGAGTCTGGATATACAGCTCCAACAACACTGAAACTTAACATTATCATCATCATTGTCGTTCATTATGTGCTCTGTCAGATGATGTGGACGGACGATGATTGTTCTTGGCAAAACTTTTCTACAGAAGTGGTTCACCATTGCCTTCTTTTGGGCAGTGTCTTTAAATACGAGTGATCCCAGCCATTATCAAAACTCTTTGAAGACTGACAGGGGTCAATGATCGCATAACTAGGACTTGTGATATGCACCAGCTGCTCACACGACCATCCACCACCTGCTCCCATGGCTTTACATGACCCTGATCGGGGTGGGTTGGTGCTAAACAGGTGCTACACCTTGCCCAAGGGCAACCTGCAGACTAGTTGAGGGAAGAAGCACCTAACACCTACCTCTTTTGGTAAAGACATATCTCTACCCTGCCACCCAAACGCAATGTCATCCAGGACAAAATTGCGCCTTTTTTGTTCGCCTTGATCATTCAGTCCTTCCCTCACCAACAAATGGTGGCAGCATTGTGTACTGTCTACAAAATGCACTGTTCCTTTTCAACTGGAATGCTTTGACAGCTTCTGTCAAACCCAGACTAAGAACGAGGCCAGCTTGTGCATGAGAACATCGCCACCTGCAGGTTTCCTTCCAAGTTGCACACCATCCTGTCTTGAAAACACTTCACAGTTTCTTCAATGTTAATGAATCTACATTTTGGAATTCCGTTCCCAATAGTATCATGTGAATTTCTTCAAGTGTTCAGGTGACCATCTCTTCAAGGACAATGTGGAATGAACAATAAATGCTAGTGCTGTCAACAATCGCCATATCCATAAAAATAAATAACACTGATAAAAGCTTTATTCACACTGCCCATAATCAAGATTTTATAGATCTCATGTTGCAGGTCCTTCATTATCAGTGAACACTGGACTTACACACAGCTAAAATGAAATTCAGAGTCGGATTATGATATCTTGAGTTCCTGTGTAGCAAGACCGTTTGTGTTTAATCTAATCCACCTGCAGCCATGAGCATAGAATCATAGATATTTTTGGCATAGGAGGAGACCACTCGGCTCATGACAGCTGTGACCCTTCTTGCAATAAAATGGTTTCAGTAAGGTTAGTTCAATGGCTTTCTGAACTGTTAGAAACTTTTTGTTAACGCCTTGAAATGATAATTATGCATTTGCAGGTTGTGTTATCTATTACCCATTCTCTTTTATACATGGTGGGTGGACAACAAACTTGAAATGACGTGCATTTGCTTCTACAACACTACAGGGGATAATTAGTACATCTAACAACCTGGGGACTCGGTAACTGATTTTTTTGTGCTTACGAAGACTAGCTCTAATGTTAAAACAAATATTGTTCTATCCTTTTCTACATTTCCATCACAATAGTGATCAATGCTAATAAAAATCATATGAATGTTTCCCTGATTACAACTATTGAATTGCCTTTCTCTTCTTTTAGTATGACATCAACTGGAATCATACAAAATAAAATCCTTAAAGGTACTAAAATTACATTTCTGAAGTAAGCATCAACATTGTGTGGAAAACATCTTGTGTGGTCCCAGTACCCAAGAAGGGCCAACCGAAAGTCTTGAATGACTACTGTCCATTGGCCCTGATATCACACATCATGAAGTCCCTAGAGAGGCCGGTCCTGGCTCACCTCCGACTCTTGGTTATATCAGCCTTCTATCCTCTGCAGTTTGCCTTCCAGGGGCATATTGGACTCAATGATGCTGTCATCCACCTGCTGAACAGAGCCTCCTCCCATTGGATAAGCAGGACAGCACTGTGAGGATCATGTTTTTGATTTCTCAAGTGCCTACAGTACCATACAGCCCTCATTGCTGGGGGAAAATCTCCATTCAATGCAGGTTGGCACTTCCAATTTGTCCTGGATAATGGACTACCTGACTGGCAGACCACAGCACGTGCAGCTTCAGAGCTATGTGTCAGACATGGCTGGGGCCCCACAGGGGACTGTATTGGCTCCCTTCTTGTTTATCCTGTATACCTCAGCTTTAGATACAACATTTAGTCATGTCATCTGCAGGAATTCTCTGATGACTCAGCAATAGTTGGATGTATTAAGGGAGGATGAGAGGATGAACACAGAACCCTGGCAGAGGACTTTGTCGAATGGTGCAAGCTGAATCATTTGCAGCTCAACATCAGTAAGACAAAGGAGATGATGACAGACTTTAGGAAGAGTAAGACTGCACTGCTCCCTGTTACTATTGTTGGTGAAGACACGGATGTGGTGAGGGCCTATAAGTACAACGGGGTGCACCTGGATGACAGACTTGAATGGGGCACCAACACAGAGGCTGTGGATAAGAAGGGCTAGAATCAACTCTACCTCCTAAGGAGACTGAGGTTCTTTGGAGTATGCAGGCCTCGCCTTCATATGTTCTACCAGTCTGTTGTTGCCAATACAATCTTCTATGTGGTGGTGAGCTGGGACAATGGCATTAATGTGGGTGATGCCAACAGGCTCAATAAACTGATTAGAAAGTTTGACTCTGTTATAGGAGTCAAACTGGACGTACTGGAGGCTCTGGTAGAACAAAGGACCCCATGGAAAATCCTGGCAATTCTGGACAATGTTTCTCATCCTCTGTATGCCACCTTGGCTGAACAGAATTTAGTAATAGAGTATTTCAACTGTGATGCTCCAAAGAGCGTGATATGAGGTCATTCTTACTCTTGGCTGTGAGGCTCTATAATAAATCAACCTATAGCTGGGAAGTGATGACCCCTTCTTGTGTGACTGATTGTAGTAACTTATTTTTTATTATTTCTACTTCTCTTCTAATATTTATATCTGTGCTCTTGTAATGTTACTGGCATCAATAAAGTATCTATCTATCTAAAAAGTATTCTTTCTCCCATTATGTTACGTTCTGATCTAAAACTAGGCCAAGGTTTACAGGGATGGAATTATGAATATGGCAAAACTACTGAGGAACCATCTGTTGTTGATTATCACAAACTAAGCACAATTTTTTAAAATAATCTCCTTAAAATAACAGAGTGCCCATGGTTCTGACAATTATTCTTAGAATTATTGGGGGTGGCAAGGAGAAAGCAATCTATACTTACTCATATCAAAGACATCTTTTATTGCGCTGTCTTCACTGTTGATTAATGACTCACTGATCTCTGTGCTGAAGCTGGGATCGGTTTGCAATGTTGCTAGAGCCTTCATGTCAAGATGTTGGGTGTTGACATATGTTTGAGGTTCTCCACCTTTGGGTATGTGAAGTCTCACCTCAGGCTGAACATATAAGTCACTTGAAGAGCCTACAGATAACATAAGGAAAGTAAAAGAGTCTGTCTTTAGAGAACTGCAGGGAAACAAGAGTTAAATGACTTGGAAGACAACTCCAAGGGGGCAGCTACAGTGTGGAGAGGGCCATGGTTTCTACCTAATATAATTTACTTTAAATCAACATACTACATTACTAAGGTGATGAGCACATCTTAGATGTGACCTTCTAATGTTACAGTCCCACGCAACATTCTGGGATATCTTCCAGATTTTACTCATCTTGATCCATTAGTGCCCTTTGCTTCTAAGAGCATCTGTTGAGGAATGTGGGGTTACTTAAATATCTAGGAGGGAAAAAAGTAAAAAGTTATCAACCAGATAGGAAGCAAAAAGAAATATTACTGATACGATCATGCCGAACATGTTAAATATTGAGTTTGCAATTTTGCGTCATTCCAATCCAAACTTCAGAGACTCCATCTTTGAATGGGACGTCATGCCACTTTGCTTTACTTCTGGTTTAGCTTCCTACTTTCTAATGACCCTGTGTCTGAAAATTGAATTAGGGTTGGCAGCAAAAAAAATGTGGCATTCAGAAGTCTTCCTCACTCCAAAATTCTCAAAGGATTACTGTACAAGTAATTTCTATAACTCGTGTTATTACATTTGTTTCTCTTTACATGCATTGTCATTTCATTTCAAAGCTAGTATTCAATCACTTTTTACTCACCGTTGTATTGCACAGAGAAGTACAAAAATGTTTTGTGTCTTTATATTGTTCTAAACTTAATCACCACGGGAAATATAATGATAGAGCAGCTCAGTTGGTTTTGCATTGACAAAAATTGGTAAGTTATTTGAAATTTATTTAGCATATAGTTAAAGAAAGGGAATCACTACAATGCACAGATCATGTATGGGTGGTCGCAATTCTTCTGTGAGTGCTCAGGTTCAATGCTCCAAACCTAATACATTTTTTCAGATATGAAAAATGGCCTGGTGGACTAATGGGTTCTGTGCAAATTAGTTACTTCCAAATGGGTGGCTCTACAGGTTCTCCACTTAGAACTGAAAACCCCAGGAAGAGAGGAGAAAATTCCACAGGACCAATGCCATTTTCCTGACATGATTATTCAGTAATCTTCTTGTGATCAGACAGCTGAATTGATGCAACACCCACTGCTCCTTTTAACTGTGGGTATGTGGAGTCCTGGTGCCAGTGTTTTTTTTGCTTCCATCCCTGAGGGTTTAATACTGCTACTTGTGTTCCTGTAGACTTAGGCAGGGGTTCCCAACCTGGGGTCCACGGACCCCTCAGTTAATGGTAGGGGCCCATGGTATAAAAAAAGTTGAGAACATCGATAAAATGTGCTATTACGGTTGTTTCCTCAAGTGCATTGTTGGAGGTGGCTATGTGTCACTTGCTGAAAATTTTGACCCCCCAACTTCTGTAGAAAGTTCATTTCCTGGTTTCCTGTACTGAGCTCTCCCGGGGGTATACTGATCAGCATTTTTCCATAGCCTAATCTGCTGAAGTCCATATCTAAGTTCTCATCAGCAGAGATATGTGGGATCTCCACATCAAAGATCCCAACATCTGGGCCATGCCATCTTCTTAATGCTGTCATTGGGCAGAAGGTACATAAGCCTGAAGACTTACATAACCACTACTTCCCTTCAACCATCTAGTTCTTGAACCAACCTGTGCACAATCACTAGCGTTTAATAACACCCTGGCCACTTTGATTGTGTTGCACTAAAAACGAATAATTTTTAGTTCTAACTGTGTTCATTCTTGTAACAATCCTCTTAATTTAAGTTTAATTTATTTTTCCTGTGAATGCTGTTTAAATGATGTTCCATGTTTATGATATTGCTGCAAGTTTTCATTGCAGATTTGCATACTTGTGAAAATGACAATAAATGACTTTGATTTTTGACTTATGATCTCTCCTCCTTGAAAAGCTACGCATCTGTTCTCCTTTATTCAGACCCTATTTGGTGCACTGCTTAGATCAGAGCCTCACCAGGCACAGAACCCATCTCAGTGCTATCCTCTAGCTTACACATTATGGAGCTGATGGCTGTGAAATTGAGTGATGTTGTACCATCATGTTCATTATATTAATGCTTTCAAGCGTTCTACAGGCATGTTCCAGTTCTTTAAGAATGGGTGAACGAGGCAGTGAAGAAAGGATGAAGGACATACTCATACAATCTACATGAAACAAAAGTGAAAAGTGAGAAAGAGGTTTAGGTAAGAAGATATCACCCTCTTCCATGCATTAAGACCCATCATGGGCAGGGCCCTCAGCAAAGGTCCATGTCTTGGTCCCCCAATATCTTTGAGTTGGAATTGCTACAGTTAATCTGCCTCTTTGTTTGCTTGATAGACAAAAGTGTGTTAATGAATGACAGAAATCTGGTTAATTTGGGTTATCTTGGTATTGATTTGAGTCCTTGGTGAAGCACAGCCATTATTTACAAGTTCACTGATGGAGATTACCAGCAGGTAAGTGTTGAGCGTGGGGCTCTGAGCAGTATTTAAATCTGGTGGTGTATTTCAGAGATTGGTACCATGTGGTGAGCGACATTCAAAATCCATTCAGGACTATCATACGATAGAATACTCTCCACATTGCCTGGATGAGGGAAGTTCAAAGAAAGTTCAAGAAGCTCAACACTATTGAGGACAAAAATAACCCACATGATTGTTATGCCATTCCCTGCTAGACATCCATTTCCTTCCGCACCACAGCAATGCAGCTACAGAGTGAACCACTGCATTTCACAATGCCTCAATGTACACGTGACAGATAAAGCTAATCTTCACAAAGTGCATTGCAAAACTCTTCGTGCCAAAGTATATAAACTTACTCCAGTATAAGCCTTCCCTCCAGTGCAGCCCATAACTCTTCATTTTTTCCTACTTCCATGTAGCTAAGAGTCTTTAAAATGTCCTTATTGTATCTGCCTCCATCATCAGCCCTGGCAGTGTGTTCCATATATCCACTACTATCTGTGTAAAGAAAAACTGCCTCTGACATCTCCACGAAACATTCCTCCACTGATCTTAAACCGCTGCCCTAGGTGCTCCATGTTCAATCTATCTAAGTCTCTCATAATCTTATATGTCTCTCTCACCCCAAAGAGAAAAGCCATTGCTCATTCAACCTTTCCTTGTAAATTATCTCTCACTAATCCAGGTAGCATTCGAGTGAATCTCTAACCTCAAGGGAGGGCAAGTAATCCTGGCACATGGAAGCACCTCACCTCCAGGTTCCTTTTAAGCCACAAGTCATCCTGACTTGGAAATACATTAATCTCTTTTCATCATTCTTGTACCTAAACCTCTCCCATAGTGAGTTTCCCTTCACCAAAGGATTTTTTCAGTTCCAGAAAGTGACTTACCTTCTCAAGCGTTTGTAAGGGATCGACAATCCATATATGATTTTATTTCCTACAATCCTGTATTTTTTTCCTTTATATATATTTATTTTTGAAAAATATTATATAATCTATTTTTCCATTCATTCAGACAATGTATCCTTAGTAAGACATTAATACCTTAATCAGTTTTGTTTTGTCTCTAAAATTTTATCTTTTTGTTTTAATCTCTTCAGCGACTGCTCCCTCTTTAAAATCTATAATTTTCTGTAACTGCATTATATATTGCAGACTGTAATCAGACCTCTTTTACCCTCTTTCCCATTGTCCCACCATTGGAAGGATTTCCAGTTAGTTTTTCTGTATCTCTACCACACCTCCTCTCTTTCCCAATATACACCCATCACAATAATTCTCTTTAATTGCGATTATTCCTGTTAGCAAGTTTTTCGAAAGTAAAGACACTATAGAAATGTAAATAATTCCAATAATATGAATTAGAATTAAGTAATACATCAGAGGTAATAATAAATTGAACACAGTTTGTCCACAGCTGGGACTCTGCTTCCAGTTTTAAACAGTACACTTAAAAGCATTGCAGCTACAAAGAACATAAAGCATAAATTAATTATTATGTTCACAGAAATAGACAAGTATAATTATAAGGAAGACTTCAGTAAAGAATTGAAATGGTGACCTTGTTTTTGCGTGAAGGCCAAGATAACATTTATTAAGGATTTGTTGCCTTATGAAGTGTTTTGATATGGTGGTTAAGGTAAAACATAATTCTAGTTGATATATCATGACAATGATAAATTTAAAACTGCTTTTGAGAAAACGAGAATACCTGGTGGGAATATTTTTTATCTACAGAGGATTGTTTAAGTATGAATGTTTTGCCATAGAGGCCAGTTGAGATTGGACTATGTTTAAAGGAAATAGTTAAATTACAATATTACAATAAAATACAAGAGTATGAACAGAATTAGACACAGGAAACTGGGTGATCATCAGGAGGGAGAAAGGGGATAGGCAGTCTGTGCAGAGTTCCCCTCAACAACAGCTGTACCCTTTTAGGATACTGCTGGGGGTGACTTTGTAGAGGAAAGGCACCAGCGGTCAAATCTCTGGCACTGTGTCTGGCTCTGTGGCTCAGAAGGGAAGTGGGGAGAAGAGGTGAACTGTAGTGATAGGGGATTGATTGATTAGGGAACGTTAAGGCATTTCTGTAGACTAGACTGAGATTCCTGAGTGCCAGGATCAGGAACATCTTGGATTGAGTACAAAGGGTGAGCAGCCAGAGGTCATGGTCCACATCGTTACCGATGACAAGGGTAGGAGAGATGATGATGTCCTGCAAAATGAAGTTAGGGAGTTAGGTGCTAAGTTAAAGGACAGGACCTCCAGGATTATGATCTCAGGATTGCTGCCCATGCCATTTGCTGGTGAGGCCAATAAATAGAATGGTCGTGCAGTTTAAATGAGGAGAAGGAGATGGTGCAGGAGGGAGGGGCTTCAGATTTTTGGATCATTGAGCTCTCTTCCAGGAAGATGCGACCTAAACAGAGGTGGCAGCATGCACCTGAACTAATATTCTGGCGGGAAGGTTTACTACTGCAGTACATGGTGGGTGGGTGCGGAAGGTTTAAACCAGAGTTGCTGGGGATGGGAATCAGAGCACCAAACAAATATTGGAGTAGTTGTGAAGGAAAATGTTGTTAAGCCTATATACAAAGTCAGGAATCAAAATGTCGAGCATGGTGGGACTTAAGTTCTGAGCTGCGTATATGTCAATATAAGGAGTATTGTAGGAAAGGTGGGTAAGCTTTGGGCATGTATCAGCAGGTGGAACTAAACACTGTGGCCATCATTGGGACTACTAAGTTTGTCTGCCATTTCTTTGTCCCCCATTGCTATCTCTTCTGCATCATTTTCCAGCGGTCTGACATTCACTCTCACACCTCTCTTACTCTTCGCGTACTTGAAAAAACCTTTGGTATCCTCTTTAGTACTATTGGCTAGCTTGCCTTCAGATTTTATCTTTTCTCTCTTTGTGACTTCTTAGTTGCTTTCAATTGGTTTTTAAAAGTTTCCCAATCCTCTAACTTTCCACAAATTTTTGCCATATTATAGCCCTCTCTTTTACTTTTATGTTGTTTTTGACATTCCTTGTCAGCCATAGTTGCATCATCCTCCCTTTAGAATACTTCTTCATCTACAGGATGGGTACTTCATAGAATACACCTATCCTGTGCCTTCTGAACTGCTCACAGAAACTCCAGCCATTGCTTTGTCATCCCTGCTAGTGGCCTCTTTCAATCAACTTCCACCAGCTCCTTTCTCATGCATCTGTAATTCCTTTTATTCTACTATAGTATTGATATATCTGACTTTAGCTTCTCCCTCTAAAACTGCAGGTTGAATTATATCATATTATAATCATTGCCTCCTAAAGGTTCCTTTACCTTAAGCATCTTTATAAAATCTGGCTTATTATACAGCACCCAATCCAGAACTTCCTTTCCTCTAGTGAGCCAGAATTGCCTTTACCCTAGTGGGCTTAACCACAAGCTGCTTTAAAAAGCCATCTTGTAGGCATTCTACAAATTCCCTCTCTTAAGATCCAGCACCAACCTAATATTCGCAATCAACCTGCATATTGAAATCTCCCATGATTATATTAACAGCGCCCTTTTACATGCCTTTTCTATCTTTCATTGTAATTTGTAACTTCTAGCTACTGTTCAGAGGCCTGTATATAACTCCCACCAGCATCTCTTTACCCTTGCAGTTTCTTAACTCTACCCACCATGATTCTACATCTTCTGATCCTGTGTCAGGTCTTTGCAACGATTTGATCTCATTTTTACCAACAGAGATTCCCCACCCCGTCTGCCTACCTGTCTATCCTTTCAATACAATGTGTCTCTTTGGATGTTAAGCTTCTTTCAGCTATGACTCAGCAATGTCCACAATGTCATAGTGCTTGGTATAATATCATCAATAAGAACTTCCAGAAATCTTTCTAAATGAGATGATTGTTTTGCCTTATAATATTCTCTTAACTGTTTTTTGTTGTACATTCATCAATTGACTCAATGACACCTATTGCCCGGAGGGTTCTTTACTTACCAGATTGGCCGACTGTATGTCTCCAGTCTTCACTGTGTTCCTCACCCAGGAGCTGGCCTTGGTAGTAGCTTTGGTCTTGTCCTATGGTCAACACTGGCTACAGTAACAAAGTAAAATTGTTCAACACTAAGTGTTCCAAGCCTAAAATAACACAGAGCAAGAAAGATTAAAAGAATACAAACATTTCTCTATTTGGAATGATGCTGCAAGTGGGAATTAACCAGAGTTTTCTATAATTGTAAATGAAATTCCACCCTGTTTTACTGAAATCTCTTGGAAACTTTCTGATAAACTTTATAAATTTGATTTTGTACCTATTCACTTGCTTTCAATGATCCCTACATTTTAATCTCCAAATTTTCTCCTACATCTTTCCTGAAAGATCTTCATTTATATTTTTGTTTTTATGTATGTTATCAGTTTTGATACCACAGTTGTAGATTTTTCTGCATCTTCTCCAGTGCCTATATATTTTTATTTTTCTAAGTGTGATCCAAACAAGTTTCTATACATTACCTAATTCCTCTATCTTTATTTTAACTTTCTATACAAGAGTCAAACATTTGCTTCCTTCCCATCAATAATATTAAACTTTACTAATGCCTTTTATGTTGGTACTTCAGGATCCTTGGCTCTTCTACCCCATTTAAAATACCCCATTTAAAATCCTACACGTGAAGCAGGTGAAATGCACATTTTGTTATTTCCACTACCAAGTATACCATTTTACATTAATACTAAAAGTAATTTTTCTTGTAATTATATGGCCTTTCTGTAAGTTTTTAGTATATTCCAATATTTAATCAAAGTCATTCTCACCATTAACTATTGCACCTAATTGCACTTCCGGGTTTTGAGACCAAAATGTTTATGGAAAGCGTGAAAAGTGAACCCAGCACTCGTCCCTGTTGAGCACGACATCCCACACATTATTTCCTGCTCCTTTCAGAGTTAGTTCATTCGCAATTCTACTTGTTGCCTGATTCCCAGAGATCTGACCTTTCTTAAGGATCTAATATGCAGTTTATCAAAGAACTTTTCAGAAATCCAAATTTATATCAGCTGCATTACTGTTGTCTATTATTTCCATTGCTGCTTTGATGAATTTAACATGGTTGATCAAGCATTTAAAAGTCATGCTAATTATTCTAATGTTTTCCAGTTTTGTTACTTTAAGGCTCCATCTTCTTTCTTGCCTCAATAGTCATCTAAACGTAGGATAAATCTTAATTATAAAGTTGATAAGATGTTATAATTCCACTTTGCTAAGCAAAAGGTCATTCCTACTCTTGATTGCCATACAATCCTCACAGTGAATTAATCAGCAGTCAATTGCTTTCTATTTCCCCATTTCTTTACATTGGCTCATTACAGCAATACTATTCCTCTACTAGCTACGAGGCAACAAGCTCTCCTAGCTGTGGCACTGTGCTGCTCAAAGATTTACATGCATTGGTCATAGGAACCTATTGAATCCTACCCTAATATTTGACACTTTCTTGAGTCTGGCTGAGAGAGTCTGACTAACTGTAAATCACAGATTAAATCTATGCAGTTCAGGAAAATGGAATGCTGTGCCCATAACTTCAGTGGTAAATGCTAATCTATCTTTAATCACAGAAAAGCTTTTATTTAATTTGGACAAAACTTTGACTATTAAGATACTCTTTGAATAATTTTTCTCTGCATCTCTGATATATTTTCTTTCTTAATTATTGATTTAAATGTTATATTAGAAAAGAATACACTGCTGTTACTTGAACCTATAGGACTACATTGTGCATTGTTTATAATCTTAAATTCAATTATGAATAATTCTATTCTTAGGCTATGCTTAAGCAATTGAGCATCACTCTTAAATACCAAAGCTAAAAAAAATCATACGGAGAAAATGAAAATTTACTAACCTGGTTAGCATCAGGAGGATGTGCAGGCAGAATCTGGTTCAACCCTGGATGTTGAACTTCTCTAAGTCGGACATCGATAAACCCACCGGGAGGAGGGACTTTCCCTGGAATGCTGTTATAATACGGATGTTCCGTTGCCTTTTCATCTTCACCAAACCAAGGTGATTCTTCCAAATTTGGCACTCTGCATGAATTTAGAAGATGTTTGATTCATGGAACAAAGACAAATACAGTTATATTCTTATAAAATCCAGACTATTACACCACAAATATCAGAATACTGATATCAATGCCATGAGGAAATGCGTATTGCCTTTGTCCCTGAGAAATAATATTCCTTCTTGCTGAGACTCATTAGCCCAATGTGCTTGCTTAAGCAGAAACCTGGACTTCGATATAACTGTGTTTGGTCTAAAGATCAGCAAAACACTCAAACCTTATGGGGTTGTCCCCTACACTTCAACATCACCTGAAATATGTCCAGCCCTGATGTTAAGTAGATGATAATCAGCCTGACGCTCAGCCAAAGGAAGCGCTAGGCTTCTTGAATGAGGTCAATTTTCATTCATACCAATATCAAAATCTCCTCTGCTTAATCTTTCCATTTCTAATCTGATCTAACTGGTATTCCTTAAAAAGATCAATGGGGTCTGTTACTAAAAAGTTAACCACATCTTTAAAATGTGACTTCATGAACGATTATGGTAAAACGGAATGGTTCTCTTTCTCGCTTCTACTTCTCTGGGTCACCACCAGATAACTTTCCCTCCTCTCCCTTCATTGTCTGACAGGCCGAGATGAACAAACTCTGCTACTCAGTCTAAATACATCACTGTGCAATTGGGTGTTGGACTTCCTAACCAACAGACCATAGATAGTTAGGATGCACAGCCACTGCTCCCTCCCTACCATCCTCAGCATGGTTGCCTCCCACCCAGGGATATGTGCTGAGCCCACTGCTGCACACTCCACTCACACATGATCGCACGGCCAAACACTTGAGCAATCACATTGTCAAGTTGGCTGATGACACGCCAGTGGTGGGGCTCATCACTAACAATAATGAGATGGCCTACAGAGAGGAGATGGAAGAGCTCGAACCCTTGTACCAGGAAAAAATAACCTCTTGCTTAATGTCAGCAAGACAAAGGAGATGGTTATCAACTTCAGGAGAGCTTGCATCACTCGCTCGCCTCTTTATGGTGGCACAGCACCAGAAACTGCCCGCAGTTTCAAACTCCTGAGAGTATATATCACACACAACCTCTCATGGTCCCAAAGCACATCCTACACTGTTAAAAAAAAGCTCACCAACACCCCCACCCACTAACTCCACCACCTCTACATCACTTCCTGTCAGTTACCTATCTACAGTCTAGTGTCACTTTAAGGGCATACAATCTATTGATGTATATAAGCTATCTTATGTGTGTGTATATATATATATATATATATATATATATATATATTCTTATTATGATGATGTTCTTTATCTTTTGTGCTTTTTGTGCTCTGTGATCCTGAGTAACAATTATTTCATTTTCCTTTACACCTATGTACAGGAAATGACATTAAACAATCTCAGATCTTTATTCACTGTTCAGTATCACAGTAACAGCTGGTAAGACAGTTTCCTTAAACTGATCTTCCTTAAATCCTCAGAACTGACATCTGTTGCATGTCAGAAACATATTGATAAGGGCTTCTTTCCGATTTTCTTGACCCACAGGCCTCTTACTCATTGTGTTAAGTCCACTATTTAGAATATGAGACAACCAAGGCAAGAATCTCTCAATAAATGTTACCGCCTGGATGAGTGATTTAATGAGATGGATCAAGTTTTGTTTGCTATTTATCTTTTGTTTCTTCAATAAATACAATCAATACTAGCTTATTATTTCTTTGCCAATTAACCTTATATTTCCACTCCAGGACTCACAGGACTGACCAGATGCAGTAACTTACTTCGGAAGCCTGGTAAGAGGGCAGGGCTGTTGGTGAGACTGAAACGGAGTAGGTTTAAGTCCCACTCCCCATAATTCTACTAGCTAATATCCTGGCTATTGAGTGCATAGTTGATGAGCTAAGAGCGAGACTGGCCTTACAAAGAGAACTGAGGGACTGCTCTTTTCTATGACTCACCAAAATGCAAGTTACACCTGCTCCTGACTGTGCCATACAACCTGAGGGCTTCTCAATTCACTGAATAGATCGTATGGCAAAGATACTGGCAGAGGGTTTGGCTTCCCAATCAGTACCTTGTGGTGCTCAACCCCGGTGAGTTCCTGCTCACCCAGCCTGTACTACCTAATAATGAGGCGTCACTCCTACTAGCTGTCACAGGAGTTCACTTCAGCCATCAGTCAGCATCCCATAAGACCATGAGATGCATGAGCAGAATTAGGCCATCGGGTCCATTGAGTCTACTCCGCCATTCAATCATGGCTCATCCTTTTTTTTTCTCTTCTCCTCAACCCTAGTTCCCGGACTTCTCCCTGTAACCTTTGATGCCATGTCCAATCAAGAACCTATCAATCTCTGCTTTAAATACCCCCATCGACCTGGCCTCCACAGCTGCATGTTTCAATAAATTCCACAAATTCAACACCCTTTGGCTGAAGAAATTTCTCCGCATCTCTGTTTTGAAAGGATGCCCCTCTATCCTGAAGCTGTGCCCTCTTGTCCTAGAGTCCCCCACCATGGGAAACATCCTTTCCATGTCTCTGTCTAGGCCTTTCAACATATCAAAAGGTTTCAATGAGACCCCCCATCATCCTTCTAAATTCCAGTGAGTACAGACCCAGAGCCATCAAATGTTCCTCATATGATAACCCTTTCATTCCTGGAAACATCCCTGTGAATCTCCTCTGGACCCTCTCCAAAGCCAACACATCTTTTCTAAGATAAGGGGCCCAAAACTGTTCTCATCTCAGGCAGATGTGAAAGATGCACTCAATGAACTATATTCTATTGTGATGTTCACCTTCCAGTCAAGATGGAGCCTGTGTACAATGCTCCTTTCATTAACATCTTCTGGATAGATCATGAAACCATATATTTCACTTCTTTTATGTCTTTTATGTTTGTTTTTAATCTTGAATATGATTCTGGAACTGTTGGGACCTGTGATTTGCAGTTTGGAAATTGTTTGGGTGTTTCAGCAATCTGCAATCTCAAGGGGATTCCGGGAGGCAGAGACAGCATGCAGAAGCCCTGTGCCAAGAAGACTGAAAGTTCATGTTTGACTCCATTTCACGAATTAAGGCTTCCATTGTTCACCGATTAAAGTGACAAGGGAGATTGGAACAAGGGAGAAGGGAGCCTGTCTGTTTATCGCCGGTGAGATCGCTCTGCTGCTGGAGAGGGGAGAATTTTTATCATTGGTTAGATCACTCTGCTACAGAGAGGGAGAATGTTGACCACGTTTTCTGTGATTTGGATGTGGACTTGGACTGTGAATTTTTTTTCAGTCTTATGGTTTTTTTGTATTCTGTGTTTTTCATCCAATCTTTCTCCTTTTGTGTGTGTGTGGGTGGGACAGGGATTTGGGAGTCGATGTGCCTGTTCCATTTTTGTTAATTTTTTTGTGCAGGGAGGAGGGATTTGGGCATTGACCGTGCTGCCATTCTTTTCTTTCTTGGTTTCGTGGCTATCTGGAGAAGAAGAATTTCAGAGTTGCATACTTTGATAATAAATGAACCTTTGAACCATTGAACCACAATCAACAGCCTTGAAGTGGGATACCCCGAAGCCTTCTTCATCATTGTCGGTGATTTCAGAAACGCCAACTTCAGGAGTGTGTTACCAAAATACCACCAGCATGCCTCCTGTCCCACTAGAGGCCCAAACACTCTTGCCCATTATTACTTAACTATCAAAGCCACCTACTGAGCCAATACCCCCTGCCCACACTTTGGGAAATCAGATTACTAGAGTTGTCCCTTCACCCTGTTATCAAACAGAAACCGTAAGGTGAGCATCCAGCACAGGAGGTTGCACATAATTGCTTTTAATGAGCAGGCAACCTAGATGACTATGTCACCACTGTCAGGGATTTTATCTGTAAGTGTGTTCAGGTGTAGTCTGGAGTTATGGAATATAACAAATATTAATCTTTGTTATAATAAAAGAACACACTTCTTTTATTATAAGTGTGGAACCGATCTTCAGTTCTGAATGTGGATTGTAGATTAAATTTAAAATGCAACTCAGAAAATGGCCTTTCAGGTGTCTGTGAAGACGGAGGTATTTGAAAATTATATGTAATTCAAAGGAATCATTGTAGATACATTGTAATTATGGAATTGTTACATTTGATCTTTAGCGTATAAAAATGTCATGTAATATTGGATCGGGGGCCTCTTCTTCCGAAAGTGTCTCCAGTATGATGCCCGTCTTGTTGAATAAAGACTTCTGTGTCCCCATTTTAAGTTCACAGTCACAGCAAGTGTATTGAGGACTGTGTATCAAAAGAGGGGACTCCAGGTATTCCCAAAGCTGAAACAATAGATAAGCCAGGAGATCCACTTCCTACTTAAGTCTACATCTGCAGCATTTGTGCAGGGAGGAGGGATTTCGGTATTGATGACCGTGCTGCCATTCTTTTCTGGAGAAGATCCAGAAGCATGACTTCTGTAAAGCCGCCAGCGATGCCAAGAAAAAATTCCAGTCCAACGTAGAGTACCAGACCGACTGTCATTTGTGGCAGGACTCATGCTATAAAGGACAACCAAACAAAGTCAGGCAAAACATAGCCAACAACAGCACTTCCCTTCCCAATGAATTTAATGCATTCTATGCAAGTTTTAAACAGAAGTGAATCGAAATTTCACTGCTCAGCCCAACAGCCTCCAATGCACTTGAACGTACAGCCACCACTGCAGATGTAAAGATCAGTTTCCTGGAGAATGCATCTACAGATAGCATCTGACCCAGTTGGTGACCCTGGCCGCATCCTTAGATCCCCGACAAATGTCCTGTGGACATTTTTAACAACTCACTGCTTCAATCTGAGGTTCCTACCTGCTTTAAGAAGATCACTATCATTGTGCCTCTGAAGGGCCGGCATGGTAGTGTAATGGTTAGCACAGCACTTTCCAGTACTGGCGACCCGCATTCAATTCCCGACATTGCTTGTAAGGAGTTTGTACGTTCGCCCCGTGACAGTGTGGATTTCCTCCGGGTGCTCCAGTTTCCTCCCACAGTCCAAAGATGTACCAGTTGGTAGGTTAATCGGTCATTATAAATTATCTAGCACTAAATTGGTGGGTTGCCAGGCAACGTGGCGTGAAGGCTACTCCACACTGCTAATCATCAACATGAAGTGCTTCAAGAAGCTGCTCATGGCATAAATTAACTCCAGTGTCCCAGTCAACCTAGACCAACTGCAATACGCCTACAATGGAAGCAGGCCTATGGCAGATAGCATCTCCCTGGTCCTTCACTTATCTCTGGATCTTCTGCAGAATAAAGACACACCTAAGTACTGACTACAGGTCCACCTTCAACAGTATAATTCCAAGCAAGTTCATCATCTAACTTGCAGACCTGGGACTGAAGACTTCTCCCTGCAAATGGATGCTTGGCTTTCTGCCCAACAGCGAAAAATCAATAAGGATAGGCAGCAGCACCTGCAGTACGATTATCCTCAAAACTGGCACCCCACAAGGCTGTGTCCTGAGCCCCCCTATCGATTCCCTGTATGGTCACATCTGCATTCCCAGATTCTGCTCTTTGGAATTAGAGGAATGTAGATGGCCTCATCAGAAATAATAAGTCAGAGTACAAGAAGGAGATAGAGAGTCTAGTGACATGATGTCATAACAACAATTTTCCCCTCAATGTCATCAGAACAAAAGGGATTTTCATTGACTTTGGGGAGGGGGATCATTGTATACATTGACAATGATGAGGTCAAGAGTGTTGAATGCTCCAAGTCCCTCGGTGTGAACATCACCAATAGTCAGTCCTGGTCAAACCTCAGTGACATCACAGCCAAGGATATTCACCAGTGCCTCTATTTCCTCAGGAGGCTGAGGAAATTTGACACATGCCTTTGATCCTTCTCAATTTTTATCAATGCGCCATAGAAAACGTTCTATCTGCATGCAAGTGCAGCAAGGAACCACAGGGAGCTGTGGACACAGCTTAGCACATCATGGAAACCAATCCCTCCTCCATGGGTTCTGTCTCTATTTCTCACTGCCTCAGTAAAGAAGCTAGTGTAATCAAAGATCTCACCCAACCTGGCCAGTTTTACTTCCCCTCCTTCCCAATGGGAAGAAGATATAAAAGCCTAGAAGCGCTAGCCACCAGGCTCAAAGACAGCAAATCCCAAAGTTACAGGACTATTGAACAGTTCCCTAGTACGATAAGACGGACTCTTGACCTCATTACCTAACTCATTATGACCTTGCTTCTAATTGCCTGCCTGCTCTGCACGTTCTCTGTCACTACATGCATTACTCTGTCCTTGTTTTACCTTGGATTACTTCAATGCACTGTTGTAATGAATTGATCTGTATGAACGGTATGAAGGCAATTTTTCCCTTGTACCTTAGTACATATGACAATAATAAACCAATTTAACAATGAACAATTTTAATTTTGTTGAACATCCTGTTATTGGTATGTATATATATCCAAAATCCTCTGGAACAACATTCGTGGAACGGAGGCATTTCTTTTTACTAAGCACATGATTACCCTCTTAAGGATGCAGAGTGCTTTTTTGCATTTGTATAGCCAGATGGCTGCAGTTATGGATGCACATTTGACAAGGCAGCCATTGATTAGCTGGCGATGAATGTTTCAGCAACCTCCATCACATTCTTCTCTTTATTTATCTTTCAATTGTGCGAGGAGCAGAACCTTCCAGTCCTTTGGGCCCCATTGCACCAGCAACCCCACAACCCCTAATCTGATCATGGGACAATTCGCAATGACCAATTATCGTACCCAGTACACCTTTGGACTGAGAGAGAACTGGAACAGCTGGGGGAAACACACGCATTCCACGGGGAGGCTCCTTACAGAATGGCGCTGGAATTGAACTCTGAACATCAGAACGGCCCAAGCTGAAATAGCATCACGCTAACAGCTACACTACCTTGGCGCCCAAATTCTCATCTATGTAGGCAACCTGTTTTAACAGCAACTTTCAATAGGTAAATGGCACATATTGTCACACCAGTATTTTATCAAGTAACTAAACTGAAACATGTAAATCAAAATCTGCATTTAGAAGCATCTGAGAAACTGCTAGCTGATTATTGAGGGGGTAGTTTGCAACATCCTCCAAACTTACTGGAAGATTCGTGCAGACAACTCCCTAGTGTACAACATGGTCAGAAGAAACTTTCTACTGTTCAGCATCACAATGGCAGAACACAAATGAAAACTGTAAAGAAGGTGTATTTATTCACCCTTGACCAGTGATTTCATTGCTAATGTCATTTTTGTACATTGTACTGTAAATTACTGCTGAGAAACAGCAGTTGGCGCTCTTAATAATGTATCACTGTCACATATAACATTTTAAAATCTCCTTAATTCAAAATCAGAAACAGAATCAGATTTAATATCACTGGCATAGCGTCCTGAAATACTCTGACTTAACAGCAGCAGTACAACATGATACATGATAATATAGAAAAAAATAAATAAGTAAATCAATTACAGTAAGTATATATATATGTATAGTAAATAGTTAAATTAAAACTAATGCAAAAACAGAAATAATATAAAAATTATCATTATTTATAATATCTTGCAGTCTCTGCAGCACTGTCATAATAGTGTGGTGTTTGAGATAGCCAATCTGTTCCACTGGCAAACCCAATCCATTGTAAGTTGCTGTAAGGAAGTTAACCAGTTCATGCAGCGAGAAACTGAACTTCTCCCTCCCTGAATCCTGCAATGCATTCAAGGCTGGTGAGCATTTTTAGCAGAACCAACATTTGGTGGGGTTAGTGATGGCAAGTTGAATCCTTTCCTGCATCAGAGTTGAGTCCTTTTTTTTGCAGTGGGGATTCAAGCAGAAAAACAATAGAATGTCACTTCTTTGTTATTTCAGCTATTTAAACTAAAAAAAAATCTGTCTACTGAACCTGTCTCATTTATTGTGCCAAGGGAGGTGCAAGTTTTAGGTAATTTGCATTTTAAAATTAATTCTGTAGTTAATTAACTTAAATGTATTTAAATCTATTTTCTAGTGTTATTGATGTTTATTATATTTAATTTTTTATCAGTATGATTAATATTTAATTGTTTTTATTTTTAAATGTTTATGAACTTTAGAGACATTCACAGACCTTCAAATGATTTGGATTATTTTAGCAGCTGGTAATAAGACTGGCAGCATGATTTATTGGGCTGTCAAGGCTCTTTTGAGGCATCAGTTGGTATTTTTGACAAGAATGTCTTGTGGAGTGCAGGGCATTGCAGGCAGGAACTACCTTGACAGACGTAATTGCCTTGCTGATAATTGCAGGAAGGGGAGTTGTGAGTGTGAGTGGTTCATTAGGGTAAATTGAGAACAATCCTGTGGGCCGGATGTTGTCGAATATTTCTTCAACTGTGGAGCATATCAATACTTTCTTTTCATGCCTAGGTAATTTCTTTCCAGGTGTGATGGGGCCATTCATACTCTCTGGTGTACTTTATATGCCCAGCTGATCAAATCAGATTTCCTAATAGTGAATGCTGGCAGTTTTGAGTTTTGCTGATATGGGTACTGAGATTTTTTTGATTGTTTACCCACTTTTCATGTTTGAATTCTGGCCATTAAAATACCTAGGGAATTAAATTCCTTACTATTGCTTTCCACTTACACCCACCAAATGTGGGATCCATAACAGGAAAAAATTAATTTAAATGCTCCTGGTGCTGTTATTTCAAATTAAAAACATACATATATACAAGATTCATTTGTTGAGAATGATTCTGAGGCGATACAAAATTAAATGGCATTATAGGAGTAGTTTTCTGACTTCAAGCTTCCTGCAGGAAGCCTCATTTGCCAGATGCATACGTTAAATTTTTAAATGAAATATTTATCAAAATGTATACAGAAAGGATGTTAGTTTGACTATTGTTTCTGTGCAAGTTCGTTCAAATTTGTTGTCATGGGCATACCTACCCAGGGTATAAATGCCAGGAAGGCTTGCTTTCTGAAGTGCAGTGACATCATGAACATGGCAAATATACCGTAAATTAAATATATTTACATTAACATTAATTATTTATAACTCACATGACAGAATAAACAAAAATAACATACTGACATTAGTACAAGCTGAGAGAAATGTGTTCCAGGGTGGAATTAAAGTTTCCTGTTGCTTCAGGGTCCTGGTGGCAGTAGGGAAGAATCTATTGTTGAAATTTGAGTTATGGGTCTTCAGGCTCCTGTATCTCCCAATAACTCTTAGCTAAACTTCCTCAGGCACTTCATTGGCCTCATCAATTTCCTATGCACTTTTCTTAATGCTGTCATGTTCTTTCTGTAATCTGGTGACCAGAATTGTAGACATTATTTTTGCTGAGGCCTCACTCCTGTTTTAGCCTCCTACTTTACATCCTACAGCTTGTCCAATTAAATATACCTTCTTAACCATTAATCTATCTGGACTAATGCTTTCGTGGATCTATGAACATTTAGTTTAAGCTTCTCCTTTCCTCTATACCTTTCATTACAGCATGGGAACAAGTCTTTTGGCCCACTATATCTGCGCTAACCAACAGGGATCCAGTTAACCCTAATTCCATTTTTTTTCTTGAATGTCATCAGCTAATCCCACCGTCTATTCTTAGTGCATCCATCTGACCTACATGCAATCACAAGGACATGCAAACTGTACACTGGCAACAGTCAAGGTCAGAGTCAGGGTCAGACCTGAGCCTCTGGAACTACAAGGTAGCCGCACTACCTGCTGCATTACTCAATTCCCACGTGAGTACACTGCTCCAAATATGTTAACTCACACTTCTCCAGATTGAATTGCCATTGTACTAACCTGACAATGGTCTCCACCCATTGTCTGAGAAACACAGTACAAATAAGAGAATGATAAAAGGTCATCTCCCTTATATAGGGACATTCTTTCTCCCTCCAAAGTTGCCTCACGACCTGTTGAATATTTCAGTTTTATTTTGTATTTCCAGCTTTTGCATCACTATCATTTTTTTCCAAATCTTCTAGGGAAAAAAATTAACAAAAAGCAGATGCCTGAACAATGCAGCTGACAATTTCTTCAAAATATAAAGAAATTATATAAGGAAGGTTTTCAATGCTTGCTGAGGGATTTGGACCAGCTGGAATATGGGCTGAAAAATGGCAGATGGAGTTTAATACAGACAAGTGTGAGGTATTGCACTTTGGAAGGACAAACCAAGGTATAACATACAAGGTAAATGGTAGGGCACTGAGGAGTGCAGTAGAACAGAGGGGTCTGGGAATACAGATACAAAATTCCCTAAAAGTGTCGTCACAGGTAGATAGGGTTGTAAAGAGAGCTTTTGGTACATTGGCCTTTATAAATCAAAGTATTGAGTATAAGAGTTGGAATGTTATGGTGAGGTTTTATAAGGCATTGGTGAGGCCGAATTTGGAGTTTGTGTGCAGTTTTGGTCACCGAATTACAGGAAGGATATTAATAAGGTTGAAAGGGTGCAGAGAAGGTTTACAAGGATGTTGCCGGGACTTGAGAAACTGAGTTACAGAGAAAGGTTGAATAGGTTAGGATTTTATTCCCTGGAGTGTAGAAGAGTGAGGGGAGATTTGACAGAGGTATATAAAATTATGATGGGTATAGATAGAGTGACTGCTAGCAGGCTTTTTCCACTGAGGTTAGGGGAGAAAAAACCCAGAGGACGTGGGTTAAGGGTGAAGGGGGAAAAGTTTAAGGGGAACATTGGGGGGGCTTCTTCACACAGAGAGTGGTGGGAGTGTGGAATGAGCTGCCAGATGAAGTGGTAAATGCAGGCTCACTTTTAACATTTAAGAAAAACTTGGACAGGTATATGGATGAGAGGTGTATGGAGGGATATGGTCCAGGTGCAGGTCAGTGGGACTTGGCAGAAAAATGGTTCGGCACAGCCAAGAAGGGCCAAAAGGCCTGTTTCTACGCTGAAATGTTCAATGGTTCTATGGTTCAATGGAAATAATTAATCTCATTACTGTTTTCTGTTAAGTTTTACCAAGCTTGAAATTAGGAATAAATTAATATCTATAAATGAAAGAAGTATGTACCATCCATGTAATGAATATGAAGAAATGCAGAACTGTTTTCATTTCAATTGAAGAGACCTTTATCATGTTAATTTCTACAATTCTACAGGTATAGACACAACAACAATTCTTCACATTCAGCTATACTACATTTGTCCTATTATTCAGCGAAAGATCAAGAAATCTAATCACAAAGCGAGAGGCAATAGTTGAAGGATAAAGTTGACAGAAGAATTGGTTGGTTATCCATTATTACCTTCTCTTTTAAGTTGTTAGTAAAAAGTACAATCAAATAATTTCTATTGTCATGGTAACTGATTGAGAAAATGAATCATGATTTTATGTAATTGATTTTTTAAAAAAAGAACTGACTTTTCAAGCCCACACAATGTTCTTTTAAGTGTGATAAATCTTACTCATTACCTTAGAATCAGCACTGCCCTTTAAATGTTTTAATCTTTCCAAACCTCTTCTAAAAGAAATTTAGATCAA
Organism: Hemitrygon akajei; assembly: GCF_048418815.1. Classification (NCBI taxonomy): domain Eukaryota; kingdom Metazoa; phylum Chordata; class Chondrichthyes; order Myliobatiformes; family Dasyatidae; genus Hemitrygon; species Hemitrygon akajei. The sequence goes on from NC_133125.1 coordinate 45,529,400, forward strand.
CGTTCCAGTATGTAACCAATGATATACGTATAAAAATGGTTTGACTAGGGGAAGCATTCTGTTATTCTGAAGCTCCAAATGTAATGCCAACATAAAAATAAATGGTAATGTCACAGAGATGTACTCCAACTGTGGAACAACTGCTGGTGTAATCATAATGTATACATACTTATACTTGAACTTTGTACGTTGAACTCTGGACCTTGTCACACATGGACTAGACCTGGATTCCAGAATGATGTCAAAGTGACTGCCCTTGATATTTATGTCAAATTTGACTAATGAGTTACAAAGCACTGAGGGAAAACTGATGTCAATTACTAACAAGGGAAGAGCAGCGCCAGTCGGTGACATCATACAGAGAACAATAGTTGTGATGATTGGAGGTCAATCATGCCAGACTAGGACCATAAGACCATAAGACATAGGAGCAGAACTACCCCATTCAGCCCGTCAAGTCTGCTCACCATTTCATCATGGCTGATCCCAAATCCTGTTCAACCCCATACACCTGCCTTCTCGCCATAAACTTAGATGCCTTTAACAATCTGGAAACTATTAATTTCCCCTTTAAGTATACCCATGGTCTTGGCCTCCACAGCTGCCTGTGGCAGAGCACACTACTCTCTGGCTTAAAAATATTCTTCCTTACCGCTGTTCTAAAGGGTTGCACCTCAATTTTGAGGCTGTGCCCTCTAGTTCTAGATACCCCCATCATAGGAAACATCCTCTCTACATCCACCTTGTTCAGTCATTTCAATATTCAGTAGGTTTTAATGAGATCCCCCTACATTCTTCTAAATTCCAGTGAGTACAGGCCCAAAGCTGCCAAACGCTCCTTGTATGATAACCCCTTCATTCCAGGAATCACCCTCGTGAACCTCCTCTGGACTGTCTCCAATGACAACAATAGTCAGGTCTTTCTGACATATGGGGCCAAAGATATGGGCCCCAAGACTGTTGACAATACTCCAAGTGCAGCCTGACTAGGTTTCATAAAGCCTCAGCATTATCGTCCTTGCTTTGATATTCTATTCCCCTTGAAACGAATGCCAACATTGCATTTACCTTCTTTACCATAGACTTAAATTGTAAATTAACTTCCTGGGAATCTTTCACGAGTCCCCTTGCACCTCTGATGTTTGAATTTTCTCCCCATTTAGATAATAGTTTGCACTTTTGTTCCTTTTACCAAAATGTATTGTCGTACTTTTCCCAACACTGTACTCCGTCTGCCACTTTTTCCCCTGTTCTTCCAATTTGTCTAAGTCATCCTGCAATCACATTGTGTCCTCAGCGCCACCTAACCCTTCACTTATCTTCATATCTGCAAACTTTGCCACAAAGCAATCAATTCCATTATCCAAATCATTGACAAACAATGTGAAAAGTAGCGGTCCCAATACTGACCCCTGAGGAACACCACTAGTCACTGGCAGACAGCCAGAAAAGGTCCCCTTTATTCCCACTTACTGCCTCCTGCCCGTCAGCTATTTCTCTGTCCATGCCAGTATCTTTCCTGTAATGCAATGGGATTTTATCTCGTTAAGCAACGTTATGTATGGAATCTTATCAAATGCCTTCTGAAAATCCAAGTAAATAACATCCACTGCCTCTCCTTGTCCACCCAGCTGGTAACTCCCTCAAAGAACTCGAACAGATTTGTCAGACAAGATTTCCCTCTACAGAAACCATGCTGACTTTGGCATCAGTGCAGGAACTCCACAAGGTCCAACGTATTTCAGCTGTTTAATCAATGTTGTTTATTCCATTATAAATTTAGAAATGCGTACCTTTACTGAACATAGCAAAATGCTCAATTCCATTCACAATTCCTCAAACAAAAAACTTAATCGTTGCCTGAATGTTGCAAGACTCAACAACATGCAAGTATTGGCTGTTAAGAGAAAATTTACAAAGTATTTACACCTTCAGCAAGGCACAAGTAAGGAGTGGGTTGGAATACTCTTGCTTGGTCGAGGCAAGAAAATCAGCACCATCCAGGACAAAACAACTTGCTTGACTAGTAGCCCTCCGAGTAACTAGACACCCCTTCCCTCCACCAATGGTGCACAGGCACTGCAATGTGTAGCATAAATAGGAAGCTACTGAAGCTGCTTCAATTGCTCTTCCCAAACATACAACTCTACCACCAAGAAGGGCAAGGACCGTGGACGCATGGAAGTTCCTAAGCCCACATTTCTTCACAACTGGATCTTCCTGTCCAATAAAACTGACGAACTGCACAAGAAGAACTAAAGCAATTCTAGGAGGTCCCCCACCATACTCTAGGGCAATTTAGGGTGGCCAATAAATACATACCTTGCTGGAAATTTACCTGAGAAATTTATAATATTTTAAAAATAGTGTAAAGCTTTTCCAGTGTAAGTTCTGTGAAACTGCAGGACACTTCCTTGCCATTCAACACCTTGATGACAGTATTGAAAACAAAACAGTCATTGAGCTGTCAGGCATTTCAGGCCATCTGCTTCGACACAGGCAGCTAGAAATTCTGAACTTTCTAACATCTGATAGGAAATTGCTGGCAGAGTCAGAGAAACAGCAGCTGAGTCCCACAGAAACCTGATGGACATGTTTTTCTAACTTACCGGTTTATCACTTAATGCCAGAACTTTCCTCCTCCCAGCACATTGCCAACTGAAAATTTCGCCTTATATTTATGCAATAAAAACTACTCCTGAATGACTTTAGTGCTATTATTTTAATATTAATTCCAGAATTATAGTGAGATCTGAAGAGCTAGAGACTAACTGGGACTACCATGTTACAACTCAAGCATTAAAAAAATGTTATGTTTACCATCTCAGATGAATTGACTGAAGACAGACTGGGAATATTTTTACATTTAAATTTATGCTTTCTTAACACTTAGATTAAAAAACCCTTATCAGCAGGTGGTTGATTGTTTACATATCTGTACTGACAGAAACAATTCCACTGTGCATGATAATATTTGAAATGATTATCAAGCATCTGCTTGGTCAAAAACAGTAAAGTCGTTACAATCTCTTTAGATGCAGTTTAGTGAAACAAAGGGGATTAATCAGAAAGGAATACAGCATCATAATTCATTTTCTTGGAATATACTTAACCGATGAATGGAATGGGTTGTGTGGTGCATTATTGATCAAATCAAAATAAAGTATTTGCGTCATTCAACATTTAGCTTGCAATAGCAGATTCTTCAAAAAGAATGGAGCATATTTATTTGTACTTTTAATCTTCATATGCAAAAATAATTACAAACAAGCTAAGATCAGAAATTAATGTAAAATGTGCAAAGGTGCTCCTGAATGCTTTATAAATTCATTTTAAAGAGAAAAATAATAATATTTTTTGTGATCCAACAGCCTTATAGCATTAGATTCCTTTCAACCACCATCTCATTGCATTCATAGAGCCACAGAACAAATCTAGAACCGAAATGATACGGGAATTTAAATCTGGTTTCTGCATTGCAAATTAGTTCTGAATGATAGATTAAACCATCTCATTACTACCATTCCATGTAAATACATCTTCACAATCCCATTCCAGATATTAGTGATTATGTACTTATGGAAATTGTACTTTAAATCTTTCGCTCCTATAAGCTGGAGGAATTCTGCAGCAGGAAAAGGAAAAATTGCCATACTTACACATCTCTGAGTTTGAAATCTGAGCAACATTATGAGGATTGTTTCTAACATTGAACTTGGTTTTACAGTGCCTCAGCTAGCAATGCTTGATGGCCATAAACATCTAGTGATATTGAACAGAGTAAACTGTGTTTTACGCAATACTGCTGGTTAACCTTTTTACACTAGGTGCTTATAAAAGGAAAGATTTCCATTCCCAGTTCTAACATCATTAACTCCAATTAATACAGGGAAAAGATGGAGAATTTCATTTACATTCAGTTTCCCGCTACATGCTTTCAAGAGTTCTACTCTGAACTTGCTTTTATTGGTTTTTTTTAGTTAATAAAAATACACTTCTAAAATATATTGCAAATTAGAATAACAAAACGATTGATAAGACTATCAGTACTCACCTGCTATGTATACTAGATATCTTAGGAGGACACTGTAGATATTGCTTGAATCGAAGTTCAAAAGCTTGGCCTATGGTACTGATAACATCTTGAGCCAACCCATCGCAGCATTCCAATATATGGCATGCTTCAAAAACATTTAAATAACAGCAGTCACATTTCAGCTTACATGTGATTCTTCTTGAATTAACTTTAGCCGTCAAATTAAGCACAAGATTCGTTCCACTAGCTGCAAGTAAATCAATAGTGGCAAATTCACAGAAGTAAATTCACTGTATTCACTGCATGGCAGAACAACACTGGAATTGTAGTCTGACTGGTTCACTATGGATTCCACAAAATGGACAGCTCGACACATGTATGTGGTCAAAATAAGAATTGGTAATGGTTTTGCATTATCTCAATGAACTGAGTTAAATGTTTTGTTGTTCTAAATGATAGTAAGCAGGCTTGGCTACTTAAAAACAAGGTACTGTACGATATAGAATTCTTTAATGTTTTTATTAATTAGACATTGAGGTTTTTTCCCCCTAAATCGCTACCAGAAACAAATGTTATTTCAGAGCTATTTCCTTCACATGGAGTACTAAAATAAAATTTCTACACTTTGCTTTGGTATTTCTATGCCTTGTATCAAACTGGGAGATTATATTAATTATTTAATAAAATCAATTCCATGCCTAAGTAACAGCACCACATGGTACACTGATCTGGCAGTTAAAAGTAAAGCCACGGGTCAGCTGACAGAAGTACTTCAATCATACTCTTTGGAGAAGCTGTTATTTTAATTGGCCTGTAAATCATACCTTTTATTTTGTTTCTAGAAGAAGCAACGCAAGGAGAAATATTCATCAGCTATTTTTTTTTCCTTTTATTGGAATAAACCTTTAAAAGTAATAACTGAAGAAAGCCATTCACTCTTTTGGGTTTGCTCTTCCATTCAGAATGAGCATGGCTGATCATCTATTTCATACCCTATTCCTGGCTTCTCCCCATACTCCTTGATCATTTTACCATCAAGAAATGTATCCACCGTTTTCCACTGTATTTAATAACTTGGCCTCTGTTGCCTTCCATATTAGAGCCTTTCATAAGTTCACAACCCACAGGGGGAAGAAATTTCTCCTGATCTCAGTTCAAGCTCTGGTTTTCGATTTTCCATGCTCTCAGAGCTTTCTTCCTGAATCTAATCTCTGTAGTCCTGTTATCATTTTATGTTTCTTTGAGGACTTCTTTTGTGCTGTAGTGAATACAAATCTAACCACACCAATTTTTGCTCAAATGTTCAATCCAACCATCCTAGGAATCAGACTTGTTAAGTTCTGTTACACCAACTCCATGACAAGAACAACCTTTCCAAATAAGGAAATCAAAGCTGCACATTAAACCCCAGAACAACTCTCATTAAAGCTCTGCAGTAGGTCATCCTGGCTCCTGTACTGAAATGAAGAGCAACCATTTTCTTTTTTGAATCCCCTATCACAATCTTTGTCTTACCCCCTTGTGCAGAGAGTAGATGACTTCTCAGCAAGTATAGCTGCTAAGAAGTCATCTCCTCTAGCAATACCCAAAGGATTATGGCTACAGGACGGTACTATGCTAGCTCTCTTTTTCTACTTTTGGTGGTTCCCAACATGTAATCCATACACACCTCACCATCATGGGTGTATCAGAATAAGCCCATAGACTGTTCCAAGTACATCATGAAGGTAATTGGTCACTCCAATTGCAGATTCCTCCTGCCCACATAGAGCAGAAGCAGCATTCTACAGGTCAGTGTTCCCCTGCCATGTATTATAAATTAAATGTAATGTTATTAGGTCCTTATCTTACTCTAGACTTCATTCGTCAGTGGGTTGCTGGCCTGGTGTATGTAGGGGAATCTAAAACATTTGTAGTCATGTCACAATCATACGTTCAGATTCATGGGAGCCAATGGTAGAGATACCTTCACTCCATCATTAGAATGGGGCAATGTTGAACCAAAAGGGCAGAAAGCCTTTAGATACTATTTCTGAGACAGGTAAAGTAACTCTGTCTGAAGAAGCACCATATTTCAGCTTTTAATCTGAAGTAATGGAGAAAGTAAATGATTTTGATAGACCGTGTTCTTCATATATCAATTCATTTTAATGTGGGGATGTAAAATGAAGAAAGTCCAGTAAAGCCAATCAACAATTTGATGTACTTCAGAAATATTTATGACAACCAACATAAGAAATAGGAGCAGGAGTCGGCCATCTGGCCCATCGAGCTTGCTCCCCCATTCAATAAGATCATGGCTGATCCGGCTATGGACTCATCTCCACCCACCTGCCTCTTCCCAATATCCCTTAGTTTCCTACTATACAGAAATCTATCCAACCTTGTCTTAAATATATTTACTGAGGTAGCTTCCACTGTTTCATTGGCAGAGAATTCCACAAATCACCACTCTCTGGGAAAAGCATTTCCTCCTCATCTCCATTGTAAATCTACTCCCCTGAATCCTGAGGCTATGTTCCCTAGTTCTAGTCTCACCTACTAGTGGAAACAACTTTCTTGTCTCTATCTTATCTATCCCTCTCATAATTTTATATGTTCCTATAAGATCTCTTCTCATTCAACTGAATTCCAGTGGACACAGTCCCAGGTGACTCAATCTCTCCTCATAGTCTAACCCCCTCATCTCTGGAATCCTGATGAACCTCTTCTGCACAGACTTCAAAGCCAGTATATCCTTCCTCAAGTAAGGAGACCAGAACTGCACACAGTACTCCAGGTGCGGCCTCACCAGTACCCTGTACAGTTGCAGTATAACCTCCCTACTCTTAAATTCAATTCCTCTAGCAATGAAGGCCAACATTCCATTTGCCTTCTTGATAGCCTGCTGCACCTGCAAGCCAACCTTTTGCACAAGCACTCCCAAGTCCCTCTGCACAGCAGCATGCTGCAAGCTTTTACCATTTAAATAATAAGCTTTTCTTCCATTCTTCCTTGCAAAGTGGATGACCTCGCATTTACCAACATTGTACTCCATCTGCCAGACCCTTACTCACTCATTTAACCTATCTATATCTCTCTGCAGACTCTCCGTATCTTATGCACAATGTGCTTTTCCACTCAATTTAGCATCATCAGCAAACTCAGATGCACTACACTCAGTCCTTTCTTCCAGATCGTTAATGTATATTGTGAACAATTGCGGGCCCAGCACCGACCCCTGTGACACACCGCTCACCACTGATTGACAACCAGAGTAACACCCATGTATCCCAAGTCTCTGCTTTCTATTGGTTAACCAATCCACTATCCATGATAATACATCACCCCAACTCTGTACATTCTTATTTTATGGGTAAATCTTTTATGCAACACCTTATCGAACACCTTCTGGAAATCCAAATAAATAATATCCATCTGTTCCTTTTATCCACTGCACTCATTATATCCTCAAAGAACTCCAGTAAGTTTGTCAGACACACCTGCCTTTGCTGAATCCATACTGTGCCTTCCTGATGGATTCATTTCTTTCTAGATGCCTCGTTATTTCTTCTTTAATGATAGCTTCAAGCATTTTCCCAACTACAGATGTTAAACTAACTGGCCTATAGTTACCTGCCTTTTGCCTACATCCTTTTTTGAACAGTGGCATGACACTTGCCATCTTCCAATCCACCAGGACCTGCCCAGAGTCCAGAGAATTTTGGTAAATTATCACCAAAGCTTCTACAATAACTTCTGCCATTTCTTTCAGTACCCTGGGATGCATTCCATCAGGCCCAGCGGACTTAGCTACCTTCAGGCCCACAAGTTTGCTCAGAAACCAAGGGGGTTTCTAAATAAAAAATTCATGAATGTTAACACCCTCAAGAGTCATACAGCATGAAAGTAGACCCTTTGACCCATCTCACCAATGTTAACCAAGATGCCTACCTGAGTTAGTCGCACCTGACTACATTGGGCTCGTATCTCTCAAAGTCATTTCCATCCATGTACCAAACCAAATGTCCTATCAACTTGTAAATTATACCCACCTCAGCCACTTCCTCTGGCAACTCATTCCACATACTCACCACTCTGTGAGAAAGCTGACCCTCTCGAATCACCTTTACACCTTTCTGCTCTCACTTTAAACCAATGCTCTCTAGTTTTACATTCCCCTACCCTGTGAGAGAATAATTACGTGGCACAACAACCTTTAACCTCTTTGCACTGAAGCTAAATTTATGCAAAGTTCTCTTCTATTTAAGTAATTCCCGAATATTCATCTAACACCCACTTTGTCTTTGGTATGATATCCAAGCAGCCAAATACCATGGTCAAAACAACAATGGAAGCAAACTACCATCAAAAGCCCAGTATTGATATTGATTATACATTTACTTCAATCCTACAATACATCCATAGGGAAGAAAGAATTAATTTAAGTCAAAGAGAGTTGAATTAATTTCTCTGTATATCTTGCCTCTACATTATAAATATATGCCTTCTGCAAAGTTGTAATAAATCTCAGCCTACAAATTGCCTTTGATAACATTAGCATAACTCTTTTATGCACCTTTATTGTATTGTACTAGCCACTGTTCATACGCTGCCAATAACATCATTAAAGTTTAAAAAGCAGACTGTCATAAGGGTGCATGAAGCATGTGTACTGTTTTACTGCAAGCAGTCACTTCCATGCTGTAGTTCGTAATGTTAGGTAAGTATTTATAATGATTTGCATGTGAGTGCACTATTCAATACGGATGTTGTAGCCATATGGTCCTTCAAATTATCCCTCAATTACCCACTCGGATATCACAGTTTTCAATAGGTGACAAACTGTCAGAAAGTGTCATAATAAGATATGACAACTTTGTAATAGGATACCTCCATTCTGACAGGGAGAAAAGTTCCAAATAATTTTACTCCCGGAAAGAGCAAATTCATTCCAGCTACAATTTTTCAACAACAGATGCACATTTATTTAAGATACAGTTAAAAAAAAATCCATCCACAAATTTACAACCTTCTTGAAATTTAGCCCTCTTTCTTGTGGTATATTTAAGTGAAATTTGGAAATAATAAACATATTGATATGTTATGACATATTGATGCTGTCATATATCTTAATAAGATTTCTCCAGTATAATATATACATCAAAACCATTAAATCCATTCTTCCTAAATGTCTTCAACTTTATCTTATCAAGTGTATTGAAGACATATTTGTCACATTAATTTTAGTGCAATTCGTTCTAAAAAAAAATCAGGGACCCATAGGGAATCAAAAGCAAATGAAAACATTAATTACCTCGACGGTTCACTGGGTCCTTTGCTACATATGCAACATAATCTGTGGTGTCCTGTTATGTAGAGAGAAGAAAAATAACTCCAAGGAATGACATACAGTAAAAATTATAACAAAGTAGTTCATTTTATTCACTGTAAAGTGTATATTATACTGCATATTTAACCTTTATTTTTTCCCCACTGTATTTTATATACTAAACTTTAAAGTAATTGATTTTTGTCACAAGACTTGCTGATTGGAATACGGTGTTAGTTTGTTATTACACACAACACAGGGAAAGCAAGCTGCAACTTCAGACAGATTTTCAGCCAGGGAGGGAAGTTGACTATTATGACAAAAATCTAATTGAAAAGCTTATCAATGGAAGGAGGGCAAACGTCATCCTAAACCCCTCTCATTTATCACCAGGACTGGTTATGAAGAGGCATTTACATAGAAAGCCTACCTGTTTCTGTGATTCAGATGGTATAGATAGTGCAAAAGAACCTGGTGAAGAGCATTAAAATACAGATGAAGTGGGGGAAGGTTCTTATCATAGTTTGGAATTTCAGACCATTCAGAGAGTGCCTATCTTGGCTGAAATAATATGTGGGAAAATTTGTGTGGAATAGTTTGGGAATGAGTAGTCCGGAGATTTCCAACATAGTCATTCTGACCCAGTCTGCTTTTGTGATCTCAGCTGTCCTTATCTGATTAGTTCCATTAGCTCCTGCGTTAACCAGAAGAAGCCCTGGGGAAGTACTTCTCTTTCCTGACCCATAGCTGCAGCTTTTTACCATGAATTATTAAACCTAAGAAAAAATACCATGTGTGGAATAGTACACTACTACTAGGAAAACAGGCATTTAGTATTTATGCTAAATATAGAGGTCAAATATGGCAATAACATTGTGTGAATTTAATTGTAATGAGCAATTAATAGATAAGTTCCCTTGAAAGGAAATCCTCTTGCATTTGTACAGGGCCCTGGTGAGACCACACCTGGAGTATTGTGTACAGTTTTGGTCTCCAGGGTTAAGGAAGGACATCCTGGCTGTAGAGGAAGTGCAGCGTAGATTCACGAGGTTAATTCCTGGTATGTCTGGACTGTCTTACACAGAGAGATTAGAGAGACTGGGCTTGTACACGCTGGAATTAAGGAGATTGAGAGGAGATCTGATTGAAACATATAAGATTATTAAGGGATTGGACAAGATAGAGGCAGGAAATATGTTCCAGATGCTGGGAGAGTCCAGTACCATAGGGCATGGTTTGAGAATAAGGGGTAGGTCATTTAGGACAGAGTTAAGGAAAACCTTCTTCTCCCAGAGAGTTGTGGGGGTCTGGAATGCACTGCCTCGGAAGGTAGTGGAGGCCAATTCTCTGGATGCTTTCAAGAAGGAGCTAGATAGGTATCTAATGGATAGGGGAATCAAGGGATATGGGGACAAGGCAGGAACTGGGCATTGATAGGAATTGATCAGCCATGATCTCAAAATGGCGGTGCAGGCTCGAAGGGCCAAATGGTCTACTTCTGCACCTATTGTCTATTGAAAGTTCGTCATATTTCTAAATTATATCCATCCAGAAGCAATCCATGAAAATTACTCAAAGTAAATTTCCACTAAAATCTGCAGTCATGAATCTAGTCCTCCTCATTTGGGAAGAGGTATGTTATAGGTCACATTTACAGACACAAAACAATTGAACCACAAAGGACAAAGTCATAGATTGATCTACATATGTAAACATTCTATTAGATGATTATCCTCTCTCATGTTCCAGTAGACAAAAATAATCAATTTACTTTTTTAGATTTTTCTATTTCATTTTGCCTTCATCTTTCTAATTAAATATAATAATATAATGTCTAAGCTATAGTTATTAATTTATACCATCTGGTTCTGTGTTGATTTATTTCTCACTGTTCTCCCTTGATGCGTACATCTCCTTCAATGCTGACAAGATATCTCAAAATATACATACACGTTCAATCTTATTTCCAGTGATAGTATGTTCCTTCATGATTTGAAAATCTATTTAAACAGCTGGTTTTTTAAGAAATTCACTTTGTCATTAAACAAAGAAATGTCATGTTCACTATACTTTAATAGTGTGCAAACATTTTAACGGTATTGCTCTGTAAATCCCTAGATCTCACTCTAAATGTTGGTGGTTGTACATAACCTATACACTGCTGAATGAACAGATGTGGAAGCTAGCATACCTTTTGATTATGATAACCGTGGCAAATATGGTATTGCATGGAGACTTATTTGATCTTTGAATGGTTTAGGTAAAACCTCATGCATTGTGGTTAGGGTTAGGGTTAATTCAAGAGTTAATCAAATTATCGACAGCCAGCAACAGGGCATCAATCAGAATTCTTTGATGCTGGACTCCTAGGTTGCTTTCTGCACAAACCTTAAAATTACCTACTTCAAAGGACTTTAACCCTGGATTTAGTCTGTTACTAAGTTGTAGGTCATGTGTGCAACTGGGCAAATCATTAAAATGTGTATAGGGTTTGCTATTTTCCATTTACCATCACTATCAAATGTTGGATTTAGAAGCACATTCTCCATTGCATGATAAATAATCTCATGATCTTAAGGTAGAAATAATGTTTGCCTTATGTTTTCTATCCTGTTGGTCTAGTACAAATAGGGAAACTGATTCCTAGCATCTAGTAGGGGGGCAGCCAATAAACCACCATTACTTCTAATATTGTTGAGGAATTTCTGACTGTCTAATATAGAAGGAAGTTTCAGTTCCTGATTAGCTAGTGAAGAATGTAATTCAATTTCTACTTGCAGGAGAAAAGCCTCTCAGTTATGTGATCATTCAGGAGCCAGGTAAGTATTATTTTTATCCGCAGTTTAATGGAAGTGGGAAGATGCATTCATTTATCTTGTTAGAGTTAGTGGGCTGTTTTGTTTGATATCATGCCTGAAATCAAAGTTACTGTTTAAATCAGCTTGCTTATGTATCCTACAACAGAATTGTGGCTACATGTAAAAAATACTGTATACAGCTTCAGAAATTATGACCAGCAATCCCCCCACCCATCCTTAAAGGATGTTTATTGCATGGAAAATGATTAAAGTTCATACATTTTTCAGAATATTGATATTCTTTTTGATAGATATTTTAAAGAATAAACATTCTTATTTAAGCATTTATCAGAATTAATTTGGCTTAAAACAATGGCAAATGTATAACATAGAGCACTTCAATCAGAACAAAACACAAGAGATTCTGCAGATGCTGGAAATCCAGAGTGACACAAACAAATTGATGAAGGAACTCAGCAGGTCATGAAGCATCTATGGAAATGATAAGCAGGCAACACATCAGAGAAGCCTTTTTCAAAGAACAAGCTTTCGCTTCCTCTGCTATTGCTGCCATCATCACCTGCATCTCCTCCATTTTGCAGATGTCTGCCCTCACCCCATTTTCCTGCCATCTTAAAAGGGATAGAGTTCCTCTTGTCCTTACCTATCAGCTCATGAGTCTCCATATCCAGTACATCATTTTCCCCCACCTTCACTATCCTCAACAAAATCCTACCACCAAACACACCTTTACAAAATGGACTCTGTGCTTTGCTCTCTTTATTCATCCCAGCCCAAGCAGAACAGGTGCTTCACCTGCCCATTCACCTCCTCCCTCACCTCCATTCAATCCTTCCAGGTGAGGGAACACTGCACCTGTGAGTCTTCTGGGGTCATCTACTGTATTCAGTGCTCCCAGTGCAGTCTCCTCTACATCAGTGAGACCCGACATAGAATGGGAGACCACTTTGAAGAACACCTTTGATCCATCCGCAATAAGCAGGGTTTCCCAGTCGCCAACCCCCATTCCCATTCCAACCCCCATCCCCATTCCAACCAGTTGTTCTATGGCCTCCTCTACTGCCATGATGAGACCACTCTCACTTCGGAGGAGCAACACCTCATATTCCATCACGGTAGTCTCCAACCTAATGGCATGAACATAGAATTCTCTAGTTTTCCAGGAATTTTTCCTCCCTCCCCCTTACCTCTTCCTGAATTCCCCACTCTGGCTGCTCCTCATCTGCTTATCACCTCCGGTTGGGGCCAGTCCTCCTTCCCTTTCACCCGTGATCCACCCTCCTCTCCTATCAGATTCCCTCTTTTTCTGTCCTTTACCATTTCCACTTATCACCTTTCAGCTTCTCAGTTCATCTCCCCTCCCCCAGCCTCCTACCTTCCACCTCACCTGGCTTCACCTATCACCTTCCAGCTTGTCCTCCTTTCCTCTCTCCCCCACCTTCTTATTCTGGTTTCTTCCCCCTTCCTTTCCAGTCCTGAATAACGGTCTTGGTCTGAAACGGCAACTGTTTATTCCTTTCCATAGATGCTGCCTGACCTGCTGAATTCTTCCAGTGTTTTGTATGTATTACAAAAGGAAAGGATTTACTTTTACAAGTAAGGTGCTTGTAAAGAAAAAGTTCAATACTAGAGAAAACATTGAAAGCTTATTGAATAAGAAATAAGGACTGTCAGGATTACCACTTCTTCTTAACATGATAAGATATAAATCCTTGTTTATGCTGTCACTGAAATCAAGTAATGCCTTACCGGATCGCCCCCAGAAGCAAAGGAAATGGACTGCATATGATGATTTGCTATAATCTGTTGGATCAGGACCAAAAACACAAACCATTAATCTCCATTTAGAGAGACTATAAAGCAGGGTAACATAAAGAAGACTAGCCTGGTAAAAGTTATGAATCAGGAGCTGTTGAAGGTACCCACAAAGTAATTGTTATCATATAATATCATCAATCATACTCTCACTATTTGTTATTGGAAAGAGTAGTTAACTGAAAAAAAAATTCAGGGAAGTGCTTTCAAAGAGTTGAAGAGAAGCAATTGTCTGTGGTGTTGAGTCATATTTTTCAGTTAGTGACATCTCTACAAAACGTCTCATTGAGTTCTTCACAGATGTTTGGATTATTGCCCTTCCATTCTCCCAATCTTCCTTATACATCTACAACAAAGCACCATCGTAGCTAACACATAACTAATCCAGTGGTAAGCTTCTACTGCTAAAAAGAAAGTGAAAGAAAAGGAATTTCAATTTCATTTCACCAATTAATTCTCTCACTGTCGCAGAGGAACACCAAAGTCTTTCTTGAACTTGTGCAGAATGAACAAATAAGTGACTTCCACAATGTGTTTGTGATAATGAATGAAGGGTCAGAATAATACAGATAAAAACTAATGCATCAAAGACCACAGCCTCCCAATCATCGTCATTGGTTGCTTCACTGAGGTGGTCAGACTGGAATGAATTAAAATGGTTTACTGAACTGAAATATCCAGCATTTTATGTCAAAGGAAAATTACTAGCTGCATAATGACATGGATTGATTACACTTTTGCTTACCTTAGTGAAATCCTTCCAATTTTGCTTGAACAGCACGATTATTTCTACACTGCCCTACAGGTCTCAGCCTATCCTTGCTCCAAAGGCTGTAGCCAGACCTCATGAAATCAGTTCCCTTTCTGATGGGTGGACTGCAGGATAAGCCAACCTCCAACAGCCCCCTCTCCCATAAAATCAGAGGGAACCCTTTCAGTCCCAAAGAAACACCAGACTGAGGGGAAGACACAGGCCATAAACCGTGCTTCAGCCAAGGATCGTGAGGATAATAAAGGGCATTTTACCATGCCTTCTTTCTTATCAGCATTGAGAGTTCCCTCGTAATACATCTGCTTGTCTCCTGGTCACAATGGACAGCTCTAAAACTGGAAAATCCTGCTAATATCCTGCTAACCTTGAACTGGGAAGATAACAAACTCAATGCCTTCTGTGGGCTATTTCATAAAGCTGCCATGAATACTTCCAGAGTGACACTAATGCTGATTATTGTGATAACCTTGCCAACAGTATGGTCTTTGACAGCAACATTATGATTGTTAGTCCTTTGCTCTGGGAATGCAGTTGCCTATTTTAGGGTGATAACTATCTGTTTTAAGGAGGTATCTCTTCTGGAAGAAAACAGCTCCCGAGGGACAGCAACCTGGGCTCTGACTGGAAGGTCAGAACTCCCTGAAGCACAAAGAATTTGGCTAAGCTCTACCTGTGAAAGCTGATGGATTAGCTGCTGGATAGTCAGCTCTAGCTAACACTGAGGACTGCCTTTTGAGAGATTGAAGGAAGATTTCACCCATGAATCTTGATATTTCTCACATGATGTCAGACACCAAATACTAACACATGCACCTGCATCAGCCTTTCAGCTATGCATTCCTAACTTAGCCCTTATCCAAGTCCTCTGAAGCAGAACTGATGAACACCTTTGCCTCCAGGGAGATGGGCCAAGAGTTTCCCTAAACATCTGGCTTAACCAAAGCCCATTAATGTCAAACAAATGTCTATTTATTATATGTGTGCACCCCAAATTTAGCATGTCCAACCCTCATCTCCCCAATCCAATGGCATTGGTATCTGATGCTACTAGATGGTGTCACGTATAATAATGAGATATCCTCCATCGCTGTGGAATCTTTTTCCTGCACGTGATGAGGATATGTGTACTTGTCAGCTGCCTAAGACACTGCAATGATAGACACAGAGAGGAGTGCTGGTGCATTGCACCGTTAACAGAGTGCCCAGGAAACAAGCAGATACGCAGAGACAGAACCCTGATTATTAGTAAAGAAGGACGCATGTCAAAGCTCCTCTGGGTATATTGATACCTTGTTCACCCACAGCATCCTCAGCTGTAGCATGCATGATGACTTGTGTCACCACAAAGCCTGTATAAAGGCAGCATATCTTGTTCAGCCTGCTGTGTTTCGGGACTGGAAGAATCTGTCTGATTTGCAAGATAATTTATCCTGTAGAAGAGAGATGGGAAGGCCAAGCTCAAGATGGCAGGATTTTCATGGTTAAATTGTGACTGTACAGATATATGATTTAAATTGTGTGAGAGGGTGAAAGGGGTTAAGGGAGTAAGGAGTATAGGAAACTAGATGGAAAATAGTAGCTGTGGAGATCTGCAAGTGTGTCTGTACATTCTTCATAAAGTGTGAGGGAGTATACAATGCAACCTCGCCTGGTTCAAGTTCCCATTTCTGAGGAAATGCTTTAAGTGTCATAGTGCTAACCTTAACATATCTGGCGAGGTCATGGAACTTTACCTTCCCAATTACTTCTCCTTCAAATCATTGCAGAAAGTTATTTTATCCAACAATTCCTGCCATCTCCTTTCTCATCTTAGCGGCTCCACTCAGTCTCATTCACACAATCATGAAGGTCCATGATTGCAAACCTTGCAGTTCACTTCAGCAGAAAATGCACTTCCAGAATTTATGTCCCTTGGTAGAAAGGTGTTTGTTATAGACTGAAGACTATGCATCAAATAATACTGGAATAGATTGCCCAGTGGTTGGATTTGAGCTATTTATCATCCTGAACCACACATTCACAAGAGACAAGAAGTGTGCATGCACAAAACACAACACAATTTTAGATTAATTGTGATCTAATTCTGCATCCAACTTGGCAGACATGAATAGGTGCTGGAAAACAACATGACTCAGATTTGGTGCTCTAATCGTCGGAAACTTTGTCCTATGGCAGAGTTGTACGTAACTGTAGGTATTTATATGTAGGGCAAGAGGAGTTCTGAAAAAGAATGGTTTTCACCCAGAGAATGATTGGGATTCAAATGCAGTACTTGAGTGTCTAGAGGAGGTAGGTACTCTTACAATAGGATTAGTATAGATGGGTATTTCATGGTCATAGTCAGCTGTTGGGTCTGTTTCTGTGCTGTATGATTCTATAACACTATTTAGATATAATCTAATTTCTGCACATATGTGTTTCAAAGTATTCATTTTCAAAATAAAAGTCCATACCTGATGAAACCAAGATGCTCAACAGCCTTTTGAATGAATGAATGAAATTAATTTATTTTGGTCAGTACAAACATAACAAAAAGCAACATTTACAACAATGGTTTCATAACGATGATTTTATAGGACAAAATTACAACAAAAAACATAGATATTCTTTAAAACAGACTGAAAGGGTGTAGGCTGAAGCTACAGCTTATTACACCCACCCCGCTTACTTATACAAAAACATATTTGGCGTCAATCATCACATCAAAAACAAAAAATTTCATAATCTTTTAACACAAAATCCAATTCCCAATATCATCTATTTACATTTCTCCCATTAATTTTAAATCATGTATTTTGTATTTGTTCATTAAATAATTTTTTTAGCTTGTTAAGTGTGGTGCATGTTTTTAAATTCTCATTACAACTGTTCCATAGATTCACCCTCTGACTGAAATTCAATGATTTTTTACATTTATTATTACCCTTTGTTTTTGAAATATACATGTTCCTCTCAAATCACGTTGACTTTCTCTCATTTTAAACAACCTTTGGATACTTTGTGGTAGCTGTCCATTTTTTACTTTATACATAATTTATATTATTTTAAAATCTACAAAACCTCTGAATTTTAAAGTGTTGAATATATTATAACAAAACATTTTTCATTTATTCAAATATTGCATACATTTTTATAGATTTATGTGGAGAATGGATTCCAGCATGCTTAATTGTTTAAGGAATTCAGTTATTGTGATTTATGGAGGTCTAAATTGTGCTGGACATAATATCTTTCAACATGGCCAGCAATGCTTTGGGAAAAGTCACATAATTCCATGAAAAGAATTTTCAGTTTTATTATAGAACTTGAGTAATAAGCACCAGATCCCCCACAACTAGAAGAATAAAGATTAGATGACACACATTCAAAATAATTTAATGTGTCACTTGTGGACCAGCAGTCAATTTTCTGGTCCAAACGTTAAATTATCATTTCTCTCCATACTTGCTACTTGACTGTCTAAGCCTTTCTCGCAATTACTGCTCTGTTTGTCCACCATGCCAAGCTACTTTAAACAGAAATACATCTTTCACAGTCCACTTTCCAATTGCAAACTGTAATTTAGGCAAGTATTATCCACCACAAGTGCCCCTTCAATAAGTGTACAATTTCAGATGGTCACATCATTTTCTCAAGACATTAAGACTGTTATAGCACTAGAAATTTCACACATCAAATAATTCCATGAGACCAATTGCACGTTGAATTCTTAAAAATGGGAGTTGAGTTGCTGATTTGTTTGAACTAGAACGTGAATTTTTCACAATTTCAATTGATAAGATTTGACTATTAAGTTGTTAGATACTGAGACAAAAGAGAGATTGCAATGCTAAAAATCTGGATCAACACAAAAATTGCTGGAGGAACCTAACAGGTCAGGCAGCATTTATGGATGAAAATGGACAGTCGACGTTTCGGACCAAGACCCTTCCTCAGCTAAACATTATTGTGTAATAGCATAGCCAGATATTATTATGCTGATTTAACATTAACATTCTAGTACAAAACCGGATCAATCCTGCCTACCTGTTTTGTGTCAGGCGTCATAAGGTTAAGGCTGCTAGTTGAAATATTCAGGGTGATGTTCATTCCAGCAAACTGCAAATTACTCTTACCAAGTATACTAGACAATGTTTTACTTGGAGGCTGTTGAGGCAAATCACAACACCAAAAAAAAACATGAGCCAACTCATTACTAACAAGGATATACTTAAAGAAGTAACTTTCAATTGCATACATAATATCTTATTTTAAATTGCATTCATTTATTCAATTTCTGCTCTTCAAATACATAGATGGATTAATATTTCATTTCATCACTTGGATAATTAGGAAAACAAAATGAACTATACATTTTCTCAGTATGCATGGATTGCTAACAAGGCTGGCATTTATTATTCGTTCCTAGTTGCACTTGAGGAGATGATTTCCTCTTGAAATGTGGAGTTTGTACACAAAGGAGTTTTTATAATTCTGGAAATCTGGAAGCTCCAGAGCTTTGATCCAATAATAACACTGGATAATGGGTGGCCCAGTATTGCTTCCAAGTATTTGCTATTCTTGTCTTCCAGTTAAAGGCTGCACTCGCAGGAGGTGTGCTAGATACGTGTCTTGAAAAGGGTGGACACTGCTATCAGAGGATGGTGAAGGGAGTAAGTCAAAATATGGCACATTGATTCAGATGGTTTTTTTCCTTATTGTTCTGTCGTACAGAGCATAAACATCTGTTTCAGCAGCCGCATGAAGGGAACTGTAAGTAATTGTTCTCACATATTGTAATAGCTCCTGAGTGCAAGCGAGAATTTGGTGGGCAGTGGTTGGGGGAAGTCATTAGAACGGTTTCATTAAAAAGGTAAGGGTGGATTTCCAAGTTCAATAATTTGTGAAAGAATCTAATGGTAGTTATGATTCCAAGACCTCACACTCCAAGCGGGAATGTGAGTCATGGAATGATGACAATGTATTGTAGACCTACATTCTAAGCTATGCAGTCCATGAGGGCATCCTTCCCGTGGAAAGCAAAAGATCATGGAATTAACAGTCAGGACCGATGAGTTGGTCTTATCACATGCTGAAAAGACTACAGAATTAGCTTCCTTTATGACCAAGGCAAATGGAAAAGGGAAAAAATAGTGGATACCTTTTTCTTTCGGAAAGCCCCTTTAGTGCCTGGTACAGCTTCACACACTCTACTGATAGCTTCCCTGAAAAAGAGGAGCATTGTGATAAGGAAAGATTCACAGGACAAATCAAACCTGCTGCAGGCAACTAAATGCTCTTTTTCATTGTGCCATTGACCATGCAATAGGGGATGTTACTTAGTTTATGGATATTATTACAATAATGATAAAGATCATGTAATTTTGCCTCATGGGTTTATTCTAAGAATCTCCACAGTTCTTAAAAAATGGACATTATTTGCATACAGCATCACAGGTAGTGCGAAGACCATTTTCCTCGCCAGGAGAGAATAAAATGAGAGTCATCATCTGATTATGTACAGATTTCATAAGACTGTGGCTAAATTATCAAAACACTGCATACGAAAAAATATTGAATCAATTTCTGACAATATTACCATTTACATTCCTGAAACATTCTGAACGATAGGCATGTGATGAGTGAACAGCAAGTTAACATTTTAGAGAGGCACTTTCATCAACTTAATTTAACTAAAGTTAGCCAGTAAAAGAGAAAATTCAGAATCATATGGGAATGCAGGAGGCTACTGAGATTTAAAAAATGACTGTCAATGGCTGCCAAGTCAGCCATGGCAGGTACAAAGTCCTAATACTAAGCGACAAAGGATGAAAATTCATGTATTTATGGTTTGTTGTTGTTCAGTCAAGTCCGACTCTTTGTGACCTCATGGACCATAGGGTCCAGAGGGCTTTCATGGCAAGATACGGAAGTAGATTGCCAGGTCTTCCTTCTGCACAGGTACTGCTGCTGCCCAGACTGGGACCGAACTGGGTTTGAACTCAAGACCAACTGCCTTGAAGTCCAGTGCTGATGCCACTACACCATCAGCTGGCTCTTACTAATGGTACATAATGGTTTAAATATCATCCAAAATCATATTATCTGGAGTGTCTGCTCACAGGACATTGTTGGTATTTTGTTAGTGTCCTTCAATTCCTAACCTTTAACGTTTTACAAATGCATCGTGAAATATTACATTGCCCAATATGGATTTGAATTCGGAGCTTGGTTAGTTGAATAATTGCTAAGATCTGCTGAGTTTATAGGGTTGGGTCCCATTATACACTAATTTATGTATAAACTATCTGGAATCTGTGGGAGCTACATTGTAAGTTTCTTAAGATACAAAATTGGGAGGAAATTGTACAAGGAAGGACACGTAATCAAATATAATTGATCACTCTGTGGTAGAATTGTTAATAATAGAAAATGTTATGCAACATAATTGCTAGTAAGAACAGAGGAAGGGATGTACCTGAAACTATAAGGTCTGAAATGGGCCAGGGAGAAAATGGATCTTGATTGCAACACACATTTCATGAAAGGAAATAGTATAAATAAGGCCTAGAAGTAAGCAAATACATTCTTGATCTTATATTTAGGTACATTATTTATTATCATAAGTAGATAATGTTTATGCTAGAGTGCATTTGTTTTGATCCACAATTTGTTGGGCGGGATATAAAAGCAATGGGGAATGATATAGCTTACACAAGCTTGAAAATTCCCAGAAATGAATGAGTGGAGATATTTTTCAAATTGGGGCTTTTTAAACTGGACCTGCACCAATTGAAAATTATAGAAGGCTATGGCTGAATAAATAGTGATATAATTATACTACAGCATTTTTTTAAATGTTATTGTCTCCTCAGTGATATCCTTACTGCCACTCTGACACAATTATCCTTCTACCTGATCCAACTGAAGTCCCAGCTGGAGCCCTAGGCGAGTAATCTTTCTCCTACTGGTAGTCCCAGGTCAGACAACCCCTCTCCCAGATTAAGCCCCAGGATCACCTGCTGTTCTGCTGTTTGTACACTTAAGTACAAAACTTACTCAACTGCAGTACAGAACCACACTAACCTGATCAGTCACTTTGAGTCCTATGGCATAAATATAGAAACATATAAAGTAAGAACTAAGCATTAAATGTAACTTATTTTGATGGATTTGTATTATCTTTTGTATTTTGTGGGTTTTTTGCATCTCTCCATACCAGATAATCTACAGAATATGAATCTGGTTTATAATCACTGTCCAATATGGCATGAAGTTTGGTGTCGTGTGGCAGCAGTGCTGTGCAAAGACATAAAATTGCTATAAACTAAAAATAAATAAATGGGGGGAAAAAAGGAGTTCATGGATTCGTGGACCATTCTGAAATCTGATGGAAGAGGGGAAGATGATTGTCAATTGTATTTCTCTAATGATCCGCAAGTTGAAAACACCGGTTTATTAAAAACATTGGAAAGGCATGTGATAAAAATCATTCTGTGGAAGAACATTAGAATTAACATGCTACCATAAACAGCTGTTGAGTACGGTACTTCAAATAATATATATTTAGAAAGATGAAGAGTAGGCTTAGACCAAAGGGAACAGATATTTATTCTTGATTACCTAAGTACATGGTTTGAAAAGACACTCAAAACCACAGCCACTGAGCTAACTACACTGACTGGGTGGCAAATCCCTATCTTGTACACGTCTCCAGGCACCAAAATTCCATCACACACAGGCACAAGACATTTAGTCAACGTCAAATGCAGAAAGAACTTCTGATCACAACCTCTAGTCACTGCAAAGACAATAGACGGTTGACCTTGTGTGGAAAGAGCAGATAACAAAGCAGAAGGTGGGGAGGGCTGGGAGAACTTGTCCAAGGTTAGCCAAGTACTCAGTTTAAGAAAGGATCAGAGTAGAGTTGGAAGTCAATCAGCCATTGACACTGTAGAGGGATGTTGGTCAAACAGATAATTAGAGAGTGGGTCTGAACAGGAGGAGATTCATAAGCTGAGTTCGAGGCTTGGGTTTGATTCAAGAAGTGATCTGGGGTTAAATACACAACAGCGGCACATAAGGTGACAGGGTTCCTAAGGGGTTTGTCAATGAGAAGTGAGGGAAGAAGAGGAAGATAAAGATATGATGGTAATGAATATTAAGAGTGTTTCTCAAAGGAGGACCTACCTAAAAGATAAGAGATGCATCTGGGGTCCTGGCAGAAGACCAGATAAAGCCATGGCCTTTTAAAATAAAGCCAAAGCAGACATTGAGAAGTTTAGCCTCTGATGGCATCCATCCAAGCAAGATTAAAGATTGTTTAATGTTATTCCAGTACACAAGTGTAAAGAAGAATGAAATAATTGTTACTCTGGATCCAATGCAGCATAAAGAAACACAATAAGATAAAGAACAAATAATAAAAAATACAACAAATATAAATCATAACATAGTTTATATGTATAGATTGATTGTATGTCCATAAAATGACACAAGGCACAGGAGTTTCTGCACATAAGGTGACTGTGACAGGGAGTTGGACTGAGTGGGAGTATAAGAAGAGAGAAACCTTTGCAATCAGGTCCACACTCAAGATTAAAAAGGCAGAACTTTGCGGCAGTTTTTCCAGAGTTGGACTGTGACCAATCACCAAGCGGGATCCATTAGAAAGGGTGAATAAAAAAATGTGTGCAAGCGGGGCGCCATCGTTGTGAGAGGGTCAGTGCTTGGAGTGGCTTTGGCTCATCAGGCTCAGGCTAGATCAGGGTTCGGCGAGGTAAAGTATCTCTTTTTGCTCTTAATTCTTCATTCCTCATCTGTTAACCACATCTGCACCAGATGCACCGAGGTGCAGCTCCTGAGGGAACATATTAAGGAACCGGAGTTGCAGCTGAATGTCCTTCGACTCATACGGGAGAATGAGAAGGTGATAGACGGGAGCTGCATGGAGGTAGTCACCCCTAAGTTGCAGGAGACAGGTAATTGGGTGACTGTCAGGAGAAGGAAGAGAAATGCACGGCCAGTACAGAGTATCCCTGTGGCCATTCTCCTCAATAATAAGTACACTATTTTCGATACTATTGAGGGGGATGACCTACCACAGTGGAGCCACAGTGACCGGGTCTCTGGCACTGAGTCTGGTGCTGTGGCTCAGAAGAGAAGAGAGTTGAAGAGGACTGCAGTGGTGATCGCAGATTCCATAGTCAGAGGAACAGAGACGAGATTATGCGGGCACAATAGAGACACCTGGATGGTATGTTGGTAGAAAAGTTGAGGAGAAACTGAAGAGAGATTTTAGAGAGCTAGTAGAAAGATGAAAAACAGGACCTGCAGGATAGTGATCTTTGGATTGCTGTCCATGCCACACGCCAGTGAGGGTAAGACTAGGATGATCTGGCAGGTGAATGCGTGGCTGAGGAACTGGTGCAGGGGGCAGGGATTCAGATTTATGGATCATTGCGATCTCTTCTGGAGAAGGTAGGACCTGTAGAAAAGGGATAGGCTATACCTGAACCCGAGAGGAATCTATATTATTGTGGATAAGTTTGTTAGAGTTGTTCAGGAGTGTTTAAACTAATTTGGCAGGAGGGTGGGAACTGGAGTGGGAACTAACAGTGAGTGTTAAGGATGAGGTAGTATGTAGTAAGGCTGCTAGCAAGGAGAGGCTGATGATAGGGCAAAATTGCAGTCAACAGGATGAGTTACAATGTAAAAGGAAGACAAAGCCGAAAAGGGTGAATACAACACTGAATGTGTTATATTTGAATGGGCATAGAATATGGAATAAGGTAGATGAACTTGTAGTACAGTTACAGATTGGCATGAATGACATTGTGAACATCACTGGATCATGGCTGAAAGAAGTTTATAGCTGAGAATTTAATGTTCAAGGATACACATTGTATCAAAAGAACAGGCAGGAAGGCAGAGGGGGTGGCATGGCTCTGTTGATAAAAAAAAGAAATCAATTTGTTGGAAAGAGTTGAGATAGGGTCAGAAGGTGTTGAATCATTGTGGGTAGAGTTAAGGAACTGCAAGGGTAAAAAGACCCTGATGGAAATTGTACACAGACCCCAAACAGTAGTAAGGATGTGGTCCACAAATTACAACGAGAGATGGAAAATGCATCCCAGAAGGGCAATGTTACAATAATCATGTGGAATTTCAATATTCAGGGAAAATCAGGTTGGTGCTGGATCCCAAGAGGGCGAATTTCTAGAATGCCTCTGAGATTGCTTTTTAGAGCTGCTTGTGTTTGAGCCCGCTAGAAGATCCGCTATTCTGGATTGGGTATTGTGCAAGCAACCAGAATTCATTAGAGAGCTTAAGTTAAAGGAACCTTTTGGAGTGAGTGATCATATTGATAATGAATTCACCCTGAAATTTGAGAAGAAGCAGCTAAGGCCAGATAGATCAGTATTACCATGGAGTAATAGGAATTGAAGTGGCATGAGAGAGGAGCTGGTCAAAATTAATTGGAAAAGAACATTGACAGGAATGATGGCAGAGCAGCATTGGCTGGAATTTCTGGAAGAAATTCAGAATGTGCAGGATATATATATCCTAAGGAAGAAGTACTCTAAAGGAAAGATGAAACAACTATGGCTAACAAGAGAAGCTAAAGCACAAAAAACAAAGAGAGGGCATATAATAGAGCAAAAATTAGTGGGAAATTAGAGGAATAGAAAGCTTTTAAAAACCAACAGAAGGCAACTAAGAAAGTCATTGAGAATGAAGAGATAGAATATAAAAGTAAGCTAGCCAATAATATTAAAGAGAACACTGAAAGTTTCTTCAGATACATAAAGTGTAATAGAGAGGAGAGAGTGGATATCGGACCACAGGAAAATGATGCTGGAAAGATAGGTGAAAGATAGGACAAAGGAAATGGCGGGTGAATTGAATAAGTATTTTGCATCAGTCTTCACAGTAGAAGACTGTAGCAGTATGCTGGAAGTTTCAGAGTGTCAGGGGCAGAAGTGTGTGATGTTGCCATCACCAGGAAGAACGCTCTTGAGAAACTGAAATGTCTGAAGGTAGATAAGTCACCTGGACCAGATGGTACACACACCAGGGTTCCAAAAGTGACAGCTAAAGAGACTGTGGAGGCATTAGTAGTGATCTGTCAAGAATCTATTGATTCTGGCATGGTTCTGGAAGAATAGAAAACTGTGCATGTCACTCCACTCTTCAAGAAGGGAGAAAGGCAGAAGAAAGGAAGCTGTAGAAGAAAGAAAGGTTAGTCTGACCTGTGGTTGGGAAGATGTTGGAGTTGATTATTAAGGATGAGGTCTCAGGGTACTTGAAAGCATGTGATAAAATAAGCCATAGTCAACATGATTTTCTCAAGGGAAAATCTTGCCTAATAAATCTGTTAGGATTTTTTTGAAAAAAATAACAAACAGTTTCGGCAAACAAGAATCGGTGGATGTAATGTACTTGGATTATCAGAAGGCCTTTGACAAGGTGCCACACACAGGCTGCTTAACAAGTTAAGAGACCATGGTATTACATGAAAGTTACTAGCATGGCTAAAGCAATGGATGATTGGCAGAAGGCAAGGAATGGGAATTAAGGGAGCCTTTTTCTGGTTGGCTGCCAGTGACTAGTGTTGGTCTACAGGGGTCTGTATTGGGACCAATTCTATTTATGTTATTTGTCAATGATTTGGATAATGGAACTGATAAATTATGGCCAGGTTTGTAGATGATATGAAGATAGGTAGAGGGGCAGATAGTTTTGAGGAGATAAAGAAACTACAGAAGGACATACATAGATTTGGGAAATGGACAAAGAAGCGGCAGATGGAATATAGTGTTCAGAAGTGTATGGTCATGCACTTTGGTAGAAGAAATAAAAGGGTAGACTATTTTCTAAATGGAGAGAAAATTCAAAAATCTGAGGTACAAAGGGACTTGGGAGTTCTTGTGCTGGATTCCCTAAAAGTTAATTTTCAGGTTGAGTTGGTGGTGAGGAAGGTAAATGTAATGTTAGCATTCATTTCAAGAGGACTAGAATATAAAAGCAAGGATGTAATTTTGAGGGTTTATAAAGCACTGGTGAGGCCTCACTTGGAGTATCGTGAGCAATTTTGGGCCCTTATCGAAGAAAGTATCTGCTGACATTGAAGAGGGTTCAAAGGAGGTTCACAAAAATTATTCTGGGATTGAAAAGACTGTCATATGAAGTGCATTTGATGGCTCTGGGCCTTCATTCACTAGAATTCAGAAGAACCAGGAGTGACCTCATTGAAACCTATCGAATGTTGAAGGCCTCAGTAGAGTGGATGTGGAGGGGATATTTCCTATGGTGGGGATTCTAAGACCAATGTACAGCACCTTAGAATAGAGGGGTAACCTTTTCAAGCAGAGATGAGGAGGAATTTCTTTAGCCAGAGAGTGGCGTCTCTGTGGAATTCATTGGCACAGGAAGTTGTGAAGCCCAAGTCATTGGGTATATTAAAAGCAGAGGTTGATAGATTCTTGATCAGTCAGGTGATGAAGGGATTTGGGGAGAAAGCAGGAGATTGGGGCTGAGAGGAAAATTGGACCAGCCATAATGAAATGGCAGAGCAGACGGTGCACCAAATGGGCCTAGTTCTGCTCCTATATCTTATGGTCTTATGGAAATAATAATGTGGTGGTGGTGGGGTGAGTTAGTAGGTAGATGTGGTAATCACCCTCATTGCTTGGGGAAAGTAACTGTTTTTGAGTCTGGTGGTCTTGGCATGGATGTTATATCTTCTCCTCAATTATAGTAGTGGAACAACCAGTCCATGAGCGTGATGTGTGGACATCCTTCATGCTACTGGCCTTTTTCCAGCAGCTTTCTCTAAAAATGTCCTTGATGGCAGTGATGAATTGGGCAGTTTTGACTACCCATTACAGAGATTTCCCATCCTCATACATATTCAATTAGTTTCAAAATCTGCATTTCATGCCATTAGAAACATCTGACAGCCTTGTGTCTATCTGTCTCATTTGCTGACAGGGCCCACAACTAACTTAAGTACATTATTAGTGACTGTTTTGATAAAATGCTGCTACAATTTCCATTCTGCTATGTTGCACAGTCTATCAATACACTGTTTAGTATTTTTTATGAGTTGGTCAGATTTTGACCTTTTTGGCCTGTTTCAGATTTAATGTATTTCCATTTTCAAAAGCTTACAATATGTGAGTTTAGTCTTCCCTGGGCGTTAAAAAAGCAAATCATCTGAAGCCAGAACCAAGTTTTTTTTGGAAACCAATCTGATTTTTGAAGTAATGGGCTGAGAGCTCGATGGCCAATTTACTCTCACAAAGTAGGTCTGTCTTTTAAATATTTTAATGAGAGCATGTTTTAGTAGTGTTTCAAAAAGTTCAAAAGTTCAAAATAAATTTATTATTAAGCTAAATATGTCACCATATCCAACCCTGAGGTTCATTTTCTTGCAGGCATTCACAGCAAATACAGAAAAAACAAAAAATAATAAATAAATAAGCAATAAATATGCAGAACATGAGATTAAGAGTCCTTGAAGTGAGTCCGCAGGTTGTGGGACGCGTTGGGGTGAGTGACATTGTTATCATGGACTCACCTTCGCTACTCAGCAGGTGAGAGGGGCTCTGGGGAAACTCAGACACGGCAAAGCATTGGGACCGGATAGTGTGAACCCCAAGGTCCTGAAGGAGTGTGCTGAGCAGTTGTGTGGATTTCTCCAGAGAATTTTCAATCTGAGTCTCAACCTGGAAAGCGTCCCAATTGTGTGGAAAACATCATGTGCCCAAGGAGGGTCAACCAAAAGTCTTGAATGACCACCGTCCAGTGGCCATGATGTTCACACAACATGAAGACCCTAGAGAGGCTAGTCCAGGCTCACCTCCAACCCCTGGTCAGATCAGCCCTCGATCCTCTGCAGTTTGTCTGCCAGGGATACATTGGAGTCAACGATGTTGTCATCCACCTGCTGAACAGAGCCTCCTCCCATTGGATAAGCAGGGCAGCACTGTGAGGATCATGTATTTTGATTTTTCAAGTGCCTACAATACCATACAGCCCTCATTGCTGGGGGGAAAAGCTCTGTTCAATGCAAATTGGCTTTTCCATTGTATCCTGGATAATGGACTACCTGACCGGCAGACCACAGATCTGTGTGTCAAACAAGGCTATAAGCAGCACTGGGGCCCCACAGGGGACTGTATTGGCTCCCTTCTTGTTTACCCTGTATACCTCAGACTTTAGATACAACACTGAGTCATGTCCTCTGCAGAAATTCACTGATGATTCAGCAATAGTTTGGTGTATAAAGGGAGGATGGGAGAAACTGGGCCATGGCAGAGGACTTTGTCAAATGGCGCAAGTTGAATCACCTGCAGCTCAACATCAGGAAGGCAAAGGAGATGGAGAAGGCAAAGGCTAAGCCTGCACTGCTCCCTGTTACTATTGATGGTGAAGACATGGATGTGGTGGGGACCTTCAAGTACCCGGGGGTGCACCTGGATGACAGACTTGAATGGGGCACCGACACAGAGGCTGTGTACAAGAAGGGCCAGAGTCACGTCTACCTCCTGAGGAGACTGAGGTCCTTCGGAGTGTGCAGGCCTCTCCTTCACATGTTCTACCAGTCTGTTGTTGCCAGTACAATCTTCTATGTGGTGGTGTGATGGGGCAATGGTATCAACACGCGTGATAACAACAAGCTCAATAAACTGATTAGAAAGGCTGGCTCTGTTATAGGAGTCAAACTGGACTCTCTGGAGACTGTGGTAGAACAAAGGCCCTATGGAGAATCTTGGCAATTTCTCACCCTCTGCATGTCACCTTGGCTGAACAGAGGAGCACTCTTAGAAATAGACTAAGACCAGTGGTCCTCAACCACTGGGCCGCGGACCGGTACCAGGCCGCAAAGCATGTGCTACTGGGCTGTGAGAAAACAATATGATTTGGCAATATGAAACGATATGAGTCAGCTGCACCTTTCCTCATTTCCTGTCACGCCCACTGTTGAACTTGAACGCACGTGCGGTCATTACCCACGTGAGGTCATCAGTTGCCTAAACGTAGTGATACCCTAGCACCAGGGATCACTGGTTGGCCTCGGGTAACTGGTCGCCTTGTGCGGCTGACGAGAAGTGCCATTGATCCTGGCCTGGAGCATGGACAGATGGGCGCTGCCTCTGAACCTGTTTAGCACACCAAATGTTCATGGGGAACCCGGTGCTAAAATAGTCGCAGATGACCTAATTTGGGCTCAGGGTTTCAGAGTAGCAGAGCAACTACCTCGCTGCGATCTACTGAAAGTCATCCCTCGAGCCAAACTTTTGTTGACCGATAGATCCTACCTACCTACGGGGGGGGGGGGGGGAGAGGCGGCGTGGGCACGTACCCTGTCGCGCTCCTCGCTCGGTCGGTCACTCTCTCCGGACTGCGACCATCGCAGCCCCGGTACGGGGACCTCTGGCCCTTACGTTGTCCTCTCACTGGTGCGTTGCAATGATTTTATATGTTCATACAAGGAAAATAAGTGCTGTGTGTTTAATATTCAAACCTTACTTAAAATGTTATGATGCTATTGACTTATAAGTGACTTATAATTGACTTATCACTATATTCATGTGAGGAAAATATGCGCTGTGTGTTTAATATTAAATTCATTAGATAAACCCTTTTAGAAATGAAATTGAGTGTATTAGCCACGTATAAGTGACTTATAGTTGACTTATCACCTATATTCCAGTCGTGATTAACCCCCCCACCCCCGTCGGCCGGTCCGCAAGAATATTGTCGATATTAAACTGGTCCGTGGTGCAAAAAAGGTTGGTGACCCCTGACTAAGACAACTGTGCTGCTCCAAAGAGCGCTATTTGAGGTCATTCTTACCCTCAGCCATTAGGCTCTACAATGAGTCAACCTATAGCTTGAAAGTGATGACGCCTTCCTGTGCGACTGCTTGTGGTAACTTATTTTTTATTATTTCTACTTCTAATATTTATATCTGTGCTCTTGTAATGCTACTGTGACACTGTAATTTCCTTTAGTACCAATGAAGTATCTATCTATCTATTGAAAGAAGTTATCGTTCATTAACTGTAAACAAGAGAAAAGCTGCAGATGCTGGAAATCCAAGCAACACACACACTAAATGGTGGAGGAACTTAGCAGGCCAGGCAGCATATATGGAAACAAGTATGTCCCAGTTCTACTGAAGAGTTTCGGCCTAAAATGTTGACTGTACTTTTTTCCGTAGATGCTGCCTGGTCTGCTGAGTTCCTCCAGCATTTTGCGTCTGTTCCTCATTAACTATAGTCAGCCAGTGAACATAAGAACATAAGAAATAGGAGCAGGAGTAGGCTAGCCAGCCCATCGAGCCTGCACCACCATTCAATTAGATCATGGCTGATCTGTCCACGAACTCAGTTCCATCTACCTGCCTTTGCCCCATAACCCTTAATTCCCCTACTATGTAAAAATCTATCTAACTGTTTCTTAAATATATTTAATGAAGAAGCCTCGACTGCTTCCCTGGTCAGAGGATTCCATAGATTCACCACTCTCTGGGAAAACTGTTTCTCCTCATCTCCATCCTAAATCTTCTCCCCTGAATCTTGAGACAATGTCCCCTAGTTCTAGTCTCACCTACCAATGGAAACAACTTTCCTTTTTCTATCTTATCTATCCCTTTCAAAATTTTGTATGTTTCTATAAGAACCCCTCTCATTCTTCTGAATTCCAGAGAGTATAGTCCCAGGCGACTCAATCTCTCCTCATAGGTTAACCCCTTCATCCCTAGAATCAACCTGGTGAACCTCCTCTGCACTGCCTCCAAAGCCAGTATATCCTTCCTCAAGACCAGAACTGCACACAGTACTCCAGGTGCGGCCTCACTAGTACCCTATATAATTGCAGCATAACCTCCCTGCTCTTGAATTCAATTCCTCTAGCAATGAAGACCAACATTCTGTTTGCCTTCTTAATAACCTGATGTACCTGCAAGCCAACTTCTGCAATTCATGAACAAGCACTCCCAAGTCCCTCTGCACAATAACGTGCTGCAACCTTTCACCGTTTAAATAATAATCTGCTCTTCTATTATTCCTTCCGAAGTGGATGATCTCACATTTACCAACATTGTATTCCATCTGCCAGACCTTGGCCCACTCACTTAACCTATCTATATCCTTCTGCAGACTCTCCACAGCCTCTGTACAATTTGCTTTTCCACTCAGTTCAGTGTCATCAGCAAATTTTACTACACTACACTCAGTCCCATCTTCCAAATCATCAATGTAAATTGTAAACAGCTGTGGGCCCAGCACCGACCCCTGCGGCACCCCACTCACCACAGACTGCCAACCGGAGAAACACCCATTTATACCAACTCTCTGCCTTCTATTGGTTAACCAATCTACTATCAATGCCAATACACTTCCTCCGACTCCATGCATCCATATCTTATTTATAAGTCTCTTGTACGGCACCTTATCGAATGCCTTCTGGAAATCCAAGTATATGACATCCACCTGTTCCCCTCTATCCACTGCACTCATTATGTCCTCAAAGAACTCTAGTAAGTTTGTCAAACAGAACCTGCCTTTTCTGAATCCATGCTGCGTCTGTTTAATGGAACCACTGCTTTCTAAATGTTTTGCTATTTCTTCCTTAGTGACAGCTTCAAACATTTTCCTGACTACAGACGTTAAGCTAACTGGCCTATAATTGCCTGTCTTTTGCCTACATCCTTTCTTAAAAAGGGGCATAACATTTGCTGTCTTCCAATCTGCCGGGACCTGCCCAGAGTCTAGAGAATTTTGGTAAATGATTACCAACATGTCTACTATAACCTCAGCACCCTGGGATGCATCCCATCAGGACCAGGGGACTCAGGCCCTCTAGTTTGCTCATCACTATCACTTTAGTGACAGTGATTTTATCGAGGTCCTCACCGCCCATTTCATCCATTACATCCTTCTTAGGAATATTAGACGTGTCCTCCACCATGAAGACCAACACAAAATAGTCATTCAATGCCTCAACCATTTCCTTATCGCCCAATATCAATTTCCCCTTCTCATCTTCCGGGGGACCTACGTTGACTTTAGTCACCCTCTTCCACTATATATATTTATAAAAACTTATGCTATCTGTTTTTATATTATGTGCTAAATTTTATCCTGACCTTGGGAAAACTTGCAGGTTAGAGGAGGCAAATGGATTAAATCAATGAGCTGTTTTTTTACAGCATTCCTTTTGCTCCAAAAGGGGCAAGAGTCCTGTTGTTCTGTTGCTTGTTGGGTTCTCTGTTATGGGCAAAAAGGGGCATAATGCCATCAGTGTTTGCATCAGACCCACAAGTTACCCAGGAAACTTATTCCTCCACAGACTCTGCTTACACCCTCACCCCAGCCAGGATCTTCCGTCCAATCATCATCAGCCTCTGCCTAAGTTTAGGAATCCTGATCACCATTTGTACTTCTTTCCCACTTACCCTCCCTGCACCCACTAATCCAACAAACCACTATAACTATAACCCATAACTACCATTTCACCTGAAGCAGGTTTTCAACCTGAAACATCAATATTTCTTTACTCTCAAATGCGCTGCTTGACCCATTGAGTTCTTCTAGCAGATTGTTTGCTGCTCCAGATTCCAGCATCTGCAGTCTCTTGTCCATTTGTCCATTTGTTCCCCCCCTCCCCCACCAAGGACTTTGCCATCAGAAACTCCCCACAATTGGGCCCTTAGCCGACTACTATTGAAATTATTTTTCTTTTGTAATTTCATTGGGCAGCCAAAAACAAAACATGCTACCTGCAGTTCAACTTTGCTCTCCAATCTCTTTTTAAAGCACTTGATCATGCCTCACCTTAGCAGCATATTGTAAATAAATCAGAGTCTCTGTGCTGTGTAAGTAATGTTCAAGATCATCGAGATGTCTGAAACACTGACTTACAACCTGACACACCGAGGAAGCTTTCACAGTACTTACTCCAACCATACTTGAACCATATCTGAATTTTCTCAGATAATACCATTCTCTTAAATATATGATGTTATTTTTAAATCATAAATTTATCACAACCAGCAAAGATTTGAAAATGTACATGTTAAATAATTGAGTAATGCATTTTAAAATTGTACCTTACCTTGTGATCTGTGTCCTTACGTTGAAATCAAGGGAACGCATTGACCTTAAGACTTCTATGCAGCCCAGATACTGTAAAAAAAATAACAATTTAGGTGTTTTTTTTTGTTTTTTTTTACAAACACTAGCAGTCTAATACATTTGTCACTTTTCTTCTTATTCCATTCAGATAATCATTTATTTTTCAGAATATTTGAAAGCATATTAATAGCAACAATTGATATTTATACAGAATTTACAATCAGTGAAATTTCACAGGAACATTATCAACCAAGTTTTCCAACAAGCTGCTCCAAGAGGTTAGATTCTGTGCTTGTATTATATGTCTTGTTTGAAAGGCTGCACACTATAACAAACTCTTTTACATCCTTAGCATCACAGAAGCACAGCCTGGGTGCCATTACCATCCTTTGACACGACTAAAGTAAGGATGTTTTATCACTCTAGTGCTCTCATTCTATGACAAATACATTTCTTTCTAGGTAAAGAGATCCAAACTGCACACATCACTGCATGTATAGTTTCTGTTCTGTATAACTGCAGCAAGACATCTTTACTCCTGCTCTCAAATTCCCTCCCTATATTACTGGACTGCCATCTCTGGTATGCTAAATGATAGATAGTAATAGAAGAATACT
Source organism: Hemitrygon akajei (assembly GCF_048418815.1). Taxonomy (NCBI): domain Eukaryota; kingdom Metazoa; phylum Chordata; class Chondrichthyes; order Myliobatiformes; family Dasyatidae; genus Hemitrygon; species Hemitrygon akajei. The sequence goes on from NC_133125.1 coordinate 45,563,897, forward strand.
GATCATTTGCTGAAAGATATGTGGGAAAGAAATTCAGGTGCATTTTGTTTTTCCCAGGATTAGTGACAATTCATTCAACTCCAGAATGAAATCCCACCAGCGGAAGCTCGATCCGACAATTATTGATATAATCACCCTCGTAGGTCCCCTGGGGAAGTTGAAGCCCATTGCCTGCAAGCCCAAGGCTGAGGCTGAGGCTGAGTCTGAGTCCGCTGGAAGCTTTTTTTGGTGTTAATGGAGTAGCATGTGCATAAATGGGAAGGAGGAAAGGGGCTTGTTTTTCCATTGCTCTGTTACTTGTTGTGTTGTGGGTAAGCTGTGTTGGCACTGCAATGTGTGGCAACACCTGAGGACTGTCCCCAGCACACCCTCAGGTGCATTGGTTACTAACACAAGCAACTCATAGAAACATAGAAAACCTACAGCACAATACAGGCCCTTCGGCCCACAAAGTTGTGCTGAACATTTCCCACTCCAAAAATTACTAGAGTTACCCATAGCCCTCTATTTTTCTAAGCTCCATGTACCTATCCAAAAGTCTCTTAAAAGACGCTATCGCATCACCACTGTCGCCGGCAACCCATTCCACGCACTCAGCACTCTCTACATAAAAAAACTTACCCCTGACATCTCCTCTGTACCTACTTCCAAGCACCTTAAATCTGTACCCTCTTGTGGCAGCCACTTCAGCCTGGGAAAAAGCCTCTGACTATCCACACAATCAATGCCTCTCATCATTTTGTACACCTCTATCAGGTCACATCGCATCCTCCGTCGCTCCAAGTAGAAAAGGCCGAGTTCACTCAACCTTTTTTCATAAGGCATGCTCCTCAATCCAGGCAACATCTTTGTAAATCTCCTCTGCACCGTTTCTATGGTTTTCACATCCTTCCTGTAGTGAGGCAACCAAAACTGAGCACAGTACTCCAAGTGGGGTCTGACCAGGGTCCTATATAGCTGCAACATTACCTCTTGGCTCTTAAACTCAATCCCATGATTGATGAAGGCCAATACACCATATGCCTTCTTAACCACAGAGTCAACCTGCGCAGCTGCTTTGAGCGACCTATGGACTTGGACCCCAAGATCCCTCTGATCCTCTACACTGCCAAGAGTCTTACCATTAATACTATATTCTGCCATCATATTTATCCGGCCAAAATGAACCACTTCACACTTATCTGGGTTGAACTCCATCTGCCACTTCTCAGCCCAGTTTTGCATCCTATCAATGTCCCGCTGTAATCTCTGACAGCCCTCCACACTATCCACAACACCCCCAACCTATGTGCCATCAGCAAACTCACTAACCTATCTCTCCACTTCCTCATCCAGGTCATTTATAAAAATCACGAAGAGTAAGGGTCCCAGAACAGATCCCTGAGGTACTCCAATGGTGACCAACCTCCATGCAGAATATGACCTGTCTACAACCACTCTTTGCCTTCTGTAGGCAAGCCAGTTCTGGATCCACAAAGCAATGTCCCCTTGGATCTCACGCCTCCTTACTTTCTCAATTAGCCTTGCATGGGGTACCTTATCAAATGCCTTGATGAAATCCATATACACTACATCTATTGCTCTTCCTTCATCAATGTGTTTAGTCACATCCTCAAAAAATTCAATCAGGCTTATATGGCACAACCTGCCCTTGGCAAAGCCATGCTGACTATTCCTAATCATATTATACCTCTCCAAATGTTCATAAATCCTGCCTCTCAGGATCTTCTCCATCAACGTATCAACCACTGAAGTAAGACTCACTGGTCTATAATTTCCTGGGTTATCTCTACTCCCTTTCTTGAATAAAGGAACAACATCCGCAACCCTCCAATCCTCTGGAATCTCTCCTGCCCCCATTGATGATGCAAAGATCATCGCCAGAGGCTCAGCAATCTCCTCCCTCAGCTCCCACGGTAGCCTGGGGTATATCTCATCCAGTCCCAGCAACCTATGCAACTTGATGCTTTCCAAAAGCTCCAGCACACCCTCTTTCTTAATATCTACATGCTCAAGCTTTTCAGTCCACTGCAAGTCATCACTACAACCACCAAGATCCTTTTCCATAGTGAATACTGAAGTAAAGTATTCATTAAGTGCCTCTGCTATTTCCTCCAGTTCCATACACACTTTCACACTGTCACACTTGATAGGTCCTATTCTTTCACATCTTATCCTCTTGCTCTTCACATACTTGTAGAATGCCTTTGGGTTTTCCTTAATCCTGCCTACCAAGCCCACTCATGGCCCCTTCTGGCTCTCCTAATTTCCTTCTTTAGCTCCTTCCTGTTAGCCTTATAATCTTCCAGATCTCTTACAGTGCCTAGCTCTCTGAACCTTTCGTAAGCTTTTCTTTTCCTCTTGACTAGATTTATTACAGCCTTTGTACACCACGGTTCCTGTACTCTACCATAACTTCCCTGTCTCATTGGAACGTACCTATGCAGAACTCCACACAAATATCCCCTGAACGTTTGCCACATTTCTTCCGTACCTTTCCCTGACAACATCTGTTCCCAATTTAAGGTTCCAAGTTCCTGCCTGATAGCCTCATAATTGCTCTTGCTCCAATTAAAAGCTTTTTTAACTTGTCTGTTCCTATCTCTCTCCAATGCTATTGTAAAGGAGATAGAATTATGATCACCATCTCCAAAATGCTCTCTCACTGAGAGACCTGACACCTGACCAGGTTCATTTCCCAATACCAAATCAAGTACAGCCTCTCCTCTTGTAGGCTTATCTACATATTGTGTCAAGAAACCTTCCTGAACACACCTAATAAACTCCACCCCTGGATCAATAAAATTGCATCTTGAATCTTGTAAGCCTCATGCCATTCACAATGTGGTTCTCATTGAGTAGAACATCTTTCTCCGTGATCCCTATCAGAGATGTTATCCTCCCTTCCCAACTTCCCTGCACTTTAATGAGCTCCTTCCCTCACCTTCCTAGTGCTGAAGAATCTCTGACGTAATCTCTGTTTCTCCTCCCACAAATGAGGGCAGACCCACTGAGAATTTTTGACACTTTCTGTTTTTATTTCACATTAGACAAAGTTCTTCCATGTGCATGCCAGCTGCGTGGAAGTCAAATCATGTTGTTCCAAGGAGCAGCTGTTGATAGGCACCCATGGAATACCATTGGCTCATAGTCTTGACTGCTCTGGAAAGTGTGCAATGAGCAATCAACTGTGGCTAAAATGTTTGCTGACTTGCTGTGCAATGATCTGTAGCATTCGTTTAATAGTGCACATATAGGCCAAAATTCTGTTGCGGTAACATGGCCAATTCATGTTTGATTTCTGTACAGAACAGTTCTGCTAAGTTTGTGCATCCATGCAGACAACTGCATGCTCATAACAAGTGTTTGATTAAGTGGCCCTTGACTGAGATTAATTATGCCTCCACCCAGCCTTGGACTAACATTTCCAGAGAAGTTTCTGCAGGTGCACCTGCACTATCACAGCAGAAATTGAGTTCATCAGGAACTTCACATCCAAATGAGGAGACCCCTTTCCTCAAATATAAAAAATTGGTGGTTTGAAGCATTTTTGTAAAGGAGGCGGTATGCACCCAGATTTGCTCACTATAGGGGTGTTGACCTGTAAAGCCCACTGAACTGAAAGATAACTGGCTTGTATAAAAGTTTTGATGGCCTCCAGTTGTGGGTGAAGAGGAACTACAGCTTTGCCGTAAGCTCTAAAATTCACTTTGGCCAGAGTTCTTGCTAATCCTGGAAACTCTGTCGGGCTTTGCAGCAGAGTTTCTCTGTGAATGTGACGCAGTCATAACAGGTAGGATGACACAAATGAATGCAATTTTTTGGGGGTTTTCAGTGATGATTTGTGATAGTTACATGAGCCCCATGCTAATAAATTAGATTTCATCAACAAACTGAGATGTAAGTAGATGAACAGCATATGGCCATATGACGAATACCCTCCTCCACAGAGCTCCATACAATGATTTCTGCAATCCCATTTCAGTAGCAAATATGTAGGATAACTTTGGTATCAGTTTTCCTATCAATTGGAACACTCCTAAAGAGATTGTGGGATCACAGATAAGTAGGCTTCTTATCTGAACAACCAATGTCTTCCATTCCATTGACAGTTTGCCCTCATGACCATTATTTATTCTATTCCCTTTGCTTTGGCTCTTAATGAGAATCACTCCCACTCTGATTGGCAAGAACTCCTTTGATAATCAAAATTTACTGAAATTCTACCAACAAAAGTCTACCCTTTATTGAATGATGCCAAAGATATGGGAAAATGTTCACGTTTATTCCACTCTGTTACAGCTTGTGATCCTCTGGGCACAGATCTCATCCTCAAAATGTTTCATCCTTAATTTCAGGAAACATATCTTTATCAGCTTCACCTACACTCAGCAAACCACTTTACTAGAAACACCTACTCATTAACACAAATACCTAATCAACCAATTATGAGGCAGCAACTCAATGCATAAATACATGAAAACATGGTCAAGAGGTTCAGTAGTTGTTCAGACCAAATATCAGAACAGGAAAGGAATGTGATCTAAGTGACTTAGACCGTGGAATGACTGTTGATGCCAGGCAAGATGGTTTGAGTATCTCAGAAACTGCTGAACTCTTGGGATTTTCATGAATGACAGTCTCTAGTGTTTACAGAGAACAGTGCAAAAAAATACCAAAAGTATAACGTCCAGTGTGTGGCAGTTCTGTGGCGAAAACACCTTGTTAATGAGAGGGATCAGAGGACAATGGTCAAACTGGTTCGAGCTGACAGAAAGATGAAGGTAACTCAAATAATCACACATCACTACGGTAGTGTGGTGAAGATTATCTCTGAAAGCACAATACCTTGAAGTGGATGGGCTACAGCAGCAGAAGACTACAAACATACACTCAGTGGCCACTTTATTAGGTAGAGGAGACATCTAATTAAATGACCACTGAGTGTATAAATACAAGGTCAAAAAAGTAATTTTACCTTAATGTCACTAGCTGTTCTACAATAGGCTAAACATTTGGGGAAGTAACCTCAAAAACAAAGCTTACACCTTGAAAACAAGCTTACTCACTCATTCGTGTGTTCTATTGACTTTCAAATCTCACTGATTTTCAAAATGAAGAACAAAGCTGCATATTCTTTTCACTGTGACATACATAAAGGATAGCCTTCATGAGGCCAGACAGCTCAAAAAATTTGTCTCAATTCCCACTCATCTGATATGATGATATTCTCTTCACTTCCATAAATTCCTGAATGAAGTAAACTGAAACAGTTCTTCCCAAAGTTTTCATATCTATTAATGGTTTATACATATGAATCAGTTACTCCACTTTAGGTAGCTTTTGACTGGTGATTCAGCAGTGAGTCTCAGCAACATGCTCTCCAGGAATGTGTTGTAGTGTTACTTTAATCATGCCTCAGCACCACACAAGAGTTGGAAGACAAGGTGGGAAGAGGATGGAGGCTCTGAGGACTCAAGAGGTGACAGGGGAGCCTGAGAGACCCAGTGTTGGAGAGTGGTGGTGGAGAAAGGGGAGCCCGGGGGCCCACCAATAGCGAAGAAGATCTCAGCTTGGAGGTGAGAGCAGCCAGGGCTGTTAGAACCAGAGATGCTGACAGTGAGGAACACCATTGAAGAAGTGTGATGGATATTTACTGTCCAAGGGGCCAGGGTGCTTTTCTTTTTTGCCAAACTCAGTTTTCTAAACGCTAGCAGCAGACACTCCTAAAGATTAAAGTGTTGTTTTTGAGTACATTGGACTTCTATCTCTGATTTCTCCCCTTCCTTTCCAGCCCTGATAAAGGCTTTCGGCCCGAAATGTCGACTGTTTACTCTTTTCCATAGATGCTGCCTGGCCCGCTGAGTTCCTCCAGCATTTTGTGTGTGTGTTGCTTCCAACTAATATTCTTTCTTTAGCTTCTAATTGTAACCAGGAGTCTATCTTCAGTTCTTAATGTAACTGTCAAGCAGCTTTGCCTAAAACACTATCTAAAGAGCAGACTTGCTGACTCACAGCATCTGGGCTTACTGTTCATGAGGTGCTGTGTAATACAATGGGTTACCTTACTTTTGAATGTTTCAAACAAATATTGCTGGTTGTTTAGTTGAAAGAAGATTACAGTTTGAAATTTTCACTTGGCATATGAAATAATTGGAAGGTTTGTATACTTAAGAGAATCAGCTTCACAGCAGTATTTGTGGGCACCTGGGTTTTCTGACTCCAGAAGCTTTTAGGCCACTTGTATTAAAGGGAATCTGAAAAAAATATCATCGGTGTATAAAGTCACCTGCAGCAGAGAAGCAGTATAAATGTAGAGAGCAGATCAGACTTAGCAGGAATGGTCCAGAAACAACAAGAAGAATGACAGAAACAGAGGATGAATTAGATTCCATTCATCTGCTTTTGATTTCTTTGGTGGTTGACTGGTTTGTTAGTGGCTAATGGTATGGCATTTTGGTTATAGAAATTGTACCTGTGTTTTGGAAATCCTTTGTTTTTTAGAAACGGTTTGTAATTTGGAAATGTTTTATGAGATAGAAATCCTCTATGAGTTTTAAATGTGCTTTAAGAACGTTGTTTGAATTTAAACATGTATCACTGAAAATAAATGACCTGTGTTTAAACTACTTTGTTAGCTGGAACAATCTCCTCCTTGGTAGGGAAGGGTCCAATCGCTCAAATAGTGGGTATTGGCAGCTAAACTCCTTCATTTTCACCATAGCCTTTAATGCCCTGATTAATCAGGAACCTATCAACCCCCACCTTAAATATACCCATTGACTTGGCCTGCACAGCTGTGTGAATTCCACAGATTCACCACCCTCCGGCTAAAGGTGAGAAATTTTTCCTCATTTCTGTTCTAAATGAACATCTTTCAATTCTGAGAATGTGTCCTCTGGTCCTAGACTCCCCTACAATAAGGAATATTCTCTGCATTTCCACTTTGTCCAGACCTCTAAATAATAGATAGATTGCAATGAGATCACCCTCATTCTTCCAAACTCCAGCAACTGTGGCCCAGAGCTATCAAACGCTCCTCATATATTAACCTTTCCATTCCTGGGAACATTCTCATGAACCTCCTCTGGACCCTCTCCAATGCCAGCACATCTTTTTCTTAAATAAGGGGTCCAAAACTGTTCACAATGTTCTAAGTGCGGTCTGACCAATTCCTTATAAAGCCTCAGCATTGCATCCTTGCTTTTGTACTCTAGTCCTCTGGAAATGAATGCTAACATTGCATTTGCCTTCCTTACCATCAACTTAACCTGCAAGTCAACCAATAGGGAAAGCTGCAACAGGACTCCCAAGTCACTCTGCACCTCTCGTTTTTGAATTTTCTCCCCATGAAAAATGGTCTATGCTTTTATTCCTACTGCCAAAGTGTATGACCATACATTTCCCTACGTTATATTCCATCTGCCCCTTCTTTGCCATTCCCTCATATGTCTAAGTCCTTTTACAGACACCAGGCTTCCTCAACACTTCCTGCCCCTCCAGCTGTCCTTGTATCATCTGCAAACTTGGCCACAAGGCTATCAATTCCATCCTCTAAATCATTGACATACAATGTATAGAAGTGGTCCCAACCCCGAAGCCTGTAGCACACCACTAGTTATTGGCAGCCAAACAGAAAAGGCCAAATTTATTCCCACTCTTTGCCTGACAGCTAATCTTCTATCCATGCTAGTACCTTTCCTGCAATACCACGGGCTCTTATCTTGTTAGGCAGCCTTATGTGCACCACCTTGTCAAAGGCCTTCTGAAAATCCAAATAAACAACATCCACTACCTGTCCTTTGTCTATCCTGCCTGCTATTTCCTCAAAGAATTCCAACAGAACTGTCAGGCAAAACTTCTCCTTTAGAAAACAATACTGACTTTGGCTCATTTTATCCAAGTATCCTAAAACCTCATCGTTTATAATGGACTCCAACAGCCATCCAAACACTGAAGTCAGACTAACTCGCCTATAATTTCCTTTCTTCTACTTCCCTCCCTTCTTAAAGAGTGGAGTGACAATTGCAATTTTCTAGTTCTTAAGAACCATTCCAGAGTCAAGTGATTCTTGAAAGCGCCTTCTCCTCAGTAATAGCATGACACTCACTTCTGCCCCATGAGGCTCTCACATTTCTGGCATTCCACCATGAAGCCTGATGCAAAATACGTATTTAGTTTGTCTGCCATTTCTTTATCCACCATTACTACCTCTACAGCATCATTTTCCAGCAGTCCAATGTCTACTTTTGGCTCTTTTTTACTCTTTATACATCTGAAAAATCTTTTAGTATTCTGTTTTATATTTTTGGCTAGCTTACCTTCATATTTCATCTTTTCTCTTTGTGTCTTTTTAGTTGTCTTCTGTTGGTTTTTAAAAGCTTCCCAATCCTCTACCTTCCCAACTTTTTTTTTGCTATTTATATGCCCTCTCTTTTCCTTTTATGGTGTCTTTGAATTCCCTTGTCAGCCCCAGTTGCCTCATCCTCCCTTTAGAAAACCTCTTCTCCCTTCTTTCCTGTGTCATCCAAATTTCCCCCATTTACACCACCCAATACTGCCTTCCAGAACATGGATGTTCTGCCTTCATCCATGCCAGTATTCCCTTCCAATCAACCTTGGCCAACTCTTCTCTCATGCCTCTGTAATTCCCTTTACTCCATGGCAATACTGATAACTTTGATTTTATCTTCTCCTTCTCAAACTGCAGGGTGTATTCTATCATATTATGGGCTATTATGATCACCGTAATGTATGGATCTATTTTTCTGAGAGCAATGATGCCCCCCCCCACCTTAGCACTATGAATTGATCTGTTGTCTGCATGTGCACTGTTGTCTACATATGCGCATTGCTTTCTCTCTCTCATTGCAATGTGAATACACCAGTTAAAACCACCACCTGCATGCATGCTTTTATTTAATTGAAATGTCGTGGCGCACAGACACAACAAGTTGGCGATGGGTATGAACCTGAATGTCAGAAAATATCATGAACTATACCAACAGTTGTGGGATGAAACAGCACGAGAAAGCCAAAGGAACACGTGAGTAACAGTGAAAGGTGTGCTGAATTTAAAGAGAAAATAAAATGGCAAAGGCTTCAGTCAAGAAAGCTGACGAATTTGATGGTGAATGAAGGCTGCGAGTCAAACATTGAGAGGGTGGAACTGTATTGTAATGCGAACAACATGGAAGAGCAAAAGAACACTTCTTAGGGTATACTTCAATGGGCCCAAGAACATAGACTTTTACACAACCTAGTAACCCCTAAAAAGCCAGCAAGCAAGACATTTGATGAAATTATTACAATTTTACAGGATTACTTGAGCCCCAAACTGCTGTCAATAGCTAAGAGATTTAGATTTTACAAAAGGAACCAGTCAAACAATGAAAGCATTTCTGAATACACTGCAGAACTGCGTAAACTTTCCCAGTACTGTGACTTTAGAGATAGACTTTCTGATGCATTAAGGGATAGGCTTGTATGTGGCATGCATAGCCAAAGCACTTAAAAGAGGCTACTATCTGAAAGAAACCTAACCTTAGAATGGGGATTGACAATTGCAATGTCATTTGAGACTGCAGAAAAACTACAAAAGAGGACAGAATATGAAATGCACAAAATGCCCCTGAATGGTGCAAAAAGCTAAAGATTTTATCAATGTGGCAAGTTCTTCCATGATGCATATGACTGTTGGTTCAAAAAAAAGCCTGCAGAAAGTGTCACAAAGTCACAAAGAGAGAATGTGTAAGGCAGACTGAAAGCATAACCGAGTGAAAAGTCTCAAACACAAAACTAAGCAAATGCATAAAGTTTCTGATTGTAAAACTGAATCAGAGAACATAGAGTCTGACAAAGGTGAACTGCCATGCCTAGAACTGCATAGTAGAACTGAAGCAGATCACAAAATCTTCTGGATCCTAATAGACATTTCTGGCGGAAAACTGAAAATGGAGCTGGATACAGGTCAGCTTTGTCCATAATTCCAGAGGCTGGTTACAACAGACTGTTTTATAAGATGCCATTAGAGAAGACCTTGTTGATGCTAAAGGCTTAAACAGGTGAAAAAGCATTTCCCAAAGGCCAGACACAACAGTTAGAGCTTTATGTATTAAAAAGAGGAAGGCCAGCAATATTTGGACGTAAATGGTTGAGAAAAATCCAACTAGACTGGCACTCAATCAAAGCTCTCAGTGTGGCATCAACAGGCAACTGCAGCCCAAATGGTAGCACTAACCAGAGACTGTCAACGCTGCTCAGTGCTAATCAGAAGATATTTGAGAAGGGAATAGATAAACCGATAGAAGCCTTGGCCAGAAACTGTCTGGGATGCCAAAAAGTTCAAGGTGCCAATACAATACAAAGCATAACCGAGTGAAAAGTCTCAAACACAAAACTAAGCAAATGCATAAAGTTTCTGATTGTAAAACTGAATCAGAGAACATAGAGTCTGACAATACTCTGGTACACAGGTACCAATACAACCATGGGAGTCTCTGTCATCACCATGGCAAAGATTACACATTGGCTTTGCTGGGCCATTCGTGGACACCATGTTTCTGATTGCTGTAGATGCTCATTCGAAGTGGCCGGAGGTTATACCAATGAAGTCAACCACCTCAACAAAGATTGTCTCTGCTCTGAAGACTATCTTCGACAGAAACGGCTTACCTGAATAAATTGTGAGTGACAACACACCACAATACATGTCAGAAGAATTCTGACTTCATAAAGAAAAATGACATCAGACATTTCAAGTCAGATCCTCACCACCCAGCAACAAATAGGTTAGCTGAAAGGTTTATCCAAACCTTCAAGGTCCATTAAAGCAATGGACAAGAAGGGCATTCCTCTACAACACAATGTGGACAACTTTCTTTTTGTGTATCAGAACTTTGTTCATGCAACAACAAATCAAACACCTGCATTGCTGTTCATGAACAGGAATCTGAGATCTTGCATAAACCTCCTGAAACCAGATCTATGGAGGGAAGTGCCGAATAAACAGTTCAGCCAGTTGGCAAGTGAAGCTGTAAGGAGCTTCGAGATTGGACAGGAAGTTCTAATGAGTGATTACCGAGAAGACAAATGGACACCTGGTAGGCAAGCTACAAGAGCTGGACCATTCATGTACACAGTGGATGTTGGAGATCAGACATAGAGACATCACGTGGACCAGATACTGAATGCTCAACGGAAGAACAAACCTGAGTTGACCACATCCAATGAGATGGACACATTAAGTCACCAGACTTATCTCTCAGTGATGATGTCAGTGACAACAAACCGAGAATGTTGCTTTGACAAGACAGCTACCAAACCTGATGCTATTCCACAGTTTCAGGGGCACAACAAGAACATTATTGTTGATAAGACACCTGCAAACCTGAAGCCACTCCACAGGTCCAGAGATGCTATCCTGAAAGAAACAGAGCGCCACCCAAAAAACTGAATGCTTAGAACTGTGAAGTTAGTTATGGACTGTTATTCTGAAAGCATGTTTGTTTGAAACATGAGTTTATGAAAGGGAAATTGTACATAGACAATTTTATGTTGTATTAATCTAAAGGGCGTGGAAGTGTAATGTATGGATCTATTTATTTTAGAGCAATGACCGCCCCCCTTAACGCTACATATTGATCTGTATTCTGTGCATGCGCTGTTGCCTATGCATGCACATTGCTCTTTCTCTCTTGTTGTAAAGTGAATACGCCAGTTAAAGCCATCTCTTGCATGTGTGTTTTTATTTAATTGATATGTAGCTGTGCATCAACACAACAATCACTGTCTCCTAAGCGTTCCTTTACCTTAAGCTTCCTCATGAAATCTGGGTCGTTACATAACACCCAATCCAAAACTGCAGTTTACCTGGTGGGCTCAACCACAACTTGCTCTTAAAAAACAATCTTGTGGGCAACCTTGTAGGGATACAGCACCAAACAGATTTTCCTGCATATTGGAATCCCCTATGATTATCACAACATTTCCCTTTTATATGCCTTTTCTATCTCCCATTGTAATACGTATCCTACATCCTGACTACTATTTAGAGCCTGTATATAACTCCCATCAGGGTCTTTTTATCCTTGCAGTCTCTTAACTCTCCCCACAAGGATACTACATCTTCTGACCGTATGTCACCTCTTTCCAAGGATTTGATGTCATTTTTTTTTACCAATAGAGCCACCTCACCCCCCTGCCTACCTGCCTGTCCTCCTGTCCTTTCAATAAAATAAGTATCCTTGGATGTTAAGCTCCCAAATATGTCCTTCTTTCCGTTATGAATCAGAAATGCCCACAACGTCAAACCTGCTGATCTCTTAATTGTGTGCACAGGATCATCTACCTCATTCCATATACCGTGTGCATTCAAATATAACACCTTCAGTCCTGTATTCATTACCATTTATTATTATTATTTTTATCATCCTACTGACTGCAATTTTGCCCTATCATCTGCCTGTCCTTCCTCATGTTCTGACTACACATTGCATCTAGTTGTACACCAACTATCTCATCCTCATCCCTATTATTCCAGTTCCCATCCCCCTGTCAAATTCATTTAAACCCTCCCCACCAGCTCCAGCAAACCTGTCCTCAAGGATACCTTCCCCAGCAGAGATCCCAATCATCCAGAAATCAGAAACCCTGCTCCCTGCACCAACTGCTCAGAAAACCAACCAGAAGCCTTCTTACTTAGTTACTTAGGAACTCTGTTTTGCTTGCCTGTTCTGTTACCCATGGCTACCTATTTCAGACGGGGCTTAAGGTCTTCATTTGAGTTTATAACTTCTTGGTCAGCAAACCCAATACCATCACAGAAGTGGATCACAGTAAGCAGTCACCAGCATAGATTGTGTGCTTAGTTCAAGCAGTCTGGGACAGTTTCCAATACCATAACAAAATATTGTCTCAGAAGTATTTGAGATACTTTCTTGCAATAAACTGCATACTGTATATTGTGAATATGGTAACAGAAGTGGTTGAAGCAAGTACAATAGTATCATTTAAAAAGCACTTGGATAAAGTATGTGGGGGCGGGGCTTGAGAGATTTGGGACAAATGCAGGATACTAAATTAATCAATAAGGTTCAAGACCTTGGCCTCAATATCTCCTTAGGCAATGAGAAACTCAATTTCCTCACTTGTAGACCCCAGTCAGTTCAGATTGACAACAATCATCTCCTCCACAATCTCCACCAGCCACAGGTGCACCACTAGGCTGTGTGCTTAGCCCCTGTCTTATTCGCTTTATACTTATCTAAGCACAGCTCCAATGAAATATTTAAGTTTGCTGACACCACTACTGTCATAGGCTGAATCAAAGGTGGTGATGAATCAGCATATAGGAAGGAGATTGAAAATCTTGCTGAGTGGTGCCATAACAACAACCTCTTACTCAATGTCAGCAAGACCAAGTAGCTGATTATTGACTTCAGGAGGAGGAAACCAGAGGTCCCTGAGCCAGTCCTCATCAGGGAATCAGGGATGGAGATTGTCAGCAACTTTAAATTCTTCAGAGCACTGTCAGAGTACTTGTCCTGGGCCCAACACATAAGTACAATTACAAAGAAAGCAGGACGCCACCTCTGCTTCCTTAAAAGTCTGCGAAGATTCAGCATTACATCTAAAACTTTGACAAGCTTCTATAGATGTGTGGTGGAGAGTATATTGACTGGCTGCATCAAAGCCTGGTATAGAAACACAAATACACTTGAACGGAAAGCATACCAAAGGTAGTGGATATAGCCCATCACGGGTAAAGCCCTCCCCACTATTGAGCGCGTCTACACAGTGTTATTGCAGGAAAGAAGCATATATCATAAGAAATTCCTACCAACCAGATCGTGCTCTCTTCTCACTGCTGCCATCAGGAAGAAGGTACAGGAGCATTAGGACTCACATCACCAGTTTCAGGAGCAGTTATCACCATTCAACCATCAGGCTCTTGAATCAAAGGGAATAATGTCACTCAGCTTCCCTTGCCCCATCACTGAACTGTTCCCACAACCTATGGGCTCACTTTCAGGGACTCTTCATCTTGTGCTCTCAATATTTACTGCTTTATTTATTATGATTATTATTTATTTATTCTCAGCTCAAGCTGGTAAAACCTGAGGTATGGGAATGGCCAAGCACACTCATTTCTCAATTGCTGGGAACTGTCGGACTATTCTAGTGGTGTTTACTATTGTGGATTTCTGAAGATTTACATAAATATTGTTGTGTAGCACTAATTGTTTAATGCTATTATGTAGCGCCTTTGGGGTTATACCAGTTATAGACATTACTTTTGGAACAACGTATATCCTTTTCATGTTCCAAAGTCCTTCAATTTCCTCTTTTAATTCAGCATATTTCTAGTGTTTTTCACTTATTGATTTCCGTAAGTTACATGTGTTTGGAATGGCTATATCTATTAAATAAGTTGTTCCTGCTTGTTTATCCTGTATTTTTATTTCGGATGGTTATTATGGATTGTCCTATCTGTAATAACTGGTAAGTCATGATATAATTTGTGATATTCTAATTCTAAAACTGAACCAGGCTTGTATTTATAGTAAAATGTAAATTCATTTATGAGTTTGCATTTTAAAGTAAGATTTTGGTGAATAATGTTTGCCTCTTGATTGTGCCTGTGTAAGTAATCAGACTGAGTTAATCTGCTGAGGGTTCCTGTGATGTGTTGGATTGTTTCTGGGTTCTCTTAGCATCTTCTGCATTTATCGTCTTGAATTTGTTGGTCTTTCATTAGGTATTTTTCATATTTTTTGCTTTAACCACCTGGTCCTGTATTGTCACAGGGAACCCTTCTGTTTCTGGCAAGAGGCCTCCAACTCTGAGCCAGGTGTTTAATGCTTCCTTGTTAACAGCTGGTCTGGTCATGTTGTGGGGATGTTTTTCATGCTCTTCGATTGGTTAACTTTTTCTTCAATAGTGATAATTTCTTCAATTTTCTGGGTTGTGCTCTCATTTGAGTGTGGTGGTGTGACCTTCTTATTAGAATTTCATGCGCTCACATGGAGTGTTGATCTTGTTTTTGTTGATGAAAATACATCCTTAGAAGTTTTATCTGACTTTTTTGTAGATTTTTAATGTCTGTTATTCCTCTTCCCCCTTCTGTCCTAGGTAGTGTTAATTTAAGCACATTCAAGTGTACACAATGTTTTCTGAAATTTGTCATTTCAGTTCTTATTTTTCTTTGTAAATGTTCCAGATAATTTTCAGACCAAGATATTATGCCAAAAGAATAAATTAATGTGGGTATAGCAGGAGTGTTTGTTGCCTTTGTTATATTTTTACTGTTAAGCTTTGTTTGGCAGATTTTCTTGAGCCATGAAGTAAATTCTGTCTGAAGTTTTCCCTTTATCACATTATGATCTATTTTCTTTGCTTGTTAATATCTCAGATACTGATAATAATAATAATTAATTTATTTTTCCTCAGCTCAAGCTGGTAAAAGCTAAGGTACAGGTACAGCCAAGCACACTCATTTCTCAATTGCTGGGAAAATTTGGATTATTATTATTATTATTATTTCTTTTTTTCTTCCTTTTTGTATTTGCACAGTTTGCTATCTTTTGCACGCTGGTTGACACTGGTTGTCACAGATTATGTTGTGGTTATTGGATTTATTGAGTATGCCACAAGAAAATGAATCTCAGGGCTGTATATGGTGACATACATGTACTTTGAAAATGAATTTACTTTGAACTTTTGAACTTTGAAATTGGAACTGGCTTTGTGGGCACTTTAGTTAGCTTGGACGGCTAAGGCCATTTTGCATTGCTCAACTCCATGACTCTAGATTGTGCAACATAAGACCACAAGATATAGCAGCAGAAGTAGGCCATTCAGCCCATTGAGTCTGCTCCACCATTCAATCATGGGCTGATCCAATTTTTGCAGTCATCCCCACTCCCCTGCCTTCTCCCCATACCCTTTGATGCCCTGGCTAATCAAGAACCTATCTATCTCTGCCTTAAATGCACCCAATGACTTGGCCTCCACTGCCACTCGTGGTAACAAATTCCACAGATTTACCACCCTCTGACTAAAGCAATTTATGTGTTCTAAATGGACGTCCTTCAATCCTGAAGTCATCACCTCTTGTCCTAGACTCCCCTACCATGGGAAATAAATGGGAAACATGCAACAAACCATTGCAAATCTCAATATGCATAGCAGTAAAACTGATGGGAACACACTTTCTGTGTACCAGTGGTCTGTCTGTACTCTCTTATTTTGCATGGCAGTGTTGGTTTCACTGCATGTATGTTGCATGACTTTCAAACTGGGATTATTGGCTGTATCATTAGTAAAAGTTATTGTTGGCCAAAATCTATCCTTTGATTCATCTTTGTGGACCAATTTCCTCTGGCCATTAAAGCAGCTTTTTTGGCCACTATGTAAAATAATGGTATGCTACTAAATTGCCACACACAGACTGTAGGTGCTGGGAATCCAAGATAAAAGCAGACCATTCTGGAAATAATCACCAAGTCTGTCAATATCTGTAGAAAGAGAAACAGTTAACATTTCAAGTTGAGGACTTTACCTCTCCAACTTAAAGCATGTTGTTGTTGTTGTTGTTGTTCAGTTGTTAAGTCAAATCCGACTCTTCGTGACTTCATGGACCATAGGGTCCATAGGGTTTTCATGGCGAGATACAGAAGTAGATTTCCAGGTCTTTCTCCCTTAAAATATACCTGTTCTCACTCTAATGAAATGTCGTTTACCTGAAATGTTAATTCTGCCTCTTTCTCCACAGAGGCAGCTGAGCAATTCCAGTATATTCTGTTTTAATACAATCCAATAAATGTTTCCTCTAAGTCAAGAGCAATGTTTCTCACCTCATCTCAGAATTTAGCTCTTGTGTTCATTTTTCAAAGAAGCAGTAAATGTTTGCAGCAGAAGTGCAGGCCATTCAGTCCAGTGAGTTTGTAAATGCTCTAGTCCCATTCCCATTCTTGGAATCAAGCATCATGGGAGGCATGCAGTTCTACAAAGCCGCATCCTCACACTACTTACATGAGAGAAGGGAGTGCCCACCCTTATTGAACCACAGATGGCACAATGCAGGATTCTCAAATATCTCCGAGCTCTGGATTTGATGGAATCAAATGAATAAAGGTTCATTATAAAGGTAACTTTGACAATCAATGACAACACAGTCCTTGTTCTCATTTAGGTTTATTTTGTGGCTGTAGCCAAAGTAGGTTTCAACAATGGTGTCCTTACTTGCAGTAAGTGTCAATATATTGCTCCTTCTGGTCATACAGGTGATATCCTTGAACGTTCAGAAGATCATGGACTTTCATTACATTACATACTTTGTCCTCTTCATCCACACAGACAACCCTGCACAATCCCACTAGTTTCCAGTAGTCTTTCGCAGTGCAAAAGGTTTGGAAAATCTCTTTAGGAGCTTGTCAAATCACTCCTGTGGATTCCTGCAACTTAAAAGAGGTCCAGGCAACATTTTAAGAAATACCAATAGTCAGGAGATATTAGCCTACAATGAATCTGAAAGTAATTGATGAATTCTCCAAGTAGCTCGGTAAATTGGTAATTTGGCTTATTATTGTTGCAAGGAAACTTGCATGCTGTAAATACAGATGAATTCATTACAACCCTACCATTGAGATAGTGCAAGGTAAAACAATAACAGGGTGCAGAATAATGTGTTACAGTTGCAGAGGAAGTGCAGTGCAGGTAGACAATAAGATGCAAGGTTATAGCAAGTTTAGATTATGATGTCAAAAGATTATCTTATTGTACTAGCTATAACTGCAAATGGGACACCAATTTACTGGGTCTCCACTTTGCTTTGGAGCGCCTAGACAACAGCAAAGCATTCATCAGGCTGCTGTTTATCTATTCCACCATCATTCCCTCAGTATTACTAACCAAAGTTCAATACCTGAGCCTCTGTATCTCCCTCTGCACATGGATCCTCATCTTCCTTATTGGGAGATTACAGTGAGTGCAGATCGGAAATAACATCTCCTCCTCAATGACAATCATCACTGGCATACCTCAAGAAGCGTTCTAATCTCTCTTCACTCATGACTGCATAGGTAAGCACAACTCAAATGGCAGCTATAAATTTGCAGACGATGGCACTGTTGTTGGTAGTATCTCAGATGGTGATGAGGAAGCTTACAGGAGTGAGATGGATCAAGTCAGCACCAGGAAGAACAAGGAGCTGATTGCAGACACAAGGAAGGGGAAATCAGGAGAACACAAGTCAGTTGTTTAGAAACTGTCCCTGTGCTCGGTGGTACACAGGGGAGGAGAGCAGACAAAATGGCAGAGAGGCATATGGTGGAGGAGCAACAGACAGAATGTCAGTCTCTGATTTTGTTAGCTGTCACTCTGAGGTAGTGAGAAGTAAATAACCGGCTCTTTTCATTTTCTGAAATTGAGGGAAAGATAATTATCATGTCACCAAGTCGCTATCACTAGGACTCACTGTTATTTGAGATACCAGCCATTATGATAGTATCATCTGGGGTCAGCGGGAGATGCTCATGGAGTGAGTACTGTTTTAGACTCGCTCCATAACCTTTACTTTTTTTAACCTTTGATCACCCTTATTTTTACCTACACCAAAAGATTCTTGCTATTTTTTTGGACTTATCGTTAAGAGTTTATTGTGAATTTTTGAAGATATGTACTCAGAAATGGCTCTTAGATCTAAAGGACGAGAACCTGGGCGGAACCCGAATGGTAATGGAAAGAAGCAAGCTCATCCGCAACGCACTGAATTAACTTATGAATTGTTATTGGAGGTTTTGGATAAAAAATTTGATGAACAACAACAAATTTTTAAACAAGATATAAAGGCTTTTCGAGATGATATGGATAAGACGGATTCAGTAATTAACCAGCAGCAAGTTCTTATCGCATCTCTGCAAGAAGACGCTCAGAAACGAGATTTGATAATTGAAAAATTGCAACAGGACTTACTTTCGACTACTAAACTGGTGGAAACACTTAAAGCCAAGAGCGTCGACTTTGAGAATCGGTCCAGAAGACAGAACCTACGTATACTTGGTCTCCCAGAAGGTATCGAAAAAGACGACCCCAGGGAGTATTTTGCTCAACTTTTAAAGGATGCGTTCCCATCCGTTTTTCTAGACAGCCCGCCGTTACTTGATCGCGCGCATAGAATTATGCGTCGATCATCGAGTGCTTCAGCTTAACCTTCGGTTGTAATTGTCCGGTTCCATTATGTACATGTAAAAGAGCAGCTTATTCGTGTGGCTCGACGTCTAGGAATGATTAAATTTAAAGATCACAATTTCCGCTTAGTGTAAGATTTTAGTCCTGAGGTAATGAGGGCACAGCTTCTTTTTAAACCGCTGATGTCTGAATGTTATGAGAAAAATTTAAAACCAGCGCTCTTATACCCTGCGAAGCTCAGAATTTCTCCACTGAACACTTCTCGCCAGGTTTTTCTTTCTACATTTGAAGCGAGAAGTTTTCTGAATGAGAACTTCCCTACTGATACGGGCTCTCAGGCCAAATGAATGGGTGATTTCGATCGTGTAAGATGGTTTTTGATCCTCCAAACCAGATTTTGTTTCTGGTTGTTGGTGTAGGTTTACTCTACACTTTATACTCAAGTTAAAGTGTTCTTTCGACATATTAATCGTTTTGTTTTACACACTTTAACCGTTGTACTGTATCGCTGACTATTTTCTGTTCCTTCGAAGGTGTATTTTAAATCCTTCGAAGGTGAATACTTTTTTACTAAGATGGTGGTTTTTTGATAAAACATTTTTGGTGTTTTTTAAGATGGCGCTTTTTTTTTTCTTGTCTTCTTCCTACAATGCATTGCTTATCATAGTTTAAATTTTTTTTTTGGTTTGTTTGGGTTTTAACCGGATTTATAAGTTTTTACTGATTATATTTTCTTCATTTTTTTTCTACTACCAATTATATTAAGAAGTTTGGTTCTAGTATAGTGATTATAATTTTTAAAGTTTGGGTGGTTTTTTTAATATATATCCTTTATATATGGAGTGGTCTTCCGCTGATATGGGGGGTAGGGTTAGTTTCAATTTTGCTTTTTCCCGGCCTTTTTTTGGCCTTGGTTTTTTGTCTCTTTCTTGAGTGGGAGGGGGGTGGTCTTTTTTCTAATTCTATATCTTTTTTATCAGTTTTTTTTAGTTTTTTCATTTGGGCTGTTTTTGAACTACAAATATGTCCGCGATGTCGTCACTTCCGGGTCCGCTTTTTATTTTTGTTCTTCTTCCGGGGGCATGAGTTTGTAATTTGGTTAACCCTTTTTATTCCAAAGGGTTGATTTTAGAACTATGGCTCAGACCATTAATTTTGTTTCTTGGAATACTAATGGTTTAAACCATCCGATTAAACGAAAGAAGATTTTCAAAGTATTCCAAAGACTTAATGCTCATATCATTTTTGTACAAGAAACTCATGTGAGGAAGGAGGACAACTATCACTTTTTTAGGTTTTGGCGGGGTCAACAATATCATTCAAATTCGAATGCCAAAGTAAAGGGAGTTTCAGTTTTTATTGACTCCTCTATTACATTTGTCCAACATGATATCTTTTCGGATCCAAATGGTAGATTTTTGTTAATTACGGGTTTACTTTTTAATAAAAAGGTTGCTATGGTTAATGTCTATGCTCCAAATGTGGATTGTCCTGATTTTTTTTAAGTCCTTATTTACTTCTTTACCTAATCTAAATGAATATAAGTTAATAATGGGTGGTGATTTTAATTGTTGTTTAAATCCTTTGATGGACAAATCTATATCTACTCAGACTGTACCCAATAAGTCGGCCACTTGTATCAACTCTTTTTTGACTGATAATGGAATTTTTGATATTTGGAGATTTCGGCATCCTAAGGACAAAGAGTTTTCTTTTTTCTCACATGTTTATTATTCTTATTCGAGAATTGATTATTTTTGTATTGACTCTTGTTTGATTCCTTCGGTAAATGGTTGTTATTATGATAGTATAGCTATTTCTGACCATGCTCCATTAAAACTTTCTATTAAATTTACGGACACAGTTCATAATGCTAGACAATGGCGGTTTGACTCTACCTTATTGCAAGATCCGGACTTTATTAAATTTATGAAAGAACAGATCGATTTCTTCTTCTCAACCAACTCCACGGAAGATATTTCTTATGGAACACTCTGGGACACTTTTAAAGCAAATATACGTGGACAGATTATCTCTTACTCTGTTGGTCTGAGAAAACGCATAAAGAAGGAAACTCTTTTATTGGTTGATAAAATTAAAGAGATTGACAAGAAATATCTGATTACTCCTAGTAAGGAGCTTTACAAACAAAGGGTTGAACTTCAAACAGAATATAGTTTATTACTTACAGCTTCGATTGAAAATCAACTGATGAAGTCCAGATCTGATTTTTATATACATAGTGATAAATCGGGTAAACTATTAGCTAGTCAATTGAAGAATGCTTTGGTTAAACGTCAAATTACTAAGATCCGTCAGCAAAATGGGGATTTGACAATTAACCATGATGAGATAAATAAATCATTTGATAGTATCATCTGCAAACTTATAGGTGGAGGTAAAGCAAATCTGGCCATGAAGTCAGAGTTTACAAAGTCAAAGATCCAGTTGAAACGGAGATGTTGTGTCCCAGATTTAAGAGTTTGGTGATGACCCTGCTTGGAATTATAGCATAGAAAGCAGAGCAGCATTTAATAAACAATATTCTAACATACAGTGGTGTCTTTAATGTTGAGATGTTCCAGAGATGAGTGTAAGCCCAGGGAGATGGCGTCTGCCATAGATTTGGCCCTTCAATGGTAGGCAATAGGTCTAGTATTGGCTTGGAGGCTGAAATTAATGCGAGACACGAGTAACTTCTCCGAGCACTTCATGAAGCTGGGTGTCAGAGTCACCAGCAGTAGTCATTTGACCATAAGACTCCAAGACATACATTACAGCAGAATGAGGCCATTCAGTCCATCATGTATTCTCTGCCATTCCATCCTGGCTGATTTATTATCCCTCTTGGCCCCATTTTCCTGCCTTATCCCCATAATCTTTAATGCACTTACTAATCAAGAACCTATCAACATCCACATTAAATATACCCAAGGACTTGACCTCCACAGCCTTCTATGGCAATGAATCCACAGATTTGTCACCATCTGGCTAAATAAATTGCTCCTTATCTCTGTTCAAAAGGAATGTCCTTCTATTCTGATGCTATCCCTCTGGTCCTATACTCTCACACTATAGAAAACATCCTCTCCACAACCACTCTATCTAGAACTTTCAGTATTCAATAGGTTTCAATGCGATCCCCCATGATTCTTCTAAACTCCAGCGAGTACAGTCCCTGAACCATTAAACGCTCCTCATACATTACCCGTTTCATCCCTAGAATCATTCTCGTGAACTTCCTCTTGACCCTTTCCAATATCAGCATTTCCTTTCTAACGTAAGGGGCCCAAAGCTGCCCACAATTCTCGAAGTGTGGTCTGACCAATGCCTTATAGAGACTCACCATTGCATCCTAGCTTTTATATTCCAATCCTCTCAAAACGAATGCTCTATTTGCATTTGCCATCCTTACCACTAACTCAACCTGCACATTAACCTTTATGGACTTCCAACTTCCCTTATATATCTGATTTCTAAATTTTCTCCCCACTTAGAAAATATGCCTTTATCCAAGCGTGCTTGACCATATACTTCCTTACAATATATTCCATCTTTCATTTCTTTGCTCATTCTTCTAATTTGTCTGTTCTTCTGCAGACTCCCTGCTTCTTCACACTACCTGCCCCTTCACCTACCTTCATATTGTCCACAAACTAGGCCACAAGCCAAGAGTCTAAAGCCATTAAGGCCTGTTACCTTGTTTTTCTTCGATTCCTGGATGATAGTAGTCTTCTCAAGGTTGACTGATACATTTGGTTGCATGTATGCATGAGTGCATTGGACAGGAGTATGGTGGGAGGAGAATGAGCACTTCATTCCCATGAACGTGTGACCCACCGTCCACCAAAGTTAAGAGAATACGTTACCTTCAGCACAAAATCGTAACTGTCAATGTTGGCCTTTAATCACTAAAACCATTTGCCTGACATTATTATCTGCTTGCTATGCAAGTATTCTTTGTGCATGCATTCAAGAACTATACCAAAATCTTGAAGGTACTATTTGCTGTCCAAGGATATCAGAAAACTGGCACATTTGAGTTCAATTTCACCCAAAGGTTTTATTTGTCTGATAAGCCCCTTGCTCAGGAGAGCTAAAGGATATGTCTAAGTGCAAGAGTCCTCCCTCATAAGTGTAAGAGATAACATACTTTACAGCAATCGTGATAAGCAGACATTAGCCTCTATTTTATCACAGCTACTTGGCCCTTGAGAATAACGTGCCTTTCAATGACACTGAAAATCCAATAAATCTGTTTTCATGATTTTTTTCACGGGTGGAATTTATTTATTGTTTATGATTTCCTCATTGACAGAGAACATATATAAAATGCCTTCTCCATAAATGTGTTTCATCATCACAGTCACCAAAAGAACTGCTTTCCAAGAATGGACTTCAATACCTCTAAACTTATGCAATAATAAAGTGAAAAATATTGCTAAAAGGTTATTTTAAAAAAGGGAAAAAATGAGTCACTCACCTAGTCAATCTAACTTGAAAACAGTTAAAAGTTTGCATCCAAAATGCAAATTTATCTTCCTCTTTCAGAACTGAAGTCCCTCTGGGCATTCCCAACTTTTTTGTAATTTAATATTTCATTTGCAACTTCAGTCTGAAGTTCTAGATATATTCTAATAGAAGAGGAGGGTTACATAACTCATGTGTAGGTATCTTCTGGAACTACAGAAATTATATAAGGACACGTCGGCTGTGAAATTCATAGTATGTTCTTTGGAAATGCAGAAGCAAGGGATTACTAAATTGCAGAATTACCATGTGACTCATGAATGAGTCACCAGAGAATCACAGCTATTTAACTTTAGATTTGTTTATAATGTTTTTCTGCTTTGCTAATCTGTATCAACAACAACATGAAGCATTTGAGTACCTTCGAGCCATTGGAAGATTCTGCACAGAGGCATAAAACACTAAAGAAGAAAGCAAATAAAACTTTTGTAAAGTGGTGGACTGTTTGTGGACCTTCGAGAAAGTTTCAGAAATACAGGGGTATAGTAAGAAGGACACACACAAAATGCTGGAGGAACTCAACATCTATGGAAGAGGAAAAAAAATGTTGACATTTTGGCCGACATTCTTCATCAGGACAGTGGACCTGCTGAGTTTCTCCAGCATTTTGCGTGTGTTACTGGATTTCCAGCAGCTGCAGACTCTCTTGTATTCAGAAAGAGAAATTTTTGTGTTAAGGCCTAGAGTGCTGTAGGAACTCTTACCAACAGCAGAGCACATTCAAGTCTGGAATTGGAAGTTAAGATTTTGCTGGTGAGACTTTAGGCATGATTATAACCAAAGTCAAAATAAAAGTAAAATTTATTATCAAAGTACTCATATCTTACCATGTACCACCTTGAGATTCAGTTTTTTGCAGGGATTTATGGGAAAAAGTAATACAATAGAATTTATGAATATCTACATATAAACCAAAACCGACAAACAACCAATGTGCAAATACAAGAGCACAAAGTATAAGTACAAAGAAAATTTATCATCAAAGTACATATATGTCATCATATACAACCCTAAGAATCACTTGTGGACATATTTTAAAAATTCAAGAAACGTAATAGAATCAATGGAAGACTGCACCCAACAGGAGGAGAAACAACTGGTGTGCAAAAGACAACAAACTGAGTAAATACAAAAGAAAAAAAAAGAAATAATATTATTAAATAAAGAAGCAATAAATATCAAGAACATGAGATGAAGATTCCTTGAAAATGAGTCCATAAGATGTTGGATCAGTTCAGTGATGGGGTGAGTGAAGTTATCCTCTCTGGTTCAAGTGCGGGATGGTTGAGGAATGATAACTGTTTCTAAACCTGGTGCTGTGGGTCCTGAGGCTCCTGTACCTTCTTCCTGATGGCAGCAGCGAGAAGAGCACACGCCAGGGTGGCGGGGGTCCTTGACATTGGATGTTGCTTTCCTGCGATAGCACACCATGTAGATACTACATGCTCAAAGGTGGGGAGAGCTTTAACCATGGCACTGGGTCATCTCCACTATGTTCTGTAGACTCTTTTTTGTTCAAGGGCATTGGTGCAACCAGTCAATATACTCTCCACCAAACATCTATAGAAGTCTGCCAAATTTTGAGACGTCATGCAGAATCTTCGTAAATTTCTAAGGAAGGCGAGGCAATCCCGTGCTTTCTCCATAATTGCACTTATGAGCTGGGCCCAGGACAGAAGCTCTGAAATAATTACACCAATGAATTTAAAGTTGCTGAATCTCTCCTACTCTGATCTCCCAAATGAGGACTTGCTCATGCACCTCTGGTTTCTTCCTCCTGAAGTCCTTGGTCTTGCTGATGAGGTTGTTGTTGTGGTACCACTCAACCAGATTTTCAATCTCCCTCCTCTATGCTGATTCGTCACCACCTTTGATTTGGCTAACGACAGTAGAGTTGTCAGCAAACTTAAATAATGAGAAAATGAGTTGTAAAAAGTCCTTGAGAGTGAGGTTGCAGATTGTAGAATCAGATCAGAGTCATGATGAAGTTATCCATGCCAGTTCAGGCACACTTGATGGTTGTAGGGCAATAATTGTTCCTGAACCTGGTGGTGTGGGATTTAAGGCTTCTGGTACCTGTTGGCCAGTAGTAATGACAAGAAGAAAGCACTGTCTGGATCCAGGGGCCCTCCATGATGGATGCTATTCTCTAGTGGTAGATTTCCATGTAAATGTGCTCAATGGTGGAGATCATTTTGCTAATGATGGGCTGGACTGTGAACACCACTTCCTGCAGACTTTACCAAGTGATGGCAATTCCACTGAAAAGATGTATTAAAGAAGCAAATTATTGGTTAACTATTTTATATAAATGTAAGAGCAGACAGTCCACTATGTTATTTATCATAGAGGGTGTTCCTCTGTCCATTTGACAGTAGAAGTCAGAGGTTTAGTGGCAAATGACAAGGAATCTTTGAGGCATTTTACAATGACTCATAAATGTTGTACATAGTACAACCACGAAGCTCCAGAAGTGAAGGGAATTTGTAAAATGGAGGATAGCTTAGTGAATATGGCCTATTTTGGCTTGGATGTAATTAGTTGTTTGTTTGATACTCAGGATGCATATAAAAGTTTAAAGTACATTTATTATTGAAGTATAACCCTGAGATTCATCTTCATGCAGGCAGCCACAAAACAAAGAAACACAACAGAATATGTTTAATGAAGAACCCACACAAAAAGACCATCAAACTCCCAGTATGTGGGAAAAAATGAACAAATCGTGCAAACAATCAAAAGTAAACAAACAATGTTAACCAGCGAGTCGCTGAAAATGTGCCCACAGCTGCAGAGCTCACTCAGCACTGAGGCGAGTGAAGCCCGATGGCCGCAGGGCCACAGCTGCTCCGGAACCCGGTGGCGTGGGACCCCGGACTCCTGCGCGTTTCGCCCAGCGAGGTGAGACCAGTCAAATGCAGACAGACGGCACTGACATCCAGGAGACCACCCCATCACACTTCTGAGTTACGGCTTATAGATAGCAAAAAGGCTATCAAAAATTGCATGCCAAAGAACACCCAATCATTGGCTTACCCTTGTAGCCACTATTTTTATGTAGCTTTTTGTCGGTGACAAACTTTAGGCGATAGGAAAGATAGCGGACAATAGAAGCGCAATTAAATTTTAAGGCGATGAAGTTGCACAGGCCTTCTTGTGGGAGGTGGCCAATACCCGGTATTTGTGTGACACGAATTTCATTTGCTATTTATCAGCTGATGCCTGTGTATGGCCCAGCTATTGTTATATGTGAACTAATTCAAATGAAAGAAAGCCCGTAATCATATCTAGTTTTGACCTTTGACATTAATAAAGCATTTGAAGGTGGTTGAGTCCAGAAATCTTTGATGTAGAACATGCTGTAAATAATGAAGCCCTGGGCTGTGATATTGGTCCCCCCATATTACTTTGTAAACAGTGTGACTTCTGCCCAAGGAGAATTTTCATTTTTTCTAGGGATCCTTAACACCAGTGAAATGCTGTCTTCAGGTCAAGGCCTATGCCTCACAATGCTCCCACTTACTGCATCTGTACATGGACTCAGACTGTTCTCTGAGCTAAGCGGTCTTGGTGAAACCCAAAGTGATCATTGGTGAGTAAGTACTGCTTCAAAACACTTTTCCTAAGTCTTTCTATCACTTGTTTAATGACTGAAGTTTCTTAAATGAAGAATAATTGGCAAAATTATGCTGGTTGGGGTTTTTGAGAAAAGGGCATAGCTATAAGTAAGTATTTCTTTGTAGCTGCATTGGAACTGCTTAGCTTGATTCACTGCTATTTGTGAAGGAGAAGCACGACAGCTAGGACATCTTTGGAGCATAGCAGCCACTGGATGAGGAGTACACAGCAATTGTTTGACATCAAATAGAATAACGAAATTGGGCACACTGCATTCTCAGACGTACCATCCACTCCACTGGTCCAGCTATAATGTGTTCTGAACCTCTTCAACCTTGCTTTTTGCTTGATAACATTTTAGACTACCAGCAGATTTTGACATTTCTTTCTGAAGTTCATAAAATCAGGAATTTGCATTTGGGTTCTCATTTTTTAGTCCAGAGTCTCTTTAATCATGTTATGATCGTGGGGTTAGCTTAAAATTAACAATAAGGGACATCTTATCTAAACTCATTGCTCTTTAATAAATCCATTTTTCCCACATTTGAACCAAACTTATAATAAATCCTTATGAAATCCAAACTGTGCACTGGGTGTTCTAAACCGTAAGACACAGGAGCTGAATTAGCCCATCAAGTCTGCTCCACCATTTCATCATGGCTGATCCATTTCCTTCTCTGCCCCAATCTTCCGCCTTGTCCCTTAACCTTTCACATCCTGACTAATCAAGAATCCTGGCCTTGGCCTCCACAGCCACCTGTGGCAACAAATTCCACAGATTCACCACCCTCTGGCTAAATAAATTCCTCCTCAGCTCTATTCTTAGGCTGTGCCCTCTGGTCTTAGACTCCCCTACCACAGGAAAGATCCTTTCCACATTCACTCTATCTAGGTCTTTCAACATTCAATGAGTTTCAATGAGGTCATTCTTCTAAATTCCAGTGAGTAAAGGCCCAGAGCCACCAATCAATCCTTATATGATAGCCTTTCCTTCACATATTTATTCTTGTGAACCTTCCCTGAACCTTCTCAAATGTCCACACATCCTTTCTTAATAAGGGGCCCAAAACTGCTCACAATACTCACCAGAGCCTTATAAAGCGTCAGAATTACTTCTTTGCTTTTATATTCAAGTCTTCTTGAAAGGAATACTAGCCCTCACCTCTGACTCAACTTGCAAGTTAACCTTTAGAGAATCCTGCATGAGGACTCCTAAGTCTCTTTGCATCTACAAATTCTGAGTTCTCTCCCCATTAGGAAATAGTTGACGTTTTTATTCTTTCTACCAAAGTGCATGACCATATACTTCCCTACAATGTATTCCATCAGCTAATCTGTCCAAGTCCTTCTTCAGCCTCCTTTGCCCATTCCCCCAATCTGTCTAAGCCCCACTGCTTCTTCAACACTACCAGTATCTCCACCTATCTTCATATCATCCGCAAAAATGGCCACAAAGCCATCAATTCTGTCACCCAAATCACCGTCATACAATGTGAAAAAAGTGGTCCCAGCACCAACCCATGCGGAATGCCACTAATCATTGGCAGCCAACCAGAAAATGCTCCTTTTATTCCCTCTCTTTGCCTCCTGCCAGTCAGCCAATGCTCTATCCATGCTAGTACCTTTTCTATACTATCACTTACAGGGCTCTTAACTTGCAAAACAGCTTTATGTGTGGCACCTTGTTAAAAGCCTTTTGAAAATCCAATTGCACAACATCCACCAATTCTCCTTTATCCATCCTGCTTGTCAGTTTCTCAAAGAATTCTAACAGGTTTGTCGGGAAAATCTTTCCCTTAAAATTTTCCCATGCTGATTTTGGCCCATTTTATCATCTGCCTCCAAATACCCCAAAACTTCATCCTTATCAATCAACTCCAACATATTCCCAACCGCTGAATTCAGTCTAAATGGCCTATAATTTCCTTTATTCTGCCTCCTTCCCTTCTTGAAAAGTGGAGTGGCATTTGCAATTTACCTGTCCTCCAAAACCATTCCAGAATCTAGTAATTCTATAAAGATCATTACTAATGCCTCCACAATCCCATCAGCTACCTCTTTCAGAACCCTGTTGTCCAGTTAACTTATCTACCTTTGGACCTTTCAGTTTCTCCCTAGTAGTAGCAACTCTACTCACTTCAGGACCCTGACACTCTTGAACTTCTGGCATACTGTTAGTGTCTTCCATAGTGAAGATTGATGCAAAGTATTTATTCATTTTGTCCACCATTTCCTTGTCTCTCATTACTACCTCTTCAGTGCTATTTTCCAGCTGTCCAACATCTCTTTTACTGTTTATATATCTGAAAAATCTTCTGGTATCCCTCTTTGATATTGTCTTTTCTCCTTACAGCATTTTTTGTTGTCTTCTGTTGGTTTTTAAAAGTTTCCGAATTCTCCAACTTCCAACTAATTTTCAGCTTTTATGCTGTCTTTGACTTCCCTTGTCAGTCACAGCTGTGTCATCCTGCATTTAAAATACATCTTCCTCTTTGGGATGTACAGTCTATATCCTGTGCCTTATGAATTGCTCCCAGGAACTCCAGCCATTGCTGCTTTGCTGTCATCACTACTAGTGTCCCCTTCCAATCAATTTTGGCCCACTCCTCTCTCATTGAACTGTAATTTCCTTTGTTCCACTGTAATACTGATACACTGATAAATCTGATTTTCACATCTCCCTCTCAGATTGCAGGGTGAAATCTATCATATTATAATCACTGCCTCCTGAGGGTTCCATTACCTTAAGCTCTCTAATCAAATCGGGTTCAATACCCAACACCCAATCCAGAATATTTCATCTCCTAGTGGGATCAACCACATGTTGTTCTAAAAAGCCATCTTGTAGGCTTTCCATAAATACTCTCTCTTGAGATCCAGCACCAACTTGATTTTTCCAATCTACCTGCATATTGAAATCTCACATGACTATCGTAACATTGCTCTCTTGACAAGCCTTTTCTATCTCCCATTGTAATTTGTAGCCAACATCATGGCTACTGTTTGAAGGGCTGTATGTAACTGCCATCAAGGTTTTTTTACCCTTGCAGTTTCTTAACTCTAACCTCAAGATTTCTATATCTTCCAATCCTACATCTCCTCTTTCTAAGGATTTGATTTAATTTTTTACAAACAGAGCCACCCCACCCCCTCAGCCTACCTGCCTGTCCCTTTGATACTTGGATGTTAAGCTCAGCCTCAAATCCCTGATGCCCCCAACATCATATCTGCCAATCTCTAACTGCACTGTAAGAACATCTACTTTATTCCATATATAGTGTGTATTCAAATATAAAACCTCCAGTCCAGTATCCAATGCCTTTTACAGATTTGTCCCCCTTTTACACTGCAGCTCATCACACTGACTGCAATTTTGCCCCATCAGCTGCCTGTCCTTCTTAACAGCCCCACTACACACTGCCTCTGCTTGTAAACCATCTGTCTCATCCTCAGCTCTATCACTCTTATTCCCATTCTCCTACCAAATTAGTTTAAACCATCCCGAACAGCTCTAGTAAACCTGCCTACAAGGACATTGGTCCCCCTCATATTCAGGTGTAACACGTCCCTTTTGTACAAGTCGTAACTTCCCCAGAAGAGATCCCAATGATCCAGTAATCTGAAACCCTGCTCCCTGCACCAGTTGCTCAGCCACCCATTCATCTGCCAAATCATCCTGTTCTTACCCTTACTAGCACGTGGCACAGGCAGCAGTCCAGAGGTACTAGCCTGGAGGTCCTGCTTTTCAACTTTTTACCTAGCTCCCCAAATACCCTCTTCGGGACCTCCTGGCTTTTCCTATCTTTGTCATCAGTACTAATATGTACCAAGAGTTCTGGATACTCACCTCCCCCCTTTAAAATGTCATGGACCCAATCCAAGATATCCCTGGCCATCACACCTGGGTGGTAACATACGATCCTTGTGTCTCTACCACGTCCACAGAATCTCATGTCTACTCCTGTAATTATGGAATCCCCTATCACTACTGCACTACTCTTCTCCTCGCTCCCCACCCCGAACCTTGCATCTGGATCTGCTCAGGTTGAGAAAAACACATGCACAAAATTGTGAGATGCTTGAAAATAAAAATAAAAATGACATGCTGGAAGTCTGAAATGGAAACAGAAAATGGTGGAAGCTCTGCAAGTCAGACTGTATCTGTGGAAAGAGAATCAGTTAACATTTCAGACTAAAGATTACTTGTCAAAAATAGGAAGGAGAGATGTTATCATTTTTTACCAGTTTGTACAAAGGGTCTTTGATTGGAAATGCTAACTCTTATTCTCTTTTTACAGATGCTACCTGACCAGCTGAGTGTTTTCAGCATTTTCCATTTTTCACGTCAGATAATTGATTCAGTTCAAAACTGAACTGATTCCATGGATTCACTTTCAAGGACTCTACAACTCAAGTTCTCAGTATTGTTTGTTTGTTTATTTATTTATTTAATTTGGGTTTTTTTTCCTAGTTGCAGTTTGTCTTCTTTTGCATTGATTGATCGTGAGCCTTCGTGTATAGTTTTTCATTGATTCTGTTGTATATCTTCGTTCTACTGTGAACAGCTGCAAGAAAATGAAGCTTAGGATAGTATATGGATGCTTTGATAATAAATTCAGTTTAAACTTTGTACTTTCATTTGGATTTATCATTCATATGCTGACTTTTCTAGGAAGTCCTTTCAATACTGGGGGATGACCAGCTTTTATTGCGATGATCACAAAATGAGTAAATATTCAGATATCAGAAATAGTTATTACTGAAGTATTAATGCTTCATATCAAAATTAATTAATTTTAATAAGTTATCTAACTTCTTTTTTAAGCAATACTGCCTCTAATATCTATCCCTGGTCAATCTGCAAAACACTCTATAAGCTAGCAGCAAAGCATTGTGATCCACTATTGAAATTCATTGCTTATAGTGGTATCATTCAGGGATTTTTAAACCTGCCTCTGTTTTGTCCCACATTTTCCTATTCCTCAATTGAATTCTTTCTTTCCCAGTCTTACTCTTTATTTCAGCTTTTATTCTAGCTTGCAGTTCTCTGATGTTCCAAATGAAATTTTACTTTGTATTGAGGATCATAAACTGAGATTGCATGAATAAACATTATATATCTTTTAGGCTAGGAACAATTTTGAAATGCCAGGTACTTAAACCAGGTTACTCTAAAATGCTTAAGCATTGAACTTACCCTATTATTGAAATGATAGGCTAATGTACGAATATGCTATATTTAGATCAACAAATTTATCCACTAAAATTCAAACTGGTGGTACTGGCCTTGCACTGAGATCTCATCAAATAGTGCAGACAGCAGCATATTTACTGAGATTTTATTTCATATATAAGCCATAAGTAAAAAATACATTGATATCTATTGTTGCTACATTCTTAAGATGTACTAGATTTCTTATGTAAGTGAAATCATTAATTTTTTATATCACATATAATTAGAACTTTAATTTGTGGTTACCAGGAAAGATAGTGAATAATTGCCTCTGATGAATATGTGTTGCTATTTTCTCCATCTGCTCTGTTTCTCTCCCCTTAATCTTTCACAGCTTTTGTTATTCTTTGCTTCCCTCTGTTATTTTATTTGTCTTCTCTTTCTTGGGACATAATGGACAGAATGGAGCACCAGCAAAATTGAAGATCCCAACAAATTCTGGCTCCATTTAGGGCATTGTGAACTTCGATGATTTTCTCACCATGATTTGATAAGGTACCCCATGCAAGACTTATTGAGAAAGTAAGGAGGCATGGGATCCAAGGGGCATTGCTTTGTGGATCCAGAACTGGCTTGCCCACAGAAGGCAAAGCGTGGTTGTAGACGGGTCATATTCTGCATGGAGGTTGGTGACCAGTGATGTACCTCAAGGATCTGTTCTAGGACCCTTACTCTTTGTGATTTTTATAAATGACCTGGATGAGGAAGTAGAGGGATGGGTTAGTAGATATGCTGATGATACAAAAGGTTAGGGGAGTTGTGGATAGTATGGAGGGCTGTCAGAGGTTTATGCGGGACATTGATAGGATACAAAACTGGGCTGAGAAATGGCAGATGGAGTTCAACCTAAATCAGGTTCATTTTGCAAGGTCAAATATGATGGCAGAATATAGTATTAATGGTAAGACTCTTGGCAGTGTGGAGGATCAGAGGGATCTTGGGGTCTGAGTCCATAGGACGCTCAAAGCAGCTGAGCAGGTTGACTAGGTGGTTAAGAAGGCATATGGTGTATTGGCCTTCATCAATCATGGAATTGAATTTAGGAGTCGAGAGGTAATGTTACAGCTATATAGGACCCACTTGGAGTACTGTGCTCAGTTCTGGTAGCCTCACTACAGGAAGGATGTGGAAACCATAGAAAGGGTGCAGAGGTGATTTACAAAGATGTTGCCTGGATTGGGGAGCATGCCTTATGAAAACAGGCTAAGTGAATTCGGCCTTTTCTCCTTGGAGTGACGGAGATTGAGAGGTGACCTGATAGAGGTGTATAAGATGATGAGAGGCATTGATCATGTGGATAGTCAGAGGCTTTTTCCCAGGGCTGAAATAGCTAACACATTAGGGCACAGGTTTAAGGTACTTGGGAGTAGGTACAGAGGAGATGTCAGGAGTAAGTTTTTTACGCAGTGAGTGGTGAGTGCGTGGAATGGGCTGCTGGCAACATTGGTGGAGGTGGATACAGTAGGGTCTTTTAAGAGACTTTTGGATAGGTACATGGAGCTAAGAAAAATAGAGGGCTATGGGTAACTCTAGTAATTTCTAAGGTAGGGACATGTTCAGCACAACTTTGTGGGCCAAAGGGCCTGTATTGTGCTGTAGGTTTTCTATGTTTCTACGTTTCTATTTCCCCTCATTTAAGGAACACAGAACAATACAGCACAGGCATAGGCCTTTCAGCCCACGATGTCTGCATGAAACACAATGGCAATGTAAACTAAATCTCTTCTGCCTGTAAATGGTCCATATCCTTACATTCAATGCATCTTCATGCGTCTATCCAACAGCATATTAAACTTGACTATTGCATCTGCAATTCCATTATTTATTATTTAATTTCCTATATACTTCTTTAAATTCATTCCCTCAACACATTATTTCCTTTGCATTCTCTATGGGCTTCTTTCTTATTATTAAATAATCAAAAAATTCTGTCTCTCTCTCTCTTTCCCACTGAACTGCTCTATCCTAGCCTGTCCCTTGCCCACTATCTTAATTCATCTTTCATCTTCACGCAAGATCAACAAAATACTGAAGGCCTCTTTACTCTTCACAGATTTCCTTATTCCCAAACCCTCTTCCACTCATTTTTATCCATTTCTCTGAAAGAGATTTTGTTTGCTTTCAAAATTCATTTCTTTTATTTTGGATTATACCTGCATTATGCTTTTCTAACTCCATCTTTCCCTTCTTTACAGGCTAGACTTTAAGATCTCAAACTCATAAAATTAAATAATCAAAAACTGACATTTTCAAACTTTTGACACAACAAGACCGGATTAAAAATTCAAAACAGTAGCTTTTTTTTGGAAACTGAAGTCCTATTAATGGAAAAGATTATGCGTGATTGCGTCCCTCTGCAATTTTTCATCTTCCATTTTGACCCAGACTCTCTTATAGCACTCAAGTCTAAGGAGTCTGTATCCCAAGAAAAGATCAAATTTCTGAGAAACTTGAGTCAGGCTTGAAATTTAGAGGAACATTCAATACATGAATTCAGTGTTACGGTCACTGGATTAGACAGAGTTATTAACTGCACATTTATAGAACTTCTTTGAAGTTGAGTCCTCTAAATGATAATAATTAAAGAATACGAAGGAAACATGGAATAACCATTAAAATTGTGATATGTGTGATTGCCTTTATAAAAATATTATTTGAGCATTTGTTTCATTATCAGGTTTTTTTGCAATGAAGAAAAATTGACAGATCAAAAATATTTGCACTGTATTTTTAAGTTCTATAAGCAATTAGAAATCTTTTTTTCTCAGAATGCCCAAGGAAAAGAGATTCATTTTTCCTTTAATATTAGTCCAATATTTCCCTGAAGTCTTAAAATGAAGCCTATACACACAAAATGCTGGAGGAACTCAGAGGGTCTCGGTCCAAAACGTCAACTGTACTCTTTTCCATAGATGCTGCCTAGCCTGTTGAGTTCCTCCAGCATTTTGTGTGTGTGTGTGTGTTGCTTGAATTTCCAGCATCTGCAGATTTTCTCTTGTTTGTGTTTGTAATTATGCTGTAATTTTCAATATTAAGCAGTTAAATGCTCCAGTAAATCAAAATGATTGAAAAATAAAACCACCAAGCAGAACGTTGATGAAAATTATTTTATCAATATGGTACTCTATATCTAAATGGTATAAATACATCCAGCCAAATTAGGTACACTATACATTTTCATAGCGATCTGTCTAAATTGGCCTTAAAGTGATACTACTGCCAAAATTACCATATCCATGACCTGACTTATGAAAGATGCTGAAGCTCTAATTGCAAAATAGCAATGACAATTAACTAGATGTGTTTAATCATGTTGTGAATGTTTTAGTTGATCACCTTTTTTAAAATCTTTATTTTAAACACTGTAATCACTGGAAGTATTTGTATTTTAATAATTGTATTTAAATAATTGCTGGCAACGTATGAAAAATCATTTAAGATTGCTTTAAAAAGTTTTAAAAATAAAAATAGAAAATATTGAAACAAAATATGTAACAAAATCACAACAATGTTGGATCAAGTTATGCATACAGGAAATATTAAACTACACAATTTTTTTTAGATTCAAGATTCATTTATTATCAAAGAATGCATAAATTATACAACCTTGAGATTTGCTTGCTCACAGGTACCCACAAAGCAAGAAACCTGAAAGAACCTAATTAAAGAAAAAAAAGAATAAAAATAAAAATAGAAGACCAATACTCGATGTGCAAGAGAGAAAAAAATACAAATCATGCAAACAATTGAAGCAAACAACAGCATTCTGAACCAAATTAGTGTCCTCAGATCTGAACCCTGGAGCAGTCCAGGGTAGGCCCAAGGCCTCACTTATCAATTCATCATACTAGCAGGCACAGAGTACAGCAGCCGGATCAGTCTTCATTTCCTCAGCACCATGGTGATGACCATCGCAGAGAACAAGTGAAATCAGCTCTTCTCCCAACCAACACCCTGCCTTTTCAGTCTGTCCAGGCCAGCATTTAAATTAGCCCAATGACAGAACAGGGAAAGGCTCCATGCTTTGGAGAGAGGAGTGAATGTCACTGAGAGTGAGCAAAATTGGCTCTCTCCTCTGACCTGGGGCATGTTTAAAATGTCTAAACAGCATATAGTACCTTACACTAGGGCCCAGGCACCACTGCTGCAAAATGCTTCGGGCCTAGACCACGCCATCCAGAAACTCACTCGGGCCCAGACTGCGCCACCCAGCGTCCCACTCCGGACACAGATTTCGTCACCCAGCCCAAAGCCACTCTCAAGCTCTTCAGATCAGCTCGGCGTACGAAGTGATCCAACTTCGCTCTTGGGCCAGCTGTAGGGGCATCAGAACTCCAACCACAACGATTCTGGAACACACCACCTCGGCTCGGCCCCAAACTCACCTCACCATCACTCGCCCCTTACCTGTTTGCAGTGATAATTTAACACAATTTACCACAGACAAGGCATTTTTAGTGACATTTTTAGTTGTATTTCTTAGCTTTTTCACCACCAGAAAGCTGCCACACACGTTCAGATAAATCAATATTTAGACCACATGCTTCCATATAGTTCCAAAGCTGTGTATCACTGGTTCCCTTCAAGTTGCCTGCTCTCTCTGGTACCCATGGAAATACGCATTGAACTTTGTATTTTTTGTAACCATTTGAATGTGACGAAGTGGAATTGTACAAACCCAGAGTGCTAAGCTAATAAGTTGCAATGTATGTGTGCGACTAAGGTAACAAGCAGAAACTACACGGAATGCGCTAACTAAAGGAAGACGTGACAACAAGCGCGCAACGTACGGAACATTGTGCAAGAGTAAGGAAGTATCAGAAATGAAGCAACTGCAGATGGCAACTACTACAAGTGTGTTGACTGATGATTCGAAGGACTGAACTCGCTGGAAATAGTAACCTCACCTTGTTCTTACATATGAGAAGAACGCATTGTAAACAATTCTCTTACCATCCCTGGTGGGAGTGGAGGTGAGCTTTCTCCTTGCAAGTAATAAAGGCTCTTGAGAAAGGTCCACTCAGTGTTGGTATTCTGTTTTGTGACTTAGCAAAGGGATACTTGACTACTCTAGAGATGAGTAAATCATGACGAATACTCCTAGTAGTGAGGAAGTACTGTACAAAAGGGTCGTATCTTTGAAGTAAGGTTTTAGGCTGATATCTTATCTGCCATCTCTTGTTGATGAAAATGTTCCCAAGGCATTATTCAAAGTGGATACAGTCCCAGCATCCCTACTAATATTAATGCTGAACAAAACTTGGTTGTTGTCTGTCCGACATTAAAACATAATGATACTTCGAGAAAAGCATAAAGAAATTTGAAGTGAAAGATGAAAATATAAAGCTAAGTCTTAATTTTTCACTTTTAAAATTGTTTTCATCTCCCAAAATTCTCTTCCATAGGTCTTCTAGGCCAAAAAGCATCAACTGTGATGCAACACCAGGCTCACGCGCAGAACCAATCACCTGTTAAGTAGCTTCTGAAATTACTGTACATTGCCAAACTAGTCAAAATCTTATTGAATGAATACCACAGAATTCAAGTTTTGGAGAAAAACCACAAAATCAACTCAATTTTCTAGAATTTTCTAGAAAATTGCATTGTAAAAGAGTAAATCAAAATTTAATTTATTGGATCTTTGACTTGACTGTGCAATGTTTTAAATGAACTATTTCACCATTTAATAACATCAGGGAGAAAGTTCACAGAAGATGTAACCATACACACAAAATTGATTAATTGGATAATATAATATCATAAATAGAAAATAATGCATTTTCATTAAAAAGGAGAGCATTTTTAGGATGAACTGCATTTTCTAATTATAGATTTTTTATACTAAACTTCAAAGATGCACTTACAAAAATACTAAGCTGATAAAACGATTGGCCATTCTTAGAGGAAAAAAATATCTGAAATATGTTCAATGACCTGAATAGTTTTCTATGCTACATCTTTCTATAACTCTAATGCATCAATAGTTCATAAGTTTCTCGTCCTATAGAGAGTATCAAAGGTGAAAATATTCAGAATAACAGCTTTAGCCATGATAGTAGCTTTAAAAAGGCCACATCCAAAAGTACAGAAAAATTTATTTTCTCAAGATTGTTCAGCTAGTTGAGTAATGCCAACCAGCATGAGTAACAGCCTTGCACTCAGTGTCAGTAAGACCAAGGAATTGATTGTGAACTTCAGGAAGAGGAGGTCAAGGAAACACACACCAGTCCTCTTTGAGGGATCAGCAGTGGAAAGGGTAAACAGTTTCAAATTCCTGGGTAGCAACATCCCTGAAGATCTATCCTGAGTCCAATATATTTATGCAACTACAAAGAAAGCATGACAGTGGCCATACAGTATTTCAAAGTTCAAAGTAAATTTTATATATATGTCAATATATACAACACTGAGATTAAATTTCCTGAGGGCACACTCAGCAAATCTATAGAATAGGAACTATAACAAGATCAATGAAAGATTAACCAGACTGCAGAAGACAACAAACTGCGCAAATGCAAATATAAATAAATAGCAATAAATAACGAGAACATGAGATAATGAGATAAAGAACCCTTGACAGTGAGGTCATTGGTTGTAGGAACATCTCAATGATGAGGCAAGTGGTTAAGAGGCTGATGTTGAGAGGTAGTAACTGTTCTTGAACCTGGTGGTGCGATTCCTGAGGCTATTGAACCTTTTAAGTGATGGCAGCAACGAGAGGAGCGTATGACCTGGGTGGCAGTGATCTCTGATGATGGATGCTGCTTTCCTACAACAGTATTTCATGTAGATGTGC
This sequence comes from Hemitrygon akajei, assembly GCF_048418815.1. Lineage (NCBI taxonomy): Eukaryota > Metazoa > Chordata > Chondrichthyes > Myliobatiformes > Dasyatidae > Hemitrygon > Hemitrygon akajei. The sequence continues at coordinate 45,603,265 of NC_133125.1, forward strand.
TCAATAGTTGGGAGAGTTTTACCCATGATGCATTGGGCTGAATCCACTACCTTTTTCAGGATTTTCCATTCAAAGGCATTGGCATTCCAAACCAGGTCACGATGCAGCCAGTCAATATGCACTTCTTTACACATCTGTCGAAGTTTGTCAAAGTTGTAGGTGTTATGCCGAATCTCTGCAGTCTTCTCGGGAAGTTCAGGCCCTGCTGTGCTGTCTTTGCAATTGCACTTACATGATGGGTTCAGGGCTTTTTTGCTCTCTTTTTGCACTACAGTACTTCTTTCATTTTAAATTATTAAATTAAAGTTTTGCTTATTTAAGCAACAGACTTGTACTCTGCTGCAAAACAACAAATTTCATGACATATGCCAGTGATATTAAATCTGATTCTGATTATGATTATTCCAGAACAATATATGCTCTGGTGCTTCAAAACATTATTTTCCTGATATTAATTGATAAATATACACTGGTTCCTTAAGGTTGTTATAGCCAGGGGTGGTAATAGGGATAAGCTCCTACTACCTATTAAATGCTCCCAATGGCATGCATCTCAAACAGCCTCTGACAACCAAGTCCAGCTTCTGGCCTTCACCTGTGACTTAGCTACTAAGCCTGGGGAAACAGTTTCTACCGACAGGAGAAGAGGCAAAGGCATGTTACTGGCACCTTAAAAGCATTTGCTTCAAGCAGATTGGGCTCACCAGCCATGGTTGGCAGCTCATCTAAGAAAAGGAAATCTCTGATCTCAAACCTCCTCTGCCTTGTGGCTATACCCACTCATGAGCTGGAGTCCTGAGGCAGTCCTATGTTGAGGTCAACACTGACTGGCAACTCCAGCGACACGGCTGGTGCTAAACTGTATCAGTCTCTGCCGTTCCTTTGGATTCATCAGCTGCATGAAGAGGGGGAGCCTGTGGCAAGGACAACAGCTTGCTCTCCATGTCGTACAGCCCTGGCTTGCTTATCACCTGGACAGCTAGGATGCCACGTCCATGGTCGACCTTTGAGATTTTTATTTTAACATTGGCAAAGCCTAATAGTGCAGCTGCCTCACAGGATGGCAGTTTCAAAATCCATCCCACACATTTGAATGCATAATGTAGGAAGCCAAATACTGCAGTAAGCAGGAGTACTGTATTATAAGAGGTGCTTTTTTTTTAAAGGAGTTAAATCAAACCCTTGTCTGTCTGTTTATGTAGATCTTAACTTGTCCCATCTGAAGAATGTAGGGTATCCTGGTTCCTTCGTCAATATTTTCCCTCAAAAGATTTTACCCTGCCACTTAAAAACCATGGCTACAATTGAAGGTCAGAGTCTGGGTATCCTGCAGGGTATGATTTGCTTTCCAACATGACAGACCTTTCCACCGACTACAAGGAGCAAGCCAGCAGAATTCTTTGCACTTGCCTGAACTCGGGCGTCTCAATACCATCCAGGACAAAGTATCTCACTTGACTGGCACCATACAACCACTCCGAACATTCACTCCCTCTGTGTCCAAAGTACAGTGGTTACAGTGAGTATCAGATTACAGAATGCAAGGTAATTATTTGCCCAGGTTACACAGATAGTATCCCCCATCCCCATCACCTCCACTAACTAACAGATGAAGTGTACAGGAGCATTGGAACACCACCACCTGCAGGTTTTCTCCTCCAACTCATAGACGATCCTAACAGAAATAGATTGGAGGCTCTTTGTTGTTACACATTCTAAATCCTACAATTCCCTAACCAAAAGCACAATAGGAGTACCATAACCAGCAGAACTGAAATGGTCAAGAATTCAGCTCGATGTTTCCTTCTCAAGAGCAAAAAAATATTACCTTTCCAGCAATGCCTGAATTCAGATTTTTTAAAAAGTAATGCACACCCTATAATGTGAGCTGTGTTACCTATATATTTCTATTTATTGCAAGCCATACAGCAAGTTGCTGTTTATCAATTACAGCTCAGAGTTCAACACTATCGTCCTTCAGTATTAATCATCAAGCTTCAAAACTGGATCCTCTACACCTCGTTCTGCAACTGGATCCTTGACTTTCTTATCAGGAGACACAGTCAGTGCAGATCAGTGATAACATCTCCTCCTGGCTGACTACCAACTCAAGGATGCATGCTTAGCCCATAGCTCTACTCCCTCTACACTCATAACAATGCGACAAAGCAGATCAAACGCTATTTATAAATTTACAAATGACAGCACTGTTGTTGGTAAAATCGCAGATGGCAACGAGAAGGCATCCAGGACTCAGATAGATCGACTGGTTGAGTGGTGATGCAACAACAACCTCACACTCAATGTCAGGGGATTGACTGTGGACTTCAGGAAGGAGAGACTGGGAGTCAGCAGTGGAAAAGGTGAGCAGCATCAAGTTCCTGGGCCCAAAACATTGATACGATCACAAAGAGGGAATACTATCAGCTCGACTTCATTTAAAGTTTGAATAAACTTGGTATATCACCAAAGGGACTTCTGTTTTTGTAGAAAACATTCTGACTGTTTGCATCACAACCTGTATGGGGCCTCCAATCGACAGAATCACAAGAGGCTGCAGAGGTTTGTAAACTCAACCAGCTCCTTCAGGGACACAATATTTTCCACCATCAAGGATGTCATCAAGAAGTGGGTTTTCAAGAAGGACTAATCAGTGCCAAGAAAGCATTAATCATTACTGAGGACCCTCACCATCCGGGACATGCCTTCTTCTCATTACTACCTTTAAGAAGGAGGTAGAGGAGCCTGAATCAACAATTCAGAAACAGATCCTTTCCCTTCACTATCAGATTTCTGAATGACCATGAACCATGAACACTAACTTTTATTCCTTTTTTGCTGCACTGTTTATTAATTTGTCATTTATAGTAATGTTTATGCCATTGCACTCCACTGTTGCTGCAAACCAACAAAACTCATGTTATACAAATCAGTGATAATAAAACTGATTCTGATTCTAAGTATAATTTCATTTCAGGATAAAAAAAGATCTAAAGAGAATATATTTTGTTCAAAGAATCTCTTAATTATCTAAAGCAACATGCACAAAATGATTCCCCCTTCCTTCTCAGTTCTGAAGAAGGATCTTAGCCTGAAATATCTGTAATGCCCTGGTTCACGTCTTTACTGTTATGCTGTAGGTATTTCAATTAGCCGCTCTGTCAGATCTGCTGCTCTGTTTTCAGCCTGTTTGGATTACTGTTGAAGATGAGGGATAATGTGGAATGTATGCCGTCTAATTAGCGGGAGGTTTTCTTGGTGAAGGACAATAAGGTTGGTCTTGGGCTTGTGGTCGAGAGGAGATGAAGAGAGAAGACGCTGAGGAGAACCGGTCGTAGCATAAGATCCAGTGGGTGACCCATTTGTTTGAGATGGATTGTGAGTGACGTTCAGAAGGTGGTGTGGGAGGACCCAGCGCGTGAGAGACAGAGAAGTTCAAAATGAGCTCCAACTCGTGCACATTTGACTGATAATTAGAATGGGCCCTTTTCTTTTTGTTATTCTTTACTAACCCTTTAGTTAAGATTCATAAATATAATTCCTTTAATCATCTGTTATTTTGTGGCATTAATTTGTAACGGGGAGCAAATGACACAGCATCCCCACACAAACTGAGGTTTGGGGAGTGATCAAGCACGCCTCAATCTCACGAGTTTGGCAGAGCTGGAGGTTGTCTTCCCTAGACTTACGCAGCCAAGGAAACCAGGGTGTTTCATGTCTTTTGCATAGATGCTGCCTCACCGCTTGACCTGTTGAGTTCCTCCAGTATTTTCTGCACTTTGCTTTAAATTTCCCATCTACAGACTTTCTCATGTTCTTAATGATCTATTGCAACAAAATAACAATTTTCTGTGCAACACACAGGGTCTCGGCCCGAAACATCAACTGTACTTTTTTCCATAGATGCTGACTGGCCTGCTGAGTTCCCCAGCATTTTGTGTGTGTTGCTTTGGATTTCCAGCATCTGCAGACATTCTCTTGTTTGTTAACAATTTTCCATATTTTGTTTCACAGCTTTCTAAAGTTTCTGGAGTTAACACTGTAACTTTATTTATCATATTTTACTACTTATTGGGCCAGGCTAGGTTGATTGATCTGGAAATCAGGTAGTACATGCACGGAGACTACATTCTAGTGCCAATAAAATGTTTTATCACTTAATTACTAACAAATCCTTTGAAATCAAATAGTGTACAAGAACCAAATAAACATACAATTCACACTACTATCTCTCCATTCAAGGAGAGAGTGATAGATCTGAATTTAAAAGTGTTTGTGCAAATGAAATAGATTTATAAAACTTAAAACTCTGTGAATGACCATGTTTCTGAAAATTGGTGATGGACACTGATGTACTGATGAAGTCCTGTTGAAGGATTTTGGCCCAAACAGTTAGCTCTTTATTTCTTTCCATAAACACTGCCAGATGTGCTGAGTTCCTCCAACATTTTGTGTGTTTTCTCCATCTAGCCCAGTAATGAAAATAGAACTCTTACCAACATTACATCGGCATTGAATTGGTATATCTGGTGATGATGTGTCTACAATTAAGATGATACGATTTTGAGCAATGGAGATGTGGAGGGGGTGCTGAAAGAGGAAGAATGGTCAAATAACCTTGTCTGAATTGAGGCATATTTCTCTATTTTGCTTCTCATTATCATAACAGGATATAAGCTGAGAACCTAAAATAAATGTTGGTAAATGTTGGATTGCCAAATTCTTGAAAAACTTCCTTTGAGTAACAATATTTACCTATCTGTGAGGGGCTGTAATTCAAATGGTTTCCCAGAAGAAGGGATTCCTTGCTGACCAATTACACACCAATTTCTGAATTTCTCCCAATAACTTCCAACACTCCTAAATTGAATGTATCCACCTTGAACAATTAAGAGTATAAATGCCAGCACCAATTTTATTCTTCAATTTTCCTGATCTGTCTTTAATGCTAACATTATTGCCTTGCTGTTACAAGGTCAAAGATATTGGTGAGAACTTAGAAAATGCTCAAAGTACAAAGTGGCTCATGTTGTGGAGAAAGAGTTTCTCAACCTAAACAACATCAAGAGCATCACGTTCCCATCCTATTTTGCAAAATGTGACAAGGAAGTATACACATGTGAACGTTACTGATAGCTCAAAGCTAGCTTGCAAAGTTGCGGTGAATTTAATGAGCTACTTGGTGTAGAGATGACTGTTTCTGTAATTATTATTGGATCTGGAATGGTACCTCAACTCTAACAAAGCTGATATTTGACTGAGCTTCCACTTTCAGCATTCCCCTCCTTTCCTCCAGTGTTTAAAATCCTATCACACTAATCTTGGACACCTCGTCAGCAGAAGTACCAATTTAATGTTGAAGTTAAGACACTGTACTGAGGAAACATTGTCCATCTCTGGGCTCTAATTATTATGGGTATTTAGATGCCTCTGCTCACATTGTAGCTTCCTGGACACCAAGATTGCCATGTCACAAACAATTCTGTAGCTATATTCCTGATAACTCTGAATTGTAGGTAATAATGCATCTCAGATATTGCCAGCCACTTAGATCTGCTCCCATTAGTGGTTTACAAGTCTAAACAACACACTTTTTGACATCCCTGCCTCACCCCAATCCATTCAGTCATGCAACAAGGGAATAATAGACCATGACACGTTTTTGGCAGCATCACACTAAAACCACATCTTATTTAACGAGATGAGATCCTGGCCTAGTAGAAATGTCTGTTTCATATATAGAAGAAAAACATTGCCCCTTATGCATCAATTATCTATGAATCAGAAGCACAACAGAACCTAATGTACAACTTAGAAGTAATAATGCACCTTTCCCTAAGCACATATATAGGAATCTCAGAATTACCATCATTCCTGCCGACAGGCACCTGACATTATTGACACGTAATTGCTACCTTTGTAATGACTTACAATATCAGTCATTTCCCTTTTCTTTTGCAATATACTCATCAGAGCACCTTAAAACAGGTACCAATAAAATACATACTCTATAAGGTCTTGGAATTCTAAAAATATGCAAAAAATAAAAGTGAAGTTAGGGGCACTTATAAACATCTATATATGCTGCAAACATACTTGTATTTTTTGAGTAATTACACGTGCATTTCACAGTGACACATTATTATATACCTTTTTTAATGTGGATCTTGATTTGCACATTGCACAATTCAAATTATTGAACTGGGGAGAAAGATATGGAAATGGGAGATGAGGAAGAAGACAAGGAGGAGGAAGACAGGAAGAAGCTCTAGGGTGAGAAGGATGATGGCAAAGAGAAGAAGTGGTACAAAGGTAAGGTCAGGAGAAGGAAAGTGAGAATGTAAAGCAGCTGGAGGGAAAAGAGGGGAAGGGAGAGTGCGAGTGGAGGAGGTGATGATAGGTGGTAGGAAAGGAACAATGGAGAGGATGAGTAGAAAAGGGGAGGGAAAGTGGAAAAGATGTAATGCAAATAGACAGGAAGATAGAGAGAGGGGAAGGAAGAGGTAGGAAAAGCAAGGAAGGGTTGAGCAAGAGGGGCAAAGGGGAGGGCAATGGGGTAGAAATAGAATGGAAAGGTGAAGAACTGAAGAGGAAGAAAAATGGGTGGAGAAGAAGGGGAGAAGGGATGAATTTAGGGAAAGTGCAAGAGTGGGAAGGAGGTCAGAGGAAAAGGAGAGAGGGGATCGCTGGGTTGAGGACAAGTTTAATGGTGAGAGGTGGGTGAGAGGAGAAGGAGGTAGTGCAATGAGTGGGAGAAGTTAGAGGAGGTGTCAATATGGGAGAGCAGTGGAGTGAGAGATGAAGCAGAAGGTATGAAGAGGGAGGAGAACAGGGAGAGAAGTAAAGAATGCGATAAGATGGAGAAGAGATGGGGAGGAAGAGAGAATGTGAACCACATGGGAATGGGACAGAAGTTAGCAAGAGAGGGCAGCAAAGGGAGGGGGTCGGCCTTCGGGAGACAACAAAAAAGGACAGAGCGTAGGTGGATCTGGATAATTAATGAAGTGTTAAAGGATGGAGAGAAGGTGGGGAGCAGGGAGAAATATATCCCTTTTTAAATGTTCCTTTTAAGTGGTTTAGGCATTCTTTGAAGTCAGTAACGCAGCTTATTCAGATCCTGACTGAGGTATTTAGACACAGTAGCACTGTTAAATGCTTCAATATGTGGTATAACTATCAGATTAAAAAAAAAGATAGAGGCATGTCAATTGTATTGGAAACAACACTCAGAGAGTAATCCTGCTTTTTGAATCCTTCACAGATTTTCAGGCAATATTAAAATTAGCCTCCCTGTTTTTTTTCTGAGATTCAGTTTCAAGTTCTTCTTTAAGACTGAAGCAGCAAATATAGAACAGTTTAATCTTACAACTTAATGACGCACTTTAGAAGAGAACAGATGTGTTTCAAATAAATTGATTAATGCCTGCATTAAACTAGGGTAGGGATTTAATGTAAGTGTGTTAACTACTGAACTAAAATGATACACAGTACAGACAAGCACCCCGATTATGTATGCTTCTGATATGATTTCTTTTTCCTTCAGCAAAGGATTCCTTTCCACTGTAATGGATAGGTTCATTAAATATGGCTGTTAGATCTCCCACACTTCTCACTTATTGTCCTTCCTTTACAGAACTTAACAGTTTTCCTCTTGTCTGTGCCCAGTGGATTATCGTCCATCATTTCTAACACCACCAATATGATGGCATCACAAACCACATCTCTCCTCTCCTCTTTCAGATTTCCATAGGAGTTCCTACTGTCAAATACATTGATAAACATATCAGTATCACTAGAAATTTCCCGGTGTGAATTGCACTTGCACACCTGAGATTATTAGCTTTTCATCACATAACGACATATATTATTTCCTTTGCAATGTTCCATTTTGATACCAAACTCCTGTGGAACTCATTCCCATAGAATGTTGTAAAGGCCAAGCCATTTAAAGAAGAGATTGATAGGTTCTTGATTAGTAAGGGCTGATGTTTAAGGCCTTTACTGGGTGACTGCCAGTGACGAATGGCGTTCCACAGGAGTTGGTATTGGGTCTGCTACTTTTACTATGCTAATGATATGCCAATGATCTGGGTGACAGAATTGATGGCTTTCTGGACAAGTTCGCAGACGATACAAAGATTGGTGGAGGGACAGGTAGTATTGATGAATGATGAGGGAGCCTGAAGAAGAACTTGGACAGATTGGGAGAATGGACAAGGACAATGGATTGGAATGGACAAGCATATGGAATATAGTGTCGGGAAATGTATGGCCATGCACTTTGGTGGAAGGAACAAAGGCATGGGGAGAAATATCAGAAATTGAAGATGCAAAGGGACTTGGGAGTCCTAGTACAGGACTTCCTGAAGTTTAACTTGCAGGTTGAGTCGATAGTAAGGAAGGCAAATGCAAGTCAGCATTCATTTTGAGGGGACTAGAATATAGAAGCAAGGTTGCAATACTGAGACTTTATAAGACATTGGTCGGACCACATTTGAAGAATAATGAGCAGTTTTAGGCCCCTTATCTAGGAAAGCTGGAATTGGAGAGGGTCCGAGGAGGTTTATGAGAATGGCTCTGGGAATGAAAGTGTTAACTTATGATGAGCATTTGATGGCTCTCAGCCTGTACTTGCCTCAGTTTAGAAGAATGATGGGGGATATCACAGAGATCCGCCAAATATTAAAAGGCCTAAGTAGAGTAAACGTCGGGAGGATTTTGCCAATAGTGGGGGAGTAGAGGAACAGAGGTTTCCCTTTGAAATAGAGAAGAGGAGGAATTTCTCTAGCCAGAGGGTGATGAGCCTATGGAATTCATTGCCGTTGAAGGCTGTGGAGGCCAAATGATGAGTATAACTGGCTCGTGTAAATTGAGTGATTTGAGCAGTATTTTAAAGAAAATTAAATAGCTAATGAGAAGCAGATGCCGATTTTGCTGAGTGCAATTAGATTTTAAAGTATACAGTTTGCTGTAGAGTTTGACTGCTCTGGCCAAACCAGCTGAAATGAGCTTTGCTGATATCATGAAATGCAGGAACACTTAGAACTAAAATCATTGTTGATTGCAGAACGGTTTAGGTATCATAGGTGGAGTTAAAAAGTAAAGGAGGCAGAGGGGTGGAGGGTTAGGGGGTGGCTGGGTTAAACAGTCAAAATGTAATCGACAACTGGTCATATTGAATCTAATTTGTTGCTGTTGCAATAAAAATTAGTGATAAAAAGAATATATACTGTAAACAATGTACAACCACAAAAGGAAAAAGTCACACAAGATCTCTTTATTTTAGATGTAAATAGAAATCTCAAAAAGCCTCAAGATTAACAGTAAGTTCTTACTGTTTATGTTCAAGGATAACCAATAAGCTTTCTTTACATTGCTTGGTTTCCAGTTCCTACAGTGCATTTTATTGTGCAGGAAAAAGGGGAAATATTTTCTACAGTCGGCACATCCCTGGACCCCTGGTTAATCAATACAATGCTAGTGGTGTTCAATCAATTATTTTGTAGGTTATGCACTATTGCAGAATTATTTATTACTTTTTTTAACTAACCTTATAAATCTTGAGAACACAAGAACGAAAGATTTACCCAGCAACAAATGGCTATACATAGATGTTCACCTCAATGATGCAATGATGAAAGCAGCACTGCAGCATTGCATTCAATTTTAATTGTTTTGGGAAGCACTGAAATGTAACTTATTTGTATACATAAATAAACTAAAATTACAGAAAAAAGGTAAAGGAGTCCATTTCATCATACATGGCTAAATTGAAGTGATTGCCTGAATATTGATGGTCTTAATGATGCACTGAGAGATCGTTTAGTTAGTAGAATCTTACAAGAAAGCATTCAAGAACGGGTCCTAATGGAAGCACAACTTACATTGAAAAGAGCAGTTGAAATTGCTGCACCAATGGGAACAACAACCAGAAATACAATTAAGTTGCAATCAGGAATGAAATTGCACTGCCGAAACAGAAGTGTGCCTGGTCAAACACATTGTGTTACCATTGTGACAGTGGCTCACTAGATCAATGTAGGTTTAAAGGAGAAACTTGCAGAAAATATGACGAAGTAGGACACATACAATGAGCATGTTGGGCAGACAAAAGGAACTGGACTGCACAGGGAATAGAAAAGCAAAAAAATCAAGTTGTAGTTTCTAAAAGAGCACCAATCTGAATGCTAATGATGAAAAATCTGATAATGATCAGAGTAACACAGGACTGGCTAGCCTTGACATTTGCAATATGAAATCTAACAATAGACAGCCAATATGGCTGACATCAGAAGTGAATGGCAAATTAATTAAAAAGGAATCAGACACTGGCTCCTCTATTTCAGTGATTCCACAAAATGAGTTAGAATGTTATTTCAAAGATACTAAGCTGACACCTACAGATATTCGACTAAGAACCTATACTGGAGAAAAGATACCTTCTGTGGGAATGACATTGTAACAATGAAATACAACAATCAACAAGACACAGTGGAGAAGAACAGGAGGGCCTGCATTGTGAGGTCTTGAGTAGCAGAGACAACTACAATTTGATTGGAGATCCATCCACTATTTGCATGCCACATCCCCTGTAATAGAGTCAACAGAAATCAAATTAAGAAAGGTAATGGGTGATGCCATAACTGTCTCCATAGGGTACATCATGAACCATGGCCCAACAGAGGGCAAACGGAGGTTGGTGCCAATATCTGTACCTCTGGCTGGAAAGCATATTGGACCATGGAAGGACCATGCTGTTTGGAGGAATCGCGAAAGTGACGAAAGCAGTGTCCTGACTACAACAGTTTTTGTAGGCAACATATCTGAGAAAGCTTCTGATATGTTAATCAGGCAGTTACCTTCAAAATGTGGTTCAGAAGAGAGTTCAGTAAAGTTGCAAGCATTCATCTTTTGTGAGTATAGGGAACCAGAATCTACTCTGTGTGCATTAAGGTTATTGCATGAACTTCAAGTCAGAGACAAAAAGCTGCTTGTAAAAGTAGATTCAAAGACCAAAACCTGGCTGGATGAATTGAAGGCCAAAAAGAAAGGAGTCCATGGACATACAAAAACAGAGGTTTCATCAGATGATGTTGTGGATGAGGAAACCAAGAGAAGAGATCAGATCGTAAAGGGAGCAATAGAAGGATTGATGAAAGTATACCCCAGTGAACTAAATGCACCTTCCCAAGATCAAGATTCACATCCTAGAAAGAAGAAAAAGGAAAAGAAAGAAGAGGATGACATAATTGTTGTGGAAATGGATGAGGATAAACCAGACCTAATTTCTCGAAAAATTAGCTAATTCAGAGAAACTCACAAGAGACTGGAAGAAGAAAAACAAAGGCGAAAATGAAAGACTAGGATTTGAAAAGGAGAGAAGCAAGGATTGAAGTAGATCCTAAGAGAAAAGCCATGAAAAGGAGAAGAAAGGTGTCTAGAGCTGTCAGAACCACTGCCTGCCATCCCAGAGTCATCACCTACAGCCACCACGGAGGAGGACCCAGAACCTGAGATTACTTCACAGCCACAAATCTCACCTGACAAACAGAGTGACCCTCCTACCCCCTTGTTAGGATAGACATTATCCCACAAGAGTAAGAAATCCTCTACGGCGATTAAATCTTTAGGCCTGAATGGGACAATTTAAAATTTACTATGCTGTGGATGTCTATATAGTGGTTGTAATATAAAGTATACTGTGTATATAATTGAGGTACATTCTATATCGAGTTGGAGTTTATAACTAAGCAGAGAGGAATGTTGTGTATTTAATATTTCAGTAGTATTTGAGTAATATTGTAATTATATTGTTTGATTAAGCATTTCCTTTGTTTAAATAATTCATTGCTTATATTATGAAATGTGAATTGCATATGTCATGATGCAATCACATGATACTCACATGCCTCAAGCCTCACTTAAAGTAAAACACAAAGTTAGACTCTGGTTCCCAGCTGTCATTTTCTTGCAATTAGATGTATGTTTTGAAGTTCATTGGCACAGATGGCTACGGAGGCCAAGTCATTGGGTATATTTAAAGCAGAAGTTGATAGCTTCTAGTTGTAACCAGGTGACCGATGAATATCATTTTTTATACGTATTCACCCTGGTAATCCTAAGATAACTGCTGTGCCTTTAAGAGAAAGGCACGTGATGTCATTATGCACGTGTGGAGTAGAAAGAAGAGTTGCAAGGTTCTAGAAAAGATGTCAAATGTTAGTCTTATGGTGAGGAAAGATTTTCATGCGTAAGGTATCAGCGCTGGATAGTGTCATTGTGTGAAGCTCCTTATCGGCCTAGTAGCGTGAGTGAGGAGAACTCGTTTCACGCTCTAGCCTATATATGTTTGAAAGTTAAGCAAATGTGTGCCAAAGTGAGTATATCTCTTAGTTAAGGTGGGATGTATTTATTCATACTTTTGACGTTGTGTATAAGGTACCAGGTTGGATTCTAATGTTGTTTGTATTTTTTTTAGAATTGCCACCACCATATTGGATTTGTATATTTTGTTTTATTTATTTTCATACTGTATATGTAACAAGGGTGTGGACCGAAATTAAGCTGAGATTGTAACAGCAGGAACTGTGTTTGCTTTTAAATTTATTTTGTCATTTTTGTTTTGATACCCCCTTTCTGTATTAAAACATTTAAAAGTATTTGTTGTCCTATCTGTGTATCTTTCCCCAAGCTATAAAATTGATTAGTTGGGGTGTCAAATGTTATGGGGAAGAGAGGAGAATGGAGTTGAGAAGGATAATAAACGAGCCACGATGGAATGGTAGAGTAGATTCAATGGGCCGAGTGGCCTAATTCTGCTCCTATGTTTTGTTGTCTTATTATTGCTCCATCTCATCTTTCAGTCTTTCTTGCTGTGGTGCCCTATTCAACCTGCAACAAGCTTTCTGACAGAGTGGAACTTACCTACAGCACAAATGTGAAACTGCGCAGAACCCCAAACACAACCTCCATGTTATTTTGATGTAGTCACTGAAGGATAGAAGGGTCTTACACTTAACTTTTGGAAGGCAAATGCTCTCTACAGCCCATCTTGCTGTCAAATAACAAAATATTCAAAGGGAGAATACAGATCACTTGCTAGAATTAATCTTGGCGTAAATACATACTAATAAGGTTCATCACCCAAAAGTTTTAGAAGTTAAATGCTCCCCTACCAACATCCATCCCATCTTCTTTTAGGTAAACTAACAGAACATGTGAGAAAATCATTGTTAGTCAGTTGTAGCTTTCTGACCTGATAAATCATTCATATAGTAACAGTATATTGTACTTGTAAATGTATTTGGGAGTTAGCACCAATCATGTGAGCACTGACCCATAAAAATCACAGATCTGCTTCTGATTCCGGATATATCTCAATAAGGTGGATGTGGAATGCAGATGTTTAATTTTAATCAAATAGTAAAATTAAGAAAAGTACATAAACACATAAAGTAAGAGTGAATTATAAAGAAGGATATAAATAAGAAAATCAAAATAAATAAGATCGAATGACTGCATTATTAGAACACTCCATCTAGTCAAAAGGATTACCCTGAGCTTCCAGATGCCTGTCATTTTAATTCTCCTAACCATTTTGCCTCCTGATAAGGCTCGACAGAGCCTTTAGGGACAACACCTCAGTTTCTCGCTAAGAACATTGCAGCAACACAACCATGAATTTAGGAATTTCAGACAACAGCCATTCCAATGTTGTATCTCACTTTCAGTCATCTCCTCTCTCCTGGTTCTTCAGATTTCCTTCATTTCTCCTATTTACACCTCTTTCAGATATAAGTGTTGCTATTCAGTCATTCTTTCAGCCGGCACCATCAGCTCCACACTTTCATCAGTTCAGCAGAACTTCCTTACCCTCAACAATCTCAATCAAATTCAAAATTGAAATTCAAATTCAAGTTTTATTATCATTCAACCATACAGGAATACAGCCAGATGAAATAGCATTCCTCTGGGGCCAAGGTTCAAAACATACACAACACATTCAAAGTAATGGAAAAAATACATAGTCTTGAAAAAAAGGAATCATGCATACACAGTCCAAGACCATGATTCCTGGCAATCTAGCCTGTTATTCCACTAGAGAGCAGCACCAACAGGAGAGGCCAGACATCAACCAGGCATGGACACCACGCTATACCGCCTCCAGCATCTCTCTCAAGACTGCAGCAGCTGGCAAGCTCGCAGCTTGAGGCCAAGTCCTCACTACAGCTGAGACAATGCAGCCCCCACACTGTCTGTCCCACCAACAAACAAGGGGACCATCTTACATTATCAATGTCCAACAGGGTTTTGTGATCGCAAGAGAAACATCAAATACATTTACCCTCAGTTTCACTGCACACTACCTTTGCGCACCAACTGCAATGCCTTTGAGTAGCAAGCAGCAGCACGTCTGCAGCCAGGCCCGTTCCCTTAAGCTCCAGTTCTGACAAGCCAGCCGGCTCCAGTTCCTACACACTTACCAGGGTAGACCTACTGCGCTCAAAGCTCTTTGAGCCTAGCACCATCTTGTGATCGTAAAAAACACATTTAACAAAGAAAAAAGCACCTTTGGTTGGCCCCTGAGAGGTCATTGCATTCGAACACGCTGCCATCTTTCTGGAAGGGTAGATGTTTGATTCTTCTCACTGTCTGCACATCAAAGACATAGTGATGGACATTTGCCTGGGCCTTAGCTACATCTGTCTCATTGTTGGCCACATGGAACAGTACTTGATCCAAGCTTATTCCAGCACACACTCGCAACTTGTTCTCCACAATATTAATCAGTGCATCAGGGCTGCCTCCTGCACTCATGCAGAACTCACTAATTCCATCATCTTTGCCATCAATTCCCACTATTCCCTCAAATCCATTTGGATTATACCTGACACTTCTCTTCCCTTTCTGTTATCTCAGTTTCCAACTCAGAAGACAAACTTTTCATTGAAATTTTCTATGAACTCACTGACTCCTACAACTGCCTCAACTATACCATCTCCCACCCTACGTCTTGTAGGGATGTCATTCCTTTTCCTCCACCTCTACTGCATATGTTTTCAAGATATGGCCTACTTTTCTAGGGCTTCGGAAATGCCCTCCTTCTTCTGTAAACATTACTTCCCCTGTATCAAGTTAATGGAGCCCTACATGAATTTCCTCCATTCCCTGTAAAGCTGCCCCCATTCCCACTCTCCCCAGACAAAACAGCAACAGAGTTCTTTGGTCCTCACCTTTCGCGCATTCCCCCCCCCCCCCCCAACCTCTGCAACCAACACATCATCCTCTGCCACTTCCACAGCTCCAACATGATCCCACCAAGAGTCACATCTTCCCATCTCCCATCATTTCTGCTTTCTGCAGGAGCCTCTCTGTCTCTGTGACTCCCTGGTCTGCTCATTCCTCCCCTCCCAGCCTTTCCCATCCATTGGCGCTTTCCCTTCCAACCAGAGGCATACCACCTGTCCCTTCAGCTCCAGCCCTTCAAGATGAGGCAGGGGTTCATCTGCAGCATTTTCAACCTGGTCAGTTGCATTCAATGCTCAAATTGTGGTCTCCGGTGAAACATTGGCTCAGTGACCATTTTACGGAGCACCTGCATTCTGTTCCCAACAGCAATCTGAAGATTCTATCGTATAACATTTTAAATCTTCCTCCAAATCCCACACTGACCTGTCTGTCCTTGGCCTTCTTCATTGCAACAGAGGTACCAAATGCAAAATGGAACAATAACATCTCATATTTAAATGGTATGAACATTGGTTTATCCAATTTCAGGTAACCCACATCATCAGTGTTCTCCCACACATCAGCTTAGTTTTCTTCTCCTTTCACTCACCATTCCAGTCAATCAGCCTTGCATTCACTTCCTATCAGGTTCTACCAATCATCAATCAGCCTCTGCCCTGCCCCAGCCCATTGTGCTAACATATATCTAGTAGCCTTTCCTCTTCCCTAAGTCCTGATGCAGGATCTTGGCCTGAACCATGAATATACACCTCTTCCCTCTACGGATGCTGCTCATCCCAATAAGTTCTTCCAGCATTCCGTTTATTGCTCCAGATTTAAGCATCTGCAGTCTCTTGAGTGTTGACTACTCATTTTCTCCTAGACTCAACATTTCCATTTGCTCTTCCTGCTTTCCTACCTCTCTACTTAATTTGGAACTTAAAACGTCTTTCATTTTTAAGTCTTCCCACTTTTAATAAAAGATTATCAGTGTGATCTTGACACTATTTCTCACTCCACAGATGTTGCCTGATTGTTGAGTATTTCCAGCATTTTCTGCTTTTATTACCAATAAAAGTAAATCTTCAGAAATATGTAATTGGCTGTAAATATCTTCAGAATTACAGTACCTCTTCATAATTCCATTATCGCTGCTCTGAAAGTATACTGGGGAGAAACTTAAATTTGTGAGATAACAGAATATCGATAAAAGTGAGTTGTGAGCCTATTTACATTACTCATGACTGCTATTTACTTGGATGTAAGTAAAATGAGTGTATGACAAGGTTAACTGGTTACAATATCACATAAAGACAAAAAGTACGCCATACAAAGCTGGAACTAAAGGTCACAAGTCCAAGATGTAACATTCTGCTTTGACAAAAACAAAACTGATGGAGACTTCAAATATTGGGAAAATCAAGAGGGAAGCAATATAGGTGACAAATTTGATCTCACCAGTATCATGTCAGGAATTGAAATTTTTTTAAAAAGTAGATATTTTGAGCAATACAAACAAAATGCTGGAGGAACTCAGCAGGTCGGGCAGCATTGATGGAGAGGAATAAACAGTTGACATTTCGGGCTGAGACCCTTCCTCAGGACTGGAAAGGAAGGGGACAGATGCTGGAATAAGAAAGAAAATGAGGAGTGTGGAAGGAGTACAAGCTGGCAGGTAATAGGTGAGAGCTGGTGAGGGATAAGGTGAGGGGGTAGGGGAGGAGGGTGAAGTAAGAAGCAAGTGTTAAGTGGAAAGGGTAAAAGGCTGATGAAGGAGGAATCTAATAAGAAAGGACAGTGGACAGTGAAGCAAGGGAAGAAGAAGGGATGCCAGAGGGAGGTGGCAGGCAGGTGACAAGAAGAAAGGGGTTGAGAGGGGGAATCAGAACGCTAAATGGAAAAGGAGAGAAGGGGAGGAAGGAAAAACTGATGCTCATATCATCAGTTGGGAAGCTACCCAGACAGAATATGAGATGCTCTCTTCCAACCTGAGTATGGCCTGATTGTGGCAGTAGAGAAGGCCATTGATTGCCAGGTCAGAAGAAGAATGGGAATTGGGATGGAAATGGGTGGACATCAGGAAGTCCTGCCTTTTGTGATGGACAGAGCGAAGGTGCTCGGTGAAGTGGTCCCTCAATACATGTCGAGTCTCACTGATGTAGAGGAGACTGCACCAGAAACACTGGCTACAGTAGATGACTCTGACAGACTTGCAGGACCATTTGGAGGGACTCATTTGGAGGGACTGTTTGGGTCTCTGAATGGCAGTGAGGAAAGAGGTGTAAGGGCAAGTGTAGCATTTGTCCTACTTGCAGGGTAAGTACCAGGAGGGATTCTGTGGGGAGGGATGAGAGGACGAGGAAGGTATGTAAATAGCAACCTCTAATGAAAGTGGAGAGTGGTGGGAGAGTGAGGAAAAGACGTGCTTGGTGGTAGGTTCGTGCTGTAGATGGTGGAAGTTACAGAGATGTGTTAGATATGGAAGCTTGTGAGGTGGTAGCTGAGGACAAGGGGAACCCTATTCCTGTATTGGCAGTGGGAAAATGAGGTTAGGGAAGATGTGTGGAAAATGGAGAAGATGCTGGTGAGGGCAGCATCAATGGTGGTAGAAGAAAAACTCCATTCTTTGATAAAGGAAGACATCTCAGAAGTTCTAGAAATAAAAGCTTCATCTTGAGAACAGATCTACAAAATCTGTTATATTTATATAAAGAATTTGCTTTGTTGCACAGAGAAATAAATTAATAGGATCTTCAAGTTTGGCAGCCATCTCATATGATTTTTATTTACAGTTGAATGTCAATTAGCTCATCAGATGTTCGAGAACAGATGTCTTCAGATACTATATTTGCCACGTTGTAAAAAAATACTGTTGCTATATTACTTTTGCCATCAATGAGACAGTGTGTGTTGTCCACAAAATGGTTCATCCTGAAATGTACTGCCTAAGGGGAAGTTAGAGGCAGTGGCACTCAGAACATGTAAGTGACTGAGACAAGCACTTGAATCTGCCAAAGTTATGGGCTAAGTGTTTGTAAATGGGATTGGAATACATGGGTTGACGATGATCAGCATTAACATAATGGACCAAAGGGCTTGTTTCTACAGTCTCTAGCTCAATGAAAATGCACTGAAGTTACTCAGAGAAGCTATACTTCCGAACCCCTACCACCAAGAAGAACACGGCCAGCAGATACATGGGAACACCACCCCCTGAATGTGCAAGTCACACTCCATCCTGACTTGGAAATAAACTCAGTGCCTCCTGTTCCTAATGAAGTGGCCACTAAGTGTATGTTCATGATCTTTCTGAGATATTCAAACCAACCCATCTGGCACCAACAATCATTCCACAGTCAAAGTCACTTGGATTACTTTTCTTCCACATTTTGACATTTGGTCTGAACAACAACTGAACCTCTTGACCACATATGCATGCTTTTATGCATTGCATTGCTGATACGTTATTGGCTGATTAAATATTTGCACTCACAAGCAGGTGTACGGGTGGACATAATAAAGTGGCATTTCTGAGTGTACGTCACTGGTTCTTCATCATCATTGGGTCTAAATCAGAGTTTCCCAACCTTTTTTTATGGCATGGACTCCTCTCATTAACTAAGGGGCCCATGGACCCCAGGTTGGGAACACATGCTCTAACTACTGGAATTTCCTCCCAGTTGCACTATGAGAGTTAAAACATCAGAAGAACTGCAACACATCAAAAAGCAAAACTATTCTCTCAAGGACATTTAGAGATGCACAATAATTGTTTGCCTTGACAGCAATGCCCAGAGCCCAGAAAATGATTTTAATATGCAGTAATAGCTGTCATTTCAGATAATCACAAATAACCCATCCTATTGTTAATCATATAGTTCTTTTTCCTAATCCTATCCCTCAGATTTTGAATTCTGAACCATTGCACTATAGAATTTCACATTTTATGAAATTTTATGAAGTGTATATATTTGGCTGAAGCAATGCAGGTAGACGAGCTTCAGATTATTGCTTTGCAAACACATGTTATACTGCCTATTAATAAAGTTCCAATAATCATAACACCATAAGACCTAACATCTCTATTCTATTTCTCTGAAAGATTTCTCCAATTTAAGTCAACATGTCAGCTTTTTCCTCATGCCTGCAAATGAGTTCCCATAAACACATTAAAAGACAAAAAAAAAGGAAATCTGAAGTAAAAACAAAAAATGCTGGAGTCCTTCAGCAGGTCTGGCAAAATCTGTGGACAAATAAGCTTTCATTAAAACTGGGAAATATGAGAAAACTTTGGAGAAACCAAATATAGGGGAAATGCTTTGCAGTAGGTCTCCATTTATCTAACCACTCTATCCATCTCTGCTGTAGAGCATACAAAAGACGGTGATGAATGTCTGTGCACATCTGAGTTTGAGGACTTTGAGAATTCATCCCAGTTATTGACATCAAAGGTATGATGCCAAGGTGATCCACAATAGAACCAAATTTCTATGAAAACCATTGTCAAACAAGACTATGTCATTGCCCCAAAACTTCTCTCAATCTTTCTTGCCACAAGGTTGCATTTCACATCAAGCAAACGTCCCTTGGACATTTGTCAGGACTAACAAGAAAGTGTTTAGCCAATAGAAGTTACAATGTTTCTCTGGAACTAAGGTAATCCAAAATTCAATATTGAAACCACAAAATGCAAATGATGCCTGCACTTACTTGTGACCAAGCTCCAAGACAACAGTGACTTGTTCATTAAGCATACAAGAGGATAGCTTTTATTCTCAAAATCTTGAGGATCAAAATTCTCTTTCAGCCTGCTTCCATTGCACCATACAGTATTGGGAGCCACCTCTCAGCAAAGACAGACATCAGTAATGAAAGTCAACACCATCTTCAGTCTGCCAGCAATGCCTTTGGTTAATTGAGGAAAAGTATTTGAATACCAAGACCAGGCACAACTTATGATCTACAAGCAGCAGTAATGCCTGCTTTTCTATATGGCTTCTGAGACTCAGACTACCTATAGCAGGCAGCTCAAGGCACTGGAAAAATAATATTATTGATGACTGCACAGTTTTCTCCATATGCACCAGAAGGACAGGTTGTACAATGCCATCATCCTCTCACAGGTCAAAACCCCTGGACTTGAGACCCTACTCTATCAACTACATTAAGCAGACCACATTTATTACATGTCCAAGTCTAGATTCATGAAATAAATATTATCAGCCCAAGCTTTGTCATAGGAAGAGATTATCACAGGTAGAAAACAACTCAAAGAAGTATGCAAAGCTTCCTTCCAGTGCAACATCACATGTCTCCTGGGAACCACTGGTCCGTGACTGTTCAAAGTCGAGGAGCAGCAATTGGAATGGTACTGAGAAACTGGACGCCATAAATCAGAAGGATACAGAAGCCCTGAACATGCAGCAAAAGAAACACACTACCTTACAAACTACCCACCCACCCATCTCGCAGCCATTTCCTGCCCTTCTCTGGAAAGAGTCTGCCATTCCTGCATTGGCCTTATTAGCCACCTTCAAAGCTGAAAAACCAGAGAGGAAGCAGGTCTCTCTCAATCCTAAGGGAATGCTTATGAAGAACAAACAGAACCAGTGTCTCCATGCAGCTCAGTGAAGCTTGGTAAACAGTACCTCATCTTCCAAATAGGTAAGTGTCAGCCTTCAAGACTTCATATCAAATTCATATAGTTTAGATAACCATCACTTCCTGTCTGAGTCAGAATTTGGCTAGTTCAGAAGTAAGGTTATCCAGCTATACTGTGGAAAACATTTGTAATGAGGCAGTAAGCTAACTGCACAAATAAAGATGAATAGGAATAGCATAATGTCTATCATAAAATAAGGAAGCAAAGTTAGGCCATTCAACCCATCCCATTGGCTTCACCATTCGAACATGGTTGATATTTTATTTTCACCCCTTTCTCCCACCGTCTTCTAGTAATCATTACCAATCAAAAAGCTGAGTCTTGTGCAGACCTAATTGCCCAGAGACATAATTTCAGGAACAATGCTGAGAACTTAACATTCAGGAATAAAGTAATGGACACTTAGGCAATTCAGAATACTCATCAAAAGCATATTCTAGTTAGGAGAAATGTTCTACAAAGGAAATAACCATAACTAATGAAGAAGTTTAAAAGCATATTAAGTTACAAGAGTAAACATGTAAGGAAACAAATGTGCAGAATTGATGTGAAGACTGGAAGAAATTCAGAATCCATTCAGGTATAAACAGATAATAAAGAGAGAAAATAAACCTTGAGTGCGAACTGGCAAAGAATATTTGAAAACAAGACAATAAGGGTTTATTTAAGTATTTAGAAAAGCAGAGGGCCAAATAGATTGACACCTCAGAGAATGAGGCTAGGAGAATAGTTGCAGAGAACAAGAAAATGGCAGATGAATTAAACAGTCAAAGATACCGTGGGCATTGTATTAATGCTGTATAGTGCTGGAGTGGAACTAAATACCATCATAATCACTTTGCAATTGGTATTAGGCAAAACCTTAATTGGACTACAGGCTGATAAACTCTATGAGCCAAATAGGTTCTGTCCTGAAATCTGAAATGCAGTGGGCACCAGAACAATAGAAGCATTAGTTAGAGTCTTCCAAAAATATAGATTCTGGAAAAGTATCAAATGATTGTGACAGCCTATTCAAAAAGCAACCCGGGGGCAAAATATAAATATCTCGATCAATAAGCCTAGCAGTATCTATTGTTGAAAAATGTTAAAATCAATTATTAAGGAATTTAAAAAATAATAATAATACATTTGGAAAATTATAATTTGATTATGGTGTATACTTCTACTGCTCTTTATGGACCACGGCTCCTCAAGGTTGCAAAGTTTTGATATGCATAGATCTATTTTGATACTATCCCATCTTAATATATTTGTAGTGGCATGCAACTTAATGAAGGCTGTGCTCAATGTGAAGAAAGGACTTTGTCCCCACAAGGTTTGTACAGTGCTTATTGCAACCAGTGTAATCATAGACTGATGCATTTGACGTAGGTAGATTGGTAAGCAAACTATTAAATAGGTATATCTCTTGAACAATACTCATGACCTGCCACAGACCCAGTCTAGCATTTGTGCCCTTCATAGACAGAGGAATATAGAACTTGTCCAGATCCATTAGAAACCTGGATGGCAATAGCGGAATGAATCCATTATTTCCATGACTTCCTGGAGTATGAGGCCTTGAAAATTTGTAAGCTTTCAGCGCCATTAACTTGTACATCACTGTTTATTTTTTACTAATACTTATCAGAAATGGAAGTCTTTTCCCCAGTTTTGATAAAAGCTCTCAGCACCAAAAGGACTCTGTTTCTCTTTCCACTGACGCTTCCTTGCCTGCTGAGTTGTTTTGTTTATTTTTATTTCGGGCTCCAGCATCTGTGTTTTTTATATTTTTATAAATATTCCCATTTCTGTCTGCAAAGGCTGATATTTTTCTTCACTAATCCATTTTTTACTTTCAAATTTACTGAAAGTGTTACAATCCATTTTTAAGGTCCTTGCAAATTGAGTCTAATAGTTTTCCTGTCAATCAAACTCTTGGTCCTTTTTTGCTGCATTCTAAACTACTCCAAATCCTAAGGCTAGCTGCTTTATCAGGCAACTTCATATGCCTCCATTTTGGATCGAATACTACTATTGTAAGCCACGTATTCAGCAGATCAACAGGGAAATTAGCAAGGAGCTTGCATCGGGCACTATAGAACTGAAACATATTTATGCTAACAGATTAAGGATGGTGATAAACAAACAATAAGGAATCACTACATTTCAAAGCATCATTAATCTACGAGAAGGGAGGGTTACCTCAGCTCACAAATGTACCAGAGCCCCACAAAATTTGTGAACATAACATAACAGAATATTTTTTAAACATGTTGATTGCTTCCAGCAGCTACAATTACAATAATCTTACTTGCTGTTAACAATTAGACATATTGGAAAATACATTGTCGTACCTGAGCAGGTCAGTCAAAGGAAAACAACCATAAAATAACATAATTTATCCACATAGGACATCATTAGCAAAGGAACAGCGAACCCATCTGTTCTGGACAAATACATATTCAAAATTTTGTAGAAAAGATCCAAAACTTTAAATTGATGGTAAATGGAAGGAAATATTTTAATTTTATAAGCCCTGTCATTTTCAGGCAATTATTACAAAATTCTTAATAGATCAAGTTATTTTTTACCAAGTTCATTGTAAATTTGCTGAATATATAATTACACATTAAAAAAAAATTCATTATATAATAACTAAATAACCTGCCTGGAACTGTCTTTCAGAATAAATTAGTAAAGCTAGGAAAGACTAATATTAATCCTCGGTTTTCAAACAGGAGCTCTGCACTTGCATATATGGTAGAGTTAAATTGTGAGGCAGAAATGGTCATACAATCATAAAATCAAATTGTTTTATTAAATCTTTATGATTAAAGCAGAGAATGAGAGAGAACAGGAAAAAAAATGCTCCAAAGTGATGTTCAGCAGCCAGTGAAAAATATTTAAAGGAAAGAAATCACTGGAAGAACTCAACCAGTCACCCAGTATTTGTGGAAAGAGAAACCAGTTAATTATTTCTATCTGTTACCCTTATAACTGGGGGAAACAAAAACAAAAAATATTACAGTAGTGTGGAGGAAATAGAGGAACTCCATCCACAGTGATAGATAGGAAACCATATTTCATGAAGAAGGAGGACATTTCAGAGGTACCAAAGCAGAAGGCTTCATCGTTGCAACATTTTTCTTTTAGTTTTTTTTATGTACAGTGTATATATTGTTCCAAAGAACTCCTGCAGTGAAGTCCTACCATGGAATTGGAACCGACCTCCAACAACTCCAACAACTATAATCATCT
This sequence comes from Hemitrygon akajei, assembly GCF_048418815.1. NCBI lineage: Eukaryota > Metazoa > Chordata > Chondrichthyes > Myliobatiformes > Dasyatidae > Hemitrygon > Hemitrygon akajei. The sequence continues at coordinate 45,627,398 of NC_133125.1, forward strand.
TCCTTTGTATAAGATTTGATCAATGATTGGATTGTTTTCCCATTATGGTAATTGACCTGAAGGGGCAGTAGAGATGGGGCCTTGCATAACTCTTAATAAATATTTAAATGAGCATTTGAAGTACCATGGCATCAAGAATCAAGTAAAAGAAAATGGAATTCATATAGACGGGTACTGGATGGCCGGCATGGGTTCGGTGAGCACACAGTCTGCTTCGGTACTGTAGGATGATATAATCCACAGTCTAATTGCAATGAACTTCCTTGATTTGCTCTCAAAAAATGTTTTCTATCTATTTCACCTATTTCTCATATTTTAGCAGAAAAGATGAAAATCTGGAATGCCCAAAATTCATTGTGAATAAAGTCATGGAGCACTACAGCACAGAAATAGGCCCACTGGGTCACCTAGTCCACGTGGACCTGGTTTTCTGCCTAGTGCTTTCTACCCACATATGGGATTTATTAGATAAATAATATAGCTAATTAAAAAAACAATTTCTTAATCAAGGTGTAGACACCATTCATACTTAGGCTGATAAACTACAAGTCACTTTTGTGCCATGTAAGTTTTAACCAATGGCTCCCTGGAACAAGCTGGAGGGTCACCATGTCCCCTTTATATTCAACAACTTTACGGAAGCTGCATTCCTATGCTATTAACTGCTATGACCTGCTTTATAGGACTGGTCAGGGAAATACTACGACTGCAACAAGGGGTTGGTATTCTATGATGAATGTTCACCTCCCATTTCCCACAATTGTTTTTCCACTATCTACAGGCATAAATCAGGAATTTAATAAGAATTCTCTCTTCTTGCCTGTAGGAATGCATTTCCAACATTCAAGAAACCTCAGCCAACCAAGACATTGCAACCAGTCTGAATGATACCTCATCCATGGCCCTATACATTCATTCCCCCCAACATCAATGAATCATGGCTATAGTATATGCAGCCTACAAAATACATTAAAGCAATTTATTAAGACTTCTCAAATCTATGACATCTACTATCTATAAGTTCCATTTCAAGAGAGATTATTTTACTAGGTTAAATTCCAGGAATTCCCTAATCACCTTCACTATCACCTTCTTAAGAGTCATTAGATTTTGACCTTGCCTGTGAGGTCTACATCCATGAAAGGATAAACAAATATCACTTGTCGGTAGCAACCTAGGAGCTTCATAAATTTTAATCTGAACAAGCAGGCACAGAGATGAATTGGGCATTTGTTTTATTGTCTTTGTTATATTTCCACAAACATGCATTTTCTGTGCCTTTGAGGTGATTTTTATGAACATCCAACTGCCTGATGTTGGTTATGGATGAATGACAATTGAAGGAGACTAGGGAAAATCGGTGTTGTGCCAATCTTTATGGAAGGCCAGGAGAAATTTGGCAAAGAATCTTAATGATCCCATTCTGCCAGCTGACACACATTGCTTCACTTCAGTATTATGTTATTGTGCAAGGTTGTCCATTACACTTCTGTAAGAAAAATAGCTTGAAAAGTCTTATGAGACTAGTAGACAATTGATATAAATAAGAAATCATTTCTTCCTTCACAGAATCTGGATGTTACCAGCAAGACCAGCATTGAATGCCTTTGAAAGAGAGTTTTTAATCTGCCTTTTTTTAAAACCCCTGCATTTCATATGCAAAAGTACTGTTGTTAGGTAGATAAGTTGTCTGATGTTAAAATTGTGACAATTAAAGATGGGTTTAGTTTATCTTGGAAGGAATCTTGATGGTGAACCTATGGTCTATTTTCATTCTATATAGTGGATGTTACAGTTTTGGAAGGTATGATTAAAAAAACTTAGCATATTGTTACACAATACCTTGTGGATAGTACACTCTATGAGAATCAGATTTAATATCTCTGACATATGCCATGCAATGTATTCTTTTGCAGCAGCAATACATTGGCATACATAAATAAATATATATAAATTACAATAAGAAATATATACATACTTTAAAAGAAATTGAATAAGTAATGCAAAACAAGAACAATTTTTTTTAAAACAGTGAGGTACATGGGTTCATTGTCCATTCAAAAATCTAATGGCAGTGGGGAAGAAATTGTCCTTAAAAAGTCGAGTGTGTGCCCTTAGGCTCCTGTACCTCCTCCTTGGTGGTAGCAATGAGAAGAGAGCAATGGGTGATAGGTCCTTATTGATAGATGTCACCTTTTTGAGACACTACAGACCTTGCATGCTTAAGGTGGGCAGAGTGATTATTTAGGATAGTGTATATGATCCAGTAAGAGAAGGTTTGCTTTGTTCGGAATGGTGTTAAGCTTTTGTGTGTTGTGAAAGCTGCCCAACTCCATGACATACTTGATTAGTGTTTCTTAAGTGATAGAGAGAATAGAGAATGAGGAAATGAGATGCTTGTCACAAATTACCCAGCCTTCGTCCTCCTCTTGTAGCCACAGTACTTATATTGAACGTCCTGTTAAATTTCTGGTCAGTGGCAAACCCCCAGGGTGTTGATGATGGACGATTCAGAGGGGCCAATGCCACTGAGTGTTGAAAAGGAGAACGAGAGGACTGTTTTGCTGATGGTCATTGCCTGGTGGTAATCAGCAACGTGAACATTATTTGCTGATTAACACTTGTAGCTTTAATATTGTTCAGCTTTTGCTGCTTTGAGAAGAGTTCCTTCTTCGGAGGAGTTATGAATAGAAGTGAGCACTGTATAATGATCACCAAACATCCTCACTGATGACCTTACTTGAAATAATCCCCAGTACCAAGCTATTGCTCAATTTGTATGAAACCAGGCTCTGGAAACACTAGAACGTAATTTTCAAATACGTTCCTTTCACTCCTTCCATTTCCTTTTAAAATTTATGATCATAGAAAATCCATTATAATCCAAATACACAAAGCTTAACATAATACTGGGAAGGTTTGTACTTGTATCAAAAAAGGTTGTTTATTTCATTGATGCATGAAGTGAGGAGTGAACATGAGGCACTAATTAAAAAATGCTGCAAGCAAGATACACATTTGTTCAATACACAGCCATTAAGAATAGCAGTAATGTTTCATCACAGAGCATGCATTGTATGTATATTCATTGCTTCCTTCACATGAACAGCAGCCTGAGAGATGTTTTTTAATGATAAAGGGAATGACATTGGTGTCTCTAACTGCTTCACTTTTCACGGTTCAAATTTAAATAGAAGAATCTTTAGGGAAGTTGTCCAAACAAGAGCACTTCAACGTATAAAGGGTTTATCACAAAGGCTGCTGGATAAGCATTTAATCTGAAATAATAACATAATTCTCAGATTGTTGCACATCCCTGTTCTTACATCCTTTACACCGGTGTCACTAATATGTAGTTAAAGCCAAAGTGTGATGCTCAGTATAACATTTTATTTCCTGATACTTTACACATTAAAATTCAGAATGTATACTTTGAAGTGCATATCTAGTCCTGGAATAAATCAAGCTGCAGCTAGTTTTATTCTTTTTTTTAATGAATTGCATATTCTGCTCGGTGACATTTAATTGCGTTAAAATACGTCTTTCAACGTAATCTGATTTAAGAACCACCATTTTGAACAGAGGCAAAAAAGAAAAATGAGAATCTCCATCAGTTAATGGAAGGTAGATTTCTTTAATATATTAGTGAGAGAGGAGGGTATTTACAAACATTAATGTTTATAAAAGAAAAAAATTCCCAGGCACACCGACTTTGTAATGCTCTTGATCATTGTGGATGAAATCTTTTTTATCAGGATGCTGGTTTTCTTAAGTATTTTGGTTGCAGTAGGATAGTTCAGGACTTTATATAAAGCTCCATTAAAAATAATGTCCTCCTTCATTTATCATACATAACAACTATTATTAAGTATTCCTGCAAATCTACCGCACTATTTTGTGTGGTCAGTCTTAAAGTGCAGTTTTTAGCTGCAAAATTATTTTCTGGACCAGGTGCAAAAAGATGCTTCAGAATCATATCTGAAAATTATCTTATGTATATCACTCTAAATAATATTTTGAAATCCCTTCATACATAGTAATTTTCACGTCTTCCACATTATTGCTATTCATAAAATCTGATTACATTATCTGAACAGGTTCCTTCAAGTTGCTAATATAAAGTCATTTACCTCAAGTTCAACTATATTCTGGCAGCAAGTATTGCGACAGCCATTTCAATTATATTCACTTCTTGGTATAAATATTATTTTATTTATGTAGCACCATTATATTCACTTCTTGGTATAAATAATTTGTTATTACATAGCACCAAGATTCCAATGTGGGAAAAAATATTTGCATCTGCAATAAACCCTCGATCACACAATTATACTGTCAATAACCCTTTCACAAGAATTTATAGTATAGCACTGAAACATCCAAGCATACTCTCGTATTTTTGCTGTTGTTTTGATATAAATAATTATTTTTCTCTCATTTACATAATAGTATTAATTCAAACTGACTCTTAGTCCAGGATTCAGTCTTTTGATATCTCAACTCAAAATCAAAACCAGCTCCGTGACCAAGAATAGCTTCTGAGATGTACTGAAGTAGATTAATACTCCAGACTGACTGTAACACTGTATAAGATTTTTACATATTCTAACCAGTTTCAGATGTTATTTTACAACAGCCAGCAATATATATTATTTCAAACATACGACATTAGAAAACAAAGTATATAATCTTCATTTGCAATGATATAGTTTATCTTGAAAGAATCTTTGCAATATATAGAACCAGGAAGTATGCAAGGCAAGTTTTTAAACATACATGCTTATTGACGTTGAACCAACTAAACAGGATACATAATTTAAGGTGTATATGTCCTATGGATCAGCCTACATGGTGATGGGATGGGTTAATGGACTGCTTTGTAAATTTCATGGCTTCAAGGTTTTCAGATAAGACTATAAGACTTTAAATAACCAACCTTTACAATGTACGTCACACCAGGTCCCAGGATTTTCTCATTAGAGTGCAGCCACCCTCGTGAGGGTTTATTAACAAAGCCTCCACTGTGATTCCAATCCTCTCCACACAAGTGAATATCTTCCACCTTGGCCCTCTTGTCGGTGCTCATCTTGTTCACGTCCTGCTGAGAATATGGAGTGGAGGAGACAGGGCTACACGTGTCCACTGCTGTTGAAACTGAGCTAGGAGTGCTTGAACTGCCTTGCTGTTTCGAAGAGGCAAGGTCTTTCATTGCAGAGGATAGATTTTTGATGCCCAACAGGCTGCCTGTGCTGGCAAATTTCAAATGGGACACCTTCTGGATGAAGTTGCAGAGGGTCGTGGGCCCATTTTCCTGGTCCTTGCGGAGCGCCTCTGGTGGGTCTGGGTACGAAGGTGCAGCAGATGTCGTTGTCGTCGTCGTAGCAGTCGAGCCCTTACCGTTCATTGATAAGTTGTGTATAAGATCATCGAATGATGTCACCGAATCATTCCTGAAACGATTATACTTTGCACGGTGGAGCATGCCCTTCTGTCAGATTTTCTGTACAAGTACATCCAGATCTGACGCAAACTTAGAATGCATTTGTTCTACCATCGCAGAGCTCTCATAGTGCCAACAGCAACCCGATAAACCCAGGTAGATAAATACACACAGAAATGGTTCCTGAGTGCAGAGGTAGGGCCTGGCGTAGTAGTACTTTGCTAAGACAGAGATCACCGTCCTGCTTGGAGCTGCCAAGCTGCTCGCAGCAAAAGCATGACTCACACAAATGAGAAGACCCTTTTCAACAAAAGGCTCACTGAACACTGCAAATCACTTCCTGTTGCAAAACCATCCACCCACTTACAGCACACTAGAACCAATCAATTTTCAAATTTCCCATTCCCATTTTGATAGAAAGGCATTTTCATCCAAAGCCGTGGAATTTTTCTTTTCCAGAAAGTAAACTGCTCTAATCATCAGGAATTTCACCTTCAGCAACATTATTCCTACTTATATATATTACTGTGCTGGAACATTCGATCATTTAAACTCAGCAAGCTATACACCCTTCCCTTTCTGAATACAGCTGTTATATAGCTTTTTAAAAATCCCTGTAACTGTCAGTGCAGATCAGACAATACATTAAACCACATAAAACCATCTAATCTTATTCAGAACAGACAAAGTCTCAACCCTGCATTTGAATGGTAAAGTAACTGAGAAAAACAGCTTAACTTTCGGTAGTGAATTAGATATGTAATAATGACATTAATTCACATGCATCTGCTCTAATTTAGGTAATTCTAGTTCATCGATTTCAATTTCAAAACTGAGCATAGAAAGATAAACCAAATTACACCACTGAGCATTTTCACACTTTCTCCATTTAATTATGTTTCTATAAAATAAAATTGACAAAATACTGTAAAACTGAGACACAGTGACGACAGCTTCAGCATTCTTCCGATAATGTGGTTTATTCCATTAAAATGAATTGAACTATTCTGCTTTCCTGATCCATAAAACAGTATTAAATAGTGCTTTTCATTTTTACCCACCATTTTAGTGATGTTCCTCCTCCTCTGCAGAGAAACACCATTATTAAGGAGCATAATGTAAATCTCATTCATAATCTCTGCTGCATTAATTTTTCAACATTTTAACACAGCTTCCAAGCATTCCGTTCAGAAAAAAAAAATCAGGTTTTAATACAACATCATCTCATTCAGCATATACAAAAAAAATAGGATTTTTTTATCCAATGGGAAAGTGATATTTCAAATCATTTATATTTATTTGAATGAAATGGTAAGGGCGCATACCAATAATTCTGTGAATGAAATAAGGCCCTGCTGCATCTGCCAAACAATCCCCTGGGTGCTAATGGCTTTATCCAATGAGAAAGAACTTGGATGACTCATTCAGGATAGGATTTCTGAATAGTGGATTCTTCCATTTTCCTGACAGGTAAGTTTCTTTCATCTGTGTAAGGTAACTAATTACTACAATTCAATAGCAAGGGCTTTGAATTTATTTTCAAAAAACACTCATTAAAAATTATTGTAGTGGAATGCTGATGCTAATTTAATTAAAGCAGTTTTCTTTACATGTATTTTTATCTGACCCCCTGGAAGATGCATCCAACTGGTTCATTCACATCAGCAAAGTGGATAGATACCATTCTGTTCAATTTTTCTGTGATTTGAATACTAATTATTTTATTCAAAATATCAGACTGCTGCAGACTATGATACGGAAAAGTATTTTTGAGTACATTTCTGAGATGCAACCCACATAAAAGGTTTTTGTCTCTCTATAGCATTTATACATTAATTAAATGCAAGAATAGCATCTCCATTTATTTATTATATAAAAGTAAAGCCTTAAGTGGAATGTTTAGATGTCACATAAAATATTAAAACATTTTGTGTATTTAAGATACCGAATAAATGTTCAAGTGTATGTGATATATTCAATATAGTGGGAAATATATAAAATTGCTTATTTTGCCACAAACTATTTAGAGAGCAATTGTTTTCATTTATTTTAAAATAATAAAATAAACACATAATGCATGTAATTCATAATCAAAGGACATATAAAGCATTTAAACCCTTACGAAATATATTTTATTACAGCTGTTAACCACAATTCTATTGTTCGATTGAAGCTCGTCTGAATCTCCAGGTTAATAAGGTATAACGGCATATTTGTTACCAAATTAATCTTTTATTGGTCCATTTTAAAATACATACATTGTGGCCAGAGACATTGTAATCCTAAATTCAATTGAATTCAGATCAAGGACAAAATATTTGTATGTGTCACATTTTTGATATCTCTGATAATACCTTCACAAATTTTGCATAATTCATAATAAAATGACCTACTTGCAGCAAAGGTAATTTAGTGCAAAATGGGTTAATCAGAACTCTTACAAATTCTTGTTGCGGTGTAATTATGTCTTAAGATAAATAATTAAAGCTGCAGGGAGAGCAAATACACAGGAAGCTGCACAGATTGCTTGCGTGTAGGTGTTAGGGCATTCATTTTTATCCAACCACTGAACAAAGAGAATCCTGTCCTGCAATTTCACTCATTCACTGTTGCGTGATTCGCACCACAATGTGGACTGCAGCAAACCGGTCGAGTGCTGTACAGAAAATTGCCCTCGTTACCATTAAAGCAAGAATTGTCAAATGAAAATACACGAGCTCAGTCATAAAACTCGGGAAAAGATAATCTCACTCAATCATTCATGGTAACTTCCTTACAAATGCTGTTAACAGTCAAATCGTAACATAGCATGTGTGTCCAACTAGATTGCTGATTTTTTTTCTCTGTCCAATCCATTGATAAATCAGCACCTACTGTACAACGTTCCAGCAACAAGAATGGAATGGCAAAGGAAGAGCGAGATCAGAAGTGATGAGAATATTGAGGACATGACTGCGTTGGCATGCTGAGACTGAATTTCAAGGTGAACCACTGCATTTAAGAAAAAGGTATCAAACTGGAAGCCAAATGACAATCATTCTCAGATTAGTTACATTGAAAATGACAGTATTTACTACAAAATAAATAGGATGGTGGTGTGCTCAGACACAGTGGCTTCTATGCGGCTGATCAAGGGCATTGTTGTCTTTTTAAAGCATATTTTTTAGGATCGCAAAACCCTCCCGGACATTACGAACGTAAATTACTGCAGGTTGACCCCATCAGCAAGTTGCTCATTGGCGGAGCTGGACGGTGTGGATCATGCTGCTGCCTATGTCAGAGAGGTGGCAGAGGTGTCAGTGTGTGGTCTAACAGCAGGTGATCTTCCTCGTCACTTTTCTTGTGATTGCAGGAGCCTGTCAGACATTGTTAGCGTGGAATGCTGCAAGTATGATCCACTGATTGATTGGGAGGTGGCAGGGGCGGATGGCGGGAGGGCTGCATCACCTCAATCGTAGCACTGACTAGGCCTCAAGCCTCAATGTCGCCTGTTTACAGCTGCCCAGGGGAGAGGTGTTGGGGTCAGTGTGCTCCACCGGAATGCTGGGAGCAGTGTGGTGCAGCATCCAGTTAGAGCTACTCCTCCAGTGTTTGCTTGGCAGAAAACAAGCTGTGTTACATTTGACTGCAGACTGCTGCAATATTCATACATTCATGAACACAGGGTCTTGGACTATTTTTTTTGTGCGACTGAATTTTATATAAGACCATAAGACCATAACACATGGGAGAAGAATTAGGCCCTTCGCGCCTATCCACCAATTCCTCATGGCTAATCCAATTTTCCTCTCAGCCTCAATCTCTTGCTTTCTTCCTGTAACCCTTCATTCTCTGACCAATCAAGAATCTATCAGCCTCTGCCTTAAATATGCGTAAAGACTTGGCCTCCACTGCTGCCTATGGCAAAGAATTCCACAGATTCACTACTCTCTAGCGGAAGAAATTCCTCCTCATCTCTGTTCCAAAAGGATGCCCCTCTATTTTGAGGTTGTATCCTCTGGTCTTAGACTCTCCTACCATAGGAAATATCCTCTCCATATCCACTCTATCAATGCCTTTCACCATTTGATAGGTTTCAATGAGGGTACCCCTCATTCTTCTGAATACAGGCCCAGAGCCATCAAACACTCTTCATATGCCAAGCCACTCAATCCCCAAGTCATTTTCCACACGTCCTTTCTAAGAGAAGGGGCCCCAAACTGCTCACAATACTCCAAATGAAGCCTCTCCAGTGCCTTGCAAAGCCTCAACATTACATCCTTGCTTTTGTATTCCAGTGCCCTTGCAAGGATTGCTAACATTGCATTTGCCTTCCTTACCACTGACTCAACCTGCAAATTAACCTTTAGGGAATCCTGATCAAAGACTCACAAGTCCCTTTGCACCTCAGTTTTTTGTATTTTCATCCATTTAGGCACTGACACTATAGTCCATCTGCCATTTCTTTGTCCATTCTCCTAATCTGTCTAAGTCCTTCTGTAGCCTCTCTTCCTCAAAACTACCTGTCTTTCTATTGTCTGCAAATTTTGCAATAAAGCCATCAATTCCATCATTCAAATCATTGACATATAAAATAAAAAGAATCAATCCTGACACAGAACCTAGTGGAACACCGGCAGCCAGTCAGAAAAGGTTCCCTTTATTCCCACTCTTTGCCTCCTGCCAATCAGCCTCATGGGTGGCACCTTGACATTGGTCTTCTGAAAATCCAAGTACACAACATCAACCAATTCTCCTTTGTCTGTCCTGCTTGCTATTTCTTCAAATAATTCCAGCAGATTTGTCAAGCAAAATTTTTTCTTGAGGAAACCATGTTGAATATGGCCTAAGTTATCACATGCCTCCAAGTACCCTGGAATCTTATTCTTACTTTTTTCTTTATCAATCTTTTTATTAATTAAAAAAGTACATATATATATATATATAAACAAGAGGAGGATTATCTCAAATATCTATATCGATAACAATTCATAAAAAAGGTAAAATAAACATTATCAAGATCATACATAGTATTAATCTAATGGTATATAATAAAAAGTAAGATAATCAATTCTCCTCTTATCATTCCATGAAAAAAAAGAAAAAAGATAAAGAAACTTCTATAATTTTTATATCCAAAAAAACCCCACTAAACAAAAAAAAAGAAAAAGAGAAAAAAAAGAGACTGGGCAGCCCATACTGAGAGTAAAAGCAAGAAAAAAGAGAAACTTTCTGATCCAATCCAAAGTTTCGAGAAAGTAACTGGAAGAGCAATAAATCAAACCATATGAAAATATTGAATAAAAGGTCGCCAGGTTTCTTCAAATTTAGAGGAAGTATCAAATGTCTGACTTCTTATTTTCTCTAAAGTTAAACAGGACATAATGGAATGGAGGTAAGCCAATAAAAGACATTAGCTGGATTAGAATCCTTCCATTTAAGCAAAATGGCTCTCCTAGCCAATAAAGTTGTAAAAGCTATCATCCGTTGAGCGGAAACAGGAACATATCCTGCTTCCGGTGGAGTGATCCCAAAAATTGCTGTAAATAAATTTGGTTGTAAGTCCAAATTCAAGACTTTTGATAAAGTTTTAAAGACATCTTTCCAAAAGTTATCTATCTTGATACAAGACCAAAACATATGAGTTAAAGTAGTACCTCATTCTTAATTGTCGACCCAAACCTCTTCCCAACCACTGAGGCCAGACTAACTGGCCTATAGTTTCCTTTCTACTGCCTCTCTCCCTTCTTGAAGATTGGGGTGACACACAGTATGTGACATATGCACTATATGTGCCTTGTGCTGTGTATGACTGTTGGTACTTTGTTTTGTACCTTGGTCCCAGAGTGACGTCGTCTGGCTGTATTCATGGGTACTCATGGATGGTGAAATGGCAATTAAACTTGAACTTCGAGCACTAGAGCCCTTCAATTCATGTATCATTTTTTAGAGTAAATAGCATAATTGAACTAGAGGGTGATGGTGAAAATGCTTGGAATAAGGCCTTTTGTGAACAAAAGAGTGTTTCTGTTAGACCTTCTTGCCAATCAATATCCTATATAACAAAGTATTAGGAAAATATTTCAGCCCAGTGCTGGAGATAGTGGAATATTAAAAATAGAGCCTGCAATTAGAGGTCAAGGGATTACATTGTCTTTCTAAAAAAAAATCTGACATGGTATTAAAACTTCAGTGTTCTTGGATCGTGCATCACAATATAGGTTTGTGCGTGGTCTAACAGTTGAACATTCCCAATTCAAGTTATTAAAATATTTATCTGATATCTGAACAGGTATGTAAGATAGCAATATCAAAAAAACTTAGTTGTGTTTGTCTCATTCATGCTTGTGCCCTGCTTAATCTAGATGGGAAAATCAATTTGTGCTGAAAATATGAAATAAAAGCAACTAAACACAGATACAGGAAATGCCACAATCTGCATCTCACAATTCCAACAATGCTTCCTTTCTCTTTCCTTACAGCTTATTCAGCTCCTTCTTTTTACAGGAGCTACAGATAGATTATCCGCCATTACAGATTTCACCACCTTTTCTTAGCTGGTAGCAATTTGAATCATTGACGTTGTTTCTAATTCTCTCCGTTACATCATACATTCCCTATGTTTTCATACTAATCCCCCTTCTCTGCAATTTTCCTAAGTTCTGCAGAAACATCATCAGTTTGAAAACACTGTTTTCCTCCCTGTAGGTGTTACCTGGCTTCTTTTAATTTCAGATTTCCAGCATTTTGAGTCTTCTGCTTGTTAAAAAAAAAAGCAAATGTGCCTTTCTGCAGAAAGTAAAACATTATTTAGGTTTATGAGTAGATGAAATCTGCTGCAGGAAGGTAAAGAAAAAGCGGAGACATTATCAGTGCTAGTAAACATTACTTTAGTCTGTTAATTCCAGGGGATGATCCAACATAGCCAGACCATGGACTCCAAAGTCATTAAAGGAAGTCCCCTTGTAACTCTGTTTACACTAATTAATGACTATTGATCTTTGTTGAACATTCAGGGACCAATGTCTGTTTTTCCTGTAACAGTGGCATTAACAATGCAAAGTGATGTATTGTCCTGTCTCAATACAATTATAACATTGAGTATTGAACAAGCAAAGAAAACACAATAGCAGACACCTTGTCAAGACAACCATATGAAGAACTATTTAAAAGAATGTTCCTGTCGCAGCAGTGGTAGTATGTACAGCTATGCAAAAAGAGGCACATGTATAAACATGTTTATGGATCATCTGGCTCATTCACTGAACTGAATGAAGACTTGAAAATATTCTATTGAAGACACACTAAATTTTTCCCAACCAAGACTGCAGAAATGGGGGACAAATGATAATGAAACTGAGGGTTATAGATGAATTCAAAGTGAAATAATTGTGTATGATGCAAATGAAAACTGAAATTGGAGGATTTGTCCACTGACCTGACATAGACTAAGATATGGAAGACCTTGATGGCAGAGATGCTGCATATCAGGACTGCAGAACACAACCACTGTTTTCTGCAATCTGGAATCAGAATCATAATCGCAATTAATATCACTGCAATATGTCATGAACTTTGTTGTTTTGTGGCAACAGTATGTTGCAATACATAATAATAAAAACTATAGATTATAATAAAAAGTATATACTGCATATAAAGAGTCTTTTGAGTATTTTTAAGGCAGAGGTTGACAGGCTCTTGGCAAAATAAAGTTACTTAAGATTGGCAGAAGTATAGATTAGAAGATGCAGTCAGACTTTACTGAACGGCAGATCAGGTTCAGGGCACCAATGACCCTTTCCTGTTCCTAATCTCTATGTACTAGAGATTACAAGCAATGAATGAATGCACGCTATAATGGTGGGAGGTGGATGTTAGAGTTCCCCTAGGAAGACCAAGAAAACCGAACAGGCTTCTGAAGAATAATTCACACAAGAGTTAACTTCAGGGAGGTATCTACAAGAGTATGAGTGTCCTCTAGGAATATCTTCAATCTTGAAGTCTTTTCAATGCAGCTGATGCTCCATTCAGGTGTGAATGCAATAGTTGGATTTAGCAGAAATTGAAACTTCTCCACCTTGTTGGCAAAGTGGCTTTTATTTTCTGCGGTGCAGCAGTGAGCAGACAAGTGTCCTGTGTGACACGTCTCAGCGGAGTTAACAAATCTTTGGCAGCGAACTAACTCAAGTTCCTGCACTTCTTTCACAATGGAAGTTGGAATCACACTGACACTCAGAAACCAAGCCTCAGGATCTTTGCACGACATTTCTCCTGACGTATGCCACATATAACGTTTTGTTGCTCATTGTTGCATTGCAAAACTCCAAGATATCTTTATTGGCAAAATGAAGAACCTTCAAAAAACACAACTTTCACATTCACAGAAGGAACTTTTTCATTACTTGAAAAGCAAACAAAAACTTCTGATGTTGGAGGTATGAAATAAAATCAGAAAATGCTGGACAGAAAGGTCAGATAGCATTTCTAGAAGTTGTTAATTGTCCTGTGATTAGGTTAGGATTATTCAGGGTTGTGGGATTACAGGCGTGGCGTGGCTCAAAGGGCCTACTCTGTACTGTATCACTAAAAATAAATAAACAAACAAACAAATAAATAAATAGATAAATCAATCAAACAATCAATCAATCAATAGATAAATAAATAGAGGTCATTGGTGTTTTACGTCTGGGACCCTTTATTATTAAAATCATTATTAAAAGTTGGTTCTTCTGTAAGTGAACAGCACAAGGTATGAATCTAACCAATATATTTATAAAATCTTAACAGAAGTAAGTTTTGGATAACTATCACTGTTAAATTCACTTGAACAACGTGGATGTCACTGAAGAAGTATCATGGGGTGCAAAATGCTCACACCCAAACTTCAAAACTTTATTAATACTTAATGAAAATCAAAAAGAATCTGTAACTGTTGGATATCTGAAATTAAAAATCAAAAAAAATGCTCTATACCCTCATCAAACTAGGCAGCGTCTGTGGAGAGAGCAATAGTTAATATTTCAGGTATGGCCTGTTTTTCTTTCCATTGTTGCTGTCTGACCAGGTAAGTGTTTCCAGCATTTTCTGTCTTTGATGTTGTTCACAACTATCCTTAATTTACTCAGAAATCTGCAAAAACTGATCAGTGCTATGCCAACGTGCTTTCTACCTGCGCAATACCAATTTAACTGAGCATTTGACAAAGTTTTAGGCCTTCATGTCTCTGTAAGGATTCTTGGATCTAATTGTAAATGGAGTAACAGAATTGTCTATACAATTCTAGATGCCTGCAGAGGGTACTGTAGCACTTGAGTTTCTAATTTCCACAATTTCCATTTGAAATGTCCAGAGTTGTGGATAAGTCCAAATGAAATTAACGTGATTTCATATCCACTGATAATAAACTCTAGTCCCCTATTCGCCTTGATTTGCTATGTTTTCAGTTTAAATGTTAAACTGATATTAAAATCCAGAATATGTAAAGTAGGAAAAATATTCTAGGTTGCCAGTGTGTAGGAAACTTACAGCAAACCAAGGAGTGGGGGCTGTAGGAGATTTGCCCCATGGTTTGGAAGCATTAGAATGATAGGAAACATACACTCATGATGAATGCTAGGGTTTTTTTTTGACTATGCAGAGGAGATCCCAATGGGCATTACAAAAACCACATTGTTTTTTGATGTACATTCAGTGGCCATCTTTTTAGATACCTCCTGTGCCTAATAACATGGCATCTGAGTGTATAGCAATGATTTGGATGATGGAATTGATGGCTTTGTGGGCAAGTTTAGTACTCAATGTCTATAATTCTTAGCATCTGAATATGGTTTTAAAACCTATTTGTGATTTCAAATTAAATTTATTTAGGTGAATGAAACATAGATTGATTTAACAAATGTATTTAAGTACACAGGAAATAATCTTAGCAACCCAGAGTTTATGACTTTGTTACACATGATGCACAAACAAAAAAACTTACCCCATTAGTTTGGCTTTTTATAACAATGTGTACATAAATTATATAAAATGTCATTAGATGTTAAATTATAGCCACTCAGTTCTCCCAGGTCAGCTCGTGCTGTAGCCATTCATAGCTCCAGGTGCAGATTTTAATGATCTAAACTTAATTAGGTGGACATGGAATGAAAGCAATTCTAAAAATTGTAAATTGGTATATTTGATTATACCGGTGTACAGTGAAAAACTGTGTTGCGTGCCATCCATTTCATTACAACAGTGCACTGAGGTAGTACAAGGGAAAACAGTAACAGAATATAAAATGAAGTGTTACTGTTACAGAGAAAGTGCAGTGCAGGCAGACAATAATGTGCAAAGCCATAACAATGTAAATCGTGAGGTCAATGGTCTATCTTATTGTACTAGGGGACCATTCAATGCTCTAAGAACTGGTTAGTATTCGGTAGTGAGTTCTAGAAGGTAGTCCATGTGCACCTCAGAATCTGTTAAAAGTTAAAGTCTGTCCTGAGCCTTATAGGCTCATCAGGTCAGTGCTTATGCCAGTTTCCATGGCGTGAAGCGATTGAGAGTACAAGGCTCCCCCCCCCACCCCCCCAGATAGGACACCAGTCTATTGCGAGGTTAACCCCCAATACCCGTTTTCATCTGGATGGACTGGAGCAATGTGTGGTTAAGTGCCTTGCTCAAGGACACAACACTCTGCCTCGGCTGGGGCTCGAACTCACAACCTTCAAATCGCTAGTCCAACGCCTTAACCACTTGGCCACACACCATACCTCAGAATCTGAGTTTGTGTTTTTTAAACTAAAATTTAAATTTGCGTGACAGAATTTTTATCTATTAACAGGTTATCCGATAATAGTTAACAGGTCTTCGTGTGGTCAGTGAAAATCGTTATTGGGCCAACTGGACAGCTGGAATTAACTTGGAAGTCAGAAGAGAAACAGAAGAAGGAAAAGATTAGATTGAGTGGACAGCATACAACAATTTCAGATGGTAATAGAAGGAAAGCAAATGTTCAAAACCAAACCCAATTCAGAATAGAAAATAATCCAATACACCAAAGAACAAGAGGCTTTTACAGCAAATGCTTTAGAATATAGTCATATCACTGAAAGAGAAAGTCATAATCAGGAATACTCGGAGCAAATTTCCCCTCCAACCATTGTCAATGTGCTGAGAGCCTTTGATGAGAATGAGAATGTTGATAGGAATTCAGCTGTGGAAAAAAAACAGAAGCAGGATGTGACTCCATTCCTGATCCCTTTTCCAAACTGCTAGACTCCACCATCAATCTATACAAAGGGCTTTACAATCTTCTTAGCTCAGGGAAACAGAAAAATAAAAAAAATCTGTGTGATTAAAAAAAAACTGATTTACAGAACTGAGGTGTGAGTAATTGCCTTTCACAACACAGCTGTGTTTGACTAAGTGTAACATCAGGAAGTCCTGTAAAGTCAATGGGAATCAAGGTGAAAACTCTGGAGCCATCTCTCACATGAAGATGGCTGTGGTGATTAGGAGTCATTATCCAAGTCCTAGAACATCAATGCTTTGTTTGTGCCTTGAGGCAGTGTCCTTGGTATTATCTAGAATTGGTTCATCAATGACTTTCCTTCTATCATTATGTTGTAAATAGCTAATGACAGGTGCAGGTAGTTTCTCCTACCACTTCCTTATTTGTGAGTTCAGTATGAACCCATCTGGTTTTAATAAGCAGACTTACAGTGTTCTGTATAATGCTACTTTGTCTTTTCTGATTTTCGCCATCCAGGCGAGGTTGCCAAAGTGTACACTTTCACTCCTTTCAAAGACTATACTTCATTTTCTGAATCTGTGTTTTTTAGCTATCTTATGTTCTATACACAATTTACTTTCTTACCCATCAGCAGACTTAGCAAGCATCCCATTGGTAGCTTCATCCAAGTCAGATATAAATTGCAATTGTAAAATACTGGGGCTCCAGTGCCAAATTTCGTGGCACATTTGTTGATAGATTATCAAAATTGGTTGGTACATTAATTGGCCACTGTAAATTGTTCCTACTCATCTGATAAGAACATGAGGAGAATAAAAAATGGGATGTAGGCTTATTGCAAACGGTTCACTATGCCTATTTCAGTTTGGTATGTCTCGATGATCTTGTCCAGTGTCTTCTGGAAATCTAAGCATACTGCAGCCATTCGATACCTTCAACCATATTACAGGTTACTCCTCAATCAACTCCAATAAATGAGTCAAACTTGCCTTTCACAAAACCATGCTGACTTTGCTTAATTACCTTCTATTTGCCCAAGTGCTCTGCTACCACATCATAGTCCTGTCCTGGCAATGAGTTTCGGCCTGAATTGTCTACTGTTTATTCTTCTTCATAGATGCTGCCTGACTTACTGAGTTCCTCCAGCATTTTGCTTGTGCTACTCTGGTTAAATTTACTATTCTGTCATCCAATGAACCTTCTCTGAATCTTGGGAACTCTGGAAAATTAAAACTGCCCTCAATTGCCACTTCTTTTAAGGCCTTAGGTTGAAGTTCATCAACCCAAAGACTTGTCAGCCCACAACCCCAATATTTGTTTTTTAGTGATGGTAATTTTCCTCAGTTTCTCCTTCCCTTTATATTCCCAAATCAGAGCTCTTCTTGGGATGTTATCTGCACCCTCTATAAGAAAAACTGATTCAAAATGCTTGCTTAATTCACCGATTCTCACCATGTTTTGTTTCCCCAGACTAACTTTCTAAATTTCAACATTCACTTTGTTAATCACTCTTGATGCTTAATGGCATAACCTTTACTACATGAACACTCATGTTCTGGAGATTAACATTGCCTGAAAACACACTAGTTAAATAAGAAGTAATTAAAGGCTGGTTGGGTATCTTGCCCAATGAAATTCACCTCTTGATTCCCAAAAAATTCAGGAGTCCTTTGATTCCCTGCATAACAGATCATGTGCATGATGGAACAACTTCCATTTGCCTGAATAAATGCAGCTCCAGTAAGCATATTGCTTTAATACAAGAATGACACTATGTCATGACAAAGCTACTTGCTTGATTGGCATCTATCCACCATTTCAAACCCTCATTGTCCGTGGCTCCAGTGTGTAAATTATCCAAGGTGAACAGATGCAGGGATTTGACCCAAAATGTAGACAACTCCTTTACTTCCTCAGATATTACTCAACCCACTGAGTTTCTCCAGCATATTCCTTGTTACTTCACACTCCAGTGTTTGGCACTCGTGTGTTTATATTCCAAGCTTCAACCATCTTCTGAGAAAACTTCTTCAGATCACCTTAAACCTTTTACAACTCACCTTAAAACTATGTTCTGTTGGAAACATTTGTTTTTTTAAAATACTTTTTATAAGATGAATTAATGTAAGACTGAAGTTGTAGTTTATAAATTTGTACTTTTACTAAAGTTGTATTTTAATCATTTGTACTTTTTAACAAGCTCATGTATTTTTCACAAGTATGTGGTGGTTCATCCCCACTTACTGATAGTTAAACTAATAGTTTATCACCCTTCTCATTTTCATTGGCTCAGTATTAGCTCATTGTCGATGTGATGTAATTGATTGGTTTATTTTATCTAAGGAATTTTCTGTTGTCTGGAGTATAAAAGTGATGGATTTTTCAGTGGCGCCCTCTTCAAATCTTAGTCTCTTAATCTCTTTAAACTCTTTTACCTTCACCCCCTTCGCTGTTCATTCGTCTTGGCTTGGTTTCTCAAGTCCTTTTTTAGTTTACTTAGTATCTGTACATTTGTTTGTATTTTAAAATAAATGATAGTTAATAATTAAGACTTGACTCCTGGAAGAATCCTAAGGATCAGAACATAAACAGAGATCCAATAGCACAGCACTTTCATCATGGACTCTACTCACTGTCTATCCTACCAATACACCTCATCATTTAGAATACCTCAATCAGGTTCTCTCCCCCCACCAAACCCCTTCCCCCCAAGTCCACTTGGCTTATATCCCCTAAGAAAACAAGCCACAAATGTCATATAGCACAGAAACTCCCCCTTCAGCCCTTTGTGTTCTTACTGACAGCATTCTGTCCTTGATGTCCAAAATTCTTCTTTTCTGTTGGAATATTGTATCCACTTCTAGACATCTGTGCCTGAATAAAATGTTTACCAAGGATGAGGGAATCCAGTTATGTAAAAATTGGAGAAGTCGAAGATCTCCTTGTAACATAGAAGGACAAGCGGAAAGAAAAATGTCATAGTAGAAAGATGTGTCCAAAACCATGAAGGACTTTGATAAATTATGTAAGCAGAAACTGCTTTAGTGATAGACTGGTCAGCAAGACAGAAGACAAAGATCCAATGTGATAGATGAAACAGCGAGAGAAAATATATGAAGAGAATTACTTTAATGTGCTTTGGGGAAGGCTTGCCGAAATGTGTGGTGGAAGTAGATTCAATTTAAACTTTCAAGATGAAATGTAATCAATAAAAAGGACACTTTGCAATTGTGGGTATTTTCTGCAGGGTAACCATCAAAAGAAGTCATCGCGCACTCAAAAGTGAGATCATTTCACTCCAGCCACGACACTGTTCTAAGGCTGAACACGATTGGGTTTGAATTATGAGCAGTGTATTAAATGGCATTGACATTCTCTTTTATTCCGTGAGCCACTTTATCACATTGAAATCTAACATTAGAGTAAATTTTTAAATTATACCTAATAAAACAGTAAAAGCTCCAGAGATCAAGATATCTAAAGTGGTTAAAGAAGGCTGAGGAACAGTTATAGGATAACCTTAAGTCAGTGGACTGAGCCATGTTCAAGAACTGATCTGAGGACCTGGGTGACCACATCAACGTTACAGACTTTATTAAAACAGCTGTGGATGAGTGTGTCCATCGAAATTGTTCAGGATTTTTCCCAATCAGATGCCCTGGATGAACAATGAAGTCCATAACCTGCTTAGAGCTAAATGAGAGGTATTCAAGTCTGGAGATCACGAATGCTACCAAAGGTGCAGGTATGACCTCCAGAAGGCCATCTCTCGGGTGAAGTGGAGATTCCAGAGGACACTGGAATCAAAAAGGGATGCTCGACAGATGTGGCAGGGTTTGAATGCCATAACCTCCAACAATCCAAGGAAAGCATCCAGTCCAGATGGAGTACCTGGCTGAGTACTGAAGACGTGTGCCGACCAACTGGCCGGTGTACTCACAGAAATCTCCAGCCTCTCGCTCCACCAGTATAGTACCCACCTGCTTTACTCGCATTACACCAATGACTATGTGCCCTAAGTACAGCTCCAACACCATATACAAGTTTGCTAATGATACCACTGTTGTGGCTGTATCAAAGGGGGTGATGAATCAGCATACAGGAGGGAGATTGAAAACTTGGCTGAGTTGTGTAACAACAATAACCTCTCACTCAATGTCAATAACAGAAATGAACTGATTGTAGACTTCAGGAAAGGGAAACCAGAGGTCCACGTGCCAGTACTCATAGGAGGATCAGAGGTGGAGAGGGTCAGTAAATTTAAATTCCTGGGTGTCACTATCTCAGAGGACCTGCCCTGGACCCATCACACAAATATTATTGCAAAGAAAGCACAACAACACTTCTACTTCCTCAGAAGTCTGCGGAGATTCGGCATGTCATCAAAATCCTTGGCAAACTTCTATAGATGTGTGGTGGAAAATGTGCTGACTGGCTGCATTACGGCCTGGTATGGGAACAACAATGCCTTTTAGTGGAAAATCCTACAAAAGGTAGAGAATCCGGCCCAGTACATCACGGGAAAAACCCTCCCAACCGTTGAGCACATCTACATGAAACATTGCTGTAGAAAAGCAGCATTCATTATCAAAGATTCTCATCAGCCAGGCCATGTTCTTTTCTTGCTGTTGTCATCAGGTAGAAACCACAGGTGCCTCAGGACTCACACCAACAGGTTCAAGAATAGTTACTACCCCTCAACCATCAGGCTCTTGAACAAAAGGGTATAACAGCACTCATTTACGGACTCTGTTATATTGTTATTTCCTACTTGTTATTTATTGTATTTATTTATTATCTGTATTTGCACAGTTTGTTTACCATTTACAGTTCCTGATGTTTACAGTTTATAGTTATTGTTCTATAGATTTGCTAAGAATGTGAGCAGATAAAAAATCTCAGGGTCGTATGTAGTGGCACCTATGTTGTTTGGTAATAAATTTTACTTTGAACTTTGAAAAGCTACCAAATCTACTCAAACATCCCACATTTTTAAAAATTTGTAATGCTCCTAACTTGAAGAAGTGATTAGCATTCTTGATTACCCTTATCAGCCGCATTAACCATTTCTGAAATACCGGAAATTGGAGAATTCAATGTTCATACCACCAGGCTGGAGGCTACCCAGACGGTAGATGAGGTGTTGCTCTTCCAACCTGAGTTTGGCCTCATCATGGCAGTAAAGGAGGCCATGTATGGACATATCTTTCCTCTGATTTGTTTTCCACCTGGCACCTCTAGGCCCTTCCCCTTCCCCCTCCCCTATCTCTATTACTGGGCTTCAGCCCTCTCTTCCCCCCCATTCCTGATGAAGGGTCTCGGCCCGAAACGTTGGCTACTCTTTTCTCATGGATGCTGCCTGGCCTGCTGAGTTCTTCCAGCGTTGTGTATGTATTCTTTGATCCACAGCATCTGCAGTTGTATTTTTGTTATTTGGGGCTGAAGGGCCTGTTCCTGTATTGCACTATATTCAATTGATTTTCTTTTATGTATTCTGCTAATTACATCCTCAACCAAATTCAATAAATTTGTCAAAAACAATTTCCTTTTCATAAAACTATGCTGACTGCGCTTACGATTTTCTAAAATGCCCTCGGTCCCCTTGCATGTTAATAGATATGGCATTTTCCCTAATGACAGATACAAGAGTGACTGGCCCGTAGTTCCTCATTTGTTTATTGAATTGGAGTATTATCATTTGTGGTTTTCCAATTAGCTGATTTTTTTTCTATAATTTAAGGCATTGTGAAGAGTCACAATCAATCCATTCATTGTTGGTTGTTAACGCAAACAATGCATTTCACTGTATGTTTCGATGTGGATGTGCCAAATAAACTTGAATCTTGAATTTCTGCACCGACCTCTTAGGACCTCAGGACACAGGCCATCTGGTCCAGGAGATTTATCAATCTTTTGTCTCGTTCCTTCTCGGCACTACTTCTCTGGATTTTGTACTTTCATTAGGATGCTTTTAATGTCTCCTACTGATAGAAAAAAATGTCTGATGTCTGCCATTTCCTAATTTCCCATCATTAGTTTCTCAATTCCCATCCTTTTAAATGTTCTCCATAGCTACTCTTTCTTCTTTTGGTCTTTAAATAGTTGTGAGAGACAATGTTCTCATTTCACATTATTCTCCTTTATGTGTTTTTAACCACATAAGACCATATGGCCACATGACCATAAGACATAGGTGCAGAATTAGGCCAATTGGCCAATTAAGACTGCTCTGTCATTCCATCAAGGCTGAATTATTTTCCCTCTCAGCCCCATTCTCCTGCCTTCTCCCTGTAACCTTCAACACCTTTACTAATCCAAAGCCTTTCAAACTCCACTTTAAATATACCCAGTGACTTGGCCTCCACAGCTATTTGTGGCAGTGAATTCCGCAGATTCACCACACTTTGACTAAAGATATTCCTCCTCATCTCTGTTCTAAAGGGATGTCCTTGTTTTCTGAGGCTAGACTCCCTCACTATAGGAAACATCCTCTTTGTTGTGACTGTGATCGAAGTCACCAGAGAGACAATGAAGCTGTGGACACAGAAGTCTTTACTCATGACAACAAGCTGGCATTTTCCTGGAGACCCTCTCTGTATAGTTTCATAAACTCGACGTCACATTTTTATATCGTTCAGATCAAAGGTAACAATGGGTGATTCAATACAATTTCAACAGTTACAATCACATTGTTTGCTTCAATATTTTGCGTTGACAATGCTACCATTGAATTAGATATCTTCAGTCGGAGTCACCTCTGAATGTTCAAACACCTTTGCTGGGACAGAGTAATTCGCACAGAAAGTCTACGGGCTTCTGGGGACAAAGATCCCAGACACTCAAAATTAATGCTGTCAGGGCTAACTCTGAGTACACAAATATCCTGAGTACGCAAATGTTCCAACTACTGCTAGATCAGCTATTTGATGCATGTAGAGATCGCTTGGTCTACAAGCTTCCTTGAACTTGTTTATAATGATGCAAATAACTTAGACGTGTTGCCTGGTTCGATGCAGGCCAACTAACAACACTCCACTGTCCTACACCTGGCCGATGCATTTGAGAATAGCTTTCACTTTGCACATTTCCTACCAGCAAGCCTCATGCTGTCTGCCAGCCTGTGCTCCTCAGACTGTATTTTTATTTGCAAAGGTGTCCTTTTTAACTTGCAATTTACTGCTTACATTTTACAATGTACTGTACATTAAGAACTGAAGACTGGTTTTTGTTTGAATTAATCTATGCTGTATTCACATAACTCCAAAATACTCCCAACTACTCTCCACATCCACTCTAACTAGGCCTTTCAACATTCAATAGGTTTCAATGAGATCCCACCTCATTCTTCCAAAGTTCAGCAAGTAAAGGCCCAGAATAATCAAACTCGCCTCATATGTTAACCCTATCATTCCCAGGATCATTCTTTGAACCCTCTCCAATGCCAGCACATCCTTTCTTAGATAAGGGATTCAAAACTGCTCTCAATACTCCAAGTGCGGTCTGACCAATACCTTATAAAGCCTCAGTATCACATCATTGCTTTTATATTCTAATCATCTTGAAATTAATGCTAACATTGCAACTATTTCCCTTGAAGATGCCATATAAGAACATAGAACATAGAAATCTACAGCACATTACAGGCCCTTCGGCCCGCAATATTGTGCCGACCATGTAACCTACTGTAGAAGCAGCCTAGAATTTCCCTAGCATATAGCCTTCTATTTGCCTTCCATTTTTCTAAGCTCCATGTACCTATCTAAGAGGCTCTTAAAAGACCTATTGTATCTGCTTCTACCACCGCTGCTGGCAGGGCATTCCACACACCAACCACTCTGTGTGAAAAAGATACCTCTCACATCCCCCTTGTACCTACTTCCAAGCATCTTAAAACTATGCCTCTTTGTGTTAGCCATTTCAGCCCTGGGGGGAAGCCTCTGGCTATCCACACGATCAATGCCTCTCATCATCTTATACACCTCTATCAAGCCAACTCTCATACTCCGTCACTCCAAGGACAAAAGGTGAAGTTCACTCAACCTATTCTCATAAGGCATGCTCCCCAATCCAGACAATATCCTTGTAAATTTCCTCTGCACTTTTACTATGGTTTCCACATTCTTTCTGTAGTGAGGCGACCAGAACTGAACACAGTACTCCAAGTGGGGTCTGTTCAAGGTCTTATATAGCTGTAACATTACTTCACAGATCTTGAAATCAATCCCATGGTTAATGAATGCCAACACACCATGCACTTTCTCAACAACACTGTCAACCTGCACAGCAGCTTTGAGTGTCCTATCAACACAGACCCCAAGATCACTCTGATCCTCCACACTGCCAAGAGTCTTACCATTAATATTTTATTCTCTCTTCAAATTTGACCTACCAAAATGAACCACTTCACACTTAACTGGGTTGAAGTCCATCTGCCACTTCTCAGCCCAGTTCTGTATCCTATTGATGTCCTCTGTAACCTCTGACAACCGTCCAGACTATTCACCTTTGTGTCATCAGCAAACTTACTAACCCACCATTCAACTTCTGCATCCAGGTCACTTATAAAAATCACAAAGAGGAGGGGATCCCAGAACAGATCCCTGCGGAACACCATTGGTCACCGACCTCCATGTAGAATACGAACCATCTACAACCACCCTTTGCCTTGTGGTTAAGCCAATTCTGAATCCACAAAGCAAGGTTTCCATGGATCCCATTCCTCCTTACTTTCTGAAGAGGCTTTGCATGGGGAACCTTATCAAATGCCTTACTGAAATCCATATACACTACATCCACTGCTCTACCTTCATCAATGTGTTTTGTTACATCCTCAGATAATTCAATCAGAATCATAAGGCACGACCTGCCCTTGACAAAGCCATGCTGACTATCGCTAATCAAATTATGTCTCCCCAAATGCTCATAAATCCTGCCTCTCAGGATCTTCTCCAACAACTTACCCACCACTGAAGTCAGACTCACTAGTCTGTAATTTCCTGAGTTATCACTACTCCCTTTCTTGAACAAAGAAACAATATGTGCAACTCTCCAATCCTCTGGTACTTCTCCCATCCCTATTGATGACACAAAGATCATTGCAAGAGGCTCAGCAATCTTCTCCCTTGATTCCCAGAATAGCCTGGAGTATACCTCACCCAGTCCCAGTGACTTATCTAGCTTAATGCTTTTCAAAAGTTCCAGTACATCCTCTTTCTTAATGTCTATATGTTCAAGCATTTCAGTCCATTGTAAGTCATCCCCACAATGCCAAGGTCTTTTACCCTGGTGAATACTGAAGCAAAGTATTCATTAAGTACCTCCACTACCTCCTCTGACTCCGTGCACATGTTTCCACTATCGCACCTGATTGGTCCCATTCTCACATGGTTCATCCTCTTGCTCTTCTCGTACTTGTAGAATGCCTTGGGGTTTTCCTTAATCCTGCTCACCAAGGCCTTCTCATGGCCCTTTCTGGCTCTCCTAATTCCATTCTTAGGCTCGTCCTAGCAACCTTGTAATTTTCTAGAGCTCCAACAGTACCTAGTTTCTTGAACCTTTCGTAAGCATGTCTTCTTAACTAGATTTTCTATATACTTTGTATACCATGGTTCTTTAACTCTACCATCCTTCCCCTGCCTCAATGGAACATACCTATGCAGAACTCCATGCAACTGTTCTCTGAACATTTGCCACATTTCTGCCGTATATTTCCCTGAGAACATCTGTTCCCAATTTATGCTCCCAAGTTCCTGCCTAATAGCATCATATTTCCCCCCTACATCAATTAAATGTTTCCCAATTTGTCTGCTCCTATCCCTCTCCAGTGCTATGGTGAAGGAGATAGAGTTGTGGTCAGTACCTCCAAAATGCTGTCCCACCGAGAGATCTGACACCTGACCAGGTTTATTTCCCAATACCAGATCAAGTACAGCCTATCGTCTAGTTGGCTCATCTACATATTGTGTCAGGAAACTTTCCTGAACTCCCGTAACAAACTCCAACCCATCTAAAATCTTTGCACTCAGGAGATGCCAATCAATATTAGGAAAGTTAAAATCTCCCATCACAACAACCCTATTATTATTGCTCCGTACCAGAATCTGCCTCCCTACCTGTACCCCGATATCCCTGTTACTATTGGGGCATCTATGAAAAACACCCAGTAGAGTTATTGCCCCTTTCCTGTTTCTGACTTCTACCCACACTGACTCAGTATACCATCCCTCCATGACTTCCTCCTTTTCTGCATCTGTGACATTATCCCTAATTAGCAATGCCACGCCCCCACCTCTTTTGCCTCCATCTCTGTTCTTTTTGAAACATCTAAAGCCTGGCACACTCAGCAGCCATTCCTGCCCCTGAGACATCCAAGTCTCTGTAATGGCCACAAAGTCATAGTTCCACGTATTGATCCACAGTCTAAGTTCATCCGGCTTGTTTGTGATACTCCTTGCATTAAAATAGACACATCTCAAACCACCAGGCTGAGTACATCTTTTCTCTAACATCTGCCTATCCTTCCTCACAAACTCCCTACAAGCTGTCTCTACTTGTGCTCCAACCTCCCCATCCTCTACCTCTTCACTTCATTTCCCACCCCACTGCATATCTAGTTTAAAACCTCCCCAATGGCATTAGCAAACCTCCCCACCAGGATATTGATCCCCCTTGGATTCAAATGCAACCCATCCTTTTTGTACAAGTCACACTTGCCCCAGAAAAGATCCCAATGATCCAAAAATCTGAATCCCTGTCCCCTGCTCCAATCTTTCAGCCACGCTTTATCCTCCACCTCATCCTACTCCTATACTCACTGTCACGTAGCACAGGCAGTAATCCTGAGATTACTACCTTTGAGGTCCTGCTTCTCAGCTTCCTTCCTCACTCTCTGTAGTCCACTTACAGAAACTCCACCCTTTTTCTACATACATCGTTCGTACCAATATGTACCACAATTTCTGGCTGCTTACCCTCCCATTTCAGGATATTGTGGACATGCTCAGAAACATCACAAACCCTGACACCTGGAAAGCAAACTACTATCCTTGTTTCTTCTTCACACCCACAGAATTGCCTATCTGTCCTCCTAACTATAGAGTCCCCTATTACCGCTGCCATCCTCTTCCATTCCCTACCCTTCTGAGCCATTCAGTGCCAGAGGCATGGCCACTGTTGTTTCCCCCAAGTAGGCCCCCCCAGCGGCACTCAAAATGGAGTACGGTACTTATTGTTAAGGGGGACAACCAGAGGGGTGCTCTCCGCTACCTGACACCCTCCCTTCCCTCTCCTGATGTTTACCCACTTATGTGCTGATGAAAGGAATGCTCGATGTCTTATAATTCTTAGCATCTTAACAATGAACTCCAACATCTTCCAGACCACTGAAGCCAGGCTAACTGCCCTATAGTTTCCTGCCTTTTGCCTCCCTCCCTTCTTAAAGAATGAAATGACCTTTGCAATTTTCCAGTCCCGAGACCTATTCCAGAATCTTGTGATTCTTGAAAGATCATTACTGATGCCTCCACAATCTCTTTAGCTGCTTCTTGCAGAACCCTGGAGTGAAGACCATCTGGTCCAGGTGACTTATCTACCTTCAAGCATTTCAGCTTCCCAAGCACCTTCTCCTTAGTTATAGCAACTACACTCACTCCTGCCCCCTGACATTCTTGAATTTTTGGCATACTGCTGGTGTCTTCCACAATGAAACTGACACAAAATACTTATTAAGTCTGTCCACTATTTTTTTGTCCCCCATCATCTCTTCAGTGACTATGACTTCTCGCTGTCCACTGTTCCCCTTTAGAATGCTGTGGACCTGATCGGAAACATCCCTGATCCCAGCACCTGGGAGGCAACATACTACTTGGGCGTCTCTTTCATGTCTTCAGAATCAACTGTCTGCTCCTCTAAGTATGGAATCGCCCATCACTATTGCCCTCCTCTTCTCCCACTTCCTTCATGAGCCACAGAATCAGACAGAGTGCCAGAGATCCAGTCAGCATGGATTTCCCTGGTAGGTTGTCCCCGCTAACAGTATCCAAAGCGATATACTTATTATTGAAGAGAATGTCCACAGGAGCACTCTACATTGACTGGTATTCCCTTTCCTTCTCCTGATCGTCACCCAGCTTCCTGCCTACTGTAACTTAGGGGTGACTACCTCCCTCTAGCTCCCACATATCACCTCCTCATTCTTCCATATGAACTGAAGGTCATTCAGCTGCAGCTCCATTTCCCTAAAACAGTTTGTAAGAAGATGCAGCTGGATGTATCTTGCCCAGATGTAGCTTAAACCTAACTTCTTTTTATTGACCTTTGCCAAGTGCCCAATAACCGTGTGCAGAAGAGCATCTTTGAACATGTTACTATGACTGAAGCTTACACAAAAGTCCCAAAAATCCTGAGCTCTTTTTAAACCATGCATATGATGAAATTTTACATAATATTGCCTGATGATTTATCACAGATAACAGACTGAACTAGTCTTCAGCCTCATCTGGGATGCCTTGAGAGATAGAGGGAAGCCATGTGTCATTTATTTATTCATTTGAAGCCTTTTGTCATACTCCAATCCCAATACTATTCCCAGATGGCAGATTCCAAACCATACGCCATGCATATTCCTCTGGAATTGTAGCTAAATCAGTCATGTTCAAAGGGTCCTCTGGTGTCCCTCAACAAGTACTCCCAGAGATTCCTTTCTATAAGAGAATGCTCATGGCTGAAACCGGTTTAAATAGCTTTTCCTGGCTCCATAAAAAATGTTAATACATGTTGTGGATATTCCCTGTTCCACAGATTGTTTCATTACAGTGCACCACCAATGTGACAGCTTACTCAATGTAACTGACAGCTGTCCAGATTTCTCCCAACAATACCACTTTTCAGTGGCAAGCTGTTTGCATGTCATCTCCAAGCTCTAATGGCTCACCCCAAATATTAGCTGAGACACAACCATTACAATACATGAATGACAGCAACAAGCAGTTAAAGCACTCACCCCACTCATCTGCCTGAAATGCACTCAGACATCTGTAAAACATCAGTTCTACTATGCACTGTCATCGTCACAACTACAAACATTGCCATGGAGTCTGCACACCCTCACAAGAGGGTTGTGGAACAAGTTCACTAATCATGCTCGTGAGTATGCATGTTCCAGCCAACTAGTGTTTCAATATGGTGGTCTTTAACTCCCTTCCTCTCATTCCAGTCTCGTTGAGACATAACCAATCTCAGAGCAACGTCTTTGCTCCCTGCTTACTGTTGTCTTGGTTGGAAAGAAGACTACCGATTAGCCTGACGCCATTAAGGAGCAGTATTTATTTAACATTAAGCTATTATTGTCAAGCCACTGTATCATCACTGTCTTTAGTTTGACAGTTCTAGTTAACAGCCCTGTTAGCCTAGCATTTATTGATCCCCCTTATTTTCTGCTCAGTTCCCATTAATGTCAGTGAACTGTTGATCCTCTTCAGTATCTCTGTCTGTGCTCGGGCCACAAAGGCACATCCTATCATCAAGTCTCAACCAAAGAAATGGACCAAGAAGAGAGAAAACAGCTGATCTTGGCCCTGACACTCATTTGCCAGATAGGAGAAAAGTTTCAGTCAGTTGAACCTGCTTTGGATGAAGTGACTCAAACAATGCGACAGATACTCTCAGTATGACAAGCCCAGTCTAAACTGCAGTTCATGGAGAAGATAATAAAATCAGTAGAAGCTAAATTGGTTTAGCCTCTCTTACAGATGGAATCAATGCAACAGCTACTTTCAGAGCAGCGAGCCCAGTCCCAGCTGGAAGAACAGGTGTCAGCCTTTACAGTGACAGTTCAGTGACTCGCTGCAGATAACCAGAATCAGGTGACAGCAATTACTGCTCTCATAGCCATAGTTCAGCAGCTTACAACTGACAGCTAATGCCACTCTCGCAAATGCAATTCAGCAGTCTTTAGCCATGTTAGTCCCACTCCCAGCATCTCCCAGATCCTCCTCCAACAGCCTAATCAAGCTCAGACTCCCAGGTCCAGACCAGAACCGAGTATTCCTCAACCAGGCAGATCCTCTGGTGACCCTGACGACAGCAGGTATTTTATTACCCAGTGTGAGCTGACTTTCCAAACCCAGCCTGGTACTTTCAGTGATGATGTGCGTAAACTGGCAAACGTGGTGAACCTCTTAGACGGACCCCTATTCAGCTTGTTTAACACTCTACGGGAACAAGGTTCTCCCACTGCCCAGTCGTTCCGGCATTCTATTGTTGAACTCAAGAAAGTTTTTAATCTGTCAGTACGAGCTTAGGAGGCTGCCCATTGGCTGCTGAACTTGCGCCAAGATAAATGGACAATGAGGGCCTATGCAGTAAAGTTCCGCATTACTTGTGGTGGAGATGGGCTGGAACAAGATATCCCTCATCACTGCCTTCCAGCGAGCAGTGTATGCAGGGCTCCAGCACAAGATAAGTGAGTGACAAGCATGATCTCATTAATCTGACTATTTGAGTTGACCATTTACTTTTATATCCTGCTATATTTTCCCAGAACTACCATGGAGAGTCAATTAACCTGCCGGCCCTGGAGCGTTACAATGCGGACCCTGGGTTTTGCCATGGGTTCTTAACTCAATGTTCCCTGGACTTTGAAATACAACACTCAAAGTTCCTTCAGGCGGGAGTAAGGTGGCCTATACAATTCTCCACTACACATGTATCGAAGTCTGTCACAGTTTTAGATGGCATGCCTCCACAAGATCCTAAGGAAGTAGAGGTGCTGTTGTGCTTTCTTCATAATCGCACTTAAGTGCTGAGCCCAGGACAAGTCCTCCAAAATAATAACAGCTAGCAACTTAAAGTTGCTAACCATCGCCACCTCTGATCCTCTGATGAGGATTGGCTCATGGACTTCTGGCTTCCATCTCCTGGGGTCTATAATCAGCTCCTTGATCTTGCTGAATTGAGTGAGAGGTTGTTGTTGTGGCACCACTCAGCCAGATTTTCAATCTCCCTCCTATATACTGATTCATTACCACCTTTGGTTTGGACTATGACAGTGGTGTCATCAGCAAACTTGAATATGGCATTGGAGCTGTTCTGAGCCACAATGTCTTAAGTGTAAAGAGAGCAGAGCAGAGGGCTAAGCACACAGCCTCGTGGTGCACCTTTGCTGATGGAGATTGTGGAGGAGATGATGTTGTTAATCCGAACTGACTGGGGACTGCAAGTGAGGAAATCCAGGGTCCAATTGCACAAGGAGGTATTGGGCCCAAGGTCTTGGAGTTTTTTGATTAGATTTGAGGGGATGATGGTATTGAATGCAGGGCTGTAGTTGATAAACAGCATCCTGATGTATGCACCTTTGGTGAAAAAAAGTCACTTAAGAATGAGAAGCATAAGGAAACCATATTCATATAACAAGTGTCACAAAAAACACTGTAACCACTTAATGATAAAAATAGTCATTAAACATCTCTAATAAACCCAAATAAATGATGTTCAGGTGCATCAAAACCTGCCGCTACCCAGTGCCCCTTTTACCCTGAAGGGTACATGACAGGGAAATTCTGACATGCCGTTTCTTCCTGCAAATGTCTTCCCCTAACTGTGTGATGCTCCCAGTTTCCTCGTTGTGGGGGTCTCAGACCCATGAGCTTCAGGTATTTATTGACTCTGAGGCAGCCGGGAATCTAACGGATATCTCTCTGGCTCAAAATATGGAGAGTTCCAACTCAGCAATTGAGAGGAAATATTGACATCAAGGCCCTGAATGGTTTGGTCCCTGAGCACTGGTAAGATCCACCTTTCCACAGAATCCCTCCAACTTGTGCTAGAGGGCAACTGTAGGGAACAACTCCCCTTCTATCTGGTTGATTTGCCTGAACTGTTGCAGGTGCTTGGCCTTCCCTACTCACCTCAACACAACACACTGATTAATTTATCCCTAAAGGAGTTCCAAGTGTGGGGACTGGCACGTCTGTCTGCCTGTTTGGGTTCAGCTCTAGCTCCTGCCCGTGAATCCTCTTCTGTGTTAGCTGTTAGTGTTGACCTGTCTGGCTTTCCGCTTAAATGTGCTGACCCTCTTGAGGTCTTCAGTTAAAAGAAGGTCACCTCCCTGCCTCCACTCTGGCATATAACTCCCTGCCCATTGACCTCTTACCTGGTAGTAATCCTCCCTGGGGCCAGCACTTTTCCCTCACTCATCCTGAAACGGTGGCCATGGAAGAGTGCATCAAGGAGCCATTGGCCTTGGGGTTTATCTGTCTGTCAATCTTGCTATCTGGGGCAGGCTTCTTTTTTGAGGACATGAAGGATGACAAGCTCCATTCATACATTGATTATCAGTCCCTAAACAACATCACAGCGAAGAGCCACTACCCTCTTTCCTTGCTTAACTGTGCATTCGAACATCTCCAGGGAGCGACCATATTTTCCAAGACAGATCTGCACAATGCTTATAACTTTGTATCCAAGAAGGGGATACAAGCATTCAACACTTTCACTTGCCACTGTGAGTACCTTGCGATACTCCTTGGTCTGGCCAACGCCCCTGCTATTTTTCAGGCCTGGCCAACAATGTGCTCAGGAACATGTTGAATCAGTTTGTTTCCTTTTATTTGGACAACCTTCTGATCTATTCCGGCTCTCACCATGAACACGTCCAGCATGTTAGTAAGGTTCGCAGATGGCTCCACAAGAATAACCTGTACGCCAAGCCAGAGAAGTATCAGTTCCATAAAGAGCAGATTTCATTTTTTGGGTATATACTCAGCCCTTCCTGTGATCAAATGGACCCGTGCAAATACCAGGCAGTCACAAAGAGGCCCAGACCATCTCCGGTCAGACTAGGATGGTGCTTCATGAGTTTTGCAAATTTTTATCACTGCTTCATCAGAAACTTCAGTTCTACCGCAGCCCACATAAATGCACTCACCAAGAAGACTTCTACAGTATTCAAATGAACAAGCAAAGTAGGCCTAGCATTCCCAGAACTAAACTAACACTTCACCATTGCTCCAGTGCTGAAACACCCAAATCCAAACCCGGCTATTTATTGCCAAGGTGGATGCATCAGATGTCGGCATTGGAGCTGTACTCTCCCAGCATTCTTCTGCAGATAGCCTGGTGCACCCCTGTGCCTTTCTTTCCTGTTGCTTGACTGGAGGAGCAGAGCATATCATTTTGGTTTGGACAGATCACAAGAACCTGGCCTATATTTGGGATGCTAAGAGACTCAACTCCCATCAAGCCCTCTGGGCTCTCTTCTTCACTCTGTTTAATTTCACCCTCCCCTACCATCCCAGCAGCAAGTATACTAAGGCCGATGCCCTCTCATGAAAGTTCAATATGTCTGAGGGCAACATCAATCCTGAGCACATCCATTCTCATTCTATTTGGGGAGTAAAGGTGGAGGTGAGGGTCGCCCAACAGTCGGATCCAGGCCCAGGTGGGGGACCTTCCAACCAGTTGTTTGACCCTGCTATGGTGCCCAGAGTGTTAGAATGGGGTCACTCCTCTGGTCTGGTTGGCTATCCTGGTCTTCAGTGTACACTGGAATTCATTAAGAGATGATTTTGGTGGTCATCTATGTTCCAGGATGTCCACAACTTGATCTCTGTCCGTCCCACTTGTGCCAAGAACAAAATGTCACACCAGCGCCCTAGGGGTCAGCTAAATCCGTTGCTTGTGCCTCACCACCCCTGATCCCACCTGTCGGTGGATTTCATCATGGGCCTACTCCAGTCTGATGAAAACACTGCCATTCTGGTAGTTGTGGATTTTGCAAGGCATCGTACTTCATTGCTCTCGCTATACTCCTTCGGCTCCTGAGACTGCCACCTGCATGGTTCAGCATATGTTCATTCTGTACGGCTTCCCTCAGGACATAGAGTCTGACCGAGGAACACAGTTCACATCCCATTTTTGGAAAACCTTCTGTTCTCTTGTGGGAGCCACAGCCAGCCTTTCGTCTGCTTTCCGCCCACAAATTAACTGCCTGTCTGAAAGAGTGAATAAGAAGCTGGAGACAACCCTATGCTGCCTTGTCTCTTCTAACCCCATCTCCTGGAGATCCCAATTGGTTTGACATTCTCCACCCGCATGTGTCCCTTTGAATTCCAGAAGGGATTCCAGCCGCTGCTCTTCCCTGACCAAGAGGCTGACACAGGAGTTCCTGCTGCTGAACAGTTAGTCCAGATTATAAGTGCACATGGAGACAGGCTAGGGCTACTGTGCTGCATGCTCAAAAACAACATGCTCAGCAGGCTGATCACTTCTGCTGACTGGTGAGGCCTCTCAACCCAGGAGAGAAAACATGACTAGCATCTAGACATCTTCCCTTGAAAGTCATGAGCCACAAGGTGGCCCTACGCTACGTGGTACCATTGGAGTGGAGAAGGCGATCAACAAGGTCTCATATAAATTGAACCTATCATCATCAATGAAGATCCATCCAGTGTTCCATGTTTCCCAGCTTAAAACTGTGCCTACCTCCCCCCTTGGTCCTGTCATTCCCCTTGCTCCATGCTTGGTGCCTGGTCTATTCCGTGTGGTGCCTCCTGGCATCTCACTGGGTGTGGGGCAGGGTCCAGTATCTTGCAAATTGGTAGGGGTACTGCCCTGAGAACTGTTCTTCGATTCCACCTAATAACCTCCTAGATAAGTCTCTCATCCAGGACTTCTGGCGACACAGGTCTCTCTCTGGCTTATCTTGAGCTGAATCGGGGGGGGAGGGCCTGTCACAACCAGGGACTCTGTCACAGGGTCTGGGTGCCCTCACAGGCGGGCTGCAGAACGGGTCAGCAATCACACACATGAGTATGCACGTTCCAGCCATTTAGTGTTTCATTGTGGTGGTATTTAACTCCATTCATCTCATTCTAGTCGCATTGAAACTTGACCAATAGCAAAGCAGCATCTACACTCACTAATAACCATTGTCCTGGTTCCAGGAGAGAAACCAACCATTTAGCCTGCTGCTGCTAAGAAGCAATTTAATTTTGTATTAAGCTGCTATTTCTCTTCATCTCTCTCTCTCTCTCTCTCTCTCTCTCTCTCTCTCTCTATAAAATGGAAGCATATTTGTTTAAAATAGTAATCTTACTGAAACAATCTTTTGTTTTGCAAAACATTCATGCAGTGCTCACCCTAAGGAACTGGATATGTAAGTACATGGATAGACAGGGACTGATTAGGGATAGTTAGCATGGCTTTGTGCATGGTAGGCCATGTCTAACCAATCTTATAGAGTTTTTCAAGGAAGTTACCAGGAAAGTTGATGAAGGCAAGGCAGTGGATGTTGTCTACATGTAGTTTTAGCAAGGCATTTGACAAGGTCCCGCATGAGAGGTTTATCAAGATGTTTCAGTCGCTGAGAAGCCAGCGAGTGGTAGTAGATGGTTGCTTCTCCAACTGGAAGCCTGTTACAAGTGGTATGCCCAGGGATTGTTGCTGTGTCTGTTGTTATTTGTCATCTATCTCAACAATCTGGGTGATAATGTAGTAAACTGGATCAGCAAATTTGCGGATATCATTGAGATTGAGGGCGTAGTTGTCAGCGACGAAGGCTATCAAAGCTTGCAGTGGGATCTGGATGAGCTGTGAAAATTGGGTATAAATGGCAGATGTAATTTAATGGAGGCAAGTGTGAATTGTTACAGTTTGGGAGGACAAACCATGGTAGAACTTACACGGTAAGTGGTAGGACACTGCATGGTGCAGTAGAACAGAGGGATCTGGAAATACAGATTCACAATTCCTTGAAAATGGTGTCATTACCTTCTCTTAGAGATTATTATTTTGCAGCACGGTTGAGAGCTGTGATATGTTGGTTCAACTGTTATATATGACGCTCAATGGAAGAACATTGAGGAGAGGATACTTTCCAACCCCATACAGGCAACTTACAAAGCTACATAAAAACTATTGATAACCCATGGGTGAAATGGACTCTTAAAATATGGAAAACTATTATAAAAGAATATAAACTAGAGGGAGATATTGCGATTCTTAAATGGTGTGCATATGACTTGGATTTTACGCCGAATAAACCGGATGCAAGATTTAAGGACTGGGCAACTAAAAGAATAACAGTTCTTTGCAATATAATGAAAGAAGGAACACGGTTCAGTTTTGAAATGCTTGAAGAGAAACACTTATTAGGAAAACAAGACTTTTATCGGTATTTGTAGATGCGACAGTATGTTAATAGGAGGGTTAAAAATGTAACCAAGGAAAGCACATGTTTGAAAGAGCTATTTAGAAAAGCATATAATTCAGATAATGGTAGTAGAATCATTTCAAGCGTGTATAAGGGGTTGTCAAATCTTATAACACATTCAACTTCATACATTAAAACAAAATGGGAGAAGGAAGGAGGGATAATTATATCTGAGGAAGAATGGACAACAATACTGAGATATCAATGGAAGTGTACCAGTTCACAGAAATGGAGGAAGTTTGGATGGAAAAAACTTGATAAGATATTTTATTACACCCTCTCAGAAATCCCATTATGATAGTAACCTCCCTGTTTGCTGGAGAAATTGTGGAAATCAAAATACAAACCATTACCATATTTTTTGGGATTGCCCCGTTATCAAAGACTATTGGAGTGGGATACACAATGCCCTACAAGACATTTTTAAATGTGAAATACCCTTAGAAAGTAATACCATATATTTTGGGTATATACTTCAAGAATGGTTGAAAAGAGATACAGTACTTAACACCTCATAGACTTGATTTTATTCTCACAAATCAATGAATATGTTGTATAAAAAAAAGATCACTCACTATTTGTACATAGTTTTCTCCTTTCGCTTGTTCTTTCTTTCCTTCTCTATAAGTGTATACCTCAGATAAATATTATGTGGAGATTTGTGGCAAATATAAATATAGGATATATATGTACAGTATCTGAAATATAACTTATGGAAATGTTTGTTTGATGATGAACTTCAATTAAAAATAAATTACAAAAAAAAAAGAAAGTGGCATCACAAGTAGATAGGGAGGTAAACAGAAGTATTAGCACATTGGCCTTCATAAGTCAAAGTTCTAAATACAGGATTTGGGATGTTATGTTGAGGCTGTATGTTCAAAAGAATGGTGAATCCTAATTTGGAGTATTGTTTGCATTTCTGGTCATCTACCTGCAGGAAAGATATTAATAAGATTGAAGGAGTACAGAGAAAATTTGAGGGTGTTGCCAGGATTTGAGAACCCAAGTTATAGAGAAAAGTTGAATAGGATAGGACTTTATTTCCTAGAGCATAGGAGAATGAGCGGTGATTTGATAGAAGTATACAAAATGATGAGGGGCTTTTTTCACTGAGGATGGGTGAAACTAAAACTAGAGGTCATGGGTTAAGGGTAAAAAGTGAAAGGTTTAACGGGAACATAAGGGGAAATTCTTCAGTCAGAGGGTGATGAGAATGTGGAACGAGTTACCAGCAGATGTGTTGCATTTAGATTAAATTTCAGCATTTAAGATAAATTTGGGTAGGTACATGGATGGGAGGGGTATGGAGGGCTATGGTCCGGTCACAGGTCAGTGGGACTAGGCAGAATGATAGTTTGGCACAGAAAAGATGGGCCAAAGGGGCTGTTTTGTGATGCAGTATTCTATGACTCTATGACTTAGCAGTTACATTGATGGCCTGCACACCAATATCTGTGGAGCATTTATTGCTCCACAGTCACAATTACTGCTAGCTTTGATCACTTTGGAGATTAAATGATGTACAGTAAAATCAATATTAGCTATTAATGCTTCCTGGGTACCCATTAATTTCCAAGTATAATTCCTTTTGCCTCAGCCTTTAGATATTATCAGTTCCTGAAGATACTTCTTTTGAGTCTTTTATTTTGGCTAGAATTGTCTTCAGCACATTAGTGTAAAGAACCACAATTTACATTTACAGAATATGGCAGCCTGTACATCATTTTACATTCAGGTCAATAGTCTAGAAATTCCTCAGCATTGTTTTCTCAGAGTATAATGGTGTTTCTCTCTTATGCTATTTTTCAAAAAGTAAATTGCAATATTGCTCATTACTTTTTTTTAAAAACTGCTCTGTATCCACATTCTCACAGGAATTTGTACACAGCAGGCAATCTCGATTCTTCTTTAGTAGTTGGTTCTCTGTAACAGATAATGTTAAGGAAACACTGGCTGAGTGAGTGGGTAGCTGCCTTCATCAAGCCACAGTCCCATTCATCCCATTATTTACTTACTGATTATTAGTTAGAGATCCAGTACGGTAACGGATCCTTCCAGCTTGACAAGCCCGCACTGCCCAATTACACCCATGTGACCAATTAACCTACTAACGTCTTCGGAATGTGAGAGAAAACTAGAGCACCCGAGGAAACCCATGGGGTCATGGGGAGAACATACAAGCCCCTTACAGAGAGCAACAGAATTGAACCATCTCACAGGCATTATAACAGTGTTAACTAACAGCTACCAAATCTAGAAGCTGACTGCTAGCGACAGCAAATTCCTCCTTTGCCAGACTTTGGTACATTTATCGGAGTGAAGGTGTTCATGTTCAAGCATCTATTTACCGGCCTTAGTAGTATTCTAGAAGCAATGGAGACAGTCATACAGTCTAGACAATACCAGATACAAACAGTCCTACCTGCCTGGTACTGTGACAGTCCAGTTGGCTTTATGGAAACAGAGACCATTACCCCTCTCTCAGGATGTCAGACCTTCAGCAATCAGATACTCTATGAGTACCTGTCCTGCAAGAAGGCCTTAAAGTCCACATGCCCAGTTCACCTTCTTTTGTAGGTTGAAGGAGGAGCAGATGAAATATCTCATTCAGGAATAGAGAGTGTTCAAGATCTCCCGAATATAGTGGAGCAGAATTGAGAAATGTGATGTACATCAGTGACATTGGCCTGGCATGATCCTGAAACTAGGAAATTGAAAGTGACATTGAACTTAGCACACACTGCAGTCCAGGGACAGGAATGCCCCTTCTCCCCTTCTTGCTCCATCCCCAATTTTTAATTTTTAATTTTTTTTCTCTCTTTCCCTCTCACAATAACTCCTTGCCTGTTCTCCATCTTCCTCTGGTGCTCCCCTCCCCCTATCTTTCTTCCAAGGCCTTCCATCCTCTGATATCCCCCCTTCTCCAGCTTTGAATCCTTTTTGCCAATCATCTTCCCAGCTTTTAGATTCATCCCTCCCTCTCCTGTCTTCCCCTATCATTTTGGGTCTCCCCTCCCCCTCCCACTTTCAAATCTCTTACTATCTCTTTTTTCCACTAGTCCTGACGAAGGGTCTCAACCCAAAACGTCGACTGTACTTCTTCCTATAGGTGCTGCCTGGCCTGCTGCGTTCCACCAGCATTTTGTGTGTGTTGCTTGACTATGAGATTACTGACCTGACTGCTGATCTACCAAATGGAAATGTAATCAGCACTACCATTGCTTCTCAGAGAAAAAAAAATTAAAAAGAGGATGGATACCCATAAACCCTGAATGGATGGGGCCCTTGGTGACAAGCTTTCCTCTGTCTCCATTGATATGGTCACTGTGGATATCTGTGAGATTTCAGAATCCTCTGTTGAACATATATGCCATTCAGCAAGAGAAATGACTGATATAAAGAAATTAGTTGTAGATTGCAGCAAAGGTGTTCAGCACTCAAAGCCAGGCCAGCCATTAGTAAGAACATTGTACAGATTAAACTCTTAACCAGCATAATATCTGGCCATGACAGATCCCTTCAATTAAATAACATTGCCTCTGTGTATCAGTATTAGGAAAAACTGGCTTGTCTTTGTGAAAACAGTGATAGACACTTTTTGAACAAATGTGAAATTCTGGGCATTGGACTTCTGTTAAATCTTTCAAGAAATGAAGTGTTATCAAATATGAAAATCGCACCTAAAAATAAACAATTGGCATTTGAGAAAGTACTTCAAAATGTGTGCAGTCATGTTTCACTTCACACTACTATGATTTCCAGCAACATAACAATAGTTCTGCTTTGGAGGAATATGAATGAATTTCTACTATAAAAATGCTATTTGCTCTTGCTGCTCATTTTGATTTAGTTACTTCATTTGAGGAAGAGCTTGTTGTTCTTCACAATAATAATCAGACAAGAGAATCTGTTAGTATATCTATATACTGTGTTCAATTCCCGATCTTTATCTACTGTATACTTCATGGATTTTTAAACATTTTAACATTTGTGAGCAACTATTGTACATAAATAAAAGCAAGTCAGTGTTTAATGGCCTGCCAAATCTTGCCTTCCAAGTGATAATGTTATTGATTAATTTCTTGAGAAAGGGGAAAGAAAATAAAAAGAAAAAATGAAAAATTTCTAAATTACCTT
This sequence comes from Hemitrygon akajei, assembly GCF_048418815.1. Taxonomy (NCBI): domain Eukaryota; kingdom Metazoa; phylum Chordata; class Chondrichthyes; order Myliobatiformes; family Dasyatidae; genus Hemitrygon; species Hemitrygon akajei. The sequence goes on from NC_133125.1 coordinate 45,668,402, forward strand.
AAAGGGCTGTGACGTTTCTGCTGCTGGACCGTCGGGTCATCAGCCGGGTCCATCCATCTCCAGATGTTTCATCCCCTAACGCGGAACATCCTCGGGTTGGTGGGACAGCAGAAGGTGATCAGTCTTCTACCCCCGACGGTCAGACGTCCAGCTACTATCGTCCCTTCGCAGCCAAAGCCAACTGGATGCTCTCTCTGCTGCTTGAGCCGTGGTGTTAACGGCTCTTTTCCTGGTTCTCCCTCGTATCCCTAAAGCTGCCATCATCTTCCAGCATGACATGGCGGGAAATCCTCTTCCCCCACTTCGACAGGGAAGTTCCACGTCTGCCAGCCTTGCCGTCTGCAGTCCGCCACCAGGTCTTCATACCTCGCGAGCTTCCTCTCGTGAGCCTCTTGGCATCGGGTCTCCCATGGTACTGTCAGCTCTATCACCACCAGCTTTCTTTACACTCTCTGACAATAGTCGAACATCTGGTCGAAGTGTGGTCTCTACTATAGGTGGGAACACCAGCTTCTTTTCAAGATCGACCTTCATCTCCCAGTCCTTTGCCATGCTCAGGACACCGTCTCTGTGCTTGTTTGTTGCTGCAGCATGTTCCCTGGTCCTGATGAAACTGATGAAGTTTGGTTGGCTGTCCTTTTTGTGGTCCTTTTCCCTCGCTGTCTCCAGAGTGTGGGCGAGTGCTCTCAAAACCTGGTCATGTTCCATCTGTACCATCCCTGGGAAAGGGCAGCCTGGCATGAAGAAAGAATATGCTCGAGGTTGGCTGGTTTCTGGCACAGATGGTACGTTGGGTCTTCTGTTGTTCCCCAGTTCTGCAGGTTTGTTGGAGTTGGTAGTACATCGTACACAGCCCTCAGTATGAACTGGAGTTGACTACATATACCTGTCTGGACACGCCCCCTGCTGACTGCTCCTGTGGCCCCTCCCACAGACCCCAGTATAAAGGCAATTGAGGCCTGAACCCGGTCCTCAGTCTCCAGGATGTAGTATGGTGGTCAACTACTGCTTGTTCTTTCTTCCAGTCAATAAAAGCCGATATCTCGCCTTCACGTCTCAGAGAGAGTTATTGATGGTGCATCAATTTTATTGACTGGAAGTTTTAAAACATGGAAAGCATTTTATGTCTGGAAAAATTGGATTTGGACCCCCAAGCCCCTGAAGCAGCTCTTGCCTTTGAACTCTGGCTTGCATGCTTCCAATCATACTTGGAGGAGGTTAGTGCAACTGAACCCGCTGTTATGCACAGAATTCTCCTCTCGAGGGTCACCCCGAAAGTTTACTCACTTATCAGAGACCTGTCGACCTACCAAGGGGCACTGGACGCCCTCAAAAGACAGTACCTGCGGCCGGTGAACACCGTCTACGCAAGACATCGCTTAGCTATGCGACGACAGTGGCCTGCAGAGTCGAGCGCCCAGTTTCTCCAAGCCCTACAGACACTCGTGCGAACTTGCGACTGCAAAACACTCACGGCGGAACAGCATGCGGAGCTCCTCGTACGAGACGCCTTTGTTACGGGGATCAGGTCAGTGTATGTGCGCCAGCGGCTGCTGGAAAATGCCGATCTTACCTTATGCTCGGCGATTGAGACGGCCGACATGCTGGAGGCTGCTCTGCACAACGCTGACGCTGTCCAGCCGCGCGATCCCCCGCCAGTTCCATGGACACCTCAGACCCCACCGCCGCCGGTTCCCGCGAGTGAATTCGCCAACGCCACTGCCAGTCGCAATTCCACGAACTCCCCGAACCCGACCACAGCTGCTGCCAGTCGCAAGCCCGTGCAGTGTTACTTCTGCGGATTCAAAAAGCACCCTCAAAAACGCTGCCCGGCCCGAGAAGCGACCTGCTCCAGCTGCGGAAAGAAGGGCCATTTCGCCAAGGTCTGTAAGTCTAAACCACGAGCGGGGTCAGGCAGCGCTGCGTGTGAGGCATGGAGGCCGCCATCTTGCCTGCCCGCCTTGTGCGAGGCATGGGGGCCGCCATCTTGCATGCCCGGATGTGGGCGGCCATCTTTGTCGGCGCCAACATGCCCCGCCCCCTACCCACCGGTGCTTACCTGGCACCAAGATGGCAGTTCAACTCTGGCTTCCGTAACCCTCGACCAAAGCGCCCCACACCAGCTTGCAAGGTCAATGATGGAAATCCTGGTGGAGGGGCACAGGACTAGCTGCCTGTTTGACACAGGCAGCACTGAGAGTTTTATTGACCCGGACAGGGTGCAACGCTGCGGACTCGTGACACGGCCGGTAAGCCAGAGGGTCACCATGGCTTCTGGGTTGCATTCCACAGACATCCGGGGGGGTTGTGTAGCGACATTGGTGGTGCAGGGCACAGAATATTGGGACTTTGCGCTACTGGTCATGCCTCAACTGTGCGCGCCTGTGCTATTGGGGCTGGACTTCCAGAGCCACCTCGAAAGTGTGACTATGGCATATGATGGGCCCCTCCCACCACTCACTGTCAGGAATCCTCAGTTTTGTGGGACTTCACCATATACCCCGCTACTGACCACACACACACACCGAACCACACATCCCACCCAGCACCATGCCGACAGCTGCGCTACTGACACCACTTGCAGCCTCTCCACCCTCAAGATCCCTCCCCCACCACTGTTCACCAACCTGACCCCCGACTGTAAACCTGTGGCAACTAAAAGCAGGAGGTACAGCGCGGGGGACAGGGCTTTCATTCAGTCAGAGGTGCAGCGGCTGCTCGGGGAGGGGATCATTGAGCGAAGCACAAGCCCTTGGAGGGCCCAGGTGGTTGTTGTTCGGACCGGGCAGAAAAATAGGATGGCCGTGGACTATAGTCAAACCATCAATAGGTTCACGCAGCTTGACGCGTACCCTCTACCCCACATCGCGGATATGGTCAACCAGATAGCTCAGTACAAGGTGTACTCGACAATAGATCTGAAATCCGCTTATCACCAGTTCCACATCCGCCCAGAGGACCGCCCCTACACCGCCTTCGAGGCGGGTGGCAGGCTCAATCACTTCCTGTGCATCCCATTCGGTGTCACAAATGGTGTCTCGGTCTTCCAGAGGGAAATGGACCGGATGGTGGACCAGTGCCAACTGAAGGCCACATTTCCCTATCTGGATAACATCACCATCTGTGGTTACGACTGGCCGGATCACAACGCCAACCTCCAACGATTTTTCCAAGTGGCCAAAGCCCTGAACCTTACTTATAATAGGGACAAGTGTGTGTTCGGAACCACCCGACTCGCTATCCTTGGGTATGTCGTGGAAAACGGGGTCATTGGCCCTGATCCCGACCGTATGCGCCCCCTGTTAGAGCTCCCTCTTCCCACCACCCTCAAAGCCCTCAGACGGTGCCTGGGCTTCTTTTCCTACTACGCCCAATGGGTCCCCCATTATGCAGACAAGGCCCGCCCCCTGGTCAAGTCTACCACATTTCCCCTCTCTGCCGAGGCCTGCGCGGCCTTCAGCTGCATTAAAGGGGACATTGCCAAAGCAACGATGCATGCGGTGGACGAGACCATTCCCTTCCAAGTAGAGAGTGACGCCTCCGATTTCGCGCTGGCTGCTACTCTCAATCAGGCAGGAAGGCCGGTAGCATTCTTCTCTCGTACCCTTCAAGGCTCTGAAATTCGGCACACCACGGTGGAGAAAGAAGCCCAGGCCATAGTGGAAGCTATTAGGCACTGGAGGCACTATCTCGCTGGCAAAAGGTTCACCTTGCTGACTGACCAGCGCTCAGTTGCATTCATGTTCAGCAACCAACAGCGGGGCAAAATCAAAAATGATAAAATTTTGCAGTGGAGAATAGAACTCTCCACCTACAACTATGATATCCTGTACCGGCCTGGAAGGCTCAATGAGCCCCCTGATGCCCTATCTCGGGGAGCGTGTGTCAGCGCACAGCTCGACCAGCTATACGCCCTCCATGCACATCTTTGCCATCCGGGGGTCACCCGATTTTACCATTTCGTGAAAGCCCGGAACCTGCCGTACTCCCTTGAGGACATCAGGACGATGACCAGGGACTGCCAAGTCTGCGCTGAGTGCAAACCGCACTTCTACTATCCTGAAAAGGTGCAACTTATCAAGGCCACCCGCCCCTTTGAGCGACTGAGTGTTGACCTTAAGGGCCCCCTTCCCTCCACCGACCGCAATGTTTACTTTCTCAACATTATCGACGAGTACTCGCGGTTCCCCTTTGCCATCCCCTGCCCCGACACCACTACCACGTCCGTCATAAAAGCCCTGCGCCAGCTCTTCACTCTGTTCGGATATCCCTGCTATATCCACAGTGATAGAGGGTCCTCCTTTATGAGTGACGAGCTGCGCCAGTACCTGCTGGCTAGGGGCATTGCTACTAGTCGGACCACGAGTTATAATCCCCGGGGGAATGGACAGGTGGAGATGGAGAATGCCACAGTGTGGAAGGCCACACTTTTAGCCCTTAAGTCAAAAGGGTTGCCGGTCTCTCGATGGCAGGAGGTCCTCCCTGAGGCACTCCACTCTATCCGCTCCTTGTTATGTACGTCCACCAATGTCACCCCTCACGAGCGCCTATTCTCTTTTCCCAGGAAGTCTGCCACTGGGACCACCCTACCAGCTTGGCTGACGTCCCCAGGGCCAGTGCTGCTCCAGAAACATGTGAGGAGCAATAAATACTCCCCGCTGATCGAGAGGGTTCACTTTCTACATGCGAACCCCCAGTATGCTTACGTGGTCTTACCTGATGGGCAGGAGGACACGGTCTCCGTCTGCGACCTGGCACCCGCAGGAGCAGCAGACCACTACCCCGAACACTCCACGGTAACTTTGAACCCTGTACCCGAGGTGACACCACGCACACTGAGCCCTACACAGACTCCTCACGACACTCCTATACCGGACGTCTCGTACACGCATATACCAGGCGCCTCGCACACGCATGAGGGATCACTGACGCCTAGTGGGCTGACACCTCCAGTTAGGCCGGAACCAGCACAACCACCGTCTCCGGTGCAATCACCACCGGCACCTGTGCAATCACAGCCGGTGCTACGTAGATCGCAGCGACAGATTCGACCACCTGATAGACTTAACCTGTAAATATACTTGTAAGAAAGTTCGCCCCATGGGGACTCTCTTTTAAAACAAAGGGGGGGTGAATGTGGTGAACTACATATACCTGTCTGGACACGGCCCCCCCTGCTGACTGCTCCTGTGGCTCCACCCACAGACCCCGGTATAAAGGCGATTGAGGTCTGAGCCCGGCCCTCAGTCTCCAGGATGTAGTATGGTGGTCAACTACTGCTTGTTCTTTCTTCCAGTCAATAAAAGCCAATATCTCACCTTCACGTCTCAGAGAGAGTTATTGATGGTGCATCAGGTCTTCTGTTGTTCCAGAGTTCCGCAGGTTTGTTGGAGTTGGTAGTACATCGTACACAGCCCTCAGTATGAACTGGAGTTGGAATGATATATATTCCCATATGTCATCCCATGTCAACACTCTCTGTTCTGTTTCCCACTTTGTCCAGGTCCCTTGACTCCCCATCTCCACTGCTCACACAGATCTAGCCTCCTCCTCTTTCTGCCTTATCTCCTGCTGGACCAAGTGCTGTCTGTCCTCGGGGTTGGCCTCCCTCCACCTGGTTGTTGACTCACATCCTAGGCCTTGTCTGCCCTTACAGGTCTTATGGTCTTTAATGCATGAGAATGCCATTACCTGTAAGATTTCCTGTTGTCATAAACTATCACAACTTGAAAATACATTGCCATCTGTGTCAGAACAGGTTGGCAATGCTAATTCTCTTGCTAACCTTGCACCTTTGCCCAGTTAGTCACTCCTCCTCATTCTGTTCCTGGTCTAGCTTCCCCAGTAATCGACATTCTTTGTCCTCCCATTCTGCAGTTCTTGGAGTACCCCATTTACACACCTCAACAGTAAAACAACGGCTAGCTTGGCTAATCATAACAATCCCTTCAGGTAATGTGCTCTACTGGTTTATAACTCACAAAAATAAGGATTCTGGACACGGGCATTCCAAACAGTTCCATTTATTTTCACTCTCACCATTACATCAGTTTATAGAGGACTGAATGGACCCTAACAACCTGAGGGACAGTTTGGGGCATCCTAAAATAATGCCTGGGTTAGTGGAAGCAAGAGCACTACACCTTACAAAGCAGATCTAAACCCTCAGTTTGGCTTTGCTGAGAGGTGTGGAGGATAGAGTTGATGGTTGGTGAATAATTATTGTATATTGGAAAGTTAAAGACAAAATGTGTCATGGAGAAAGCCTCAGTATATTTATACATTTTTGTAGATACATGTTTGTTTTCATTTGTCTATTTGTAAATGCTTTTTTTCTTCACAACTTTTAGGCAGCTTTTGTGTTTTTTTTTCACCTGGCACTAAATAAAACCCCTTACACTAACGTTTTGTATTTTCAACCGGTAACCCTCGTCGGGCACAGTTAACCACACCTGGTAGTGAGGTGTGACACCATCCATCCCATCAACGTGACTGAGCCTAAATGCTGGAACTCCCTGCATGTTAACAGTTTCAGTATCTTGGATGGACTGCAGTTTTTCAGTGACACCCATGTCCCAAATAGAATCGTACAGTATAGAAACAGGCCTTTCTATTGACTGTGTTTATGCTGATCATCATTGCTATCTATATTAATCTGATTTGCCTGCAATAATTTCATGCCCTCTATGACTTATTCATTCAAGTAACTTTCCAGAATCCTCTGAAATGCTATTATTATTCTCACCTCCACCACCTCCACTGGCATTTCATTCCAGATAGCAACAACTCTATTTAGTAAGTTTACCCCTCATATCCCCTTTAAGTCTCCCTCTCATCCTAAACCTATACCTTCTAGTTTTAGACTGCTGTACCATAAGACTATAAGACATAGGAGCAGAACTGGGCCACTTGGCCCATCAAGGCTGTTCTGTCATTCAATTATGGCTGATTTATTAGCCCGCTTAACTGCATTCTCCCCATAACGTTTGATGCCATGTCTAATCTGTCTAATCAAGAACCTGTGGCGGCCCGCACACGCAGGTCTCGAACCGCCATCGGGAGCTGCAGGCAGACACGCGGTAGCACATTTGGAACTACCCACTCGGGGCAAACCTTCCGGGGACAGTCTGATGTCATGTCCGCCCCGTGGGTCACAGGGGCCCATGGGGGGGGGGGGGGGGGAATTTAAGTGCGCGATTTTGAATCAGTAAAGGCATTCTGAGTTCAACTCTCTCTGCCTCCGTGTGTTTCTTTAGTAGCGCGTTGCGCGCAACTACAAACCTATCAAACTCCGCTTCATATCTACCCAATGACTTGGCCTTCACAGCTGACTATGGCAGTGAATTTTACAAATTCATCACTTGGTGGCTAAATAAATTCCTCCTCATTTCTGTTCCAAAAGAAGTTCTTGTATTCTGACATTGTGCCCTCTGGTCCTAGACTCCCCCACTACAGGAAACACCCTCTCCAGATCCACTCTATCTAGGTCTTTCAATAATCAATGGGTTTCAATGAGATCCTTCCTCATTCTTCTAAAACCCAGACAGAACAGACCTACAGCCATCAAACACTCGTTATATTTTTATTCCCAGAGTCATTCTCGTGATCGTCCTCTGTAAGCTCTATAATGCCAGCACATCCTTTCTTAAACAAGAGAAAATCTGCAGATGCTGGAAGTCGATATAATATGCACAAAATGCTGGAGGAACTCAGCAGGCCAGGCAGCATCTATAGAAAAGAGTAAACAGTTGATGGTTCAGTCCAAGACCCTTCATCATGGACTTCATCCTTAATAATGGACTCCAATATCTTCCTAAGCACTGAAGTCAGACTATCTGGTCTATAATTCCCTGTCTTTTGCCTCTGTATCTTCTTAAAGGGTGGAGTGACAATTGCAATTTCCCATTTTCCCAGACCCATTCCAGAATCTAGTGAGATTATTCGGAAAACCAATGAAAGAAGACATAGGCCATCTACAATATATACACTCCAAATGTTATGGTCCTCTATCCGCCTCCTTTGCTCCATCGAAAACAAACCCAACTTATCCACCCTTTCCACATAACTCATAGTCTCCAATCCAGGCAACATCCTTGTAAACCTTTTCTTTCTCTTCAGAGGACCTGGAGTATAGCCTGACAAGTGAGCCACCTACATGATTCTTCCTGGGCACGCTTAAATTCTGTCTTAGTACAAAAGCTGTCCCAGTTAATGTTCAGGAATTTTAAATACCTATTACACCCTCACTATTCCTACAATTATCTGTGATTTCCCAGCACATCTACGGTACTTCTCTAATTCCTGCTGTTTTGGGGGGTAAGGTGATCACATAATCTCATTAAAGTGATCCTCATCTTTTATTTTGAAATTTTACACATACAGTATGCCCTCACTGTACTTCATGCCAGGATGTCATCGCTGCTATGATATTCTCCCAACCAACAGTGCAACTCCCCCTTCTCACTAACCTCCAATTCGGTCATGCTGGAAGCATCGGTACCCAAGAACGTTGAACGGCCAGTTTGCCCATCCCTCAGCCATGCTTCCTTACAGCTATAATATTGCAACCCCATGTGTCAAGCCATGTTCTGAACTTAACAGCCTTCTCTGTGAGACTTCTTGCAGACGTAGTTTCTCTTTCTAGACCTTCCATGCTTCTCGTCCTGCCCTTGCCTGGGCCTATTACTTGCTTTATTTATCTCTATATTTACTTCAACTTTCTCATCTGATGTACTGCTGCTTTGGATTCCACTCACCTGCCAGACTGGTTTAAATGTAGCGAGGCAGCTCTAGCAAATCTGAAACGTCTAATTTTAGACACCCTTTGCCATTGGAAATAGACCTTGCCTATCTAATTTTCTACGCCTCTCATAACTTTGTATACATCTATCAGCTTCCTTTACTCCAGGGAAGCAAAGGAGTTGCCGTTTAGCACCATCATGACTATGTTCTGCCCTCCAAGTTATTTGGAGAAATTGGAGGGACCCTGGAGGGCAGAACATAGTCATGTTGGTGCTAAACGGCAACTCCTTTGCTTGCCTCTTCGGAAACAGCTCTATTTCTATCTTTGATCTCTCTTTTTTTCCCTTTCAAGGTTCTTTTGAAGACCCTGACCTGGGGTTACACTCTGACTTCCGTTCTTTGTGGGAATCAGACCCGTTCTCAGAGCCTCACAACCGGCCACGTTTTGATATGCCAAGGACGTGGCTGGAAGACTAGTGTGCCTCCAGGGTGTCAGATTTCCATGGCTCTGGAGACTGGCTGATTCAAGGCTGTGCCACCAACTGAGGCAATGCAGGAGAACACAGAACATCGGAAGTAGCGAGTTGGCTGCTGGCTGTGTACCCAGAGACCCGAGTTCTTTGGGCACAGAGTTCGGAAAAAGCTACACAACAGACTTTTAACACCATAAATCACCGAGTTGTTTGCTGTGTCTTCCCTCTCGCTGTGAAACGGAGGTACCTCTTATTAGAGAGAGAGAGCCTATGCTATGTTGAATTACCGGGTGAACGAGTAGTCTTTGGGGTACTGCAAGTCTGTGTCTTTATTGATGCTTTGCTGCACGCTCGAGTGCTCGGTGGGGGAGGCGCCGATGCATTTTGCTGGTGGGGAGGGGGGGTCGTTACCCTGCTGCTGCTTACTCGTGGGAGGGGGGAGCTGGGGGAGGTGTCTTTGGGGTTCTAACTTTTAACTGTCGTTCATTCTTTGGGGCACTCCTCTGTTTTTGTGGATGTTTGTGAAGTAAAGGAATTTCAGGATGTATATTGTATACATTTCTCTGACATTAAATGTACCTATTAAACCTATTGATAACTCACCACCTATGCAGGCAATATCTTCATGAATCTTTTCTGCAACCAAGGTAGTAAGAAATATTAACACTTGAGTTCATGGAGGAGAGACTAGTTTTCATGATCTGTGTCCACAACTTGCTGCAGTTTCTTGCAGTCGGGGGTAGAGCAATTGCTGTACCAAACTGTGATGCATCTGAATTGGTGAGGATCAAAATGGATATAAAATATTTCAAAGTTCGAAGTACTTTATTATCAAGGTACATATATGTCACCGCATACAACCCTAAGATTCATTTTCTTGCAGGCAAACTCAATAAATCCAATAACTGTAATAGAATCAATGTAAGACCACACCAACAGGGTAGAAAACCAGTGTGCAAAAGACAACAACCTGTGCAAATACTAAAGAAAAATAATAATAAATAAAGAAGCAATGAACATCAAGGACATGAGATGAAGAGCCCTTAAAAGTGAGTCCATACATTGTGAGAGCAGTTCAGTGATGGGGTGAGTGAAGAGAGCTGATGATTGAGGGGTAATAATCGCTCCTGAACCTGATGGTGGGAGCCCTGAGGCTCCTGTCTCTTCTTCCTGATGGCAGCAGCATGAAGAGAGCATGTCCTGGTGGTGGGTGTCTCTGATGATGGAGGCTGCTTCCAGCGACAATGCTCCATGTAGATGTGCTCAATGGTGGGAGGGCTTGACCCACTGGACTGGGCCATGTCCATAACTTTTTGTAGGATTTTCCATTCAAGGGCTTTGGTGCTTCCATACCAGGCTGTGATGCAGCCAGTCAATATACCACACAACGAAAGAAGTCTGTCAAAGTTTTAGATGTCATGCTGAATCTTTGCAAATTTCTTTATAGTGTGCTTTCTTGGCCATGGCCATGAGTTAATAGTATTATTGAGTCCAAAGAACTTGGAGCTCTCAACCCTCTTGATCTCAACACCATTGATGTAAACAGGAGAGGGTGCCTGCCCCACTTCTTGTCGTCAATAGCCAGCCCTTTTGTTTTGCTGACATTTAGGGAAAGGTTGTTGTCATGACACCAAGCCTCTCGGCTGTCTACTTCCTTCTCGTACTGACTCAATGTTCTTTATGATTTGGTCTATTGCCGTGGTGTCATGTGCAAATTTGTAGATGGAGTTAGAAAAGAATCTAGCCACACAGTCATGAGTGTATCAGACATTGAGTAGGGGATGCAACCTTGTGGAGCACCAGTGTGAGAATAATCCTGGCAGAAGTGTTGCTGCCCCATAGTCTGGTGACCAGGAAGTCAAGGAGCCAGATGTAAAAAGAGGAGCTGAGTCCCAAGACTAAGAATTTGGTGGAGAATTTGCTTGGAATTATAGTATTGGATGCGGATCTGTTGTCAATAAGCTACAGTCTAACAGAAGTGGCATTACAGAACAGATGCTCTGGAAAGGAGTGTAGGGCCAAAGAGATATAATGTCCACCATGGACCTGTTTCAGAGGTAGGTGGGCTGATATTTTCTGCGACTTTGGAGTTGATGTATGTCATAACCAGCCTCTTGAAACACTTCTTGATGGTGGATGTCAGAGCTACTAGGTGGTAGTCATTAATGCACATTGCCTTATTTTGTTTTCAGGTACCTGGATGATAGCAGTCTCCTTAAGGCAGTTGGGAGCCTCAGACTGAAGCAGGAGAAGGTTAAAACATCTGGTCAAGAATACATGTGTGCCAACAAGTCATTAAACAATGATTACAGGATGTGATGAGAACAGCAATTCAAACAAAAAACATACTATTAATAGTCTGAACAAACCCAAAATCACATGTGGATCTGAAATATGAAGGGTAGAATTCAGTTGGAATTTACACAGATTAAGTTGGAGTAAGGCATGTTCGCTAAGGAAAGAAAGGTGACAGTGGAAATGGGTTTTTGATGAAGTGTCAATCAAAATAAGGGAGACAGAGACGATTAAGGGTGAAAGCGTCAAAGGAACAAATAGAAATCTTGTTGGAGAGAGAGGCCAAGCTACTTTAAGTTGGATATTCCTGGAAGCTCAGCAGCAGTGAATCTAGGAGAAATCAAAAAGCAAATAAAATGCAGATGCTGAAAACCTAAAATAAAAATCAGGAAATTTAGAAATACTCAGCAGGCCAAATAAAATAATGAAGGATTCTGAGTTAATCTTTCAGGTGATATACTGTAAGATTTTTGTAATTCTAAATACTATATATGCCCTCGTAATGGGCTGGGTTGATCAGAGCCAAACTATTCGAGTGTCCAGGAGATGTGGTAACAATCACAACAAGATAACCCAAGCCTAATTTATTACCATAAAACAGAAAGCACAAATAAACCACACAAAATACTACATAGCAACGTACAAAGATTTCCACAAAGGTTTCAGGGCTCAGCACTTAGTTACCACTCGATTGCTACTGTTGTCGGGAGAACTCCGAATTCCAGCTCACTCATGAAACCACCCCTGGGTCCCTGGTACTGATCACAATTTCCGGTCTGGGCGAAATCCAATGAAGCAGGAAAAGGCAACCCAGTAAATACGAGTTTCACAAGTGTAGAGAGTCCCAGAAACAGACAAATTCTTTGATATTTTGTTCTTATGCCACAAACTCATCCTGGTTTCTTTCATTCAAACGAGACATGTTCATACCCTTATAAATCAATTAGATACTTTAATGGTCACTCCTAGTCCACTAATGTTTTGGAAATAGCATTTGTTTGCCCTACAAAAGAACATTACTATTTTACATAAGCAATAAGCCCAAATCTGAAGTAGAATCCTTCATGCCAACTTGACAGACTCGAGAAAGAATCCATCAACCTACCTCTCAAAGTAACCAACAGACATTTAGACACCCTCATGTTACTGCTGCCTAGGACTAAAAAAGAATCCAGCTGCTATCAGCAAACATTGGACATTAGCAGACTTACAGTGCTTAACTTGTACAGACACTGCAAACATTACCCATTAACAGGCATACAGACCCCACATGCTAAGGGTTCAGAAAGAGTTGAATAGTCATTTTTAACTGTTCAGACATTCATACAATAGTTTATAAAACTTAATATAACACAGTCCTACAGTTAAATTATGTTATTGCTAGCACAGCAGCTGACTTTGAGGACGTGTCACAACTAGGGAAAAGGAAAGGTGTTGACCTGGCAATACCAAACACATTTGAAATCCCAGTTCTTCCCAATGCCAGTACCCTAACAGGATATTGCAGTCTTAAAACCATAATGTGTGTACTTTGTCAAAGTAATTTACATCAGTTATTATTGGAAAACGAATTTAAACCTACACAAAACATGATGTCCGCATATGTATATGCTAATTATTTGTATTTTCCTTTAAGAATATCACTTAGACTGGTGTGGGTATTTGTAAAGATGCAGAATATTTTGTAAGGAAATAATTGATAATTAAATGATCCAAACTTGATTTAAGCCAGCGATGAATTACATTTTGTTACAATTAAATGAAAAAGAGCTGAATATGCCTGATTTTGACAGACTGGTGGCAGATCCATCCACAGGAGGCTCACTAGAAGAAAAATGTAAAAGAAACTGCCCTAAAGTAAACAGCAATAAATGCCTGTCACATGAGTTTAATTAAAGTTTCAGCACTACTAAGCAAGTACATGCAAAGTCACAACACCACCTACACGATGTTGTGTTCCAACTTAAAATAAACCATAATAATATATTTGTCCTTATATACTATTAATAACTGTGTTTATCCTTCACACAAACAAAGAAAATAACTATCCACTTCTTGAAGATTTGCAACGTTTAAATTCTAATTGTATATTTTGTTACCCTGGTCTTTTGTACTGCAGACATTATAAACTTTGTCCCTGACCTTATTTTCTCTGGTGTAAGAGCAGATTATCAGGGAATGAGAAAAATGCAGAAGCAATGTTGGGAAAAGACAGCAGCATTTGTCAAAGTATAACTTTTTCATATATATTTATTTTCTTAATTTAATTTTCTCTTACATATATCATCCCTGATTCTAACCTAAAACTCTAGGGTAGATTGAGGCAATTTGGTTCAAATACTTATTTTCTAAACCATGCACAATATTATGCCCAGTTAATAATATGTAAGATTAGACAGTGTGTAAAACAGATATTGGAGCTAAACCACTGCCACGACCCCACCCACTACTAGTCACCACCCCCGCCCACTCCAACCCCACCACTGCCAGCGATTGGATCACATCAGACTCATTGGATTAAAACTGATGATTTTCTTCCCTTTACACTGCACATAGAGCCATTGCTAATAAACTCTTATTACATTCAGTCTGACAAAGTACAACATGGCTTTGTGCATGGTAGGTGGCTTCTAACCAATCTTACAGAGTTTTTCAAGGAAGTTACCAAGGAAGTTGAAAAAGGAAAGGAAGTGGATGTTGTCTACATGGACCTTAGCAAGGTTTTTGACAGAGTCCCACACAGGAGGTTGGTCAAGATGGCTCACTTGCTTGGCTTTCAGGATGAGATAGTAAATTGGATTTGACAATATCTTAATGGGAGAAGCCAGATGGTAGTAGATGGTTGCCTCTCTGACTGGTAGCCTGTGACTAGTGGTGTGCTGCAGGGATCTATGCTGTGTCTGTTGTTTTTTGTCATCTACAGTGTTTCAGCGATCTGGAGGATAATGTGGTAAACTGGATCAGCAAATTTGGGACATAGTGAACAGCAAGTAAGGCAGCAGAATCTGGACCAGTTGGAAAAACGGGTTGAAAAATGGCAGATGGAACATAATCCAGGCAAGTGTGAGGTATTATATTTGGGAAAGACAAACAAGGGTAGGACATACACTGTGAACAATAAGGCACTGAGAAGTGCAATAGAACAGAAGTTTTGGGTAACGATATCTATAAATCCTCAGAAGTGACATCACAGGCAGGTAGGGTCATAGAGAGAACTTTTGGCACATTGGCCTTCATAAATCAAAGTAATGAGTACAGGAGCTGGGATGTTATGTTGAAATTGTATAAGATGTTGGTGAGGTCTGATTTGGAGTAGTAAGTATAATTCTGGTCACCTACCTACAGGAAAGATATCAATAAGATTGAAAGAGTACAGAGAAAATTTACAAGTATGTTGCCAGGACTTGAGGAATTGAGTTATGGGGAAAGGTTGAGTAGTTCAGAACTTTATTCCCTGGAGCCTAGGAGAATGAGGAGAGCTTTAATAGATATATACAAAATTATAAGGGGTATAGATAGGGTAAATGCAAGTAGCTAATTCCACTAAGGTTAGTGAGACTAGAACTAAAGCTCATGGGTTAAAGTTGAAAGGTAAAATGTTTAAGGAGAACATGAGGGGAAACTTCTTCATTCAGATGGTGGTGAAAATGTAGAATGAGCTGCCAGTGCAAGTGGTGGATGCAAATTCGATTTCAGTATTGAAAAGAAGTTTGGATTAGTACGTGGATTGCTATGTACTAATGTATGGAGGGCTATAGTCCAGGTGCAGGTCAATGGGACTAGGCAGAATAATAGTTCAGCATGGACTAGGTGGGCTGAAGGACCTGTTTCTGTGCTATAGTGCTCTATAATTAAAGCATTTTTAAAAATGACATTTAAAAAGATACTTCAGTTTAATCCACAAGATTCTGTCCATTTATTCAAGCAGCTAATGTTGTTTTGAAGTATATATTTTTCCAAAGCTGGGCTTGCTGGAGTACTTTGTGAGGTTATGAGTTTACTGTGATTGTCCGTAACTCCAGTACAACTTTTGCAATAATCCCCAAGACTGCAAAGTACAGTACATATCCCTGTCCCATGTAACTGAGCATCCCAAATGTTAAGGAAAAATACAAATCATATTTTACTATTCATTTTTGTTTGGATGTACTTAGTTCCTTCTTTTAACAATCATCAAAAGCTTTTAGGCATTTCCTTCTACAAAATCTGTAATGTTTTTTAATATATTTTTTCCTCAAAAATGTACAACCCTGGCTGTTTTAACAAATAAGTGATACTACAGTACCAAACTATAACTTTCTGAATAATAATAATTTATTTGTTGGCACATGGCCAAGTGGTTAAGGCATTGGGCTAGTGATCTGAAGGTCGTTAGTTCAAGCCTCAGCTAAGGCAGCATGTTGTGTCCTTGAGCAAGGCACTTAACCACACATTTGCTCTGCGACAACTCCGGCAGCTAAGCTGTATTGACCCTTGCCCTTCCCTTGGACAACATCGGTGGCATGGAGAGGGGAGACTTGCAGCACTGACAGCTGCTGGTCTCCCATACAACCCTGCCCAGGCCTGCCCAGAAACTTCCCAAGGCGCAAATCCATGGTCTCATGAGACTAACGGATGCCTATTTATAGAGAATTCTTCATTCAAATGCTGTAGTTCAAAGTTCTTTACAGTGGGATAAAATGCAAACATGAAAATAAAAGAGAAAATTAAGTTAGTTGAAAGCAAGGTTAAATAAAAAGTGTCAAATGAGTCTACATTCCTTATAGTTTTAGGTACTGAGCTCCACAGTTTAGGAGCACAGTCCAGAAAAGCTGACCTGCCAATTATCGTTTGACGGAGACTATTTTAGTTTAAGAGACTGATGAAAGAACTCAGTGACCTACAAGCTTGAGCAGGATTATTAAACAAAAATGATTCTGTGATGTACTCCAGTCACAGACAATTGAGAGCCTTAAAAACAAGTAAGAGAACTTTAAAACTACTGTAATTCTAAAAGATTACAGGAAGCCAATGCAGTCGTTAGGACAGGAGTGATATGCTCTCTCATCCTTGCTTTGGATAAAAGTTCAACAGCAGCAATCTGAATGAGCTGAACTTTGTCAATAGATTGCATTAGATCCTTGACTTTCTAACCGGAAGATCACAATCTGTGTGGATTGGCAATAGCATCTCCTCTTTGTTGACGATCAACGCGCGTACCTTAGGGATGTGTGCTTAGCCCACTGCTCTACTCTCTCTATACCCATGACTGTCTGGCTAGGCATAGCTCAAGTATCATCTATAAATTTGCTGATGATACAACCATTGTTGGCAGCATCTCAGATGGAGGCAAGAAGGCATACAGGAGCAAGGCATACCAGCTAGTTGAGTGGTGTTGAAGCAACAACCTTGCTCTCAATGTTAATAAGACCAAAATCTGTTTGTGGACTTCAGAAGGGATAGGATGAGGGATCATAGAGGGACCAGAAGTGGAGCAAGTGAGCAATTTCAAGTCCCTGGGTGTTGATATCTCTGAGGATTTAACCTGGTCTCAACATATCAATGCAGCTATAAAGAAGGCAAGACAGCGGTCATATTTCAATTGGAGTTTGAGGAGATTTGGTTTGCCACCTAAAACACTCAAAAACTTCTACAGATGTACTGTAGAGAGCATTCTGACTGGCTGCATCACTGTCTGCTATGGAGCTGGGGTGGTGGTGCTGCTGCTGGGGTGGATTAAAAATAACCTACAGAAAGTTGTAAAATCAGTCAGCTCCATCTTAGGTACTAGCCTCCATAGTATCCAAGACCTCTTCAAGGAGCAGGGCCTCAGAAAGGCGGCATCCATTATTAAGGACCACCATCAGCCAGGACGTGCTCTCTTCTCATTGTTACCATCAGGAAGGAGGTACAGAAGCCCGAAGGCACACACTCTGTGATTCAGGAACAGCTTCTTCCCCTCTGCCATCTGATTCCTAAATCTACACTGAACACCTGAACACAACCTCACTTTTTTTATATTATTTCTGTTTTTGCACTTTTTAATTTAACTATTTAATATACGTATGTATATTTACAGTAATTGATTTACTTATTTTTTCCTACATTATCATGTATTGCTCTGTACTGCTGCCACTAAGTTAACAAATTTCACTACTTATGCCAGTGATATTAAACCTGATTTTGATTCAGCTCCCCCCGCCCCCCCATCATGTCTAAAACAATGAAACCCTGGAAATTAGATCTGCCAGTCCTGTCCCTCATGCAGTCAGGTCTCTGTAATGGTGACAACATGACAATTCCATGTACTGATCCGAGATCCAAGTTCATCATTCTTACCCATAGTTCTCTTAGTGCTGAAATAAACCATTTCAGCCCACAGTCCCACCACATTTCCTCGACTGCCTCTTGCCATCTTTCCTTTCAGTTTTACTTGTCATACTGTCGTGCTCTCAATTCTACCACTTATAACCCTGGTGCTATGGCTACCATTGCCCTGCACTTTGTTTAAACCCTCCCAAGTAACACTAGCAAGCCTCCTAGCAAGGATATTGGTTTCCCTCCAGTTCGAATGCTAATCATCCCACCTGTCCAATGATCAATAAAACTAAAACTGTCTTCCTGCACCAGCTCTCTAGCCACATATTGAACTGCACTTTGTATCTATTATACACCTCACTGGTACACGGCATGGGAAGTAATCCAGAGATTACAACTCTGAAAGTCCTACTCTTTACCTTTCCATCTAGCTTATTGAAATCCCTTTTCAGGACCTCATCTGCACCCCTGCCTATGTCAGTGTTACCTCCATAAACAATGGCTTAAAGCTGTTCACCCTCCCCTCTTTGAATGCCTTGTGCTCACTGTGAGACATCCTTTGGCAGATTGGAGGCAATACACAATCCTGGAGACTTGACCGTAGTCACAAAAACATCCATCTGCACCCTTGACTATTGAATCCCCTGTCACTGTAGCTCTGCCTGACTTCATCTTTGTCCCAGAGCTGGGAACATGCCATTCTGGGACAAAGGCGACTGGTGGTGGTCTCTAAATGGTTATTCACTCCAACAATATCTAAAGGAGTTTGGCCACAGGGAATTCTGCACTATCTGCTTACTCTCCTTACTGCTCCTGGTAGTCATCAATCTATCTACAGTGCGCACAGGAGGTATGTCATTAAACTTTAATCTATGACCTCGTCGGCCTCCTGGATTATCATGAGTATGTCCACCTGCACTTCCAGTTCCTCCAGTTGGTCAGTCAGGAGTTGCAACTGGGTGCACTTCCCACAGATGTAGTTATCAGGTTCCCCGCCCTCCCACATCTTGCAAGAGGAGCATTCTGCTTCTCTGACTGCCATTTTGTCTACAGTTTATCAAAGATCTTGGATCAACAGGAAAATCCTTACTTATTCTTACCTGTTACTTACCTGTGCCTCCTTGCTAAAGCCTCTTGAGCAAAAGCCTCAGCTCCCCACTCTCACAATGGTCATTCCAAAATGGCAGCTCCTCTTTAACATGCGTTGGCTGAGTTGCCACATACTTACACAATTAGAAACAACTTTAAAAAGACTGCTGGCTCCTTATTTCACTGCTCTGGGTGCTACAACTGCAAAAACAAGCAAAAATTGACTAAAAAAAACTGCTGGCTCCTCCCCTCTGCTGCAATTACATAAACAACCTCTCCACTGGGAGAGAACAACTTTTAAAACACTGCAGGGTCCTCCCTCTGCAGTTCTGGCCACTGCAACTGCAAAAACAACCTCTCAGTTGTAAAAAAAAAGCATTTTAACAAGCTAACAAGCATCACCAAAACAGGAAATAGCAAGGAGCATGGAAAGGATTATCTCCGTGTTCTTGTGGTAGGCTATATAAAGAACATGAAGTCCATAATGAAGTTATGCACTATCATTTGAACAGCTGTGTTGTGTATTTCAAATTTCAACAATCCTTGAGTAATCCTGTATAATTAATTACGGGTTATATGGAAAAATACACATTGCATTCATCATCACACCACCATGTGATACATGCGCACTTCACTTAAAATAAACTCAAAGTACATCTGCATTCCTGGACTCTCGTGCCTTCTTTGAATTAGTTTAATGTTTTGAGGTCACAAAGCATAACAGGCTGATTGACAATACTATCACATTGTGTAGAACGGCTCATGTGACAGAAGCTGGTCAGAATTTCTGTTTCTATGCCATCAGAATCAGATTAAATATCACCGACGTGTCGTGAAATTTGCAGCAGCAATCAATGCAATATATGATAAATAAACAAAAAGACTGAATTGCAGTAAGAATATATATTTTTACACACACACACACACTCACTCACTCTTCTACAGAAGGCTTGCAGACTAGAACTAGTCATGCCTCTTTCCAAGTTGTTCCAGTAGTTAAAAAATGGCATCTTTAAAATGCTTTGCAATCTTTAAAAATTAAATCTTTACCCAAAGTGGAATGTTGCCTTCTGTTACCTTGTTCACAAAAGGCAGGTTGAATCTAAGCTGACTGATTACCCCCCAGGTCATGCTGAACTAGTGGAAATTCAGCAGCAGCAACAAATCCCAGCCTCACAAAGATCAAAGTAAGTGAATTTACTGATTCTACAAATGGAGAGTCAGGATTGCCAGTCTGCTGTGATAGTGAAAAAAATGTAGGTAAAATATGCAACAAATTTGTTCTGCTGTCTGGGCTGATCCAACAGCTACGATGTTAAAAGTCATCTTCTCTGAACAGTCACACAAGTGCCGCAGTGAGCATTCACAGTCAGTTGTAGCACACCTCGCGGACTTTTGATTGGACTGAAAAAATGTGGTTACGGTAGACATGACAGGCAAGATGTGATTGTACTGGAGAAGATGCACGGGGATTTGAGGATTTTGTCAGGAATATAGATAAGAAAATATTGCATAATTCAGGGGAAAACTGAAGGGAAATGTGAGGTGTATAACACTGAGAGATCTAGATAGATCAGAAGGTTCAATTTCTCTTTTGGCGGAATCAAAAACAAGAGATAGATTTAACATAATGGGTAGGGAGAAGGAAGAAAGTAGTGGTCTGGAAATCACTACCGAGAAAAATTACATGAATGTATACTTGAAAAGCCACGACCTGCAAGACTACTAGGCTCTTCTTCAACCAACACATGAACTAGGCTTTTTTTTGTGCTATACATGTTCCATAATTGTCCAGCAAAGTCAGTTATCCCGTCATCTCTTTAAATAGAAATGAACACAAGAACTTACTACTCCAAGGGCAGCACAATAGCATAGTGATTACCACAATGCTTTACAGTACAGGTGACCCAGGTTCAATTCCCGCCGCTGCCTGTAAGGAGTTTGTATGTTCTCCCCGTGACCACATGGGTTTCCTCTGGGTGCTCCAGTTTCCTCCCACAGTCCAAAGACATACCAGTTGGTAGGTTAATTGGTCATTGTAAATTGTCCCTTGATTAGGCTATGATTGATATCAGGGGATTGCTGGGCAGCACAGCTCAAAGGGCTGGAAGGTCCTATTCCGTGCTGTATCTCAATAAAATAAAAATAAAAGATCTATAGAGATAATTCTGTTACAGACCTGTGAAAAATACAATAACTAAGTAGTACAAAAGGCAAATAGTGAGGGAATGATGTCAGCATGTATAGAAAATGCAGTACATGAATAATGATGTCATTAGATACCATCTAACACCAGAAAAAGACCAGGGTGCAAACATTGATCACAGTTGGAAATGTCCATCTAAGTTTGCAATTTCACCCAAAAATAATCATGGGGACAACTTATCCTGGGTAAAGCTAATCTTAGATTCTTAAAACTGCTGCACAATCCAGTGTTAGACAATGGTTTCTTGTTCAATTCAGATTCTAGCTGGTCTGTTCCCTTCGATATAATGCTATTAACATGCATTCTTAGAAAACTGTATCCAGAAATTAATTATCCTAACTATGTAAAGTCAAATCTAATTAGAGATGTTATTTCATTTGATCCTCTAGCTAAATGTGGCCCAGCATGACTTCTGATAATGTATCTTTTGGTAACTGACAAAAAGTAAAATATTTTGTAAACTCATAATATTCACCAATCAGATTTCATAAATGTTAAAATATAAATTTAATTAGAAGTTGATGTTTAATTGAAGAATAATTTGCTTTACAACACTTTTTAAATATTCAAAATTATTTTGAACACCAAGTCAAAATACCATTTGAATTATCTGCACCACAAGCTTTTGATAATTTGAGGAATCTAAAGCAGTTTGACATGTCTACATTCAGCAAACCTTTGCCTTACTCCATTGTCTATAACTGATTGTAATAAGTCTGCTGAAGAAGCTTTCCTTTCCAAAGTTTCATTCCTGATGAATGTTGCCTTTTTGTGTTGATTAGGTTATATAAAATGATCAGGAGGATGAGGACAGCTTTTCACTGTCAGGCCTGCCAATCATTCCTACATATTTTCTTCTACTAACAAGGAAGGCTACAGAGAATTAACCAGGTAATAGCTGTTACATGTTAGTGTAATTGAAAGCTTCAAAGTAATATTAGAAAGTGTACTTTGGGTTCATTAGTCATTTTATGAGATATTCCAGAAAAAAT
Organism: Hemitrygon akajei; assembly: GCF_048418815.1. Lineage (NCBI taxonomy): Eukaryota > Metazoa > Chordata > Chondrichthyes > Myliobatiformes > Dasyatidae > Hemitrygon > Hemitrygon akajei. The sequence continues at coordinate 45,690,496 of NC_133125.1, forward strand.
ATTTCTAGGACATTAGGGCAGGTAATGGCTCCTAACTAGGAATGAATTTCTAGAAACAAACTCCTGACTAGAAAGAAAAACACCAATTTCTTTCTTCAGTTTAGTTCCATCCGAAAACTGTTCATGATATTTACAATACCAGCATTGCATGTTAATGTTATGACACTGGCTCCGATGAAGGGTATTCAACTGAAACCGTTAACTGTTTCCCTTTCCAAAAATGCTGCCTGACCTGCTGAACATTTCTGGAACACTCTGGAGATTTGGCAAGTTATCAAAAACTCTGACAAATTTCCATCAATGTGTAGTGGAGAGTATATTGACTGGCTGCATCACAGCCTGGTATGGAAACAACAATGCCTTTGAACAGAAAATCTTACAAAAAGTAGTGGATTCAACCCAGTGCATCAGAGGTAAGGCCTTCCCAACCATTGAGCACATCTGCATGAAATGTTGTCATGGGAAGGCAGCATCCATCCTCAGAGATCCTCACCATCCAGGCCATGCTCTTTTCACACTGCTGCCATCAGGTAGAAGGTACAAGAGCCTCGGGACTTGCAACACCAGATTCAGGATCAGTAACTACCCTTCAACCATCAGGCTCTTGAACCAAAGGTGATAACTACACTCACTTGCCCATCTATTAATTTGAAGAATTAATTTCGATTGAACTTTCATTCTAGACCTTCAAGCCTCCACATTCTAGGATACTGCTTTTAAATTCCTCAGCATTACTTATAAGTTGCTCTGTGATAGACTTGCCATACCATATCTCTGCAAACCTGACCAACCTTTCAACCAGCTTCAACTGTATGCTCTTTCAATTCCAACATTTTAGGCATTTAACCCTGCCACTACTTCAGAAACAGGATGAAGGAACCGTACAACCCTTCTCAGAAACATTGTTTATAAATGAGGAGGTTGTGCTTCAGTAATACAGAACATTCAATATTCTCCTTTAAAAATGGACACCAATCCTAAACACAGTACAGTGTTGGTCTCCATGTTTAAAGAACAATGGGTGAGTTGCCTTATGAAGAAAGATTAAGCTAGCTAGATTTCTATGCTTTGAAATTAGGAGAATGAAAGAGAACTTGATTTAAATATAATTCTCTGAAAACCCTTGACAGAATGAATGTAGTAGTATGGTTCCTCTTGAAAGACAATCTTCAGTACATCTAGGAATCAGTTGAAAAATAAGGAGTCAGCCATTTAAGACTGGATAGAATTCTCTCTTTAATTGTCACCTTAGCGTGAACCTGTCTGGGTGTATTTGTGTTCAAAAAGGAGTGATTTTTACCACTATTAGTTGGCAAGTAATAAACAGTTAGACAATTGAGAACTGTTTTGCTTGCTGCGATTTCAGGCTTGGAGTTGACATTACAGAGCAAACAGTTTTTAAGTAGCGTCAGTTACATGTGCTTGTGTTATGTTGTCCATTTGGTCCGACAGACGCCAATTCAAAAAGCAGTGATATTTGAAAATGTATTTTTTTTAGTTTGACTTTAAGCAGGAAGGCAATGAAAGTGGTCCACTATATGCACTAGGTGCCTGCACCGATTTTGTTTGTTTACAGTCAAACAAAGGAACATGGCAACAATGAAGGAACACACACCAGTCGTCATTGAGGGATCAGAAGTTGACAGGGTGAGCCATTTCAAGTCAATATCTCTGAGGATCTATCCTGGGCCCAACATATTGATGCAATTACAAAGGAGGCCCAACACATCTATATTTCATTAGGAGTTTGAGGAAATATGGTAGGTCACCAAAGACACTCACAGATTTCTACTGATGTACCGTGGAGAACATTCAAACTGGTTGCATCACTATCTGGTATGGAGGGGCCACTGCACAGGATCGGAAAAAGCTGCAGAGGACTGTAAACACTGCCAGTTGCATCATGGGCACTAGTTCCCCACCATTTTCCATCCAAGACCACTTCTCTTGGTTTGAGCATTGATTTTACATTTCTCAAATATCATGTATGTTTGCCTGTGATACCAAGTTCAACTTCGTTCCCACAGTTTCAGTCATGAGGTTTTCTTCTATTTTCTTTATTCTTTCCTTGCTGCCCTTTTTGCAGTTTTATCTGTGAATGCATTTCCTTGGCTTTCCATTGTGGTCAATACCGAGTTGCATGATTTCCATGTTCTCGTACAAGTTGGCCATTCTTGATTGGAGCCCCCATGGCTGTAAGGAATCCTCTTTATCTCCGTAAGTTTTCAAAGTCATGAATGACTCTGAAAGCATATATGAACCCCAACCTAAAGCTACATTGTCAAATTGGCAGAGTTAGCACCAATAGAACACTGTTGGTCTCCATGCTCTTGAGCTAAATCTGTCATCATGTATCCACACATCTAATTGACATTCAGGAAAAATGGTCTTCCCATTATCAGGGATTCCCAATGCAGATGCAGTAATTGGTATCACCTTTAAGGTTTGAAAAGCTTCCGACTGTTCTTCATTAAGAGTCACTGGATTAACAGAGTGCTTGCCACCTTTCAGCAGACTAGTGAGGGACTGAGCAATTTCAGCATCTGAATCAACCCATGCTCTGTTGTAGCTACACAAACCCAGAAATGACTGAAGTTGCTGGACTGGTGTAGATGGTTTTCTGATTTAGTGGCCTTTGCATGATCATCAATGCTTTCTCGTTTGCCTTGGGAAATTTTCTGTCCCAAGTAAATCACTTCCTCTTGTTGCAATTGTGCATTGTCCAAGATTTGCTTTGTGTCCTATGGAGGCTAGAATCAAGCAAATAAAGTGCATCATATTCTTGCTGACCTGTAGCCCTGAAGACAAACAAGATATCAACCACATATTGTGTGATAGTTGAGTCAGTACCTGAAAAGTCCCTTAGATGGTGTATCAGGGCCATATGGTAGACAGTAGGACTATTGAGAAGTCCCTAAGGTAGCTACATCCACTGATATTGTTGATCATCAACTGTAAAAGCCAACCATAGCTGACGTTCATGGCCAGTGGTACTGACCAGAAACCATATCAATAACTGTGAACCACTTATGTGACCGGTTCTGGGTGTGGAAGAGAGTTAATGGATCTGCCACCAGAGGGGGTAACTTTGACAATACATTGATTGGTGATCCTGTAATCCACCATCAATCTCCAACTGCCATTCGCCTTCTTGACAGGCCAGACTGGACTGTTTGATGGACTGTGTGTCTTGACAAGAATTCCTCACTCCTCCAACTGACTGATAATAGGTATTGTACCTTCAATAGATGTTTCTGCTGAGAGGATATTGCTTGGTACTAAGTGGCATCTTCCCAGTAAACTTAACAGCATCCACTTCCAGCAGGTCACAGTTATTGTTGTCTTGTGACCATAGAGAATGACTAGTTAATTTAGATTTTTCCAACCACATGAGATTCCAGATAACTTTACCCCCCCCCCCCCCATGAATTCAAAAGTGGAGTCATCCATTCCAAGAGAGGTCTCCCACCCAGGATTGTATTTCTCATAGGTGAGGACCAAATTGTACTTCAACTGATTTACTTTTAGTTAGCTCAATCCTCTATCCTCCAGTCAATGGTATGTTGAATGTTTGGGCAATAGCTTTAGTTATGCATGTCAGTTATGCTTCTGTAACCAGTAAGAATTCAAAGCATTCATATCCAACTAGTAAGTTAACACATAAGCAATCTTATGTTTGCTCAATCAAGGCAAACAAGGGCTTAGTCATTTTTGCAGCCTTGACCACACGTCCACTAAATCCACAATTGTAGTTTGAAGTTGTGCCATCAGATCAAAGTTTCCCATTTTTTGCAAGGTAGGGAATTGAACTTTGCTGTTGACCTTCTAATTGAAAAGGTGGATGAACTTGTTGTTAAAGTTGTTTTGTTGAGGCTGTGGTTGAATTTGCTGCTGAAACTGTTGTTGTGGTTGAATTAGTGTTTGGGTTGGTTTCTTTTACCAACAATTTTAAATCCAGTGTCCTTTTTTACCATAGAATTGGCATTTTATTATCTTGGAGTTGTAGTCCAGACTGGGATCGCTGTGAATTCCAGTTCCACTTGTTCTGTTGGTTAGCAGGTGTAGACAGTTGGTTCATCTGTATTAATCTTATTCAGACTTCAATATCCCGCTCCACTTGTTTGGCAGATTGCACCAGTTCATCGTAGGGAATGGCAGGGCCATTCCAATTTGCTTTCATTAACTTTACCTGTTTGGCAACATATGGTTACAAACTCTCCATGAAGATCAACTTGAGGGGGCCATATACAGATTCTTCTGTATTATCTTGTTATTCCTGGAACTCTTGAGTAGCTGATCTAAACGGTCTTAAGCAGTCTTCATATTTAGAGATATCCTCTGAAGCATTTTATTTGCAATTAACCACTTTCTTCTGGTCAGCCTTTGTTAGGGCTTGTTCTTCCAACCATGTCTTAATGGCATTCCCCCCCCCCCCCCCCCCCATCTAGTAAATTCTGTTAATCTCCCCCTAAACCTTCCACAACTTGATGGGCCAACTGTCTTACTTGCTTCAAAAACAGCATGGTACCTAAAATTTGGATGCCATCATATGGATGCAATTTGTATATGTCCTTAATTCATTGAAGTTCAGCCCATAATCTTTAAGCTTCCTTTTTTTAGGATGTGGAATTTCTTAGGACTGTGTCATTTTTTTCTGGTTCTGGTGGTTGATGGTAAATGTCCTTCCTGTCTCCTTTCATAATCTTCATTTTCATTGTTGTGTGCTATCAGTCCCTTAGTTTTTACTGGGGCAAGTCTTGGCATGGATGGCCAATTACCCCATCACTGTCATCATCACTTAAGTCACCAGAGGTCTCTGTTGCGTTAGAACAGTTTACAGTTCCTTGGAGTTCTCAAGGTGTTGTCTCACTTTTTCTGGGGACAGTGTTGGCTGCATTCCAACATAAGTTTCATCACTATTAACAATGACCACTAGGTTGGTAGAACCAACCACCGAAAGTTGTTGCAACGCAAAGCAGATCTATCTAATTTTACTCTGCAACTCTGAATAGTGTGTTTTGCTACAGACAAATATTTCATGCTGTTCTTTCATTTGTTCAGTTAACACGGAGATTTGCACTTTAGATTTTTTATTGTCTCCGCCATTTTTTATTGTTCTTTTAGCATTTTCACCTTTGTATCCTTTTCACCCAATTGGTTAGTTAAATTGTTTACTTGCTGAGTAATTGGATTAATTGCTTGCTTTAGTTCACATACTTGATTTTCTAATTCGGTGCATTCACATTTTAAATACATTTATCTTGTCTTGGAACTCATCACACTCGTGCTTTCATATCTATAATACTGCTAGCATCCAGCCTGTTTTCTTATCTCCTGACTCCATTTTTTGAATCTTATTCCATTTCTTTTCAGCATCACTCATAAGCCAATCCTCACTCGATAGCACATTTCTTTTGTTTTTTTTCATTAATCGCATCAAGTTTGCATACTTTATTCAAGTAAGCACTTAAAGACCTCAGTTATCTGTTCTCTCACAGCTGGATATTCGATAGTTTGTTTCTCAACTTTGGTCATTGTTTTCAGTTCAATCTTAATGAGTACTTTTCAATTACAGTTAGAAAATATAATTACAGATTTTTTAAAATAGAGCTTACAGACCAGCTGCACACAACATTTAGAGTTTTCTAGCCCAAAAATTATTAGCGCTGTTAGCCCCAAAATTTTAGTTGACCCAAAATATCTTCAACGGAGTTTATAGCCCTAATAGAGTTGCTCACCAAAAAGGTTATCACAGATCAGCCACAAATAACAAAGTAAAATATAGTTTTCCTCTCACTCTTAAATTTCCTTTATAGGTGCTCTGAAGCAGAATCAGATGATTTCCTTGACAGTTAAGGAATGCAGGAAGTTCTTGGTGCATGCCAAAACGTACTTCTTTGTCCGAGCAATTTTTCAAATTCTGTCTTTTTCAGGTAACCACCCCACATTCGGGTGCCAAAAATTGTCTGATCTAGTAATTTTTTGATCCTCAGGTTCTTTTAGGAGTCCAGGAATGAATGAAAACTTATTGCTTCACAATTGTTTATTTTTAAAGTTTAAACAAAGGAACAGATAGAAAATATGTGTAACTGTGTGGGGAGCTGAGAAAGAAAGAAACGAAGACACAAAGATGGAGCCTTTGCAAAACCTGGCAGTTCATACTTCAGTTAAGACAAATTCCTAAGATAAGATTTAACCAATTAAAAATTTTTCAATCACAGCACATATGAAATGTGCTAACATTTAGCCAATGAAAAATGAAAAGGTGACAAATTATTATGTAACTGCTATGCTGCTTTTCCACCAGTAGGTGGAGAAAAATCCACAGATTGTGAAAAATGTATTTTTAAAAATACAAATCGTGTGAAAGTAAAACTTGGATTTTAGTCGTATTAATTCAGCTAATAACTTATTAAAAAGAAAAAAAACTGATTCCAACAACATGTACAAAAGGCGATGCCTCAAAAAGGTGGCATCTGTCATTAAGGACTTCCATCACCCAGGGCATGGCTTCTTCTCATTGCTGGCATCAAGGAGGAGGTACATGACCCTGAAGACACACACTCAATGTTTCAGGAACAGCTTCTTCCCCTCCATCATCAGATTTCTGAATGGACAATGGACCATGAACACTACCATAGTATTCTTCCTCCCTTTTTGCACTACTTTTTTTATTTTCTATTGTCTTTTTATTTGTAATTCTTATTCTAATTTATAGTTGTTATTATTATGTATTGTAATGTACTGCTGCAGCAAAACAACAGATTTCATGGCATAAGGCAGTAAACTTGACTCTGAATTCTTCCATCAGTAACAATTATGAACTAATACACAGTTTTATAAAACTCAAGCAGTATTGGTAGTGTTCTAATTTGTTCTGTATTTCATTTAAATGCATAATTTGTTACTCGCTTAAACGGTAGTTGGACTTGCAATGCCTTTTAACTATTTCCATGAAACTTTGGCAAGTTGGAGCAGCTGCTTAATTGGGCCAAAAATGTACTGGCTTTCTGGCTCTGATGTATCCCAATTAACCAGAATCCACTGTACAGTGTGTGTATGTACACAGTAGATTCCATATTTTTATATATATATATATACACACACACACACATACATACAACACTGAGATTCATTTTCTTGCAGGCATTCATAGTAGTTAGAAGAAACACAACAGAATCAGTGAAAGACCACACCCAACAGGACAGACAAATAACCAATGTGCAAGAGGCAAGAACTAGGCAAATACAAAAAAAAAGTAATAATAATGATAATTATAGAGAACATGAGATGAAGAGTCCTAGAAAATAAGTCAATAGATTGTGGGAACAGTTCAGTGATGGGGTGTGTGAAGTTCAGTGAAACTATCCTCTCTGCTTCAAAAGACGAAAGGTTGTGAGGTTCCTGAATCTGGTGGCGTGATTCCTGCTGCTTTCCTGAGACAGTGCTTCATGTAGATATGCTCCGTGATGGGGAGGGCCTTACTTGTGATGGACTGGGCTGTATCCACTACTTCTTGTCTGCTTTTCCATTCAAGGACATTGGTGTTTCCATGACATGTCATAATGCAACCAGTCAGTATACTCTCCACCACGTATCTATAGAAGTTTGCCAAAGTTTTAGATGACATGCCGAATCTTCATAAACGTCTAAGAAAGTAGAGGCATTGCCATGGTTTCTTTGTAATGACACTTTGTAATGGACCCAGGACAGGTCCTCTGAAATGATAACACCAAGGAATTTAAAGTTGCTGATCCTTTCCATCTCTAATCCTCTGATGACGATTGCCTAATAGGCCTTTGATTACATCCTCCTGAAGTCAATAATCAGCTCCTTGGTCTTGCTGACATTAAGTGATAGATTGTTGTTATGGCACCACTCAGCCAGATCTCTCTCCTATATGCTGATTCACCATTACCTTTGAGCAGGCCAATGACAGTGGTGTTGTCACCAAACTTGAATAAGGCATTGTATCTGTGCTTAGCCTCACAGTCATAAGTATAAAGTGATTAGAGCAGGGGCTAAGCACACAGGCTTGTGGTGCACCTGTACTGATGGAGATTGTGGAGGAGATGTTGTTGCCATATTGAATTGACAGTGGTCTGCAAGTGAGGAAATCGAGGATCCAATTTCACAAGGAAGTATTGCGGCCAAGGTCTTGAAACTTATTGATTAGGTTTGAGGGGATGATGTAGTTGAATGCTGACCTGTCATCAATGAAGAGTATCCTGCTGTATGCATCTACACAGTCCCGATGTTCCAGGGTTGAGTGAAGAGCCATTGAAATGGCATCGGCTGTTGACCCACTGTGATGGTAGGCAAATTGGAGTGGATCCAAGTAACTTATCAAGAGGAATGGATATGAGTTATCGCCAACCTCTCAAAGCATTTTGTCACAGTGGATGTAAGTGCTACTGTATAATAGACAATGAGACAGATAACTACGTTCTTCTTGGGCACTGGTATGATTGAATTCTGCTTGAAAGAGGTGGGTGTCATAAGGAGACAGGAGGCTGGACCCAAGTGCAGGACACAGGCACTGAAGTACTAGGGGCAAGACAGGAACAACTAAACAATAGACAAGATGTGGTGACCGTGGTGAGCATGAGGGAAATGACGTTCAAGGTGATTCTGGGGTTCCAGGAGAGTCTTAGAGTTCAGGCAGGGTCTAGGAGTTCACTGGGTGGGTCGCATAACCCCTAGGCAGGGCCCAGACCTCCCAGGCAGGAACACGGGGGTCTGAGCCTATCGCAGGGCACCTGGGTAGGTTGCAGGACACAACCTGTCAGCAGCGAGGGATGGAAAGGGGCAGAGTCCCCTGCCGGGCAACAGCAGTCCAGCCAGGCTTGCCTGATGGAGGCAAGGGATAGGAAGGGAACTAGGTTGACAAACTCATCTTTAATGAGGGGAACTCCAAGCCAGGGCAACTGAAGGAACAGGATAAGCAGGACAACCCCCCAACTCCACTCAGTCCCCAGAGCCCCCTATATACACTGCCAGCCGATGGGCATCAGGTGCGCCTCCTTGAGCCCCAACAAGCCACAATGATCCACATGTGTGACTAATTGGGCTCAAGGGCGAAAGGAGGGACAGCTACAAGACCCAGAGTCCGGAGTCCGCGGACCGGATCAAGACCCGAAATGCGGGCTCCGGACCGGACCATAACAGTGGGTACCTCAGACTGCCAAACTGAGAGGTTAAAGATCTCAGTGAACATTCCTGCCAGTTGATTAGTACAGGCCTTAAGTACCTGTCCGGGTACCCTGTCTGGGCTAGAAGCTTTCGTTGAGTTCAGCTTCCTGAAGGATACTCTCACGTCACCCTCAGAGACTGAAATTTCAGGGACATTGGGGGTTGTGGGAGCTTGTGACATTGCCTCCATGTTTTGATAGTTAAAAAGAGCATAAAAGGCATTGAGCTCATTTGGGAGAAAAACCTTGTTATCAGCCATGTCATTTGGTTTCACTTTGTAGGTGATGATAGCATTCTAGACCTGCCATAGCTACCAAGCATCCTTCAACGATTTAAATTTGGTCTGAAATTGCCACTTGGCATGTGAGATGGCTTTCCAGAGATTGAACCTGGACCGCCTGTATTTTGCTTGATCGCCAGATATGAACACCACTGATCTTGCCCTCAGCAGATTGCAAATCTCATGATTCATCTGGGGATTCTGATTGGGAAGACTCTGAATAATTTTGGGAGGACACACGCATCTACAATTATTTTTATTAAGTCCAAGAAAACCGTGGTGCACTTGTTCAGGTCCTCTGGGGAGCCCTCGGACACTGGCCAGACCACTGACTCGGGGCAATCCCATGGCTGCTCCTCTGCCTCCCATGAGCTCTTCGTTGCTGCTTCTTCTGGAGTCTTGCTCTTTAGGCTCTGCCCGTATGCAGACAGGAAGAAAGCCAAATGATCAGATTTCCCAAAATGTGATCAAGGGATCGAACAGTGGACTTGCCTTCTGGTAGTATAGCAGTGGCCGAGTGTGCTAGGACTTCTGGTGCTGCAGGTGATAGGCTGATGATAATTTGACAGAGATTTCTTCAGACATGTCTGATTGAAGTCTACAACAATTGGTTGAAAGGCACCAGGCTATCAACCAGGCTATGTTATTTCTTATTTGCTGATGACAGCATTCAGTACCTCGAGTGCCTGCTTAACATTGCCTTTTGGCTATATGTAAACTATGGTCAGGATCATGGAGGAGAACTCTCTTGGTAAGTAGAACAGTCGGAACTTAATCATTAGATGTTTCAAGGTCGGGGAAACAAGCGTACATAAGACCTCTGCAACACAGAGTTTATCATGAAATACATACACCCACCTTTTGCCTTCCCCCCATTATTTTCTTATGATATTATTATTTATATTATTTATGCTTTAACTCTGGATGATTTTTGACTAAATTTACCACTTGACCCACTCAAGTACATTCTCCCTAAAGCTGTTTGCAAATTGCACCCCCTTCCCAATTCTCTCAGAGGATTCTTTCCTTATAGGCCCATAATTCATGTCCATGGCATTATAATTGATGTAACCTTTGCTTTTGGTTGTACTGTTTCTGCTTTTTCAATGAAGGAATGTTTGTTTCCAGCTATCGGCATACCTAAAATGCTTTGGAGTAAAGTTTATCAGCACTCTTAAAGTATTTCCTCTGATGTGTACAATTATAAATGCCTGTTAGCTAGACACATTAATATTCATGCCATAATTTGCAACTTCTTGATATTGTAGAGTTCCATTAAAAAAGCTTGTGTTTGCATAAAGAAATATTTCAAGATTTCTTTTCTAGCCTAATTTCAGCACTGACTCAGGGTTCCTAACAACATCTTGAGAGAGAAATTTCTGTCATCTTTGTTTCACCATGACATATATTTGCTTGTGGCAAGACAACCACAGGCATAATATTTTCCTCAACTTTAGAACCCTCTTCCTCAAAGACTAATGCAAGTAGCATTTGAACATTTTTACAGCAAAGGGATCTAGATATGTAGAGTGGTGGATCTATTTTTGTAGGAATGAGAATGAGTAGCTTAGAGGGTTGGTTTGTGTATGAATAGAGAGAGTGAAAGTGTATGTCTTTTAGTTGGCAGTCCATCTTTGAAAAATGAAAACAAATAGAATGACAAGTAGAAATAGGTTAGTGAACTGTGTGAATTCTCTCCTGAACCACATGGGAAGGCTTTCAAGTCTTTTGGACACCAGGGAACACACAAAAAAAGTTGGGAATTTATCCAATCACAGTGAGCAATCAGGATTGAAATCATATAGGGCACCCCGTCTCCCAAATCAAACTTCAAAGTAAATTTTATTATCATATACATCACCACATACAACCCTAAGATTCTTTTTCCTGCAGGCAAACTCTGCAAATCTATAGAATAGTGACTATAACAGGATTGATGAAAGATCAAGTAGAGTGTAGAAGACAACAAACTGTGCAAATGAAAATATAAGTAAGTAGCAATAAAAATTGACAACATGAAATAACAAGATAAAGAGTCCTTAAAGTAAGATCATTGGTTGTGGGAACATCTCAATAGATGAGTGTAGTTATCCTCATTTGTTCAAGAGCCTGATGGATGAGGTGTTGTAACTGTTCTTGAACCTGGTGGTGTGAGTCCTGAGGCTCTTATACCTTCTACCTGATTGCAGCAGCAAGAAAAGAGCGTGGCCGGGGTGGTGAGGATCTTTGATGATAAATGCTGCTTTCCTATGACAGTGTTTCATGAAGATGTGCTCAATGGTTGGGAGGGCTTTATCCATGATGTACTGGGCTGAATCTGCTACCTTTTGTTGGATTTTCCCTACAAAGTATGTAGGAATATGCACTTTGTGAAGAATGCAAAAGTTTAGGCTATTAGTTTGTTCTTGGTACAGCACTCAAACGTGGCACGTCAACACCTTCATTTCTCACAATACAGACATTCCAAACATAGGTCCTACATAGCAGTGAGTCAGTGATGTCAATAATGACTGATAACCTGTTCACTTTTATCTCATTATTTTTATACTGATAGGAGAATGCCTCTGACTGTGTATAAAAATGGAGTCAGGGTGTAAGTGTCAACTGGTATAACCGCACTTTCCATTTGACCTGAAGTGCTGAATGAATGATTCTTTTGTCACAACAAACTTTTGATACGGAAGGAAGCAAAAGATTATCCAAAGTAGATAAAATATAGAGTTGGAGTTACAAACCAGCCATGGTTTTATTATGTAAACATCTGGTGTTGTCAGCTGTAGACCTCCTGGAATCAATCTATAGGTGCACAGTTGGGAAAGATCACGGAAACAAATTAAACAGCATATGATAACATAGTTCAGAGAGAGTAAGAAAGAAAAAGAGAAAGACAAAGAAAAAAGAGAATGAGAGAGAGAAAAAGAATAGAGAGTGTGAGAGAGAAAAAGAGTGAGATAGCAAAAGAGAGAAAGAAAGGGAGAGCAAGAGGAACACAGACTGACAGAGAGAAGGAGAACAGGAGTGTACAGTAGGTGTGTGGCACAATGTTTGTCAATAGCTATTTCTAAGCATATCCATTGTATAGTAACACTGGCTCTCATATTGAAGGATTGCTAGAGCTCCATGTATTTGTTAGAAATTCCTACAGACCATTCATGCTGGATATTACAAGTAGGGTGGCCTTTGGCTTTACTAACAAATCTTGTTAGATTTCAGACACAATGAATATTAACTGCAAATATAAACACAGCAAATCAATAAAGGGCTTGAAGGAAAGTCATAGACTGATGTATATTAACAGCAGTACTTTATTGTGGCTGATTGCTAGGTCAAACCAAACTCCACAGTCCCATACTGATAAGTGCCTTATTTTGTCTGATTGACAGGTGTGTGGAAAATTTTACTTTCAGACTGGTGTCTTCACTTACAGTATATGGAATACACATCATTGAAATAGTGTAAAATGCAACCATAGACACATTATGTGGATAATTCAAAAGGAAATAGACGTAGAAAGCTTACATTGTGAGAATTAATGTTGACAAATAAGTACTTAAATTTCAGTTTCTATTTTCAGGTTAACTGAAAAGGTAGACCAGCTAGTAGTTACATTGGTACATAATAGATGTCAGATGATGGGGTAATAGAACACCTTGAACCAGCAATTAGATTCTCAATGAAACATAGTTGTTACTTTACACAATACTGGGTTGCTCAACTTAACACAACCTTGGTAAATACACATGTCCTTTTTGAGACAAGTAGATGTCCAATATTTAAGAAATCTTAGGCTTAGCACATCATTGAAGTATCCACTTTCACCACCTATAAGCCTTTAATATAGTTTTTGCATAGTGATGTATATTTTTTTTAAATGTGAATGCATCATAAAGACAGTCCAGAATAGAAAAAATCTAATGGACCATTTCCCATGATGAGAAAGCATACAAATATTCTTCCACTCATTCATTTCAGCCTCAGCAAATTTGTCCACAGTTATGTGAAAACCATTATCATGCCAGAACACCAACATTACGAAGTACTTCAAGAGGGTGGTCATGACTCACATCAAAATAAGCTTCCCAAACAACTTTGACCCACTGCAGTTCACCTACTGCCAAAACAACGGATCCCACCTTCCTGGCCCTACACTCATCTCTGGAGCCTCCAGACATAAAACATGCCTACATTACTCTATTTTTTATTGACTATAGATCTGCCTTCTATACTACCTGTTCAAAGAAACTCATCTCCAAACTCCTCAACGTGGGATTCAACACTTCCCTTTACAGCTATATCTTTGACTTCCGGACCTAGAGATCGCAATAAGGATAGACAGCAACACCTCCATAATCATTATCCTTGACATTGGTGAGAAAAAAAAGGCTGCACTTACAGTGCTCTACTTTACTTCCTACATCTCATGACCACAGGGCCAGATTCTGCTCTAACGCTATCTACAAGGGTGGAGATGACACACCTTAGTGGGCCAAACCTCAATTAACAGTGAGTTGGAGTAGGGGCAGGAGGTATGGAGCCTAGTGGCATGGTGTCATGACAATAACTTTTCCCTCAATGTTAGCAAAACAAAACAGCTGCTCATTGACTGCAGGAATGGAGGCTGTGCACATGCTCCTGTTTGTATCAACAATGCTGAGATTGAGACAATGGAAAGCTTCAAATTCCCAGGAGTGAATATCACCAATAGCTTGTCCTGGTTCTACAATGTAGAGACCTTGGCCAAGAAAGTTCCCCTGTGCCTCTACTTCTTCAGGAGGCTAAAGAAATTTGATCTGACCCCCTTTGACCCTCATGTTTTTTTATATAGATATATTATATAGAGCATCATGACTTGTTCTGCCTGTGACTGCAAGAAACTGCAGAGAGTTGTGGATACAGCTCAGCCCATCATGCAGACTGCCTCCTCTCATGCTGGCCATCTACACTTCTTACTGCCTCTGTGAAGCATCCCACACATGCCAGCCCTGTTGCCTCTGAGCTGCACAGGTGCACAGCTGCACAGTAACTGACATGCTCCCATGCAGATAGCGTTGGTTGCTGTGCAGTTGGAACTTTCTTTTCTATAATGTTAAAGTGCTGCGCAGTAGTCAGGCTGTGTAATAATTCCCTGTTCAAAGCAATGGTTGTTCCACTCATTGTTCTACTCAGATGTAGAGAAATTTAGAAGAAACGTTGCAGTCTAGACATTCACATTTCCCCCTACCCATTGGGTAGCAGATACAGAAGATACATTACACTTCCTGCCCCTTCAGATTAATGCAATATAAACTGTATAGGTACAAAACATTCAATTTCTCTTCCATAAACTCATCTTCTAAATAAACATGCTTTCACAATAACAATCCATAACTAACTTCACAGTTCTAAAGATACAGCCTTTTGGGTGGTGCTCTGTTTCTTTCAGGATAGCACCTCTGGACCTGAGGAGATGCATTAGGTTTGGCAGGTATCTTGTCAACGATAACATTTTCATCGCACCCCTGGATCTCTGGAGTGGCATCAGGTTTGGTTGGTGTCTTGTCTAAGACAACATTCTCAATTTCTGGTGTCACATTGCTGTCAGTGACATCACCACTGAGAGGTAAGTCTGGTGACTGTAATGTGTCCATCTTGTTGGATACAGTCAACTCAGGTGTGTTCTTCGGTTGAGCATCCAGTATCTGGTCTATGTGACATCTCCATGTCTGATTTCCAACATCCATTGTGTACATCAATGGTCCAGTTCTTGTAGCTATCCTACCGGGTGTCCACTTGTATTCTCAGCAATCATACGTTAGAACTTCCTGTCCAATATTGAAGCTCCTTGTTGCTTCACTTGGTAACTGGCTGAACTGTTTATTCTGCACTTCCCTCTGTAGATCTGGTTTCTGGAAATCTATGTGAGATCTCAGATTCCTGTTCATGGACAGCATTGCAGGTGCATGAACAGAGTTCCAATGCACAAAAAGGAAGTTGTCCACCTTGTGCTGTAGAGAAATGTCCTCCTTGTCCATCACTTTAATGGACTTCGTGAAGGTTTGGATAAACCTTTCAGCTAATCCATTCATCGCTGTGTGGTGAGAATCTGACTTGAAATGTCTGATGCCATTTTTCTTCATAAATAGTCGGAATTCTATTGACATCTATTGTGGACTGCTGTCACTCACAATTTGTTCTGGTAAGCCATTTCTGGTTAAAGTCTTCAGAGCAAAGAGAGTTTTGAGGTAGTTGACTTCATTGGTGTGACTTCCACCACTTCGAATGAGCATCCACAGCAATCAAAAACATGGAAGCTACGAATGGCCCTGCAAAATCAAAATGTACTCTTTGCCATGGTGACGACGGCCACTCCCACAGGTGGAATGGTGCCTGTGGGGGTGCATTTTGAACTTTCTGACATCCCGAACAGCTTTTGGCCAAGTCTTCAATCTGTTTATCTATTCCTGGCCACCATTTGTAGCTCCAGACGAGACTCTTCATCTTGAATGTACCCAAGTGTATCCTTTATTCTCCATACTAGACTAAGGCCCTCTTGGTTGATCTGTGAGTACTGTAGTTGCATTCTGCATCGCATCGGGATGCGATGAGTGGTAATGGGTGAGCACTTCATCGGATTTTATTAGTCTCTTTGTTTCCTTGAATGCTTTTTCACATCTTTCTGACCATTCCCACTTTGCTCCTGTCTGTAACAGTGTGTTCGATGCATGCAGCATTGTAGCAATGTTTGGGAGAAATCGGTGGTAGTAGTTTACAAGGCTCAAAAATGACCTGAGTTGTGACACATTTTCCCAGTGTGGGTGTCTGTAGCTCTGCTTCAATCTTTTCTTGTGATTTGTGTAAGCCATGCTTGTCAATAACATGTCCACTACATGAGATTTCCTTCTTGAAAACTCACATTTCTCTCTCTTTGCACACAGATCATACTCATTCAGCCTGGTAAGCACTTTACCAAGATTCTGGAGCTGCTCTTCATCGTTTTTGCCAGCCACAATGATGTGTTCCTGGGATATCTTGGAGCACTTGGTCCATTGCTCTTTGCCAAGTTGCTGGAGCTGATGCAATGCCAAAGACGAGACAATTATATTGGAACAGTCCCTTCTGAAAGTTGATTGTAAAGAACTTCCTGCTTGACTCCTCAATCTCTATTTGCTGATAGTCCTGCGACAAGTCAATCTTTGAAAAACCTCTTCCCGCCTGCCAAAGATGCAAGACTGTTTTCTATCATGGCAAGGGATACTGCATAGTATGCAGCAACAGGTTTGATGCTCACCTTGAAATCTCCACATACGCGAACGGTCCCTTTCATGGTCACTGAGACAATGGGTGTCACCCAATCATTCCACCCAACTTTGGAGAGAATTCTAGATGCCTCCAAGCTCTGCAGTTCAGTCTCCACTTTAGGACATAGTATGTAGGGCACTGGATATGCTTAATGGAATCCTGGTGTTGCTGTTTCATCTGGTTCAATTCTGGTCTTTATACCTTTGAGTTTACCAATCCCTTCTCAAACACTTTCTCATTAACATTAAGTTAGTGCCATTCTCTAGTTAGTGCTACCATTTGAGCTGCTGTTGCCTGTTGATGTCACACTGAGAGCTTTGATTGAGTGCCAGTCTAATTGGATTTTTCTCAAGAATTCACGTCTGTAAAGTGCTGGCCCTCCTCCTTTCAATACATAAAGGTTTAACAGTTGTGTTTGGCTTCCAAATATCACATTTACTTTCAGTTTGCCTTTGGGACACACTTTTTCATCCACGTAAGTCTTTAGCATCACTGAGGTCTTCTCCAATGGTATCTTAGAGAACAGACTGTTGTAGTCAGCTTCTGGAATTACAGACAAAGCTGACCTTGTATTAGTTATGTACCAGACACATCCATTCTTAGTTTTACAACCTACACCTCTATTGTGATCCCTATTATGTTGGAATCTGCTTTGGTAATACTATGCAGTTGTAGGCATGACAGTTCACTTTTGTCAGTCTCTATGTTGTCTGATTCTGTTTTACATTTGGTAACTTTATGAATTTGCTTAGTTTTGTGTTTGAGACTTTTCAGTCAGTTGTGCTTTTTGTCTGCCTTGTATATTCTCACTTTGTGACCTTGTCTGTGATACTTGCTGCAGAATTTTTCTTTGCACCAACAGTCATTGCATTATAGAAGGATTTGCCACATCGATGACATATTTGGCTTTTTGCAACATTCAGGAACATTTTGTGCATTTCACATTCTAACCTCCTTTTCTGTAGTTCTGCTGGTCACTTGGCTGCAGTCTCTAACGATATTGCAATGATCAATGTCTGTTCTAAGGTTATGTCTCTATTGGATAGTAGCCTCTTTTGAGTACAGTACTTTGGCTATGCATTCCACATACAAGCCTGTCTCTTAATGCATCAGAAAGTCCATTTCTAAAGTCACAACACTGGGAAAGGTCACACAGTTCTGCAATGTATTCAGAAATACTTTCATCTTTTGACTAGTTCCTTTTGTAAAATCTAAACCTCTCAGCTACTGCTCAAGTGATTTTGTAAAATTGTAACCATTTTGTCAAACGTCTTGCTTGCTGGCTTTTCAAGGATAAAGAGACTGTACCGCCTTGCACCCACTAAGTTAAGAAGTGTAGGGGCTTTTTTTTTTGCTCCTCCACTTTGTTCGCCTTACAATACAGTTCAAAGCTCTCAATATCTGACTCCCAGTCTTCACTAGCACTATCAAATTGGTTAACTTCCCCAACTGAAGCCATTGGCACGTTATTTTCACTATATATTCAGCCATCTTTCACTGGTCCTCATGCGTCCTTCAGCTTTCTCGTGCTGTTTAACTGTCGCTGTTTTGTCCCATAACTGTTGGTGCAGTTCATGATATTTTTTAACATTTAGGTTTGTACTTGTCTCCAACTTATTGTGTCTGTGCACAACTACATATCAATTAAATAAAAGCACGCATGTGAGTGATGGTTTTAACAGGTGTATTCACATTGTCGTGTGTGTGAGAGAGACAGAGAGAACTATGCACATGTGTAGACAACAGCGCATGCACAGATAACAGTTCAATACATAGTGCTAAATGGAGGGGGGGAAGTGTCATTCCTTTAAAAGAAATAGATCTAAACATTACACCATGGATTAATGTGAAGTCTATGATTAGCGTTGTTCCACATGGATGAATATATAACTTGGCTGAAAATGTGCATGGGTGGGTTAGTAATTTCAGAGATGATATGAAGATTGGTAGCATTGTAGATAGTGTAGAAGATTGCTGAAGGATACAGCAGGATATAGATCAGTTGCAGTTATGTGCAGAGAAATGTCAGATGGAGTTTAATCTGACCAACTGTAAAATGTTATATTTTGGGAAATCAAATGTGATAGATAGTACATACACAGTTAATGGCTAGATTCTTAACAGCATTAATGTGTTCAGAGGAATCTTGGGATTGTTGGAAACTGTTTTTTAATACTTTTTATAAGATGAATTAATTATTACAATAGTTATAGTTTAATCGTTTGTTCTTCCTAACAAACTCAAGTATTTTTCACAGTATATGGTGGTTCATCCCCACTTACTGGCAGAGAGCAGTATAGCAGTTAAACTAATGGTTTATCTCCTTTCTCACTTTTTCATTGGCTAAGTTTCAGCGCATTATCCTCGTGAAGTAATTGACTGGTGCAGCCATTGATTGGTTTAGTTTATCTAAGGAATTTTTCTTAACTATAAAAGTGATGGATTTTTCAGAAGTGCCATTTTTTTGATTTCTCATTCTTTGCTGTTCATTTACTCTTAGCATCATTACTTAGCTGTTTATTTAGTTTACTTAGTATTTGTATGTTTGTTTGTACTTTAAAATAAATGATTGTTAGAGTTAAGACAGCTCATGATTACTGACTCCCGGGAATAAAAGGAGATTCAATGGGATCCAAATCCATAGCTCCCTGAATTGGCTACACTGATTGATAAGGTGATGTATCAGCCAAGGCAGTAAATTCAAGAATGGAGAAGTTATTTTGCAGGTTTATAAAACACAGTTTAGGCCACATCTGGAGTATTGCATTAATTCTTGGTTGCCTCATTATAGGATGGATGTGGAGAGGGTGCAGAAGAGGTTTACCAAGATGCTGCCTGGATTAGAGGATATGAGCTATACCAGAGGATGGACAAACTTAGGTTGCTTTCTCTGAAACAGTGGACATGAGGGTAGATCTCAGCGAAGTTAATAAGACTATGAGAGGCATAGATAGAGTAGACAGCTGGTAGCCTTCTCCCAGGGTTGAATTGTCTGATTCTAGAGAGCTTGCATTTAGGGCAAGAGAAGGCAAGTTCAAAGAGATGTATGGGGCAGAACTTGTTTTGATATAGAATGTGGTTTTGATAGGGATAGGGATATTGTGGAGGGAGGACGGATTAGTATTGGTTTAGTTAAATGTTTAATTACTAGCTTAAATAGTTCAGCAGAACATTATAGGCCAAAGGGCCTACTCCTGTGTTGTTCTATGTTCTATTATTACTTTGACAGGAAAAACAGAAAGGCTCAGTGGTTCCATTTAATATCAGAGAATATATACAGAATACCACCTGAAGTTCTTACTCTTCACAGACATCCACAATACAGAAGGAAAATGTTAGAACCCCAAAGCACCCGCCCCTCCACTTCCCATGCACACACTGGTTTCCAGTTCATTGGGCTACTGTTTAATTGGGGCAGCCACTTATTTGTCACAATTCCTAAAAAGCAAAAACAATCAACAAAATAGCCAGGATTCCCTGTGTTAATTTGGGACATTATGCCACTTCATTAGGGATTGACTGTGCAGGCGCAGGGAGGTCAGCAAGTTAGACCGGCGGTAAGAATCTAAAAGGACTGCATTTTTTCTTCAGCGGTTTGGTCGAGGTATGACTGAGCAGGCGCATGGACATCAGCGAGTTAGACAGGCGGGAAGAATTTTAAAGAAGACAGCTTTATAGAGCGGGCGCCAGAGTAGAGGGAGTCAGAGTAGGAGGGCTTTGGCTCAACAGCACTTTGGCTATAACAGGTTGAGGCAAGGTAAGTTACTGTGAAGAATAGGAACAGGAAGTATGTCTGCGAGGCCAGTGTTCTGTACTGGGTGTCAGATGTGGGATGTCCTGGAGACTGCCAGCCTCCTGGACGGTCACACCTGCACCAGGTGTGTCGAGCTGCAGCTTCTTAGGGACCGGGTTAGGGAACTGGAGATGCAGCTCGTTGACTTTCGTCTGGTCAGGGAAAGTGAGGAGGTGATAAATAGGAGCTATAGGCAACTAGTCACACTGGGGCTTCAGGAGAAAGATAACTGGGTAACTGTCAGGAGAGGGAAGGGCAAGAGTCAGATGCTAGAGGGTACGCCAACTGCTGTCCCCCTTAACAATAAGTATTCCTGCTTGAGAACTTTTGGGGGGAACGGCCTACCTGTGGGGAACATCCTACCTGGGGGAAACAACAGTGGCTGTGCCTCTGGCATAGAGTCTGGCCCTGTGGCTCAGAAGGGTAGGGAAAGTAAGAGGATGGCAGCAGTGATTGGGGATTCTATAGTTAGAGGGTCAGATGGGCAATTCTGTGGATGCAGAAAAGAACACGGATGGTAGCTTGCTTCCCAGGTGCCAGGGTCCAGGATGTTTCTGATCGCGTCCACAATATCCTGAAATGGGAAGATGAACAGCCTGAGGTCATGCTACATATTGGTATTAACGACATACATAGGAAAAGGGAGGAGGTCCTGAAAACAGACTACAGAGAGTTAGGAAAGAAGCTGAGAAGCAGGATCACAAAGGTAGTAATCTCGGGATTACTGCCTGTGCCACGCGGCAATAAGTATAGGAATAGGGTGAGGTGGAGGATAGATGTGTGGCTGAGGGATTGGAGCAGGGGGCAGGGATTCAAATTTCTGGATCATTGGGACCTCTTTTGGAGCAGGCATTACCTGTACAATAAGGACAGGTTACACTTGAATCCGAGGGGGACCAATATCCTGGCAGGGAGGTTTGCTAAGGCTTTTGGGGAGAGTTTAAACTAGAATTGCTGGGGGGGGGGGCGGGGGCGGTGGGAACCGAACTGAAGAGATGGAGGAAGGGGAGGTTGGCTCATAAATAGAGAAAGCTTGTAGGTAGTGTGAGAAGGAGGATAAGCAGGTGATAGAGAAGAGATGCACTCAGACTAATGGTTTGAGATGTGTCTATTTTAATGCAAGGAGTATCATGAACAAAGCAATGAGCTTAGAGTGTGGATCAGTACTTGGAGCTATGATGTTGTGGCCAATACAGAGACTTGGATGGCTCGGGGTAGGAATGGCTACTTAGAGTGCCAGGCTTTAGATGTTTCAAAAAGGACAGGGAGGGAGGCAAAAGAGGTGGGGGCATGGAACTGCCGATCAGAGATAGTGTCACAGTTGCAGAAAAGCAGGAAGCCATGAAGAGAATGTCTACTGAGTCTCTGTGGGTGGAAGTTGGAAACAGGAAGGGGTCAATAACTGTTTTGGGTGTTTTTTATAGACAACTCAATAGTAACAGGGACATCAAGGAGCAGATAGGGAGACAGATTCTGGAATGGTGCAATAATAACAGGGTTGCTGTGATGAGACATTTTAATTTCCACAATATTGATTGGCATTCCCTAGAGCAAGGGGTGGAGTTTGTTAGGTGTGTTCAGGAAGGTTTCCTAACACAATATGTAGATAAGCCTACAAGAGAAGAAGCTATACTTGATCTGGTATTGGGAAATGAAACTGGTCAGGTGTCAGAACTCTCAGTGGGAAAGCATTTTGGAGATAGTGATCACAATTCATCTCCTTTACCATAGCGTTGGAGTGGGATAGGAACAGACAAGTTAGGAAAATGTTTAATTGGAGTAAGGGGAAATATGAAGCTATCAGGCAGGAACTTGGAAGCATAAATTGGGAGCAAATGTTCTCAGGGAAACGTACGGCAGAAATGTGGCAAATGTTCAGGGGATATTTGCGTGGCGTTCTGCATAGGTAGTTTCCAATGAAAGGATGGTAGGGTACTGGAACCATGGTGTACAAAGGCTGTTGAAAATCTAATCAAGAAGAAAAGAAAAGCTTGCAAAAGGTTCAAAATACTAGGTGATGATAGAGATCTAGAAAATTATAAGGGTAGCAGGAAGGAGTTTAAGAATGAAATTAGGAGAGCCAGAGGGGGCCTCCTTCTTGGCGAGCAGGATTAAGGAAAACCCCAAGGCATTCTACAAGTGTGTGACGAGCAAGAGAATAAGATGTGAGAGAGTAGGACCAATCAAGTGTGACAGTGGAAAAGTGTGTATGGAGATAGCAGACGTACTTAATGAATACTTTGCTTCAGTATTCACTATGGAAAAGGACCTTGGCGATTGTAGGGATGACTTACAGCAGACTGAAAAGCTTGAGCATTATAGACATTAAGAAAGTGCTGGAACTTTTGGAAAGCATCAAGTTGGATAAGTCGCCGGGATTGAACGGGATGTACCCCAGGCTACTGTGGGAGGCGAGGGAAGAGATTGCTGAGCCTCTGGCGATGATCTTTGCATCATCGATGGGGACGGGAGAAGTTCTGGAGGATTGGAGGCTTGCAGATGTTGTTCCCTTATTCAAGAAAGGGAGTAGAGATAGCCCAGGAAATTATAGACCAGTGAGTCTTACTTCAGTAAGTTAATGGAGAAGATCCTGAGAGGCAGAGTTATGAACATTTGGAGAGGCATAATATGATTAGGAATAGTCAGTATGGCTTTGTAAAGGCAGGTCGTGCCTTACAAGCCTGATTGAATTTTTTGAAGATGTGACTAAACATATTAATGAAGGTAGAACAGTAGATGTAGTGTACAGTATATGGAATTTAGCAAGGCATTTGATAAGGTACCCCATACAAGGCTTATTGAGAAAGTAAGGAGCCATGGGTCCAAAGGGACCTTGCTTTGTGGATCCAGAACTGGTTTGCCCACAGAAGGCAAAGATTGGTTGTAGACAGGCCATATTCTACATGGAGATCAGTGACCAGTGCCATGCCTCAGGGATCTGTTCTGGGACCCCTTCTCTTCATGATTTTTATAAATGATCTGGATGCCGAAGTGGAGGGATGGGTTAGTAAATTTGCTGATGACACAAAGGTTGAGGTTGTTGTGGATAGTGTGGAGGGCTGTCAGAGGTTAGAGTGGGACATCGACAGGATGCATAACTGGGCTGAGAAGTGGCAGATGGAGTTCAACCCAAATAAGTGTAAGGCAGTTAATTTTGGTATGTCAAATATGATGGCAGAATATAGTATTAATTGTAAGACTCTTGGCAGTGTGGAGGATCAGAGGGATCTTGGGATCCGAGTCCATAGGACACTCAAAGCTGTTGTGCAGGTTGACTCTGTGGTTAAGAAGGCATATGGTGTATTGGCCATCATCAATTGTAGGATTGAGCTCAAGAACCAAGAGATAATGTTGCAGCTACATAGGATCCTGGAGGACCCTGGTCACACCCCACTTGGAGTAAGTACTGTGCTCATTTCTGGTTACCTCACTACAGGAAGGATGTGGAAACTATAGAAAGGGTGCAAAGGAGATTTACAAGGATGGTGCCTGGTTTGTGGAGCATGCCTTATGAGAATAGATTGAATGAATTTGGCCTTTTCTCCTTGGAGCAAAGGAGGATGAGTGGTGACCTGATAGAGATGTACAAGATTATGAGAGGCATTGATCGTGTGAATAGTCAGAGGCTTTTCCCCAGGGCTGAAATGGCTAGCACGAGAGGGCACAGTTTTAAGATGCTTGGAAATAGGTACAGAGGAGATGTTGGGTAAGTTTTTTACGCAGAGTGGTGAGTGCATGGAATGGGCTGCCGGTGAGACTCTTGGATAGGTACATGGAGCTTAGAGAAATAGAGGGCTATGG
This sequence comes from Hemitrygon akajei, assembly GCF_048418815.1. NCBI lineage: Eukaryota > Metazoa > Chordata > Chondrichthyes > Myliobatiformes > Dasyatidae > Hemitrygon > Hemitrygon akajei. The sequence continues at coordinate 45,714,840 of NC_133125.1, forward strand.
GTAACCCAAGGTAATTTCTAAAGTAAGTACATGTTCGGCACATTGTTATGGGCCAAACGGCCTGTATTGTGCTGCAGGTTTTCTATGTTTTATGTTTCTAAGTTCTAACTAGCATCAGTTGTGTGCACTTGTGTGGCCTTAAAGACTACACTGTGCTTAGAGTGAACAGTTTTTAAATAGCATCAGTTGTGTGTGTTTGTGTTCAAAAAGTAGTGATTTTTGTCACTGATAATTATTGAGAAACATGCAGGAAGACAACTCCAAATTGTTTTGCTCATTGTGGTTTCAAGTATTCAGACTTGGAGATGCCAGAAATGGCCAAGAATGAAAAATAAACTATTTCACCACTTCAATGAGTAAGAAACTAAAAAGATTTGAAAGTATTGACAATCATCTTGAATGTAACAATAAAAATGATAACAACACACACAAAATGCTGGTGGAACACAGCAGGCCAGGCAGCATCTATAGGAGAAGCACTGTCGACGTTTCGGGCCGAGACCCTTCGTCAGGACTAACCGAAAGGAAAGATAGTAAGAGATCTGAAAGTAGTGGGGGGAGGGGGAAATGCGAAATGATAGGAGAAGACCGGAGGGGGTGGGATGAAGCTAAGAGCTGGAAAGGTGATTGGCGAAAGTGATACAGAGCTGGAGAAGGGAAAGGATCATGGGACGGGAGGCCCTAGGAGAAAGAAAGGAGTGGCGGGGGGAGCACCAGAGGGAGATGGAGAACAGGCAAACAACTAAATATGTCAGGGATGGGGTAAGAAGGGGACGAGGGGCATTAACGGAAGTTAGAGAAGTCAATGTTCATGCCATCAGGTTGGAGGCTACCCAGCCGGTATATAAAGTGTTGTTCCTCCAACCTGATTTTGGATTCATTTTGACAATAGAGGAGGCCATGGATAGACATATCAGAATGGGAATGGGACGTGGAATTAAAATGTGTGGCCACTGGGAGATCCTGCTTTTTCTGGCGGACCGAGCGTTGGTGTTCAGCGAAACGGTCTCCCAGTCTGCGTCGGGTCTCACCAATATATAAAAGGCCACACCGGGAGCACCGGACGCAGTATACCACACCAGCCGACTCACAGGTGAAGTGTCGCCTCACCTGGAAGGACTGTCTGGGGCCCTGAATGGTGGTGAGGGAGGAAATGTAAGGGCAGGTGTAGCACTTGTTCCGCTTACAAGGATAAGTGCCAGGAGGGAGATCGGTGGGAAGGGATGGGGAGGACGAGTGGACAAGGGAGTCGCGTAGGGAGCGATCCCTGCGAAAAGCAGCAGGGGGGGAGGGAAAAATGTGTTAGGTAGTGGGATCCCATTGGAGGTGGCGGAAGTTACGGAGAATTGGAGGCTGGTGGGGTGGTAGGTAAGGACAAGGGGAACCCTATCCCGAGTGGGTGGCGGGTGGATGGGGTGAGGGCAGATGTGCGGGAAATGGGAGAGATGCGTTTGAGAGCAGAGTTGATGGTGGACGAAGGGAAGCCCCTTTGTTTAAAAAAGGAAGACATCTCCTTCGTCCTGGAATGAAAAGCCTCATCTTGAGAGCAGATGCAGTGGAGACGGAGTAATTGTGAGAAGGGGATAGCATTTTTGCAAGAGACAGGGTGGGAAGAGGAATAGTCCAGGTAGCTGTGAGAGTCTGTAGGCTTATAGTAGATATCAGTAGATAGGCCATCTCCAGATATGGAGACAGAAAGATCAAGAAAGGGGAGGGAGGTGTCGGAAATGGACCAGGTAAATTTGAGGGCAGGGTGAAAGTTGGAGGCAAAGTTAATGAAGTCGACGAGCTCAGCATGCGTGCAAGAGGCAGCGCCAATGCAGTCATCGATGTAGCGAAGGAAAAGAGGGGGATGGATACCGGTATAGACTTGGAACATGGACTGTTCCACAAAGCCAACAAAAAGGCAGGCATAACTGGGACCCATACGGGTGCCCATGGCTATACCCTTGGTTTGGAGGAAGTGGGAGGAGCCAAACGAGAAATTATTGAGAGTAAGAACTAATTCCACTAGACAGAGGAGAGTGGTGGTAGGGGGAATTGGTTAGGTCTGGAATCCAAAAAAAAGCAAAGAGCTTCGAGACCATCTCGGTGGGGGATTGAGGTATATAGGGACTGGATGTACATGGTGAAAAATAGACGGTGGGGGCCAGGGAACTTAAAATCATTGAAAAAATTCAAAGCATGAGAAGTGTCATGAACATAGGTGGGAAGAGATTGAACAAGGGGGCATAAGACATTAAAAATGATGATTTGGAGGATGCAATTGTCGATAGCATTGTATGAATGCAGTCCATTATCTGCACTAGGTGTCTGCGCTTTTTTTATTTATTGTGTACACTGGATGAATTCCTTTGTAAATAACAATTAGGAACTAATACGCAATTTTATAGTACTGTGATAGCATTGGTAGTGTTTGAATTTGTTTTGCTTTTCATTTAAATACATAATTTATTACTCAGTTTGTCTTTTTATACCTTTTTAACTATTTCCATGAAACTTTGGCTAATTCGGCAGCCGCTTAATTGGGGCAAAATGTACTGGTTCCAATGTGCCCCAATTAACGAGAATCCACTGTATTTTCTTTACTGCTGTTTCTTCAAAAAACTATATTAAATGTAGCAAACACAAACCTTTATATAAATCTGTGTTGGTTATTTACACATAAAATCAGTATTTGTTAATAAAAGTATTTTTGTGCTATAGCAACACACACAAAATGCTGTAGGAATTCAGCAGGCCAGGCAGCATCAACGGAAAAGAGTACAGTCGATGTTTCAGCCCAAGACATCAACTGTGCTCTTTTCCATTGATGCTGCCTGGCTTGCTGAGTTCCTATAGCATTTTGTGCGTTTTGCTTGGATCTCCAGCATTTGCAGATTTTCTCTTGTTTGTGTTTGTCCTATAGCCCCTGTTTGAACCATTGATAATTCATTTCCTTCACTTACTTATACTGTATACAACATAAGATTAAAAAAAGGGGCCAGGGTAAGCCATTCAGCCACCCCATCCCCCAAGTATGTTCTGTCATACATTATTATCATGGCTAATCTTTTCTCTCCGTGAAATTTTCGAGCTGTATCCCTATATTTCTTGATTCCCTGATTGTCTCAAGATCTATCAAACTTTGCTTTCAATGAACACAACTGAGACTGTATAAGCCTCTGCCACAGACAAATCCAAATGTTTACCGCCCTGCGAGTGAAAGTTTCTCCTCATCTTGCTTCTAAACTGCCTATGCCTATTTTGAAACAGTGGCTGATGGTCGTCAATTCATCACCCAGGGGCAACATAATAATTGAGAGCAGCCAGTCATGTCCTCTAAGAAGTTTGTACATTTCCATGAGAGTTATTTACATTCTTCTAAACTCTGTAGATTATTGGCCCAATCTGCTTAATCACCCCTCGGAGGCAAATCCCATCCCCGGAGTCAGCCCAGCTATAAAAAAAACCTCCAGGTGCAGTCTCATTGAAGCCCTATACATTTTCCTTACCTATCCCTGTAGTTAAAAACACCTATAATAAGAAGGAATGTACACTTTGACCACCCACCCCCACCCCCACTTGATCACTTGCAGCTCCTGCATTTGAACTATTGATGGCTTGTGTATTAACATTACTCAATCACGCAACCTATCCTCATGCTCTCTAATCCAAAGATTCTATGCACCTACCACACTCTGTATAAAACACCTATCTCTGGCATTCCCCCCCCCACCCCCCAATGTTTTCCTTGAATCACCTTAAAATTCTGTCTTCTCAGTGGCATCTTGGGAAAAATGTGCTGGCTGTCCACTCTACCTATGCCTCTTACCAATTTACACACCTCTATCAAATCACCTCTTATGATCCTTCACTCTAAATAAACCTCAACCAAATTGTTAATTGCAAAAAGGGGGAGCCCAAGCACTGATACCAATGATACCCAATTGTCACAAACTGCCAACCTGAAAGTGATCTGTTTATTCCATTGTTTGCTTTTTATTTAGTAGCCAGTTCTCAATTCATGTCAATAATAAAAACAGAAAATACTGGAAGCGTTCAATAGGGTCTTGCCTAACGATAGTGGTAGAATTAACAGTTTACGTCTGAAACCTTTTGTCAAAATAGATGCTGATTTGCTGAATGTTTGCAGCGTTTTCTATTTTTGATCAGTACAGTACTCCAATTACATAGGCTCTAACCTCACTGGTTACCTCCTGTGTAGAACCTCATTGAAAGCTTTCCAAAAATCCAGTAACTCACATCTATTCCATTAGTCTAATTTTGACTCCAGAAGATTCATCAGACATGATTCCTGATTTCTATGTCGACTCTATTCCATCCTATTACTTTTTTTCAAGATGATCTGTGAATACTTTGAGTAACGACCATGTACGTGCTTATTAGGTGCGATAAGGCAAAACCTGAGTTTCATATCTAAGTAAATGTTGAAAATTAATATTCTACGTAGCTTTAGTGAGGAAAGAAAATGCAACACGACCTGAAAAAAAATGTAATACTGGGAATTAAAAGGGTCTGATTTATATTTTGCTTGGCTTTGATTGGGCTCGAGCACGTGGTTAAAATGGGAGGCTGCACGCGCGCTCATTTTGCGCGAGCGAGCGAGCTCGCGCTGCGCGATCGTTCCCAGGGCCGAGGTTGGAACCCAGCCGCGCGCCCGCAGTCACATGATTTCCGAATAGTCCAATGGGCGAGTGCCGGTCCGATTCAAATCGCCTCGTGGAGCTCTGTAGTCGGAACTTGGGACGGTTATTTGGAGTCGTGTTGTCACTGCTTTAGAGTTGCTTAGCCCACGTCGAGCAGGCAGACATGTCGAACAAACAGATTTACTACTCGGACAAGTATTATGACGACCAGTATGAGTACAGGTAAGTAGTTATGTCACCTCAAGTGATGCGCAACGGTTTCTAAGCGCCTCGACCCTGCAGTGAATGGGCGGAAGGTAAACACTGGTTGTTCCGACGCCGAGAGCTGACGTTTGTGTACATGTTTCTCTCCAATGATCGGGGATGGTGACCCGGGTTTTGGGGCTGGTGAGCAACGGTACGGCTCGACTCCATGGATGGCTGGGTGACCGCGAGCCGTTTGCCGCTGGTGCGTGACGTCAGGCACGGAGAGGGCGCGGTTAACGGACCCGACGCCATCTTACCGCCTGCTGCGCTCCGGTTACTGTACTTGCCGGCCCGGCTCCTCACAGAGGCCCAAGGCTGCGCTTGGCTTCTGGCAATGGCTACTTTCCATCCTGCTTTACTGGCCTACTTGCTGACCTGCAACAGCCCAGCCGTTAGCGGTGCGGTGGCGAAAGACCGGCATTGAGGAAAGGTGCTCAATGGCCACTGGTTGAGGGCTGCTGAGTCTGAATACTTAATGCATTGAGTCGGAATCTGTCAGATTTCTGCTTTTTTTTCCATTCTTGAAGTAGGTTCTGGATGGACCTCGAACTGACCCATGAATTGCTATCTCCATAGGCGCTGCACAACTATGTTTCCCCTTCCCCATTTCGGTACCTACGATACTTGGCCTGTTTATTTCTAGTTGATAAAGTTCACAATTTTGGGCATCAACTAAATTGCAAAAGTATCTTCTGAATAATAATCAATGAACGGCATGTTCTGACGATGGGCCTTTGACGTGAAACATTCAATCTGTCTCCGCGAAAGCCAGTGAACCTGTTGGGGTATTTCCATCTGCAGTTTTCCCCCTTTCATCAGAAGTTCAGTTGCAGTTTGTACCGTAATAAAAGTTGTCTGCTGGGTAGTGCTGAACATGTTACTTAATCACATCAGTGTATTGTGCGTCTGAAGTACAGAAGAGCTGTGGGGTTCAAAATTCAAAGTAAACTTATAAAAATATTTTATTTATTGAGGTACAGTGTGGAATAGGCCTTTCAAGCCACGCTGCCTAACAATCCCCAGACTTAATCCTAGTCTAATCATGGGACAATTTACAATGACTAATTAACCTACCAGCTGGCAGGTAGGTCTTTGGACAGTGGGAGAAAACCAACATGATCATGGAGAATGTACAAACTCCAGTGTGCAGAAGACAAACTGCAGATTTGAATTCTTATTCTCAGTATTGTCAAAGGGATCGTAGAGGTGAATGAAGTTATGCATGCTGGTTTAGGAAACTGATAGGGCCCTGTACTGGGCCTTCAGCCTACAATATTGTGCTGACCTTTTAATCTACTCTTAAGATCAAGCTAACCCTTCCCTCCTACATACTCCTCCATTTTTCTATTGTAGGACAATAGCCTCCCCAACCTTGTGGTGTGGGAACTAAGGCACATCTCCTACCTGTTGGCAAACATTGGGGGGGGGGGGGGGAATCTTTGGGTGCTGCACTTTTTGTAGCGGCGTGCCATGTAAATCTACTCAATGGTGGGGAGGGCTATGCCTGTAATGCACTGGGCTGTATCCTCCAGTTTCTGTAGCTTTTTCTATTCCTGGCATTGGTGTTTCTATACCACAGATCATGATGCAACCAGTTTGGACACTCAACTGTGTGTGGAAGTTTTTGGAGCCATAACAAATCTATGTGAACTTGTAAGAAAGTAGAGGCATTGTTGTACCTCCTTTGTGATGACACTTGTGTGCTGGTCTCAGGACAGATCCTCTGAGATGAGATTTGCTAATGGGGGCTTAATGATACTAATTAGATCAATTGGTTCATAAGGGCAGAAACACGCTGTCTGTCAGCTGTCAATAACACCCATCTATACCACCTCAGTTTGGCCCATTGCCTTCTATATGGTGACATCTGGTGTCTTGGAATGAGGTGCCTTCTGCAGCCTTAGATGGTGCATTCTGAATTTCAGCTAAATATTCAAGTCTCTTGTTTCTTACTCTTGTTTCCTTCTGGTTATAGTCACTTTTGCTAATTAAAAAAAACATCTGTGCTATCTATCCCCCTCATTGTGTGCCTCAATCAAGGCATCCATCCCCATCTATGATCTAAAGAAAATACACATCTGAATTTTGTCTCATTATAATGGAAAAACCCCTGGGGGGCAGCATTTGTGCGCTGTCTCATGTATTCACATCATACAGTGTGATGACTGGAATTGCACATTATTCCAGCTGGTATCATACAGTTGTGCCTTTAATCTCCTTGTGTTTGTTTCTGAACCAATAAAACCATCTGATATGTTGCATTATCCACTGGAGGTACTACTGCAGCCTTTATTGGGCAATGAACAGAAGAACCTTGGAATGCCATGTAGTTCATTTCCCTCCTTGTAAGCATCTTTATCACCTTAAGCTAAAGATCTCTGCTTTCCAACACAAAGGTAATTTTTAAAAATCAATTTGCCAGATTTCCCTGGATCCAATTGGGCTCTTGCCTTTATGTTCCATTTTCCAATAAGGGAACTTGTCAAAGGCAACAATGAAGTTCACAGACTACATCAGTCATGCTAATGCCACTACTCACTAAGCCAGCTCTGGAAAAAATTCAGTTCAATTGGTCATATGGAGCTCTAAAAGTTGTGCTACTGTTTTTGACTAAAACATCTGCTCTCTTCAGATGCTGCTTGATCTGCTAGATACTTCCCAAGTTTTCTGTTGTTTGATTTTAGCCCAAGTGCTAAGAGTTCAGCTCAAGGTTGAAGAGAGGGAGGTGGGTTACTGAGTTCTGGAATGTAATTTAGGGTGTAAGTAATTGGGCAAGCTAACAGAATGTTAAGTTTTTTGGGAAGGATAATTAGAGGTGTTCTGCTTCAGTTATAGAGGATGCTACATGTGTGTATTGGTATTCATACTTAAAAGTATGGTATTAGTAAATTGAAGGTGGTTCCATGAAGGTCTCATTGGATTAATCAGCATCCATGGAAGCGGAGGAATGATCATGGTTTTTTTCCCCTTACACCTAATTTTTACATTTGTGTCCTATTATTAATATATCTCCTGTGGGGAGACCAGACCTTTGTGGATGCAGTCTTATCAGGGTTGAATTTAATGCTGGGGCATAACTTGTTGATCTTTATTACACAAGGACACCAAGGTCTATCTAATGAGCTGACTTCCCATTTTTCTATTGTATTGAATCTGCCATGTCCTTGTCCATTAACAACCTGTATTTGCCCTCTTGAAATCTCTCTGCATTGTACTCAAAAGTCCAAACTCTGTATCAACAGCAAAGTCCTGTCATTCCTATCATTGATCATGTGTTTGTAAAGAGCAGACAGCTCAGATCTTACCCTTGTGGCATTCACCAGTCACAACTTCCCAACTTGAAGATAACCTATTCATATTTTCTGTATTCATGAACAATCCACAATCTATTTTTTATATTTGTCCTTTGAGGCCCTTTGTCGGTCAGGGTCAACCATGAATGTTGCATCCTAGCTGTCATACGCAAACCAGGGCATTACAATATGGAGAGCAGGCTCCCCCTCTCCTTGCATCTGATGAATCCAAAGGAATTTTGGATTGCACTTTGGAAGGATAAACCAAGGTAGAACATACAATGGTAAATGATAGGGCACTGAGGAGTGCAGTAGAACAGAAGGATCTGGGAATACAAATACATAATTCCCTAAAAGTGAACAGGTAGATAGGGTAGTAAAGAGAGCTTTTGGTACATTGGCCTTTATAATTCAAAGTATTGAGGATAAGAGTTGGAATGTTATGGTGAGGTTGTATAAGGCATTGGTGAGGCCGAATTTGGAGTATTGTGTGCAGTTTTAGTCACTGCATTACAGGAAGGGTATTAATACGGTTGAAAGAATGCAGAGAAGGTTTACAAGGATGTTGCCAGGACTTGAGAAACTGAGTACAGAGAAAGGTTGAATAGGTTAGGACTTTATTCTCTGGAGCGTAGAAGAATGAGGGGAGATTTGATAGAGGTATATAACATTGATGGGTATAGATGGAGTGAATGCAAGCAGGCTTTCTCCACTGAGGTTAGGGGAGAAAAAACCAGAGGACATGGGTGAAGGGGGGAAAGTTTAAAGGGAACTTGGGGGGGCTTCTTCACACAGAGTGGTGGGAGTGTGGAATGAGCTGCCAGATGAAGTGATAAATACAGGCTCACTTTTAACATTTGAGAAAAACCTGGACAGGTATATGGAGGGATATGGTCCAGGTGCAGGTCAGTGGGACCAGGCAGAAAAATGGTTCGGCACAACCAAGAAGGGCCAAAAGCCCTGTTTCTGTGCTGTAATGTTCTATGGAATGGCAAGGACTGAGACTATTTGGCACCAGTGGTGATTGTAGGCTTGCCAACCAGTCTTGAACTCAATGTTGGACTACCTTGGAGACTACAGCTACTGATTTCTTTACAGGGTTTACTCTTGAAGCCTTCCTCATGAGTGGGTATAACCGCAAGGCAGTGGATGTTTGCGTCCAGAGTTTTCCTTCTAAATGAGCTGCCAGCCACAGTTGACGAACTCAATCTGCCCAAATCAACTGTTTTCAAGGCACCAGTAACCTGTGTTTGCCCCTTCTTCAGTAGAAACTGTTTTGTTGGGTTTGGTAGCTAAGCCATACATGAAGGCCAGGAGCTGGATTTGGTTTTCAGATGCTATTTGAGAGACATACCATTGGGAGCATTTAATAGGTAGTGGAAGCTTAACCCACTACTGGTTATGACCACTTTAAAGTCCCATGTTGGCCACAAGGGATTATTAACCCAAGTTAGATAAGACCCATTTCGGATCAAAGTCCTGAAAGTTCAGATATCTCACCCCGGCCACCCTTCCTTAAATAGTGGATTTTAATACATTCCATTCTGTGAAATTGTTAAAACAGAAGTCCTTGGTTGTCAATCATTTTTTTAGTTCACTGATGTTTAAGGTAAATGTATTCTTGTTAGCAAGTCTATATGACAGTGTTACAGAATTATTGATTATATAACTGCAGAACTTTTTGATTCAAAAACAGGCATGTTATGTTGCCCAAGGAGCTTGCAAAGCAAGTACCAAAGACTCATCTTATGTCTGAGGATGAATGGCGGAAACTAGGTGTGCAGCAGTCTCTGGGCTGGGTCCATTACATGATGCATGAACCAGGTATTCTCTTTTAATCAATAAGAACTTGTATAGACTTCTCAAAGTTCATGCAATTAAATGTCTGCTATTGAAATAACTTGTCTGCTTCCCAGTCCACTATTCAATTTCTGTCTTGTGATTTATTTTTGAAGTTCGTAAGACTAGCAGAGTGAAGTATATTGTAAAATCTCTTGCGAGACTTAATGACACTTAATAGAAGTCAAAAACAAACTAAACAACTTCCTCACTTTTCTGCTGTGGAAACTGGCACATGTTGCTGAATGTTTGGATGTACAAGAAAGGTCAGTAGTATGTGGGCATGGCAATGGGGGAGGAAAAACATGACTTCAGAAATGGAGAAAGAACCATGTTGCCCACAGTTGGTTTGGAGGTATTAGCTCAACTCTAAATATTTGCCATGTTTGGGTATTAAATGTTTTTTTAATACAAGCCCCATGTGCAAAATAAATTGCACAGATGAATTCTTCAGGCTATTTTCCTACAAATGTGCAACTGAAGGGGCAAGGTTCATCCCAGATAAGAAGCTGGTTTTTAAAACTTGTATCAGTTTGCATGATTTCACTTGAAGGTGTTTGTATGGTGTTAATGGAAATGGGGCGTTGGATGGAGGCTTTTCATGATTTGAAAAGAACTTGATTGACCTTTGCCTATCCAAGGGATGTTTCATTTATAATGTTAAAAAGGTGCTCAAATTGTTCTCCATGTCAAATTAAATATGTTAATAGTGCTGTTCTACAATGTATCAGATTTTTTTCCTCACTTTTTTAAACCGTACTTTTTAAGTGGACTGAAAGCAATATGTTGGGTCAGAATGAAACAAATGTACCATTGAGGAAATAATTTTATATTGGGTACAGAATATTCTGTACAGAAGTAACTTTTTTGCTTGAAGTCCTGTTTTTTTTTAAAGATCTGATTATTTAATGTTTATACTGAAGGACTAGGAATCAGGCAACAATACTTGTAAATTAACACTGCTTTTTATTTCCAGAACCCCATATTCTACTGTTCCGAAGACCTCTTCCGAAGGACCAGGAAAAATAAATCTTCAATTTCTGGAAATTTCTGGGACTTCATGTAAATATTGTAGTATTCAGTGAATACATTAAAATTGTACAAATTCATTCAAACCTGTGTATGAGCTGTATTCTAAACAGCAATAGAGCTCATTGTGGTGCAGCGGGTTTAGACTGCTGTGAGACATATTTAAAAACAAAAGTACAAGGAGTCAAAATGATGTTGGTTCCACTCTTTAAAAAAAAATTATAGTTCTTTCTGTTAACTTTTTCCTGTAAACTCCATTTTGTCTTGTTTTCTTGATTGATGCAGTTGTGAATAAAAAAAAATTCTGTGTATTTGGTTTGTTGTTTTTTTTTGTGGGGGGGTGGGATTAAGTAACTACATGTAATAGACCCAGATTTTGAATTTGACTCTGCAAGTCTGGTTTGGTGTTTTTTGTAAATGTAACAACTTTCAATGGACTTGGATGTTATTTGCTAAATAAATTTTACTACGTCTATAATTTCCTTCCAGTTGGTTGTAGATTACAGGGCTTAGAGCACTCTTCCAAATAGTTACGGTCCCAGTTCATGTGATTTTGCTGGTATAATCTAAACTAGACAATGTTCTCAAATTACTTGGCAGAATTCATGTCATATGACTTCCTTGTCCACTCATCCTTTCATACAGATCTCCCACCTGGTACACAAACTGCAAGTGTAACAAATGTTATACCCCCTCGACACCATCTCCCTCACTACCAATCAGAGCCTCAAACAGTCCTTCCAGGTGAGGTAACACTTCATTTGCATGCTTACAAGGATCATCTATTATCTGGTGCTCCTTTGCAGCTTCCTATACATTGAGACCCAATGTAGATTGAGGGATGCTTTGAAATGCACCATCACTCTGCAAAAGACCAGTGGCCACCCATTTAAATTAGAACATAAAATAGTAGTTTTCTGGTAGTCTCTTAAATTTCAATTTCTTGTCCACGACCTGCTCTACTGCCATAATAAAGCCTCACTGAGGTTGGAGGAGTAACACCACCTTTTCCATCTGGGTAACCTCCAATCTGATGGCATGAACATTGATTTCTCTATCTTCTGGTAAGTTTTCCTTTTTTTTTTCTCCATTCCCCATTCTGGTATCCTCAACCCTACTCACCTGCCCATCTTCCTCCCTTTGATGCCCCTCCTCCTTCCATCTATCACCTCCCAGCTTAATTAATTTTTTGTTTTTTTGGTTATTTGGGACATGCGTCAATTTCAAAAGATTGCTATCGATCTACATTTTAAAACCACCTGCCTACTGGGGCTTGATCTTAATTTTGACAGCAGTAAACAGGGTTACAAAATTGGTAATCATAGTAAGATTTGGCGAGCTAACATCAATTTTGAGGATGCCTTCTATTAAATTCTTATACAGCTCTATTCTGATTTTATAACTCTGCTTTTACAGTGCTAGAGTTTTTGTGAATGCCCTGGTAATGGGAATCTCAAAGATCTTGGTGCACACAAGCAATAAAAGAGCTGTAATTCTCTAAATCTTGCATCCAAATAAATAGTAACATTTCTGTTGTTGTACAAAAGACTCCATTTGAGATTTGGAGAACAGGATATTCATGGGTAACACCATGGGTAAAATGTCCTCCATTGTTATCCAGGGATATCTAAACGAAAGGTACTATTGCTATGAGAACAGGGGCTTAGTACAATTAAAATGTTCTTTTTGCCTAGATCTTTCTATTTATGATTCAGGGCAAGGCAGTGGTCCAGTGTGTCTGCTAACCATTTTGTAAGTTACCTTCTGACTCTCACTATCCCAATGCAAACTTTCTCTTTTAGGTGTACTATGATTTTTTTTTTAACTGATTTGTATAATGGGAGTATTCTCATTTTTAAAAAATCTTTTTGTTTGAAAACAACATGAAGATTGGAGTAGGTATATGCCATTTAATCTTTTGGGCCTGCTGTGTCATGTGATCATTGCAATTTTTCACTCAGTACCACATATCCATGTTCCCTGGAAATCTAGATATAGAAATGTGCCTCATTCTTAAATATATTTATCAATTTTGCATCCACCGCATTCTTTGGTAGAGAATTCCACAAATGCACCACTGCGTGAAGAAATTTCTCCTTGTCTGAAATATCTTGCTCTATATGCTGATACTGTGACTCCTCATGCTCTTGATATCATATTCTCCCAAACAAGGGGAAACTCCCTCTCTATATGGTTTGTCTAACACTGTCAGCACTTATTTTTGTTTGAGATCCACTGTGGTTGTTCTAAATGTTAGTTAATCAGACCTAGACAATCCATTCTTGCCTTGTTTGACATTCTACCATACCAAAAAATTAGCTTGGTGAGCATTGGTTCATTTCCTCCATAGAAAATATATTCTACTTAGGGGAGCTGTAAACCACAGTTATTCCATAAACAGGAGATACTGCATATGCTGGAAATCTGGAGTAACACAAAATACTGGAGGAACTCCACAGGTCAGGTGGCATCTATGAAAATGAATCAACAGTTGAGATCCTTCATCGGGACCTAAAAATTGATAGGTGAAGCTGGGGGGGGGGGGATGAAATGAGAAGCTGGGAAGTGATAGTGGAAAAAGTAAAAAGCTGAAGAAGGAATCTGATAGGAGAGGAAAGGCAACCATGGGAGAAAGGGAAGGTGAAGGGACAGCAGAGGGAGGCAATAGGCAGGTGAAGAGAATAGGTGAGAAGGGAGTCAGAATGGAGAATGGGAGAAGAGCCAATATTCTGGGTAGTCTCCAACCTGATGGCATAAACATCAATTTCTTCAACTTAAGGTAATTCTCCCCTCTTCAATTTACCACTCTGCCTACTCCCTTACTTCTTCCCTTCACCTGCCTGTCAACTCCCCCTGGTGGCCCTCCTCTTTCTCATGCGGTCCACTCTCTTCTATAAGGCTCCTTCTCCAATTCTTTACCTTTTCTACCTATTGCCTTACAGCTTTTTACTCCCCCCCATGCCCACCTTATTCTGGTTTGTTCCCCTTTCCATTCTAATCCTGATGAAGGGGCTTGGCCCAAAATATTGACTTTATTCATAATGCTGCCTGACCTGAGTTTCTCCAGTATTTTGTGTGTGTTGAAGGATCAACATAATGGGTCCTTGAAGGCTAATATGGACAACAGTGGGTTGAAGAGCCTCTTTCCATGCTGTATGACTCCATCATTATAATTATTTGATACACCTTTTACAAACTACAAATAGGTAAAGATACTGAATTTCAAATTGGAAAGAAGAGCACTATTTTAAAATATTCTTAATTTGGTAAAAATATGTCAAAACAATGAAAGATAATAGTTACTTTTAAAAACCACATGTATTTCATAAACTGTTGAAATATTTGAAGATATAGAACTTAATGATAAAACATTTCCAATAAACACATAATAATTAACAATTTGAGCAAGATGCAGCAAGTTTGCTTCATTGCCTCAGCACCTTTGTTGATCTTTCTCACAACACAGCTTGCTTGCAAGAAACTTTCTGCTAGATTGGAGCAGTATATTATAAATGGGAATCTATTCACTCTCGTTCAGAAGCAAGGTCACAGCATCAGTCATCAAGCTGCATTATAGAAATGAAATTTGTGTACGCACTCATTCAGCAACTACACAAAGTCATCATCGAGTTGTTCACTAAAGTGTCTGAGAGAATGGTCTCTGCAGTTAGCATCTGTAATGTTGCATTCCCTCCAGCAGGTTCCTCCATATATTGATAAAGGAAACTTTCTTGGACACATTTCAAATTCCACTCTGTCCAAGCTTTTTACACTAACTATGGTTGACCCTATATATATTTAAATTTCCCTCTAATACTACCCTATTATGTTTATAACTAGCTACAGTCTCTATTTATCTGCTCTTTTAATTCATGTTGAATTGAGCCTATAATATCCCATCCGAGTTTTTAAGGTCTGCTCATACAGCTTCACTGGATAATCCCCCACCAAGAATATCCTCTCTAATGACCATAGTTATGTCCCCTTTCATCAGGAAGGCAACTCCCCCTCTTAACTGGTCATGTCTGTAGCATCTGTATCCTGGAACACTGAGCTGCCAGTCCTGTCCTCCCTTCAGCCATATTCCTGTTATGGCTATGATTTCCCATTCCCCAGACCCAATCCTTGCCCTACGTTCATTTGCCTTACCTGTCAATCTTCTTGCGTTGAAATAAATGTAACTTCAACCTGTGGTCTCTTGCTTGTGCTCCTGTCTGCCTGATGATTAAACTTGGTTTCATTGGCTATAATATCATTCCCCAGTTTCTCATTGGCCACTCTTGCTCACGGTTGAACCCCACTACCTCTCAAGTTTAAACCTTTGCGAATAGCACTAGCAAATCCTGCTTCCAGAATATTGGTCCCCCTTCACTTCAGGGGTAATCTGTCACTAGAAGAAATCCCAATGATCCAAGAACTTGAATCCCTGTCTGCTGCACCAGTTTCTCAGCTATGCATTCACCTGAGCGTGTAGAGATAAATTTGTAGAGAGATCACAGACTGTTGCAAGGAACATAAGGTTATCGTAGCTGATTTTAACTTTCCACACTTTGACTGGGTCTCCCATATTGTAAAAGGACTAGATAGGGTTGAGTTCGTCAAATGTGTTCAGGAAAGTTTCCTTAATCAGTATATAGAAGCCCCAATGAGAGAGTGCTATATTTAATCTGCTATTTGGAAATGAGACAAGACAGGTGAGACAAGTTTGTGTAGGGGAACACTTTGCAACTAGTCATCATAATGCCATTAGTTTCAAAGTAAATATGCAAAAATGTGTAGGGAAACTTGATTCTCAAGAGATATTGAGGCCCTGGTTTAGAAAAACAAGGGGGTGTCTAGTAGGTATAGGCAGGTGGGAACAAATGGGTTGCTTATGGAGTATAAGAAATGCAAGGGAACACTTAAGAAAGAAATCAAGAGGGCTAAAAGAAGGCATGAGATTGTCTTAGCAATCAAGGTGAAGGAGAATCCTAAGGGATTCTACAGATACGATAAGAGCAAAAGGTTTGCAAGGGACAAAACTGATCCTCTGGGAGATTGGAGTAGTAATCCATGTGTGGAGCCGAAAGAGATGAGGGAGATCTTAATTTTTTTTTGCATCTATATTTACCCAGGAGCCAGACACACAGAGTCTATAGAAGTGAGGCAAAGTGGCATCAACCATGGATCATATACAGATTACAAAGGAGTAGGTGTTTGCTGTCTTGAGGCTAATTAGGTGGATAAATCTCCAGGGCTTGACAAGGTGTTCCCTCGGACCCTGTAGGAGGCAAGTGCAGAAATTGCAGAGGCCCTAGCAAAGATATTTAAATCATCTTCAGTAACAGCTGAAGTACTGAAGGATTGGAGGATAGCCAATGTTGTACTGTTTAAGAAAGGCTCCAAAAGTAAACCAGAAAATTATAGGTCAGCAAGCCTGACATCAATAATGAGAAAGTTATTGGAAAGCAGTCTAAGGGACGCCCTGCTCTGCTGGGTGAGAAGCTGACAGTGATGCAGGTGGATGCTTCCCTGGTGTCATGGATTATTGATTACCTGACTGGCAGACCACAGTACGTGCGCTTGCAACACTGTGTGCCAGACAGAGTGGTCAGCAGCACTGGGGCTCCACAGCGGACTGTCCTATCTCCCTTTCTCTTCACCATCTACACCTCGGACTTCAACTACAACACAGAGTCTTGCCATCTTCAGAAGTTTTCTGATGATTCTGCCATATTTGGATGCATCAGCAAGGGAGATGAGGCTGAGTACAGGGCTACGGTGGGAAACTTTGTCACATAGTGCAAGCAGAATCATCTGCAGCTTAATGTGAAAAAGACTAAGGAGCTGGTCGTGGACCTGAGGAGGGCTAAGGCACCGGTGACCCCTGTTTCCATCCAAGGGGTCAGTGTGGACATAATGGAGGATTACAAATACCTGGGGATACGAATAGACAATAAACTGGACTGGTCAAAGAACACTGAGGCTGTCTACAAGAAGGGTCAGAGCCGTCTCTATTTCCTGAGGAGACTGAGGTCCTTTAACATCTGCCGGAAGATGCTGAGGATGTTCTACGAGGCTGTGGTGGCCAGTGCTATCATGTTTGCTGTTGTGTGCTGGGGCAGCAGGCTGAGGGTAGCGGACACCAACAGAATCAACAAACTCATTCGTAAGGCTGGTGATGTTGTGGGGGTGGAACTGGACTCTCTGACGGTGGTGTCTGAAAAGAGGATGCTGTTCAATTTGCATGCCATCTTGGACTATGACTCCCATCCACTCCATAATGTACTGGTTAGGCACAGGAGTACATTCAGCCAGAGACTCATTCCACTGAGATGTAACACCGAGCGTCATAGGAAGTCATTCCTACCTTTGGCCATCAAACTTTACAATTCCTCCCTCGGAGTGTCAGACACCCTGAGCCAATAGGCTGGTCCTGGACTTATTTTCACTTGACATGATTAACTTATTATTATTTAATTATTTATGGTTTTATATTGCTATATTCCTTCACTATTCTTTGTTTGTGTGGTTGTAACAAAACCCAATTTCCCTCGGGATCAATAAAGTATATCTGTCTGTCTGTCTATGAGTATTTGGATAGACATGGACTGAATAGGGATAATCAGCATGACTTTGTGCATGGTAGGTTGTGTCTAACCAATTTTATAGAGATTTTTGAGAAAGTTACCAGGAAAGATGATGAAGGCAAAGCAGTGGATGTTGTCTACATGGTCTTTAGCAAGGTGTTTGATAAGCACCCATATGAGTGGTTGGTCAAGAAGATTCAGTCGCTCAGCATTCAAGATGAAGTAGTAACTTGGATCAGAGAGTCGTAATAGATGGTTACTCTCTAACTGGAGGCCTGAGACTAGAGGGGTGCCAAAGGGATCGGTACTGGGTCTGTTGTTGTTTGTCATCTATATCAATGATCTGGATGATAATGTGGTTAACCGAATCAGCAAATTTGTGGATGACATCAAGATTGGGGGTGTAGTGGACAGTGAGGAAGACTTAGCAGAGCTTGCAGCAGGATCTGGATCAGCTGGAAAAATGGTAGATGGAATTTAATGTAGATAAGTGTGAGGTGTTGCACTTCAGTAGGATCAACCAGGGTAGGTTTTACACAGTGAAAGAGGAGTGCAGTAGAACAAAGGCATCCGGGAATACAGGTCCATAATTCATTCAAAGTGGCGGAATTGGTAGATAGCATCATAAAGAAAGCTTTTGGCACACTGGGCTTCATAACTCAGTGTTGAGTACAGGAGATGGGATGTTATATTGAAATTTATAAGACGTTGATGAGGCCTAATTGGAAGTATTGTGCGTAGTTTTGGTCACCTACTTCAAGTAAAGATGTAAATAAGGTTGAAAGAGTACAGAAAAAAATTACAAGGATGTTGCTGGGGCCTGAGTTATAAGGTCTCTTTCCTTACCTCTCCTGGTGGTCATACAACTATTTGTAGCCTGTGGGTGTGACCACCCCTCTAAAGCTCTTGCCTCTGATGCTCTCAGCATCCCAGACAATCTTAAATACATCCAACAATGCAGCTAGGTTCATTTCCTACAATAGTCATCAGGGACACCGGCAGTCTCCCTGATCTCCCAAATCCTACAAGAGAAGCGTGCCACCAACTACCAGTTAGGTCAGTGGCAAATGGAAGAAATACCACCTTACTTCCATGTTGCTCAGCCCTGTAAGAATATTATTAGTTTCAAAGTACAAAGTAAACTTTATTCTTCTTCTGCCTGTATACTCAGCAAACAAGATCAATGAGGGGAGTGCATTTTCAAAGGGTTGTGATATTTCAGATTGCTGTACAAGATAATAAACAGTAGTGACTGTGCTCAGAACAATATTATCCTGGTTTTAAAGACCTTGGGATGTCCCAGTATTGTAAAAACAATTAATTTCTCCTGCATCGTTCTCACTAAAAGTTATGGTGAACTGCCTAATGCCACACCCAATATACAATCTCTGGCTATGCCAATATGTGAGCTCCAAAATCATCATTTTTTCATAATAAATTTTGAAACAGCACATTATTAAATGCCTTATTGGAATCTGAGAACAGCACATCTATAACCCATGTTACTTCTTCATAGTGGTCAAAGCCATGTTGGCTTTATCCAATTACCTTATATTTCTCCAGATGTTTTTTAGAGTCTGAGTCAAACGGCAGCAAAACAGACTCTTCATGATGTCCTTCAACCACCATATACCAGCCTTGGCTATTCTAGCGCTCATCCAAATACTTATTAAATACTGCCAGCGTAACTGCCTTCTTCAGCTTTTCAGGCATTGCAGTTCTGATTGCAACCACCGTCAAAGTGAAAACATTTTTTTCCTCAGATCTCCTCTAATTCTTAAGTCCATGGTTATAGTTGGTATAAATATCTCTGTCATGGAGGAAAGTGTCTCATTCTCCACCCTGTCTATGCCCTCATAATTTCGCATAACCTCTATGACAGACTTCAGTCTCCACGATACAAGCAAAACAGCCTCCTGATCTCTCCTTAGAACTAAGAATTCCATTGCAAGACAACATCCTGATGAATATCATGCAGTTATAATTTTAATATTTCTAAAGCGTTCGCCATGACGGTCATTAAGTTAACTGGCATGTAGTTTCCTGCTTTCCTTTCCTTTTCAGAATTTGGTTCCTAACACTGGGCAGGTATCATGTTCAAAAATATTTCAATTAAGACATAGCAGAGGGTTATTTTAATGACGAAGGGTCTGGGGCCGAAACGTCGACAGCGCTTCTCCCTATAGATGCTGCCTGGCCTGTTGTGTTCCACCAGCATTTTGTGTGTGTTGTTGTTTGAATGCGCGTCCTTTCTCGGCCTGCGGGCCGCCGTAGTGAGGCGGGCATCGATGCTATTTATGACAGCGGAGCGAAAGTACGGTATAACCGTTTGAACCTCTCGTCATGGCTGAGCGGAGTGTGAGCCAAACAAAGGTGAGTCGCGTTAGTTGGGGGCATGTGTCTGTTCGGGGCGAAGGTTTTGGATCGATATGCTGAGATGTTGTCGGGCAGACGGCGCCAAGTGTGACGGGCCCTGTCCAAGCTGAACTCGGCGCAACGCTGAAGCCACGGGACACGGCAGGGTGGCCTGAGAAAGGGTCTCGGCCCGAAGCTTCGATCGATTCTGCCTGACTCGCTCAATTCCTCCAACATTTTTGTGTGTAGTGTTGAAGATTCCCAGTACCTGCTGTGTCTCTTGTGCATAGGGGGTGCATTTGATTGCTGGCGTGGCTTTCATGCTCTGTTAATTTGCTTTTTAAAATGCCCTCGTCGCCATTTATCTTTTCTGTACGCATTTGTTGTAGTACGAGCAATTCATCCCAAGTTTAGCGAGAACGACGCGGGAGAAATAAATAATGTTTAACAACTCCGGGACGTCCCAAGCCATTTAAAACCAGGCGAATACTGTAAGCTCGGGCACTACTGTTTATCTTGCACAGCAGTTTGAAATATTGTAATCCTTTAAAATACATTCCCCTCATTTTATTTCTACTTGCAAAAATATTTAGTGATTTACAGAACTATTGGGTACTGTTTTATTTGGCATTAATGCTGATACATGTGTTTGTGTGGTTTGTATAATAGGCGATCTGGCGCATGGTTATGTTCCGATCAGTGAAACCAAAAGGATTTTGTGCAGCATGAGTTTAAATAAAACTGATCACTGCATCTTGCATTGAACTGTGACAATGGCAAATTAGGACTGCTTAGATTAAAAGACGTATCTAAGTTGGTTTTAATTACAGTATCAGATACTCTATTCTGTAAGGCTGAAGCAGTGGTTCTTGATCAACATTTCTTTAGTGCTTTATAATTGTATATAGTATCAGTGATAGATCTGTAGGAATGATAGACTTCACCAGAAAATACGGGTTAAGCAAGAATGAATAACAGATCTAAGAGCTGATTAAATAAAAATTTAAACCATTCTTGGATTGGAAATTCCACTGTTCCTTAAGGGATTTAAAAAAAAACAACTCAACAACTCTTAAGAGCTGAGGTCTAATTAAAAAGAAAACCTGTGACCCTTTAAAGAAACACCTGCAGAAAGATTGTGGACTATACTTGCGTTAAGGGGCACAATCCAAATATTGCCCTAAAATTGCAGCTTCACATCATGCTTTGAGAGAACCAAATGTTTATAAGTTCTAGATGTGGGCTTTGAGAAACGGCACAGCTGTATTACAGTAAGGAGGCAACATTTCTAGTTACCTGGGATCTTTGTATATCCATAGAGTTAGCTTCCACAAAACTGTGGCGAAATAGAGGGTCGATATGTTTGAATTTTGTCCAAAGAAGCTTTGTAGAAATGTCAACATCCAGGAGTTTTGTTTATACACATATTTGGCCTGTTTTTCAGTAGCAAAAACAGGTGCTGATAAATATAAAAACCTTTTTTAACCAGTCAATGTACTCCCATTGTAAATACAAAATTTTAGGAAATCTTGAAGTAAAATTACACACTGTAGTTGTTTGCAGTTCTGGTTGCCCAGCTATAAGAAGAATGTCATTCATATGGAAAGGGTGCCAAAAAGATTTGCAAGGATGTTCCTGGAGAGCTTCGGTTAATTAGAAGAGTTTGGATAGGTTGGGATGTTTTTCCCTAGAGTGTAGGAGGCTGGGGGATGACCTTTATAGAGGTTTATAAAATCATCAGGAGTGTAGATAAGGTGAATGGTCACAGTCTCTTTCCCAGGGTAGGGCAGAGGTTTAAGGTTGAAGGGGAAAGATATTGTAGGAACCAGAGGAGCAAAATTTTCATTCTGAGGATGATGGGTATTTGGAATGAGCTGCCAGAAGAAGCTGTAGAAGTAGGTACAATTAGAAAGATTTTCAAAACAAAAATCATTTAGACAGTTACATGGATATGAAAGGTTTAGATGGGCCAAACAGAGATAAATAGGACTGGCTTGAGTATGCACTTGGTTGGTATTGACAAGTTGGTCTGAAGGGCCATTTCTATGTTGTACAGCTCTGACTCTATTAAAATTGCATCAGTCAGCTAAAACACAGATACCATCTGGGAAAGGTGAGCAGATTTAACATACTTACTGAGGCCAGTAGGAACGAAAGCATGAAAAATACTGTGTCAGACCAGAGGATTTTTTGCAATTTTTCTTTAGTTGTGGTAGTGGGATTTTACCTTAAATGTGTGATCTCTCAGCCATAGAGTAGGAACGGGAGCTACAGTCAACCACAGTGTTACTGTAGTCAGAATCAGGTTTATCATCATTGACATATGCCGTGAAATTTGTTGTTTTGCAGCAACAGTACAGTGAAGGACATATAAATTACAAAAAGTTACAAGAATAAATAAATAATGCAAGACAAATAAGTTAGTCTTCATGTATTTAAGGACCATTTAGAAGTCTGATGGCAGAGGTGAAGCAGCAGTTTTTAAATGTGGTCTTCAGGCTGCTGTATCTCCTCCCCAATGGTAGTAACACGAAGAGTGCATGTCCTGGATGGAAAGGCTCTTTAATTATGAGAGCACATGGAAACTCAATGAAAATAGTAGAAGGAATATACAAATCAACACACACAACTTGCTGGAGGAACTCAGCAGGTCAGAGAGCATCTATGGAAAAGACTGAATAGTCAAAAGTTTTGGGCCAAGAGCCTTTTTCAGGACTGAAAAGGAAGGTATGGATGACTGAATAAGAAGGTGGGGGGGGGGGGGAGAAAGAGGCTGGAAGGTTATAGGTGAAGCCAGGTGGGTGGGAAAGGTCAAGGGCTGGAGAAGAAGGAATCTGATAGGAAAAGAGAGTGGACAATAGGAGAAAGGGAAGGAGGAGGGGACCCAGGGTAAGTAATAGACAGGTGAGAAGATGTAAAAGGTCAGAGTAGGGAATTGGTGGGGGAGTGGGGTGGAGTTTGTTCACCGGAAGGAGAAATCTAATGCTATCAGGTTGGAGGGTACCCAGACAGAATATAAGGTATTACTCCTCCACCCTGAGGGTGGCCTCAACTTGGCACAAGAGGAGGCCATGGACCAACATGACGGATTGAGAATGGGTATCAGAATGAATATGCTTAGCCACTGGGAAGTCCTACTTGTGGTGGATGGTGTGGAGGTGCTTGACGAAGTGGTCCCTCAGTTTATGACGTGTCTCACCAATATAGAGGAGGCTGTGTCGAGAGCAGCAGATAAAATAGACGACCCCTGCATATTCACAGGTGAAATGTTGCCTCCTCACCTGGAAGGACTGTTTTGGGGCCCAGAATGGAAGTGAGGGAGGAGGTGTAGGGGCAAGCTGTAGCACTTGGGGCATTTGCATGGAGAAGTGCCTGGACAGAGGTTAGTGGGGGGGATGAATGGACAAGGGAATCACAGAGGGAGTAATCCCTGCGGAAAGTGGAGGAAGGGAGAGGTAAAGATGCATTTAGTGATGGAAGCTGCAGAGGATAATGTGTTGGATGCAGAGGCTGATGGGGTGAGCGCAGATGTACAGGAAATGGAGGAGAGTGAACCATGTTATCCATCTTGTCAATGACTTTAGTTCTGTGGCAGTCTTGAGCTGCCCTAGCTCATACGTAATCAGCGTGCAAATAAATTATCGTCTTTCCAGAGAGACTGTCTTAATGATGTCAAACTACACATAAACAAGAAAGTGCTCAGGAGGGATTGATAGATTTAAAATAAGTATATTAAGGTCAAACGGAATTAAGGCAGTACAGTCTTGATAATATCATCTAGAATGAATTGGATATTTGCAAATTGAACCCGGTTGGAGCAGAGGTAAGTCAATGACATAATTGTACAACATCAACTTTTTCATCAGGTTGATGCAAAACAAATGCCTGATCGAAATACCCACTGTACTCTGAGCTCCATCAAAGTATGCGTTTTCCAGGAAAGGGAAATGTTTCAAGGACATTCCTTTGGACTGATTAAAAGTAATGTAACATTTTGACATGATCCAGACCCCATGACTGCTCCAAATGGAGGGAGATCAATTGGGAAGGTGTTGTACATAACGGATCTTTGCAATGGGAGCACAGACACAATGAGCATGTAACAGAAGGTGTGCAGATCATCCTAAATAACCTGCCCACTTGCCCCATAAGTCACTAGACCCAAGAGCAGCAAGTCTGTGGTTCCTACTATTCAACTATCTCAAAATCCGTAGAGCCCCAGTGGAATCATTCTGAAATCTGGAAAGACACAAACTAAACAAAAAAAAAACAAATGTCAGTATTTTATCAAAACTGAAAATCAGATGAAGCTGCAATTCTAAAATCAGAAAGATAATGTCAAATATTGGGCAGTATTTAGAGGGGAAAAGTTATGTTTTAGACCAGGACATCAAATGTCACCTTCAGGAAGTTTTGTCAGAAAATCCGCAGGCTTCCAATGAATAACTGAGTTGAGAATGCCAAATAAATTTTTTCCAGGAATCTCAGGTCTTTTTTTAAGGAATTGCATTAAACTGGAAGAAAAATCTATTGTCAGTTATAAAGATGAGAGACAAAAATATATTTGGCATTGAGAGGTAGTTAATCTGGGTAAATGACAACAGCTGAATCATTGAATGGAATTTGTTAAACCAAGAACAATTGAGTAATTTGAAAGTAAAGATAATAGATGTTTAATGATACATCTAGTAAAAATTCAAAGCAACCTGTTTGCCCATAGTAATTGGAATGTGGAATATGTCACCATATGATCATACCTTTATTTGCAATGAAGGATAAAGTAAAAGAAGATGCAGGCATTTAAATAAGGAGATGTAAGAGTTTGCATGAAGTATAAACAGCAGCTTAGATTGGTTGGGCCAAATGGCTTGTTTCTGTGTTCAAAGGTCCAATTTAATGGCAGAGAAATGTATACAATATACATACTTGAAATGCTTTTTCTTCGCAAACATCCACAAAAACGGAGAAGTGCCCCAAAGAATGAACGACAGTTAAATGTAAGAACCCCAAAGTACTCCCCCGCTCCTCTCCCTCCCGCGCTTAAGTGGCAGCAAGCAACAATTCCCCTCCTCCCCCCCCCCGGCAAAAAAAAAAGCGAGCATCAGCTCTGCCACCGAGCACTCAAGCGTGAGCAAAGCAATAGTAAAGACACACACTTGCAGTTACCCTAAACACTGCGTTTCACCCAGCATTAGACATACTGCAGATTCTCTCTCTCCCTAATAAGGGAGAAAGGGGTGTCTCCATTTTCCCATCAAGCTGGGAGACGTAACAAACAACTCGCTGGTTTATGATGTTAGAAGTCCGTTTCATCACTTTTTTTTTTAGCTCTGTGCCTGGAGATCACAAAGGTCCCAGGTCTTCGGGCCCACAGCAGTAGATTTTCCGTCAACACACGAGTCTCCTGCTGTGACGCCGACCCTTGATCCGCCCGTCTCCAGAGCCCCGAGATCTTAGGTTTCGAAATTCGAGCTGGACTCTCAGGACAAACCCTTGGTGTGCCAACCAATGACCAGTCCTGAAACCCCGAGAACGGGTCCCATTCCCGCAAAGAACCAAAGTCAGCTTGTAACTCCAGGTCAGGATCTTAAAAAGAACCCTGAAAGAGCAAAATAGAGATATTAAAGATGGAAGTAGAGCTGTTTCGGAAGATGCAAGCAAATGAGTCGCTGTTTAATGCCACCTTAACTTCGCTCTGCTTCCCCATTATTAGTTCTACATGAGTTAGACTTGCTCTTCATTCATCAAGGTCATAGCTGATTATTTTATCTGTCCGTTATTTTACCTGCAGTATCGCAATATCCATTACTTATTACTTAGAAATCTATGTGCTCTTTTGAATGAAAAATGGAAGAGATTCCAAATCCTTCCAGGGTACAAAATTGTAAAAATTTGCCATCACTGCATGAAGAAATTTCTCCACATTAAATGTATCTTATTCTAAGATTATGATTTGAAACTCCTCCTTTTGAGCTCTGGAGGAATTTTTGAAAATTTCAGTGGGAGTTCATTGTGTTCTTTTAAACTCTAGGGATATGGGTCCAGTTAAAAGCAAAACATCTTCACGTCACTTTATTTTGGTCCTTCGGCTAATTACATTTACTGTCTGTTGCCTGATTCTTTTGTGTTTTTGCCAGAGGGAATAATTTTAAACCTTGTCATGTAATAATCAGAAGTTATTGCAGCCTCTCCCTTTCTAAGGAAAACAACCCCAGCTTTCCCACTGTTTCTATATATGCACTGTATAGCCCTTTGTCCTTGGAATAGTTTGCTAACCTCTTCTGGAAGGGGGAAGATGCCAGAATAAAAAGATAGTTTGGAGGGAAGGAGGTCAAGCCAAAAGATGATGGATGAAGCCAGGTGGGAGGAAGAGGTAAAGGTCAGGAGGAGAAGGAATCTGATAGGAGAGGAGAGTGGACCATGGGAGAAAGGGAAGAAGGAAGGGCACGAGGAGGAGATGATAGGCAGGTAAGAAGAAGAGTTAAAAGGCCAGAATGGGAAGATGAAGAAGAGGGAAGGAAGTGGGAGGGGGAAAAATTGCCAGAAGGAGAAATCGATGTTCATGCCATATGTTTTGATTACCTTGTCCACCTTTATCTCCACTTTCAGATACCCCATAGGTTTCTGTGTTCTAGAAACGCTTCCTGCTGTTTACATGTGCTATCTTGGTTTAGAATCTCAAAATGTATTACTTTGTGCTTGTCTGTGTTAAATTCCGTTTGCTATTCCTTTCTTTCTCTTCTCATTCTTTCTACCAAATACACCTTTTATTTTGTTCCACATTAAATTTCAAATGCCACCTATATATCCTTCCACTGGCTTGTATGTCCTTGAAGTCATTCTTACAGTTTGCGTTGTTTTGGTTAGTCTCTACACCTGCTAACTTTCAAACGTTACTTTAAAAGACATTTGATCATTTAATTAAAGGTGTTTTACAAATCACATTTTACACTCACCAAACGCTGATGAGATAAAACAAGTTCGGACTTTGTAACGCAACAGGTGCATAATTGTTTGTGTTCTCTCATTCTGTGCTGACAGCAGAGCCAAACATATCCTCTTGAAACCAAAACATTTCTTTTAAATGCTTCAGCCTCATATTAGCTATATTTTGTTTCAATGTCATTTTCTCTGCAGCTCAGAGTTGTTCATATGAACTGATTTGTAAATGCTTTTAGCCATTTATTTAGCTATTTTGTATGTCTGCCCTGAATGATCTGCAAGATTAAGGTTCATTTTATAATTTTTCCAGAAAATAATGTTTTAGTCACCAAAAATCAACATTTTATATCCAACTTCTGTCCTTGCCAGTAAAGTCCTGATTTTTTAAAAAAAAGATACCAGTAATCTGTTGTTGATTTAAATAGTCGTATAACAGGAAAAATGAAGGTAACACTATTTCAATGAGTTAGCACTTTTTTGCTAAGAAGGGTGTGGGTTTCCTATGCACTCCAAAGATTTGAACATGCTATCTTGCTGACTATACAGTGCTGTTCTGTTGAAGGTACCTCCTTTAAATTGATATGTTCAATGAAGGATTTTTTTTGGTGAATATCCCAGAGTACTATTTTGGTTTGATTAATTCCTGTTTTGTGTTCTATATGTACTTGTATTTGTTATGTCAGTTGAAGTATAAGATATCTCCCATTCTTTTATAGGAGAGCAGATTATCAGCTGATGTTGAGCCATTTGTGCCAAAGCAGCAAGCAGTAGGATTGAGTTGGACTGAATCTGCTTCATTGCCCAGATATTTAACAACCTGCTATCCTTTCGTTCAAGATCCTTATGTGGATGGGTGAATATATTTAATACTTCTTTGTGCTGACAAAAAGTCATAATTCTGTACTTTACTAAAACAAAGATTGCTTTTATTCAGCTTACTAATTATGGTGCCAAGAAGGATTCATTATAGCAGTGATGTGCAACAACTGGCTTGAGAATGTTTTAGTCTGGCTCACTTCAATGAGAGCTAAACTGCCCTCACTTGCCATTCTCCTATGTGCACTCGAGCATTTAATAGCTTTTGAATGTTTTTTTTCAACAAAACATTAATTAAAATAATAGCATATGTTTGTTTTAACAGCTAAGTACATCTATTTAATTGAATAAATCACCTGAAACTTGCATTCTTCTTCATTTGAAATGAATGAAATTTGTGAGCCTGACCTAAGGCCCAACAAGACCAATAAAGTACCCAATACCGAATTTCCCTCGGGATCAATAAAGTCTGTCTGTCTGTCTGATTCAGTGGGCAGATTTTCTAGGATAACTGCATGATATTAGCAATTCATTGCTAGCATCAAAGAACAGTCAAACTCAGAGTAGTGAGAACCTCTCCAAAATTTTGGAGCTTTTGATTGTCTGAGCAATGCTTTCTGCAATAAAAGTATGCACCACAGGGTTATAGTAATGGGGAAAGAAGACTGAGAGAGAGCATCCAGTTTTTCCCAGAATAAGGAGAGATGAAGAGAATCTGATTGATAACTTTAAAAATTTCTATCAGCTTGGATAGACAGGACCATTATTCCAAGCATAAAGTGTTGCACAGCAACCTTACACTTAATGTCAATAAGACCAAAGAACTAATTGTGGACTTCAGAAAGGGTAGGACGAGGGAACATGAACCAATCCTTATAGAGGGACCAGAAGTAAGAGAGTGAGCAATTTCAAGTTCCTGGGTGTCAAGATCTCTGAGGAACTAACCTGCTCCGAACACATTGCAGCTATAACAAAGGCAAGACAGTGGCTGTATTTCATTTCGAATTAGAGATTTGTTTGTCACCTAAGACATTTGAAAACATCTACAGGTGTACCATGGAGAGCATTCTGACACTGTCATCACTGTCTGGTATGGGAGGCCCCACTGCATAGGATCAAAGAGGCTACAGAAAGTTGTAAAATTAGACAGTTCTATCTTGGGTACTAGCCTCCATAGTATCCAAGACATCTTCAAGGAGCGATACCTCAGAAAGGCGGCGTCCATCATTAAGTATACCCATCACCCAGGATGTGCCCTTTTTTCATTGTTACCATCAGAAAGGACGTACAGAAGCCTGAAGGCACACACTCAGCAATTCAGGAACAGCTTCTTCCCCTCTGCCATCTGACTCCTAAATGGACAGTGAACTGATGAACACTACCTCACTTTTATTATTTCTGTTTTGGCACTATTTTTAATTCAACTATTTAACATACTTACTGTAATTGATTTACTTGTTTTTTAAAAATTATGTATTGCACTGTACTGTTGCCGCTGTTAACAAATTTCACAACGTGTGTCAGTGATATTAAATCTGATTCTGATAAATAAAATTATTTCGGAGTATCAATCTAAAGATAGTAATTAGTGGTGTTTCTTAACAGGCCAGACTCCATCAGCATAGAGAGAAATAGTTAATATTTCCAGACAGAGACCTTGAAATTAGATGTGTCCTAGCAGACGGAGCATAAACTGAGGGAAATGATGCACTGTCAAATAGTGCTTACTAATAGTACCCAGATATTTAATCCAATTTCCTCAACTCCTAGAAGCTGGGTTGGGTTTAACTTTAAAAACACAACTTCTCTTCTCTCTTCACTGTTTTACCTATTACCTCTTTACCCACCCTTGCCTCCCCCCCCCCTCACTGACCACCAACACTTTGTATGGGCATATAGGTATTTAGGATATTTCTTTCACTCATGGAAGAATGAACATCAAGTAGCCCACTGACTTCTTTCTGTTTCTTCCCCTATGTAATCATAAATACTGGGAAAAACCTGTTTTTAAAAAGAAACTGCAACAAATGAGGTAATAATGCCATTCTTCTTACTTTTTGCATTTATTCAACATATTGATAAAGAAGCTGCAATTGTGTTTTAGGCTTGCTGTGGTAGACTTGATATTTGACCTTCACTATGCACATTGACCAGCGGGAGTTTTGTTTCAGTACCTACTGTACTAATGTTTTGCTTTTAGGTAAATGTATTTTTTGCCAAATAGAGGTGTGAGGTGCCAAATTCTTCCAATATGTCTGCTGAGATAATCGGTGTCTGACTGATAGTACAATTGACCTTCACTAGAGAGAACAAAGATCCTGCTGCTGATCACTCTCTCGTTATTTCAGTGAAAATATATTATTGGCCCTAGAGCAAGTGACATATCCTTTCTTGTAGCCGGTAGAGTTTCGACATCTACATGAATAGAATGCAAGGTATCAGAGGGATCCAGACTAATAAAATGTAATATCCTCAGTAAAGGAGTGGATATGATTAGAAATAATACTAATATTGTTTGAGTGTAGAACAAAATGGTTTACAGATAAGAATCTTATTTCTGAAATGTATGATGGTTCATATTTTGTAAAACGTAAGTGTAAAGATGCATAGTATAATGCGCACACAAAAATAACAATGTCTTTACTTGCAATTGCCTCCCTTGTTATTGATTAATGCTCTTGTTTTTTTTTGCTACACTCTAGGCAACATTTACAAGAATCAGAGAATGGCTGCAGTAAATTCTCCCAGAATTTTGCAGAATTGCACACATCCTATCCAGTTATGTCATCTCATTTACCTGTGGATTATTCTTCATATTATTCATATAAACATTGTGTGGAATCATCTTTGAATCCATTTGCACAAGCATCTTTATACTCTGAGGATATTTGCCCTTCGAAACAAAAGTACAATGGGAGTAACCGAGGAAACAAGAAGAAGCAGCATGTCCAACGTGTCCAACAGGACTCTAGTGCAAAAATAATCGCTCCTTCTCAGCCTTCAAAGGTATGTACCGGTAGTCTCTACTGCCCCACAGTGCTATGTACACAGCTTTGCAGCAAGTTAAATAAAGATCACCTGAGCCAGAAGCTTTCTTTGGAGTTTTAATGAGGTCCATTACTTGTTAAACTGCAGAGAGTTAAGTAAAATACATATTTAGTTCAATGCAGAATTGTCATGCACCTGAATATACCAATACCATCAATTATTTTCCCAGTTGGTGTTAACCAAGGTAATATGCATACACAGTGTAAACAAAAGTAAACTTGTGGCTTAACAATAAATTTAAACAGAATACTTACTTCTTTCAACATATATCTACTAAATGTTTACCAATATTCTCAAAAACTTGTGACTCAGATATTGCTGATTCAAAGGCAAATAAAGAGAGAATGGAGAGTGTGTCTTTCCACCATGCTTGAAGTCAAATTTAAACTAACTCATGCAGGAAGCAATATAAAAAGCAGCTTATGTATAGGAGTAATGTCCATACAAAACAAACATGGCTTCTTGAGGCTTTTACACTCCCTGCCTGGCATCCATAGGATGTCATATTTAACTACTAATCCTAAAAAATCAAATGCTCATTTCACTAAGTCTTTGGCAACAGGGTGGTCTCATCAACTAGTCTTGAAAACAGTCTTATTACAAAGTCTTTAACTGTTCTCACTTCAAAAATGCTGCCCTTGATGACGTACTTGCTTGTGGTACTGTCTAATGAGCAGTGTGGCGATCTGATCCTCACCCAGTATGATGAGTTGATAAGTTATCTCTGAAGTGAATTGTGTCTTCTTAATATGTCCTCCAACTCGCAATAGCCCCTCAGAGTCAAGGAAGGGGCACAGTTAACTAAGGAGACTTTGTTATAGGAGAGATTCCTGCTTTGTGATGCACTGCACTTCCTCTATATAAATAAATCTGTCTTTGAACAGCAAGAAGGATTCTACCCTTTGACAATTCAGTTGCACAGCAGATGTGCCAATCATTGCAAAGGCTGTCTTTGGCTACTCATGTAAAGGAATGAGCAATATGTGAGAGGCAGGCAGTTGCTCTGGTAAGTGACTTCCAGCTTGGAAAAAACCCTCAAAGCATGAACTGCCTAGATGGAGCTGTGATAAATGAATGATGTCAACATCTAAGGACATACTTCTTCATCTACGTCAGGGTCAGCTAAAGCAGAAGTTTCCTGTTGAGGATCAGTAAGAAATGCTGGTTCAGTTAACCACAAGGAGAAGATGGGCTGATTAGCTTGGAGCGTTCTTGTGGCATGGTCAGCTGGGTCGAGATTGAAGTTCCATTGCCTTCCTATTTACTTCCATGCTTCAATCCCAAATTCCTTCACTCCCTTGGTATCTGTGTTCTTAAGGCCATGCATTGCTACAGCTGGTGAGAGACAGCTACCAAATGCATGTACTCTCATGCAGCACTCCAGAATCACATTGTCCAGTTGGTGGTCATGAAACCACAAGATTCTGAGGTAGTCTTAATGATCTTTTCTCAGAAGGAAGCTGTGGAACATTTATTTGATGTCTGCCAATATTGCAATGGACTCTGCAACATTACCTTGTTCAGTGATACGCCTTTGAACTGTACTTGAATCAAAGACAATTCATATTTGTGCAGTTTTCTGGGAGTGGTAAACACCAAAGTTGGGCAACTAGCAGTTTTCTTTGTTGGGATCTGGTGGTGGAGCTAGCTCAGCATGATTGTTCCTGAAGATCATGTGATGATCTTTCATTTCTTGTTTCCATCTCAATGTTCAACTGAGGAACAATATGAGTTGACTGAAGGTCTGCTTTCTGTTGTTTGGTAGAAAAGGAGACCTAGCCAACTGTTTGACTTGTCTTTGCTAAGCTCTTTGTTTGTGATTCAAAGAAAGACCTCATCTTCGATGGAAGATGCCAGTTTATAGTCATCTTTAAAGTGACAAGATCAGCTTGCTTAAATCTGGTTGAGCAGAGGTAAGTATGTCAGGCACTTGGTTTGCTTATCTAGATAGATAGATGGATAGATACTTTATTCATCCCCATGGGGAAATTCAACTTTTTTCCAATGTCCCATACACTTGTTGTAGCAAAACTAATTACATACAATACTTAACTCAGTAAAAAATAAGATATGCATCTAAATCACTATCTCAAAAAGCATTAATAATAGCTTTTAAAAAGTTCTTAAGTCCTGGCGGTAGAATTGTAAAGCCTAAAGGCATTGGGGAGTATTGACCTCTTCATCCTGTCTGAGGAGCATTGCATCGATAGTAACCTGTCGCTGAAACTGCTTCTCTGTCTCTGGATGGTGCTATGTAGAGGATGTTCAGAGTTATCCATAATTGACCGTAGCCTACTCAGCGCCCTTCGCTCAGCTACCGATGTTAAACTCTCCAGTCCTTTGCCCACGACAGAGCCCGCCTTCCTTACCAGCTTATTAAGACGTGAGGCGTCCCTCTTCTTAATGCTTCCTCCCCAGCACGCCACCACAAAGAAGAGGGCGCTCTCCACAACTGACCTATAGAACATCTTCAGCATCTCACTACAGACATTGAATGACGCCAACCTTCTAAGGAAATACAGTCGACTCTGTGCCTTCCTGCACAAGGCATCTGTGTTGGCAGTCCAGTCTAGCTTCTCGTCTAACTGTACTCCCAGATACTTGTAGGTCTTAACCTGCTCCACACATTCTCCATTAATGATCACTGGCTCCATATGAGGCCTAGATCTCCTAAAGTCCACCACCATCTCCTTGGTCTTGGTGATATTGAGACGCAGGTAGTTTGAGTTGCACCATATCACAAAGTCCTGTATCAGTTTCCTATACTCCTCCTCCTGTCCATTCCTGACACACCCCACTATGGCCTGTACTATCAGCGAACTTCTGCACATGGCAGGACTCCGAGTTATATTGGAAGTCTGATGTGTACAGGGTGAACAGGACCGGAGAGAGTACGGTTCCCTGCGGCGCTCCTGTGCTGCTGACCACCGTGTCAGACCTACAGTCTCCCAACCGCACATACTGAGGTCTATCTGTCAAGTAGTCCACTATCCAATCCACCATGTGAGAGTCTACTCCCATCTCCGTTAGTTTGTGCCTTAAGATCTTGGGCTGGATTGTGTTAAAGGCACTAGAGAAGTCAAGGAATGTAATCCTCACAGCACAACTGACTCCATCTAGGTGAGAGAGTGATTTGTGCAGCAAATACGTGATAGCATCCTCCACTCCCACCTTCTCCTTATACACAAACTGAAGAGGATCCTGGGCGTGCCTGGTTTGTGGCCTCAGATTCTGTATTATCAGCCGCTCCATGGTCTTCATCACGTGCGACGTCAAGGCAACAGGTCTGAAGTCGTTCAACTCCTTTGGTTGTGGTTTCTTCGGTACCGGGACAATACAGGATGTTTTCCACTGTCTGGGTACTCTTCTCTGCTCCAGGCTCATGTTGAAGATGCGCTGTAGTGGTTCTCCCAGCTCAGTCGCACAGGCCCTCAGTAATCGTGGGGAAACTCCATCCGGTCCAGCCGCCTTGCTGGTACAGATCTTCCTCAGTTGACCTTCCACCTGTGCAGCCGTAATCCTGGGCGTGGGCAAGGTCTCCTGTGAGTGGCTATTTTCCTGTGAGGGAAGTAAGCCTGGTGTGGATTTCTGTGGTGAGGATGAGATTGAGCTTTAGAATCTTGAGATCTACAGCCTTCTCTTTCATACAGATTCTACTCTGCCAGGGTCTGAAATAAATTGTGCGTTTTTTCTCCAAGATATTAGTTTTAAATGGGCTGATGAGTACCATTGAGGCAGGTTTCACCCACTATATCCCAACCCTGGTCCAGTTGTTGGGCATTGTGTATTGTGCATTGTGCTACAGAGCATTGTGCCAATCATTGTACTGTTCACATACTTTATGTGCATGGGTGGTGTCTCTGCCAAGCAGCAGGACAATCGCAGCAGAAGAGTCAAGTGAGGGAATCTTGTCAGCAATGGTTTTAAGATGTGAATAATTGCATACAGCTTCAGGAGTTGAGATTTCACCCCTATTGTTGGGAATATGGTTGCACTCAAAGAGGGTTGTCAAGGGTACATAGAACATAGAAATTTACAGAACATTACAGGCCCTTCAGTCCACAATGTTGTGCCGACTGTGTAACCTACCCTAAAGGCTGCCTGGAATTTGCCTAGCGCATAGACCTCTATTTTTCTAAGCGCCATGTATCTAAGAGGCGCTTAAAAGATCCTATTGTATCCGCTTCCACCACTGCTGTTAGCAGTGCATTCCATGCACCCACCAATCTCTGCGTGAAAAACTTACCCCGACATCCCCTCGGTACCTATTTCCAAACACCTTAAAACTATGCCCGCTCATATTAGAGATTTCAGCCCTGGGAAAAAGCTTTGGCTACCCACATGATCACGGCCCCTCACCATCTTGTCCACCTCTATCAGGGCAGGTCACCTCTCATTGTCTGTCATTCCAAGGAGAAAAGGCCAGGACACTCAACCTATTCTCATAAGTTTCGCCCTCCAATCCAGGCAACATCCTTGCAAATCTTTGTTGTACTCTCTCTATAGTATATACATCCTTCCTGTAGTGAGGTGACTAGAACTAAACACAGTACTCCAAGAGGGGTCTGACCAAGGTCTTGTATAGCTGTAACATTACCTTACAGCTCTTGAACTCAATCTCACGGTTGATGAATGCCAACACACTGCACTGTCTGAATAACACTGTCAACCTGTGTAGCAGCTTTGAATGCCCTATCAACACAGACCCCAAGATCTCTCAGATTTTCCACACTGCCAAGAGGCTTACCATTTATGTTATATTCTGTCTTCAAATTGGACCTACCAAAATGAACCACTTCACATTTATCTGGGTTGAACTCCATCTGCCACTTCTCAGCCCGGTTTTGTATCCTATCAATGTCCTCCTGTAACCTTGGACAACCCTCCAGATCACCCACAACACCCCCAACATTTGTGTCATCAGCACACTTACTAACCCACTCTTCTACTACTTCATCCAGGCCATTTATAAAAATCACAAAGAGGGATCGTAGAACAGATCCCTGCGGAACACCACTGGTCACCTACCTCCATGCAGGATATGAGCCATCTACAACCACCCTTTGCCTTCAGTGGGCAAGCCAATTCTGGATTCACAAAGTAAGGTCTCCTTGGATCCCCTGCTTCCTTTCTTTCTGAAGGAGCCTTGCATGGGGAACCTTATCAAATGCCTTACTGAAATCCATATACACTACATCCACTGCTCTACCTTTATCAATATATTGTGTTACATAGAAAACAATGCTGTGCCAAACATGTACTTACTTTAGAAATTACTTTAGAAATTACCTAGGGTTACTCATAGCCCTAGAGTTGTATACTTTAATAATAAATGAACCATTGAATCCTTGCTGACAATTAACACAGGTGCAACTCAAGGGTGTGTGCTTACTCCTCCGCTCTGTTCTCTCTACAATCATGACTGTGTGGCTAAGCACAATCTATAAATTCGCTGATGACTCTACTGTTATTGCGAGAATCTCAGATAGTGATGAGGAGGCAGGTGGGAGTGAGATAAATCTGCTGGCTAAATAATCAGCTGATAAATTATTGCATTGCCTCGCACTCAGTGTCAGCAAAACCAGATACTAATTGTGGACAGGATATTGGGAGAACACACACAAGTCCTCATTGAGGTGGTGGAAAGGATAAGCAGCTTCAAGATCCTGGGTGTCAAAATCTGAGGATCTGTCCTGGACCCAACTCATTGATGCAATTACAAAGGCACTTCAGCAACTTCTTTGATAGGAATCTGAGGAGATTCAGTATGTCACCAAAGACTCTTACCAATTTCTATAGATGTACAGTGGAGAGTGGTTGCATCACAATCTGGTATGCAGTCACAAGATTGCAAATAGCTTCAGAAAGTTGTAGACTCAGTCAGCTCCATCACAGGCACGATCCTCCCCACTGTAAGAGCATCTCCAAAGGGTGGTGCCTCAAGGTGTCATCCAGGACATGCCCTCTTCTCATTGCTACCATCAGGAAGGAGGTACTGAAGCCTGAAGACCCACACGCCAACAATTCAGAAATAGCTTCTTCCCCCTCTGCCATCAGATCTGTGAATGGTCCATTAACCCGAAAACAAAACCTCATTATTTTTCCAGGTTTGTAATTTATAGTAGTTTTATTTCTTTGCACAGTACTGCTGGCACAAAAAAGAACTAATTTCAGGTGACATTAGTGATTGAGAATAAATGTGATTCTGTTCCTCCAGCAGTTTTGTTTTGTTTTTTTTTGCTCTAGATTCCAGCATCTAGTCTTTTCACGTTTCCACTATTGCACCTGATTGGTCCTATTCTCACATGGCTTATCCTCTTGCTCTTCACATACTTGTAGACTGCCTTGGGGTTCTCTTTAATCCAGCTCACCAAGGCCTTCTCATGGCCTCTTCTGGCTCTCCTAATTCTATTCTTAAACTCCTTGGTAGCAACCTTGTTATTTTCTAGAGCTCTAGCAGTACCTAGTTTCTTGACCCTTTCGTAAGCATTTCTTTTCTTCTTAACTAGATTTTCTATATACTTTGTACACCGTGGTTCTTTAACTCTACCATCCTTCCCCTGCCTCAATGGAACATACCTATGCAGAACTCCATGCAATTGTTCTCTGAACATTTGCCATATTTCTGCCATGTATTTCCCTGAGAACATCTGCTCCCAAGTTCCTGCCTAATAGGATCATATTTCCCCCTACCCCAATTAAATGTTTTCCCAAATTGTCTGCTCTTATTCCTCTCCAGTGCTATGGTAAGGAGATAGAGTTGTGGTGACTGCCTCCAAGATGTTGTCCCACCAAGAGATCTGACACCTGGCCAGGTTCATTTCCCAATACCAGATTCACCTTGGAAGCCTTTCCCACATACGCCTGTGCATGAGGAGTTAACTACATCTGATGGATGTTTGGCTCGTTCCCTGCCTTGCTGTGCTGTAGTGTGCTGTCAGCAGTAGTAGCCCAGGGTTCTGGCCCTGAAAGAGGTGCCAATCACTGTTACACTTAGTGCAATGTATGATAGGTTTACAGTCTTTTGCTTGGTGTGCTATTAAAGCACAGCATTTGAAACATACTGAGTGCTCCTTTAGAAAGTGGTTATGGTTTGTGAACGGTTTTTATCTGAATCCTCTGCATTTCCTTAAGGGTTGAGATTTCTTATGGTTAGGACATTGTCTGTCAGGGTTCATGATGGAGTTTTTGGCTTCAGTTTTGTTGACCGTAGTAGAGATTCTGGCTTTCCATGCTTTTGCTGGAGACCTCGCTTTGAATGCATTGTTACCAGAAGTTGAAAGCATGAAACTAGGCTCGTTTTGCATTTCTGCATGGTGGCAGACAACTTCCATAAAGAATGAAAATGGCAGATAAGGGCATGATGCTTTGCTTTATACTTGAACCGTTCAGTTATCCACTGTTCTTTTGATATTGTTCAGAAGTTTTTCCACTGTTGAGTTTATTCCTTTTGATGTATCCAAGAAACTCGGCCCTAGTAGGTAATCCTTGTTTTTTGAGACTGCCATTCCGACAACAAATCTGCAAGCTCCTGTAGCTTCTGCAGTTCTTTGAGAGAGAGTTTTGGAAAATTATCAAGTCTGCTGAAAAGAGGTTCTTGAATTGCCTCTGGAGTGTCATAACATTTGTCCAGCCTCCGCCACAGCATTTGTAAGCCCATAGCTAGATTATTAATGTGATCTGCTCTAACCCTTTCGTTGTTGTAATGACTCCCCACCAAGCCACCAACAGGGAAGGTGCAGCTCTTCATTAGGTTTGAGAGTTGGTCGTTCCACAGCTTTGCGAAAGCTTGACTTCCAGGACAGGTAACTGGCAGACTGGTTGTTGAACACTTTGTCCTGCTGTGACTAGGTCTTGACGAGCCAGATACTGTCGTGGTTTCTCAAACGACCAGGAGATGCAGAAGATTCAAGAAGTATTAAACTTTAATTTGCAAATCAAAGCTGAGACAGTCATTGAGCTAGTCGCTGATTGCCCACCGATCCTTGTACATAGCATTTTTTATAGCAATCTCCTGGTTTAGTTGTATTAGCATATCCAATCTGTCTACAGTTGCATATCACACGTACATCCGCCACTATTGTTTCTACCCATTGACTTAATCATGTTCTAATCTACATCTCTTAGCTAGCCTCTCATTAACACCCCATTATCTTCTGCATTCTTAAGATTTCATTCTCTAGCAAATAGCAAGCTCAAACCTGACTACATAGTTTTGGTTACACAGCAAACAATGCAACTTTTATACTCCAATAATACCAAGCCAAATTTAATGCATCTGCAGCTGCTGAATGAGAACATTGTAGAGATTAGTTTGCCAAATGCATGTCCTGGGATGAATGGAAGTTCAGTCTGTCCATGCCTGTGCAACTGGGATTGGCATCAGTAGCAACTCTCGATAGGTCTTTGCTGTGGTGGAACTGCGGAAGGGGATGTTGTGTGTCTTTGCTGCTAAGACCTTGACTGTCAATACCTGGACCACATGAAAGGCATGTTGGCTTCTCCTTGTAGAGCTGTAGCACTTTTTTATACCCAAAATTCATTTGGACATATTCTTTAGTAAGGTGCATTGGCTGTTGTGACAGGCAAAACATGACTGAGTCCGGGTTATAAACTTAACTGTCAGCTGCTGCTTCATACACTTTTGCCTCTGCTAATTCACTCTTCCTCGAGTGCGCTTAATGTGACCTCTATACATTTTTTTTCATTTGCATCTTAATTTTGCACTTAGCATAAGCTGCCCTCTTGCCATTTGAGCTTTGGCGCAAGCTCGTGCTGCAGCTTTGCTAATTGTGGTTTTGTTTGAGCTTTGCAAAGACGTGGTTGATAAGCCACATTCTCACCTGACCTCCAAATCTTAGAGATCAACATTGCCCAGGTTGGAAGCTGACATGATTATCTGCAGTATTTAGATGCGTCTGCGAATGATGCCTCTGAAGATGAGTTATCTTTTAGCTCTACTGTCCTCACAGTGCATTTGTACACAGCTCAGCGAGTTAAACAGCTTCTCAAAAAATCACACAAGGTGGAAACTTTCTTTGGGGTTAATGAGATCTCTTACTTGTAAAACTGCAGAGAGTTAAGTGAAATATATATTAAGTTGAATACAAAATTGTCAGATACCCGAATCTACCAATACTGTTGATTCTCCCAACTTGTATTAACCAAGGCAATACACTACACAGAACACTCCATAACTATGCTGTGCAAACAACAGGTGAACATAATGCTTCCGTCAAAGTATATCTACTAAATGTTTACCAATATTACCAAAACCTTAAGAATCACAGATATTGTTGTTTCAGGGGCCACTGAAAAGAGAATGGAGATGTGTGTCTTTTCACTGTGCTTCAAATTGAATCAAAACTAATCCATGCAGGAAGTGGTATAGAAAAACAACTTGTATATGGGAAGTGATATCCATGCAAAATGAACTGCCTCTAGAGCCCAAACATAGTCCATTGCTGAATTGGGGGAAAAGAAATCAGTTTTTTAAAAAAAACTTTGTGAAAGATGATACAATACTGACGCCATGCTAATTTATATGTATAATATTTTCAAAAATTGGTCTATATTGTATGTACAGAGATGCTTCTAATAGTTCTAATTTTAAAATAGTTATTTGATTTTTGATATTTAAAAATTGTGTACCACGACAGGATTAGTATCCTTTTGTCAGATTGATTAAGGATTTGCAAGACTGAAGTATATTTGTGGTTCACTTCTTCCAAGTAGAGAATGTGGGGTCCTGCTAATATATTCACCAATGCATAATGCATGCTGTCTGCCTATCAATTAAATATCTACCAAGGTTGTAATTTTTGGCATATTCCTAGTATTAAAGTATTATAGTATCCTTTTGTCAGATTGATTAGGGATTTGCA
The DNA here is from genome assembly GCF_048418815.1 of Hemitrygon akajei. Lineage (NCBI taxonomy): Eukaryota > Metazoa > Chordata > Chondrichthyes > Myliobatiformes > Dasyatidae > Hemitrygon > Hemitrygon akajei. Next base: position 45,755,510 of record NC_133125.1, read on the forward strand.
AGATCGAAGTACATTTGTGGTTCACTTCTCCAAGTAAAGAATGGGGTCCAGCCAATATATGCACCAGTGCGTATACTGAGCATAATGCACTGCTGTCCACTTAACAATTAAATATCAACCGAGGTTGTAATTTTTGCCACATTTTCCATTTTTGCCAGTATTAAAGTATTTTTGATTTATCAGCAGTAAAAATGAAAGTAAGTCAAGTAACCTTAATTAATTTGCTATGTAACTGGATGTTATTGTTTCTGTCCACAAGTATTCAAAAATCTTTCTTGCCATCAGATGGCCTTTGAAAAAAATAAATTATTTACTAAGAATAATATTTATTTTTGAGTTGAGAATGCTGTTAAATATTTTTAATGGATTAACATCTATTAATTGAGCCACATAAACCAAGGGGTTGGGTCCTCAGACTTGTGGCTAGCTGATCTTTGTTGGAATGCTGCAGTTAATCCATACAAGCTGGATTAAGAAGGGGACAGTAGATCAGTTCTTTTGATATTCAGTGATTTCTTCTACTATTTTCCATCTTTATTCATGGGGAACAGAGCTGTACTTGTGATGGACCCGTTCCCACCTTTTGAAAATCTAATCCTTAATGGACATATGATTGATGTTCTGGAGACTACTTGACTAGGCTGACTAATAAAGTAAAAATAATAAAGTAATTTTTGTTGGGCTGCAATCATAACTATCTATTAGGCACTCAGCAGGAGCTAATAAAATGCAAGTGGAAGTAGAGCAGCCATTGTGTGAGTGGGCATTGTAAAGAATGGTCAGGCTTGGGCAAGTACAAGTGGAGGTTCTAAATAAGTTTTTAGTAAGTTTCTTTCCCCTGTTAGTACATGGCTGGTGCACTGAGAATGGGTCCAGAGTTGATGGTATGTTCATTGCATGAGATCTGGGAACTTTGTGAGATCAACAGTCCCCCTGATAACTACATCTTCACGGTGTACCGACCTACATCTCAGTTAAAAAACTGGGGCTACAGCTAGATAACGTTCAGCTCATATGGGAGAATGAGGAGGTGATAGGGAGGTAGTCACCGCTAAGTTGCAGAGGCAGGTAGCTGGGTGACTTGTCAGGAAAGGGAACAGGAATAGACAGTCAGTACAGAGTACCCCATGGCTGTGCCCCTCAATGACAAGTATACCACTTTAGATACTGTTTGGGAGTTAGGTGATTTACTAGGGAGAAGCGGCAGCGACCTGATCTCTGGCACCGAGTCTGTCTCTGTGGCTCAGAAGGGAAGGATGAGGAGTGCAGTAGTGATGAGCGATTCCATTAGAGGAGCAGATAGTAGATTCTGTGGATGTGAAAGGGGCACTGGGATGTTATGTTGTCTGCCACACACCAAGGCCAAGGATGTCTCAAATCAGGTCCAGATAATTCTGAAAGGGGAGAGTGAGTAGCTGGAAGTCATCGTACATACTTGTACCAACAATGTAGGTGGGGAAAAGGAGCAGTTCCTGTAAAGAGGATATAGGGAGCTGGATAGAAAGCTGAAAAGCAGGACCTCCAGTATAATAATCTCTAGATTGCTGCCTGTGGCAATTACCAGTGAGGATAAGAAGAGGATGATATGGCAGATGAATGTGTGGCTGAAGAGTTAGTGCAGGGGTCAGGGTTTCAGATTTCTGGATCATTGGGATCACTTCTGGGGAAAGTATAACCTGTACAAAAAGGGTGGGTTGCACCTGAACCAGAGGGGAACCAATATCCTTGTGGGCAGGTTTGCTGGAGCTATTGAAGAGGGCTTAGATTAATTTAGCAGGGTGATGGGAACCAGAGTGGTAGGGCTGAGGATGGGGCAGTTGGTATTCAAGTAGCTGCAGTGTGTAGTGAGACTGTGAGGGAGGACAGGCAGATGGATGAGTTGAAGTGTAATGGGGCCAAAATCAAAAAAAGGGGTGATGAATACAGGACTGAAGGTCTCATATTTGAATGCACACAGTATATGGAATAAGATAGATCATCTTGTAGCGCAGTTAGAGATTGGCAACTATGATGATGTGGGGATCACTGAGTCGTGACTGAGTTGGAAGCTTAACATCCAAGGCTACACATTGTATCAAAAGGATTGGCAGGTAGGCAGAGGGGGTAGGATGGCTCTGTTGCTTTAAAAAACCAACAGAGGATCAGGAAATGTAGAGTACTTATCATTAAGAGTTAGGAAACTGCAAGAGTAAAAAGACCTTGATTAGGAGTTAAGTACAGGCCTCCGAACATTAGCCAGGATTACAATGAGAAATAGAAGAGGAATGTACAAAAGCTGATGTTGCAACAGTGATGCACAGTTTTAGTACACAGGTAGATTGGGAAAATCAGTTTGGTGCTGGATCCCAAGAGGGGGAATTTGTAGACAACATATGAGATGGCTTTTTAGAGCAACTTATGGTTGACTGCTCTAGGACTTTTGGATAGGGTGTTGTATAATGTCCCAGATTTAATTAGGAAGCTTAAGGTAAAAGAACCCTTGGAGGCAGTGATCATGCTCTGATAGAATTCACCCTGCAGTTTGAGAGGGAGAAGCTAAAATTGGAAATATCTGTATTACAGTAGAGTAGAGGAAATTACAGAGGCATGTGAGAGGAGCTGGCTAAAGTTAATTTGAAAGAGACACTAGCAGGAATGATAGCAGAAGAGCAATAGCTGGAGTTTCAGGAAGCAATTCGGAAGTCACAGGACTGGTGATGAAGGGGTATCCTAAAGGGAGGTTGAGGCAATCATGGCTGATAAGGGAAGTCAAAGACAGCATAAAAGCAAAAGAGAGGCCATGAAGTATAGCAAAGTAGAGGAATTGGAAGCTTTTCAAAACCAACAGATGACAACTTAAAAAGTATGAAATACAAAGCTAAACTAGCCAGTAATATAAAAGGGGATACCAAATGTGCTTTCAGATTATATAAAGAGTAAAAGAGATGAGTGGATATCAAGACTGCTGGTAAATGACACAGGAGAGGTAGTAATGGGGGATAAATAAATGGCTGTCGAGTTTAGTAATTATGTTGCATCATTTTTCACTGTATAAGGCATTAGCAGAATGCTAGATGTGCAAGAGTGTCAGGGTGCAGAAGTGAGTGTCATTGTTATTAGTAAGGAGAAGGTGCTTGGGAAGCTGTAAAGTCTGAAGGTAGATAAGTAGACATGTGGACCAGATGGACTACACCCCAGGGTTCTGAAAGAGGTAGCTGAAGAGATTGTGGAGGCATTAGTAATGATCTTCTAAGAACCACTAGATTCTGGAATAGTTCCAGAGGACTATAAGATTGGAAATACCTCTCCACTCTTTAAGGAAGGGAACAGAAGAAAGGAAATTATAGTTGAGTTAGGCTGATTTCAATGGTTGGAAAGGAGTCTGTTATTAAGGAAGAGGGTTTGGGGTACTTAGAGGCACATGACAAAATAGCCAAAGTTAGCAAAAATAGCCAAAATTCCTTAAGGGGAATTTTTGCCTAACAAATCTGCTGGAATTCTTTGGGGAAATAACAGGCAAGATAGACAAAGGAAAGTAAGTGGTTGTTGTTTATTTGGATTTTCATGAGGCTTTTGACAAGGAACCACACATGTGGCTGCCTAACAAAATAAGAGCCCATGGTATTATAGGAAAGATAGAAGATTGGCTGACTGACATGAGGCAAAGAGTGGGAATAAGGAGGGCCTTTTCTGGTTGGCCGTCGTTTACTAGTGATGTTCCACAGGGATTGGTGTTGGACCGGTTTTTTTCACGTTATATGGATGAAGGAACTAATGACTTTGTGGCTAAGTTTGTGGATGATACAAAGATAGGTGGGGAGGGCATGAAGTGTTGAGGAAGCATGGTGTGTGCAGGATGATTTGGGTAGACTGAAAGATTGTGTAAAGAAGTGACATATGGAATATAGGGTAGGGACATGCATGGTCATGCACCTTGGTAGCAGGAATAAAGGCATGAACTATTTTCTAAATGGCGAGAAAATTCAAAACTCAGAGGTTCAAAGAGACTTAAGAGTTCTAATGCAGGAGTCTCTAAAGGTTAAGTCAATGGTAAGGAAGGCAAATGCAATGTTAGCAGTTATTTCATGAGGCTTAGAGTATAAAAGCAAGGATGTAGTGCTGATGCTTTACACTGAATTAGTCAGACTGCACTTGGAGTATTGTGAGCAGTTAGAGCCCCTTATGATATGAAGACATTAGAGAGGGCCCAAAGGAGTTTCAGAGAGTGATCCCAGGATTGAAAGTGCTACGAAGAGCATTTGATGGCTCTGGACTGTAGAAGCTGGAACTTAGAAGAATAGGGGTGCAGGGGTTCTCATTGGAACCCATTGAATATTTAAAAGCCTAGAGTGGATCTGGAGTGAATGATTCCTATAGTGGGGGAGTCTAGTATCTGAGGGCATAGTCTCAGAATAAAGGGTCATCCATTTAGAACAGAGATGAGGAAATATTTCTCTAGCCAGAGGGTGGTGAACTTGTGGAACTGATTGCCACCAATGTCCTGTAGGCCAAATCATTGGGTATATTTAAGGTGGAGGTTGATAGGTTCTTGATTAATCAAGGTGTCAGAGGTTATGGGGAGAAGCCAAGAGTATGAGGTTGAGAAGGTTAATTAATCAGCCATGATGGAATTGCAGAGCAGGCTTGAATGGGGCGAATGGCCTAATTCTGCTCCTATGTCTTATGGTGTTATGAAGTGCTAAATCAACTCTCATTTTGTTACCTCACTGCAATATTCATGGAGGTGTATATCACCAATGAGCAAACTTCTCCATAGTATTAAAAAGAGACAAAAAATATCTTTTTAAATTAGCCATTTTCTTTGCTTCTGTAAGTGTAAATGATATTGAATGTATTTTGTGTGGTCTGTGTTGCAGGCAAATGTCCAAAGTGGTAAACCAACTCACTGACAGTAGTAATTTTGTAATTTGTAGGAAGCAAGATCGAGAAAGGAATTAAGAAACCAGGGGCAAAATATAAATGAATTATCAGAAACGGGTGAACAATTGCAACAACCTCATGTATCTAGAGATAATATAACCAAAAGAGGTAAGAATATTTTTTGTTAAAAATTGTTTTGCCTATAATTTTCTGCATATAATTTTTAAAATGTTTCACAATTATATAGTTTAAGTACTGTTTTAATGTAAATTAGATTTGAGAACTATTGTTCACAAATTTACATTCTGGTTAACGAGCAATTCATCTAAAACACTATTTGAATAACTGCCGTAGATTCCGGACTACAGAGCGCACCTGATTAAAAGCCGCAGGCTCTAATTTTAGAAATAAAATCAATTTTTTAATTGTAAAGGCCGCACCGGATTTTAGGCCGCACCGCTACTTTTAAATATACATACGTATCGGTAACACAAATTACGTTGCATATACTTTTTTACTGAACAGCACGAACAACATTCCAATATCTCCTAGCAACTGGTAAAAATATATATACTGCAGCCTACCAGGAAAAGTTATTGATCGACTTTAACTTAAAAGCAGCGTTTTCGCTCGGGTCTGACGCGCTTGCGTAACGCGATCGGGTCTAATCGGGTCTGATGCGCTTGCGTAACGCGATCGGGTCTAATCGGGTCTGACGCGCTTGCGTAACGCGATCGGGTCTAATCGGGTCTGATGCGCTCGGGTCTTGCTTTTCTTCGAGTATTTTCCATGTTGATGAGGGTGAGTACAAATGACTGATTTACAATAATTTAATTGTGAAAGTGCGCTTGATTTATCGTACAATTTCATTGGACCTCTGTGAACTACTCATCAATTTTATTGGTCTACTGTTACGAGGCAAAATGTTTACGAGGCGGCATGAAAAAAAACCATGTATTAGCCACTCTGGATTATAGGCCGCAGAGTTCAAAGCTGTTCAAAATGTGGGAAAAAAGTAGCGGCTTATAATCCGGAATCTACGGTACTTAAAGTGACATTCAGTTTTGCTTCTGTAAATCTAGAGAGCTATTTTAGTTAGTTTTATTATAATTGATGATATGCAATATTGTCTTTGTAAGCATCCTTACATGACCATGAAAAACATACAAAATTTCACTTGTATCTGTTTTACTGTGATCTGGCTCCTTTCTCAGTGACCAATTTATGCCTTCCGTATTAATCAATTTTTTTAATTTTAATTTTCACACGTAGGGAACAAACAGGTTAACAAACAGCAGCACAGCAAATGTAAGGCACCTCAGAAAATATTAAATGAACCTGAGCCTAAGACTGATAGCACATCTAAAGTTTCATCAAGAGATTTGCCCGAAATGCAGAGTGCAGTAGTAAAGCAATGTAGCCATGGTCTCAAAACACTTCAAGATTCAAGTGAAGTTTCTAAAGAGTCTGCCAAAGTATGGCATGCAAATGATACATCAAAGGTGGTAAGTGGAACAACAATTAAATTAGAAGTCATTGTACTGTGTTTTAACTGCTTTAATAATATATATTTAATCATATATCTGATAGCTGCACAGACATTATGATGCAACCTCTGTAAAACTATCAGAGAAGCTAAGAGACAATACCAATCCAAAACTGATTTCAGACCAGCCATCATAGAGTCTATGTGCTATGACAAGCTACAAAACAGAATCAGGCAGTGTCACTGGCAAACAACACACACAAAATGCTGGTGGAACACAGCAGGCCAGGCAGCATCTATAGGAGAAGCACTGTCGACGTTTCGGACCGAGACCCTTCGTCACTGGCAACGTGCCTTCCTGATTTTCTGCACATTTTGAGCAGAAGGGGACTAGTATGTCATTACCACCCTGACAGTCTCCTATGCACCTGAACCCATATTCACCATTGCAGACATATGATCACTCCTGTAGAAGGTGAACCCACAGAAAGCATCTGGACGTCTTAGAACCATAGAACATTACAGCACAGAAACAGGCCTTTTGGCCCTTCCTGGCTGTGCCGAACCATTTTTCTGCCTAGTCCCACTGACCCGCACCTGGCCCATTTCCCTTCATACACCTCTCATCCACGTACCTGTCCAAGTTTTTCTTAAATGTTAAAAGTGAGCCTGCACTTACAACTTCATCTGGCCACTCATTCTACACTCCCACCACTCTCTGTGTGAAGAAGCCCCCTCCCAATGTTCTCTTTAAACTTTCCCCCTTCACCCTTAACCCATGTCCTCTGGTTTTTTTTCTCCCCTAGCCTCAGTGGAAAAAGCCTGCTTGCATTCACTCTATCTATATCCATCATAATTTTATATACCTCTATCAAGTCTCCCCTCATTTTTCTACGCTTCAGGGAATAAAGTCCTAACCTATTCAACCTTTCACTGTAACTCAGTTTCTCAAGTCCCAGCAACATCCTTGTAAACCTTCTCTCCACTCTTTCAACCTTATTAATATCCTTCTTGTAATTCGGTGACCAAAACTGCACACAATATTCCCAAATTCGGCCTCACCAATGCCTTATACAACCTCACCGTAACATTCCAACTCTTATACTCAATACTTTGATTTATAAAGGCCAATGTACTAAAAGCTCTCCTTACTACCCTATCTACCTGTGACGCCACTTTTAAGGAATTTTGTATCTGTATTCCTAGATCCCTCTGTTCTACTGCACTCCTCAGTGCCCCACCATTTACCTTGTATGTTCTACCTTGGTTTTTCCTTCCAAAGTGCAATACCTCACACTTGTCTATATTAAACTCCATCTGCCATTTTTCAGTCCATTTTTCCAGCTGGTCCAGATCTCTCTGCAAGCTTTGAGAACCTTCCTCACTGTCCACCACACCTCCAGTCTTTGTATCATCAGCAAATTTGCTGATCCAGTTTACCACATTATCATCTAGATCATTGATATAGATGACAATAACAATGGACCCAGCACTGATCCCTGTGGCACACCACTCAGGGAAGCAATCCTCCACTACCACTCTCTGACTTCTCCCATTGATTCAATCTGAGGTTCCCACCTGTTTTAAAAAGACCACTATCATCCCAATACTTAAGAAAAACAAGACAACGTCCCTTAATGACTACCACCTAGTGGATCTGACAACTATCATCATGAATTGTTTCAAGGGCCTGCAGTACAGTAGTATAACAATGCCATCATGTGGGCAAATAGGTCCTGTCCACGAAAAAGTTTGGATTATGTTAAAGCCATATCCTAAAGCTTTGCAAGCTCTTAAGGACTTTGGTTCTGAATCTCCCTGAGCTCCTAGTTTTTCTACTTAACTTCATTCCTCTCTCACTGAAGGCCAACAATTTATTAGTCTTCCTACACATTTTCTCTACATGCAGGCTAAATTTCTATGAGCCTTCTCTGAAGATACTTGGATCCTTCTGAATATAAATATTTGTTAATGTCATAAGATTATTGGAACTACTCAGTAGGTTAGGTAGGAGAGAGAAAAGAAAGTCAACTTTTCAGGTTGATAACCTCCCAACAAGTTTGGACGCAATACTCCCAAGTCCCTTTGTTAATATAAATTTAAAATAGCTGATACCCTAGATCTGATCCCTTTGACTTGTTACATGTAATCCTGAAAATAACCATCTAATTCCAATCCCAAAGCATAATGCTTAATACCAAGTCAAATTATTTCACTCTATCAGTTTGACTATCACACCAGCATAATGTAAAAGATTGTCTTTTCCAATATCATATTGTTAAATGTTCTAAACTTAAAATAATTAACTTGATCTGCCTGTTGTGATTCATGAGCTTGTCACCTAAATTTTAAAATCTCAGGATCTGATGAATTACCAGGTGTATGCAGTAAGAAATAGTCATTTGAGAAGTTTTGGATTTAAACCTAAAATGCTAGTTAAAGGGTAAAATTTGAAGTTGACAGGAGATTGGCTGAGAGGCAGAAATATGCAGGTTTAACTGTTAGAAAGGAAACATCTGGGCCAGGGCTTGGTGTTTTGACCACCATTCATGTCCATAGCTGTTGAATCTATGCATTCTGCCACACATGCAAAATGAATCATACCTATTATTCCACATTGGAGCACTGAATTTTAGTTTGGTGTACAAAGTACCACCGAACTTTGGTGTAAGTAAGAAAGGCACGATCAGTCATACTGATTGATGCACCATCAATAACTCACTCTGAGACGTAAAAGCAAGGTATCGGCTTTTATTGACTGGAAGAAGGAACGAGCAGTGAGTGACCTCCATCACCTTTATACAGGGGTCTGTGGGAGGAGCCACAGGAGCAGTCATCAGGGGGTGTGTCCAGACAGGTATATGTAGTTCACCACACTGATAAAGAAATATGTGTAGTAAATAAAGAAACAGGAAAGAAAGATATCTTTAGTATCTTGTCTTCTCATTTCAGTGTGATCCTGGAATTCTGATTTGTTGAGATAGACAGGAGTAGAATCTATTACTTTGGCAAGGATTCCCCACCCCCCCAATCTGTTGACCCTCCTTCTCCTGTTTCTAACCCTCATCTCCTTGGATGACCCTGCTCTTTTCATTTCTAATTGCTGACATCAGCCATCTTGACTGTGGCACTTCTCCCTCCTATTCGAACATTACACCCTCTGAACGCACTGCCCTCCACTCTTCAACCTTGCCGTCAAACCTGCTGACAAAGGGGTTGCTGTTGTAGTGTGGTGTACTGACCTCTACCTTGCTGAGGCCAGGTGGCAACTCCCAGATCTTGCCCTTACTTAGGGCTATCAGGCTATTGTCTCCCTTCCACTGCCACCAACCTCATAGTTCCCTGAACTCATGTTGTCCTCAATTCTATCCCTTCCCACCTACGTCTGTGACAATTCAGATGCTCTTGATCTCTTCAACAACTTTCAAATCCCTGGTAATAATTGCCTCACTTTCTCTCTCGACAACAGACCTGACCAGTTCCCCTCCACCACCACCCTCCTTCATCTGGTGAATTAGTTCTCACAATCAATAATTTCTTTTAGCTGTTCCCACTTCCTCCAAACTTAAGGTGTGGACATGGGTACCTGCATGGGCCCCAGCTACACCTGCCTTTTCTTTGGCAACATGGAACAGTTCACGTTCCAAGCCTTCAGTGATAATACTCCCTGATTCTTTCCGTGCTGTGTTGATGCTGCTTCATGTACAAATGCTGAGCTCATGAATTTCATCAACTTTGTCTCCAACTTACACCCTGCTCTTAAATTCACTTGATCCATTTCCGACATCTCTCCCCTTTCTTGATCTCTTTCTTCTCGATCCCATCTTTAGGGCAAACAGTCTACTGTAATCTTTTGTAAACCTACCAACTCTCACAGCTATTTTGACTATACTTCTTCTCATCCTGTCACATGTAAAAAAGAAGTTTAATTCCCTTTTCTCAGTTCCTTCATCTCTACTGCATCTGTCCCTAGGTTGAGGCTTTTCTTTCCAGAACATCAGAGATGTCCTCTTTCTTCAAAGAACAGAGTTTCCGGCATCTCCCCCATTTTCCAGACATCTGTCCTCTCCCCATCTTCCTGCTGCCTTAAGAGAAATTGAGGTCCTCTTGTCCTTACCTACCACCTTATGATCTCTGCATTCAGTATATCATTCTCTGCTACCTCTGCCACCTTCAACAGGATCCTACCACCAAACATATCTTTACCACCACAACACCTCCCCCCCCCCCCCCCACTTTCTGCTTTCCACAGGAATTGTTCTCTCTGTGGTTCTCTTGTCCATTCCTCCTACCCCACTAATCTCCCTCTTGGCACTTATCCCTGCAAGCGGAAGAAGTGCTACACCTGCCCATTCACCTCCTCTGTCACCACCATTCGGGGCCCCAAACTGTCCTTCCAGGTGAGGCAACACTTCACCTGGGAATCTGTTGGGATCGTCAACAGCCGAAGGTTCTCCTGATACGGCCTCCTCAGCATTATTGAGACCAAGCGTAGATTGGGAAACCATTTTGTCGAGCATCTTTGCTTCATCTGCAACAGGAGATTTATTGGTGGCCAACTATTTTAATTCCAGTTCCCAGTCCTATTCTGATATGTTGGTCTATGGCCTCTACTGCCATGGCCACTGTCAGGTTGGAGGGGCAGCAACCCTTATTCTGTCTGGGTAGCCTCTAACTCGTTGGCATGAACATTGATTTCTATAACTTCTGATAATTTTCCTTCCTCCTTCCCTTCCTCCCTCCCTTCCTCACTCACTCACTCCCTTCCTTCCTTCTTCCCCTACTGGCACTCCTCTTGCCTCTTCTCATCCCTCACCTGCTTATCACCTCTCCCTAGTGCTCCTCCTCCTTCCCTGTCTCCCATGGTCCACTCTCCTCCTATCAGATTCCTATTTCTTCAGCCCTTTAACTTTCCCATCAATCACCTCCCAGTTTATTATTTCATCATCTTTCCCCCAACCACCTACATTCCTCCTCATCTGAATTCACCTATCATCTTCTAGCTTGTACTCCTTCCCCTCTACCCCCACCTTCTTATTCTGTTTTCTTCCCCCTTGGGGCTTACTTGCTGAGTATAATCAAAATAGATTGATTTATTTTTTGAAGGAATTGAGTAATTTGAGGTTAGTGTAGTAAAGTGGCACTGAATTAAATGAAGAAGGGTCTCAGCCTGAAATGTCAAGTGTTTATTCCTTTCCATAGATGCTGCCTGACCTGTTGAGTTCCTCCAGCATTTTATATGCATTACCATGGGATTTTCAGCAGCTGCAGAATCTGTTATGTTTGGGGTAGAATCTGATACTTTTATTGTGGGCTGGTTGGATTTGGAGCTGATAGGATAATTCATTTTACACTTAGAACGTGGATTGCAGCCAGGCAATCAAAGTACTGTATGTGCTGTGTTAGGTGGGTTCTGCAAAGCTGCCCTGGAATGTGCAGATAATTTGCATTTGGGTTGATAATCGACAGCTGATTTTTGGAGTTATGCGGTTTCTGTGATCATTTATTTCCTAAGGAATTGCTCACAGAAGCATGAATCTCTTCATAATCTTTGTCACTGCCAACCGCAAGAGTTATTTTTCCCTTGATTCTTCGCTCACTTCCACTGCGGTTGATCCTGCTCTAATTTGTAGCTTTTGCACAGACATTTGTATTTTTATGTGAGTTATGAAAATGTCCTCATAGCAGAATTTGTTTTGAATTTGTCATCTCATTGAATATATACTTTATTTACGAATGTTGTGGTTTATCATAGAAAGTTGTAAACTATATTAAAACACAGCGATTTTTCTAATAGCTACTTATCTGTATTTGCACTTTATTTGAGCTCACTTTTCCAAAATGAGAAAATTGGTCTCACCAGATGGATTTGTGGAAGGAATAGAGTGTTCCTCTGTGAAATTTTTTTTAAAATGGGCTAATACTTTCTCAAATTTAAGCAGATGAGAGGTGAATCATTCAACATCTTCATGGGGCTTCACAGGAGAAGTGCAATACTGATGCTGATGTTTTCTCTGGCAGGGCTCTTTGAGGGGCTAGTCATTCAGGTTGAGGTGAGAAGAAATGTGTTCAGCTGGAGGAGGTCAGTTAGAGCTCTCTATTTAGGGTTCTGTCACTGGGTATAATCAAAATAGACCAATCTCTTTCTTTTGAAGGAATCGAGAGATCTGAGGTTAGTTTAGTAGAGTGGCAGTGAATTAAATGATCAGCAATGACCTTATTGAAGAGTAGAGTAAGCACAAGTAGCCTGCTCCTACCTCTACTTCTATTAGTATTCTCTTTATAACAGTGCAATATCTTGCATTTAATCTAGGATGAAGCATTGCAAACATTTTCTTCATCTGGATTTCCTGTGAATTCAGAAAAATGCACTGTCTCTGGTTCCACCACTACCACAGGTAGAAAACTTAAACATAAATACTTGATTATACTTTGGGTTATATTGGGCTATGTCTAGAAATTGTTTCCTAGTAAAATCTTTTTTTGGGGGGGGAACTAGTTTCCTGGTTTAGGATAGCTCATTTAACTGTTCTTAACATAAACTATTTTAAAACATCAAATGAAACATTTATAAAGATTTCTAATTACTGTATAGCAAATAAATTGCAAAAAGTTTTTTTTTTAAAAAATACAAAGTTTTGTCTCTTAGTGAGTTGAACTTAATGTCAGGCAACATGACATTTATTTTCTTACATTCAGAGACCCAAATCAAAATGTTCAAATGTCAGAATGCTAGGGCAGCTTAATTATGCAACTAGTAAAATTGTTGCTTTACAGCTCCAGTGACTTAAGTGTTATCTGTGTGGAGTCTCCACACACTCCTGTAACAATGTCAGCTTCTCCAAGCCACTTCCGTTTCCTCCCGCGTTCCAGAGTGAGTGATAGAATCTGTCAGGAATGCTGTTCTGTGAGGAGGATTAAAATTAAATAAGATGAGAGTGAATGTGTCATTGTGTACTCGTTTGGCCAAAGGGCCTGTTTCTGTGTCTTATGATTCATTTAGCATCTTTGGTTTTTTAGAAAATTATAAAATATTTGGAAAATTACAAGTGGTACTGATGGGTAAAAGGGAGATGTTTCATAATCCCATGCTGTGATAACCTCCTAAATCATTTCCTTTTTGTTCAGCTTCATTGTTAAAAAAGAATTGGTTTGGTTTTAACAATGAAGCAGAATGAAAAGGAAGTAATCAGCATGCTATAAGATCATTGTTTATTCCTTTCAACATGATTTTTTAAAAATCACAATAAATATCTTCTCATGCTAGTGTTCAATTTTAAATAATCCAGAGTCTGAATGCAAACTAATATCTCTGTAGTTTGGTGTATTGATGGTACAAAATACATTATTACTACATTTTTTTTCCTAAAAGGTTCAGTGGCCATGTCCTCTTTGTCTGTATCGTCAACTACCACTCCACCTGTGTTGTCGTGGGCCACAATCGTTTCACAAGCACCTAAGAGGCCAGTTCTCAGTTCAGCTTCACCAAAGATATCTGCTCATAAAGTTGCTCAGGTCAGGATGAAACCAAAATTATGGATTACTTTATATTTTTAACCTTAAAATTATTCTCATTGTTACTTGTTAATGTGATCAAATATGAAATGCAAAATTATTTCAGAGAAATGAAATTAAAATAAATCTGAAAGAAGAAACTGGGAAAGTGAAAAAGAAGAAGAAGAAAAAGAAGCCAAAGGAATCTGATGCAGCTCCAAAGCGAATTGAGCCCAAGATAACTGTACAAGAGCTACCTCGACTTGAGGTACTTGACTTTTGTACTTGGTGGTGTTTCAGGCGGTGCATATTCCCAAATTATTTTGTTGGGATGCAGTGATAAATTAGCGGATTAGTTTTTAACATCATCAACCATTGCTTCGCTGATGACGATGAGATCAAACTTAAATAGACCATAAGACATAGGAGCAGAATTGGACCGTTTGGCCCATTGGGTCTGCAGCATCGTTCCATCATGGCTGATCTATTATCCCTCTCAACTCCATTCTCCTGCCTCTCGCCATAACCTTTAACACCTTTTAACAAGAACCTATCAGCCTCCATTTCTAATATACCTAATGATATGGCCTCCACAGCCGTCTGGCAGTGATTTCTGCAGATTCACCACTCTCTGTCTAAAGAAGTTCCTCCTTATCTCTATTCTAAAGGTACATCTTTTATACGAAGGGAATTATAAGGGAGATTACAACTTATGTTCAATAATTGTGTTGTAGGCGAATCAAATTAATCTTAAGTAGATATCTAGTAATAATCTTTCTGAAGGGCTAAAGTTGAGGCATGTATTTCTGCATAGGTGTACTGGCCTTAGAGTAGTAACCCCCTAACCTGTTTGACAGAGGGAGAGAAGGAGGGAGGGGGAGGGAGAGAGAGAGAGAAAAAATAAGCATGTTCCACTCCATCCCCCATGAGAATCTGATGATGTCAAAGGTCACTGTTTTTTAAAGAGTTGGTACTGAACTTGGAAATCTTTGGGACCTATATATGGGGGGGGGGTGTGTGTGTGTGTAAATTTTTTTAAATTTTGTATTTTTAGATAGGTCACAAGTAAATATATTTAAGACCTTATCTATGACACCTGGTGGTTCCCCTGCCACTCAAGGAGCATCATGCAGCCCAAGTTGAGAACTATTACTTTAAGATATATAAAAGGCAAACCTATTTTAAGCAGATTTTAGCTGCTGAGTTGTTTAATTGATCTGAAATATTGGGAATAAAAGTCATCCAGGACAATGCAGTATTTGTCAACTAAAAGCAAACTCATAGAAGAAAAAGATTCAGACCAACACATCAAATGAAATAATTTAAGATAATTACATGTAGGTTGTGTCCTTTTGAAAGTGAATGTAATTTTCCTTTAGATTTAGTGTGTTGAACATCAGTTTCCAAGAACACAGAAAACTGGCCAGAAGAGAAGATGTTCAGTTTTAGGTCTTGGAAGTCTATACACTTTGGGTAGTTCAGACTCAGGGTTTTAGTTTCCTTTGTCAAATATTAACACAGTCTGGATTTTGGAGAAGTTTAGAAGCTACTAACAAGCAGCAAGATGGGAGCACTCTTTTATTTGGTACTTTTTTTTAATAAGGAAGGCTATTGTTATCCATAATGACAATGTCCTGTAGTGATGGTATCCATGGGTACATGAGAGAGGAACATACCAGGAGAGCTGAGGCTCAACTTTAACCTCTTCTAAGAACAGTGTTTACGCAAGTTGAGATTGTCATGTCAAAGGACATTAACTTTAGTGAATCTGCTTTTTATCATTTAGGAACCTTACTAATATGGTTTGCAAGAGTCGGGAAAATATAAAAACAAAGGTAAAATAAATCGGAGTCAGATACCTTGTGAAATAATTTGTTTAGAAAAGTTCAGTATGATGTTATAAGCAGTATGATGTTTTGGCTTAGTGCAACACTAGAGGGCATTACACCCTTTAATTTTTTTAAAAACAGTTCCAGTCCCAAAATGTCAGTATTTTAAGCAAGTATGTTATTTCCTCCATATTTTTCCTTATGACTCACTGCACATTGAACTCCTGTTATTTTAAAAATGTTGTATCTTCCAACATTTATTAGAATTTTCATCAAGAATTTTTTATCTCAGAATTACATTGTATCAGTGAGTTCATATTATATAAACTGATGGTTGCTATTTACAGAATCACTGAAACAGCAATGAAAAGATTTCCAGAAATAATTTTGTTTGGTTGAGAGCAAATTTCATCAGAGGACAAGAATACGGGCTTTTAATATGTTTTCAGGTCATTATATTGATGACCTGAAGCCATGTGAGCACTTTTTATTGTCCATGTGAGCACTTAGTGGTGAACCACATCTGAGTCATTATGATGAAAGTACATTGTAAGATTACTGTTCGATGGGGAGTTACAGTATTTAGATCCAGAGCTGATGAAGGAACAGTGATCTATTTCCAAGTTATGACATTATGTTTAACAGGGAAATTTTCATGCACCTGCTATCCTTATCCTTTTTAGTAGTGGAGTATGGGAGGTGGTTATCTTAGCAAAATAGATGGCACATACTGCAATCGTAGAACACAGAAACAGACCCTTCAACTAATCTATCCATGCCTACTCCTGTTTACCGGCACTTGGTCTGTGGCCTTCCATGTCTTTCAAGTGCTTGTTTAGCTACTTAAATGTTGTGAGAATCTTTGGCTCCACTTCTGTGTAAGGTAGCATGGTACAAGCTCTAATCATCATCTGGGTGAAAAATCTTCTTAAGCAACATGTACAAAATACTTGAGGAACACAGCAGCTCAGGCATCATCCATGGAGGAAAACAAACAGTTAATGTTTTGGACTGAGTTCCTTCATCAGGATTGGATAGGAAAAGAGCAGAAGCCAGGTATAGGAAAGGGGAGAAGCATAAAATGGCAGGTGACATGTGTCCAGGTGAGGGGGTGGAGGGAGGGGTATGAGTGATGTGAGAAGCTAGGAGGTGACAGGTGGAAGAGAGAAAAAGGCTGAAGAAATTTTATTGGAGAGTATAGTAAAGCATAGTATACCTTCCGTCCTCTTATAGATACCTTTGCTAGAGGGAAAAGTTTATGTCTGTTTTCCCTATCTGAACTACACATAATTTTGTGTTCCTCTTTGGCCATCTCCACTCCAGGTGCAACAAACCCAGCTATTCATTGTCTCATAACATCATGCCAGACAACATCTCGGAGAATCTCCTTTGCACATTCTCTAGACTGATCGCAGACTTTGTACAATGTGGTAACCAAAACTTATAGCATTGAAGGCTGTGGTTATTGCCTCCTCTATACCACTGCAGACATCCCACCCTGCAAAAACTAATTTCAGGGAGGTAGTGCCTTAAATTTGTGGGAGGCTCCTGGGAGAGGTGGGATGTCTACAATAGAGCAGCTCCTTAGCAGCTAGCCAGCTAGTTTAAATAACGTTAGCTATGCTAATGAACGAATGACGCCTGTTAAACTCACCTCTCCCGCTCTCCCAAGAATCGATTTCTGGGATACTGTATATCATTTGTGGGTGTCAGGGAGCCGCTATCAATTTACGGGAGACTCCCAGAACTTCCAGCAGAGGTGGGATGTCTGCCATCGAGAGGACGAGGCAACAGTGGCTGACATGTGAAGTCGAAGACAGCATAAAAACAAAAGAGAGGCCTTATAATAAAGCAAAAATGAGTGGGCATTTAGAGGGTTGGCAAGCATTTAAAATCCAACAGAAGGCAACGAAAATGTGAGAAGGAGGGAAAAGATGAAATATGAAGGTAAGCTAGCCAATAATATAAAAGAGGATAGAAAAACTTCTTTTCAGATATATAAAGAGTAAAAGCGAGCGAGAGTGGATATTGGACTGCTGGAAAGTGATGCAGGAGAGGTAGTAATGGTGGGGGTGGGGGGACGACAAAGAAATGGCAGATGAACTTTATTTTTTGCCTATCCTCAGTACTATCACTCCAGTTTCCACTCCCCTGACAAATTAGTTTAGACCCTCCCCAATAGCTCTAGCAAACCTATGCACAAGGATATTGATCTCCTTGGGTTTGGGTGTAACCCATACATTTTATACAGGTCATACCTTCCCCAGAAGAGATCCTAAGGATCCAGAAATCTAAAACCTTACCCCTGCACCACTTCCTCAGCCACATATTCATCTGCCAAATCATTCTGTTTGTATCCTCACTGGCACATGGTATAGGCAGCAATCCAAAGATGACTACTGTTGAGGTCCTGCTTTTCAGCTTTCTACCTATCTCCTTATTTTCTCTCATTAGGATCTCATCCCTTTTCCTGCCTATGTCCTTGGTACCAATATGAACCATGACTTCTGGATATTCACCTCCCCCTTTAGAATGCTGCAGACCTGACCCAAGACATCCCTGAACCTAGCACCTGGAAGGCAATATACCATCCTGCTGTCCCCTCTAATTAAGGAATCCCCTATCACTGCTGCACTCCCCTTCTCCCCCTTCCCTACTGAATCACAGAGACCCGGTTGCTGTGACTTTTCCATGGTCGGTTGTTCCCCTCCCCCAACAGTATTCAACGTGGTATACTTATTATTCAGGGGAACAGCCAGAGACACAGTTGCCTGTTTCCTTTTCCTGCTTCTGACAGTCACCCAAATACCTGCCTCTTATGGCATGGGGGTGACTACCTCCCTGTAACTCCTATCACCTCCTCATTTCTTGTATGAGCCGAAGGCCATCGACTGCAGCTCCAGTTCCTTAACACTGACTCTGAGGAGCTGCAGCTCAATGCACTTTGTGCAGATGTAGTTATCAGGAGAGACTGGAGGTCTCCAGAGTTCCCACACCTTGTATAAAGAACATACCAATACCCCTGGATCCATTCTTGATGCACTAACTATGTGCTAATAAACAAAGAATGAGAGGAGAAGAGATCTTACTAGAAACTTGCTTAGAGAATCTACCTATTCTTGCCAAAGCCTGTTGAGCCAAATCCTTCCAAAAGGTGGCAATCATTACAAATTAGAACCAGTTTTAATCTACAGCAAAGATCAAAATGTTCTGACCTTTCCAAACTGAGAACATTATATAGTACCATCTGCTGCCTTTGTCTCTATCAAATTGTTGACCCACAACAATTAATTACTCAATAAAATGGCCAACTGCTATATTAAAACTGGGGGGGGGGGGAAGCTAGATGGAGCACCTAGCATTCACCTAGATACTGAATTCAGTCACTTATAGCCTAGTTCACTGAGTGTCCTCCTCATGAACACCTACAGACTGCTCCCTCTATAGAGAGAACAGTCTTACCAACTAGTCAAACAATAGCTGGACATGATTGTACTAATTGAATCACAACTAACAGACAGCGCCATACTCTTCCACCATGATCTCTGAGTATTGAAGTGCTGGTATATTGGCATTGGAGTGGGTGAGATTATCTTTTCAGAATCCTCAGATGTAGACTTCATGCCCCTCCGAACAGCATTGCATCAAACGTGAGCTGGAAATCTCCAATATTAATTAACAAGATAAGTGCACCATGGTATTGTACGAAAGATACTAGCATGGGTGGCAGATTGGCTGACAGAAAAGAGGCATATGGTGGGAATGAAGCGGGCTTTTCTGGTTGCTTGCCGGTGACTAATGGTGTTCTGCAGGGTTGGTGTTGGGACTGCTTTTTACGTTGTTTATCAATTATTTAGTTCGTGGAATTGATGTTTTCGTGACCAGGTTGTTGGCGATACAAAGATGGGTGGAGGGCAGGTGGTGTTGAGGAACCAGGGAGTTTGCAGAAGGACTTAGATTATGAGAATGGGCAAATAGGTGGCAGTATGGTTAATCACTGTGGCAGAAGGAATAAAGGCGTAGACTATTTTCTAAGTCGGGTAGAATTTGAAAATCAGAAGTGCAAATGAACTTGGGAGTCCTCGTGCAGTATTCTCTAAAGGTTGAGCTGTTGGTGAAGACGGCAAATGCCTTAACATTCATTTCGAGAGGACTAGACTATAAAATAAAGGATACATTGGCTAAGACTTTATAAGGCATTGGTCAGACCATTTTTGGAGTATTGTGAGCAGGTTTAAGAAAGGATGTGCTGACAATGGAAAGGGTCCACAGTGGTTCATAAGAATGATTCCTGGAATGAAAGGGTCAAAGTATGAGGAGCATTTGTTGGCTCTGGGCTTATACTCTCTAGAGTATTGGGGGGGGGGGGGGGAAGAGGGGGTCGGTGGCTTTCCACCAAAACCTATTGAATATTGAAAGGCCTAGATAGAGCGGATGTTTCCTATAGTGGGGAGTTTAGGACCAAGGTGCACAACCTCAGAATAAAAGGATATCCCTTTAGAACAGAGATGAGGAGGAATTTCTTTTGCCAGAGGGTAGTGAATTTGTGGATTCATTGCCATAGATGGCTGTGGAGCCAAGTCTTTGGATACATTTAAAGCAGAGTTTGATATGTTCTTGATTAGTAAGGTCATTAAAGGTTGCAGAGAGAAGGCAGGAGAATGAGGTTGAGAGGGATAATAAATCAGCCATGATGGAATGGTGGAGCAGGCTTAATGGGAGGAATGACCTAATTCTGCTCCTATGCCTTACTGCCTTATGATCTTACAGTCTTTTGCTGCACTTCAGGTTAGAAGATCCAACAGTTGTTGATGAACAGGTGGCATAGTTCTGCACCTTGCTTTTCCATCAAAGCTGTAAATAATTACTCTTTTTTCTTCTTTAACGATAATTTACATGGTAAAGGAATGGTACTTATAGCTTTTAAGTATGAATTGTGACCTTGGTAAATGCTTAAATTTAAATAGTACGAAGGACAGGAATTTTTTACACTTTGCTACTGTTCTTTTTATGATCTAAGTCATGGGTCTAAGACAATTGCTTCTCTCTGTTTAAGATTACCTTTCATTGGATTTGTGTCTGTGGCAATTCTGTACCCAAGTCTCGGCTCGAAATGTTGGCTCTTTATTCCTTTCCTTAGACCCTGCCTGATTCTTCCAGTATTTTGTGTGTGTTAGTCTATAATTGAATTCTTTTTTTTTGAAACCAAGGATCAACATTGTTTTATAGCTTTGAAGTAGAAACTCAGTGCTCAATCAAAAGTTGCTGTTGTGTTTTAATGCTTGTTGATTAATTTTTGAGTATAATTAATTCCTCTTTTAGGATGATGAAGAGTTTCCAGATCTGGCATCAGCAGTAAACACTTCTGACAAAACTGGAAATGATGTTCAAAGCAAGTTCTTTGGTAGCAAACAGGTTGGGAAAAGACTTTTCGAGGTAAGAGAAACTTTACAGACTGAACTAAATAGTACTTTAATATGTTAAGATATTTACATTACTGGTCAGTTTATTAAAATCTGAATAGAAAATGCATTTTATTTGAATCAGTAGAGAATGTCATTGGTTCTCAACTAATGTAATAATTAGACATTAGGTGACTAAGAAATATCATTAGGTACAAAATAAAATTTGTGTATTGTTAATTGTTTTTAGTTTTTACCTATTATGGTCAATTGCATTTTTTCCCATTCTGATGTTAGAATCAGCTAGCATAAACCAATAGGTTTATTTTAGCATGTATTACATTGTGGGACCCTGCTAGTAAATCAAATACACGAAATTAAACCTGCCCAATCATAGACTCAGTAATTCCAGTTTTCTTAATGGACAAATTTTAAATGGTGTTGGTAAAATGTTGAAAAATATGGAGCAATGTGATTAGGTAGACATCACTTTCTGGGAGCCAGTTCAGATATTGTCTACATTTGGCTTTCTCTCTGTTGTAAAATAACTATTGGATAGAAATTCTGTTTCTGAACTTGGCTGTTCAACTTCAGTTGAGGGTAGCTCAAACATAGAATTTCTGTTGCTGTGATTCTCCTTCAGTTCTGTAATTTCTCTCACAACTGTTAGTAAAACTAGATCCAATTAATTGAGCTTTGCAAGAGCTCCTTCCTTTTGAGGACTGCTGATATTTTAGTTAATATTCAAAAAATTAAATCTATACTGCTTATTAATTTGTACTGATAAAATTCTTACTGGGTTAGGCCTTCGTTATCAAATTGCAATTTTGAGCTCCTGTATTTGTATGTATCAGGGCTGGTTGCAGAGCTCACATCTCCATGGGTCTGGCTATAAATCCCTAGTGCTGGTTTGAGCTGTGATGGGCCTATGGAGGTGAAGTGATGAAGGTCATAGCAAGATGTTCTCAGAAGGCATAGGTGGCTGGCAGAGCATTGGCACAGGCTTTGCTGGCTATAACAGCAGATTTTTAATCTTTGAAATTCCAAGTGAAGTAAATATTTAAAACTAAATGAAGTTAGCTAAAACACGAGCAGGTAATAATATTAAAGTTGGTGATTGTTTTAAGTGGAATTTTCATTGATATCGGCAACCTCACAATCCCTATTTGAATCAATAAGATTCAAACAATCAAGTAGCAGTACCCCAGCCGGGGAATCTCAGACTTGAGCTCCATTTAAGAATATGAACAGTAATAGATATGAAAACTTGTATTCTACAGACCAAAAATTCTACTTGCTGCTGCCGGACCTATTTTGCATTCATAAGTTAACGCTTATTGCAAAAATGGAGCAAGGAAATCGTCAATTCTGACATTTGAATAATTTTAAATTTCCATGGAAAGATATTCATTGAATTGAAAATTGGATAATTGCTTTTTGTAGCCTGTAGAATTAGAAAAGTTGAACTCAAATCCTTTTTCAAATAATTGGTATTTGAACACGAGAGAGCCTGTAGATGCTGGAAATTCAAAGCAACGCACTCAAAAGCTAGAGGAACTGAGCAGGTCAGGCAGCATCTATAGAAATGAATTAACAGTCGACGTTTTGGGCTGACACCCTTCTTCACTGCTAAAATAAAAAGGTGGTGGCAGAGAAGGAGGATAGCTAGAAGGTGATAGTTGAAGCCAGGTGTGTTGGAAAGATAAGGACTCGAGAAGAAGGAATCTGATGGGAGAGGAGAGTGGAATAAGAGAAGAGGAAGGTGGAGCGGAACCAGAGAGAGATGATAGGCAAATGAGAAGAGGTAGGAGGCTGGATATTGATACTTGGTTTCTTTGTGTGGCTATGTTGTGAAGCTTTCCAAGGGTTTGAAGTGATTATTTGTCAAAATGCCTGCCAATCAGTCTTCTAGTAAGAAGAAAAATTTAAACAGCTGCCCTTAAGGCTGAAAAGCACAGCTGCTGTTGGTACATTTGATTGTCCGACCCAATAACTAGCCGCTAAGAAATAGTTACTTTGGTTTTGGTTTAGAAAACTGGAGTTGCTTACTGATTGCTGATTTTGTAACTGACCTTCAGGTGAATTAGACCCGGCTTTTTCTGGGCTCTCTGGCTCGTTCAGGTATTCCATGGTAGGGGGATGAATTTAGTGATTGTTTCCCATGAAATAGTTTGCCCAAAATATTTCGGCCTTGTGAGCTGTTGTTTTGGGTAAACTTTTCAAGACTGAAACCAGCCCCTAGTACTTCAAAATTAAAAAAAAAAACTAGTATTTGTAAGCTCTGACTCTCCAAGATGATTTGCACAGAAAACTTGAGGATATTTCCTGAACATTTTAGAGTGGGGAGAGTACACTTATAAAGTCATTCCCTACCCCAAAAGGTTGACAAGCTGTGAAAACTTTATCAGTGACCTATGAAATCAAGAAAATTTCATCATTGGTACTTATAAGGTCTTACTATATATGATGTGTGTGGAATTGTGCAAGCTGTAGCTCTGGGCAGTGTTTTCATGGTCAGTGGCATATTGACATGGAGGGTTGTACCTTCAAACTATTGGGAGTTACAGTCAGTATACAGTGGAATGGTATGGATTAACAATTAGTTTTTCTCTAGAATTACAAGTTGCCATAGATGGTTGATGATAAATGATTCTAAATATTTTACAGTAATCTATTTTGTCAGCTGCTTAATGCATAATGTTATATAAAGCTAATTGTGGACATTTTGTTGATAGTGTGTAAATTTCAATATTAAAATAGTACCGGAAATTAATACCTATGTAGATAATGTTTTTATTTTTGAATTAAGCATGAGATGGTAGGTTTTCTCCCTGTGGAAAGCTGGCTTAGTCTTCTGGCTCTTTTAGCTACAATGACAATCTTTACAGGAGTGCAGTAAGTGTAAGAATATGCTTCCTGATAGGAAAGTTCAGTACTGGTCATTGGCTGCAGAATTTATTATTTCCAATATCATAAACTCACATTTGGGCAAAGCTGTTTTTATTATAATTGAGTTAATGTTCAAAGTACGGCATCTACTTGCATGCATCTCTCTAAGACAATTCATTTGTATTTATTTTATGAAAACTTTGTTAAATACATTGGTTTAAGAACTCTTTGAAAGGATAAGATGTTCACCTCTGATTATTCAATTAAGCTATAGCGTTTTTCACTGTGACGTGGTGAATCAAACTGGAATATATTAGGTAGATTTTTTTAAGCAGTTTTTTTAAATGTAAGGCATAATTTTTGGTGCTACACTCTTGTGTCTGATGCCAGCAAGTAATAATGTGGCATATTTTTTCTTGTGTAAAGGTGCTCCTTGTTTCATGGTGCTACTATATATAATAGATGACAAGGAGTCCACTTTATTTGCCCAATTTAAATAATTACAATCATAAAATATTTATATTTTAATCTTTTTTTCTATCAAAGCCTGCAGCTGGATTTCTTTTTACTTTTTCAGACATCAGTGAATAGAGAGCTAGTTTCGCATATAACCAGTTCTCACAGTACTACTGATGGATCAATTTGTCTGGATCAGGACCAGAAGGCAGTTCAGGTTCTGAGGAAAGGATCCGTTCAAGAAGATAGGACCACTGTTCCTCTGAAGAACTCTAAGGTCTGTTCAGAATTATTGATCTGTTTCATTTGAGTAATATTCTTTTGCAGTTTGAAAACATCAAACAAGAGTCCATACTTTTAACCTTGTTGAACCAGTGGAGGCAACCCTCTCAACTTTTTTTGCCCAGCAGAGTGTTGAAAGAGTCACTTTTTGGAACCAGAAACTCTTTAACGCCTCTGTCAAATTTGATGACTTAATTTTTGATCAATGTCAAAGTGGGATCTTTCAGGAATGTTCATGGTATCCTCTAACTCCTCTAAAGAGCTTGTTCTCTAAATCCTCTAAAGGGCTTGAAAAGATTCATAGTGATCTTGCACTAGTAGTGAGCAATGTATTTCCCTTGCCTTATGCAGTAAAGGAATTGTTTTAAACTAATAGATCTTTTGATGTGGTGGTGCATATGAAGTATCATTAAAAATATCAAGCTGTGTCGCAGTGCCTGCAATCCTGTAGTTATTAGATTACTCCTCTATTCTGTGGAGAAGTACTGATTGGACCACAAATTATCCCAGTTAAACTGGCTTTATGATACTGTTGAGCCTATAGTCATTTTACAAACTTAAGGTTTCAGAATCTTTAACTATATAGTTCACCATGGGAAAATTTGCTAGGTATTAGCCTTTCCATAAATCTAATCCACATTTACCTTTCACTGAGTTAAAAGAGCTCCAAAACTGTAAACATGTTGCCTTCTCATCAAATAATTATTAATCTGAAATGCTCTGCCTAGGCCTTAAGCTAATTGAAATCTGTGGAGCTTCAAAAAAACTCATAATTAGTGATACATGTGCTCAAATTTTTATTTATCTGGTGTTGGTCTCCTATGTGATAACATCAAAAGACATAAGAGCAAAATTAAGCCTCACAGTCCATTGAGTCAGACTTATTTTCACGATCAACCTCCACTTTAAATATAACTAGTGTCACGGCCTCCACAACTATCTGTGGCAATGAATTCCACAGATTCATCACTCTCTGCCTTAAGAAGTTTCTCCTCATCTCCATTCTAAAGGGATGTCTTTCTATTCTGAGTCTCTATCCTCTGGTCCTAGACTCTCCCACTATTGGAAATGTCCTCTCCACATCTGCTATATCTAGACCTTTCACTATTTTGTGGTTTTCAATAAGGTCCCCCCTCATTCTTTTAAACTTAAGTGAGTACAGCTTCAGAGCCATCAGATGTTCAATGTACATAACGTTTCATTCGCAGAATAATTTTCGTAAGTCTCCTGTGAATGTTTTCCAGTGCCAGCACATCTTACTAGATAAGGGGCTCGAAACTGCTCACAATACACCTAATGTTAGAAAGTCTCAGCATGACAGTCTTGCTTTTATATTCTAGTCCTCTTGACATGAATGCTAAGATTGCATTTGCCTTCCTTACCACTGACTCAACCTGCATTATCCTTCAGGGAATCCTGCACTAAGATTCCCAAGTCTCTTTACGCGTCTGATTTTTGAATTAGCTCCCCATTTAGAAAATAATTTATCCCTTTATTCTTTCTACAAAAGTGCATGACCATACACTTCCTTACATTGTGTTCCATCTGTCACTTTTTTGTCCATTCTCCTAATCTTTTCAAGTCCTTCTACAGCCTCCCTGCTCCCCTTCACCTATCTCTGTATCTGCAAACCTGACCACAAAGCAATCAGTTCCATCATCCAGATCATTAACATATGACATGAAAAGTAGCGGAGAACCTCCAAACACAGGTTAGTTGGCTGCCTTTTGCTTCCCACACTTCTCAAAGAGTGGAGTGACATTTTAAAATTTGCAATCCTCCAGAACTTGAAGGATCATGACTAATGTCTGCACAATCTCTGCAGCTACCTCTGAGAATTTTGGGGTGTAGCCCATCTGGTCCAGGTGCCTATCTTTCAGCTTCCCAAGTACTTTCTCCATGGTAATAGTGACTGCACTCACTTCTGCCACTTGACACTCTGGAATTTCTGGTATGCTGCTGGTGGCTTCCACAGCAAAGACTGATGCAAAATACTTACTCAGTTCATCTGTCATTTCTTTATTCCCCAATACTACCTCTCCAGTGTCATTTTCCAGCAGTCTGAAGTACACTCTTGCCTCTCTTTTACTCTTTTTGTACATCTGAAAAATCTTTTGTTATCTTTTTTTTAAATTATTGGCTAGCTTACCTTCATATTTCATCTTTTCTCTCATTTCTTTTTTTAGTTGCTTTCTGTTAGATTTTACAAGCTTCCCATTATTTGTTGCTATATTATATGCCCTTTCTTTTGCTCTTAGTTGTTTTTGACTTGTCAGCAACAGTTACCTCATCCTCCCTTTAGAATACTACTTCTTTGTGATGAACTGATGAGCCTTCCAAATTGCTCCTAGAAGCTCCAGCTATTGCTGCTCTACTTTAATCGCTGCTGATGTCCCCTTCCAATCAACTTCAGTCAGCTCCCTTTCTCATGCCTCTGTAGTTACCTTTACTCCAATGCATCTGATTTTAGTTTCTCCCTCTCAGACTGTGGGTGAATTTATCCTGTTTGCTACGTTCCTTTACTTTAAGCTCCCCAGCAAAATCTGGTTGAATGCACAACATCAAATCCAGAATTGCCTTTTTCTCTGGCAACACGAGTGAATCTTCAGATGTTGGAAATAAATAAAAACAGAAAATGCTAGCAGAACTCAGCAGGCCAGACAGCGTCTATGGGAGGAGGTAGTGACGACGTTTCGGGCCGAAACCCTTCATCAGGAGTTTCAGCCCGAAACGTCGTCACTACCTCCTCCCATAGATGCTGTCTGGCCTGCTGAGCTCTGCCAGCATTTTCTGTTTTTATTTGCCTTTTTCTCTAGTGGGTTTGACCACAGGCTTTCTGCAAATTCCTTTTCTTGGGATCCAGCACCAACCTGATTCACCCCAATCTATTTCACGCATATTGAAATCACTCATGACCATTGTAACATTGCCCTTTTCGCATGCTTTTTCTACCTCCTGTTGCAACTTGTACTCCACATCCTGGCTACTGTTCAGAGAGTTTATAACTCCTGTCATTGTCTTTTTACCCGTGCAGTTTCTCAATTCTACCCACAAGGATTTTGCATCTTCTGATCCTGTGTCACTTATTTCTAAAGATTTCATTTCATTTTTTTCTACTAATAAAGCTACATCCAGCCTCCTCTGGCCACCTCCTGCTTTGAACAATGACTTAGTAATGCCCAAAATGTGAAACCTGCTACCTTCAGGTGCATGTTCAAGTTTAATTGTCATCCACCGTATATATGAGTACAGCTAAGCAAAACAAGGTGTAAAACACAGCATCACCAGTCATACGCAGCACAAAGCACTTACAGCACATATAATTACAATAGCAGAAAAACATTCACAAAAAAAATATAGCTGAAGTCCCAGAGTGTTATGGATGGTGCATGGGACATTGCCATGGACCAAGCTAGTGGTGCCACAGACAAATGAAATCCAGCTTGTTTTCCACCAAGCAAGCACTAGACAGCAACACTGACGGGAGGGGCAGGCCCCCAATGCAGCAAGGAATCCAGCATGTCCACCAGACCTTTGCTCTCTCCCAGACGGTGCCTGGCATCTTCTCCCCGGGAGTCTGTGACCCTGTGGTAAGAGGGTCTGGTCCACGTAGCTTTTCCACCATTGGTCTTGCCAATGATGCACACACATCACCAATGTCCAGCAGTGTGTTGCGATCACAAGAAAAATGTCCAAGACAATCATCTGCCCCATTTATTGGACTGTGACCTGCCTCTGACATGGTGCGCCACAAGTCCAGCTCCACCGCTATCGAACAACTCACTAGTGGGGTAGACCTACAGTACTTGATTTTCATAATATCCAGCATTGTCCTGCAATCATAAAGAGTTAAAGGATGAACAATTACACCTTTGTTTGGATCCAGAGAGGCTGCTGCAACCAAGTGCGTCACTATCTTGCAGGAAACTGCTACAAGATTGTTACCTTTTTTCCTATATTTCACCACCCTTCTTTTTAGTTTTCTTTCCATGTTTTCTAAAGTTAAATTTATATCCTTCTCTGAACGTTCTTAGCCAATATTATTTTACATGCAAGTTTTGAAATTATTCAATTTTTCTCTCCTCTGACCCTGTTGTATATTTTGAGGTAAAGATGATTGAATTTTGTGGGTTTGTACATTATGATTTTTAAACATTCTTTTTGATTTGTTTTCAATACATTTTAACTTTTTAAATTTTATTTTCATTGTTGCTGATGATTATAGTCAGAAGAATGTTTTAATTAGTTTTCTAAAGAACCCACATCAAAGGGAGTACCTCAATGAGATTTGTTCTTTTCGATGGTTCCTGCTTTCGCATAGATCTCACTCTCTGAATTGGAAATGTTGCATTAAAGCAGTAGTTCCATACACTCTATCTTACTAATTCAGGCAGCTTTTGTGAAATGAAAATGCATCAAAATGCAAGGATTGTTCTGCATTAATTAACTTGGTCATCTAAGATCTTTTTTTGTTCATGTTTATATACTTCCAAATTGAGCAAATGTAAGTGATATCACTTTCAAATATTGATTGCTAATGTTTTTCTGAAGTTTTAGTTTAACTTGTGTTACTTGTTTATTTTTGATTTCAACTATTTTAATCAACTTTAGTCTAGATCCAGATAATACATGCTTAAGTATAAATCAGAATTACAGCTACTGATTATTAATTCACATATATAATAGATTATTTTGATTTCTCTTGGATACTGAATTGCACTGAATTTAATAACAATAATACATGTACTTACTTGGCAAATAATTCCAATTAAATGACTTGTTTTTATATAGGAATCTCCAAAGAAAAGTGGTAGAAAAAGTAAAATGCCCATGCAACTAGATTTTAGTGACATGCTGACAGTCCTAGAACAGAAACAGCAAGAGATGTCATCCAACTTTACTCCTAAGCCAATAGTATTTGCAGGCAAGTGTTGAAATTAATTCGGTTTCATCTCTCCTTTGACCCTGTTGTATATTTTGAGACAAAGATGATTGAATTTGTGTGTTTGCATTGTTTGTTAAACATGCTTTTGGATTCATTCTCAATGCACTTAGTTTCCTTTTGTTTTCATTGTTGATCATCATTGTAGTTGGAGGAGCCTTGCCATTGGTTCCCAAAGAACCCACAGTGAAAAAGCTGCCTCAAAATTCAAGTCAGGAAAAGATTCCTCACAATCCCTTGGACTCAAGTGCTCCTTTGGTAAAGCGAGGAAAAGAAAGAGAAGTACCAAAGGCTAAAAAGCCAACATCATTGAAGAAGGTTAGTTCGATGTAATGTGTTGCTTCATTGCTGTTTCATTCAGGTTATAATAGCACACTAGTTTGTAAAAACTAATTATAATTCTGGGAACACTTGAATTCTTGCCCTTATTCAATAATCATTTATTATTGGACTAGAAGTATGTAAAAAGAATACACGTGGGTGCAATAAATTATTTTTTTAGTCTGAACTGCAAATATTGCATTTCCTAAATTAATTTAACATTACATATGAAAATCTAGCAAATAGGATTACGATGAGAGGAAGGAGTTTTAAAGGGAATCTCAGAGGTAGGTATTTTTAAACAGATGGTGGTTGATATCAGAGACATTAGACACAGTTACCATGTTTAAGTTGCATGCAGATTGACACTTAAAAGTCAAGACGTGTAAGGGTATAGTCCTAATGAAAGCAAATGAGTGTACATGGCCAATAAAAGTTGGCCTGGACATGCTGTGCCAGGGGGCCTGCTTCTGCGCTATACAATTCCATAACTCTGTTTATAATGAAAATTTTGTGAAAAACACATTGTGTTTGTGTGTGTGTGTGTGTGTGTACACACAACAATGAATTGTTAGTAATTAAATTATTTTAGACTGTGCCATGATTGGTTAGTCTGTTAAGCATCATTGCATTATATTAAATCCTACACCTTTGGCAATCTTACTATTGGAAAAAGTAAAATATTTAATAGTTAAACATTGCAAAGAAGTTAGCAGGTTGACTGACATGTAACTGGTTAATGGACAAGCAAGACTTTGTTACTGTGAACAGCTTCTTCCTCTCTGCCACCTGATTCCTAAATGAACATTGAATCTTTGGACACTACCTCATTTAAAAAAAATATACACCCTATCCTCATTATATGCATCTTCAGACAATGCAGATTCACAGTTATGCGAGGAACCTGTTTCTACCAACGTCTCCTTGTATGCGTCCAAAACTCACGGTTATGCGAGGAGCACTGCTTTCCCGCCAACACAAGACACATGCGCACGCCTCACAGTCTCACTGTTGGATGAGAAGCACCGCTTTCCTGCTAATGCAGGTCAGGTGCGCACACCTCACAATCTCACTCCCGCCAGTCTCGCATTGGTTTTGGCAAGGTGTGGATGTGCGATCTTGCGCACTTAAACTTTTGTTGGTTTTACCTATGGTACAGTGATTTTGTGCTTGAAATATTTAACTATGCCTCCTAAACATCTAATGTCATGTCCTGGGCCATCAGCCGAGCAGCAGAGCACCACTTTAGCACTTGAAGAAAAATTGGAAATTGTGAACAGTGTGGCATCAGGTGAAGGTAACACAGCTCTGGGACGCTACTGCCGGGAACAGAATCTTTCTTTTAAAGTTCTTTTGTTGCTTGACAATGCGCCAGACCATCCTGAACATTTGGACAGCATTCATCCTATCATAACAGTGCGTTTCCTGCGGCCTAACACAACATCGTTGATTCAACCACTTGACCAAGGTGTGATCCACATTCAAGGCGTATTTTTTTATCCAGCGAACTATCTGTCAGATGCTGCAAGCAACAAATGATTTTGAAAATCCCGGGAGTTTACCAACAGTGAGGAAATGGTGGAAGTCGGAGCACTTGGCACAAATGGCGATGGACATGGACCCAAGTTTAGAACGGAGTCAGCATTTGAGTCATTTTCTGCCGTCAGCCCTTCTTCCCTACATGCAAATTTATGCTGAAAGACAAAGTGCTGCCAAGCAAACAACCCGTACCACTTTCTTCAAACCGGTGTCATCTCCTGGTGCCGGCAATTCTGAGAGTTCTGTGAGTCTTCCTTTACCCCTTGCTGTGCTTGATGATCCTGATAACCACAACCATCCACCTTATCCATGTAAAACTGCCCGACACCACACCAACCACTCATCTCCCAGAGCGAACACACCTGCCACTGTTGGTGAGTACTGTACACCCTAGTATGTTTACTTTCTATGATTTATTATATTGAATATTACCTTAAATTGATGAAATATAATACGAATGTTGTCTTGAGGTATTGCTTTTGTGTTGTATTGGTATGAAAATGTGAATAAATTACAGATAAAACATATTTAGGAAGCCCTCTGGAACACGTCCCTGTTTTCTCCATTTAAATAATTATTCACATTATGCGTCAACTGCGAGGAATGTATTCCCCACATATAACGAGGATAGTGTGTACTGTATTTCTGTTTTTGCATATTTTTTAATCTGTTCAATATACAAAATGGATTTACTTGTTTTATTATTATTTTTAGTTTATTATTTTTTTCTCTGCTAGATTATGTATTGCATTGAACTCTTGCTAACAAATCTCATGTCACATGCCGGTGATAATAAACCTGATTCTGATCCTGAATAGACCATTTCATTGAGGCAAAACAAAACCTGAAAAGCTTACAAAAACTTTTGAGGTTGAAAGTAAATTGGGAATATTGAATGTCGAAGGCTCTTCCCCATCAACTCTACGTACATAATGAATGGCTTGCTCTTTTGAAAGAGCTGGTGTTTTTCCTCTTTCCTCTCCTTTGGAGAAGTGGTTGAAACTCTGAAACATCAACTTGATTGCCAAGAAATAATAGATGTTTTTGAACATTAATAGACTCTTTGTTGTTGATGCATTCTTTACTGATTTATATATTGTAGTATCCCATCTATTTATTCCCCTTTTCATATTTAGTTTTTGAGACATACAGTTTGGAAACAAGTCCATGCCAACCAAGATTCCCAACTAAGATAGTCTTGTTTGCCTGTGTTTGGCCCGTATCCCTTTTGTTATTCGTGTACCTGTTCAGGTGTGTGGTGAACTCATTCCATATAGGGAAACCATCTTGATGAAAAATTTATCCATTGGGTTCCTATTAAATATCTCCCTTCTCACACCAAGCCTATGCCTTGTAGTTCTTGATTCCTCAGCCCTGAGAACAAGTCTTTATGCATCCACCTGTCTATTCCCTTTGTGATTTTAAATACCTTTTTAAGATCATCTGTCTTTCTTCTGTGCTTCATTGATAAAGTCCCAGCCTGCTCAATCACTCAGTCCCTTGAATTCCAGCAGCATCATCTAGAAAGCTGCTAGATCTCTTCACTCTCTGAATCATAACCTGATTTATTATCGCTGACGTGTCACAAAATGTGTTGTTTTATGATGACAGTGCGGTACAAGGCATAATAACATACATAAGAATATAAGAAGTAGGAGCAGGAGAGGGCCATTTGGCCTGTCGAGCCTGCTCTGCCGTTCAGAAAGATCATGGCTGAACTGGCCATGGACTGATCTCCACCTACCTGCCTTTTCCACATAACCCTTAATTCCCCTATTATGCAAAAATCTGTCAAACCTTGTCTTAAATATATTTACTGAGGTAGCCTCCACTGCTATATTTGGGCAGAGAGAGAATTCCACAGATTCACCATTCTCTGGAAGAAGTAGTTCCTCCTCATCTCTGCCCTAAATCTACTGCCCTGAATCTTGAGGCTATGTCCCCAGTTCTAGTCTCACATACCAGTGGAAACAACTTTCCTGCCTCTATCTTATCTATTCCTCTCATAATTTTATATGTTTCTGTAAGATCTCCGTTCATTCTTCTGAATTCCAGCAAGTACAGTCCCAGGCGACTCAATCTCTCCTCATAGTCTAATGCCCTCATCTCAGGAATCAATCTGGTGAACCTCTTCTGCACCAGCTCCAAAGCTTTACTCTTCTAGTAAAGAGACCAGAACTACACGCAGTACTCCAGATGTGGCCTCACCAGTACCCTGTAGAGTTGCAGCATAACCTCCCTGCTCTTGAATTCAATCCCTCTAGCAATGAAGGCCAGCATTCTACTTGCCTTCTTGATAGCCTGCTGCACCTGCAAACCAACCTTTTGTGATTCATGCACAAGCATTCCCAAATGCCTCTGCTATAAGTTACAAAAAATAAATAGTGCAGAAGCGGAAGAATGCAATAGTGTTTCTTGGACTGTTCTGAAATCTAATGGCAGAGAGGAAGAAAGTGTTCTTAGAACATTGACTGTGAGTCTTTAGTCTCCTGTACCTCTTCCTTGATGATAGTAATGAAATGAGGGTATGTCTCAGATGGTGAGGGTGGTTAATGATGGATGTCGCCTTCTTGAGGTACTGCTTTTTGAAGATGTCCTCTGTTAGAGACCCTTGTGCCTGTGATAGAGTTGGCTGAGTTTCCAAACTGCTCTGGTGACCTGTAATTTCCTTAAACTCCTTGAAGTATATCCACTGATATGCCTTCTTTCTGATCATATCAATGCATTGGGCCCAGAACAGATCCTCTGAGATGTTGTCGCTCAGAAGCTGCTCACCCTTTTCACCGCAAAACCTTCAAACAAATTTACTGTGTGTTCTCCCTGCTTCCCCTTCCTGAAGTCCACAATCAATTCCATAGCCTTGTTGACATGCAAGGTGTCAACCAGCCAATCTGCCTTGCCTCTCTACACCACCTCATTGCCATCTATGATCTGCTATCAGTGGTGAATTTATAGATTGCATTTGAGCTGTCTAGCCATATTGTCATGTATGTAGAGAGAGCAGAACATCGGCTAAGCATGCATCCTTGAGGTGTGCCATTGTGGATTGTCAGTGAGGTGGAGATATTACTAAACCTGCACTGACAGTGGTCTCCCAATCAGGAAGTCAAGGATCCAGTTGCAGAGGAAGATATAGAGGCCCAGATTTTGAAGCTTATTGATTAGTACTGATGGGATATTGGTGTTGAATGTCGAACTGTAATTGATAAACAGCAGCCTGAAGTATGTCTTGATGTTATCCAGGTGCTCAAAAATCAAGTAAAGTGCCAGTGAGCTTTTGAGCGCTATTATGGCGGTAGGCAAATTACAGTGAGTCCGGGTGTTTGCTCAGGCAGGAGTTAATTCTAGCTGTGCTCAACCTCTTAAAGCACTCCATCACAGTAGATGTGAGTGATACTGGATGATATTTGTTGAGGCTGCTCACTCTGCTTTTCTTGTGCATCGGTATGATTGATGTCATTTTGAAGCTGATGGGAAACCTCCAACTGCAGCAAGTGAATGGTTGGAGATGCCCATAAACACTCCAGACAGTTGGTGGGCACAAGTTTCAGTTCCCTGGCAGTTACACCATCAGGGCCTGACACCTTGTGAAGATTTACCCTCTTGAAGAATATTCTGATGTCAGCCTCCAAGACCGAGATCTCCTTTGGCAGATAGAGTGGACAACACCTGGCTACTTGACATTCCAGATAGGGGCAGCAGGACAGAGGTAGAACGCCTTTGCACCACTATGAGTTAATCATGAAGCAAGTGGAGGTACTTTTCTCTTTACCTGATGCCATTGTCTGGGTCATATAGTGAATGATGAAGGTCTGGGTCTGGATTACTGTGTCTGGAGTATCGGAGATGAGCTATGTCCCTGAAGCAGAGTGCACAACAGTGTCTGATGCCTGTCTGGTATTGCAGTCTTGCTCTCAGAGGTCTAAAAGTTTTATTTTCTAGAGACTGTACATTAGCCAGGAGGTTGGTAGGTAGATGGGCTCTACCTAGTAGCTACCTTTCCTGAGATAATGGAAAAGTTCCCTGTTCCTCCAGCTGCTGCACTCACTCCCTGGGTGGTCTTGAGTCTGCCAGGTCTCTAGTCGTTGTCGTTATCTTGAGCAAATGCCAGCTTAATGGCATCTTTCCCTGTAGCAGGGTGACTAAAACTGAACACAATATTCCAAACGTGGCTTCACCATTATCCTGACAATCGATTTGGAAATAAAGTCCCAGTTCAAGGTCTGTATGGCCTAGTAGGCAATTATTTACCACTGACCTCACAATCCAAGCCCTTGTATTTCTTAATATTTTCCATTGAACTGAATTTTGACTTGAGCTTCTGCTTTGTTAATATTCAGTGGATTCTGGTTTACTGGGACCAGAACATTTTGTCCCAATTAAGTGGCTACCCCAATTAGCTGAAGATTCATGGAATTAGTTAAAAGGATATTTTGAAAAAACAAACTGAGTAATAAATTATGTATTTAAATAAATTACAGAACAAATTAGAACACTGCAATACTACTGCAGTAGTATAATAGTATTCAATGGAGGAATTCATCCAGAGTACGTCATGAACAGAATCAGTGCAGACACCCAGTGCACTTCCATTAAGATGGCGGTGCGCTCGGATGCAGCAGCTTTCCGGATCCGGGTCAACCATAGGTGTTTTTGTCTTTTTTTTAACGTCCTTTTTTATGATTGCAAGACAATGCTGGACTTTAAGAACTTTGGATACGGCAGGTCTACCCCATCAGCGAGGTGCTCATTGGCGGAGGAGCTGGACTTGGTGTGGACGGTGCTGCTGCGTGCTAAAGGGAGGCGTTGGAGTTGGTGCGTGAAGGCAGCATGCAGTGTAACAGCGGGTGATTGTCTTGGACATCTTGCGATCGCAAGACCCTGTTGGACATTGATAATGTAAGATGCTGCAGGCCCATTTCCCTTGTTTGTTGGCGCGACAGACGCGGAGGGAGCTGCGTGGCCTCGGTTATAGTGAGGACTAGTCCTCAAGCCGTGAGCTTGCCTGCTGGTGCAGTCCAGGAGAGGAGGTGCAATGCTGTGTCCATGCACGGTTGGGGGGCTGACATTTCCTGTTGGTGCTGCCCTCCAGTGTTCAGTTGGTGGAATGACAGGCTGGTTTGCACGTTTGCGTTCATCTGCGGACTGCCAAGAACTGCACCGTCAGTTTGTGGGATATGTTACTTAGGGTCTCTATTGTGGACTGAGAGTAGGAAGAGGGCAGGGAGAAGGGAATCATGGTTGGGAAAAGGGGAAAAGGAGATGGGAGGGAGTGGGAAGCATCAATGAGGCATTCTGCAGTGACCAATAAACCAATTGTTTGGAATCAAATCACCTGTCTGGTGTCTCGGGCCTAGGTGTGTCTGTTGACAAATACAGTATTGTGCAAAAGTCTTGGGCACCCTAGTTATAGTGAAATAGTTCCACTTAATATCAGAGAAATATATACAACCTGAAATTCGTGTCCTTCGCAGACACCCACAAAATCAGAAGGGTACCCCAAAGAATGAGTGGCAGTAGAAATATTAGAACCCCCAAAGCTTCTCACCCCCCCCCCATGCACAAGCAGCAGCAAGGCAACAAACCTACACCCCTCCCCATTCCAGCAAAAAAAAGCATCGGCATCCTCCACCAAGCAAGCAAGCGATAGCAAAGCCCCTGATTGCAGGACAACAAAAACTAATCGTTCACCCGGCAATTTGACAGGCTCTTTCTTCCAAATAAAGGTGGAGAGAGATGCCCCTCAGCAAGAGGGGAGATGATAATTCGCGATGATAAAGTCTGCCACATCACTTTTATTCCGCGTTCTCTGACTTGAGAATCAGCAACAGATTCTTCCCCACTGATAGAGCGCACGATTTGCTGA
The DNA here is from genome assembly GCF_048418815.1 of Hemitrygon akajei. Classification (NCBI taxonomy): domain Eukaryota; kingdom Metazoa; phylum Chordata; class Chondrichthyes; order Myliobatiformes; family Dasyatidae; genus Hemitrygon; species Hemitrygon akajei. The sequence continues at coordinate 45,792,876 of NC_133125.1, forward strand.
GTAGAGAACCCCGAACAGCCGATGCACTGTTCCCGGTGTTCCTCTTTCTCTCGCAACATTGCAGTTGGCTTGTCCACAGGGCCACAAAGCCTCAGAACCCCAATGGCACGATCGTCATTTAGGCTGCGTCCTTGGGATATTGAAAAGCAGCCAGTTATGAGCCCCCAGGAGCAGGTCCCACCACTGCAACGAACTGAAGTCTGAACATAACTCTAGGTCAGTGTCTCTAACAGAACCCCAATCATCTTGAAAAGGAAAAAGAGGGACATTAAAGGTAGAAATTAAGCTGTTCCTCTCGATGAGCTCAGAGGAGTGGCTGTTCAGCACCATTTTAGCTCCGTCCCTCCGGGGCTATAAAAGGTGCCAATGTATGTGTGCCTAAGACTTTTGCACAGAGTATATTTTTTAGAGTGGTTGTATGTTTGCTTACTATGTTGACTGCGCTATGTGTGACTTGTGTATGTTTCATACTTTGGCCCTGAAGGAATGCTGCTTCATTCGACTGTATTTATGTATTGCTGACTGATAATTAAACTTAAATTTGGACAGATAATGGACTGCCTTTACACGATGCTATGGACAAATGCATCCTCCAAATCTTCACTTTCACTGTAACATTCAAAATGACTTTTGATATCTTCATGTTCTTTGTAATTCCTAACTTGTTGAAATAGAGAGAGAATTTCATTTTCACTCCCGGATGTTTCTGGCATCTCCAACCCTGAATGCTTGAAATGTCAGTAAGCAAAACAGTTTGGCATTGTCTTACTGCTTATTTCTTGCCAACTATCAGTGACAAAAGTCACTGCTTTTTGAATGCAAACACACACACAGTTGACACTATTTAAAAACTGTTTGCTCTAAGCACAGTGTAATGTCTAAAGTCCACACAAATGCGAGTGACTGACGCATGTTAGAACTTGTTTGGCAACACTCTTCTGCCCCAATTAAGTGGCACAGTGTCTTAAATAAACCACGGAAATTAAGGTAATTTTCTCAATGAGATTTTATTCTTTGAATGTTGTCCCAAATAAATATAAAAACAAACTTCTGATGGTAATTTTGTTCTGGTAGATTATATTGAAGGAACGAGAAGAAAGGAAACAGCGACGGCTGCTAGAAGAAATGGGATTGATGCCATCAAGCTGTAATATTACATCTGCTCAAGAAGATCAGACACTCGCCTTGGATCAGAATGTAACTCAGGACACAAAAAAAATCGCTGAATTAAATGGCAAGTTGTTTTGTATCTTTGAATAGAAGAATGAATGCTGGTAAATATAAATCAGGTGGTATCTATGAAAAGAGAAGCAGAGTTAACATTTTAGGCCTTTCAAGGATGGCCTGAACAATTAACTCAGTTTTTCTCTCTACATAGAGACTAACTGGCCTGCTAAGCGTCAGCATTTTTCGGTTACCCCATGGTTTAGAGTATTTTGGTTGGTATAGCTAGCTAGTCTAGCAAAAGATGATCGTAAAACAGGTAAGTAAATCAAGCAAGAAGGCTATAGCCCATCACAGTCGTCAAAGGTTTGAAGTTTGTGATGCATCTGTACCAGTTGTTTTTGTTTTGGTTGTTCATTAATGAATGTGGAGTCCTGTATCCAGGTCAAACAAGGCTAGAAGATGACAAACAGATGTCTTTTTTTTGTTGTTGTCCTTTTGATATTTATTTGGTAAACCTTATTCTTACACTATAGACTAGAGATTCCAGTTTATTTGACTCCAGGTGTTTTGCTGACTACTGATCTTACAGCTATTTATTCTTGCCTGTAAAACTGGTCCCATTCTTGATTACATTATATTACCACCATGTGCTCCTGTATTGCAATTTTAAGGTCCAGCACTGTGAATTGATTCAATATTCCACAAATATTTGTCAAAGCCAATACTTGGGTGTGGAAATATTCCATTTGCAGATATAAAAGCATGGTTTCTTTCAGTAATGCCATTTTAGCATTAGCTAGTTCTGTGAGTTCTGTTCTACTAACTTAAGGGTTGGCTATAAACAGAATTCTCTGTAGGTTACAAATGAGTAGTTTTTCCCAAAAGTGTAATATGAAATCTTTGGCCTCAACAACACTTAAGAACACTTTTGCAAAGAGAAGGCCTGGGTAGTTCAGTACAACCTGGGAAGGAGTTGTTGCCGTCAAAGGAATTGTAACGAGCATTGTCTGATTGCAACCGGGGTGAAGTAACACAGGGAGCCCATCTACTAATCGGCAAGAAAACTATTGGCTGTTTAATAAAATAAAGTATGAGCTAACAAGGTGGATCAGGGTCTGTAAAGTATTGATCTTGCATAGATAAGGTTTGGATGGCATTGGCTTTTTCCCTGGGTGATCTTTGCATTGTTTCCTGATGAGTACTGTACCTGAGAGCAGAACCTGGGAGCATGTGCATAAAGTTAGATTTCTGTAAATTAGGTCCTCTGCAACCAGGGTCTTGTGTGCATTGTTCTCCATTCAGGGTTGGACTGCTATCAGAATGTTTTATTATTGTTGCATTCTTTCCACTTCACTCCATTGCAAGTTCCTCATGTGCTCCTAGTTCCAGTATCTGCAGATTTTTCTTTTTCTTGTTTGTGATTCAGTATTGCAACAGATATTTGTGATGGGTGTCTGATTCGAAATAAAACTCCCTTTTAATGGTAATATTGAAAACTACCCTGATACAGGTGTTCCCCCACCCCTTACAAAGGTAGGGCATTCCTATGAAATCTTACTTAAGCTGAAATGGCGTAAAGCGAAGAACCATTAATTTATATGGGGAAAATTTTCATAAAAGCAAAAATCCTCTTTGTAATGTGAAAACAGGTTACTAATGTAGGTCTTTTGTAAAAGCGAAGCGGCGTAACGTGGGGGACACCTGTATCCATTTTAATGTAACTGTATACTGATGCACACTTCATTTGTTAGTTTATTTGCAATGAGCGAACATTTGTAGATTTAAATAGTGTGATTTGCGTGCTCATCATTTATATCGTATATTTATGTAATAAAAGTGCAATATGTGGATTTACTTTTTTCCACATGCCTGGTGCTATTTTTGTTTCAATTTACTTGCCTGTCAATAGTAGCCTGCTATTTGCAAGATTTTGAATTTTGTTAAGATTAACAGATTATCCGGGGGGATAGAGGAATTAGTTTATTGAAAAAGTGATACGAAGCAGTGGAAGTCCTCTTTCTGTCACACTCACCCTCACATTGTCTTTCAGTCTTTGTAGTGCTCAAATTACTCACCATTTCTGTTACACTTATCAACTTGCTCATCTAATTTTTAAAGAATGGTCTGGTGAAGTTAAAGCTTCGTATCCATTATGGAGCATTATTTATGTGTTGAATTTTTAGACAGAAATTAAAGTACTGCTAAACGGCGTCACGCTTAACCCATTGTCAAATTTGCACTCTTCCAAAGCATGTTTTCTGGCCTGTCCTTCTATTCTACTGATAAGGAATAGTTTTCTATAACTCCGGGTCAAAGTGGCATGGCTGAGTTAACTGCTGTCAGCACAAAACAATTGCTCTAGTATAAATAAGGAGACCTATGATGCACTGTGGATTCCCAACAGGCTCTAATTACTCAAAAACAATCTAGTAAATTATTATTTGTTGCACGCTCATCTGTCTTTGCATGAACTTGCCTGGAGTTTAGTGTTTGTAATAATTGCAATATAATCTTTCAAATTTTGAGCATAATTGTACTTCAAAAGCAGTTCATTTGCTCATTATGCTGAGTTAATATCTGCCTTTTAGCGTTGATTACAGTGTCAACTAACCTTTTGTATCCGATATTGATATTGAGCACTGCAAACATTTTGCTGCAAAAGAATATTTAGTTAAGATATTTTTATGCGCATGTTTATCAAAGCTATCTGGATATATAGTATTTGTGAAGCAGATATATGTAGAAAATTAGGACCACAAGTGGCAGGGGTTGACCCCAGACACATTCTTACCAAGTTCACTAATGGGGAATCAAAATGGACTGTCACCACTGAACTCATTGTTTCATGTTATGTGTCTAGCAAAGTATTTCGAAAGCCAAAATATTAGCAACGTTTGCTGCTGTCTGGTAGGTTAGACTATCTTTTGTTTTTGTAGAAAGTGACTTCTGTTCAGCGCAAACGATAGTAAGCACACCTGCAGTCTGTATCATTATAGCTCTGAGGTTCCATCTAAATTTGTTTCTTATGACTTGTGTTGAATAGCTAACAACTATTTTGTTTGAGCATGAAATTCATGCATTTGATCTTAGAATCAGTTGTAAAAGAGATAAACCTTGGCCAAATTTTTACTCAAAATATTCTTCTACTAGGTAGAAAAGCTAGCAAGGTTAAATGAGCTAGAACTTGCAGGACAATAGCAGCAACTGCGTTTGAAACTTCCAAAAATACTTCCATCTTCTCCTGTAAGTGGTAGGGCATCTGAGAACCCTCATGTCCAAAAAGGTAAAACAAAGTGAAAGTCCAGTTTATTCTCATATGCATGTGTGCAGTAAAATTCTAGCCTGCAGTAGCATCATAGAAGCATATAAGCAGCATTCACAGAGAAAAAAATAAATTATACACTTATTGTACAGGAAAACCATTAGAGCAAAAAAGCAAAGCCCATTTTAATGCAAGGTTGTTAGAGTATTGCTAAACTGAGATGCTTATGTTTTGCCAGTTGGTTCAAGTCTGAATGGTTGGAAAGAAGTGGCTTTCTTGAACCTGATGGTGGTTGGTGACCTTTGTTGGGTTTGCATTAGGTAGTAAGTGAACCAGTTTGAAGGATCAGCTGACTCTACATCATCCTAGGCAAGCAATGTTCTTGTTCATGACGGCATTGATGGACATGTCCGCTCTTATGGAAATAGTCCCATATTTACACCACAGGTAGAGTTCACCCTGCTGTGTGGCATTAGTCTCATGCTGAAAGAGATGCACTCAGAAACAAACTATTAGCAGTTCGAAATTACAATCAGGAAGCTCTAGCCTTTTTGCCCAGTGTATCTTTCATTCCCCTTACTGTTAAGCCAAGGAGTGACCTCTGGTTCACTGAGGAGAGCAGAAAGGCATATCTGGAATAAAACAATGCATACTTAAAGATAAGGTGCCAGATCACAGAAACAGGCATTTAAGTCAACTAGGTCCGCACCAACAGCTAAGCATCCAATTTTATGATGATATCTATCCTAACCCATTTTATCTGCCAAATTCTAGACACTGCATTCGGGGGCAGTTTACCTGCGCGTTTTTGGGATGTTGGAGGAAACTAGATGTTTTGGGGGGGGGGGGGGGGGGGGGGTAAGCCGGCTCTTGTCGAGAGAAGAATATGCAGCCTCCCAATTTCAAGGAGTACTTATTTAGTCAGAAAAAATTACTCACTGCACCATTGCATGGAGTTTTCTAAAGTTCAAATTTGCAACTGTGTGGACAAGTATTGCAGGAAATCTTTCAGTTGGTGAAAGGGGGCACTAATATTTCTGGTCAATAGAAGGCCTTTGATGAAAAACATTTAGTTTGTGTTCTTTGTTTTGGTGTATTTAGCGTGAGCTAGAAAATGTCACATGCTCTATAAATTTACCGCTTGTAATTTACACTGTTTTTGGTTTAGATTCTACAGAAGATTTGACTAATTCTGCACCTTCATCGCCCTGTCAAAATGTACAGTCTCTTTCTGATGCACCAAAAATTTCTGAGGAAATTTGGACAAAAGACATTCTGCCAAATCCCAGTCATCAAAAGTTACACAGCAGACGGTTTAGAGAGTAAGTGAATTTCTGGAGCTATATGTTGCAATTATCATTTCCTCTTAACTACCTACTCCATAGAGGTGTGCAATTTTACATCAAATTCTGTAAAATTCTGATTCTCCAAATTCAGTTTAATACCAGATCTCATCATTTACAAAAATATTAGTATTTCTAGTCTATTAAAGAGTGGAATGATTACTGGCATTAGACTATAAAGGATACACTTGTGCAGCTCTGTCACTGCTCTTTCAACTTGCTTGTCTCTGTGTATTTTTTGAGAAACACTGCATCTACTTTCTGAAATTCAACACTATTAAATTTATTATTCACTTAAATTTCTTGTTATCATGCAGTACATTTGAATGATGGTAAGATGTCTTGCATCATAAACGTTTCCGCATTCATTATCCATTAATTTTATCCCATTTGGAACCAAAATCAACACTCCCTCTCTAGTCATTCTTCATTTTTTACAAATACCCTCATTGGCACTGTTTTTGTTCAAAGTTAATGCTTCATCTTTATTTTTCCTCCATCTGTATATTCAGCTGTTAGCTATGAGGTTGTTTAACCATCCACTTCTTTTTCCAATCCTTTCATTAGTACCCAAACCACATACTTAAATTTTACGCTACACAACAGTAATTCACTATCTTTCTTCATTACCCTTAGTCTATAGTCATAGTATTTTATTTCTCAGAACAACTCTCTTCAAACAGTTTTCTTCCTCCCAAATAAGCAGTCATTTACACAATTCCCCCAAGCTCTCTTTCTGAAACCTATGTTGTATCTTGGCCACTCCATCATACTTGTCTTCAAAAGACCATCAGATATGTTTGATTTGGTCACTATTATTAACCATAAAGCTATTCATATCATAACATTATGAATTTATTAAGCCATAAATGAGCTTAAATTCCCTTCAACTTCTCAAAAGTGAAAATGTCATTTTTGTTCCATGTCTACACATGTATGTTTCTTGTTCTGATGAGTTCAATTTTTCCAGATAATCCTTCAGAAGCAGTGCAGTGCTACATAGCCTCAACATTGCAAACGACTCAGACTGGTTTTACTTTTTACTTTGCTAGAAAAGTATTACGGTGTTTTTTCACAAAAGTTTTCTATTGTTCCCTTTCGGTCAGAATTTGTCTTTTCACACACAAAGTGTACGAGAGTAATGTTTTTAAATGAAAAGTACTGGCTTTTCTTCCAGGTACATTATTAAATATTTTCCCAATTTTGCCTTTCTAACTGCCAGGAAAATGACAAAATACATTTAAAAAGATTGCTGGGTGGGGAGTGCAACCATTGATAACAGATCAGTTTATTCAACAACATTAATCATCACAGAGTGAATATGTTTTCATGTGGTGAGAGGAGCATGTCCAAGGTAACCAAAAAGCTTGATGTTTATCAGACATGTGAATAAGGTATTGAATTGAAATAAACAGTTTGTTCACAGGATTGATGACCCAGATTGTATAGACTGTTTTAGAAAAGGAAAATAATTAATAAATTATTAATTATATATGACATGAATCAGATTGACCAGTAAGTATTTATCTTGAAACTGGGCTGCAGGCAAGGCAATTCGTTTCGAAATTTAAAGGTACTTAAATTCTCATGAACTGCTCTGTGTTACAATAGTTATATCCTTTTTATTGGTGCAAAGGTTGATTTTATTTCTGCGGTTTCTGTGTTTTCCTCATTGTTGGTGCAGCTTTACTTTGCTTTTCTTGTGGGTGAACTTGATGCCAGATTGTTTATCTTAGTTCTTGTGAAGGTGCTGTAACTTTAATTGCATCTCAATTTCTGATCTTGTATTTCTAATATTAAAATGACTAAATTGTAAATTAAGTAACAAGATGCTACATATGGTGACTGTCATGAGCTGCTGGTCATAATGTTGCAGTCATAATGCTACTGCAGTTTCAAAGTTCCATTGTTTAGAAAATTTTTGAGTAATTGAAATCACAATGTTTGAGTGTTAGTGGTACTGTAATGTAATTGGCATGCAGTTTAACAAAAATAATGATCTCACAGTCCTCTGCTAGATGACATATTTTCCTCTATACATATATGACATGTATCCTGTATACCTGTAGCTGTACAAAAACATTGATTTTTTTTATACTTAATTTGATTTCTTCATAATCTATTTACATTTGAGGTTTTCAAACTTTTAGTCAAATGATTATTAATGCCGTCGATTTGTTTATTCTTTTCATGTCAACTTGCTCTGTAAATCTTTTTTCCACTTCCTCACAGATTCTCTGCATGAAACTTTGTTGTTGTGTTTTCACGAAGCCATGAGCAATCTTGTTTTCATAACGAATGTACTTGTATTGGGGCCTGGGTATGAATGATTCACTGGATTAATTCTTGAGTTTAGAGGACTATCCTTTTTGAGTAAGGCTGTCCTGTACTGGCTGAAGTCTGTAAAAATGAGAGAGTTTATCATTGACATCCATGAGGTTTGAGAAGACTTCCCAATACTCAGTAGAATTTTATGATCGGATATACAGGCAGATTGCAGTAGGGTATAAAACAGTAAGGTTGTAATAGTATGGAATTTTTACTTTATCAGTATTAACTGGGATTGCATTAGAGTGAGGGGCTTTAAATGTTTTTTTAAAGCAGTACATAGGGAGCCCTACTAGGGAAATGGCTTTTCTCAACCTTGTATTAGGGCAGGGGTTCTCACTTAGGGTCCATGGACCCCTCAGTTAATGGCTTAAAGGTTGTGACCCCCACTATTAGCACGTGAGAATGGAGGAAGGAAGTGTCTGTGGAGAGACGCTTTGGGAAGAACAACCATAATTCAGTAAGCTCAGGATAGCCATGGGAAAAGATAAGGTTGGTCCAGGAGTTAGGATCTCAGATTTGGAGAAGAGTGATTTTCAATTGTATAAGATGGGATCTGGCAAAAGTAGATTGAAATAAACAATATCCAATAGTGGGAGGCATTTAAAGATGAGATAGTAAGAGTTCAGGGTAAATGTTATCTTGGTAAGGGTAAGAAACAAAAATGGTATGATTGGGATATTGTTAACAAAGGAAGATGGGAACGTAACAAAAGAAGATGAAGGTTTGATCAGGAAAAAAGCACAAGTCAGATATAAGCAATTGGTTTCAGTTGAGTCCTTTGAAGTTTATAGGGGATATGGGAGATAATTTGGAGAGATCATGAAATGGCCTTGGCAAGCGGATTAAGGGGAAGACCTTATCAGTAAAGTAAAAGCAAGGGGATAACTAGGGAAAGAGCAGGTTCCCTTGGGGACCAAATGGGGGAATTTGTGTAGAGCCCAAGGATAGGAGCAGATTCTAAATAAATATAACTAATGAATATTCACCAGGAGGAGGATGATGTGGCTGGTGCAGAGTTAGGAAAGAGCTACATTGATATTCTGGGACATTTGTATCAGGAAGGAGAAAGTGTTAAATGTACATGAAGGTGAATGAATCCGCAGGCCTCTCTAGAGCTACTCCAAGGTGCTATGGGAAGCAAGAGTGGAGATCGCTGGGGCTCTAATGGAAATTTTTCTAAATTCTTTAGTTTCAGATACCATATAACAATTACAGCATGGAAACAGGCCATCTCAGCCCCTCTAGTCCGTGCCAAACGCTTACTCTCACCTAATCCCACTGACCCGCCCTCAGCCCATAACCCTCCATTCCTTTCCTGTCCATATACTTATCCAATTTTGCTTTAAATGACAATACTGAACCTGCCTCTACCACTTACACTGGAAGCTCATCCCACACAGCTACCACTCTCTGAGTAAAGAAATTCCCCTCATGTTACCCTTAAACTTCTGCCCCCTAATTCTCAACTCATGTCCTCTTGTTTGAATCTCCCCTACTCTCAATGGAAAAAGACTAACCACGTCAACTCTATCTATCCCCCTCATAATTTTAAATACCTCTATCAAGTACCCCCTCAACCTTCTATGCTCCAAAGTATAAAGACCTAACTTGTTCAATCTTTCCCTGTAACTTAGGTGCTAAAACCCGGGTAACATTCTAGTAAATCTTCTCTGTACTCTCTCTATTTTGTTGACATTCTTCCTATAATCCGGTGACCAGAACTGTACACACTACTCCAAATTCGGCCTTACATGCCTTGAACAATTTTAACATTACATCCCAACTCCTATACTCGCTCTGATTTATAAAGGCCAACATACCAAAAGCTTTCTTCACCACCCTATCCACACGAGATTCAACCTTCAGGGAACTATGCACCATTATTTCAAGATCACTCTGTTCTACTGTGTTCTTCAATGCCCTACCATTTACCATGTATGTCCTATTTGGATTATTCCTACCAAAATGTAGCACCTCACACTTATCAGCATTAAACTCCATCTGCCATCGCTCAGCCCACTCTTTTAACTGGCCTAAATCTCTCTGCAAACTTTGAAAACCTACTTCATAATCCACAACACCACCTATCTTAGTATCATCTGCATACTTACTAATCCAATTTAGCACCCCATCATCCAGATCATTAATGTATATGACAAACAACATTGGACCCAGTACAGATCCCTGAGGCACACTACTAGTCACCGGCCTCCAACCTGACAAACTGTTATCCACCACTACTCTCTGGCATCTCCCATCCAGCCACTGTTGAATCCATTTTACTACTTCAATATTAATACCTAATGATTGAACCTTCCTAATTAACCTTCCGTGCAGAACCTTGTCAGAGGCCTTACTGAAGTCATATAGACAACATCCACTGCTTTACCCTCGTCAATTTTCCTCGTAACCTCTTCAAAAAATTCAATAAGATTTGTCAAACATGACCTTCCATGCACAAATCCATGTTGACTGTTCCTAATTAGACGCTGTCTATCCAGATAATTATATATACCATCTCTAAGAATACTTTCCATTAATTTACCCACCACTGACGTCAAACTGCCAGGACTATAATTGCTAGGTTCACTCTTAGAACCCTTTTTAAACAATGGAACCACATGAGCAATACACCAATCCTCCGGCACCATCTCTGTTTCTAATGACATTTGAAATATTTCTGTCAGAGCCCCTGCTATTTCTACACTAACGTCCCTCAAGGTCCTAGGGAATATCCTGTCAGGACCCAGAGATTTATCTACTTTTATATTCCTTAAAAGCGCCAGTACTTCCTCCTCTTTAATTGTCGTGGTTTCCATAACTTCCCTATTTTTTCCCTGACCTTACACAATTCAAAATCCTTCTTCTAGTGAATACGGAAGAAAAGAAATTGTTCAAAATCTCCCCCATCTCTTTCGGCTCCACACATAGTTGTCCACTCTGATTCTCTAAGGGACCAATTTTATCCATCACTATCCTTTTGCTATTAATATAACTGTAGAAACCCTTTGGATTTATTTTCACCTTACTTGCCAAAGCAACCTCGTATCTTCTTTTAGCTTTTCTAATTTCTTTCTTAAGATTCTTCTTACATTCTTTATATTCCTCGAGCATCTCATTTACTCCATGCTGCCTATATTTATTGTAGATATCTCTCCTTTTCCTAACCAAGTTTCCAATATCCCTTGAAAACCATGGCTCTCTCAAACATTTAACCTTTCCTTTCAACCTAACAGGAACATAAAGATTCTGTACCCTCAAAATTTCACCTTTAAATTACCTCCATTTCTCTATTACATCCGTCCCATAAAACAAATTGTCCCATCCACTCCTTCTAAATCCTTTCGCATTGCTTCAAAGTTGGCCTTTCTCCAATCAAAAATCTCAACCCTGGGTCCAGTCCCATCCTTCTCCATAATTATATTGAAACTAATGTACCAGATGGTGTACCAGAAGAATGGATGATAGGAAATGTTGTTCCATTATTAAAAAAGCAAATGAAGTGGAGATAAACCAGGAAATTACAAGTTGTTAAACTATCATCAGTTATAGTAAAATGATTAGGGGGGGGGGAAGATTCTAAGGGGCAGATCTATGTTCACTTGAGATGGCAGGGACTAAGATGGAAGACTTAACATGGTTTTGTTAAGGCAAAATTTGGTTTTACAGCTCTGATTGAGATTCAGGCTTTTGAGAAGATAACTAAGAACATTGAGTAGGCAGGTAGTGTACTTGAACCTCAGCAAGGTTTTTGCTAGGTCCAGGATTGTAGGCTGGTCCAGAGGTTAAACCACATGGGATCTGAGGTGCCCTTCAAACTGGTCCCAAAATTATCTTGATGATTGGAGTCTGTAGCCAGTAGTATACTACAGGAATCAGTGCTGGAGCTACTTGCTTGTCATATTTATTAATGACCTGGATGAGAATGTAGATGGCCTGATTAATAAGTTTACAGATGACTCAAAGATTAGTAGAGTTGAAGACAGCAAAGAATGTTTACTAATAACACAGGACATGGGTCAATTGGAAAGGTGGGTGGAGTCGTGGCACATGGAATTTAACCCTGACAAGCATGAGGTTATGCATTTTAAAATGTCAGGTATGGGTAGGACATGTGGAGTATGGCAGGGACTGCACGAATGATGATGCATAGGAATGGGTACTTGTTCATAGTTCCCTGAAAATAGTGATGCAAGTGGATAGGGTAGGTATGAAGGCAATTTTGGTATGCTTTCTGTCATAGGCCAAAGCATTGTGCATAAGAGAGGGAATGTCATATTACAGCTATACAAATGTGATCTTCAGATTCAGTTTATTGTCATTTAGAAACCACAAATGCAATGCAGTTTAAAAAATGAGACAACATTCCCCCAGAATGATATCACAAAAGCATATGACAAAACAGACTACACCAGAAAATCCACGTAACCTTTGGCCATCCCCAATCCAGAGTCCGGAGAGGCTGCTGCATATTAATATCGCGCTACCATCTAGCGCGTTTCCTGGAAAGGAGCTCCAAATCCACCAAACAAAAACAAGACCAAAAACTAAAGCTACAAGACCTGCACAAAACCACATAATTACAACATATAGTTACAGCAGTGCAAACAATAGCATAATTGATAAAAAACAGACTACGGGCACAGTAAAAATAGTTCAAGATGTTAAAGGACTGTAAGTTCAAAAGAAATCACCACAGTTTCCACAAGTCCCCAGGGTCCCGACAGACTCGCCATCCCACACCGGCGGCAGAAGGGAATACCCCCGCTATGGACTTCCAAGGTGCTGCCCAACTCAGCCTCGCAGACGCAGCACAGAATGGAAGCGGCCTGAGTCCGTCGAACCTCCGAGCTGACGACCATCCCCTCCGGCACAGCTTCTCCGAGCACCATCCTTTGCCGAGCGTATTAAGACAGCCCCGCCAACGGCCATCGGCAACAAGACCCCGAGGACTGGGGGCCTGTTCTTCCCAGCAGAGTCCCGGACCTCACGGATCTTGTAGATGTTTTAAGATTATGGCTGATTTTTTTTAAAAAAAGGGCAAGGAAGTAGAGATTTAAAATGAGGAGAGGGAAATTTAAATAAAGATCTGAGAGACCAGTTCCCATCTACCTGGCATAGATGGGTTTTGCAGTTGGAACGGACAGCTGGCCAAAGGGCCTGTTTCTGTGCTGTATAGCTCTGATTGTAATACTCCTAGTAATACCACTTGCTCTTTGCTGTGCGTTTTCCTATGGATTTTTTAAAGTAACTTTTTTTAACTTTTAGGTCACATATGAGTGTGGTTCCATTTGAATATATGAAAGGACCTATAATTCGGTCAGCAGTAAATCTTGTGGTTTAGATAATTTCATTGTCTTGAATACTATTGAGTTTATTAGTTTTGAGTATATGTATTGTTCTGTAACTTAACTGAACTGAGTAGTTTGGTAATGTGTGGTAATAACTTTAGTTAACTGTAATAGTGGATAAAAGCTGACTGATTAGTGAAAACTCTAAATAAATAATAATTATGATTTTAACATTTTGCCTACCTGATTATAAGTAGGAGTTCTAATCCGTATAATGTGCTCTGAGTACAGATGAGTTTTTAAACATTCCAGTCTTTTGTTCTGCAGTTCACAATAATTTGATCTCCAAATCATGTTACAATTGCAAATCCAGGGATTAGTGTTTTTTCTTTTTGGGAAAATTGCTTTGTGAAGCCAGTATTCCTAAATATTTATAAATTCAGGAATTCTCGCAATGAGATTGCCAATGTTTTGTATTGCAAATTTTGTTTTGCATGTCAATGATTTTTTTCCTCTCTGATTTATCCAAATCTTTCAACACATCTCTCCAGCAATATCACCCTGTAAATCTACACCATGTACTTTTATTATTTCAGATATTGCACTCAAGTTTTGTCAAAAGAAGTTGATAATTATGTGACTGACTTACTGAAGGAGCTCGTCCGTTTCCAAGATCGGTTATACCAAAAAGATCCAGTTAAAGCTAAGAAGAAACGAAGAATTGTCATGGGGCTGAGAGAAGTGCTGAAACATCTAAAACTGAAAAGGTTGAAGTGTGTTATTATCTCTCCAAACTGTGAAAGAATACAATCCAAAGGTATGTTACTTGTAATTGAAGGTTCCTTTATTGGATATAATGATGAAGAGAATAATTACAGAAAGTATTTTAGCCACAGGCTATACAGATATGTTTTGTCTTTTGGGTCATGCATGATTATATTGCAGCCTGCACTATTTTAGCTAAAAAGCCATAGTATAATGTATAATATTATAATTTGGACTGTGGGTAGCTGGCATTACAATAACACTTAGATGACTTATTCTTTTGCAGCTATATTAATTTTGATGCATTATTGTACTGTTTCACTGCCTTGATAGAATAGTAAAATGTAATACAATAGATTCCAGCTAATTAAGACACATCGGGACCAGTGCATTTTGGCCCAAATAAGCAGCTGCCCCGATTAGCTGGTTTCATGGAAATAGTTAAAAAGATGTTGTAGCGGTGTGCTACACACAGCACTGAAATAACGACACGTAGTCAGTGAGCTGCAGTTGCAAAAGAGGTTTATTCAAACTTCACAGCCTCGCTTTAAAGCCTTCCTGATCCCGCCCTCCCCGGGTGGGAATGCCGTAGTCACGGTCCTGTCCCGCACGTGGGCTTTTCCCCTTGCTGGTGAAGCAGACTTGGCACCCTTTTTGGGACCGGCATCCATGCCGGCACACGCCACTTTGTGAGCCAGTTCGAGTGTGCTGGGAAGTGGGTCGCCACATAACCACCCCCCCCAGAATCGGCAATACACCCCCCAACGTTCTCAGTTTGGGTCGGTCCCTGTTTGGGAGGTCTGCCTCTGCACCGCGGTGCCTGAATCTCGACCGGCTGCGCCAAGTCCACATGGGCCAGTTTGAGTCGGTCCACTGTGAAAACCTCTTCTTCCCCCCAATGTCCAGCATGAATGTGGACCCGTTGTTTCTGATCACTGTAAACAGCCCCTCGTAGGGCCGTTGTAGCGGTGTCCGGTGTCCGCCCCATCGTACAAAAATAAACTTACAGTTCTGCAGGTCTTGGGTACGCAGGTCAGGTTCTGCCCATGCCGTGAAGTGGGTATGGGGGCCAGGTTACCGAGCCTCTCGTGTAGTCTGTCCAGGACTGCTGCGGGTTCTTCCTCTTGCCCCCGTGGGGCCGGTATGAACTCTCCTGGGACGACCAGGGGTGTGCTATACACCAACTCGGCTGACGAGGTGTGCAGATCATCTTTGGGCACCGTGCAGATTCCGAGCAGGACCCAGGGAAGCTTGTCCACCCAGTTAGGCCCTTTGAGGCGGACCATGAGAGCCGACTTCAGGTGACGGTGGAAACGCTCCACTAGTCCGTTCGACTGTGGGTGGTAAGCAGTTGTGTGGTGCAGCTGTGTCCCCAAAAGGCTGGCCATAGCTGACCACAGGCAGGAGGTGAACTGGGCGCCTTTGTCGGAGGTAATGTGGGCGGTACACCTAAGCGGGACACCCAGGTGGCGATCAGTGCCCGGGTGCAGGATTCGGGGGTGGTGTCAGTGAGCGGGACGCCCTCTGGCCATCTTGTGAACTAGTCCACGATAGTCAGGAGGTGCCGCGCTCCTCGCGACACTGGCAGGGGGCCCACGATATCTACATGAATGTGGTCAAAACGCCGGCGGGTGGGGTGGAACTACTGCGGATGGGCTTTGGTGTGCCGCTGCACCTTGGCTGTTTGGCAGTGCGTGCACGTTTTGGCCCATTCACTGACCTGCTTGCGGAGTCCGTGCCAAACGAACCTGTTGGCTACCATCCGGACGGTTGTCCTGATGGAGGGGTGCGCTAAGTTGTGAATGGAGTTGAAAACACGTCGCTGCCAGGCTGCCGGGACGACAGGGCAGGGTTGGACGGTGGTGACGTCACAGAGTAGGGTCCTCTCACCTGGGCCTACGGGGAGGTCCTGGAGCTGCAAACCGGAGACTGCAGTTCTGTAACTAGGGATCTCCTCGTCTGCCTGCTGCGCATCCGCCAGTGCTTCATAGTCTACCCCTGGGACAGGGCTTGGATGTTAGAGCGGGAGAGGGCGTCTGCCACGACATTGTCCTTTTCCGAGACATGCCAGATATCCATCGTGTATTCGGAGATGTAGGACAGATGTCGCTGCATCCAAATAGATGAAAGCGAAGTCCAGGTCGCGTCCCACCGTGTCCATTAACCGCTGGAATATCTGTACGGCATTCTTTAGGCCGAACGGCATGCGGAGGAACTCAAAAAGGCCGAAAGGAGTGATGAGTGCCGTTTTGGGGACGTCGTCCGGATGCATCGGGATTTGATGGTATCCCCGGACGAGGTCTACCTTGGAGAAGATTCGTGCGCCATGCAGGTTTGCTGCAAAATTCTGAATGTGCGGCACAGGGTAGCGGTCCAGTGTTGTAGCCTCGTTCAGCCTGCGGTAGTCGCCGCATGGTCTCCAGCCCCCTGTTGCTTTGGGCATCATGTGCAGGGGGGAGGCCCATGGGCTGTCGGACTGCCGTATGATCCCTAATTCCTCCATCGTCTTGAACTCCTCCTTCGCCAGTCGGAGCTTGTCCGGGAGAAGCCTTCGAGCACGGGCGTGGAGGGGTGGCCCTTGTGTCGGGATGTGGTGCTGTACGCTGTGTCTGGGCATGGCTGCCATGAACTGCGGTGCCAGAACCGATGGGAAATCCGCCAGGACTCTGGTGTAGTCGTTGTTGGACAGCGTGATGGAGTCCAGGTGTGGGGCTGGCAACTGGGCTTCACCCAGGGAAAACGTTTGAAAAGTCTCGGTGTGGACCTGTCTCCTCCCTTACAGGTCGACCAGTAGGCTGCGAGCTCGCAAAAAATCAGCTCCCAAGAGCGGTTGGGCTACGGCGGCCAGTGTGAAGTCCCATATGAACTGGCTGGAGCCGAACTGTAGCCGCACTGGTATGGGTGCTGTAGGTCCCTACTGTGCTGCCGTTCGCGGCCCTCAGTGTGGGACCCGGTTCACTGTTGCGGGTGTCGTAACTCGTCGGAGGTAAGACGCTGATCTCGGCTCCAGTGTCGACCAAAAAGCGACGTCCTGACTGCTTGTCCCAGACATACAGGAGGTTATCCCGATGGCCAGCCGCCGTAGCCATCAGCGGCGGCTGGCCCTGGCGTTTCCCGGGAACTTGAAGGGCGGGCTACAGTGGCGGGCTTCTGCGCCCCACCGCTGGTGGTAGAAGCACCATTGTTCATTGGTCTCCTCACCCCTGCCTCTGGGGTTAGTGGGCTCTGCAGCCGGGCCTGGTATGGTCTGCTGCCGGGAGCATGGCCTGGTGATCTGTGCGACAGATGCCCCACTCCCCTTCTTGGCGGTCCACAGCAAGTCCGCCCAGGCTGCCACCTTCCGGGGGTCGCTGAAATCCGCTTCGGACAGCAGCAGGCGTATGTCTTCAGGCAGCTGCTCCAGGAACGCCTGCTCAAACATGAGGCAGGGCTTGTGTCCTCCGGCCAGAGACAACATCTCATTCATCAAAGCCGATGGCGGTCTGTCTCCCAAACCATCCAGGTGCAGTAAGCGGGCAGCTCGCTTGCGCCGTGAGAGTCCGAAAGTCCTTGTGAGCAGGGCTTTGAATTCCGTGTATTTGCCGTCCGCTGGGGGCAACTGTATGAACTCCTCAACCTGGGCGGCTGTCTCCTGGTCGAGGGAGCTCACCACGTAGTAGTAACGTGTTATCTGCCGAATGTGGAATTGGGCTTCTGCTTGCTGGAACCATAGGTGAGGTCGCAGCATCCAGAAGCTTGGCAGTTTTAACGAAACTGCATGAACAGATGTGGCGGCGTTCATCTCCGGTCCAAATATCGTTTGGGCCGTCGGGGTCACCAATTATAGTGGTGTGCTACACACAGCGCTGAAATAACGACACGTAGTCGGTGAGCTGCAGTTGCAAAAGAGGTTTATTCAAACTTTGTGGCCTCGCTTTAAAGCCTTCCTGATCCCGCCCTCCCCGGACAGGAATGTTGTAGGGGGCACGTATTCACAGTCCCGTCCCGCGCGCGGGCTTTTCCCCTTGCTGGTGAAGCAGACTTGGTGCCCTCTTTGGGACTGGCCTCCATGCCGACGTGAGCCGGTTTGAGTGCGCTGGGAAGTGGGGAAAAAAATACAAACTAACATTTAACGGAGTAACAAGTTATGTATTTAAAGGAAATGCAGAACAAATTGGAACATTGCCAATTCTACTGCATTACTATCCTAATCAGTATTGATGGAGGAATTCACTGTACATTGCCGTGTTATTTTGATTGAACAAAATTCGCCCAGACACCTAGTGCAGATAATGGACTGCCTTCATACAATCATTTGATTATTGTGTCTTCCAAATCTTCATTTTCATTGTAACACTTAAGATGTTTGCCAATACCTTTAAATTCTAACTTGTTGAAATAGTGAAATTGTTTTGATTTCACTTCTAGCTGTTTCTGGCACCTCCAAGCCTGAAAGCTTGAAACCGCAGAGAGCTAAACAGATCTGCATTGCCTTGCTGCTTAATCGTTGCTAACCATCACTGACAAAAATAACTCTTTTGAACACATGCACAGGCAACGGCGGTATTTAAAAACTGTTGGTGCTAAGCATGGCGTAGTGTCCAACAGCCACACTAATGTATGCATCTGACCCAAGTTAGAAATTGTTCGGCAACAGTCTCCTGTCCCAATTAAGTGGCATAGTGTCCCAAATTAATGAAGGGAATCTGGCAATTTTTTTGATTAGTTTTTGTTTTTTTTATGCGTTGTCATAAATAGGCAGCTGTCTTGATTAACCCAATTTCTCAAAATCCACTGTATTTCGTAACCCTAATCCTATTGTATTACCACTTGCTTGTAAGACACAAAATTTAATGATTCTTGCAACCTATCTTAAGCCTTGGTACCCATCCCTGCCACACCCACCCCATACAAGATCTATTTTTCCTAACTCTGTGGGGTTGCATTTGCTGTGTTTGTGAGTCAATTTAAATTACAAAATAAGAAAAACGGACCAGCCATGACCAAGGTTATGCTATGGCATTACAGCAAAGGAAAAAGGTTTATAATTAAGAAATGAAATTTCTTGCTGTAAAACGAATGTTTGAAATCTTAAAATAAAACAAAAAAGTGTGAATAGTGATCAGGTATCTATAGGTTTATGATGGTTTATCATGTTGGCACAAAGTACAGTAAGCATGAAGATTATGAACGTTTCAGTAAAGGACACCCCAGAAATAAAGAAAGTATATGGAGATGGAGTAGTCAAGTAAGAAACAAAAATCGAGAGTAAGAGCTTCTGTACTTATTCTGGAAAAGACCAACAAAAGTTAAATTGGCTCTCTTGGGAAGGAAGAAATAAAAAAATGTTATGTTTATTTTCATTGAGTAGCACTTGGGATACTTCCTGGAAAGAGAAGAGAACCAAAGTCCTGGAGTAAATGAGAAACTAGCATTTAATTTCGTCAGTAACATTTGTTATAAGAGACTTGATGATTTTAAAAGAGGTGGCTATGGAGGTAGGGGTGCACGCCTTTTGATCTTCCAAAAGTCAGTGGGTCTTGAACAGTTAAAAACTGAAGTAGAAAAAAACAACCCTGAGATTAGGAACAAATAGGTCATTTTGAGTTGGGACACATTGGCCGATGAGTTGTAGCAGGTATTGGTACTGATGCCCAAGTTTATCACTCTGGCTCAATGATTTGGGCAAAGGATGCTAATGTAATGCATCCAAGTTTGCTGATGATACTAAGCATTTTGGAATCTTCAAGGGGATATAGGCAGGTAAAGTGAACGATCAAGGCTATGAAAGCTGGAATACAATGTGGGGTTGTCTAATCAAGAAGAAGAAAACAGAAAATTGGAGAATTTTTTTAAATGGTGGAAAATTGAAGTATTTAGGTGTTCACAAATCGCTTTAAAGATCTCATAAAGCTCTAACAAGCAATTAAAGTTGCTGCAGAGAAGTGCTCCAAAGTAAAAGGTCGGTCATGATATATATAATGATGTAGCAAGCATGAGGTTCTGAATGGACCACTCACGCTTCTGTTTTGTGTATGTACATATTAAATAGCAGAGGTGTCAGGTTTTTTTCTCTTTGTTCAAGGTATCTCTTCAGGAAATTCCACTTTTTACTCAATAATTTCTGTTTAATATTAATTTCAAATTATCCTTAAACCTGCCTGATTGGAAGATTTACAGAGAAGGAGGAGGTGTTTACAGTCTTGAGAAAAATTAAGGTGGATAAATCCCCAGGGCTTGATAAGGTGACCAGACCCTTTTGGAGGTTAGTGCCAAAATTCCAGGAGCCCAGCAGAGAAATTTAAGATGTCCTTAGTCACAGATGAGGGGCAAGAGGACTGGAAAATAGCTAATATTGTTCTGTTGTTTAAGAAAGGCTCTAAGAATATGCCAGAAGATTATAGGCTAGTGAGCCTGACATCAGTAGTGGATAAGTTACTGGAAGGTCTACTAAGGGACAGGATACATAAGTATTTGGATAGGCAGGGATTGATCAAGGATAGTCAACATGGCTTTGTGCGTGGGAGGTTGTGTCTAACCAATCTTGTAGAGCTTTTCAAGGAAGTTGCCAGGAAAACTGATGAAGCAAGGCAGTGGATGTTGACTACATGATCTTTAGCAAGGCCTTTGACAGAGTCCCACATAAGACGTTGGTCAAGAAGCTTCAGTCATTTGGCATTCAAGATGAAGTGGTAAATTGGATTAGACATTGGCTTAGAGGGAGAAGCCAAAGAGTGGTAGTAGATGGTTGCCTCTCTGATTGGAGACTTGTGACTAATGGAATGCCACAGCGATCAGTGGTGGGTTTGTTGTTCTTTGTCAATAATATCAATATCAATAATCTGAATGACTATGTGGTAAACTGGATCAGTAAATTTGCAGATGACACCAAGACTGGGGGTGTAGTGGACAATGTGGAGAACTATTCAAGCCTGCAGTGAGATCTGGACTAGATGGAAAAATTGACTAAAAATGGCAGATGAAATTTAATGCCAACAAGTGTGAGGTGTTACACTTTGGGAGGACAAACCAGGGTAGGACTTGCAGGGTGAGCAGTAGGACACTGAGAAGTGCTGTGGAGTAGAGGGATTTAGGAATACAGATCCATAATTCCATGAGTCCATGTGGAGTCATAGATAGATAGGGTTATAAAGAAAACTTTTGGCATATTGGCCTTCATAAATCAAAGTATTGAGTACAGGAGTGGAGATGTTATGATGAAGGTGTTGGGAAGGCCTGATTTGGTATATTGTGTACAGTTTTGGTCACCTACAGGGAAGATGTCAATACGATCGAATAAGTGTAACTTGGATGTTGCCGGGACTTGAGGATCTGAGTTATAGGGAAAGGTCAAATAGGTTAGGATTTTATTCGCTAGAGCATAGAATAATGGGGGGCAGTTTGATAGAAGTATTCAAAGTTATGAGGAGTATAGCTAGGGTAAATGCCAGCAGGCTTTTTCCACAGAGGTTGGGTGAGACTAGAACTAGAAGTCATGGGTTAACCATGAAACGTGAACTGTTTCAGGGGATATATGGGGAAACTACTTCACTCAGAGGGTTGTGATAGTGTGGAGCAAGCTGCTTGTGTAAGTGGTGGATGTGGGTTTAAGAGAAATTTGTATAGGCACAGGGATGGGAGGGGTATGAAGGGCTGGATGCATGCAGATGGGACTAAGCAGATTAATAGTTTGGCATGAGCTGAAAGGACTGTTTCTGTGCTGTAGTGTTCTGACTCTGTGACTACATGGTATAAAGAATCCATTTATAATTCATTTACCTACTTGAAGATTCTAAACATTGATTTCCAAGAGTTTGGATGTATGTAATACAGTTTGATATTCATTGGGGGAAATTTTTCCTTTTACTTGCTTTAGTCCCTTTATACTAAACTGTAGCAGTACAGTAAAGTCATAATCCACAAAGAGAAAGAAGAAAAAAAGACCATAAGCTTCATAAAGCAAAAAAGGGAAATTGAAATTCTGAAGAGATAATAGTGCAAGCACAGGGATGAAATGGCCATATACAAGAGGAACAGAGTGGCCAGAAAGTGTTTAGAGAGTTAAAGATGTGGAATACTTCACTAAAGGGCAAAATATGTGTTAGTCTACAAGGTTCAAGTGATGTCAAGTAAAAATACTTCCTTGAGAAAACCTGTCTATTCATTTTGTAAATTACAGACATTGCATTCTTATTTAAGCTTGCCATCTAATGTTGTCTCTGATGTTTACATCTAAGAATTATTGTTTTGTTCAGGTGGCTTGGATGAAGCATTGCATACAATAATTGAAGTTGCTCGTGCGCAAGAGATTCCATTTGTATTTGCTCTCAGTCGCAGAGCTCTAGGTCGCTGTGTGAACAAAGCAGTTCCTGTTAGTGTGGTTGGAATCTTCAGCTATGATGGTGCTGAGGTTAGTCAGAATCAGTGATTTGCAAATTCAGTTCACGCTACCAGATATATAAATTTGCACTTGATCTAAACACCTGTGATCTCAATAAATAAGTTCCCTTATTGCTGCTGCTCTTTAAAAGCGTAGAAATTGAAGCCTGTGACTTATTAGAATTGTTTGTGGTGTCATAAGAAAAGGCTTTTAAGCATAAGATATCTTGAAAACCAGATTGTCCCTGAGTAATGTGTGGGGTCCATCCTTGTCAATTTTGTCCATGATACTCTAAAGTCACTCTAGAGCATTGTAATGAATGGCGTCAAAAACCAATGAGAAAGCAATGACTAAATGTGGAGAGCAAAAGGAAACTACTTCTGAGATTGATAAGAACAAATATATGCGTGTACACTATGGTGGACTTTTGAATTTAATTGAACTACAGGAGCTCTTAAGTTGGGCGTTCATAACCCAAGGGCAGTCTCTACAGCAGAAATTCAGTAATCTGGAGCCATTAGTCATTTAGCAGATTTTTTTAAACTATTGGAAGTTCCTCATCCCATATATATTTCTTAAAAAATGTTGCACAGTAGTATGTATACCAGTGAACCAATAAGTTTCAGCTGGTCAGGAAAGCTGACGTGTACAAGCTTTCCGGACATCAGCCCCTGTCTCTGGCTGCAAACATACTCTGACCCTGGCTCCAGCCACACACCTACAGACACCAGATAATATATGGCCAGCCTCACTGGAATGAGAATAAATGGCTGTTAAGTCCACAGATAATGAAGATGGTGTACAAATGTGCGAGCCAGATGCTGAATCATTGAGACCACATCTAGCACTAGGAGCACCCTCACCAAGGCTTGATGAATATGTTTTACATTAACTAGAATACAAAGCTGCATGTGCTGTATCTGTTTACCTGTATATGTAAAATAATTACTTCTGGTAAATTACTGTAGTCTCACTAAATAAAATTGTAAATTAATATTTTATGAGAAGCATGGAATTAAATTCGTGAATATTCAGTTAATTAGCCAAATTGATTTTAGTCTTCCAATGACTCAAAATAAATCATCAATATTGTAAATTAATACATTTGTATATTTTATTTACAGAACCAGTTTCATCAAATGGTCGAACTCACTGAGGAAGCTAGGAAAGCATATCAGGAAATGCTGAATGCTCTAGAGCAAGAATTAAAGGCCGATGGAGCAGACTCAGTGGAACCATCATGCAATGTTTCAGAAGAAAATACCATTGAATTAGACAGCAAAAGCCCTTCATCTTTTACTGAACCCAGTGAGCCAGAATATAGTGCGTATCAAATTCCATGCAGACAGATACCTTCACACATGCAAACATGCTCACTTCTACATTTTTTATGTATCTATATCTGTATCTTTTTTTTCAGATTTATCAAGGCCCACTCCAGTATAACCATGCCAAGACTTTAGTTAGTTTATAATCATTCATGAAGCCAATTTCTAGTTGGAAATCTAAATCATTAAATTCTTGGTGGGTGGGGGAAATTTGTGCATCAAATGCATTAGGTCAAATATGTCAAATGTGAACAGCTGCTGATAGAATCATAAAAATGTACAGTAGAGAGTGGGTCCTTTTGGCCCAAAATGTTAGCAGGAGGCCTGTGTCCCTCATGCTTTTCTTATTGGGAGTATCTGTCTAAATGCTTTTTAAATATTATAATTGCATCTGTCTTTAATACATCTAGCAGCTTGTTATAAATATTCACCACCTCTGTATAAAAAAAATTATGGTGTGAATAATATTAAAGCTATAAATGCAAGGTCCCATTTTAATATAGGGTAGCTATTATGAGTGAAAAAGCAGCCATCTATTTAATTTGCACCATGTAGTCATAAGAAGGTCTTTTTAAGATGGACTATCATAGTGGTCACCAAGGTAAGTACCTTTAGGAAACAGTTCCATTGCTACTACAATACTTGTTTTTACCCAGTTCAGTGGAGAATTTCCTTGCAATGTTTTATTCACAGAAATTAAAGACATTTCCTATTTGGCCTATGAGTCATATCACGTTCAACTCAAGATGATCAGCAAAATAGAGAAAGATATTTAACAGTTCCATCAAGTAGAACTTATTCATAAAGAGCCAGCTAACTTGTGCAGAGTTTGGTTCTGTCAGTGTAGGTCACTCTCAAGCTTCCTTGTAGCTGTGGTCCAAAATATGAATTGAAGAGCTAAATATGAAAGGAAAAGTGTTCATGATGTTCCTACAGGTATTGATGTTAAGGCAGCATTAAAATCTCCATTTAAATTGAAGTGTCAAATGTGGTGGCTTGATAATCATTGCAGGCCAATCACCTTGGTTCCAGGCCATCAGAACAGAAGTTTCCCTGGGCAGTATTGTAGGCTAAAACATTCTTTGATTGCTTCATCCCTTCCCTCATTATTAAGTGCTGCTGATGATAGTGGATGTTTTGTTCACTCTCAGCTCCGAGTAATGAAGTAGAAGCAACTGATTTTCATTGTTACGATGGGGACATGAAGTAGCAGCACACAAAATGTGGTATGAGTTAAGTGGTTGTTTAATCATCAAGTTAAAATCTCAGTTCTGGAAAAAGTAGAATTTTGGATCTTTTAAGCCTTTTATATCATTACTCTTTTTAAAAGAAATTAATTTAAAAATCTGATATAATTTAGTAAATTAAGTTTTTAATATTCGTGACATAATTTGCAACTTCATGAAATCATAGTTGATTGAAAAGGAAAGTTACCAGCCACATTTGAATTTAGTTAGAAAACCTGATCATTTACTTTCTCAGCACTTTCTTTTCCCTTAATTGTAATTATTTAGTTTGACATTCCCATGATTACTTATTGGTCTAATTGTTCCTCTTACAGTTACTACTTGGAAAACCTTGCTGAAGAGACAGTGTAATCCCAACCTGTCAGACACTGAAAACACTCAAACCTCAGAGAGTCTGTTCAGTAACTCAGAAGAAGAAACTGGTGATTCCATACAGGCTTTTCCAAAATCCATTCTTGATTTTGAATGTCAAGCAGCAATAAGATGACTAAATGAGCGTTGTTTGAAATAACACTGTAAGATTTTTTGCATTTTGAAATAACACTGTAAGATTTTCCTCAGTCCTAAGGAAAATTCCACTATTATTCAGGAAATGGTGACTAAAATATACAGCAAATGAAATAATTGTCACTTCTTTAAAAACGAAGAATGTACTCAAAAGGGTAAACCTGACTTAATTGTCTCTCATAATTGAAGCATATGATTGGAAAAAGAATGATATTAATTGGAACAAAAAAAGCCCAAGTAAATCTTATTCAGTATGATGAATAGCTAAAGATGAGTTTGTTGCCCAGTGATTACCTCAGAATGAGGTTGACGGTGGTAGTGGCATTTGGCACCACTGCAACAGGCAACTTCAAATTAGTCCCAAAAGTAAGTGTAGTGTTGCAGATGGTCTATTTTCTTAGTGCACTTTTCTGAAATTCATGTCTTCCTGTCTTAATCGTCAAGATATGGATTGGACAGAACCCATCTTGTAACAGGGAAGTGAGGAAATGTTTGGTAGCTGGAAACTGCAGTATCCTGGATAACATTATTGTGATATTGCTGATGTATCCAGACTCCCATACAAATTTATAAATAATTACAAAACTGTGGTAACTTTTCATCTGTTGCATTAGATTTACATAAAACAATGGAGAGACTGGGCAACTTGAAATCATTAATGCATACTAGTACCAACTCAGGGTCAGAATAACATATCAAAAATCTTGTACTGTATCTTATTGTTTTACAACTCTTTGACCTTGAATATTCTGCAAATAACAAGCAACTTGCCTATGGTCATACTAGCTTGGAAACTTTCTCTTTGTAAATGTTCAAATGAGCATAAGTTAACTTTAACTGTGCTGAATCAATCAGCTGGCCCTTAGCACAAATTATACTAAATTTGGCTCCACGGTAGTGTGGTTAGTGCGATGTCATTCCAGATTGGGACGTTGGAGTTCAGAGTTCAGTCCCCACATCCTCTGTAAGGAGTCTCTGTACATCCTCCCGGTGGGTTTTCTCCAGGTCCTCTTGTTTCCTCTCACAGTACAAAGATGTACCAGGTGGATAATTGGTCATAGTAAATTGTTCTGCGATTAGGTTAGGGTTAAATCAGTTTGTCAAGGGTTGCTGGGCAGAGCAGCTCATAAGACCGATTTTGCTCTGTATCTCTCAATAAAAAATAAAATTTCAAATTTACTTAAATGAATGTTGCAAAATTTACACTGGACTACATGACCAGATAAGTTAACATACAAAAACACCCTTTTCCATTGTTTCTGAATAGTTTGACCTTCAGAAACCTTATCCAAAACTTCTGATTAATAACTAGAGAAATGTAAATTTGCAAAAGTTACTGCACATTGCTAAATGGCCGCCCCAGTTAACAATGGTGAATCCCATGATCTAGCTACATGTTACAAGAAAGCACTGCAACAAAATCAGGTAATATCTGATTTTTTTTTTTAAAACTTTTTGTCATTAAATACAGATTGGTTTTGTCAGTGGTTTTCTCATGATCAAAAGGTAATTTCAGTTCTGGTGAGTGAAATGATTTCTGACATTATCTCTTAAAGTTGGACGCTGACATCTATGCAATATGTTACCTGTAAATTTGCAGTTGAGAAAGTGAGGTGCTTTAAGCAAACAAAACATTTTTTTTTCCGGATTTCTATCCCGTAATTTCACCGAAGTGCACATAAGTAAAATTCAAGAAATTTTACTTACATCATTAAAGTAGCATTCTCTTAGATTTTCACCTGATCTGGAGCTGGAATAAATGGTGAAACGTGAAAATAAGTTCAGTAATCTTTCAAGTAAAAATAGTCAATGTTGAAAAGGCTCAGCAGGTCAAATGTTTCCAATATTTGCTGTTGTTACTTGGTTCACTGATATTTGTTGTGCAATATATCACTACTGATTTTTGGATCCATTGAAATTCCAGCTTATGATACAAGGAGGTTTCATGGTGAAGAATAAATAATGTTATCAATACCTACTACATAAAATGATTTTGATAAAGTATTACTATGTTAGTGTGAATGGTTTATGATGCTCGAAGCTTGCACTTCTCCCAGCGTAAACTATTCTAAGTTTTAGACCTTGGGATGTGCATGAATGCTTTAATACTGTGATACCTATCTTTAGAAAATGAAAGTGTCACAAGTTATAACCTAAACAGTCATATTATTATGCTGATTTATTGGTAATTTAACCTGAAGAATCTTCCATGTTTATCATCATTACTTTAGTCAGGAGCTATGACATCAAACTGATAACACATACATCCAATAGTACCATAAAACTGATTTCATAAATCATTATTGTGTATGAGAGATCGAATGTGAGTTGGAAATGTTGACATTGAGGTTCAACAAACACTTGCAGTAGAGATTGGTGAATTGTGTAAAATGTTGTATGCCATTTAGCTAAGGAAGAATGCTGAACTAAGTGTGCAAAGAGCTATCGTCTAACCTTTAGCACTATCTTCAGGTATCTGATCACTTATTGATCTCGATTTATTTGATGCCATGGGATTTGAAATTATTACAGAGTTTTGTTATCGCAAAACTGTTGTCCCTCTTTTAACTGCTTTGCTTTGCTGCAGATTTTTCATCTTTACCTGAAAGATACGCAAGGTCGTTCATGGAAGGAAAATTATTAGGTTATTATATTCAATAAGTGAAGCTCAAGAGGTTGATATTTAAGTTGTATGATTTAAAAAGAAATGGGTTCAGTCAGCTGTTAATTCAAGTCTTACTCCAGCATGCTTTAGAGCAGAATGTTTTACTTACTAAGGTTTGGAAAAATGATACAACTAAGTGTGTTGATGAAGTCAGAGAAAGAATGTTCAAAAGTTGGGTTTGTTTTTAAAGTCCACTTTAATATTTTACAGCAGTGACTTACTGTTATTGCTAGGAGACAATGTACAACACATTGAACACCTGTTATGTATCATTTTAAATTACAATACTTCCTGGTGTTCTGAAAATTGATATCTTCAACTTATCGTTAGTTTCCTTTAAAACACCTATGAATTGTTTTACATGTTTATTGCGATAGCAAATGTTACATTATAAATGAATTAGATTATGGGACAGCTTTATAATATTGTATGTGTTAGGTTATAGTCAACTCAGTTAATACTTTCATAAACTGTCAAGAAAAAAAATCTATACTACCACAAGTATTACTGTTCTCCTATAGTCAGTGCACAGTGGTTGAATTAATTGCCCTACATCCTGCAAAAATATCAAACCAAAGAAAAATATTTTTGTTCCTTTCTTTTTCCCCCTTTGGCTGAAAACATGCAAAAATAAAAATGCTTAGCAGAACAGCTGCACAGAGGACAAGCTAGCCATGGAATATTAAAAATTGTTCGAGACAGTTGCTGTTTCTCCATCCCATTTGCATCGAAACATTCTCTCATTGGTTCAAGTCCAAGACTTGGTTGTAATGGAGCTTGGGCATTTTCCAGGTCTGCAAAATGAATGTTCACTTATTCTTTAGGCAAACAAAATATTGTCAAACCAGCTGCAACATATAGCTGTAAATTGTGTAATTTTGCTGCTATGATTTTACTGCTGTAAAATGAATCTAACAACCCCTTAACAGTTTAGATTTTCCTTTAAGTGAGAGTACTATAATTCTTGCTTGCTTTGTATTAAGGTCAAAAAAAGCTGTGATGCATTAAGAAGTGACTGGGAATACTGGGCACTGCCTGCTGATCTGTAATTCTACTGGTTTCATTGATTTGTTAAAGAAATTGTAAAACTCTGACTATTTAAGTATATGTTCTGTAAATAATCAAACAAATTTTATGCTATAAAGCAGTTTGAATTGTTTTTTCATAATATAGAGAAACATCAGTACAAGTTTGTTTTGGGATTTCTTTCAAGGCCTAATTTAATTCCATACTTTATAAAAGCTAGTTTGATTATACATGATTGTTTAATTCTTAGTTTATAGATTTCTATTGAATAAAACTCTTAATGTTGCTGCTTTTGAATATTTTTGAAAAATAAACATTTTGATTCAAAGGGAAGAAGTGTATATATTTTGTTTTTTCTAGCCCCAGTGACAAAAATTCCACCTTCCTAGTGATTTCTTCTAGGAAAAAAAACCTGCTTTATGTCTGTAAAATGGAGTATAGCTGACCAAGGTTATTCCACTGTAAATACTTTCCAAATGTATATAAATGAAATGAATTCATACTTTTTGTATTCCAGCAGTTAAACAATGCTAAACTCGAGTTCCAGTCCTAATTTGTACTCAGATGGATTTGTGCTTAAAGATTCTCTGCATCTGCTTTTACAAAGCAGAATTAGCAAGGAATCTTCTGGGAAAGCAGTAAGTGATAGTTCTCCCAATTATATTAAACATTACTTCCCAAATCATTTTGATTGTTTGATTGATATAATGCTCAAGAAACAAGAGAAAATCTGCAGGTGCTGGAAATCAGAGCATCCATCAACTGTATTTTTTTCCATAGATGCCGCCTGGCCTGCTGATTTCCTCCAGCAATTTGTGTGTGCTGCTAAAGAAACAAGGTCTCATTATCTTTTGCACTGCCTTAGTGGCTGGCTTATCACATGATAATGTTGCAAGTAGCCAGGAACTTTGTCAAAATGGTTCATCTACTTCAGGCAGAATCATCACAATCTTAGGTAACCCCTCAGGATCAAAGATGGCTACAAACGGGGCAAGAAGCAGAAAGTGGCTGACAGAGCAGATAATTTGTGAAGCAATGCACCTCTTCCACTGTTTCCACAGGGCCTCAGCCACTGCTGCATGCTCTCAAGTTTTTGGCTCCATCCCATCGGCGTGACACTATTACAGTTTGTGGCCTTTCTTAGTTCAACTCTGGCACTGTCTGTAAGGACCACACGGGTGCTCCAAAGACATGCTGGTTAGGATAATTGTAAATTGTCCTGTGATTAGGCTAGTGTTAATATTGGTGGATTGCTGGGCAGTGCAGCTTACTAGGACAGAAGGACTTGTTCTGCATTGCATCTCTAAAAGAAATTATTCCTTTTGACCATTTGTAGTATGGTCCTGAATAAAAAGGGAATTCCATTCAATTCGATAACCATCTGTGGCCACACACTACACAGACCACTCTAATGCTCTGAATATTGCAACTAGGCACAAAATATTAAATGTGGCACAGTATGCAAAGCAGTCAGATAATATCTATGAGGAATATGATGTAGTCACTTGCTCAAGCAATATTTCCATTGCTTGCTTTGATTATATTCCACTATTTAAGCATCACTAGAAGCATAGCACAATCCCTCTTCGTCTGCCAAAATTCCTCATCCTCGTACGAACAAGTTAACTGTCAATTCAAATTTGCACAGGAAAGGTTTGGTTGTAAGACAAAAGATTGGCTTGCCAAGGGACTAGCTATGATATCCTCCAAAATTGCAATATAACAAAAAAGGTAACTGCCAAGCAATTAAAGCAACAATATTTGAGAGATTAATTTTGCCACTTTTCTAGGTCAAATGTTTACATATTTAGTTTAATTTAATTTTTGCTTCCAATACTAGATGTAATGAATACATTTTAAATGGAGTTATGCAGAGACTCAAGTTTCTCTGCTTAATAGGCAATTTCTTCAGTTCAAACTCAAAATGCAAATTCAAGTAGATTTTTATAGAGCATGACACCAGTCAATTAAAGTAGTCATTGCTTGATGAAGGAATTTCACACCATTAGTTAAAAAAAAATCATTTGAGTTACAGAGATTGAGATTAAACACAGCTGATATCTTGAGTCGCATTTCGATAGTGGACTTCAAAGAAAAGCTACGTAGATCTATTTTATAAATTATTAAATAAAAGGCTTCTTGAGAAAACATGCATAATCTCAATAGAAAAAAAGGTGATTTGCAAATGCATCAAATTGAATTGGTTGCCTGCTAAGCATTCTATTACAGCCCTCAAATGCATGTTGGTAGAAGTGTGCAGAGCCTAATGTAAGGTGCAAATATATTGGCTTTGGGACGATCTATCAAGTAAGATTCAGTTAAATGGAAGAATCTGACTGCAGCCTCATCGAGCAGGTTAATTTAGCTTTTTACAATGCTAATCAGTAGATTGTTTCTGTATTCCTGATTTTTGCTGCTCCATCTGTACACAGATTATATTTACATGATGCCTTTCATGTCCTTTTCAGGGGCTCTAAGTGCTTTACAACAAACGAAGTACTTTTGCAAAATGAGATGTTTCCACAAGTAATGATGTGATAATTACCAGGTAATCTGTTTTAATGATGTAGAATGAGGTATGGTATTAGCCAAAATACCAGGGATAACTCCAGCGGTGTCTTTTGAAGAATACTGGATACTTTATTTATACTATCTCAAGCTTTTGTTTTAACATCTTATCTAATTGATGCTAGCTTCAACACTACGGCGCACCTTCAGTACTGCACTGGAGTGTCAACTTAGTCTTTAGTGCTCAAGTCTTTGATACTGGTATTGATACAGTGAGAAGTTTGTCTTGCACACTGTTTATACAGATTGAATCATGACACTGAGCTAGAATAAGGTAAAACAATAACAATGTAGAATAAAGCTACTGAAATAAATGCAATGCAGAAAAACAAAGTGCAAGATCATAATGAGGTAGATTGAGGCCAAGAGTACATTTAGCTGTACAAGAGATCCATTCAAGTGTCTGATAACACTGGGATAGAAAATGTCCTTCAGCCTGGCATGCATGCTTTCAGGCCATTGTACCTTCTGCCCAATAGGGAGAGATAATGTCTGAGGTGGGTGAATTTCAGATTATGCTGGCTGCTTTAGTGAGGCAGTATAGAGAGTCCATAGAAGGAAGGCTGGTTCCTGTAATGTGCTGAATTGCGCCCACAACTCTGCAGTCGCATGAAGAGCAGTTGCCATTACGCATCCAGACAGAATGATTTGTATGATGCATCAATAAAAATTGGTAAGTGTCAATGGGAGACGGGAGTTACTTTTTAAACCAAGAAAGCTAGAAATTCAGGTGCAATGCCACTATCAAATTTATGACTAACCTTTTCTTCAGCAGTCTATTCAGGGATGATTTAAGTCCACTTGGTTTTGTGATTCGGTAGTGGCTTACACTCAGATTTACACATTCACAAAGTAGCTGCTGTCCTGGGCATCTGTAATGAGTTGGCCATACTTTAGGTAAAAAAGTTCTCAATGTGTTGCTGGAAGTTGTGCACCAAAATGGGAGGCCAGCATCTGATCTTGCTTACTTTAAACTCTGACTAGCTAACAAAATGTAGTACTCATGTTTGCTTTGTTGTTTAACCCAATTGAGAACCAAAATACTTTGTTTTGAGGCTGAGAGCAAAATTGGATCAGCCATGATGAAATGGTGGAGAAGATGCAGTAGGCCAAGTGTCCTAGTTCTGCTCCAATGTCTTATGGTCTCAAAATAAAACAGGGAAAAAGGCCAAAGCACAAGTATCTGTCAGATTTGGGGTATGAAATCAGGCAACTTAGTTCGGGAATCAGAACCTCTTCTGGAGATAGATGACACCTGTCCTCCAGATTTCAAAACCTCTTTAATACAAGAGGCTTAAATGGGGCGGGATTTCTTCAGTGCATCCAAGGGAAGTTCTTGAAACAGTATGTGAAGAGTCACACTAGAAGAGAAAACTTACTGGATCTGACTTGGGAAAGGAACAAGACCAAATGACAAACGTGACAATAGGTTATGAGTAAGTATTAAATTAGATTTTGTGGGAAAAGCACTACATTGTGAAGATGGCAAATTACAACAGGATAAGACAGGAGCTAAGGATTGGGAACAGCTGATTTTAGATAAGAGTACATCTGAGAGTTGTTCAAAAACCTGTGGATCAAAGTTTAGGATAATCACCTTCTGGTAAGGAGCAAGGACAAGAATGAGAAATTTCGATGACCTGAGAAGTCCTAAATTTAGTCAGAGGGGAAATGGAACCATATATAAATTCAGACTGGGCCATTGTAGAATATAAGGAAAGCAACAAAGAGCTCAAGCAGGTGATTAGGAAGACCATATAGGGCCGGGAAATTTCCTTGTTGAACAATATCAGGGAGAATCCCAAAGGATTATATAACTTGATTTTTTTTTAAAGAGGATAACTAAGGGAAGAAAGGTCAACTCGAGGATAAAGGAAGGAATTGGTGCCTGCAATCAGAGCAAGTGGCTGAGGTACTAAATGAGTAACTTTGTGTTTGAATATACCAAGAAGGATTTGGAGGATGGAGAAAGCTGACTGGAGCATGCTAATGTGTTAGGTTGATTCCGAAGATAAAGATGCATGGGATGCAGGTTGAATCGCAAGTCTGGATTCGGAACTGACTTGCCTATTGAAAACAGATAGTAGGGGTAGAAGACTTACTCTGGCTGGAGGTCCACAACCAGTAGTGTTTTGCAATGGCCAGTGCTGGAATCTTTGTTTGTGATATACTGTATGTCAATGATTTGGATGAAAATGTAAATGGGTGGATTTGCAAGTTTAGGAATGACACCAAGATTGGTGGAATTGTGGACAGTGTAAAGAAAGTATCAAAGAATACAACCGGATAGTAATCAGTTACAGGTAGAGGCAGAGAAGTGACAGGTGAAGTTTAATCCAGGCAGATGCAAGGTGTGGTACTTTAGGAGGTCAAATGAAAGAAGTATGCAATTAATGATAGACATTTTAATAGCATTAAGTACAAAGGGATCCATAGTTCACTGAAAGTGGTGAGGTAAGTGGATAAGGTGATAACGAAGTTGTATGACATACTTGCCTGCATTGGTAGGAGTGTTCATTGCAAGAATAAGGAAGACATGCTGCTGCTAGATATCATTTAATCAGACTGCACTTGGTCTAATTGTGTGCAGTTCTAATAACCCCATTATAGGAAGGATATGGAGACTGGACAGGGTGCAGAAGAGGTATACAAGATGCTGCCTGGATTAGAGGGAATGATCTATAAATAAAGGTTGGACAAATTTGGGTTATTCTCCCTAGCGCTTTGGAGACTGAGGGGAGTTAATGAGAGGTGTAGATGTTGTAGACAGAAGGTTGGGGAAGGGAGTGGGGACAGAGTTTAAAGGTGATGTAAGGGTTAAGTTTTTTTTTAAAAACAGAGCGGTAGGTGCCTGGAATGGTTTACTAGTCGAGCATGCAGTTTGGTGCAGTTTAGACACAGGAATATGAAAGGAATGGAAGCAACACAGGAGGATATTTAGCCACAATTGCATCAAGATCAATGCAATAGTGTGAGACAAATGGCCAGTGAGTGCACTAAGGTACTGACTTATGTTCATTTTTCAACATCTTCAAAGTTTTTGCTTGGATTATTATGATAAACCTCTTTGGTGTTATTGATCTTCAGTGTTACCAAGAGTGGAAAGAAACTGTTTACTCATGAAAAAACTGCATCATTAGTGACTCAAATAGTTCTGAAAATCTCAGCACTTTATTTAAAATTCATAGGATCACATTCATAATTCTGCAGCTTCCATTAGAAGAATAAATATCTTTACAACATACAAAACATTTTTGGCATGCACCGTAAATTCAGAAGTTCCAAAGATTGGCACCCAAGTAGTGACTAAGTTTAACTTTTCAGAGAAAGCAGGAGTTACAATCTGGCCATGATATCTCCAGGACTAAGGCACTTTTTCATTAATCATTATGCAACACCATGGCAAGTTTTATAGTTGTATGGTTTGTTATTGCTTTTTTTTTGGAAATCTGTGTAAATAAGGTTTTGGTTCCTTGATTTTACAAACACAGACATCCCTGGTCCAAAACCAGTAAATAATCCAGAATGCTAAAATGATTCCAATCTCCAGCAATGAGGGAAAGGATTTGTTGGGAAATGAATTTCACTTCCCAATAAAATCACCTCTTAACATCATATTTTTACACCAGCAATGAAACCAAGACTAATATCCCACATTGAGATTTATTTACAAAGGCATGTAGTTTATGCTTCTGCAAATTTCACGGTTGCAAAGCAACAATAATTGTAACTTGTAAACCGTGAATTACTTCAGTTTCCACTGTTTCTGTGAAAATGCCATTTTTAATGAGTAACAAGATCTACAAATTATGTTTGGATTGGTCAATTATATGGTACTGTGGATTGGAATCAAAGAACCATGCATATAGCTCATTGCAGAGACTGTTAAACAGTCTTAGAATCAACATGACAAGTAACAGTTATAAGTTACATGTTCAGCAAATTATGCATTACAAAAATGAGCTCTTCTGTCCATGATAAAGTTAAATTTATTCGCTTGCTGGTGTTTGTGGGAAAATGGCAGATGTTTTTCATTAAACAAAAATCCTTTGTGCATCTCATTCTGGGTTCTTCTCAATCACAACTGTCCTGTAAGAGATTAGAAATAAACTGGTTATATCATTGTTAGTTTGTGGTCAGATTAAAATACTCCACTGTACCAAAAGAATAGAGGTACAGCTAATTAGTTTAATATACCATGTAAAACGCAGGCTGGTGCCTGAAAATTGACACATGATGTTTTCCCAAACTCCTCTGTAATGTTAGAGGAAACTCACTTTATTATAGCAAGTCAAGGAAAATTCGGATATTGATCCAGATTGTTTTAAGTAAAGCTCAGTTCTAGCAGGCAGTAGTCTGATAATGTATTCTGAATCAAGCAATATTCCATGTTGAGATCAGGCAGAAAAGCAAAGAGAAACATTGAGATTTTGTGACAGGAGAGGATTAACTGAGTGAAGTAGTTTAACCAAAGATGTGCATTTCTGCTCTTCCTTTTCTTTCGAACCAGTTTGAATTAATTTTTCAGATTTACTTTTCTTGAATTTGTTGATTATCCCCTCATATGCCTTCCAAGGGTCAAAAGACCAGGGTTCATAACCTTTTAGTATCAGCACAGAATACTAATACAGTAAATAGAAGCACTGTTTGTTCTTTACCTCGCCATCCCCAGCACATTACTTGCATTTTGTTGACCAGACAGAATTATTCAAATTCCAGTGAAAGTACAGTTCACTTAGTGTACGGCTTCCATCAACTCTATACTGAGTATTTCCTGCCCTTGTGTTCTGAGTGGCACTCAATAGCGTAGACACTGGAAAATTGCCAGTGGAATCCAAAGGAGTGGGAAGGGAATGAACCTTGTTACTATAAAAGAATGGTAACTTGTCACAACTCTGTTCCTGTTTGCTACCCCACTGCAACAGGTAAACGATCAGGGAAATTCACCGGTGTACATCTATCATTTGATTTAATTATCTAGCAAAAATCTCATGCAAAGTTAATATAAATCAACATCATGTGCCATATCAATCTTACAATGATTTACAAACATCACAATTTTTTGTTTATAATTGATTTGTCGCTACTTCTGGATTACCAATTCTATTGAAATATCTGCACAGAACATCAGCTAACTTTCTACTCTTTAAACACCTGGGTGACACATTCACATTTAGTCCATCTCCAAACATGAGCTGCAGGTTTTCAGTGTTCCATAAAGGGAACTAGCCAATAGTTGTTAACTTTATCTACCTGAGTATTTCTGACTTTAACGTGGGACTCCCTGCCAGTATTACCTTTATCCCCTCTTCTAATAATTTCCAGGTAACCAGGATTGTAAAAATCGTGTTTCTGGTGTGTGCAATTTGCCCACCTCTTCAGATTCAAGCCAATTGCTTCTATAACAGTTTTATCTCCCCATTTATCTTTCTCTTTCCTGTTATTAGGAATTACCCCCCCCCCTTTTCATTTTCCCCATCTCGAATGTTCCAGCCATAAATCCTTATCAAAATCCTTTGGAATGTCTGATCCACTCTACTCTTCTGCCAATGCTCCAGGCATGAGCTGAATTATTCCTCTGTCTTGCGAATGTCTATATCTCCTTGCATCCTCTTCATTACCTACTCTCCAAATTTAGACAAATATCTCCTTATCTGCTTAGGTTTGATAGAGTACCTTTTGGGATTTGACTATTCTAAATGTGTGGTCCAAATAGGATTTGCTTTACGCTGTTACCACCACAATGGAAAAGTCATAAAAACAGGTTTGCATTGTTGTCAACACATTTGTAAATATTCAGTGAAGTCCAGCTTGCTGATGAGCAGTCACTGCCACAATAAAATGAACTGAAGTGCAGTATTTTCCCAGACCTTGAGTTTCCATTCTCAGTTACGTGCCAGGTGAAATAACAGGGTACTGGAAGGTTGCAAGTTTGAGGCACTCAAGACAACCCTTAGAACCCTGATGCTTCCCTTAGCAACCAACACTGTGTCCCATTGCAGTGGATTGTCTGGGCTCATAAACAGAGAACAATAGAACCAAATGCAAGAGTGCAGGGAAGGCTCATTGTCAACGAATTAATTAAAAAAAACAGAGCATATTGTTTCTTAAATTTAATGCTTGGGAAAAGATTTATAGGCATCCGTTAGTCTCGAGAGACCATGGATTTGCGCCTGGAGTTTCCAGGGCACAGGCCTGGGCAGGGTTGTACGGAAGACCGGCAGTTGCCCAAGCTGCAAGTCTCCCCTCTCCACACCACTGATGTTGTCCAAGGAAAGGGCAAGGGCCAATATAGCTTGGCACTGGTGTCATCACAGAGCCATGTGTGGTAATTGCCTTGCTCAAGGATACAACACAGATTATTGAGCCTAAAACTACTAGCTGGAAAAACAAGCAATTTTCACATTGCTGTGGCTCCAATGCTTGAGCCCTGTGCAGTTAGCAAGGACCTGTTAAGGAAATAATGGATGCATTTTGTGCTGTTTCTTCCTACCAATGACTTTATCCAAGCCTGCATCACTTTTTCATGATCATCGACTGCTTTCCTCCATTTCACCAGTTCCTTTGACCATTTGCTTTTAGCAAGAGCATCTAAATCAGAAACAAAGTAAATTCATTAGCTAATTTCAACAAATATAATTGCAGCTGACCATAACTGGAAATTAACAGCTCGTATTTAAACAAATCTTCCTCGTTTGCATGAAATCATGTCAACCTGTGTGAAAGCAGGGAGATGAAATGAATTAGTGTGCATCTGTTCCAATTCCATGCTACGGAAAGGAAGTACATATTTCATACCAACTTACTATTTATTTGCCAGTGGTAGGCAAAATTAAAATACTGGCACGTACCAGGAGATCCAATCTGCGCCAACTTAAAGGAAAACCGTCAAACTGTCACTGAGTTGGGGGGGGGGGGGGGGGTCTGTGCATTTTACTTAATGAAAACAACAGGACCCAAAACAAAGTTTTTAAAAATAACCGTTAGAACAAAACAAAATCTACATAATCTATAGATACCCAAGAACTTCATTTTTTGAAACCACAGTGCCTTGGTTTGCCACAATACTCTGACTTAGTGGACAAAACTACATGAGCTTTGAGTTAGAGATTACGATAAAACACACAGATGAAATAAATTGGATTTTTCCATTATTACCCTGCCGAACATTACAATTTTCACTGCAAATCACCTATACAGGGGTTATAATAGAAAATACATATTTAATAAACCCCAAGCAACAAAGGGGATGATTAGCGAAAACTTATAATATATTGGAATAGTTTTTAAATTAATCTCACATAGCCAGCTTTGGGGTTGCCTGTGAGCAATAATATCAGTCACACTGACTCTTCCCCACACATTGCAAAGAACATTTAAAATAGGAGTGGGACCAGGCCAACCAGTCCTTCAAGCCTGTTCTGCCATTTAACACTGATCTAATCATAACTTAAGCTCCACTTTTCTGTCAATCCCTTAGAACCCTTGATTCTATTACTATCCAGAGTTCTATTTGGATATTGAAACATACTCCATCTACACAGTTTTTTGGGATGGAAAATTCCAAAGATTTAATACCTTTAAGAGAAGCATTTCCTCCTCATCTTAGATTTAATTGGGTGACTTGTTCTGAAATCATACTCCTAAGATTTGGGTTTGTCTATAAGGGGAAATAGCTTCTCAGTCTCCATTGGGTCAAGCCCCTCAGAACTTTGTAAACATCAATAAAATCCTCTCACATTCAGCTGAACTCCAATAGGAATAGGCTCAACTAACTAATTTTCTTCATATGATGAGCCATTCATACCAAGAATCAAGCCAGTGAGCCTTTTGTTTTTCTCCTTATAACTCCAGCAGTAGGTGTTTAACTTCACCCCCCTTCTCTCAGCTGCTCTCCAGTACTTCTTACATACCTTACATTCATATAATACCCTCCAGCTGCTTAAGAACTCTGTAAAGAGGGTAAAAAGGGAGGACCTACCTTGGTCTCATACTTATATTAAACTTCCATTCAGCTTCCTCCATACTGTTCCAAAACTTCCTAACATTCTCCAGATCTAAACTATCTTTGCAACTCTCTAGTACTACCACATCTTTCTCGTAATGGGGTAGTCAAAACTGTATGAACTTCTCCAACTGTGACCTACCTGGTGTTTCATAACCCTTTTCATTACCCCTTGACTTGTGTTCAATACCCTGACTAATAAAGGCATGCATCCCAAGACTTGATCATCTTCTCCATCTCACCTCTCACCTAGAGGGGGTCAGTTGTGCTGTGAGGATTACATTCCTTGACTTCTCTAGTGCCTTTAACACCATCCAGCCCAAGATCTTAAGGCACAAACTAACGGAGATGGGAGTAGACTCTCACATGGTGGATTGGATAGTGGACTACTTGACAGATAGACCTCAGTATGTGCGGTTGGGAGACTGTAGGTCTGACACGGTGGTCAGCAGCACAGGAGCGCCGCAGGGAACCGTACTCTCTCCGGTCCTGTTCACCCTGTACACATCAGACTTCCAATATAACTCGGAGTCCTGCCATGTGCAGAAGTTCGCTGATGACACGGCCATAGTGGGGTGTGTCAGGAATGGACAGGAGGAGGCGTATAGGAAACTGATACAGGACTTTGTGATATGGTGCAACTCAAACTACCTGCGTCTCAATATCACCAAGACCAAGGAGATGGTGGTGGACTTTAGGAGATCTAGGCCTCATATGGAGCCAGTGATCATTAATGGAGAATGTGTGGAGCAGGTTAAGACCTACAAGTATCTGGGAGTACAGTTAGACGAGAAGCTAGACTGGACTGCCAACACAGATGCCTTGTGCAGGAAGGCACAGAGTCGACTGTACTTCCTAAGAAGGTTGGCGTCATTCAATGTCTGTAGTGAGATGCTGAAGATGTTCTATAGGTCAGTTGTGGAGAGCGCCCTCTTCTTTGTGGTGGCATGTTGGGGAGGAAGCATTAAGAAGAGGGACGCCTCACGTCTTAATAAGCTGGTAAGGAAGGCGGGCTCTGTCGTGGGCAAAGTACTGGAGAGTTTAACATCGGTAGCTGAGCGAAGGGCGCTGAGTAGGCTACGGTCAATTATGGATAACTCTGAACATCCTCTACATAGCACCATCCAGAGACAGAGAAGCAGTTTCAGCGACAGGTTACTATCGATGCAATGCTCCTCAGACAGGATGAAGAGGTCAATACTCCCCGATGCCATTAGGCTCTACAATTCTACCGCCAGGACTTAAGAACTTTTTAAAGCTATTATTAATGCTTTTTGAGATGGTGATTTAGATGCATATCATATTTTTTTTTACTGAGTTAAGTATTGTATGTAATTAGTTTTGCTACAACAAGTGTATGGGACATTGGAAAAAAGTTGAATTTCCCCATGGGGATGAATAAAGTATCTATCTATCTATCTATCTATCTATCTATCTGCCCTGGTATCTTCAGTGATCTAACAATGTGTATTTGAAGGTCCCGCTGTATCTTATACTTCATGGCATAATGCCATTTCCCCGCCTCTCTCAACTGCATTACCTCATGTTTTCAAAGTGAATCCCAGTTCTGGTCAGGCATATCCAATTATTTCCAATCTTACTCAAATTACGGGTCAAGAGCTGGTTCAAAGAGGGTGTATAGAAGACAATGCCAGCAAAAGCAATGCTTGATGTATCTAAAAATAATTATCTTACCAGGTGAGGACTTGTCAGTCAATACCATGCTCCCAACTCTTAAGACAACTTTTGACAAGGGAGAGAAGGATGAAATAAGGTTGACTTGCTTTAGCACCAACAACACACAGCTTATCATCCACATAAAACATTCTATTTGACTGGCCGCCCAACTACATTTGCAGTGTCAGTTGTCCATAAGATTTAGCACAGGATCGGACCAACTCTTTGCTGTGTTTTCAAAACCATGTCCTAGAAAGCTGGGCTCATGAGAAAGCTCCCTCACCATCCCAGTAGGTGGAAACAGGGTGCTTCTTTCAGTTGGGACAGTTCATTTCAAGTTCAATAAATGCTAAAGTGCTAAAAATAGCTTTTAGGCTAGGCTCCTATTGTTTATTTATTTTAAATTTTTTCTCCATTTCTATCCAAAAGAAAACCTGCAGGCACCACAATAATGTCAATTATTATTTCATGGCTTACCTTCAACACTGATGAGCACATTTGACATTGCAGTCCCCTTTTTGGATATTACGTGACAATGATACTGTGTGTCAACAGTTACTATGTCCTTCAACCAGCTGATGACATGGATTCGCCCATCTTTTAATGACTGAGTTTGGTGCTTAACAGAATCAGTCACCCTTTCGCCATTTCTCTTCCAAATGAAATGTAAACCTTTGGGTCCTGTGGAAAGGAAGAGTTCGGTAAATACCACAATCTCTCAGTTATTTCTCCAAGTTAGTCTATTTAAGGCTCCTGTCACCATCTCATCCAATCAGGAGTGACCACCCATGAGTAGTGGTGGACATCCAAGTTTGCAATCTCTGGATTGCTACCTGTGCCATGTGCCAGTGAGGATAAGAATAGGATAGTTTGACAGATGAATGTATGGCTGAAGGGGGCAAGGTTTCACATTTCTGGATCAATGGGGAAGGTATACACTGTACAGAAAAGGAGGGGCTTACCTGAACCTGAGGAGGACCAATAACCTCAGCTTTGCTAGAGCTGTGAGGGAGGGTTTAAACTAACTCGACAAGGGGCTCAGAACAGGAGTGATGGAGCTGAGGATGGGGTAGTTGGTGATACAAGCAGAGGGAGTATGTTGTAAGACTGTAAGGAAGGACGGACAGATAAAAGGGCAAAATTGCAGTCGGTGGGATGACATTAAGTGTAACGGGTCTAAAATCGAAAAGGGTGATGAATACAGGACTGAAGGTGTTATATTTGAATGCATGCAGTACTTAAAATTAAGATAGATGGTCTTGTAGCGTGCTTAGAGATTGGCTGGTATGATGCTGTGAGCACCTGAGCCATAACTGAAGAACATCACAGTTGGGAGCTTAACATCCGAGGATACACATTGTATCAAAAAGTTAGGCCTGGGGTGGGTTGGGTAGGGTGGCTCCATTGACACAAAATGAAGTCAAATCCTGATAAAGTGGTGATATCGGATTGGAAGATGTTGAATCCTTATGGGTAGAGTTAAAATAGTGCAAAGGTAAAAAGACGCCGATAGGAATCACAGACCAGGAAGTTCCACTTCTGGCGAATGGAGCCAAGGTGCTCTAAAAAGTGATCCCCCAATTTACGACAGGCCTCACCAAAGTAGATGAGGCCACACCGGCAGCGCCAGACACAATAGATGATCACAGCGGATTCGCAGGTGAAGTGTTGCCTCACCTGGAAGGACTGTTGGAGGCCTGAATGGAGTTGAGGGAAGAGGTGAATGTGCAGGTGTAGGACTTGCAGGGATACGTGCTGGAAGGGAGATTAGTGAGGAAGGACGAATGGACAGAGAGTAATGGAGGGAGAGATCCCTGTGGAAAGCCAGGAGGGGGGATTGTAAAGGAATGTTTGGTAGTAGGATCCCTTTGGAGATGGCGGAAGTTGCAGAGAATAATGTGTTGGATTCAGAGGTTCGTGGGGTGGTACGCAAGGACAAGAGGAACTCTTATCACTCTTAAGGCAGCAGGAAGATGTGGTTAGTGTGGATGTTGAGGAAATGGAGGAGATGCGGGTGAGGGTATCATCAATGGTGGAGGAATAGAAACCCCATTCTTTGAAGGAGGTAAAGATAAAGATCTATAAGATTATAAGAAGGAGCTTAAGAAGGAAATTAGGAGGGCCAGAAGGGGCCATGAGAAGGCCTTAGCGAACAGGATTAAGGAAACCCCCAAGGCATCCTACAAGTATGTGAAGAGCAAGAGGATAAGATCACGAGAGAATAGGACCAACCAAGTGTGACAGTGGAAAAGTGTGTATGGAACCTGAGGAGGTAGCAGAAGTAGTTAATGAATACCTTGCTTCAATATTCAC
This sequence comes from Hemitrygon akajei, assembly GCF_048418815.1. NCBI lineage: Eukaryota > Metazoa > Chordata > Chondrichthyes > Myliobatiformes > Dasyatidae > Hemitrygon > Hemitrygon akajei. The sequence continues at coordinate 45,836,730 of NC_133125.1, forward strand.
TATGGAAAAGGATCTTGGCAATTGTAGGGTTGACTTACAGTGGACTGAAAAGCATGAGCATGTAGATATTAAGGAAAGGGATGTGCTGGAGCTTTTGGAAAGCATCAAGTTGTATAAGTCAATGGGACCAGATGAAATGTACTCCAGGCTACTGTGGGAGGTGAGGGAGGTGATTGCTGAGCCTCTGGCGATGATCTTTGCATCGTCAATGGGGACGGGGGAGTTTCCAAAGGATTGGAGGGTTGCAGATGTTCTTCCCTTATTCAAGAAAGGAAGTAGAGATAGCCTAGGAAATTATAGAAGAGTGAGTCTTACTTCAAGTGGTTGGTAAGTTGATGGAGAAGATCCTGAGAGGCAGGATTTATGAACATTTGGAGAGGCATAATATGATTAGGAATAGTCAGCATAGCTTTGTCAAAGGCAGGTCATGCCTTATGCACGTGATGAATTTTTTGAGGATGTGACTAAACACTTTGATGAAGGTAGAGCTGTAGATGTAGTGTATATGTATTTCAGCAAGGCATTTGACAAGGTACCCCATGCAAGGCTTATTGAGAAAGTAAGGAGGCACGGGATCCAAGGGGATATTGCTTTGTGTATCCAGAATTGGCTTGCCCACAGAAGGCAAAGAGTAGTTGTAGACAGGTCATATTCTGCAGGGAGGTCAGTGACCAGTGGTGTGCCTCAGGGATCTGTTCTGGGACCCTTACTCTTTGTGATTTTTATAAATGACCTGAATGAGGAAGTGGAGGGATGGGTTAGTAAATTTGCTGATGACACAAAGGTTGGGGGTGTTGTGGATATTGTGGAGGGCTGTCAAAGGTTACAACGGGACATTGATAGGGTGCAAAACTGAGCTGAGAAGTGGCAGATGGAGTTTAAGACAGATAAGTGTGAGGTGGTTCATTTTGGTAGGTTAAATATGATGGCAGAATATAGTATTAATGGTAAGACTCTTGGCAGTGTGGAGGATCAGAGGGATCTTGGGGTCCAAGTCCATAGGACACTCAAAGAAACTGCGCAGGTTGACTCTGTGGTTAAGAAGGCAAACGGTGTATTGGCCTTCATCAACCGTGGGATTGAGTTCAAGAGCCGAGAGGTAATGTTACAGCTATATAGGACCCTGGTTAGACCCCACGGAGTACTGTGCTCAGTTCTGGTCACCTCACTACAGGAAGGATGTGGAAACTATAGAAAGGGTGCAGAGGAGATTTACAAGGATGTTGCCCGGATTGGGGAGCATGCCTTATAAGAATAGGTTGAGTGAACTCAGCCTTTTCTCCTTGGAGCGACAGAGGATGAGAGGTGACCTAATAAAGGTGTACAATTTAATGAGAGGCATGGATTGTGTGGATAGTCAGAGGCTTTTCCCCAGGGCTGAAATGGCTAGCATGAGAGGGCACAGTTTTAAGGTGCTTGGAAGTAGGTACAGAGGAGATGTGAGGGGGTAAGGTTTTTTTTACGCAGAGAGTGGTGACCGCATGGAATGGGCTGCCAGTAATGGTGGTGGAGGTGGATACAATAGGAGACTCCTTTTAAGAGACTCCTGGATAGGTAAATGGAGCTTAGAAAAATCAAGGGCTATGGATAACCCTAGGTAATTTCGGCACAGCATTGTGGGCTGTAGGGCCTGTATTGTGCTGTAGGGTTTCGATGTTTCTATCTCTGATGTCCTGGAAAGGAAAGCCTCATTCTGGAGATGGAGGAGCTGAGAAAAGGGAATAGAATTTTTACCGGACACATTGTGGAAAGTATAGTCAAGATAACTGTTGGAATCAGATTTATAAAAGATGATAGTCGACAGTTTGTCTCCAGAGATGGAGATAGAGAGATCAAGAAAGGGGAGGGAGATGCCTGAAGTTGGCCAAGTGAATTTAAGGCCAGGATGGAAGTTGGAGGCAAAGTTGATGAAATTGACAAGCTCTGCATGGGTGCATAAAGCAGCACCAATGCAGTGTAGGAAGAGTTGGGGAGCATTACCAGGGATGGTTTGGAACATGCACTGTTCTATGTAGTCAACAAAAAGGCAGACATAGCTGGGGCCCCATTCAGGTGCTCATGGCTACGCCTCAAGTCTGGAGAAAGCTGAAGGAAAAATTACTGAGGGTGAGGACCAGTTCTGCCATATGGAGGAGGATGCTGGTGGAGCAGTGCTAGTTGGTTCTCTTATTGAGAAAGAAGCAGATTGCTTTAAGGCCTTCTCGACTGGGGCAGAAATGTATAGGCCTGGACACCCTGAGGGGTGTTATATACAGTAGCCGGGATGTGGGCTACAAATTGTAACGGGAGATAGAAACGCCACGTAAAAAGGGCAATGTTGCAATAATCACGGGGGATTTCAATATGCAAGACAATTGGGAAAATCAGGCTCTTGGATCCCAAGAGAGGGAAATTGTAGAATGTCTAGGAGATGGCTTTTGAGGGCAGCTAGTATTTGAGCCCACTAGGGGAATGGCAATTCTGGATTATATTATGTAATGACTAAGATTTGATGAGGGTGGTTAGGGTAAAGGAAAACTTAGGAGGCAGTGACCATTTGACAGAGTTCACCCAGCAGTTTGAGAAGGTAAAACCAGATGCATCATTATTACAGTGGAGTAAAGGGAATTACAGAGGCATGCGAGGGGAGCTGGCCAAAGTTGATTGGAAGGGGACACTAGCAGGGATGATGGCAGAACAGCAATAGCTGGTGTTTCTGGGGGAAACTTGAAAGGTGCAGGAAAGATACATTCCAAAGATAAAGTTGTATTTTCAAGGGAGGATGAGGCATCAGTAGCTGACAAGGGATGTCAAAGACAGCATAAAGCAAAAGAGAGGGCATATATCAAAAATTAATGGAAAGGTAGAGGGTTGGGAAGCTTTTAAAAGCAGAAGGCAACGAACAAGCCAATAAAAAGGAGAAAAGATGAAATATGAAGGCAAGTTAGCCAATAACATAAAAGAGAATACAAAAATATTCTTCAGATATATAAAGAGTAAAAAGAGATATGAGAGTGGATATCAGACCACTACAAAATGACGCTGGAGAGGTAGTAATGGGGAACAAAGAAATGGCGGACGAACTTAATAAGTATTTTGTATTTGTCTTCACTGTGCAAGACACTAGCAGAATGCCAGAAATGCAAGAGTGTCAGGTGGCAGAATTGAGTGTCATTGCTATTAATAAGGAGAAGCTGCTTGAAAAGCTGAAAAGCCTGAAGGCAGATAAGTCACCTGGACCAGATGGATTACACCCCAGGGTTCTGAAAAAGGTAGCTGAAGAGATAGTGGAGGTATTAGTAATGATCTGTCAAGAATCACTAGATTCTGGCATGGTTCCAGAGGACTGAAACTAATGTAAATGTCACTCCTCTCTCTAAGAAGGGAGGGCAGCAGATTGAGAGAACGAGCAAAGAATTGGCAGATGGAATATAGTGTAGGGAAATGCAAACAACACACACAAAACGCTGGACGAACTCAGCAGTATAGATAGAAAAGAGTACAGTCAAAGTTTCGGGCCGAGACCATGGTCATGCACTTTAGCAGAAAGTGGGCTTTTCCTTAAATGGAGAAAACATTCAAAAATCTGTGGTGCAAAGGGACTTGGGAATCCTTATGTAGAATTCCCTCAAGGTTAACTTGCAGATTGAGAGGTAAGGAAGGCAAATTCCATGTTAGCATTCATTTCAAGAGGACTAGAGGCTTTATAAGGCATTGGTCAGACCACACTTGGAGTATTGTGATCAGTTTTGGGCCCCTGATCTAAGAAAGGATATGCTGGCATAGGCCAAGGTCCAGAGATTCACGAGAATGATAGGGTTAACTTATGAGGAGTGATTGTTGGCTCTGGATCTGTATTCACTGGAGTTTTGAAGAATGACAGTGGATCTCATTGAAATATTTCAAATTTTGAAAGCCTTAGAGAGACTGGATGTGGGGAAGATGCTTCGTATAGTGGGAGAGTCTAGGACCACAGGGCACAGCCTCAGAATAGTGGGACATTCTTTGAACAGAGGTGATGAAATATTTCTTTAGCCAGATCATTGGTTACATTTAAGGAGCAGGTTGATAGGTTCTTGATTAATCAGGGGATCAATAGTTATGGCGAGAAGGCAGGAGAATGGGGTTGGGAGGAATAATAAATCAGCCATGATGGAACGCCGGAGAGGCCTTAATGGGCTAAATGGCCTAATTCTGTTCCTGTATCATATGAAGTCAGATTTCTGACTTGCTGACAAAATGTATACAGAAGGAATCTATAGTTTAGAAAATATTATATCTCTATGTTGATTTATGTATACTATTGGGCAAATAAAACTTAAGTTTTGCGCCTATGATTTAAAAAAAATACAAAAGTTTTTGCTTTAACAGCAGAAGGCTTTTTAAGCTAAATTATAATTTTGGAGTGAAAGCAAATGCATGTTGTTGGTAACAGAAAATTAAACAGCAGCTTCATCAGAACCTGGTTAAAAAGCAGGGGATATTAAAACCCGATTGATGTTATCCCTATTCAATTTCATACTTGCAATGCACCAACTCACTGATTCCTCTACAGAGCATCCTTATTCTCCAGATTTTGTCAAATGCTCAGCCAGCATTTTCATCATTCACTTTTGCATTTGCAGTTTAGTCATTTCTTTACCCCTTTATCCACCTGCCTGCAGTTTGATTTGCAATAGGATCCATGACTGGCTGCTTGCCAGGTACTGTATACCCCATCAATTGATGTATTTGAACATCATTAAGGCATGTTGTGAAACTCCATTTCTGGGCTATGCACATTCACTTGTCTTGTACTTTTATGCAGATCCACTTATCTCACCCTGAAAAACTGGACTGAGGGGCAATCTGCTTCACGTTTTTTTCACTTCTGGCTTCCCCCCACTGTCTCCCACATCAACGGCTCTATGACACTCCTCATTCATCTTGTATTTTGAGACTACTAGACAGGTATTTGGAGGAATTTAAGGTGGGGGGTATATGGGAGGCAGGGTTTAAGGATCAGGGCCGAAGGGCCTGTACTGTGCTGTACTATTTTATGTTCTATTCTCAGCTGCATTCATTTTTACTTAATCTTCCTTACACAGTGGATTTCTGTTAATTGGGCATTGTTAATTAGAGCAGCCACATATTTGGGACAACTTTTAAAGAACGGAAACTAATCAAAAAATAGCCAAGATTCCCTTTTTTTTATTTGCAACACTGTGCCACTTAATCAGGGAGGGAGACTGTTGCCAAATAGGTTCCAACTAGCATTAATCATGCGCAATTGTGTGGCGATTTAAATGGTATATTGTGCTTTGAGCAAATAAATTTTAAAGTCATGTGTATGTGTGTGTGTGTGTTCACAAGGCAGTGGTTTTTGTCACTGATTGCCCCTGAGAAATAAGAAATAAATAAGTAATAAGTCAATTTTGAACGGTTTTGCTCACTGCGGTTTCAAGCATTCAGGCTTGGAGATGACAGAAATGGCCAGGAGTAACAATGGAATGATTTCACAACTCCAACAACTCAGGAACCTTCAAATTCTTTGTCGTATTAACAATAATAAATAAATATAACAATGGAAATGAAGATGTGATCATTGATAGTGTTGTATGAAGGCAGTTTATTATCTGCACTAGGTGTGTGCGCTCGTTTTGTACATTGTATACACTGGATGAATTCCTCTGTCGATAACTATTAGGAACTAATAGTTTTATAGTACTGCAGTACTATTGGTAGTGTTCTAATTTGTAATGTATTTCATTTAAACATATGCAACACACACAAGTTCCTGGAGGGACTCAGCAGGCCAGGCAGCATCTATGAAAAGAGTAGTCGACATTTCAGGCCAAAATCCTTTGGCAGGACATTTAAATACATAAATTTGCTACTTAGTTTGTCTTTTTTTTATACCCGTTTAACTAGTTCCCTGAAACTTCAGCTAATTGGAGCAACACACACAATGCTGGAGGAACTCAGCAGGTGAGGCAGCATCTATGGAAATGAATATACAGTGAACACTTCAGGCCAAGACCCTTCTTCAGGACTGTAAAGAAAGGTGGAAGACGCTTTCAGCATCAGTTAATTCACAGCCACTGAATTGGGCCAAATCGTACTCGTCCTGATGTGTCCCAATTAACCAAACTCTACTGTATATTGTGCTGATTGTTTGTTCTTCAGTCTCAAAGGGAATTAACTAAAGATGGCTCAAATAGCATTTTCTGAACTGCTTCCAATTGCTTCAAGTTCTTCCAATTTTGTTGAATGCAGAAAAGACAAAGTAAACTTCTTGATTAGAGAAAACAGCTTGGTTATCTAATTTCATGACATTATATGATGAAATATTAATATACTCAGTGGGAGTAAAAGGTGCATTGGCCATGACAGAAGCATGGATTCATCAAAATTATAACACTGCTTAAAGGATTAAACCATGAGGATCGGCTCCACAAAGTTAGTTCGTAGTTCCCTGATTTTGGAAAGTTTAAGGATAATCCAACTAAGATGCTTAACATGACAAAAAAAGCTACAAATGAATGTTCACTGATTTATGTTCTAGCAGAGAGGAAATAAGCAATGCCTCGATTTTCAAATTCTTTCTCTCAATTTCAAATTTCTCCATTGTCTCGCCACTCCCTAATTCTGCTGCTCAAACGCATACATGATCTTGTGGCCTGGTGCTCTTTTTGACCTAAACCACATGATTAATGCTAGCAATGGCTTTAGCTACAAAATCCCTTAACAGGAATTCTTTAAACCTCTCTGATGTTCCTTAAAAGCTACCCGTTTGATGAAGCACTTGACCATCTGTTCTAATTTGTTTTAAATGATTGTCTCAATGACTTTTTTGATATAATTCCTGTGAAACACTGAAATACTTCCACCATGTTACAGTACTAAGCAAAGGGGGGGGGGGGGGTCATTAATTTGATTGATTCCCGGAGTAGACCCTGTTTCCTCTGGTGAAAATTTGCAGCTGAAGGCCATCATTTTTAAACATGTAACCAAGGCCATTGAACAGTCAAATTAGAAAGTTCATGGAATATCTGAAATTTGTTCCAGAAAATGTTCCAAGATCAAGTCAATTTAGTAAAGTGTTGCTAGTTGAGGAGATCAGTATGTCCAGAATCACATAAAGGCATGTAAATTATGCAACAATTAATACACATCATCAAGACATTTAGCAAAGCAGACATCAAGGGTTGAGTGAGCATATTAACACATTCCTAAATCAATGTTATTGATGTAACACAAATGGTGCTTTCAAAGGCCGCTAGATCAATGGAAACATCAGAAAAATCAAGAACACCCACTGACAAGAACTGCAACAGTCTTGTCCACAATTTTGTCCTTGAAAATATGACCATAAATTGTGGCATGAATTCAGTGTGATTTGGACAGGGCACTCTGTTGGAAAGAAAATTTAATTTGAAAAATTTAAAGATTAGTATGATGGAAATGGTTCCAGTTCATAGGCCCTTTGCTCAGTTAAATTCCATTTGCCATTGCTGGCCCACTTTCCCAGGTAGTCTACTGTTGCAAGAAACAGTTTGAACCTTTTGCTGTTTGGTTTTCTGCATTAACTATTCATAAAATAGATAAACACAATCCACCTAATTACACACACACCATTGCACTTCTTCTCGTCAATACTGAGTACACCATTTAAACAATCCGTCTAGGTTCAAAAAGAGTAGGCAAACCTCTGGGGTAATGCCTTTTACAAAAGCTATTTGGAGTCAGGTGTTTCTATCAATGAGATGAGATTGGAGGTGTGAGTTGTACAGGTGCCCTGCCCTGTAAAAAAATAAACACACACTAAGTCAGGTTACTGACAGAGCCTGCTCTTCTCAAAAAAAATGTTTATGTGCACCATGCCTTGATTAAAACAACTTTCAGAGGACGCTAGGAGACGAACTGTAGAGATACATGAAACTGGAAAAGGCAACAAAAGCATTTCTAAAGACCTGAGTGTTCATCAGTCCACAGTAAGAGAAATTGTCTACAAATGGAGGCAATTCAATACTGTTACTACTCTCCCTAGGAGCGGGCATCGTACGAGGATCACACCAAGAGCACAGTGCAATGCTGAAGGAGGTGAAAAAGGACCCAAGGGTAACAGCAAAAGAGCTGCAGAAATTTCTAGAACTTGCTTAAGTCTCCGTTCATGTGTCCACTACAAGAGAAACGCTGAACAAGAATGGTGTTCATGGAAGGACACCACTCCTCACCAAAGACAAAATAGCTGCATATCTCAAATTTGGAAAAGACCACCTGGATGTTCTATAACACTTCTGAGATGATGTTCTATGGACAGACGAGACAAAAATTGAAATGGCAGAAATACACACCACTATATTTGGAGGAAAAAGGGCACTGCACACCAACATAAAACGTAAAACCTCATCCCAACTGTGAAGTACAGTGGAAGGTGCATCATGGATTGGGGGCTGCTATGCTGCTTCAGGGCCTGGACAGCTTGTAATCGTTGAGTTACAATGAGTTTAAAGACATTTTACGGGAGAATGTCAGGGTAGTGGTCCGTCACCTGAAGCTTAATAGAGGTTGGATGATGCAGCAAGACAATGATCCGAAAGATGAGGGTAAGTCAACGACAGAATAGTTTAAAAAGAAGAAAATTTGTGTTTTGGAATGACCAAGTCAGAATCCGGACCTTAACCTAATTGAGATGCTGTGGCATGACCTGTTCATGCAAGGTATCCCAGAAATATTGATGAATTGAAACAGTTTTGTATGGAAGAAATTCCTCCACCCTATTGTGCAACTCTGATCAGCAGCTACAGGAAATGTTTGGTGGAGGTTATTGCTGCTAAAGGAGGTTCTACCAGTTATTAGATACAAGGGTTCACATACCTTTTTCCAGCCTGGACTGTGAATGTTTAAACAATGTATTCAATAAAGATGTGAAAAGTACAATTGTTTGTGATATTAGTTTATACAGATTGTGGTAGTTTATTATTTTGACTTAGATGAAGTTTAGACTACATTTTATGAATAATTAATACAGAAAACCAGGTGATTGCAAAGATTTCACAAACCTTTTCTTTCAACTGTATATCTTGTACTCTTCAACTTGATCATTGTCCACTGTACTCCCAATTTTGGTGTCATCTGCAAGCTTTTTAACCATGCCAACAACATACTCATCCAAAACCTAAATATAGATAACAATGTTGTTGCCAGCACTGATCGCTGCAATGCACCACTGGTCACAGACTCCAATCTGAAAAACACCCCTCTGTTAGCACCCAGTGGTTCCTACCACCAAGTCAATTTTTATCCAGTTGGCTGGCTCGCCCTGAATTCCACATTAAGCAACCTTCCAGACCAGTGTAATAAGCAGGATCTTATCAGGGGCCTTGCTAAAGTACATGTAGATAAGCGTCAAACCTCATGGTCACCACTTCAAAAAAAACTAATTGAATTCATGAGACATAACTCCCACACAGAAAAACATGCTGACTATTCCTAATCAGTCATTCCCTTTCTACATGCAGGTAAGATCCTGTCTCTCAGAATGACAAGCAAGAACTTTCCCACTACTGATATTAGGCTCACTGGCCTGTAATTCCCTTCCCTGTCCTTGCAGTCCCCTTAAGCAAAGGCACAGCGTTAACCACACTAAAGTCTTTCAAGCACCTCACCCATGTCTAACAAAGATACAAATATCTCTGCCAGGATTGCAGTAATTTTTGCCCTACCTTCACAATACATTTGGTCAGGCCCTGGAGATTTATTCCTTATGCACTTCAAATCTGCAATCACTAACTCTTTTCTAGTGTGGATATGTTCCAAGACATCACTATTCTCTCTTCTGAATTCCCTCACTTCCATGACCTTCTCCACAGCAACTTCAGACGAGCAATATTCAATTAAGATCTTGACCACCTCCTGTGGCTCCACACATAGTTCATCTGCTTTGCTTTGATCGTCTGAGAACACAAATAATTAAATGTGCCCTGGCTGCCATTACAGAGACAAGCCTGCAGGATGCCGTGGCTAGGGACCTAAATATTGAAGTGAACATGACATTTAAGAACACAGAGCTCAGGAGGAGTGGCTTTGTCAATTAATTATGTCCTTGACACAACAGACAGGTTTGACCTAAGTTCAGAAAACCAGGATGAAAACAATGAAATAAGAGGAATCAAGAAATAATAAGTGACGGTCACTTAGAAACATAGAAAATAGGTGCAGGAATAGGCCATTCGGCCCTTCGAGCCTGCACTGCCATTCAGTATGATCATGGCTGATCACAGTTGGGGAAGCGGTGCAAGGCCAGCCCCAACAGTTATCACGTGATAGACTGGAGAATAAATGGGAGCCTTTCAGAAAAATATAATTATGTTTTTTTTAATCTACGTTGTGGAAAATTAATGGGCAAAAAATAGAAAGGCAGCCAATTGAGAAATTGCAGAATAGTTCTTAGTGGCGCACGTTCTTCTGACAGCAGGCTTCTGTATGTCAGTTGACTAAAACCTTTACCAAACCTATCAGTTGTTTGGCTGGCTCTGCTCTTCTGTCTTTCATGACCTGTTTGGAATACTAGTCTTGGAGCTATTCTCTACTTCAACTTAAATATGGAATTCAATCACGTTATGTTTGTTGCTATCTAGAGAGTTCCTCATCTGTGAGGTTGTACTAAAGCCTGGTTTACACAATACCAGGCTTGGTGTAGTTTGTTGCTGCACTCTGAAAACCAAATTAAATAAGATCTGAAGTGATAGTGATTTATTTATACAACTATCCAAACAGTTTGGCATAATCCCAGAACCAGAATAAGAGACCAGAACATCTCTGAAGATGCACTGATCCTATCGAGGCACTTTGTACATTTCTGGATCTGTTAAATAATTATTGTGTTTATTTTTATTTCATATGTGAATACTTTAGAAAACGGCCTGCAAACTCTTGCTGCAGCATTGGATCTTGTGAAGTTAATGGACTCTATTTGGCAACTTTGTGAACTGCAGTTTGAGGGTCTGCTCCAACAAAATAATCCTTGCTGTGACCTGTAATTTAAATCTCTCAAGATATGTACTAAACATTGTGGCGAAATTCTTAGAAGATTTTAATATTCTTGCTAGCCAGAGTAAGGCTAGACAAAGTCATGTAGGAATAAAATATTTTCAGTAGTATGTCCAATAGTGTTGTTCTGATCTTTATGAAAGGATGCAACCTTAGGCCCTTAATGTTGGTAAGACTTGCAAGTGATTATTCTGGCACTGGAGGAATTTTTCTTCATCTTTCATTTTTATGTATGTATGCATGTGTGCATACATGTACTTATGCATGTATGTGTGCACGCATGTATTTAGAAATGCTGCACGGAATTGACCCTTCTGGCCCTGCATGCCATGCTGCTCCAGCAGCCCTGATCATGGGGCAATTTAGCCGGTATGTCTTTGGACTGTGGGAGGAAACTGGAGTGGCCAGGGAAAACCCACATATTCCACAGGGAGGACATACAGACGATTCTGGAATTGAACTCTGACCTCTGACACTGTGAGCTGTAACAGCATCACTACTCTACTGTGGCATTTTCCAGAATTCTCCAATGCACACTAAATTAACATGAAATTAGAAGAATATTAAAATTTACTTAGAGGTAACATCTGTTATCAAATATTACGCAGCTGATAATCTAAATTTTGTACAGGTCAAATATTCATTGCACAAATTTTAATACAGAGACCATGATACTAATAATGCACAAAACCAAAGACTATTAAAACTTGATCTTTATGGTAAAGAAAATAGCACAAAAGGAAGAAAATAAAAAAATTATGAAGGATGCACTGAGACATTTTAGAATTAATAGTTCTAAGCAATATTCTTTAAAATTTTTCTTATTTTATCCTTTAAATTTCCTAAATTCCAGTGTATCCCTTAATTTAATCTATGGAGTTTAGTATTATCTTCTGACATTTCAAAAATGCAGTGCTCGGAATTGCTCACTGTACTGCAGGTGTGCTCTAAGCAGGGTTTTTCCTAGTTTCTCCGCTACCTAGAAAGTGTTCTCAGAAAAGAGATATTCACGTATTTGCCTATACTGAAATCAGCTTTACAGATTTTATTGATACAGCTACATTTAATCAATTACATTTGTAATATTGTGTTGTCATCTCTACTGCTTACACTGTCACAATTTTAGCCTTCTATCCTATCACTGTGTAGGAGTTTTGTTGCTTAACTTTTTAGTGACTTAACTCTGTGACTAAACAATGATACCTGAATCATAAATGGCTACCATTTAATTCCCTGTTCAAATAACTGCATGGAAACTAAGCTGGCTTCCTGGATATGAAGAATTCACTGGAAGTCATGCAAATTTTCCAATGTAGTCTGAACCCTCCACAGAATTAGGAACATGCCTATCTTATCTCATTCCTCGAACAGCAATAAATCGACACAAAAGCACAATAGTTTTGAAACATATTTAATGATAGTAGACTCAGAACCTAAATACATCTAAAACAAAAACATGGGTCGCTGCTATTCAGTGAAGATCACTTACCTTTTTAGCCTTTTGGAATGTTCATCAGGAATAAAGCTCAGGCCCTGATACAGGATAATGAAGTTCACCACACACATTATTTGGATATTCGGCAACAACTCACTTCAAAACCATAGGCAATTTCTACCTATAGCAGAGAATCAATCTCCATTCTTAGATACTGCTGTAGATATGCAGCTGTCATATTTCAGTGATCCATTTGTACCAAGTCACCATCTCCAAAACAGCTACATAAGCTTGTTCTTTGTAGTGTATTTACCTTTGAAGTAGTGTTCTTATAAAAAAAACATCCAGTTTTTTTTACAGGCTATTTAGCTGTAGGTTGCTTTTCAGGTGAACAATCAATGTATATGCTTTGTTAAATAAGTGCAGATGTATTTTCTGTGGATATAATAAATACCCTTGCAGGAACAGTACCAGTCAAATGTTGGCATACACTTCCAAAGATCTGTGATGTAAGAAAATACCTGATTCACGAAACACAATTAGATACATATTGACCACCAAGGTAGTCAACAAAAAGTTTGGTTAGAAATATCTCTAACTGGTTTCCCATCCTGCCCCTACATGAAATACTCCATTCCAGAAAGTAACCAACGGCATCCTCTGTGACTGTGATGTATGATCCATTCCTCCTGAGGGAAGTCTGCATCCTTCAACATAATCAACTACACCACCCTCCTCTAACATTCTGTTATGCAGAACAGGCCTCAACTTATTCCCAACCATTTGGTCACAACCAAAGAATCGCCTGGAATAATTCTTTTCTCTGTGCTGCAGATGTCACTCCAGGACTCTGAGAATCCGTTGTTTGTCCTTTTTCTGTTTCTCTACCACATGCTCATCTCAAAATCATGATTATAATCTCAATTTTACCACTGTCATTCTACACTTGCTGAATAAGAAGTTGCTTCCATTAAATGCAGAGAAAACCAAAGCAATTGCCATTGGAACCTGTCACAAATCCCATCCCTTTTGCACACTTGTGCCTGAAGCTGAAACAGTTAACAGCAAACATAGCACCCTGGATATTCCCGAGACAAACTTCCAACCTAGGTGGTTACCAAGACCAGCTCTCCCAACGTGGTAACACATTTTGCACCATAAATGATGTCTCATCATATATGATACTGAAATCTATGCCAATCTGCCATTTCCACCCTCCACAATCTTGAGTTCATCCTAAACTCCATTCCCACTTTCAAACCAAGTCCCCTGAATACTGCTCCATGTTAGTTGGAAGATTAACATTGTCTCTTGATTAGACAATGTTTTAATTTTAAAGTTCTAGCCCATTTCCCCCCATAGCTTCCATCATTTTCTTCCCTCAACACCTATTTATTTTCTCATTCTAAGAGAACTGGAGGAGGAGAACTGGCCTTTCTCCAATTCTCTTGCACCGATCCCATCTTAGTCATAGCACGACTAGTTGCCTGGGTTTATATTACTGCAAGTCCTCTGGACCTCCTTTTGTCCTTCCAAGGCCTTTGGATATCTTTCTATCTCCCTAGGTGCTGTATCATCATTCATTTCATTGAACTGGAGGAGATGAGATTTTAATGACAGCATTTCAAGGTCACTATCTCTGATGCTGTTTCATTCCAGACATATTTAAGCTAACTAAATCTAAACTCCCTGAGATGACAAATTTCTAGATGACTAGTGCAATCCTCCAAAGTTCCAACTCAGGAACGTTACCTTCCTGCTCCTGCATTTTCCATATAATTAACACAAACCAGACAAGACATAGTATTTTGTGTCATTACACCACTCATGTACATTATTGGATTTATACTCACAAAGTACAATGAATTTTTGCATTTTGAAATTTATTGCAGAATTTGGTTAAAAAATCTATTTCAAAATGACCACTATACAAACATTACCACATTTCACCAAGTGAAAGACAAAGAACTAGGAAAATCATTCCAAATACTTAATAAAACTCTTTACATTACTGTACAGAAAATCCAACAAATGCAGGAAATGGCTCATGATTTTCAATATATCATAAATGTTACATTTGCATTTGCTGTTATTATGTTTAGCCCTCTTCCTTAGAAGGGAGAATGAAAGCAATCTGCAACACTGAACAGGTTAATTTGGCCTCTCTTTACCCCTCATCTAATATACAAATGTACATTCCTGTTACTCACCAATCGCTTGACAGAAGAGATGAACAGATCCAGGGCTACAAACAGTGTTTGTCTGATCGCTGAGCAGCGGTGGCAATAGCTGGACAACTGCACTGGACCGTTCATGAGAAGACCCTTCAGATAGGGTAAAAGCAAGGGTAGGTGGTGGATCATGCCCAGCAGGTGGAGGTGGGACCAAGAGGAGTAAAAGGTAAAACAGGAGAAGCTGTGAGACAGAAAAGGTACAAAGCGAACAGAGTTCCAAAGATATAAATACTACAAAGAAGATCAGTCGTGCGGTACAGGATAATAGATAAATGGATTGTGTCAGACAGGAGTAGTGGCACTTAAGGGCTTCATTAATTTTGGATTGCACAGCAGGTCGAGAACTAGAACACCCAAGTGCACGTGCTCACGCAGACACACACGCACACACAGCTCAGTCAAATGTTATTTTTGTAAATGGTGACAGTATCTTTGCAGCCCTCAATTCATGTTTACAATTACAAAAATAGAATGTTTTATACACAATTCTTTTTACACCACTAAATGTAGTACATGGAACAACTTTCCTACACTAACCCAAAATAAAAATGCAAAAATTTGTTTGCTGAATAAAATTTCAAAAGGAATATCATTTTGTATATATACACATGCACAGCAGCAGTAAAGATCCCAGAAAATGAAATGCTTACTATTTATATATATATATATCTATATATATATAAACTTAAAATACAAGTGTCTCGTGCTGCCATCCAACAGGAGATTAGAAAGCTGGTTAGTTGCGCCCAGTGCTCTAATTTTCTATAGCAGTTCAGTAGCTTTACTAAAACACTCCAGTATCTGTAGCAGCAAAACATAATTGCCGTGCATTTCTGTTGGTCCTCTCAGTCCACCAGATTGGTCCTTTCAAAGTCCAGCGCCAAGAACCAACAACTTTGCAAAAGATGCATCTGGCTGGTAATTTTTATGTTTTTGTCCGTGTATATTATTTGATTCATACTATACCAGTTAGGAATGCCGTTTCTGCAGCAATGCATCCATATTGGTCACAATATTCAGTTAAATAATAATAATCATCCACAGGTAAGGACAGCCTTTTCAACTAGGCCCTGTACTACAGCCATGGCTCAGTAAAAGCACTTTAACAATGCATTTTTCCCCTTTCCGAAATCCATTTCTTCTTTAAGTCAAAGGCCTGGAGACCCCATGCTTCACTGTACCACAAATACATCATTTAAAGTTAGACACGAACACAAAGTCTTTCCTCTATTTTCATCAGGAGGCAAGTTAAAGAAAGCCCACAAATCTACGATTCACTGTCTGATCCCTGAGGAGTACAAGGTTAGCAGAAACAAAGGCATCAACCTACATTAGATACAGCAATAAGCTATAAATATCTCTACAGAATATTATTCAAATTACAGTGCAATGCAAAATATTACATATACAGTGTATGCAAAAGAGATTCAAGCTCCAATTTGGACAGTACTTTGAGATTTACCAATCTGATAAATGAATAATTTCCAATTTGGAATGTACTACAAATTACCTAGAAAATGAAAACATTAATTCTAATCAGACTACTGAATATAATGCAGGTTGAATACAAGAGAGTGATTTTCACTTATAACATCATTTTCAAAGGTTTCTTCTAATCTAAAACAAATTTTTAATACAGCATTTCATGATCTATATTGTTTCTTAACAACTTCCTATTCTTCCATTTTAAGCTGTACACATACGACCAACTGCTAGCAAAGACTCTGTGCTTCCTCATCAATGTATTTAATGTCTGCATCTTTCTCTGGATCAACAGATATGATGGAGCAATTTTCCTGAATTTGCTTTAGCTCTTGGGGCTTCTCTGTATTAGAAATCTTCCCATTCCCACAGTCTGATTCAGTTTCACAACCCTTGTCCCCAGTTGCAATCTGCTCACTACCTTGATTATCTCCGTTCATTTTCACAGCCTGTTGTTTCACAAGCTCCTCAGAAACATTATCATAATCAAATTTTGGTTTCTTCCCATTACCAACTTTATACAAGCAAAGTTTCAGGCAAGGCCCTGGCAAATACCTCATGTAACAATTGTAAGTAACTAGCATTAGGAATAGAAGCACAATTACCACAAAGAAAAACAAGAGAATACTATTAGTTCCTTCAGACTCAGCAACCCTTCTGACAATATTAGTTTCAATTTCAATTTCATTATTAGTTATAGGCATAAGCACGGAGGTTGAGGATGTGCCAGCTGAACTCTGGAACTCTGCTGAAGTGGAAACCTCTGTTTGCTTCCGGGTTGTGACTGTGTGAGCAGACCTCCTTTCTTTATCTGTGCTCGTCATAGACGTTGCTGATTTACCTTCCGTCTGAGGACGCAGCGTAGTTGGAGCTGCAGTTATCACGTTGGACGAACCCTCAATGATCAGAGAATACCTTTGCACTAGCTGCTCATAGTCATCTCCCATTACAGCTTCCACGGTCCAGCAATCATAGACACCAGAATCAGCTTCAGTAAGATGGAAAATCAGCAGGTTGTTTTGATAAACTCGATATTTTGAACTCTTATTGATGGGTCTGTTATTTAACTTCCACGTAACTTTAGCCAGTCTGGATGCAGATAAGCACTTCAATTCAGTCAATCCTCCTTTTTCCACTACACGCTCTTCAGACGACACAGGTTCCACTATGAAATAAAAGATAAAACATAGTCTTTTCCCTTATCCTTTGAAAACATTGCCAGATAAAAGACACAAGACTCACACACAATCAACTGCGCAGGGTACATTATATTCAATTGTTTCCTTAGGAACACAAATGAAGAATGCTGATTTATTTTTAAATGACATTGTCTGTATTGCTATTATATTGTACTAGTAAACTCATTTATTTCTAGGAATATGCTACTTCAATGGCTTGGCTTGGTAAGACGAGGAAGCACATTAAGTGTTTTAAACTTTTATACATATAACTGACTTTAGAAATTTGGGGGTAGAAACATTTATAAAAAGCATTTGATTATGACAAATACTCACCGAGAGACAGGTTATACATATTAACCAAGTGTGCTTCCCCCCACCAAAGGGTTTAATGACTCATTACCATGCACAAAAGACCCAGAATGTTTATTAATCCAGTAAAATGGCACAAGATTTCCAAAATGAAAAGATTTTTAAAAATAAAAATTGCCTGCTGGATTACCTGAGATCTCATTCTACTGGATGAGATTATATTTGTTGACTTCCGTTCCCCTTTAGCTCGTCAAAAATGTACCATCCTACTGTAGTTGTAATTAGTCCCTTGTTAAGAAACCTCTCAATTTAAAATTCCAAAATTAAAACTGAAAAAAAAAATTGGCTGGGTTGAGTTGTTCTCCAAATTTGGCAACTTACTTGCGAACAATTCGTCGTCATATGAGGAGACATCATCAGTTAATTGTTAATTGTACTTGGTTATTATATACACATCAATCAGCTGATTGGTTGTCATTTGAAGGCCTGTCATTCGGAGAACACACCGCAATGATCAGCACACAGATTGGAGAACACCTCAACCCACCCATCAACCACTCAAGCTACACATTTTCCAAATTATTTCCAGATTAAAAAATTATAAAAACAAATCACTCAAAAATAGTCAGTATGGATTTGTTAAGGGCAGGCCACTTCTGACCAACTTGATGGAATTAGGTGAGGGGAAAGAATGGCAGAGCAGGTGGGGTCAATGTGGGCAGCGTCTTACATGTGTCTACATAAATTTCTCTTGACAAGGCTGGTGAAGACTGCCGTCCTACAATCTTCATGTCTGCTGTATGTGTTAATAACTTACATAAACATAGCGGTCACGATAAATTATCTTGCAAATAATACAAAAACTGGCAGTATGATTGAAAAGGAAAACTTCAGTTTGGCCAGCTGGTTGGAAAAGTTGTAAGTGCAACTTAAGCCAAGTGAACTACAAAGCAAGGGAATACATAATTAGTGGGAAGATATGGATAAGTGTGGGAAAACAAGGAACGCGGTTTTATGCTCACAGATAGTTGACATCACCATGTTGCAGCTAGCCGAGCTGCTATCTCTCAGTGTCAGACACTTTATAGTTCGTTTAATCTTGCCACAGCTGTTGTCTGCGTAGAGTTTGCACACTCTCACTGTGACCATGATGGTTTCCCTAGCTACTGCAATTTCCTCCTACATTTCAAAGACATGCAGATCAGTCATTGTAAAGTTCCCTTTGTGTGTAGGTGAATGGTAGAATCTGGGAGATGTGGGGAGATAAAATGGGATTGGTGGGAATGGATGGCTGATGGCCAGTACAGACTTGGTGGGTTGAAGGGACTGGCAGTTTTTTTTAAAAGGATAGCAGGACAGGTATGCCAAGTGATTAAAAAGGCTTCTGTAAAGTTTTTACTTGTTTAATAAAGACAGAATATACAAGAAGGAAAGTTAAAGAATTACAGCCATGTTTGCTGGGCCACAACTGATTGTGTAGAGTTCTGGTCACATTACAGAAAAGATAATGACTACATAGAAAGGGATGCAGGTGAGATTCACAGTGATGCTGCCAGTAAAGGAACTTTGAAATTAAGAGAAAAAATTGGACAGGCTGACTTAGCTTTATTTCAAAAAGAGAAGCTGAGACTCAACTGTGGGCAATGAATTTTGAGAACTTGAAAGAAATTTCAAAGATCACATTAATCTAAAAGGTCTAAAATGAGAGGACTCAAATTTAAACTATTTGGCTAAAAGGTCAGAGGGAGATATGGAAGCCATTTTTCATTCAGAAAATGACAGGTGTCTGGAAGTCACTGCTTTGAAGGGAAGACAGAAATGCTCACCAAATTTAAGTATCCTCGACTTGAACTTTAAGAGTCATGGGGACTATGAATCAAGTGTTGGAGGGTGGGAATCTTTGTTTCTGACATGGACTTCATGGGCTGAATGATTTCTTTTGTAAATTTTCTATGATTCCTCCATGACTTTTCTCACTCTCTGATCTTCTAGAGCCCAACTACCCTCTTGGAAATTTTCATTTCCTAAATTCAAGACACTCTACCTCAAGAATTTAATTCCCCCACAGCAGGAATACCCAAAGCACCAAGCTCTGAGGTATCTCTAAGAAGCCCTCTGCTTCTGTAAGACATCCTCCCTTCAAAGTTTTTGTCATCTCACCCAGTATCTCCACTGTACCTCATTAAGTTTACTTTTACAGTACCCGAGGGAAATGCCTTGATGCGTTGGGCTACATATATTAAATGATGCTATATAAATATACACTTTAGGCAATAACTGTCTTCTATAATCAGCAGATTTGAAGCTCCCATGCCATCCAGTGTCCTCATGTATTTGAGAATTGTTCTACACAAACCAACAGTTAAGAGATTTAATAATGTTGAAGAGCTCTTCACAGTTACTGCTCTCTTCACCACTCATACATCTTAGACTCCAAGCAGCTCTGGATATAATCAGCACGTGAAAGTCAGTCAAACTTGGATTAGAATCACAATTCATTAACAATTTCGTGATCAGTGATGAAAGTACTAGAACTAACTATACACGTCTGCTGTTTGCCAAATCACTGACAAATACTGCTTTAAGAATGTGCAATTTTAGATGGATTAATTATCATAATCTAATACACAGGTTGTATACTTGAACACTTGAAAATGCTTACTATCAAACAATTCTGTCTGTATATTTTGTCTATACTAGAAGCCACATACACATTTCAGTTCAAAATGTGCCTTGGTTTAAATTCTTCTTCAAAGCAGTTTTACCATTGGATCTGTTTTATGATTCAGAGATGACCTGCTTTTTTTTTTAAAGAAAAAGAGAGTTTTGGATTAAAATTGAATGCAGTTTTAAATTTCCAATTCACTAGAAGTCAAATATTCTCATTTGCCTAAACTCCATCTTAAGGTACACCAGATGTGACCAGGTGGACAATTCACTCCGGTCTTCACTAGTGATCAATCTGAAACTGACCACTGGAAGGAACAGGCTGCTCCAATATCAGTCAACTTCCAATTTTTACTTCCTGTGATCAAAGTATCCAGTCAGCTGGGGCAGGCTTTAGAATGCAGTGTGGGAGTTCTGGGTGGAAAAAGACATGCCACAAACTGAAGCTCGAGGGTGGTTTGGCATTTCAGTTTCCCAAGTTCCTCTTCATTACTTAAATATGATTTTCATTTCTAGTGCTTCTCCATAATTTATTATGTTTATGGCAGTGAATGCAGATGGGAAGTATAAGGAAATCTACTTTCTGAATGCATAAACACGTAAACTAACTAATTTCTTATTAATGACTATTACAAGCTCAACTAATTAAGATTAATCCATCATCTATCAGATCTGGATTTCCAGAGTATTAAACTGTTAATGAAAAGCACACCTTCTTTCTGCAACAGATTGACATACAGATTACCTCCTGACACGCAGTGCTACTGAGAGATAAATAATACGCAGCTCACAATGCGAATCAGCATTTGTTCACTTACCATCTTTGGTTCTGCACAGAGCTGCATTTCCATTCAGAAACTGCAACAAACCACTGTGGAAGAAAAACACTAGTCAAACACTGTATGCAACAATATATAACATTTAAAACAATCACCATTTAAAAACATTTTCAGAAGAAGTACTCTGCATCTATAAAAATAAAAGCCTATCATCCAGTTAAAACTGCTATGTTAAAACTGTCAGACATTCACCTAAACTTCACAATTATACTGAACAAATAAACATGACTATTTTCATAACACCTCTGAACTTTAACTAGGTAGGATCAAGTTTATTCAATTATGGGTTATTAATAAGCTGTGAGGCTTATGGACAGCCAAGTATTAAGCTTCAGGTAATCACTCTTAACAATAGTGGTTCAAGATGAAAACATTAAATAGAAGATTATTGATAATTGACTTGCTCATCAATAAATAATGGCATGGATTTTTTTTTCAGATCCACCAGTAAGGGCAGTAAAGATCTTAATTTGCCCTCAAAACTCCTGTTGTGGGCCTGAATCAACATTTTCTTCTGATCGAAGAGATGAAGAAATTATTGCCTGAGCTTTGGCTAAATCAATGTTCACATGAAAATAATGCATAATATCTAAGAGTCCACTTAAATGCACATTGGAAATTTTAGAGGACATTTCCACTGTACTAGTTTGCTGTTATCTTTGGAGTTGGCAGCTAGACTTGAAATTTTGCCTTGACCTGGGAAATTTTAATTGCTCCTGAAAACTTTTGAGGGTTTAGATGCTAGACAAAACTCCACACTATTTGATGATGACAGGGAAATCTCACTGATTTTCTGAATGGATTCCATATAGCAGAGTGAAAAATGATATGGTGGATGATTATAAACTGGAGTCAAAAATTTAAGGCGGCAAGATAAAACATTACGTTCATTTTGAAATTTGTTTTTGTTGATGATTTCTCAAGGGTCAAAGCAAGTTTCTATGAAGCAGTTCAACATCAAATGTGCTTGCAGCCTTCGAAGTTAAAGAACAAGCCCCACATGGATAATGGCTAATATCCATTTATTAAAATACCAGCTGGCATAAATATCACAGGAAACCAAACTTCGTTTAGCATCAACAATAATAATAGCTTCTAAAAAGAGTACAATTCATCCTGAGAGAAGAATCTTAAATAATTATTCAAGAGTATTTTTGATAAATGAAGTAATTACATTTTGAGTAAATACTAGAAAGCCATAATGCAAAAATCAAACTACAATAGCTTATTGATCTTTTTGTATTTGGCTTCAAAGCAAGACCACAATAAAGATCACACCAACTAGTATACATTTGGAAATCACAAGTCACTTAAATCTTATTTTTCATTTAATACACATACTTATGGCCTTTGCTGTTGGTAATCGAGGTGCAGCGTTTACTCTGCGGATTCCATGCGCAATAAGGATCCCTTGCCAAAATGCAATCTGTGCAGGTTTTGTATTTTTCACAGAAAGCAACAGGAACTTGAACAACTCCCGAATGAGACCCTGCATAGATATACCTTCTGTCCTAAAAGTAGGAAGTTTAAGAATCAATTCATGTGAATAAACAAACTAAAAGATGTCTTTTTTTTTGCTGCAATGATGCAATGGATGAAGGTGCTATGGAATATTAACCTAGCTAAAAATCAAAAATACTTCACTGAAATTCAGTGTTCTGTGCTGGATACATTTTAATCTGCCATTAGCTTGGAACCTTAAGTTTAAATTACAGTTATCCCTGAAATGAATTGAACTATCAGTAGATAGAACTGAAACACGGCACTTATTGCCACTACTTCCACCTAATCAACCATCTCTCCAACTTCTTTTGATTATCCTTCCATTTAGTCGTATTAAAATTAATTGTGTTTTAATGGCCCAATGGAACTCTATTGAATGAAACAACATCCTCCCGTCAAATAATCCAGTTTGTTGCTTCTGTTATGATACCAGCCCCCTCCTTTGTGAGAATTGCAAGAGCCCTAGTGAAAGGGGGGTCAATGACCCGAGAGAGAGAGCGAGAGAGAGAGAGACAGGCCGAATGGACACAGGAAATGGAAAGACAGCGACGTGCTGGATACCGCATTCCACTGGGACAAAAGCTGGAGACTGTGGCATTGTTCTCAGGAGACACCTGGGAACTGCAGACGTGCCAACTCGCAGGGACATTGTAAAGCCCTCGGGCAAAGTGGGCTGGTTGAGAGAGAGATTGCATCACCTGCAACCTGATTGACACCTGAGATCCTGTGAGGCAGTATAAAGAAGGGTCTGAAAGAGGACGACCCTCAGACGCACCAAGGAGACACCGAGAAGCACGATACCGCTTCCCGTGGGAATGGGAAGCCATTTTGAAGTAAGCCACGTGCGTTAAATTCCGAATGCGGAGTTTGTGGCTAGAACCAACGGAAGATCGCTTTTAACTAACAACGGGGAAGATCGCTCCCCTGATTCCACGGATGTTTTGGGCAAGTTTTTCCGTTTATCTCTCTCTCTCTCCAACACGTGAAACCAAAAGGGAAAAGCCTGCAGACTTCAGAGTGACTCTTTATATTTCCAATTGGACTCAGTATTATACCCTAGACAACGAAAGAGCTTATTTCTGAGTGATTATTAATGTACCTGCGGTTTAGATTGAGTATTGACGCATGTTATCTGAATGTTTGTATTAACCTTAATTTTTGTGCCCCTTTATTAATAAAACTTTTGAAAATAGTACCATTGGACTTCAACTGACATATCTATCTTTGCTGGTAAGTGAAACCAGTTACTGGTTTCATAACACTTCCCAAATCTATATTTTAAAACTACATAAATATGTATATTGCGTTTACTAACCTAACAACAAAATAAAAATCAGTATTTTAAATTTCTTGTTTTGTGCAAGAAAATCTTTAAAACACCTTTATCATAAGGCCAGCTCTGGGAGCATAATCAGAGAAAATCTGACAGTCATTAGGATAAGTACTCCAATGCACGATCAGAAAGATAGAAATAAAATGCATCTTAAAAAGTGCAGAAAGATAAAGGTTAACAAATATTAATTAGCTGAAGTCAAAGGCATAAATAAATGGAAAAGCAAAGGAAATCAAGGACATTATAGGTCAGAGTAAGGAAGCAGAATTACCTCAAGTTATGTTTTAAGACTTCGATATGTTTGAGCTGGCAAGCAATTTAAAAAAATAATCAGAACCCCAATGTTTAATTTCCTTTCAGGAAACACCTGCATTATAGCTGTTAGGGTTATTGAAATTCACCCTTACAGAATTCACAAATCACTACTCAAAAATTTGAGCTGTGGAATAAAAACCACTCACAGAAATTGTTTAAAAGGTAAACAAAACAATGCAATTATTTTCCATTTCTTGATGCATGAACAGATAATGTGGCTTTGTAATAGAAAATTGTGACGAACTCATCTTCTAAGATCACACCACCACCTCCCCAACCACCCCCCCTTGCCATTTCATGTACTTTGGCCGGGTCTAAATGTGAAGTTACAACTTTTACAGTGCTAATCAGAATCAGATTTATTATTGATTTCTATGACATGAAATTTGTTGTCTTGCAGCAGCAGTAAGTGCAAACATATAAATTTACTGTAAATTACAGGAATAGTACAAAAACAAAGTTGCTTCTGTTGCAACAGTCATTGTCTTAATTTACAAAAGAAAGAACTTAACTAATTTTTTATATTTTTGCAAATTTTCAGGTTAATGAGGAAGTCTTTCTTCCTCTTGGTTTTAGAGAAACTAAGGACTTACTTATTGGATTGAGGTTTTTTCTTCATAATGAAAATTTAAATACTGAAATATTAACTGTTGGCAGCAACAATTCAATTTGCATTAATAACTCATGAGCTTTGTTACATGCTTTTTTTTAATGAACTTTGTGGAATCAAAATGACAAACTGATAGTGATGGTTCCGGTGTCAGAATATTTTTTTACTTTTACAATTATTTGGAGACAAACATTAAATATAGTTTACAATTACCTGCTTGGACAAAACTAATGTCTGTACAGGCTCAGAAACTGGAAAAATGCGTACTTCTTCAATTATATGCATTTCATTATCGAAGTTAACTGCTTTATGCAGCAATCCTTTATCTGAAACAGAAGAATATACACTTTAACCAACGATCAAAATACCTTTTACAATTTGACCATAAGAAAGAGACACAGGAATACGCTGCTCAACCCTTCCAGCCTGCTCCATCGTTCCATAATCCTCTTCTGGCTTTACAATTCTCTTTCTCAAACAATGGAACATTTTATACACTTGTGCAAATTTAATGGTGTACATTATAACAAATTAAGATGAACGAAAGGTAGACTTGGAAAGTAATACTCTCCTTTGCCGCTGGCATACAAAAAAAACTCTCTCCTAACCAATAAAGACCTCAGCTAACTCCAATACAAGAGAGTGCGGATACAGGAACCTGCAGAGAAATACAAAATGTAAACTTTATCCAATCCAGACGAAGGATCTCAACTGGAAATGTTGACTATTTCCTTCTACAAAATGCTGCCTAACCTACTGAGTTCCACAAGCAATTTGTTGTTTCTTTGCTCCAAAATAGTACTTCAGTGGGCAAATGTTGAATGTATAAAGTCTTCTCCAGAACTCTACACAATCCCCAAATAGCTTGAAATCAAATAGTGACCAGACCCAAAACTACAAACCCATCAAGTGGTAAGTGGCTTACTTATCTCACTCCTCGTTCCTTATGCCATAATTTAGGAAAACTTCTGTGTTTAAAACAAAGAATCAGCAGGGTCTGTAAACTCTCCAATATACAGTCCATCTCACAATTCACAATAATAGATTATGTGGTAATACATAAATAAAAATCACATTTTAATAAACTTTTTAGGCTCCCTTCCACATCTATTCTTTCTACCGTTTTTACTACTGTAGCATTAACTTTACAGAACTTTGCCTCGATATTCCAGATGTTTTTTTGTTGTTCAGACTCCAATCTATACTTTTCCTTCTGCTTGAAGCCAAAACAAGGGTGACCCGATTTATTTATTTTAGTTAGAGATACAACACAGAATAGGCCCTTCTGATCACAGCACCCTAGCAACACCTTACAACCCTGATTTAAACCTAAACGAATCATGGGACCATTTACAATGACCAATTAACCTACCTGCTAGGTCTTTGGACTGTAGGAGGAAACTGGAGCACCGTGGAAATCCCACGCACTCTACAACAAGGACATACAGAGAACGCCGGTGTTGAACTTTCCCCTTTTCACATGGGGAAAAGTCTCCGGCAGTCTATTCAATCTATACCTCTTAGCATCTTGTACACTTCTATCGAGTCATCTCTTACCCTCTTCGCAAAAGAGAAAAGCCCTAGCTTGCTCAACCTTTTAGCGCTCGTATCCAAGAAAGAATGTGCTGGCAGCATTGGAGAGGGTACGGAAGAGGTTTGTGAAAATAAGCCTGAGAATGAAAGGGAGCATTTGAAAGCTCTGTACTCCCTGGAGTTTAGAAGAATGAAGGGAAACATAACAAATATTGAAAAGCCTAAACGGAGCAGATTTGCAAAGGTTGTTTCCAATAGCTGACGAGTCTTGAACCAGAGAGCACAGCCTCAGAATAGATGAGGAAGAATCTCTTTAGGCAGAAGGTGGTGAATCTGTACCACAGACAGCCGTGGAGGCCAAGTCATTCTGTATATTAAAAGCGGAGTTCAATGATTTGTAATAAGAAAGGCTGCAAAATATTCATAGCCTATTCACTGGGGTAAGTATTTTGCATGCTGCGTGCGAGTGCGTGTGATTTTCTTTGACTTTCCAGCAGATTTGAGCTTTGAGATTTGAGCTCATTGCATGAGCTGCCCTCTGACTGCAATGAGTGGCACAGGCAGAATCAAGACCAGTGGACACTGACAATGCAAAACTTAGTGACAAGGATTCTTCTGGCAGAACTTGGTGAATTAGCAAGACAGTCAGAGAAACAGGCCCTTCTGCCCACTGTGTTGGTTTCATCCACCAATTTACACTATTCTTTACACACAGTGAACTGCAGATCATTAGGCCTCTAACTTCTTTTCAACCTATGTTAAATTAAAAAAGAATGAACATGGTTGAGCTATACCTAGGGAATTCTACTATGAATGAAAATAATGGTTATTTAAATATTACTAAACTCACCTGTGCCAAGAAACATGACATCATATAGTTGGTTATCAAGTGCTCCAACTCTGTCCACAACAATCTGTATATAGTTGACATTTTTCTTGACTAATTTAGGGGCATTTCCAATGGGTTTAACTGCATCTGCCATCAGAGGGTGATCCTTAACAAACTGGAGAGTTTTGTCTGGCAGCATGAGAGTGTTACTGAAATTCAAAGCTCTCGCCTCATTGTTAATGCACTGGAAAGAGGGGGAAAAAATAAATTGCACGATGAAAACAACATTCCAACATCAGCAACTTCCATCCTTAACTAAAGGATCAAACAAGAAATTGCTTTGTGGAGGAAGAACTGGTTAACAATCTCTACAGATGAAGTGGCAAAAGATATATTGGTTTTCAAATTAGTACATTTCATGGTTCTGGTATTCCAGAATTTCTGGTGTACACATTTAAAAAATGATGGTAAGATAGCAAAGCATCCTATTATACCTCTGCACAATATCAGGAATTGTTCATACTGCTGACTTCCTTAGCTCAAGGACAACAGTGTCTACAAACATATTTAAAATATTGACAATGGTAAACTTAGATTTGTAATTTTAAAGCCGTGTAACCTTATTTTGTTTCTCCATGGTTTGAGTACAACAGTAAAACACAATAGCTTAATGTAAGTAGCCGGCAGACAACTGCTTCCATTCGCAACTTACTTACCGAGCCAGGACGTGGCAATGGAATTGGTCCTCCAAATCTGACCCATTTCACATGGGACTGATCAAAGGTGGCACTTTGCATGAACTTCCCTGTAGAGAAAATGTCCTCCACTTTGGACATGTTAAAACTGCAAACCGCTGACATTTCCAAATTACTCCTAATAAAAGCACAAAATAAGTATATTACAAGATTGTAGCGAGAATGTACATTATAGTTTTGAGATGCGGCTATCATACTTCTGATCCACGAAGGCAAATCGAAAGTCAGACGTCAATTGGTGTCACATATAGACATGGTGTAGAAGGTGTCTTTTGGAACGATGGGCTTTGAGAACAGAAGTTTAGATGTAAACTTCTGTACAAGACGTTGGTGAAACTGCTCTAATATTGTGTGCAGTACAGCTTTGGTCATACTGCAAAGGGAAGAATGCAGGGGAGATTTACAAAGATTTTATCAGAACTAATGAGACTGAGATATGGAGAGAGATTAAGCACATCAAGACCTTCCTCACCCCCCACCCCCCTCCACAGTGCAGAAGATTGAAGGGTGAACTTAGAGGTGTATAAAATTATGAGGAGTACGGATAGGGTAAATGTGCCTAACCTTTATCCCCCAGGATTGGTGAATTGAGAACTACTCGGCATAGATTTAAGGTGAGAAGGGAGAGATTTAATAGGATCCTGGGGGCAACTTATTATCAAGGACCCTCACCATCCAGGGCATGCCCTTTTACCATTACTACTATCAGGGATGAGCTACATGAGCTTGAAGACACACACACATTCAGCTTCTCCCCTTCCACCAGGTTTCTGAACAGCCCATGAACCATTTCGAAAACAAGAGAAAATTTGCAGATGCTTGAATTCAAAGGACTCCTGATGAAGAATCCCAGCCCGAAACGTCGACTGTTTATTCGTTTCCAAAGATGCTGCTCGGCCTGCAGAGTTCCTTCAGCATTTTGTGCGTATTATTAACTACTTTGACTCTTTCTGCACTATTTAGCTATTTTTCAGTTTTTATTGTCATCCACAGCAGCTTTTTTATATTTTATTAATACTAGTGTTTATTAATTAAACACTATCTCAGCACTACCACTGACCCAGAGAGACCTACTAGTCAACGCTGGGTGAACCTACTGATATATCAAGTAAAGACCAATGGACAACACCAAAAGATAAAGGGGAAGATCTTTTGTTGCCATGGAATCACTGGCTAGTTGCCTCTATTGCAATTATTTTTTTAACATGGCTCCCTGTGCAGTCCAGCACCTGTACCCAGCACTTCAGTCTTAGCACAGAACTCGCACAAATACAGAAGCCAATGAACAATCGTGCTTTCCCCTGCTGCCTCCCCTATCACCCCAAATACTCGGGGTGTTAAAGCAGACAGGGCAACTGAGTGTTTCTGAATGACTCTGACATACTTTCAGAAACACCGGGCACTCAAAAAGATGATTCACCTAAAAAACTGAAAAATATGAATGTTTATATTTAAAACAGTGAACATTAAAGCAATGAGCCCTCTGACCCACAATGCCGTGCCAACCTAGATGTTCAATCCAACCCTTCCATCCCACACAGCCCATAAACCCCCCCATTTTTCTTACATCCACGTGACTATCTAAGAGTCTTTCCAACTCCCCAGTTGTATCAGCCTCTAACACCAACCACAGCAGCATGTTCCAGGCACACACCACTGTGTGAAAACAAAGTCTTATCTTTGGCATCTCCCCCCACCCCCCCAGTCACCTGAAAAATACTCTGAAATTGGACTCTGCCAAAAAATGCTGGCTGCCCCACTCTATCTATTGCCTTTCATGGCCTTATGCACTTCGATCAAGTTGCCTCTCATCCTCCATTGAGCCAAAGAGAAAAGCCTAGAAAACCTTTTCTCATGAGTACTGTGTTCAGTTCTGGTCACCTCACTACAGGAAGGATATGGACACTATAGAGAGAGTGCAGAGGAGATTTACAAGGACGTTGCCTGGATTGGAGGGTGTACCTTATGAGAATAGGTTGAGTGAACTTGGCCTTTTCTCCTTGGAGCGACAGAGGATGAGAGGTGACCTGATAGAGGTGTATAAGATAGAGGAGTAGACTCTCACATGGTGGATTGGATAGTGGACTACTTGACAGATAGACCTCAGTATGTGCGGTTGGGAGACTGTAGGTCTGACACGGTGGTCAGCAGCACAGGGGCGCCGCAGGGAACCGTACTCTCTCCGGTCCTATTCACCCTGTACACATCAGACTTCCAATATAACCCAGAGTCCTGCCATGTGCAGAAGTTCGCTGATGACACGGCCATAGTGGGGTGTGTCAGGAATGGACAGGAAGAGGAGTATAGGAAACTGATACAGGACTTTGTGATATGGTGCAACTCAAACTACCTGCGTCTCAATATCACCAAGACCAAGGAGATGGTGGTGGACTTTAGGAGATCTAGGCCTCATATGGAGCCAGTGATCATTAATGGAGAATGTGTGGAGCAGGTTAAGACCTACAAGTATCTGGGAGTACAGTTAGACGAGAAGCTAGACTGGACTGCCAACACAGATGCCTTGTGCAGGAAGGCACAGAGTCGACTGTACTTCCTAAGAAGGTTGGCGTCATTCAATGTCTGTAGTGAGATGCTGAAGATTTTCTATAGGTCAGTTGTGGAGAGTGCCCTCTTCTTTGTGGTGGCGTGTTGGGGAGGAAGCATTAAGAAGAGGGACGCCTCACGTCTTAATAAGCTGGTAAGGAAGGCGGGCTCTGTCGTGGGCAAAGTACTGGAGGGTTTAACATCGGTAGCTGAGCGAAGGGCGCTGAGTAGGCTACGGTCAATTATGGATAACTCTGAACATCCTCTACATAGCACCATCCAGAGACAGAGAAGCAGTTTCAGCGACAGGTTACTATCGATGCAATGCTCCTCAGACAGGATGAAGAGGTCAATACTCCCCAATGCCATTAGGCTTTACAATTCTACCGCCAGGACTTAAGAACTTTTTAAAAGCTATTATTAATGCTTTTTGAGATAGTGATTTAGATGCATATCATATTTTTTTTTACTGAGTTAAGTATTGTATGTAATTAGTTTTGCTACAACAAGTGTATGGGACATTGGAAAAAAAAGTTGAATTTCCCCATGGGGATGAATAAAGTATCTATCTATCTATCTATCATAAGATCATGAGGGGCATTGATCGTGTGGATAGCCAGAGGCTTTTCCCCCAGAATTGAAACAGCTAACATGAGGGGGGCATAGTTCTAAGGTGCTTGGAAACAGGTACCGAGGGGATGTCAGGGGTAAGTTTTTCACAGGGAGTGGTGCGTGCGTGGAATGCACTGCCTGCAGCGGTGGTGGAACCAGATACAATAGGGTCTTTTAAGAGTTTCTTAGATAGGTACATGGAGCTTAGAAAAATAGAGGGCTATGTGCTAGGGATATTCTAGGCAGTTTCTAGAGTAGGTTACACGGTCGGCACAACATTGTGGGCCGAAGGGCCTGTAATGTGCTGTAAATTTCTATGCTCTATGTTCATAACACACTTTCTCAACTACTGTCATCATTAAAGCTTCCACATCTTTCCTATGATGAAGCAACCAGAAATGAACAAAATACTTAAGGCGTGGTCTAGCCAGACTTTGTTGCACTGCAACACTTCATGGCTCTTGAACTCAATCCCCCGGATTAATTAAGACCAGCACCCCAGTTTCTTAATCACCCTATCAACTTGAATGCCAATTTTTTGGGATCCATAGATGTGGATCCTAAAGATTAATCTGTTCTTCCACAATGCTAAGATCCTGCCATTGATCTTGATTGATCTTCCAAAGTACATCACTTCAAACTTTTCTAGATTGAACTCCATCTGCCACTTCCTCACCCAATTCTGTATCCTTTCTACCCTGTTGTACCTACAAGCTTCCACAACAGCTCCAACTTTTGTGTTATCTTCAGACTTACTAACCTACCCTTCCACTTCCTCATCCAAACTATTTATGAACATCACATAGAGCAGGGATCCCTGCGAACCATCACTGGTCACTAACATCCTGGCAGTATATGCTCTATCTATCACCCTCTGCCTTCTGTGGACAGGCTAATTCTGAATCCACACACACTCGATGTCGCATGATGTCACGGATGAGCCAACCATGAGGAACCTTGTCAAATGCCTAAAATAAAATCAACACCCACCACATTCACCATTTCATAATTTGTTTTTGTCACCTCCTCAAAAAACTCATGAGGCATGACCCTCCTCTCACAAAGCTATGATGACTGTTCTTAATAAGATCATGTTTCTCCAAATACTTATAATTCCTGTCCCTCTCCAATAGTTTGCCATCACTGACATAAAACAGACTGATCTATAATTCCCAAGATTATCCATATGCTCTTTAAAGAATGAAACAACATATGCCGACCTGCATTCCTCTGACACCACTCCTAGCAAGTGAGATCATCATAAATGCCACAGCAAATTTTCCCCTTACTTCCCATAGTAAACTGAAGTATATCCTGTCTGGTCCCGAGGACTTATCTACCCCAGTATCTTGTCTCTTTCCCAGCAGCCTTTATCTGGATGGACACTACCATGTCTATGCATTTTAACCTGGTGCAGGGTCAGAAGTCCAGCTACTCAACCTGTGGAAAACTACTTCGCCTATTAAACTTTAAGTTGTCCTTTGAAACAGCATAAGACTGGGAGTGGAGGGGCAGGAAAAGAAGAGATACACAGCTGGCAATGGAAGGGCAGAGGGTACCATGACCGACGCATGTCAGCTCAACATATCAGAACTTCTGTGGGAAAAGCTGGCCATTACCAAGTAACACTTTCAAAATGTACATATATAAACTTCTTATACTAAAAAGCAAGGCAACAAAATATAGCTACGTACCACTGTGATGTAAATACACCATAAAACACGGTCTCATTCCAATGCGAAGTCTTCAAAACAAAAGCATCCTGAATGACATTGAAGACAAACTGTGACTCAGGAAGAGAGCAAACTAGCCTAGCTTTGAGAAATGACGTCCATCTTTTCTGCAGGATTCTTGATCCTCCTTGGTCACCCTGAATGTTATTAAATTGGATATCAGTATTTAAGTTCATTGCACATTTCCAATAGATTCATAACACATGTAGATATCCAATAACTGTTAAAGACCCTGCCTAAATAAAATCAAAAACAAAGCCGAACAGAAAGCAAAAGAATTCAAATTCAGATGATGACAGTCTTCCTTACATGACTGTAGAGGCAATCTGATTTATAAACAACATTGACCATATTTAGTTTCTTGACTTTCTCTCGTATAATTAATGATGGTTTACAGAAGACATCACCACCCTTTAGTTCACACAACTGGGCACCACAGGCAAATCTGTTGTCTTCACTATAATTAATTGCAGCCATTAAACTGCCAGCCATGGTTACCTAACACTTCAAGAATTTCAGAGATCAATATTGAGCTCAAAGAACACATTCTTACAACAGTAACCAAACCAAACACAGCATGATCAACTCAAAACAAACTAACACAGCATTTTCTGTCAAGATACCAGTGAGGCCCAATTTTCCCCGAAGCTTCCCATTATGGCAGGCACAAAGTCAGATGATTAAATCCAGTATCTGTTATACAAGGCACGAAATACTCATCAAGTTACCAGTGAAATTACTCTGTGCAGCTTGAAGTTGCATTTTCTGCAGATTGACACTAAATTCACAACTGAAAATTGTATAATTTTCAATACAACAATACAATCAGTGTTAATTACTACCAAAAGAAACTAAAAGCAAAGTATTAATATTTATACTGACGTTTTAATTTGTCCCTGGAGATTTTACAGATAAAATTAAACTCTCAAGACTTTTAGTCCCCCCAATCTAATCTTTCTTTCCCAGTTTCTCTCTCTCACTCACAGTGAAATCATCCACTGTAATTCAGTTTGTGCTGTTCAGCTCATCCTACCAATACCTAGTCGGATTAGAGATACACGGCCCGGAGACACATTGGACGGTGTAGTGAATGCATTAGTATACAAAGTGTGTAACACGCTGTAAGGTTTCACTGCTAATGTAATGGCCTCTCTGTAATGTTTCACTGCTAAGGCTAAGTTAATGTAATGGCTTCTCTGCAATGTTCTACTGCTAAGGTAATGGCTTCTCTGTAGAGGCAATGTTTGGGTTATGACTAGAGATAACAGGACATGTTAGCTAATGAGCAGGATGTTGTTCTTTCTTGTGTGTCTGGGGGCAGGGATTTTGCAGTCTTTTGTTGGGGAGCGATGAAGAGAGAGAGAGAGAGAGGATGCTAACGGAGACATGGTGACTGTCAGACGGAGTGGACTGAGGAGCACGGGTCCAAGGGTCGGCTACGCTTGGAGGAGGTAAACGGGAACAAATGGACTACACCGTGAGCTCCAACGTTTGTGCATTACACTGTTTCATGAGAATGGGCCCTTTTTTTCGTTTCTTTACTAACCATATAGTCAAATTAAGAATTATAACGCTCAATCGTTTAATCACATATTGAGTACTGTTTGTTATTTTGTGGTACTGAGTTGTAACAAGGAACACATTGTGCAGCACCCACCCAAACAAGGTTTCTTAAGTTTGGCCAGGCTGGAGGGTATCATCCCCTCGATTAAGCTGCTAGCCGAACCGTGGGCTACAAGTGACATATCGAATGCTGGGTGACATTCACAGAGTAGAAATAAACTATTTAAGATAGCATCAGTGAATTATAGATCATAGAATCTATAAATCTGCTTATGACACCATTGTTGACAGAATTTCAGACGGCAGAATTACAGTAACAAGACAGGCCAAAACACATAAGAGCAAACTTAGGCCACTCAGCCAATCGAGTCTGCTCTGATATTTGATCATGGCTGACTTATTTTCTCCCTCAAACCCATTTTATCGCCTCCTCCCCATAACCTATAACGCCCTTACTAATCAAGAAGCTATCAACCTCTGCTTTAAATGTGCCCATATTTACCCCATACCAATATAGATTGGCTGGATAAGCGGTGTCGAAACAATAACCTTGCACTCAACATCAGCAGGACGAAGGAATTGATTGTGGACTTCAGGAAGAGAAGTCTACAGAAACAGCGCCAGACCTCATTAAGGAATCAGCAGTTGAAACAATTAGCAGCTTCAAGTTCTTGAGCATCAACATCTCAGTGGATCTATCAGGGAACCAGCACACTGATGCAACCACGACGAAGGCATGCCAGCAGCTGTACTTCATTAGGAGTTTGAAGAGATTTGGTATGTCAGCAAGGCCTCTAGCGAATTTCTACAGATGACATCACCACCTGCTATGAAGGCTCCAATGCACAGTACCGAAAGAAGCTGCAAGGAATTGTAGACTCCCAGCTCCATCAGAAGCACAACACCCTCCAGCATCTTGAGAAGCCGCGCCTCAAGAAGGTTGCATCCATCATTAAGGACCATCACTGTCCGGGATGTGCTCTCTTCTTGATGAAAGGTCTTGGCCCGAAATCTTGACTGCTTATTCATTTCCACAGATGCTGCCTCACCTGCTGAGTAAGTCCCTCCTACATTTTGTGTGTGTGTGTTGCTCTGGATTTCCAGCATCTGCATGATCTCTGATGGTTATGCCCTCTTCTCGTTATTACCATTGGGAAGTAGGTACAGGAACCAGAAGAAGCACACTCACCATTTTAGGAACAGCTTCTTTGCCTCTGCTGTCATCATTTCTGAACGGTCCATGACCACTACCTTGCTACTCCTCATTTGTACTATTCATTACTTTTTGTAATTTATAGTAACTTCTATGTCTCGCACTTTACTGCTGCCACAAATCAATAAAGTTCATGACATATGTCAATGATAATAAACCTGATTTAATCAAAACAATAGATTTGCAAGGATTGTTTTTACTTGATCTAAATATTAGCATTTATTAACATTAATAAAGCATTTGTCAGATCTTACCTTGCACACTCGAGCTATTCTTGGCACTAGAATTCGGCTGTAGAATTCATATTCAATAGACACTTCAGTGAAGAAAAAATAGACCTTATCATCATCACTGTCCAAATTAGCTCCACTCTTCCTTATCACATCAGAGTAGACAAAACTTGGTTCTGTGGAAAAGCAACACACAGATTCTTGACAATAGAAATACTGGGAACATTTTGAATATTCCAGGATAAATAATTATCAGAGGAAACACAAATCTGCACACTTATCCCAATATTCCCAGGAATTATTGTGTATGCATTCTTTTTTTTTTGTAGTAGCAGAGCGTCTGGCATGGAAAGAAATACATCTGAGAAATTGGCAGATCCCCCATCAACCATTGTGAAATCCACATTACACAACTTTTAAGAACATTAACACCTCAAGTCAAAAGAAGTTAGATAATCAACTACAAATTAGGAACCTCAAAATCTTCTAAGAGGCCCTGTTAAAGATCAACCTGCTAAAACCACACACTTTAGAGAAGTGGAGATGGAGCTATGATGGTGCGAGAGGTCAGCTTCTTCGAGCTCATCTATGGAAACAGCTTAATTTCTACCTTTAATGTCTTTTTTCCCCTTTCCAAGGTGGATGGGGTTCTGTCACTGCCGTTGATCTGCAGCTGCACTCAAACTGCAATTCTTTACGGCAATGGTTCCCACTCCCAGGGCTCAACGGCTGGCCACTTGTCATTATTGCAAGGGTGTAGCCTGGAAGACAAGCTTGCCTCTGAGGTGCTGAGGCCTTGCAGACCTATGGACAAGCCGATTCCGTCAGAGGTCTCTGTACTTGGCAAATCGCCATTTCACTCTCTCGATGGCGGGGAGACTTTGCTGCTGACTCAAGTCTGAGAACTTGGGAGAAAAAATGCGACACGGCAGACTTCAACTTCATAATTAGCAAGTTTAAAAAAAAAATTTGTTAGTATCCCCTCTCGCTGTGCGACACCTCTCTGCCTCTTATTAGGGAGGGAGGAAGAGAGCCTGTGCCATGCCAAATTGTCGGGTGAACGATGAGTTTTTGCTGTACTGCAGGTCATGGTCTCTCTTGGGGGCTTTGCTATTGCTTGCCTGCTGGGTGGAGGGTATTGATACTTTTTGCTGTAGGAAGAGGGGGAGAGGGAGGAGGAGAACTGATGCTTGCTGCTGCTTGTGCATGGGAGGGGGACTTGGGCTTCTAATGTTTTTACTGTCCCTCATTCTTCAGTGTACCTTCTGTTTTCATGGATGTCTGCAAAGACCAAGCATTTCTGGTTGTATATTGTATACATTTGCTGATATTGAATGAAACTACTGAACTATGAACTTTACCTTCCTCAGGACCAACACTAAGGCAGGGCTTTAATTGATAACGTGGAGATGAAGTGGCAGAAATCCAGATCTCATTAATTCTGTGAGTGAACCAAAGCACCGATCAACTATCAACATCTTTGCTGAAGATTTGGATCAGCAAGTCTGTCAGAAGTGCGCAGTTCTAATTGTCACAATGTCCAGGTCATCTCATTGGCAAAAAAAACTATATTTTTCTCTTCCACTGGTCCAGATAAAAGTTTATATGATCTGAGTTAAACTTCTGCCTTGTGAAGACAATATAGCATATGGACAAAACATTCAAAATATAACAGACTGCCTCA
Organism: Hemitrygon akajei; assembly: GCF_048418815.1. Lineage (NCBI taxonomy): Eukaryota > Metazoa > Chordata > Chondrichthyes > Myliobatiformes > Dasyatidae > Hemitrygon > Hemitrygon akajei. The sequence goes on from NC_133125.1 coordinate 45,874,347, forward strand.
AGAGGCAACACTCCTGTTTCTAAACCAGATTCAATTCTTAGATCCACAGATTCTCAAGAGTAAGTAAACCAGATTAATAAACCCCTGTTGCACAAAGGACATGCTAAAAATCCAAATCTGTCACTTCATAAATCAGATGGAATATTAAAACCAAAGTTCCAATTTAACGTTCTTCTGTAACTTTATACAAAGACCAGGCTTTTTTGATTACAAATTTTCTCCAGCAAACACAATGTATACAAACTAAAGACTGCTCAGTCATCTTGACACAGTTTCATAAATCAGAAGGGTGGAGAACACTCTGCATGCTTCTGTAATGCATCACTTCACAGCAATTCAAAAACTCCAAACAGTAAGCTTCCCATGTTTCGCTATCTTGCACAAATTGAATATTACTCAAATTAAGAACTCACCATTAACAGACAGAAATAATTTGTAGGTCTATCATAGTTCACATAGATTCACTGCTACCTGGAGTAACTGAACTACCAGATATACACTTAGGTTTTTTTTGAAAACTCTGGTAGGGAAAAGAACTTCCCATCTTCCAGAAAACACATTTTCCTCAGATAATAGGACTGAACCATGAAAGTATCTTCTTTGCAAAGGCCGCTTTACTTATCACTTAATGAAGATCAAAACCTTGGAGCATCTATTCAAAAGTGTCTCCAATATATATTAAAACTGCCAAGAGGAATTCCACCTCTGACCACAAAGAACATGGATTTTGAAATTATATTTCTGGCATTCATGCTTCATTATCTAATCTATTTGTATTTTAACAGCATGTGGATTTAACAAAAGAAAAATGAAACAAATGCAACTGTAATGATTTTCATGACTTTCAGATGCATCAAAACACCATAGCCTGAAGCACTCCCAGGTACATTTATAATTGCGATGCAAGCAACATCACAACCAATTTTCGTCAGACCACCCAAAAGGTAATTGAACAAGCATTTTCATGTCAGCTAATATTGTTTGTTGTTATCCAGGGCTGAGTGGCGCTTGCTCAGTATTGATGTGCATGAAATGATGATCTAAAATACTGACATAAAGCAGCTGCAAGCAATTCACTCACCATTTAGCCAGGGTATTGCATACTCTGTCCTTAAATGACCTCGAAGAATGACTGTCTCACTCCCTAGAAAATTGTATACAGTTCCCGAATAAAGCTCCTGATCTGAAATAATACAAAACAGATTTCTTAATAAATAACAGAAATACTAGAACTAAGCACACTCTACATAGATGAAATGTGCTATGTTAGTTTTATCATTTTAAACTGTATGACAATCACGTTTTTTGTTCACTGTTCATTTTTAACTGAGTACATTATATTGCAGATAGCTTTCAACTAGGAACAAGCCACTTTCTTACATGGATGTGAGGAAACACGAATCGAGACCAGAGGCTGTCAACTGTCCCCTGACTGACATTGGTATGCTTATAGGCATGTAGGATGCCAGCTTTGTTAAGCATATTTTTTCAATGTTTGGCCACAGTCAAGGATGCACAATTAATTGTTGAGTAGCTTGAATCTCAGAAGGATTCAGTGCTGCTGAATTCATGGCTCTTCCTGATGGATACGGTAAACTTGGCTGAACCCTTAATACTGCTGAGCTCAAATTTCACAAGAAGTGGTTGTGATCAAAAATTTCAATCTGCATAGAAAATACAAAGTCATAAAGCAGAGGAGCTTATAATGTTTTTTTTTAAAAAAAAGTTTTCTCCAATGAAAACACAAGACAAAAAAAAGGGAAGCTTGAAATACCAGTTGCCCTTTTCACCTCCATTACATTGAAATAGTTTACCTTAATGACATCAGTTTGATTGGACTTGAGCCCAGTTACTCTCAGAAGGGGGGGGGGGGGGGGGGGTGGGTAGAGAAAACCCTTGGTTTCACTTTAGAGTCCCAATGAAATAAATACGATAAAGGAAATGCTAATAATTTCAGGCAGATTATGATGTACATTGCTGAACAATAAACACAGAACTTACAAATGGATACTTACCAACCATTACGGAAGTGTATTTTTGAGCAGGATCAAACGGACACTTGCCTTTACCTTCCTCATTTCTCTGTTGCAGAGTAAAGTTCTTAATTGACTGTAGGTGCAAAACAAAGGATCAGATAGATTGCTTAATTTGATAAAGTATAGTAGGTTCTACCAAACGTTAAACATCTATACTTACAAGGTAATCACAAGTTGGTTGAAATGCAAAAGTCCCACAGACATAGAGGGTTTCATCATCAAATTCATGCAATATTCGAATGTAGTTTAGGCATTCTGTCTATAGAAAAATAAATGAATATTATAAACAGTGCGAGTTACAATCAACTTGTTTACAGATCATAATTAGTTCCCCTGCTCTCCAGAACTTTGCTTATGCTCAATCATCAGGAAATGTCAGTGGAGAGAGGGGGAAGAAAAACAGGGTTTACATTTTGGTTCAATGATTTTCCATCAAAAGGTGAGAAAGTAAACATATTTTTAAGTTGCTAAGAAGGGAAAAGGTGGAGAGAGGAACATCTGTGAAAGAGTCAAGTTTATTGTCATTTAACTATATACACGCACATAACGTGTGGGACCATATTATGCAGAAATGAGACAATGTTTCTTCGAACCAGGGTGTAAAGCATGGCAGTATACATAACACATAATTTATGATGGTAAAGTCTACAGAGGAATCACACATAAATAAAGTGCATTAATATTAATTAAATATTGTAAGCTGTGGAACAGATTAACCAATGACACTTTAAATACAATGTGGCCAGGTGTTCAGAAGACTAATGGCCTGGGGGAAGAAACTGTTTCTCATCCTGACTGTCCTTGTTTTTATGCATCGTAGTCTCCTGTCTGATGGTAGGAAGTTAAAGAAGATGTTGGATGGATGGGTGGGATTCTTAATAATACTAAGGGTCCTGTGTACACAGCGCTCCTGGTATGTCCTTAGTGGACGGTAGGGAGACCCCTATGATCCTCTCAGCTGTTCTCGCAGTCCTTAGTAGGGACTTCTGGCCCGATACTCGACTGCTCCCATACCAGATGGAGATGCAACTTGTCAGGACACTCTCAATGGTGCTCTTGCAAAATGCAGTTAAGACGAGGGGCATGGAGGGAGGGGGGAGCCTTGTGTGCCTCAATCTTCTTAGGAAGTGGAGCTGCCGCTGTGCCTTCTTGTTCAGTGAGGTGAGGTAATCTGTGATGTGAACTCCCAGGAGCTTGGTGCACTTAACTCCCCTACAGACGAGTCATGTATTCACAGAAGGGGATGACTTGTCTGCACCTTGCTGAAGTCCACACTGATTTCCTTTGTGTTCTCCACGTTCAGGCTTACGTTACTCTTCTCACAACAGTCCACCAACCGCTCCACTTCCCCTCTGTACTCCATCTTGTCATCATTCTTGATAAGGCCAGTCACTGTTGTGTCATCCACAAACCTGATGACACAGTCATGCATCCGCAGTGGGCTGAACACACAGCCCTGGGGAGTGCCAGTGCTCAGCATAATGGGACAAGAGACGTTGCTGCCCAGACGGACTGACAGATGGAAATCCAGTATCCAATTGCAGAGGGAGGTGTTGAGACCCAGTGAGGACAGTTTCCTCACCAGTTTCAGGGGTACGATGGTGCTGAACTGAACTGAAGTCCATCAACAGCAGTCTAGCATACGAGACCCCATTTTCCAGGTGGGACAGGACAGAGTGGAGGGTAGAGACTATTGCACCATCAGTGGATCGACTTGAGCAATTAGTGAACTGGAATTGGTCCAATCGAGCCGGGAGAAAGGCTTTAATGTGCTCCATGACCAGCCGCTCAAAGCATTTCAGAATGGTTGATGTTAATCCCACCAGATGATAGTCATATAGGCAGGTTACTGTCACCTTCTTTGGCACTGGAATGATGGTTGCTGCCTGGAAATCAGAGGGGACAACTGATTGCCTCAGAGAGACGACTGGTGACATCTAAGAGAGAACAAAGGTCTGACTGAAGGAATGGAAATAAAAGCAGATGATCCACTTGACAGAGAGAGAAAGAGGGAGGGAAAGAAACTCTTGGAACTTCTAGGGACAGAACAGTTGTTGGAAGACTGTAATAAAAGAGAATGCTAGAAATATTCAGCAGATTATGTAGTGATGTGGGGAGGAGAAGCTCAGAGTCAATATTTTACAAGTATGACCCTACATGAGGATCTGGTCACCCCTAGCACAAATAGGATAGGATGGCTAACTGAACCTGCTGAATTGGCTAGAATCCCAAGAGTTACAACCTTCCTAAATAGAAGAGCTGCTGTTCCTTGAACTTGAGGGTTTTTTTGGGACAGTGAAGGATATCAACCGGTTAAATGATTTCAAGTCGGGTGGTGGAATTAAGTGACAAGTAACTGCAAGTTAAAACTGAGGTGTACACAAACAACTCATACAATGTGAGAAATTTCTAGAATTTTTGAGTACTGTCTAAGGAGTAAGTTATAATGTTGAAGATCATGGAAGGAGTTTTAGTTGGTCTTGAAACTGGAAAAGATAACTGCATGAACAAGCAGCATATCTGTGCTCCTGGTTTAAAATTGGATTACCACTAGTTTGGAAACTGCCATGATCATGTAGCATTCTTGTATGCATAAAATATACAAATGCTGTTGTCGTTGTTGAGTACCGTCGAGTTGCTGTCGACTCATGGTGGCCCGATGGACACTGAAGTTGTCCATTGAGCTTTTGTGGCAAGATACAGAAGTAGATCAGGGCTGTCTTAATTGTCCTGTATTAAACCAGGCATCACTTATCTTGAGCTAAGAGACTGTGAACCATTGTGACAAAAATTAAAAGGTGGTTCTAGATTCACTATTTTGCCTCTTAGCACACTAAAACATTATTTATAGGCATTGTTTGTTCTGTCAATCAGTAGGTTGGTGTTTTGCACTGTGAGGAACTGTCACAGAAGAGACGGTTCCTGGAGCAGACAAGGCAGGTTTATATTGGAATGTCTGGGGAGGTCTGAGGCACTGAACGGCTTGCTCCTGCCTTATTTTCTCAAGCATATATTTTCAAGTTTAGGGTACTTCAGTCAGAGTGTTTCTTAAGAAATCAACTAATCTGCATTAGTTTTCTCAAATGCCAAGGACACCACATCATGAACAATGAGTGTGACACACAAAACTGTTCGCAGGAAGTCCAGGTGCAGCCATGACTCACCTGGAAAAACTGCTCAGGTCCCCGAATGGTGGGAAGGGGAAAAGATAAAATCCCAGGAGTTTGCATGGGAGGAGGAGTGGTTGGCAGATACAGAAGACTAAACTAGGCAGTTGTGGAAGAAATGGATCATTTGGAATACTGCAAACAAGAGGGACAGTGTGGAATCTGGTGGAAATTACAGAGAAGAATCCATTGAATATGGAGCCTGAGGTGGAATGTCAGTAAAAGGAAAAACTTTACTTTGTTCTGTCTAAGAGCAGAGGGGTTGAAGGCAGAAATGTGGGAAAGAGAAAGTGAGAACAGGGTGAAAACTGACAGGAAAGATAGTGCAAGACATAATATCAACATTGTCATTAATGTGCTGGAAAGAAGGATGGGGAGGAGGGCCCAAGTAAGATTCAAATAAGGACCTGTCCAAACATCCCACAGAAAAGACTGGCAGGACTTGGGACATTTCCTTTAGGAATGGTAAGCAGAATTGAAGGAAAATTTATTCACAATAAGAGTACATTTTACCAGCTGAATGAGGTTGAAGAGGGAGACTGGGGATTGCTTTTTAATGAGCAGCTAATAAGTGTTACTTGCAGGCTTTCTATGGAATCTGCTGAAACAGTTCAGTTTATATCTCAGACAATCAGATCAAATTAAAAATTACCTCTTTGGATTTCCCTTTAGCAGCACAATTTCTTTGCTTTTCCTCCGAGACTTTCCAGAAGACCTGAAATAATAGGCAAAGCCACAGTAATAAATGCTGGAAATGAACAATTTCAGCACCAACAGACAACCGTAGTGGTCCAAAATTACAAGCTAATACATCTGTAAGACAGAAACAGCTAATCACAAACAGGAACTCAGCAGGTCATGCAGCATCTATGGAGGGAAATGAACAGTTAATGCTTCAAGCAGAGTCCCTTCATCAGAACTGGAAAGAGAGAGGGCAAGAATCAGAATTTTAAAATGGGGGATGTGGGAGGAGCATGAGCTGGCAGGTGGGGGGGGGAATCAGGGGAGTAAGGATGATATGACGCTGGGAGCTGAAAGATGGAAGAGGCAAAGGGCTGAAAATGCTGTAATCTTTTAGAGGGTCAGTGACTGTGGAGTAAAGGGAAGGAAATGGAGGACCATAGGGAAGAAGGCAAGGATGATGAGCAGGGAGGGCCAAGAGCAGGGGTAATGAGGGCACAAAGAGAAAACAGAAGGGGGGGGGGAATAGGGGAGTGGTTACTGGAAGTTAGAGTAATTGATATTTATGCTGTCAGGTTGGGTACTACCATGGCAGAGTTCAAAGAGCAGTTCCTCTCTTCTGCGTCTAGCCTTAACTTGACAGTAGAGGAAGCTGGTGCAGACATACCAGTGTGGGAATGGGAAGTGGAATTAAGCTATGTGACCACTATGAGATCCTGCTTATGGCAAACAGACAGCAAAGGTGCTCAATGAAGCAAACTTCCGATCTGTGTCGGGTCTCACTGATATGGAGGAGGCAGTAACAGAGCACTGGATACAAAACCTGGCGTTGACTGATTCACCTTGAAGTGCTGCCTCACTTGGAAATACCGTTTAGAGCCCTGAATGGTGGTGAAGGAGGTGATGTAGGGCAGGTGTAACATTTAGGATGGTTAAAGGGTTAAGTGCCTGGAGGGGTATCAGTGGGGAGGGATGAACGCACAAAGAAGTCACAGAGTGGGTGATCCCTACCAAAAGCAGAGGTGGAGCGAAGGTTAAATGTGCTTGGTGTTGGGATCCCGTCAAAGATGGCAAAAGTTGGAGAGAATAATATCTTGTATGCAGAGGCTCTTAGGGTGGTACGTGAGGTGAGGATATTCCTATCCTATTCCTGTCATGTTGAGGGTGGGGACGGGTTGAGGGCATGTGTGGGCAATGGAGGAGATGCAGGTGAGGGCTGCATTGACAGCAGTGGAGTGAAAACTCCATTTTCTGGGGGGAAAACACGGAATATAAACCCTTATCATGAGAACAGATGGGGTGAAGGCAAAGGAGAGAATAACATCCTTGCAAGTGATACTGTGGGAAGTAATGTAGTCAAGGCAACTGTGGAGTCAGTGGGTTTGTGAACGACATGGGAATATAATCTGCACCTGGACGGAGATAGATCAAGAAAAAAAGAGAGAGGTGTCAGAATTGGACCAAGTGAACTTAAAGGCAGAGTGAAAGTTGATGAAATTGGTGAGCTTTGCGTTGATGCAGGAAGCAGCGCTCTCTCAACAGCTCCTTCGGCCCTCCCCACTGATTCCCCCTTCAGGGACCATCCCAAATGTTACACCTGCCCCTGCACCTCATCCCGCACCACTATTCCGAGCTTTGAACACTCGTCCCGTGTGAGGTAGTACCTCACATATGAATCCGTCGCTGCCACTTATTGAACCCAATGTTGTCAATAATCGGTGAGACCTGTCTCAGATTGGGGGTTTGCTTTGTTGAGCTCCTTCGCTATCTGTAATAACAAACAGGATCTCCCACAGGTCAGTACTTTCATCTGTACTTCCCCATGACACACAGACATATCTGTCTACAGCCTCCTCTACTGTCAAGTTGAGGCCAAACACACATTAGAGGAACAACACCTCATAATCCACCTTGGTAATCTCCAACATGATTGGATCAACATTGATCTCTCTAACTTCTGGTAACCACTCCCCTCTGCCTCTCCTTCTCCTCACCTTGTGGTAGCATTGGAGAGGGTGTAGAAGAGACTGACATGGACAAAAATATGCAATCAGAAATAGGTTTATTAGCACTGACATATGTCATGAAAATAGTTGTTTTGCAGCAGCACTAAAGTGCAATTCATAAAAATACTAATTTAAGTTACAATAATGAATGTACAAAGCTATAAATAAATAATGCAAAAAAGAGCGAAAGAATGATTTAGTGCTCATTCAGAAATCTGACAGCAGAGGGGGAAGAAGCTGTTCCTGAAATGTTGAGTGTGCATCATCAGGTTCCTGTACTTCCTCTCTGACGGTAGTAAATTGCAGAAGTGAGAAAAAACTAGGTAACGCAGGATCATTTTCTTCCGAATGGGTGAAGCTAACAAAAGATTTTACTGAGATTTATAAAACTGAGAGGCTTAGTTGGAGCAAGTGGGAAGATCTATGTATTTTCATCACCAAAGGAATAAAAAACCTGGAGGCAAAGAATAAATAGGAGTATGAGGAAATTAATTTCACTCACAAATAAAATGCTGATAAAATCTGCATTATATTGAAAAAAACATACTCGGGCACGTACTCAAAAAGCCATGAGCTGCAGAAATAGGGGCCTGTGGGTTGATAGGTGGGATTAGGCTGGGTAGCCTTAACAACACAGAGAGTCAGCTGACCTCCTCTGGTGTCATAAAAGTACCAAGATTTGGTAATAAAATAGCTACCACTCAATCTAATTATGCAAGAAAATACTTGCCAAGAGTGGATGATCCAATAATAAAGTTCAAGATACATTTCAAGAGAAGTATATGAGTGATAAGAGAACAATGTGATGCTGGGATTATATGAAATAGGATAGGAGAAGCTTTGACTGGAACAGGAACAGTGGCACACAGCAGATGGAACAAGTGGCCCATATCCAGGTCTTAAATTCTCTGCAATAGGTAACATGATGCGTGTACTCCTCCGTTGAGGTTGGTAATTAACTGATCTGATTTAAAAAGAGAAAACTCCAACTCCTCACAGTATTCACACCAAACAGGGGAGGCAGAAAGCTGTGGCACAGTATTATGAAAAATCTTTGGAACAGAAATTATGCCAGATGACAAGAGATTGGTGAATGCTAGCTTTCTTCCACAGTGAACAAGAAATCAGGCAGAAAATTAAAGTCTTAGCTTTAGTATGGGAAAACTACTAAATCCATAATAAAAGATTATACATATTAATGGATGATTAGAAACAGTTATGGAGCTACTTAGAGACAGCTAATGTGGATTTATCAAGAGTCATGCTAGATTAATTTGATATTTTTTAAAAAATTAACGGTTCACTGTACAGCTAAAGCTAATGCAATGCTGAGCGCACACTTGAAGATTTCAAGGTGTTTGCCAAAGTGCTATGTACATACAAGAGTGCTTTGAAATTTAAGGCACATAATACTAAATACAGGGCAGAAACAAAGGACATTTAAATATGGTTTTCAATCTGCCAAGACGTGTAGTGTTATGCCCCAGGTTCTAAGCTGGGACTTGTCATCTATTTTATCAGGAATTTTGAAATCAACAAAAGCAGAGTATCAAGTTTGTCAATGAAATTAATGGACAGATTGAGGATAGTGGAATTTAATATATGGGAACAAGGAGTTGTACATGTAGAAATTGAATGGAACAACAAGAGGTGGAGCTACCTACATCTTTAAAAATAAGGGTACAAGTAAGTCATAAAATAAGTGTTGTTATTAAAATTGCTTTTGAATATGTTTTTGCCACTAAAGCCCCTTATAAAACTCTCTGAAAGATGCACCTTAGCATGGCTGATTTGTACCAAATCTCAGTAAATTCAAAACAGTGCAAAAGTATTAAAAGGCTCAACATTTCCTTAACACAAGGTAGTAGGCACAGGAGGGCAGACCTGTGAGGAGTGAAAAAGGATCAACAGATGTAATGAGGTTGCTAAAAATCAATCAACAAGAATATGTTTAAAAGTTACCTCATGCCTTTTATCCGAAATATCTAACATGTCCACAGCAAAGATGGCTTCCTGGGCACCCACATACAACACTCCTCGATCTTCATTAAGCAACAGTGTGGAATAATTTGATACCCCAGTGGCAGAAAAAGTGTTCAAAGGTAGTTCTGCAAATAGTCACATTGAACATTACTACCAAGATTCAACAAATCAAACTGAATATACAGCAATGCATTTTAAACATTTTGATAGAGCAAATGGTGATATAGCTTGACAAATTATGCATCTACACCTAGACTATAGGTTCAAATCTGATTCAAATAAAGCCTATGGGGAAGGAGGTGCAGGTCAGGGGAGAGGGAAAAAAGGATTCAAGGTTATTATGTAGCCATAATGACCAGTTAAAACTTGCTTTCCTTTGTCAGTTCTAACTGAAGTCAATTTCCCCCCAGTCTACCAGCTTTCTTCCTATAGCTCAGCATATATGATTTCACATACAAGGTCATAGCTGTGGACAGCACAGTATTTGTAAAGTTCAGTCTGTTGTGATACAAGGTAGTTTTCTGAGATTGAAATTAACGTCAACGTTGATAAGACTTTGCTTCCGATTCTTGGTGCAATTCATAAATGACCTGAGTAAAGTTAAACATTGGTTAAAATGGCGTCTATGAATAGTAGTTAAGTGTCTTCATTACCACCCTAGACAATCTGACAATCATTTATTATTTTTTCCCCTTCTGTGAGAGCAATGATGCTTTTACAACTGACGTGACATGCAGTGGATGTTGTCAAGGTTTGATATGGCTAAATTAATTATAATCATAATTTTGTAACATGCGTTCGCACAAAATAGTTTCCTGCTCTAACACAATTTCTTGGAAATTATTTTTATTTTCATGAAATATTCAAAATTATACCTGCAATAGTTGGTGTACTGATAAGAAATTGGGGAAAAAAAATCAGACACAAAAGCACCCAAACCTTTGCAAAAATATGTAAGATTTCAAAATATTTATTTTGTCTACTCTGTAGCATGTCATTCACATCAGTACAATGAGGTAGCACAAGGGAATAGCTATAAGAAAATGCAAAATATAGGTAGTTTTACAGTTACAAAGAAAGTGAGCACCCCGTGGGAGTCAAGAAGGAATAAGGTCAGGGCAAGGTATATTTGTGAGGTCAAAAGTCCATCTCATCCCACACTATTTGACTATGACTATTTGATAATCAAAGTTTTATTTTCACAACTTCAGCAACAGAAGAGGAGATTCAAGCCATTTACTGCAAACATTACATAAAATTCAATAATTGTCAATCAATATCTTAAACCCATCGCTTCAGCAAATCAACCTCAGATTTCATTTCCTTTTGCATTGTTTTTGCAAGGGTGTGATTGCTGTGGAACAGAGCATCAGTGGAAAGTTCCAGATTTTCAACATATTTATTTTAAAAATGCTACTTTACATCCTGTGGAAATTGCGCTCATTCTCAATTTCAGAGGAAATACTTTTTACTTTATCAACTGCTTTGGCTAACTTAAAAACATCTCAGTTAGCTTACATCAGTTATTTAAAATCAAGAAAATACAAGCTCACTTTATGAAGCATGTTCTCTTAACTGAAATCTTTTAAATCTGACAGTCAGTGTTGAAACAGCTCAAGTCAATATATCCTCTCAGATGCTTCATTCATCCATAACCCTGCTACCTGAAAGGACACTCATCATAACTGTACACAAGCTCTTATCTTGTTCTTTACTATTACCCAGGGAGCCAAACAGGCCATCCAGGTGAGAAAATTCATTTATTCTTCTTCAGTTTGGTGCATTACATTGTGCTCATGAATCGACAAACTCAACACAGGATGTGTGAAAGCTTTGCAATCATCTTTCAGCTCAAAAACACTTCCCAAGGTGCCAATTACTTATCAGTTTAATTCTTCATCCCACAGGAACCTTCCTCTTAGCTTTCCAACAATGCTCAATTCAAGCTTGAAGAACAATATCTTACCTGGCCAATTCTAGATTCACCCACCTACAGCATTAATTCACTCCACAGATACCAGCTGATATGCTGAGTATTTCCAGCATTCTCTTTTATTTCACAGTTCTACATAATCACCTTCCTTGAGCTAAACACTTCCAAAGAGAATAACCAGCATTCATTCACCTAGTTCTAACACTTTTTCCAGTTCTGATGAAAACACAGCAACTTGCAACATTGCTTCCTATTCTGCAGATGCTGCTGAGTATTTATTACATTCATCTCAGAACCCAAGCATTTGTATTTTGCTGTCCTCCATCTAGGTTTCCTGAATAGAATACAGGTAGTCCTCGAGTTACGAACGTTCGACTTATAGACAACTTGTACTTACGAACCGAGGAAGGAGAACACCGTCTGCCACTTTAAATTGGATTGCGACACCATCCGCCATCTTAAGTCGTTGCCGTTGACACTGTGTTGAGTGTGCAACTTTGTATTTGGTTTAAATTTTTCTTAGCAAGGTTCACCCTGACACCCCCCCCCCCCCCCCACCATTCCGGTTGGCTGGTGGCTCAGTGAGATCAGCGCTGGGCTCGAGAACGGAGGTTCCCGAGTTCGATCTAGTGACAGACCACTCCCGAGTGCACCGGGTTGATGTCGATCCAGTGACTCCCGTACCATCCGTGCTGGGTTGATGTCGAGCTTACAAATCGACCTCGTTAAAAAAAACCACTGCCACCTCCAGTTTAAATTCCCACGCGGAATAGTGTGGAGGATCAAATATCCAAACCCAGCACAGCCCCCACTTGTCCCATTTAACCTGTCTCAGCGCGGTGGACTTTAGGACCCGGGGAATTCAGTGCGGTGGTACTTAGGACCCAGTGGAGCTTGGGACCCGCCGCCCACAGTGTTTCTGTTCCATTGACGTGAAGCGATTGCGATTGAAAATAAAATAAAATAATAAAGCGTTTGGAAAGGGGTGAAATGCCATCTGTCATTGGAAAAGTGTTAGGCTACAGTTGGTCAACAATCGGAACAATTTTAAAGGATAAAGGATAAAGTGAGAATAATGGAGCATGTGAAAGACCCTGCCCCAATGAAAGCTACAATTATTACTAAGCAACACAGTGGTTTAATTATTGGAATACATACGTTTCTTAAGTGTTTTATATGCATAGAAAGGTAAAATATATACTATATACTAAGACAAATGTTTGCTTAACTGACGCTAAATTCAGATTCAGATTCAGTTTATTGTCATTTAGAAACCACAAATGCAATGCAGTTAAAAAATGAGACAACGTTCCTCCACAATGATATCACGAAAGCATATGACAAAACAGACTACACCAGAAAATCCACATAATGTTTGGCAATCCCCAATCCAGAGTTCGGAGAGGCTGCTGCGTATTAATATCACGCTACCGTCTTAGCGCGTTCCCCGGAAAGGAGCTCCAAAACCACCAGACAAAAACAACCAAAAACTAAAGCTACAAGACCTGCACAAAACCACATAATTACAACATATAGTTACAACAGTGCAAACAATAGCATAATTGATAAAAAAAACAGACCATGGGCGCAGTAAAAATAGTCCAAAGATGTTAAAGGACTAAAGTTCAAAAGAAATCACCACACAGTTTCCACAAGTCCCCAGGGTCCTGACAGACTCGCCATCCCACACCGGCGGCAGAAGGGAATACTTCCGCTATGGACTTCCACGGCGCTGCCCGACTCAGCCTCGCAGACGCAGCAGACAATGGAAGCTCCGGCGAAACCAGCCTCGCAGACGCAGCACACACCAAAAGCGACCTGACCGCAGCGGACTCCGAGTCCATCGAACCGCCGAGCCGACGACCATCCCCTCCAGCACAGCTTCTCCAATCACCATCCTCTGTCGAGCGTATTAAGACGGCCCCACCAACAGCCATCGGCAACGCGATCGAGGACCGGGGGCCTGTTCTTTCCAGCAAAGTCCCGGACCTCACAGCAGCAGCAGCAATGAAGGAGGTCTTCCTGGAATTTCCCGATGTTCCTCCGTGCTCCCACGTCCATTTTCAATCGATTATGATTGCGCACGGCACCCCACTTCACAAATAACAGATAATCAGTTCCGGAGTGGCCGCAGCAAGCTGCATCGCGCCGCCATCTTGGATCTTGAATAATACCGGATGTACTTGTTCCGACTTACGTACAAATCTGATTTAAATATGGACTCAGGAACGGAACTCATTTGTAACTCAGGGACTTTCCAGAATGTTATACAATTGCCGAAATAAAACTTCTACTCTTTTTTGCATTTGCTCATTATCTGCATTGTTTCTGAACTCCTAAATCTCTACCTTGATCCACCTTTCTTGGCTCTAAACAGTGAATTTTAAATTTGGTTTTAGTTGTGCAATCTCGCCCAAAAAGAAACAGACACAGACTGCCCCTGGGTTACAAGCACATAACTTGTGGTCACTCTTGGATAAGAAGGAGTTCCCATATTATTAAATTCAAAAGCCTAATGTATGTTTGTTCCTATGAGCAGCAGGAACTGTTTCCTCTCTCCACAAATTGCAGTAATTGCTCATTCTTATGTGCTTTTGATACCATTTATTATGTGGCAATATGATCATCATAATCAATTTTATGTAACTTCGGACTTACAGACAAAATTGACGATAAAAGTGGAACCTATGTATTACCCAGGGACAACCTGTATGTGCAAAAGCCAGTCTGGTCATGTACTAAAGTTAACTGATACAAGAGGAACCAAATAGTTAAGGACAACTGATTATGTACTTTGATATTCCGAACCGACTTTCAGCTAAATCCCTACTGGTGTGTACACTTTAACAGATTATCCTGAGTCTATCACATTGATATTCACGCAACCCTTCTTAGATATCCTCTAATGAGGTAACTGCCCCAGTTTTTAAACAATGCAAAAAGTGCATGATCTGGGACGCATTTCCTTCAGAAAAGCATTTCTCCAAAGTGGCCAAGAGAAGTCAAGTGAATCTTGATTAGTTGAACAACATTCAGCAGTTTTCTGATACCTTTTCAATGATGGTATCTGTCCTACACTGGGATGAGACAGTTTGAACTATTCTTAATATCTGTTTTCTGGGGGTCTTGTTTGTAAAGTTGGTATCCACAAGTTCATTGGCCCCACTATTAGTGAAAGCGTTACTCAAGGTAATAAGGAGAATTTTTTAATAATGGATTTTGCAAGGTGGGAGAAACATACTCTCACGTTGGTTGATTTTCCTCCACTCACCTCAAACTCTTTTTCCTCTCCATCCCTTATCTGAAATCTCTCCTACTCTCAATCTCCCTCCCATCTATCCTCAAACCTCTCAACCCTGACCACCTTCTTCTCTCTGCAGATGATCCAGCTGCCCAGCCAATCAAATGGCAGCAGGAATCTGAATCAAAGACAGCAATAGCTGAAATCGTGGCAAACAATGTCAATAAGGACCTGGGCTCACTCTCAGCGATCTGGTGGCTGGGGGGGATGGTAGTGGTGGGGGGGGGGGGGGGGCTGGGTGTGGGTGGAGGGGGAAACGATGGCAAGAGGAGGGATCCAACACTGGGTTGTGACAGACACCAACCCAAAATTAATGATACCCGATTCTTTAGTAGAAGGCATCTCCATTATTTGAAAGCTTCTGGACTGAAGTGCAACGAGACTTTTCCTCCGACTGAAATTTATGAAGAAGTTGCAATGTATGCAAGAGGCTACACTGTACACAACTTAACTCTGGTCCATGTGGTTTCCCACAACTTCCAGTTCATATCATGCACACAAGGAATGCTATCGCTGGGTCAGACTGCCACATCTCTAGTCAGTAGCACTTCCCCTTATAAAGACGTGCCACTTGGTTCAACTTTAGATGCAATCGGCTCCAGACAGTATTCTATCATGCAACTTCTCATATGAATATTTTAGTTTCCTCTTTTTAAAATTTAGAGTAGACAGGTTTTAATCATGTTCCACATTAATACCCCGAACAATATTAACAAGGCACTGGTAATGTCACTGAATTGTTTATATAATTCAATAATTGCAAATTATACCTATTGTGCAAATAATCTTAAATGAAGACATTTTACAGTATTTAACACTGGGGTAAAAAAAATGTTTCTCTTTTCAAACAAAAGAAAGTCTGCAGATGCTGGAAATCCGAACAACACAAACAAAATGCTGGGAGAATTCAGCAGGCCAGGCAGCATCTATAGAAAAAAAGTACAGTCAATGTTTCGGGCCGAAACCCTTTGGCAGGACTGGAGGAGAAAAAGGCTGAGGAGTAGATTTGAGAAGCGGGGGGCAGGGACAGAGAAATGCCAGGCGACAGGTGAAACTTGGAGGGGGAGGGATGAAACAAAGAGTTAGGAAGTTGATTGGTAAGAGACAGAAGGCGATGGAAGAAAGAAGAAAGGTGGGGCGGGGGAGAGAGTACCAGAGGGAGGTGATGGGTGGGCAAGCCGATAACTTAAGAGGAGCTCAAGGGGATGGGAAATGGTGAAGGAGGTGTGGAGGCATTATTGGAAGAAGCTTGAGAAATCAATGTTCGTGCCATCAGGTTGGAGGCTATCCAAATGGAACATAAGGTATTGTTCCTCCAACTTAAGTGTGGCCTTAAGTGGAGGAGGCAATGGATGGACATATCGGAATGGGAATGGGAAAGCCCCTCTCTCATGCTATCTCCTTGGCCGCCCATCACCTCCCTCTGGTGCTCCTTCCCCCCCCCCCCCCCCACCTTCTTTCTTCCATGGCCTTCTGTCTCTTTCACCAATCAACTTCCTAGCTCTTTGCTTTATTCCTCCCCCTGCAAGTTTCACCTATTGCCTGGTGTTTCTCTCTCCCCTCTCCCCACCTTTCAAATCTACTCTTCAGCCTTTTGTCTTGGGTTTCAGCCCAAAACATTGACTGTACTTTTTTCCCCATAGATGCTGCCTGGCCTGCTGAGTTCTCCAGCGTTTCGTGTGTGTTGCTTATTTTTTTTGTTGTTCAAATGCAAATTCATCATGAGCTCAAACAACAGGCAACTGCATTTTCCAAGACGGAATGCTGTTTAATACTGGTCAAAGAAATTTAACACCGACTGTCCAGAGAAAGAATTTTGCACTTCAGACTACCACCTTGCACAGTACGACAACTGCAGGGTTGTATCCACCTAAAATATGGGTGGTGGAAAAGAAAAGGAATGCGAACCAGATACAAACTGTAGTGGAATGAGAGCCAGGCCAAGCTTCAATAAGATGGGGTAACCACTCCAAGTAGCAACTGAAGTACTTTCTTAAAATTTATTTTTCAGTATGGGACCATTGTAATTGACCTTCAGGATATGGTGGTGTTGAGCCATCTGCCTGGACCACCAAGGATCTTGTCCCACAATGTTGCTGGATAGCAAGTTCCTAGATTTAGATCCCATTAGCATGAAACAACACAATGTGTTCCTCTGTGCTCGGAGCTTCACACTTCATAGCTGAAACATGGATTTAGAGCACGGTCCAACATCAAAACTCCTCCCAGAAGCCATAGATATAGAAAGGATACACTAATTTTGACCAGAATTCGAAAAAGATCTATTAGCTCAATTGTTGTTAGAATAATATTAAACCCAACAATATGTGGCACTAACATTCCTCTCTGCACTGGCTGGGAATAACAGAGTCCCTACTCAACATGAAATGCCACCTCAAAATGGTGTGGTCATATATCACAAGCTCAAAGTGTAAAAACAGAGTTGGGGATTTGAGGAGAGGAATTATTAAGGTTATTTTCTCTAGGAGGCACTGAAGTTATAATGAAGTATCAGTTGTTATTTGATTGTCCCATAAAAATCAACCAAGTCTCAAAACTGAAACTCTAAGTGTGGTGGCACTGATCAGCTGCACCCAAGAGAAAAGGCAGCAGTTTATTAGAAAATAAAGACCTGGTTGCCCGAGTAACTTCCATCCAAATGAAGAGAAAGAAGAATGCTCTTCAAACTGTTCTCAGATAGAAACTGCTGATTTTTGGATGGCGTTGGCAACCAACAGCGACGTTTTGTAGGCAGCTCACGAAACTACTAACTACTCTAACTGCCTTGTGCAGGAAGGCACAGAGTCGACTGTACTTCCTTAGAAGGTTGGCGTCATTCAATGTCTGCAGTGAGATGCTGATGATGTTCTATAGGTCAGTTGTTGAGAGCGCCCTCTTCTTTGTGGTGGCGTGTTGGGGAGGAAGCATTAAGAAGAAGGACGCCTCACGTCTTAATAAGCTGATAAGGAAGGCGGGCTCTGTCGTGGGCAAAGTACTGGAGAGTTTAACATCGGTAGCTGAGCGAAGGGCGCTGAGTAGGCTACGGTCAATTATGGAAAACCCTGAACATCCTCTACATAGCACCATCCAGAGACAGAGAAGCAGTTTCAGCGACAGGTTACTGTCGATGCAATGCTCCTCAGACAGGATGAAGAGGTCAATACTCCCCAATGCCATTAGGCTTTACAATTCAACTGCCAGGACTTAAGAACTTTTTTTTTTAAAGCTATTATTAATGCTTTTTGAGTTAGTGATTTAGATGCATATCATATTATTACTGAGTTAAGTATTGTATGTAAGGAGTTTTTGCTACAACAAGTGTATGGGACATTGGAAAAAATGTTGAATTTCCCCATGGGGATGAATAAAGTATCTATCTATCTATCTATCTATCTATCTAATAGATACACTTCATCTGAACTGCGATCACTGAAGTCCGCCGACTGGAATTTCCCTTTAAGGGATGTACTTTTGAACAGACTAAACAAACTGCTGCTTTTGCCATCTCCTGAGGGACTCAGTAAACTAGACTCCCAAGAATGCAGCTATGGCCAGAGCGGCCATCGCTGTGTCAAGGCCTGATAGCAGAATACAAACTCAGGCTCGGCTCCATCACTCCGTGCTGGTTATAGTGTCGAGCAATATTAATATAGTCGAGGCGGGCCGAGAGCAGAACCCGAACAGGTGTTTGACGCCGTCTGCCTGTGTTTGACTGGTCTCTCTCTCTTTCTCTAATTGCTACTACCATCGGGCAGTAGTTTCAGGAGTCTTGGGCCAGGTTCAGGAGCAGTTGTTCCCTGCAACCACTGGGCTCCGGTACAGGCTTCGCTCGCTTCTCTGCTGAACTGACTCCGTAGCCGTGGGCTCACTTTTGGAGACGTTAGAGTTCATGTTCCGTGTGTTATCTGTTTACTTTTTTTCACTACTTGCATGATTTGTCCTCTTTTGCACATTGGATACGTGGCAGTCTTTGCTGTGTGTGGTTTATTGTGAATGCTACTGTGTTTCTTTGTCTAGTGAGTGTCTGTAAGGAGATGAATCTCAAGGTTGTATGTGATATACACACTTTAATAGTAAATTTGAACTTCGAACTGTAACATTTTCACCAATCACTGCTTTTGGAAAAGGGTGCCTAAGCTGGATTCAACAGAAGAGATACTGTGTGATTTGATGCCTTTCTTTTCTGTAGAGGTGGAAAAAATCTCCCCAGATTTCCAAGTATCCTGCACCAAGCACAGATTTTTGCTTTTTGTTCTGGTCTGACTGAAATACTGAGCTTTGTATGTGCTCACTCTGCCACAGCTGTGTTTCTCTTAACAATGTAAATGATTGCTTTTCAATTTGCTGCCTAGCAACGCTCAGAGGCACGTTCACAGAAACACACATGGGCTTTATGCAGAACTTCTCTAGGTCAAAGGACAGGGCAAGGTGAAAGTTCAAGCTAAAATGATAGACCAATGCCCAACACAATAAAGCTGTCCAAGGATCAGCCTATTGTTCCACAAGTCTGTACTTGAAATTAGTATCTAAAATGCAGAATTATGTTTTCATTTCAACTAAAATGTACTATCGATTCAAGTAAACAACAAAAATTAAATAGATTTTGAAAAAGTCATGATGGATTTTAGTTGGTGTAAAATGGCTGCTACATGCCCTACATAACCCTTCGTAAAGTATTGTTAGCCGGGAAGCATCTGGATGGATTCCAAAGTTCATGGTTGTCAGAATCAGATTTAATATCACTGGCATGTGTCATGAAACTATTGTTTTGCAGCAGTAGTATATTGCAATACATAGTAATAAAAATTGTAAATTACAATAAGTATATATGAAAAATAAATTTTAAAAGTAATGTAAAAAGAGGTGAAGAATACTGAGGAAATGTTCAAGGGTTCATTGTCCAATCAGAAATCTGATGGCTGAAGGGGAAGAAGCCATTGAGTGTGTGCCTTCAGGCTCCTGTACCTCCTCCTTGATGGCAGCAATGAGAAGAGAGCACGTCCTGGGTGATGGGGGTTCTTAATGATGGATGCTCCCTTCTTGAAGCATTGCCCTTTGATGATGTCCTGGATGCAGGGGAGGCTAGTGCCCATGATGAAGCTGATTTGAGTTTACAACTTTCTGCAGCTTTTCCCAATCCTGTGCAGTGGCCCCTCCAGGCCAGATGGTGATGCAACCAGTTAGAATGCTCCTTATGGTACATCTGTAGAAATTGGAGCGTCTTTGGTGACATACCAATTCTGTTCGAATTCCTAAGGAAATATAGCTGCCGTTGTGCCTTCTTTGCAATTACATCAATATGCTGGGCCCAAGATAGATCCTCAATGATGTAGACATTCAGGAACTTGGAACTGCTCACCCTTTCCACTTCCGATCCGTTGATGAGGACTGGTGTGTGATCTCTTGATCTACCCATACTGAAATCCACAATCAATTCCTTGGTCTTAATGACTTGCTGTTACAAAGATACCTCCACAGATGCTGCATGACCTGCTGTTTTTCTCCAGTAGTTTGTTTTTTTTTGCCCTTTATATTAGGTCCTTTCTGTATTTGAGGTAACAGGTTTTTACTGCAGAAACATCCTGATTCATACCAAATGCGTAGAGGCTGTAAAAATAACCTTTCCATTATAGTCTCCAATGAAGCCAAATATCATGACATCATTTCAACATGGGATCAGTAAACTTAAGAAAGTTAACTTCATGGCTCAATGATTGAGTGGACTTTGATTTGTGGAACAATGACACCAATTTGTGGAACAACGGCTGAAAGGTTTAATTCTGCTCCTGCGTCTTAAGATCCAAGTTAATGGAGATACTTCAGGCTTGCCTTCAAGATGGTGCTGGTGATACACAATGTTTTGCAGGCAGCTCACAGAACTACTTGATATACAGCGGATTCCAGTTAATTGGGCCATCAGTTATTTGGGATACCTCTTAAAGAACAAAAACTAATGGAAAATATTGCCAGGATTCCTTTTGTTCATTTGGGACACCATGAAGATTATTTGAGACAGGAGACTACTGCTGAAGTTTCTAACTAGCGTCAGTCATGTGCACTTCTGTGGCCATTAAACACTACACCATGCTTCCAGTGAACAGTTTTTAAATAGCGCCGGTTATCTGTGTTTGTTCAAAAAGAAGTGATTTTTGTCACTGATGGGTTGTGAGAAATAAGCAGAAAGACAATACAGAACTGTTCTGTTTCAAACATTCAGGCTTGGAGATGTCAGAATTGGCCAGGAGTGAAAAAGAAGCAACTTCAATACTTCTAGTTAGGAACTACAAAAAATTAAGATATCAACAATCACCTTGAATGATACAATGATAATGAAGATTTAGAGGATGCAATCGTCGAAAGCATTGTACGAAGGCAGTCCAATATCTGAATGGGGTGTCTCCGCTGATTTTATTTATTTACAGTTAACCAAAAGAACACGGCAGCATACAGTGGATGAATTCTTCTGTCAATAACTATTGGGAACCAATTATATAGAACAAATTTGCTCTGTATTTCATTTAAATACAGTATCTGTTACTCAGTTTGCAACAATTTTTTAAAATACGTTTTTAACTATTTCCATGAAACTTGAGCTAAATGGGGCAGCTGCTTAATTGGGCCAAAATATACTGGTTGCGATGTGTCAATTAATCAGAATCTTTCTTTTGAGCTGCGGATCACTACAATTTCCCTTTAAGAAACACTTCTGAACCATCTAAACAAACTAGTGATTTTATGACCTCTTGTAGGATTCAGCGAACTTGACTCTCAGGAATGCTGGTATAGCAGCTTGAAGTGGACGAAGGTCGGCCATCTCCAGAAGAGAGGACGCTGGGGTGAATTTCAAACACTGCCTCTCCTCAGCATCCTGTTAGCTAATGTACAGTCACCGGAGAACAAGATAGAGGACACAAGGGCAAGATGGCTTTATCAGAGGGAACAAAAAAGCTGACAAAAAGTGGTGGATACACCAAGAAAGCATCATCCATCATCAAAGACCCCCACCATCCAAGGCCATGTTCTCTTCTCGTTGCTGCTATCGGGAAGGTGGTACACCTTAGGTCCCACGTCACTAGATTCAGGAACAGTTAGTACCCTCCAACCATCAGGCTTCTGAACCAGCGTGGATAATTTCATTCACTGAATTGATTCCACAACCTATGGACTCACTTTTAAAGACACTACAACACTATCTTATTTATTTATTTTGTTTGGATTAGCACAACTTGTGTTCTTTTGCTTGCACATTGGTTCTGTCAGTCTTTGTTGTTTATCACTGGTTCTATTGAATTTCTTTGTCCTACTGTGAATGCCCACAAGAAAATTAAATCTCAGGATAGTATATGGTAACATCGATGTACTTTCCTAATAAATCTACTTTGGACTTTGGCTAAAACGACATGTTTTAAGGGCTATTTCTATAGGACAAAGCAGAGGATCCTAAGAAGAAGGTTTCAAGCAGAGGGCTTGGGTTAAGCTGAGAGAGATGGGTAGTCCAGTTTTAAATGAGCTATAAATGAGTAGGAAAAAATCCAACTGGGGGAGTGATATAGCTGACTGGACGCATACACCAAATACCGAAATTAAATCATTACAGAAGGAGCAGGCTAAAAATAAAAACAACAAGGATCCACATTGTGTTTGGTTTGGGCTCAATTTAGTCAAGAAGCAAAAATCATTAGGGAGAATCTGATGAGGGCCAAATTATGTGGTATTCATCTTTCTGGTGTTTAGTTTCAAGTGAGGCTCAACGTCAACGCCAAATGGTCTGTTTGAGCATAAAAGATCTGAAAGTATAGCCGACAGCTTCAGGGTGTTCTATAACTGCTAGTGGTACACATGGGAAAGCCACAGTACATAGCATGCGTAAATAGCAGGAGCAGAACAGAGTGAGAGTCAATGAGACTGAACATTTCCCTCCACTGTTAACCAATGTTGCTTGCCAGTATCTTCAGTCATCTGCTGCTTGTCCAAACACCTTAAACGCATTTAATATTTTTATAATCTCCACAAAATCTATACAAAGTTTTGTCTCATCTGCAGGTAACATACAAAACAAACTATATGCACATTCAGAAGTACTCACCCTCATGGTTAATCACTACACTAAATCTGCCCACAATATGTTCAGCTCTCCCTTCCTCAACTCTTGATACTTGGATGTGTCTCAATTAAAATGTCTAGTGATTTCTGAAGTTGCTACAAAATGGGATAGCACTCATATATTTCATATTTTTCTGGGTGAAGAATTCTTGGCTTGATATACAACCCCACACTAGCAAACAGTCACCGTGAAATTAAATTCTTCAACAAGCAAAGAGCCTTGTGAAATGCTATGAGATACAATTCAAAGAATGGTGAAGCACCTGGCTGATGGAGTTCAATCGTCCAAGTGTTATGTTTTGCACTTTGGGAGACCAAATGCAAATGGACAGAATACAACTCACGGGAAGGCCCTTAACAATGTTGATGTATTAGAGGGATCTTGGGATCCAGGCCTGAAAATGGCTTATACCCCAAGTTGACAAAGAAAACATGTGACATGCTTGTCTTCACAAGTCAAGGCACTAATTTCAAGAGTCAAGAAGTTATGCTGCAGCTTTACAAAAATCTGGTTAGGCCGCAACTGCAGACATCCCACCCTGCAAAAACTCATTTTAGGGAGGTAGCACCATCAATTTGCGGGAAACTCCCGGGAGAGGTGGGATGTCTGCAATAGAGTCGCTCCTTAGCAGCTAGCCAGCTAGTTTAAATAATGTTAGCTATGCTAATGAACGAATGACACCTGTTAAACTCACCTCAACATGTCTTTTACATTTTAACCCACCATGGGCAATAGAAAAGTCACTGTTGCAAACAGTGCAGCGAGCAACACTGTCATTATTTTTGACCCCTATTAGGCAAGGGTACACTTTAGTGTAGTCTGGGGTGAAGTACGTTTTATATTTTCTTTTTTTGGAACACTCTTGCCATGTCTTGCTCTGTTTGTCTGTCGCTCGCTCTCTCTGTCTGTCTGTCTCTCTCTCTGCCTCTCAAAAAAAAAATCCATTTCCAGGATATTGTATATAATTTGCGAGCGTCAGGGAGCCACTATCAATATGCGGGAGACTCACGAAATTTCCGGGAGAGGTGGGATGTCTGCAACTGGAACATAACATTCAATTCTGAACAGCCAATATTGGAATGATATGGAGAGTTTGGAAAGGGTGCAGAAGCAAATTTAATAGGATGCTCCCTGGATTGGAGAGGCTGGACAAATCTGGGACACAAGAGATTCTGCAGATGCTGGAAGTCCAGAGCAACACAAAACGAAATGCTTGAGGAACTCAGCAGCATCTATGAAAATGAATAAACAATCGATGTTTCGGGCCGAGATCTTTCATCAGGACTGGAAAGGAAGGGGGAAGATGCCAGAATAAAAAGGTGGGGAAAGCGGAAGGAGGACAAGCTAGAAGGTGATATGTGAAGCCATGTAGGTGGGTGGCTGGAGAAGAAGGAATCTGATAGAGTGGACCATGGGAGAAAGGGAAGGAGGAAGGTGACAGGCAAGTGAGAAGAGGTAAGGGCCCAGATTGGGGAATAGGAAGAGGGAGGGGGAGAAAAAGAAAGAAAGAAATTGCCAGAAGGAAGAGTCAGTGTTCCTGCCATCAGGATGGAGGATACCTAGACAGAATAAGATGTTGCTCTTCCACCCTGAGAGTGGCCTCATCATAGCACAAGAGGAGGCAATGGACTGAAATGTCAAAATGGGAATAGGAATTAACATGGTGGGCCACTGGGAAATCTGTTTCTGCCAGATGGAATGGAGGTGCTTGTCAAAGCAATGCCCCGATTTACGTTGGGTCACTAATGTAGAAGAAGCATTTGGAGCACCGGATACAACAGACCAACTGCAACCAATAGATTTGCAGGTTAAGTGTTGCCTCATCCTGGAAGGACTGTTTGGGGCCCTGAACGGAAGTGAGGGAGCAGATGTATGGGCAGCTGTAGCATTCCTCTCACTTGCAGGGTTATGTGCCAAGAGGGAAATTAGTGGGGAAGGACAATTGGACAAGGGAAATCATGGAGGGAGAGCGCTGAATGGAGGTGAGGGAAGAGGTGAATGGGCAGCTGTAGCACTTTGGCTGTTTGCAGGGATACGTGCCAGGAGGAAGGTTAGTGAGGAGGGATGAATGGACGTGGGCATCGTGGAGAGAGTGATCCCCCTGGAAAGCAGAAAGTGAGAGGGAAGCAAAGATGTGTTGGTGGTAAAATCCTGTTGAAGATGGCAGGAGTTGTGGAAAATGATGTGTTGGATGCTGAGGTTCACGGGATGGTGGGTGAGGACAGGTGGGAAGTTGGACTGAGCACAGATGTCCAGGAAATGGAGGTGATGCGGGTGAAGGCAGCATCAATGCTGGAGGAAGAGAAAGCCTGTCCTTTATATCTCTGATGTCCCGAAAGGAAAGCCTCATCCCGGGATCAGTTTTTCTCATAGGATGGCAAGTGAGGACAAGAGGAGTTCTATCCATGTTAAGGTGTGGGAAGTTGGGGTGAGCGTGGATGCCCAGGAAACACCCTGGGTCATTCTCTTTGCAGTTTCAGAGATCGAGAGGAGACCTGATACAAGTTTATGAGTGCATAGGGGGCACAGATAGGATAAACAGCCAATAAGTTTTCCCTGGATCAAAATATCTAATTCTAGAGGGCATGTACTTAAGGTGAGAGAGGGCAAGTTCAGAGTAGATATACAGAGCAAGATTTTAATAAAAGAGCTCTGGGTGCTGAGAATGCGCTGCCAGGTACGGTAATGCAGGCATTTAAGGGGATCTTAAACAGACGCATGACTGTGCCGATAATGGAATTGAGATGGACATTCTGTAGGCATCTAGCAATAGCATAGTTAGGCATTTAATTAAGTATTAGTTTAATTAGCTCGGCACAACATTGTGAAGCAAGAGGCCTGCGCTCAACTGTTTTATGATCTCTGGACAATGGTTAATCATCAATCTAAGATCACAACATCTTACCACATTACAACCAACAGTTACAAACTATTAATTATTTTAAAGCATTAACATGTAACTAAATTGGGGGGGGGGGCATTTCCCTTAACTAAAACTAACAACTTTGGTCCATTTGATGTCATTATGCAAATTACACACTCCCTTGTCAGAAAAGTAAACACTGTTTGATTCTACAGTAGGGCAAAGATTTTGAATACAGTATTCTTTATGGACACAAGTCCCTTTAGAGGACTTTTATCATTTGGCTGGATATACTTTTTGAGAAGGGTTTCAAAATTGATAATGAAGTCGTAACAACAAAAAACTATACCCAAAACCATTTTCCTAATGTTCGTAAATTAATCACAATACTTTAAAATTCCTTACTAATTGCATTGACTGAATACAACTGTGCTCATTACAACATTTGGAGCACAGTTGTCAGTGAAATGAGTCAATCCTCTCACTAACAAGAGAGAAAATGAATCTCTAGGTAGTAGATGGTGACATATAAATACTTTGACTTTGATTTTCAACTGTCTGTTAACATTGGGATTGAAGCTGTCCTTGAGCTAGTCTGACAACAGTGAAATAGAATTTTCCAGAAAAGGGGATAATGTTATAGCACAATTAGGAGCAGCTCTTTTAGTGCCCAAACATAATTCCTCTGGCAAAAGGAAGTACTGTGGAGTACTACAAATAAAGAATTATGTCCAGTGTACCATTTTCAAGCATTGGTGTGGAACACCTGGTACGGTGGGCATGAAGATTGAATTTCCACCTACATCTATTCCAATCAATACCAATGGGATGAAAATTTTTGTTTTTGACAGCAAGGAACTCTGAGCTTGAGAAGGTTAAATTTAATGTAAAGTGAAGACTGGGGGGAAAAACCTGACCATAACATGGCATGAACTTACAGTTTAATTGAGGGAGGCCACTGGATGTCTGGTGTAGCAACCAGAAAGATGTCACATATGCACTGAAAGAATGGTCTTTCAACTTTAGGGCAGAGAAGGTGAGAAAATATGGTCCCCTGGGAGGGGCTGTACCCATTTTCAAGCACTGTTCCTTCAGGTTATTTTCTTTATTTCCAGAGCATATCAAAAGAATGCATTATTATGAGTGTCCTCCTTCATTAAACAAATACTGACAAACAGATGCAAGGAATTTGTGATAAAATAATATGAAGCTCATGGCTCCAGTAAGCCTATGTTTATTTTTTACAAATTCATTTTCTGGATCTGAGCACCACCAGCAAGTTGGCATTTACCTATCACCTATTTTCACTTTTAAAACCATGTGCGGCATGGCAACATAGCAATCAGCATAATGCTTAAGAGTGCCAACGATCAAATGATTGGGGTTCAATTCCCACCACCACCTTTAAGATGTCTGCACATTCTCTATGTGACCGCACATGGGTTCCTCCAGGTGCTCTGGTTTCCTCCCGCATTCCAAAAAGACGTATGGATTGGCGTTAGTAAGTTGTGGGCATGTTATGTTGGCATTGAATGTATGGTGTCACTTGCAGGCTGCCCATCATATTGGACTGCATTGGAAGGTGACACAAACGACTCATTTCACTGTATGTACACATGACAAATAAAGCTGATCTTTATCTTTACCTTTAAAAGATAATTTATGATGGCCAATTAACCTATTAGCACATTTCTAGGATTGAGTTAACGGTGGATCCCTGGAGAAGACGAGGCAGCAGCATTAACCATTGCAGCATCATGCCAAACCCAGTAAAGATGCCCCATAATGCTGTTGAGCAAGACATTTCTGATTTTGGACCCAGTGACAATCAGGGACCAGTGATCTACTTCCAAGTGTGACAATGGGTGACTTGGAAGGGAACCTGCACGCACTGGCATTCTCATGCATCTGTTGCCCTAATCTTCCTTGGTAGAACACCAATTTCAGATAAATTGTTCCAATGCTTAATTTTAAAATACTTAAATGTACCTATTGGAAATTGCACCTGGTTTTCACAGGAATGATGAGCTTTTACATAAGACTAAGACTATAACCTAACACAATTGTCCCTACCATCAAATGAGAGTTAAAACTACAAAATTAGATGGGGAATAAAAATCAACATGTGTACATTGGCATAGCTATCAAAGAGACGGAACAACTAATTTTAATACTACTTAACAGTTGGACAATGTTTAGTTTGATTTCAATAAATGACAGCATTTAAAATTTTAGGATTCTGTGAGGTGTAGCCTAGAGCTCCAAACATTGTAAAGTGAAATGAAAGCAAATCTGAAGATACAAATCTTACCTCCATATTCCCACACAGTCCTTGGTACGGCAAGGCTACAATATGAAAGTCGAACGAGGTGAAGAGTCACGTACAACGCAACAAGTGCCATATTCCGTCTTCTCATCGTGTGGCAGTTGCAGAGTTGTTATAAAAATGTCAAAAGAAATCCACAAACCCAGAAGTAACTGCACTTGATTAGTCCAACATCACAAGTATTGAAGAGGAAGTTGTCCAAGTGGCGAAGGCACACAGATTTGGCTCGAGTCAGTCACTTGAACTGGTAACTCATTTGTACATTTCTGCTCACCTCCTAATTGCAGTCCGAGGATATACGTCCTGTGTGTGAGTTGGGGGGGGGGGGGGAGTGGAAGTAATAAAAGAAATTAACGCTTAAATAGAAACAATTACAAAATCAAGCTACTTTGCATAATGAAAACCACAACATTCTCCGTGCATCAAACACTATCGGTGCCAAGAGAACTCAACTGACCTCTCTTCACATCTGGGTGAAATAATGTTCAGAAAAATGGAGGGTAAGAGGAGGAAAATATGAAAGACCTGCAATAGGCAAGAACACAGAAAAGACTAAATGACAAAAAAACAATAACGGAACAAGGGTAAAGGTTGCCATCTCTTAAAA
The DNA here is from genome assembly GCF_048418815.1 of Hemitrygon akajei. Taxonomy (NCBI): domain Eukaryota; kingdom Metazoa; phylum Chordata; class Chondrichthyes; order Myliobatiformes; family Dasyatidae; genus Hemitrygon; species Hemitrygon akajei. The sequence continues at coordinate 45,903,354 of NC_133125.1, forward strand.
CACTAACTGAGGAGACACCAGTGGAAGGAGAAGACTGTAGGAAATTGTTGAACATAAGCAGGAATGGGGAAAGGAAAAAGTAACAACAATCACAATAGTGCTTCTGCAACAAGTCAGCTTATTGCTCCATTACCAACAAACGTATCAACTGCATTTCTATCCCCTCCTTTTACACCAGCTAATGCCCAAACATCTTATCAGTAGATACTGATTGTGTTTGTGCCTCTCTACAGTACTTTCTTCACAGCCTGTTGCTTCCTCTACATTGGGCAACAAACAATGCGACTGTTTTACGGATATCCTCAAGCGTAACTGAGCTTTTTGTCACACATCACTTTAATATTCCATCCCACTCTCTCTCTCTCTCTCTCTCTCTCTCTCCTTTTTTCAGTTCCAATGTAGCTCAAGCTCCAAGAACAGCATCTCAACTTTCCACAACGCACCTTACAACCTTTCGGACTCAAAGGAAAACCACTTTCAGACAATGATTCTTTTCTTCCCATTTACAGGTACCCTTGATCACCTTGGTTTATTTATTCATAATTAATCTCCACATTCTACTTTACCCTTTTGCTCTCTTTTCACCTTCTCTCAATGTTGAAAATCATCTTTAAACTTTTTTCTATTCTATTGAAAGACCTTTAAAACTAAAGGCTGGCTCTGTTATGGGAGTCAAACTGACACACTGGAAGCTGTGGTAGAACAAATGACACTACGGAAAATCCTGGCAATTCTGGACATTTCTCATCCTCTGCGTGCCATCCTGGCTAAAAGAGGAGTACTTCTAGTAATAGACTAAGACAACTGTGCTGTTCCAAAGAGTGCAATATGAAATCATTCTTACCCTCGGCCATTAGGTTCTATAATGAGTCAACCTACATCTGGGGAAGTGATGATTCCTTCCTGCGAGACTGATTGTGTTAACTTATTTTTTTTATTCTTTCTACTTCTAATATTTATATCCGTGCACTTGTAGTGCTACTGTGACACTCTAATTTGGGATCAATAAAGAATCAATCTATCTATTAGATGCTTTAATCTATACAGACACTGCCCGAGTATTTGCAGCACTTTAAGGTTTTATTTCATACTTCCCAAAGTTGATTAAGCAGTGGACTTTAATGGAAGTGTGTCAGCTAACTCCTTTCCTTATCAATTTCATCATTTTCCTTTTCGATCTGCTGTCATTCATTAGACATCTGTCATCCTCTGGCTGTTCAGACTCAGTTATTTCAAACCAGCTTCCCGAGTTCATATTTAAACAGTCCAGTTCATTTGAAACTTTAACCATCTGTAAAACTCAGTTTTTTTATTCCTTTCCACAGATGCTGCTAAGTATTTCCACACTCGCCTTTTCTTCAGACTTCCAGCAAATGCAGTTTTCTATCTGACTGTTCAAGCACTGCTGACAAATTTACATTTCCTTTAATCAAGCTGTTTAAAGAGACTTTTACAGATATTATTTATTAATTCTCATCAGGAACTATCACCACATTTTACCTTTAATCACCAAATCTATTTAATTAGCTATAAAACAGTAAGTGTCAGCTTAGTTAAAATCAGTTAAAAAAGAAAGAAACTCCAGAATAAGGGAGAATGTTCCCTTCTGTCAGATATGAAACACAGTTCAGAGTTTTTCTATACTAAAAATAATTCAGAGGCATCTCCCCACAACACAAAAACACTGTTACCATCCACTCATTTTTAAATGTTCTTTATATCCTGGTTACTTGAGAAAGTGTGGCTCCATCAAAACAGAAATCAGCTTACTAAACAAAATAAAATAAATATTGCATTAAGCAATCACGCTACAAAAATCGCACAAGTAGTACACGATCTGCTTTCTAAACAGCCCTCAAGGACATTCTGAAATTATCTCCTTATTGAAACATCCAGCATCCAATCCTTTTCAAGTTCACCATAAATTTAAAGTACAAGAATAATTTATCACAAACAAATATGGAAACATATCTAAGTTCATAAAGAACAAAAATAAATTTGTTGTGCAATTGAAAATATTTAGGGTTAATAAGTTACTTATATTAATGCAATTTATACAGAAATAGGATTAATAAAGCAACAAGAGAGCCATGCTAAATGGTTCTTTCTCACGCTTGACTTCATGCTGATTCAAACAGGAACACCTTACAGCTGAGAGCAGTAACAATCCAAATGAAAAAAGTAAGAATGATTTCGAACAAAGCAATCACATTGCAATACAACCTCTACAGCAAGAAGTAACAAAACATACCTTTCGCTGACTCCTGAAATTGTTTAAATCACATTCATCTCAGGCCTTGCCATTATAATCTCAAAGTTAAGAAAGAGAATCGACTGTAGGACTGAGGAAGTTAAATGACCTGCTTCTCCGCTGCAGCTGCTCATGAATTAGCTCAGTTTTATCAGATATTCACACTTCACTCCAACACAAAAGCTGAAGGAACTAGTACTCAAAAGGAAATAGAATGCAAATCTCAAGAAATGAAAGAAGCTGAGAGTCACCACACACAAAAAGCAAAAAAAAACCTCCATTGTAAAACACCTCAGCTCTTGAAACCCCATATTTGTTACTCAGTTAACGATCAGCATTTCACAACAGGCAATTCTACTCCAGTTACAAAAGCATACCTGTTCTAAAGCACTTAGATAAAATAAACTTGCTGTCCTCATTAAACAATGTGTAAAAGAGATACCACCACACCTAAAAATACACAATATCCAGAAGTGAATGTAACAAAGCTGCGAGAATCACATGTGGTGTTGCATCAAGTTGCATTTAGATTCTTCTCTTACAGCTTGGAATTGAGGTGGACTTGCTCCCCGTCTAGTTCTGTGATGAGGCAAACTTGTTTGTTACAAGTGGGGCAACTGGTGTTTGATGGGTAGGAAGTGTGGGAGGCACCAAGCTTCACTTGTGTGCTCGCAATGACTGGACTCTAGGTTCTTGACAGATAGACCTCAGTATGTGCGGTTGGGAGACTGTAGGTCTGACACGGTGGTCAGCAGCACAGGGGCGCCGCAGGGAACCGTACTCTCTCCGGTCCTGTTCACCCTGTACACATCAGACTTCCAATATAACTCGGAGTCCTGCCATGTGCAGAAGTTCGCTGATGACACGGCCATAGTGGGGTGTGTCAGGAATGGACAGGAGGAGGAGTATAGGAAACTGATACAGGACTTTGTGATATGGTGCAACTCAAACTACCTGCGTCTCAATATCACTAAGACCAAGGAGATGGTGGTGGACTTTAGGAGATCTAGGCCTCATATGGAGCCAGTGATCATTAATGGAGAATGTGTGGAGCAGGTTAAGACCTACAAGTATCTGGGAGTATAGTTAGACGAGAAGCTAGACTGGACTGCCAACACAGATGCCTTGTGCAGGAAGGCACAGAGTCGACTGTACTTCCTAAGAAGGTTGGCGTCATTCAATGTCTGTAGTGAGATGCTGAAGATGTTCTATAGGTCAGTTGTGGAGAGCGCCCTCTTCTTTGTGGTGGCGTGTTGGGGAGGAAGCATTAAGAAGAGGGACGCCTCACGTCTTAATAAGCTGGTAAGGAAGGCGGGCTCTGTCGTGGGCAAAGTACTGGAGGGTTTAACATCGGTAGCTGAGCGAAGGGCGCTGAGTAGGCTACGGTCAATTATGGATAACTCTGAACATCCTCTACATAGCACCATCCAGAGACAGAGAAGCAGTTTCAGCGACAGGTTACTATCGATGCAATGCTCCTCAGACAGGATGAAGAGGTCAATACTCCCCAATGCCATTAGGCTTTACAATTCTACCGCCAGGACTTAAGAACTTTTTAAAAGCTATTATTAATGCTTTTTGAGATAGTGATTTAGATGCATATCATATTTTTTACTGAGTTAAGTATTGTATGTAATTAGTTTTGCTACAACAAGTGTATGGGACATTGGAAAAAAAAAGTTGAATTTTCCCATGGGGATGAATAAAGTATCTATCTATCTATCTATCTTGATCCTTCGCTTTAAACAGTCATAGGTCAGGAATTCCCGAGAGACACTGCAATGTAACACTTTCTACCAAAGAAATATTGGGAATACCCACAAAGCATTATTACTGCCCTGGTTCTAAACTGTTGCCCATAAAGGGGCTCAGAGAAAAGTTCTCTGTCCGCACCTACCACCCCTTCAGCCTCCATGTCCAGCACTTGATTCTCCGGAGCTTCCACCATCTCCAACGGGGTCCCAACGCCAAGCACTTCTTTCCCCTCACTCGCACTTTCTGCTTTCCGCAGGGATACTGGGATTACTCCCAACATGGCTCCCTTGTCCAGTCATCCCTCCCCATTGATCTTCCTCCTGGATTGAATGCAAGTGGAACAAGTGCTACATCTGCCCCTACACCTCCTCCCTCACTACCGTTCAGGGCTCCAAACAGTCCTTCCAGATGAGGTGACACTTTACCTATGAGTCTGCTGGGGTCATGACACAGTCCCAATTACTGTCATTACAACATTACTACACTCATCCCAATTACTGTGTCCGGTGCTCCCGTTCTGGTCTCCTGTACATCAGGGAGACCGCTTCACCGAGCACCTACGCTCCAACCGCCAGAAGAAGCGGGATCTCCCAGTAGCCACCCATTTTAATTCCACTTCCCATTCCAACTCCAATATGTCCATCCATGGCCTCCTCCAAACAGTTCTCCTTATAGATTTAAGTGGATGACAAGTGGATTCAGTTCTCAATTCAACAGTTTCAGTCAAATCTTTTCAGTTCACATCAAAATAGGCTGGTTCTTTTAATAAAACAGAAAATCTGCAGATGTTGGAAATCCAAGCAACACGCACAAAATGCTGGAGGAATTCAGCAGGCCAGGCAGCATCTACGGAAAAAGAGTGCGTCGATGTTTCAGGCTGGGAACCTTCATCAACCTGCTTACAATGATGGCCAAATCATGATTATATATTGGAATAAAAAATGAGGGGCTGAGTATGGAGCCACGTGAAACACAGTGATAATAGCCTTTTAGTCACAAAAACAGCCATGAATGATTACCCTTCACTTCCTGAGTCAATTTTGTATCCAATTTTATACTACAAAGAAAACCAACATTACTACACTCAGTTGTAAATACAAAGGAAGCAAAGAAGCTGACAAACTGGACCCAAAGCCATCATCTCTGGATTACCCTCAGTACCCCTGCTAGTTAGAGCAAGATTAGAAAGACCGAACAGGTGAATGGGTGGTTGAGGAACTGACTAGCTATACTGCCACTTTTGAGTTATGTATTTCATAGAACAAAATAGGTCTGCTTAAGGGAAGGGGAAGAAATTGCTATAGTTCACAGGTAGAGTATACAACTACAGATCAAAACCTTTTGCAAATACTAAAGTGACACTTAAGATGCCCAAGATTCCATCTTTTAGATCATACAATTACAGTGTTCAAGCAACTCTGTGCACAAGATTTCCTCAAGTTGCATACCAGGTACTACACTTAGTCCTTTATTTATTAAGCTTATCTTTAACTGATAACATTACACATGAACAAAAACAAACTTACCTTTAAAGTCACATATTTGTACAATGCAACAGCCATCACTAGATCCTAAATGTAACATTATTTTTTGACATTGCAACCACTAATCCCACCAGTACCATCTGTGCATTAATTATAATGCCACACAAACCTTTATGACTTGTGCATAATCCAGCAATGTTGCAGCAGTGCTCAAATTGCCTTGACACCACGCACAATTACCATATGGCATCTCATCCACCTTTCAGAATCAATCACTCACTATAATAGTTGCATTGCAATCTGGACAATCTTGAAAATAGTTTCATACTTCAAAGGAAGAAGAAAAATCTATTTAAACTAAAAAACTGGTATGAACAACTACTATGAATGGAAAATTATTTTGGTAGGTCAAATATGATGGCAGAATATAGCATTAATGATAAGACTATTGGCAGTGTGGAAGATCAGAGGGATCTTGGGGTCAGAGCCCATAGGGCGCTCAAAGCAGCTGCGCAGGTTGACTCTGTGATTAAGAAGGCATATGGTGTATTGGTCTTCATCAATCTTGGAAGTGAATTTAGGAGCCAAGAGGTAATGTTGCAGCTATATAGGACCCTGGTCAGACCCCACTTGGAGTACTGTGCTCAGTTCCAGTCACCTCACTACAGGAAGGATGTGGAAACCATAGAAAGGGTGCAAAGGAGATTTACAACGATGCTACCTGGATTGGGGAGCATGCCTTATGAAAACAGGTTGAGTGAACTTGGCCTTTTCTCCTTGGAGCGACGGAGGATGAGAGGTGACCTGATAGAGGTGTATAAGATGATGAGAGGCATTCATCGTGTGGATAGTCAGAGGCTTTTTCCCAGGGCTGAAATGGTTGCCACAAGAGGGCACAGGTTTAAGGTGCTGGGGAGTAGGTACAGAGGAGATGTCAGGGGTAAGTTCTTTTTAAGCAGAGAGCGGTGAGTGCGTGGAATGGGCTGCCAGAAACGGTGGTGGAGGCAGATACGATAGGGTATTTTAAGAGACTTTTGGATAGGTACATGAAGCTTAGAAAAATAGAGGGCTATGGAGAACCCTAGTAATTTCTAAGGTAGGGACATGTTCAGCACAACTTTGTGGGCCAAACCTGTATTGTGCTGTAGGTTTTCTATGTTTCTAGAACTGCCACTAACAGAATGTTTTATTTTGGTTTTTTCACACAATTCTCTGTAAACTCTGGAGACTACATGAAAATCCCAAGAGATCAGCAGCTTCTGAGATATTCAAACCATCGCACATGGCACCAACGATCATTCCACAGTCAAAGTCACTCAGATCACGTTTCTTACCTATGTTGATGCTTCATCTGAACTAAAATTGAACCTCTTGACCACGTCAACATGCTTTTAGCATTGAGTTGCTGTCACATGATTGGCTGATCAGATATTTACATTAACAAGGTGTATAGGGGACCACTGAGAACTTGTACTGTAGGTATATTTAATGTAAATGAACCAGTGATGAACTTGGTCAAGTCTTGTTTCAGGAAAAGACCTACTTATGAAACTCGTTATAAAACAACCAATTGCAAATTGGATACAAAGTATTTGTCATTAGTGCAGCAACAAAAGTCTCATTGAGATTGAAGTGTGTTTATTTTCCTTTGACTTTTTATGGATATTCACCGAAGCTTATAATTCCACATTCAAATTTATTTATACATGAGGTACAACAGCAATACTCTATAGAAATATTAGCAGTTTTTGAACAGGGTTTCTAAAATGCTTCATTTCAATCTGTTGAACTTTTATTAACAGCAAAACAATGAGTACAAATAAATAACAGGATAATTCGTTTGCAGTGAAGCATATGCTATATATTTTTTAAAATGCCCAAATATTCTACAAGGTGAAATAAAATTAACAGTCTTTCGAGGATTAGATCACTTGTAAGGCTTTCCTGGAATTCAGCACATAGGACCAGAATACTATTTCTGGCACCACCAGAAGTCTACAGGCTATTGATATCTTATAGCAGCTGCTTTAAGAACCTCACTTAATCTCAGCAAAAATATTATTTTCCAAATGTAATGTCATCATTTTAATCCTTCAAGTATCTTAATGAAGGTGAGTCAAACAGAGAGGATTATGGAAGATACCCCGTGGAGAAAACAGTTTTGTTGATTTGACATGGTCAGAAGAATATGGGAGGGGCAGGATGGGCTTGGAAGAGAAATGTAGACATCGCTTTATTCTTCATTCCTCACCTCAGTTGTAACTGTCAAACAGAAACTCTTCATGACAAAAAGTTTGTTAAATATTCTTCAAAAATAAGATAAGCCATCTGAAAATTCAATACAAGTTTGATTTTTTTTGTTAAAGCAAAGCCTATAAATTGCCTTTGAATGCTGACTTCTAGGGTCAGAAAAAAATGGACCAATGTAGCTTAAGGCTGAATTTTCTGATAGTTGAAGCAGAGTTATCTAATGAAAGCCACAGATACTAAGGCAAAGTCTACACAGTAGAACAATCCTGTAGCTTAGAACAAAATTGTAACTGCCATTCATGAAAACAGGAAAAGAGAAAGAAGGAAGCTGCAACAAGAAAATTCATCAATCCTTTAATACCTACGTGGTTAATTAATGGAGTGGTAGTCAATCTACCTGCTCACAGGAAATATCCATGAAAAGTATAAAACACAATTTTTCAAGTCCCAGAGATGAACTGAAACAGCCAACTGCTACAATTTCAAATAATTTAAATTAACGCAGAACCAGTTAAAATATATCCTAAACTGTTCTAAGAAATAAGGGAGGAAATTGGAGAGATTCTGCCTCCAATCTTTCAATACAGAGAACTGGAAGTTTACTAATGTACTGCTGTTTAGAAAGGGAACACAGGTATAAGAGAAATAATCACAGGCCAGTTATTTGAAATTTAATGATCAGCATATTATCAGCATCAATTCTGAGGGGCAATTAATCAAACATATAGATTAATTAAGAAAATATCAACTTTGAATAAATGATTGAGATTTTTTTGAGGCCACAAGACAGTTAAAGACTGTGTGTTTGATGTGATCTATCTAGAGTTCAACCAAGGCTTTTGGCAAGGTTCCAAGGAAAAACAGAAGTCTGTGCAATCCAAGCAAATATGGCAAATTGGATCCAAAACTATCGTAGTGATGGGAAGCAAGTAGTGCTTTTATGACTGTTAAACTGGTACCAGTAAGGTTCCACAGAATTTAAAGGAGACTTATGATGTATAAAATTAGGAAGGGCACAAGTAAACAACAAGAACATTTCTAGCTAAGCAGAAAGGTGAGAAAAACTGGGGACAGTGTTAAAGAAATGGTGTAAAATTAAGAAGTGAAATAAGAAAACTTCTTGTCACCCAGATGGTCTGAAAATCACTGCCTACATAGCAGAGACAGAAACCGTAGACATAAATTGAAGCTTGTGACCATGCTAGAAACTGGGACTAGCCTAGAGCATTTTTCCCCAACTGGCACAGTACAAAAGGTCAATTAGTCACATCCTGTGACAGATCTTTCCTATAAAACCCAAGATCAAATTAACAAATCAAACCAAATTTTCATGTGGAAAATCAACACATTGAGTCAACATGTGTTTTTCTTAAGAAAAAGAAATGTATTTTCATTCCTTTGCAAGTTACTGAATAAATTTAGCCAGGCAGTCAAGCAGAAATAGGATTGCTTGGTGGGACAAGACTCAAGTCCAGCTTTGCCAGTGAGTGCATTGAAAAGAGCAACTCAAATCATCGATACTTGTTTTAAAAAAATCTTTGAAAATAGGCACAACCAAACTCTTTAACATCAGGGCTCCTAACAAGTCTGCTCTAGTGATTGTAAAACCTGGAACAGTAGAACTAGATCATGAATTATTTCACTCAAGTTAATTTTCCCCAGAAGTATCTGTGCTTTCACCACTGATTGACAGCAGTTAAAGGAGGCCAAGGCCTAGCTCCAGCTTCAGGACATTAGAATGTAGAACATGCCACAACGTTCATTTCCACTTGAAATGAACTTAATAGTAAAAGGAAAACTTCACTGGCTCAACTAACTGCTTAAATAAAAGTTGCATTTTCTCTTTGATTTGTAGCTGCATTCAATGCTAGACAAATTACTGTACTGAGCTACCACAGTAAAGGCTTTACTTTTCTCAAAGCCAGTGGTACTAGAATGACTTGGGCAGGGAAGAAAGACAGCTGGAGAAGGATAGTTGACAGGTTAACTCTGTAACTACATTTTCAAATCTGCCAGTCCATGCTCCTATATAAAGATGCTCCAGCCCACTTTTTCAAAATGCCCCAGAAAATCTTAACTTTTATTTTGGAATTGTTGCTCTGAATCTACAAAATTCAGGTCTTTGTCAGACAACATCAACAACATTCCCATCTTCCTCCACCCCTACGACAAGTTCCATATCACCTTCCAAGTTCATGTAATAAGTCAGTATGGGAAAGTAAATAATGGCCCAGGCCCATTTCTTTCAGCTGTCTGTTCTTGTCTCATGGTTTCTTACAACCTTCTCAAATGTAATGCTCCAAGTTGGCTCAATTATTGGATTACATTCTAAACAGAGCATGCAATTGTGAGAAACTAAAAGCCCAAGAACTGACAGGTCACTATTCTGAGATGTTTACTTTATTCTCTCTTCACAGGCACCAATTCCAACATCTTCCTGTGTTATCTGAGATGTTAAACTTGCCCACAATGCACATGTATTACAAGAACAAGTTTCTGAATTCCCCGATTCCCAGAAATGGATCATGTGCACCCACTGCAGGACAAATGATTTTCTGACAAGTTGATATGAACTTATGCCATCATTAACACAAAAGATTCTGCAGATGCTGGAAATCCACGGAGACACACACAGAATCCTGGAGGAATTCAACAGTTCAAGCAATGTCTTCAGGACTGATGAAGGGTCTCAGCGCGAAACATTGACTGTTTATTCATTTCCATAGATGCAGCCTGACCTGCTGAGTTCCTCCAGCATTTTGTGTGTCTCGCACTGGTTTTCTAGAGGCACAGAATCTCTTAAGTTTATAATTTGCTGCCCCACTGCAAAATATCTTTCAGGTACCTAATCTTAGGAAGTTTAACTTTTTTCATCAACAGGAGTTTGGTGAGACACTCTCTCACTGTTCCCATACCCACTGTGATCTCTGTTGCTGTCTGACTCTTTCACCATGTGCTCACCCAGACTCACTACCACAGCCACAAGTCCTTCCTGGGAGCTATTCTTTACCAACTTGGCTCACATGGCCTCCCAGTTTAGACCCACCGAGGATCTCAGGTAGCTATGATCAATTAACTGCTTCTCCCTTCGAATTTTACACGCCACTCTCTCTGCTATGTGGAGATACCCACAGGCCCTGCCTCAGGTCTCTGCCACAGAGCTCCAGGCCTCACTCTCCACTGCTTGCTATGGACCTCCTTGACATTTCATCCTCTGCTGGATATCCACGCTCAACCTCTTCCCTCGCATTCATGAAGGATCGTAAGATCACCTTTCTCCACACAGTCCCAGTCGCTTCCCATTCAGACCTCAACTCAATTGGATGCCTCCAGACCAAGTTTCTGGTTCTGATGGCCCTGGACACCTCCAGCCCGCCGATCCTACCATCATCAACCCCGGTTCCAAAAATTGTGATCAGAATTCTATCTCCTTTACCATAGCACTGGAGAGGGATAGGAACAGATAAGTTAGGAAAACGTTTAATTGGAGTAAAGGGAAATATGAGGCTATCAGGCAGGAACTTGGAAGCATAAATTGGAAACAGATGTTCTCAGGGAAACATACGGAAGAAATGTGGCAAATGCTCAGGGGATATTTGCGTGGGGTTCTGAGTAGGTACGTTCCAATGAGACATGTAAAGGATGGTAGGGTACAAGATCTGTGGTGTACAAATGCTGTTGTAAATCTAGTCACGAATAAGAGCTTACGAAAGGTTAAAAGAAAACAGGTAATGATAGGAATCTAGAAGATTATAAGGCTAGCAGGAAGGAGCTTAAGAATGAAATTAGGAGAGCCAGAAGGGGCCAGGAGAAGGCCTTGGCAGACAAGATTAAGGAAAGCCCCAAGGCATTCTACAAGTACATGAAGAGAAAGAGGATAAGACATAAGAGAATAGGACCAATCAAGTGTGACAGTGGAAAAGTGTGTATGGAACCAGAAGAAATAGCGGACGTAATTAATGAATACTTTGCTTCAGTATTCACTACGGAAAAGTATCTCAGCGTTTGTAGGGATGACTTGCAGTGGACTGAAAAGCTTGAGCATGTAGATATTAAGGAAGAGGATGTGCTGGAACTTTTGGAAAGCATCAAGTTGGATAAGTCACCAGGTCCGGATGAGATGTACCCCAGACTACTGTGGGAAGCAAGGGAGGAGATTGCTGAGCCTTTGGCAATGATCTTTGCATCATCAATGAGGACGGGAGAAGTTCCAGAGAATTGGAGGGTTGCAGATGTTGTTCCCTTAATCAAGAAAGGGAGTAGAGATAGCCCAGGAAATTGTAGGCCAGCGAGTCTTACTTCAGTGATTGGTAAGCTGATGGAGAAGATCCTGAGAGGCAGGATTTATGAACATTTGGAGTGGCATAATAGGATTAGGAATAGTCAGCATGGCTTTGTCGAAGGCAATTCATGCCTTACGAGCCTGATTGAATTTTTTGAGGATATGACTAAACACATTTTTGAAGGTAGAGCCATAAATGTAGTGTATATGGATTTTAGCAAGGCATTTAATAAGGTACCCCATGCAAAGCTTATTGAGAAAGTACGGAGGCATGGGATCCATGGGGTCATTACTTTATGGATTCAGAACTGGCTTGCACACAGAAGGCAAAGAGTGGTTATTGATGGGCCATATTCTGCATGGAGGTCGGTGACCAGTAGTGTGCCTCAGGGATCTGTTCTGGGACCCCTACTCTTTGTGATTTTTATAAATGACCAGGATGAGGAATTGGAGGGATGGGTTAGTAAATTTACTGATGACACAAAGGTTGGGGGTGTTGTGGATAGTGTGGCGGGCTGTCAGAGGTTACAACTGGACATTGATAGAATGCAAAACTGGGCTGAGAAGTGGCAGATGGAGTTCAACCCAGATAAGTGTGAGGTGGTTCATTTTGGTAGGTCAAATATGATGGCAGAATATAGTATTAATTGTTACATACCCCATGGGAATCTTGTGACTGTCTTATGACCAATGATGTAACTGAGTATCTTGTAACCATAATGTAACTGAGTATCTTGTGAGCGTGGGGGTGATGTAATTTTCCCGCTGGTGTGTGGTCACATGATATTATGTTCCAACAGGTATATAAGGGGAAACCCCTGCTGTGACACAGTTAGTTCAGGGGGTAGTTTGTTAGTTTTGCCGCGTATTCGTCTCATGACACAGTTTGATTTTTGAAGTGGAGTTTCTACTTTCTGTTGTGCCGGCAGTTTCGCCGATCGTTGCTGGTTCTGGTTTGTTGCATCTTTGATTTACCTTTACAGTCGAGTTGGAGAGTGAAGACTTTACTGAAGTACGGGAATCCGGAGGATTGAGTAAAGTTGGTGTTGTTTGGCGGTTTTATGAAGGATCGACCTTATTGAATCTTTGTTCAGGAAAAGTGATCTGCATCTGAGATAACCCCTGCAAGATCAGGAAGGTTTGTGCAGTGTTCACTTTCCAGCAGCAAAAGGTCAGTTTCTTTCAGCCGTTTTATTTCCTTCATCGTGAATCCTTTCGACAAGGCATCTCTCGATTGTGATCAGCAGATTCATCATTTTCTTCAGAGAAATTGTTGTTGCAGTAAAGTCTCTCCTTACTGACTGTATAAATCACTTGGACTTTCAAATTTACCACTTTAAGACTGTGTTCAAATTTACCACTTTAAGAACTATTCCAGCGTTTGGCTGTTTGTTAAATTGCCGAAGAGCAGTTAACTCCCAGTTAAGTTAGTCATTTGTTTACTTTTCACTTTTGTTGAGCAGAGTTTAATAAATGTTTATGTTTGTTTATAAAATCTGACTCAATTCTATATTCATTGTTGCTGGCCACTTAACATAATGGTAAGACTCTTGGCATTGTGAAGGATCAGAGGGATCTTGAGGTCCGAGTCCATAGGACACTCAAAGCTGCTGCGCAGGTTGACTCTGTGGTTAAGGTGGCATACGGTGTATTGGCCTTCACCAATCCTGGGATTGAGTTTAAAAGCCGAGAGGTAATGTTGCAGCTATGTAGGACCCTGGTCAGACCCCACTTGGAGTACTGTGCTGAGTTCTGGTCGCTTCACTACAGGAAGGATGTGGAAGCCATAGAAAGGGTGCAGAGGAGATTTACAAGGATGTTGCCTGGATTGGGGAGCATGCCTTATGAGAATAGGTTGAGTGAACTTGGCCTTTTCTCCTTGGAGCGATGGAGGATGAGAGGTGACCTGATAGAGGTGTACAAAATGATGAGAGGCATTGATCGTGTGGATAGTCAGAGGCTTTTTCCCCAGGGCTGAAATGGCTTTCACAAGAGGGCATAGTTTTAAGATGCTTGGAAGTAGGTACAGAGGAGATGTCAGGGCTAAGTTGTTGTTGTTGTTTGTTTGTTTGTTTGTTTTACACAGAGAGTGGTGAGTGCGTGGAATGGGCTGCCAGCGGTGGTGGTGGTGGTGGAAACGATAGGGTCTTTTAAGAAACTCCTGGTTGGCTACATGGAGCTTAGAAAAATAGAGGGGCTATGGGTAAAGCCTAGGTAGTTCTAAGGTAGGGACATGTTCGGCACAGCTTCATGGGCCAAAGGGCCTGTATTGTGCTGTAGGTTTTCTATGTTTCTAAACCTGGATTTCTTCAGGCTGTCTCCAGCTCCAGCCATGACCTCAGCCACCTCCCATCTTTGGGCTGAGACCTTTCTCGCTGCCACTAAGCCCTTGGACTCCCCTTCTACCATCTTTAGTCCCCAGTCCTGGGTATTTCAGGCTCCCTGTCGTCTCTTGGGCCCTTCAAGCCTTAATTTCCTTCCTACCTGAACTTCCTTGAACATTCCAACCGTCCATCTCCTCCCACACCTCCAACTCTATTCCCTCCTCCAAACCCAGCTCTCATCCCTGCCTTGTCTTCACCACTCCCTCTTACATTCCCCTCTCTGAGGTTGAATGCTTTGTCCTTAGCAAGGGTCTTACCTTTGTCCCCCTTTGCCCACACCTCAGCAAGTTTCACACCTATCATAAAGACCAGCTCTTCTTCTATTGCCTCCACCTCAGAGCCCACTTCTTTCGCAAGGATTCCCACCTCACACGGGTGACACCGACTATCCTCCTCTTCTTAGAAACCCGGCTCCAGATCTTTTCATCGCCAATTGCCAATGAGACATCAACTATCTCAAATTCAGCATTCCTCTCTCCTCTTCAAACCTTACCCCCTCTGAACATACTGGCCTCCATTCTCTGCACCATTCCCAAAAGCACTAACAAACCCACAAATAAATAGGGTGCTAGTGGACAGATCTCTACCTTGCTGAAGCCAGGCAGCAACTCTCAGATATCTCTTCTTACTTACCCCTTGAAAAGAACTCCACTCAGGATCAGCAGGCCATTACAGGTGCTTTGGCTTATGCAAAAAATATGAATTATTACAAAGTTTCTGTACAAGTTTACCAAATCTATGATTCCAAGCATTTCTAACCATTGTGGGCAGTGATACAAAACAATTGTTAATATTATGCAAATACTCTCATGGCCAAATGATTAAAGATATACATTACTTGTGTACAATTTAACACAACTGTACATTTTGTTCCTTAAGTGATAAAAAAAAGCAACAACAAAAAAGCTTTTTTTTGAAAAAACGATGGCACCAAGCTTTAGTCTCCATCGAGATTGTGGCTCAGACTTATCTGTTTTTGTATGCTCATAGCGATGGTTTTGGGAACAGAGAGGAAAGTTAAAGATCAGGTTAGGGTTTAGGTACGGTGACGTGGGGATGTTGTAGGTCAGCATAGGGTTTGGAGACAGGGATGTGGAGGACTTAGAGGTCAGACCTCAGCTCTGTGCTCCATGATCAAAGACCAACAATATGGATGGGTGACGGTGAATGGCTGGCGAAGGATATCCATGGATGGTCAGGCTGCTCCATTCGGTGTGTCCTGGGATTGGATGTCCATGCAAGCAGGAGGCACAAGGGCCAGGCAGTCAGCATGGCTTGAATTTGAGTCTGGAGCTCAGGGTTGGTTGGTCATATTATTGCTTAGACAAAGGGTCAAAACCAAAGAACGGAACTGGAAGGTTGATCAGAAGTCCGGAAATCGAAGCCTGGAGACTGGAGGCCTTCCTAGATATGGAGTCTATTCTAGTTGACTCATTCCCTGCTGCTCTGTCACATTTTGAAGGGCAGAAGACAAACGGGAAATTCCACCACTAAGCTAGAATTGCATAACATTGTGGAAAAACCTAACTTTCCACCAACAAATTAACATAATGCACAAGTCTTGCCCTCTCTATCCCTTCATTTTCCTTTGACCCTTAGCAGTGTTGCAAAGACTGGACATCTCTGTTCTTTGAAAACAATATCATTTGGCATAGAAGTTCTTTATTAAGGTTCTTTCAGTTTACACATACAGTTGCTAGAAAATATTTGTGAATCCTTTGCAATTACTTGGTTTTCTGCATTAATTACTCATAAGATGTGGTCTGATCATCATCCAAGTCAAAATAAACACTATCTCCCTAAACTAATAACACACAAACAATTGTACTTCTTCTCTCAATACTGAGTACACCATTTAAACAAAAAAGTATGTGATCATCTGGGGTAATACCTTCAACAACAGCTACTTGGAGCCAGGTGTTCCAATCAATGAGATGAGATTGGAATAAAAGTGCCCTGCCCTATAAAAAAGACATTCAAAGTCAGGTTACTGACAGACCCTGCTCTTCCCAAAAAACAACTGTTTCTGTGCTTCAAACAACTTTCAGAGAACCTTAGAAGAAGAATTGTAGATACATGAAGCTGGAAAGGGCTATAAAACTGTTTCTAAAGACCTGAGTGTTCATCAGTCCACAGTTAAGAGAAATTGTCTACAAATGGAGGAAATTCAGTACTGTTGCTACTCTGATGCGGAATGGGTGTCCTACAAAGATCACACCAAGAGCACAAAGTGCAATGCTGAAGGAGGTGAAAGAGAACCCAAGGGTAACAGCAAAAGACCTGCTAAGTCTCTGTTCATGTGTCCACTATAAGAAAAATACTGAACAAGAATGGTGTTCAGGTAAAGGCACCATGGAGGAAACCATCGCTCCCTCCCCAAAAAAAAACATCGCTGCACATTTGCAAAAGACCACCAGGACGTTCCACAACAATTCTGGGACAATGTTCTTTGGACAGATGAGAGAAAAGTTTAACTTTTTAGCAGAAATGCACATTGCTATGTTTGGAGGGAAGAAGAGCACTGCACAGCAACACCCAAACCTCAACCCAACTGTGAAGCATGGTGAAAGGAGCATCATGGTTTGGGGCTGCTGCTTTGCGTCCTCAGGGCTTGTACAGCTTATAATTGTTCAGGGAACTATGAATTTAAAATCAACAACAGAATGGTTTAAAAAGAAGAAAATTTGTGTTTTGGAATGGCCAAGTCAGAGTCCAGATCCTAACCCAATTGAGATGCTGTGGCACAACCTGAAGATGGCTATTCATGCAACGTGTTGAAAGTTCAAAACACATATATGTCACCATATACAACCCTGAGATTAGTTTTCTAATAGTAAATCCAAGAAACAGAAAAGAATCAATGAAAGACAGCACCAAACAGGATGGTCCATCAATGTGCAAAAGACAAAAGAAAAAAAATAAGCAAGCAAGCAATAAATATCGAGAACATGAGATGAAGAGTCATTGAAAGGGAGTCCATAGGTTGCAGGAACAATTCAGTGATGGGGCAAGTGAAGTTATCCCTTCTGGTTTAAGATCCTGATGGTTGAGGGCTAATAAATGTTCCTGAACCTGGTGGTGTAGGAACTACAAACTACAAAACAACAAGCTACTGCAAATACCACATGTAATGGGGGGAAAAGAAAAAACACAGAAAGTAAGCTGAGTAGACCTAAGTTCACCTTTACATGCAGCAGATGTGACAAGATCTGGTGTAGGCTGCAGTAATCAAAGCTCTCCATAAGGCTGAAGATGCTCTCTGGGGCACAAATCCAAAGTGTCCGCAAACTCGAGATCACAAGATGAGATCTGCACTACAGCAAGCAAATAGTATGAACTGGATAACTTGAGCTCCCTATTCACGTTATTTCTGTAACGAAAGGAAAGTGTGGGGGCAACCCAGACAACATTAAAACAATGTCACAATCAATTCAACCTTTCTCTCACTCAATCTAAATGGGCATAAATGCACAGATAAAGAGTCACAAACCTTTTAGCCAAATGGACGACTTGGCTGAGAAGACAGCAGAAATTGCAGTCAGCACTGGGCATGTTGAAAGACTCTGGGCAAAGAATTACCTACAAAGAAGGTTGATGGACACTGTTTCTAGGTACTTAGACTGATCCTATGTGTACGAAGACAGACAACACTGTTTAAAATGCCCAGGTTTTACGATATTGATAAAAAGACCAGAAGGACAATATTTTAACCTTTGATTCAATCAAACATTTATTCATAAAATTGGGGTGCAACTGTGACTTGCTTCCTGCATCATCATACCTGATGTCATCTAGTCAGTACAGATTGTGAACCACAGGATCAACTTGTGATGATGTGTTCACTGCACTGTCCAACGGAACCTTATATGGCCACAATTAAGGACTCATGTTATCACAGGAACTGTCAACTGCATTGAGTTTTACAATTTCTAAGAAAGAAATTCAAAGTTTTGGTTCCAGTCATTGACTAAAACCGATGCTAACTGTATGCAGAAGTTGACATTTTGGCAACCAGGACTAAAATATCCAAAATCTTAGTCAACCTTTTTGCTTACTTTGTAAATGGAAGAGCTAGATCACGTTACATACACAGAGCTTCACTAGACTCACATTTAGAATCCTTAATATCTCTCCTTCGCTGCACATCAGAATCAGGTTAAATCTCACTGCCATATGTCAAGAAGCTTGTTGTTTTGCAGAAGTACATTGCAATACATCATAAAAATTACTATAAATCACAATAAGGAATATATATATAAAGTGCAAAAAATACTGATGTAGTGTACATGGGCTCATTGTCCATTCAGAAATCTGATAGCAGAAGGCAAGAAGCTCTTCCTGAAACGTTGAGTGTGTCCCTTAAGGCTCTTGAATGAAACGTTGAGTGTGTCTCTTCACCT
This sequence comes from Hemitrygon akajei, assembly GCF_048418815.1. NCBI lineage: Eukaryota > Metazoa > Chordata > Chondrichthyes > Myliobatiformes > Dasyatidae > Hemitrygon > Hemitrygon akajei. Next base: position 45,922,160 of record NC_133125.1, read on the forward strand.
CCTTGAATGGTGGCAACAAGAGTAGAGAAGGTCCTAGGTGATGGGGGTCCTTAAGGATGGATGTCGACTTATTGAGACATTGCCTTTTGAAGGTGTCCTTGATGCTGGGGAGGCTACTGCCCACGATGAACCTGGCTAAGTTTGCAACTTCCTGCAGCTTTTTCCAATCCTAGGCAGTGGTTCCTCAATTCCAGATGGTGATGCAACCAATTAGAATACTTTCCACAGTACAGCTGTAGAAATTTGCATGAGTCTTTGGTGACATACTGTCTCCTCAAACTCTTAATGAAATAAAGCCACTGCTATGTGTTTTTTGTGACTACATTAGTATGTTGGGCCCACGAGAGATCCTCAGAGATGTTGACACCCAGGAACTTGAAAACCGCTCAGCTTTTCCTCTTCTGATCAATTAATGACGACTGGTGTGTGTTCTCTCAATTTCCTCTTCTGAAGTCCACAATCAGTTCCTCGATCTTACTGCATTGAGTACAAGGTTGTAGTTGCAACACCACCCAACCAGCTAATAGTCACACTACTGTACGCCTCTTACTTAAGGATGTGAGGAAGGGAAATGCCAGGGGGCAAGGAATAAAAAAACAACTTAATTACCAGTATCTTCTGGGGTTCATCAAATTTCATACAAATTATTCTCTGACAATTAAGATACTTCAGTTATCTTTGATGGAATCCATCTTACCTCAACAAGCCAAATGTGTTCAACATATTCAATCAAAAATATTATGAATATTTCTCCAGTTTCAACAGGAAATGACAGAAAGTCAAATAAGGCAAGTTACCATCAGAATAAATTGAACTGAATTGACGTTATTTCTTACATCCTTCACATACATGAGTAAAAATCTTTACTTAACATCTCCTTCTAAATGTGCAATATTAAGTTTATAGAAATTTGTAATAAATAGTATGTACAACAAGACAGTCAATATGGCAGAGAAATACAAATGTATTAGCATGAATTAATCATTCTGATGGCCTAGTGGAAGAAGCTGTCCTGGAGCCTGTTGTTCCTGGCTTTTATGCTGCAGTACCATTTCCTGGATGGTGGCAGCTGAAACGGTTTGTGGTTGTGGTGACTTGGGTCCCCAAAGATCCTTCGGCACCTTTTTATGCACCTGTCACTGTAAGTGTCCTCAATAGTGGGAAATTCACATCTACAGATGCACTGGGCTGTCCGCAGCACTCTCTGCAGAGTCCTGCGATTGAGGGAAATACAGTTCCCATACCAGCTAGTGATACAGCCAGTCAGGATGCTCTCAATTGTGCCCCTGTAGGAAATCCTTAGAATTTGGGGACTCATGCCAAACTTCTTCAACCATCTGAGGTGAAAGAGGTGCTGTTGTGCTTTTTTCACCACACTGCTGGTATGTACTGACCACATGAAATCCTCAGTGATATGTATACTGAGGAACGTAAAGCTGTTCACCCTCTCAACCCCAGATCCTTTGATGTCAATAGGGGTTAGCTTGTCTCCATTCCTCCTGTAGCCCACAACCAACTCCTTTCTTTTTGCAACATTGAGGGAGAGGTTGTTTTCTTGACACCACTGTGTCAGGGTGATGACTTCTCTGTAGGCTGCCTCATTATTATTTGAGATAAGGCCAATCAATGTAGAGTCGTCAGCAAATTTAACCAGCAGATTGGAGCTGTGGGTGGCAACGCAACATGGGTATACAGAGAGTAAAGAAGGGGGCTTAGGAAACAGTCCTGAGGGGCACCTGTGCTGAGGGTCAGAGGGACAGAGGTGAGGGAGCCCACTCTTACCACCTGCTGGCGATCTGACAGGAAGTCCAGGATCCAGCTACACAAGGCAGGGTGAAGGACAAAGTCTCTGAGCTTCTTGTCGAGCCTGGAGGGAATTAAGATGTTGAATGCTGATCTGTAGCCCAAGAACAGCATTCTCACATAAGCATCCTTTTGCAAATTGCAAGCCAACATAATCAAACACCACTGCCACGCTGGACATGCTCTGTCCCTGACAAAGTGTCTTGGCCCAAAACGTCGACAGTGCTTCTCCTTATAGATGCTGCCTGGCCTGCTGTGTTCCACCAGCATTTTGTATGTGTTGTTTGAATTTCCAGCATCTGCAGATTTCCTCGTGTATGCTCTGCTCTCGCTTGCCTCAGTCCTAACTGTCTATCCCTTCAGTTGAACTTTCAATTCTATTGGCTGATGTTCCTTTGGCTCTTAGTGGTTCATAGATGGCACCTACTTCAATATGTTTGTTTACGAAGTTATAAGAGAACCACGCTTCTAAAAATTCCCGTGCCTGCATCCTGTTTGCCTGCACCAGAGCTTTTGTGGTGTCCCAGTCAAAATGGCGACCTTCTTGGTCTTCATGTACTGAGATCAATGATAGTGATCATGCCTTCATACCGCCAGTTGGTGGTCCTGTAAACAAACTGAGAGTTTACAATCCAATCAGGACCGAGTCAAACGAATGGAGGGGGGGCGGGGCTATATAAACACAAGGACTCCCAGAGAGAAACAGCAACAACCGAACATGGAGGATGTCACCTTGACTGGTGATGAAACGTCGGCAACGTAAATGCTAAGCTTGGCAAAGACCACAACATCAAATGGTCTTACTACTGTATATCAAACACTCTCAAACGATTTCTGTACAGCTGCATTTAACTTTCTCCCATTGTTGATGAAGTCTATATTGAAGAGTTCTTCACATGGTGAACTCAAGACAAAACGGCTTTGGTTCAGCCAACAGGGAAAAATGGACTCCAAATTCTGATTGCACTGCACTTTTCCAGTTAGCAGTTCTCTTCCAAGTTCTATTACCTACTTTTGGAAAGACTGACTACAATAAATTTTTAGATCACTGATAACTTCCTGAATAAATCCATCCAAGGTAAATACGGATGAAGTTGATTCAAAAGACAGTTATGTAGCTTCAAACTGAAGCTTCTACAAGTCGATAAAAATGAATGTAACAAAAACAAATCAAGCCGGGCTTGATAAAGAAACCCAGACACTTAAAAGGATCTGCAGTTGTAAATACAGTTTCCCATAAAGCATATTAGACTGTATTATCACTTGTGCAATTTAAATTGTTTTTTAAAACTCTGATGGTACTGGTAGAAGGCTTGGTACAAACCTGCCTTATGGCGAATCATTTGTAAATGTTGCACTCCAAAGCAATCATTATATTTCTGCATGTGACAGGACAAAGGGTGTGACGGCTGGACGGGAGAGGGACTGAATTAGAGCTGTAAATCTTTTGCAATCAATCTCAAGATCGCAGACAGCAATGGGAACTACATGTTATACAGCAAAGAGTGCACTGTGATCTCCAGATGAACAATTCAGATAGGAGCAGCATCTTTAAAGTATGGCACAGATGCAGTGGAAGCGTCCCTGCGCAAGTCTGGCTAAGAGCTTTAAAAATCCAGTCTCCATAAAAGAGGGGAAGCGTCTAGTGGAGCAGTCATCACGGAGAGACCAAATCGGAGCGGTCCGAGTCAGAGTGGTAAGGCTTTGGCTCAACAGAGATTCGGCGAGAACACGTGGAGGCAAGGGAAGTAGGCAAGTTCATTCCTTATTTAACTCTTGAGAGAATAAGGACATGCCTACAGGGCAATCTTCTGGGTGCCAGATGTGAGATTTCCGGGAGACTACCAGCCTCCCCAATGGCCACATCTGCATCAGCTGCATCTCCTTAAAGACCGTGTTAGGGAACTGGAGATGCAGATCGATGACCTACGGCTTGTTAGGGAAAGTGGAGAGGTGATAGACAGCAGCTACAAGGAGGTCATCTACAGGAGACAGATAAATGATGGACTGTCAGGAGAGAGAAGGGAGAAAGTCAGATAATGGAGAGCACCCCTGTGGCCATCCCATTCATCAATAAGTTCTCCATTTTGAGTACTGTTTGGGGGAGGGGGGAGCAACAGCAGCTGTGCCTCTGGCACTGAGACTGGCCCAGTGGCTCAGAAAGGTGATTGTGTGGATGCAAAAAAGAAACATGGAAACCAGGATGGATTCATGGATTCAGAAACATGGATGGTAATTTGCCTCCCAGATGCCAGGGTCTGTGATGTTTCTGATATCCTGAAAATCGGGGGGGGGGGGGGGTGCAGCGAGAAGTCATGGTACACATTGGTACCACCAACATGGGAAGAAAAAGGGAGGAGTTCCTGAAAACACAGCAAATTAAGAAGGAAGCAGAGACGCTAGACTTCAAGGGTAGTAATCTCGGGACTGCCGCTTGCGCTACGCGACAGTAAGATAGATAGATAGATAGATATTTTATTCATCCCCATGGGGAAATTCAACTTTTTTCCAATGTCCCATACACTTGTTGTAGCAAAACTGATTACATACAATACTTAATTCAGTAAAAAAATATGATATGCATCTAAATCACTATCTCAAAAAGCATTAATAATAGCTTTTAAAAAGTTCTTAAGTCCTGGAGGTAGAATTGTAAAGCCTAATGGCATTGGGGAGTATTGATCTCTTCATCCTGTCTGAGGAGCATTGCATCGATAGTAACCTGTCACTGAAACTGCTTCTCTGTCTCTGGATGGTGCTATGTAGAGGATGTTCAGAGTTATCCATAATTGACCGTAGCCTACTCAGCGCCCTTCGCTCAGCTACCGATGTTAAACTCTCCAGTACTTTGCCCACGACAGAGCCCGCCTTCCTTACCAGCTTATTAAGACGTGAGGCGTCCCTCTTCTTAATGCTTCCTCCCCAACACGCCACCACAAAGAAGAGGGCGCTCTCCACAACTGACTTATAGAACATCTTCAGCATCTCACTACAGACATTGAATGACGCCAACCTTCTTGGGAAGTACAGTCGACTTTGTGCCTTCCTGCACAAGGCATCTGTGTTGGCAGTCCAGTCTAGCTTCTCGTCTAACTGTACTCCCAGATACTTGTAGGTCTTAACCTGCTCCACACATTCTCCATTAATGATCACTGGCTCCATATGAGGCCTAGATCTCCTAAAGTCCACCACCATCTCCTTGGTCTTGGTGATATTGAGACGCAGGTAGTTTGAGTTGCACCATAGGATAGGAATAAAATAAGACGGCAGATAAATGCATGGCTGAAGAATTGGAATAGGGTGCTGAGATTCAGATTTCTGGATTACTGGGACCTCTTCTGGGGCAGGTGAGACCTGTACAAACAGGACAGGTTACATTTGAATCCAAGGGGGACCAATATTCTTGCGGTCAGGTTTACTAGAGCTGTTGGGAGTGGTTTAAACTAATATGGCATGGGGGTGGGAAACAAGGATGACAGAGCTGAGGATGAGTCAGCAGGTTTACAAGTAGGTGATGAGTGTAACATCAATGTAAGGAAGGACAAGCCAATGATTGGATACAAACGCATATAGATCAGAGAGTTAAGTTGTATCACAGAGGCAAAATTCAAAAGGGTGAAGTATGCAGGAAAGAAGGTGCTATATTTAAATTTGCATAGCATTCAGACTAAGGGGAACAAACTTGTGGCACATTAGAGATTGGTCAATGTGACCTTGTGGGCAACACGGAGTCGTGGCTGAAAGAATGCCATAGTTGGGAGCTTAATATCAAAGGATATACATTATATCAAAAGGACAGGCAGGAAGTCATAGGCGATGGTGTGGCTCTGTTGGGAAGGGACTGAATAACATCTTTAGAAAGAGGTGACATAGGGTCAGAGAAAGTTGGAATTGTTGTGGGTGGAGTTAAGATTTTATGGGAATCGTATATAGGCCTCTAAATAGTAGCCAAGGTGTGGGGTTGAGATTGCAAAGGGAGCTGGAAAAGGAATGTAATAAGGGTCACAATTACCCTTATTACGGAGTACCTGGTTTCCTGAAAGGAAAATCCTGCCTGACAAACCTACTGCAATTCTTTGAGGGAATTACAAGCAGAGTAGACAAAGGAGATGCAATAGACGTGGTGTACTTGGATTTTCAGAAGGCCTTTGACAAGATGCTGCACATGAGGCTGCTTAGCAAGGTAAGAGCCCATGGAATTACAGGGAAGTTATTAGCATGGGCAGAGCATTGGCTGGTCAGCAGAAAACAGAGAGTGGGAATAAAGGGATCCTAACAACACACACAAAATGCTGGTGGAACACAGCAGGCCAGGCAGCATCTATAGGGAGAAGCGCTGTCGACGTTTCGGGCCAAGACACTTCGTCAGGACTAACTGAAAGGAGAGATACTAAGAGATTTGAAAGTAGTGGGGGAGGGGGAAATGCGAAATGATAGAAGACCGGAGGGGGTGGGATGAAGCTAAGAGCTGGAAAGGTGATTGGCGAAAGTGATACAGGGCTGGAGAAGGGAAAGGATCATGGGACGGGAGGCCTCAGGAGAAAGAAAGGGGGAGGGGATAAATATAACAAATAAACAAATAAAAAAAACTATTCTGGCTGGCTGCCAGTTCCCAGTGGAGTTCCACGGGGCTCGCTGTTGGGACTGCTGCTTTTTTACGATGCATGTCAATGATCTGGACTACGGTATTAATGGATTTGTGGCTAAATTTACCGATGATACAAAGATAGGTGGAGGAGTGGGTAAGTGTTTAGGAAACAGAGAACCTGCAGAGAGACCTAGATAGTTTAGGGGAATGGGCAAGAAAGTGGCAAATGAAATACAATGTTGGAAAGTGTATGGTCATGCACTTTGGTGGAAGAAATTAATCGGCAGGCTATTATTTAGATGGGGAGAGAATTCAAAATGCAGAGATGCTAAGGGACTTGTGAGTCCTTGTGCAAGATACCCTAAAAGTTAACCTCCAGGTTGAGTTGTTGGTGAAGAAGGTGAATGTAATGTTGGCATTCATTTTTAGAAGTATAGAATATAAGAGCAGGGATGTGATGTTGAGGCTCTATAAGGCACTCGTGAGACCACACTTGGAGATTTGTGTGCAGTTTTGGGCTCCTTACATTAGAAAGGATATACTGACACTGGAGAGGGTTCAGAGAGGATTCATGAGAATGATTCCAGAAATGAAAGAGTTACTGTATGGGGAACGTCTGGCAGCTCTTGGACTGTATTCCCTGGAGTTCAGAAGAATGAGGGGGGATCTCATGGAAACATTCTGAATGTTAAAAGACCTGAATAGATTAGATATGACAAAGTTATTTCCCATGGTAGGGGAGTCTAGGCCAAGGGGGCACGACTTCAGGATTGAAGGATGTCCATTTAGAACAGAGATGCGGAGAAATTACTTTAGTCAGAGGGTGGTAAATCTGTGGAATTTGTTGCCATGAGTGGTTGTGGAGGCCAAGTTATTGGGTGTATTTAAGGCAGAGATAGATAGGTTCTTGATTAGCCAGGGCATCAAAGGGTATGGGAATAAAGCAGGGGAGTGGGGATGACTGGAAGAATTGGATCAGCCCATGATTGAATGGCGGAGCAGACTTGATGGGCCGAATGGCCTACTTCTGCTCCTATATCTTATGGTCTTAACTGTAATGGGGGACTTCAATATGCAAGGTGATTGGGAAAAACAGTTGGCATCAAATCGCAAGAGAGGGAGTTTGTTGAAAGCCTACGAGATGGCTTTTTGGAGCAGCTTATGCTTGAGCCTACCCAGAGAAAGGCGATCTTAGATTGGGTGTTGTGTAATAACCCAGATCTTATTAGGGAGCTTAATGTAAAGGAACCCTAAGGAAGCAGTGACCAGGGGATGTCACATAATGACGTAGGATCGAGATGTGGAAATCCAGCTCTCCCGTAAAAAACCAGTAAAATAATGTTTAGGTGAAGAAAAGTTAGTAAATACTTTTTAAAAATTACTTATAAACTACTCAGGATTGTCTTAAGATACGTCTCCTAAACAGAAGCAGAAGAAAACTACTATGAAGACAACACAAGTTGGAAAAGAATCAAGGCCGGCAGCCATGAAAGAGCCTCGGGCTCAAGTGCATTTTACCTCCGGCGATACAGAACAGGAAACTGCGGCAACATCAACCGTTTCCCAAAAAAAAAGAGCAACAGGAATTGCGCATGCGTGAAGGAAGGGGCATGCGCAAACACGAGCAACCCAAACTACAAATCCCAGCTATGATCGGAACTGAAAGTGAAAGTGAATATGAGGTGGAATCAGATTCTCTGGATAAATCAGACGAAGATGAAGAGACAAACAAAGAAGAGCAACAGGAAGAGGTTGGAGGTGATATTGGAGACATAAAAAAATCTTTGGTGCAAATAATGCATGAATTAAAAGCATTAAAAGTAATAAAAAAGATATTAAAAATATGAAGATTGATAAAGTGATGAAAAGACAGGACAAAATGGACAAGAAAATTTAAAAACTTGGAAGAAATAACGGGAGACACCATTGATAGAGCGAATAAAATGGAAGATAATATTTCTGCCTGGACATCAGAAAGAAAACGGTTGTTGGAAAAAGTGGATGTACTTGAAAATTTTAAACAGATGAAATAATATTAAGATTGTTGGATTTAAAGAAGGTATAGAGGGAGAGGATCCAATAATTTTTTTTTTTTAATGGATTCCGGAAATTTTGAAAATGGAAGAAGAACCCAGTTAATTGAAATTGAAAGGGCTCACTGAGCCTTAAGATCAAGACCTCAAGTTGATCAAAACCCACGATCAATCTTGATAAAATGCTTAAGATATCAAGATAAAGAAAAGATCCTGAAGGCGGCTGCCCAATGTGCCAGAAAGAGAAACGGGCCATTGATTATAGAAGGGAAAACAGTCCTTTTCTATCCTGATATAAGTTATGACCTTTTGAAGAGAAAGAAGGAATTTAACCCAGCAAAAAAAGTCTTATGGGAAAAGGGTTATAAATTTATATTGCGCCACCCGGCAACCCTGATAATTTTTTTGGATGACGGAAAAAGAAGATCTTTTACTGATTACCGGGATGTGGAAGAATTTGCACAAGAACTCCCAAATATTCGTGAACCACAGCCAAAGATTTAAAAGTGAAACGGATTAAAGATGAAGACAGGGACAGTGAATGGAGTTGATGGATGTTTAAGGACAGAAGAATATTTAAATATATTAATTATATGATACAGGGGGAGAAAGGTAAAAATTTGAGAAATATTAATCGAGAGTAGTGATATTATTTTTTCTTCTCTTATATAAACTTTTTTATGTTATGGGGAGCTGGGGGAACTTCGGATCGTTTGCTACGGGATTCACGTGTGTAATCATGGCGACTGCCATGACCCGCACAACGGAGGGAGGTAATGTTTTTTCTTTATTCACAACATTAGTAGGGGGGTATTTTGTTATTTTTTTTCTTTATAATCTATTTTTCTTTAATCTTTCTTTCTTTGCCTGGAAAATCGGGGGGGGGGGGGGGGACACATAGCAACATGGAGAATTTTTTAAAGATTCCCCCAAGGTACTACGAAAGTTGAAAAGTTAGGTATTACTATAGACTGGAGTAACCCTGTTAAAAATAATGACTAATTTACTGAATTTTTTAAGTTTTAATGTTAATGGGCTTAATGGACCGGTGAAAAGAAAAAGAATTTTAACATACATTAAGAAAATGAAAATAGATATAGCTTTTAGCTGCATTCCATTTGAAAAAATTACTTATAATTTAAGAGATAAATACGAAATATTTCTGAAAATTTGGCACCCTTATTTACAAAAGATAGGATTAAATATATAGGTGCTCCGAAGATAAAATTATTGGTTATTTGGAGAAAGAAATAAATATATATACTAAAGCTATTATGAACTCCATGGAGCATGTGGGGATCTTCCGATATCCAGGCATTCTTTCTTTCTTTCTTTTTCTCTTTTTTTTTCTCCTGTAACCCATTTGAAAATTCAATTAAAAAAAATTATTAAAAAAAAAGGAAGCAGTGACCGTAATACGACTGAATTCATACTGCAATTTGAGAGGGAGAAGCACAAGTTACGTGTATTAGTATTGCAATGGGATAAAGGGAATTACATAGACTTAAGAGAGGAGCTCGCCCAGGTGGATTTAGATAATGGAATTGATGGCTTTGTGGCAAAGTTTGCGGATAATACGAAGGTAGTTGGTGGGGTAAGTTGTGCTGAAGAAGCAACGCAATAACAGCAGGACTTAGACAAATTGGAAGAACAGGCAAAAAAGTGGCAGATGGAATTCATAATAGATGGAAATATATAATAGTGCATTTTGGTAAAGGGAACAATAGTGCAGACTATTATCTAAATAGGGAGAAAATTCAAATGTCAGAGGTGCAAAAGTCCTTGTGTAAGACTCACAGAAGGATAATTTACAGGTTGAGTCTGTGGTAAAGGCAGTAAATCAACGTTGACATTTACTTCAAGGGGAATAGAATATAAAAGAAGGAGGTAATGCTAAGGCTTTTTAAGTTACTGGTCAGGCCACAGTTGAGAGTATTGTCAACAGTTTTGGGCCCCATATCTCAGAAAGGATGAGTTGTCATTGGAGAGAGTCCAGAGGAGGTTCACTAGATGATTCTGGGAATGAAGGGATTAACATACGAGGAGCATTTAGCAGCTTTGGGCCTGACATCACTGGAATTTAGAAGAATGTGGAGGAATCTCATTGAAACCTACCGAGTGTCGGAAGGACCAGATAAGGTGGATGTGAAGAGGATGTTTCCTGTGGTGGGGTATCCAGAACTAGAGTGCACAGCCTCAAAATTGAGAAACAATCTTTTAGAACAGAGATAAGGAGGAATTTTTTTAGCCAGAGGATAGTGAATTCGTGGAATGCTCTGCCACAGACTGCAGTGGAAGCCAAGTCTATGGGTCATTTAAAACAGACATCAAAGGATATGGCGAGAAGGCAGGTATATGGAGTTGACTGGGATCTGGGATGGTGGAGCAAACTCAATGGGTGAATGGTCTAATTCTGCTCCCATATTTTATGGGGAGTGGAATGCATAGAAGCTACTATGATCAGTAATGTAATAAATGTATTAATGTAATAAAATAAATCTTACGCTGGGGTATTAACAAAAGACAAACTCAAAATTGAACACTGAAATACAATTGTATTAAAGCCACTGAAAGTACTGACATAATTAGCACTTTTAAAAAAATGGAATAGTGAAAGCAGAAGCTGTAAATTAAAAATAGAAGAGGAAATCAACATTAAATAATATCTGCAGAAAGAACAGACAGGTTAACACGTACAACAAGCTGGAGGAACTCAGCAGGTCGGGCAGCATCCATGGAAATGAGCAGTCAACGTTTCGGGCCGATACCCTTCATCAGGCAAGTTAATACTTCAGGTTATAAATCTGAAATCTTTTTATGAATAGTCTGCAGCCAAACAATTAATTTGTCTACCTCACAAATGTTGACTAACCTATGTTTAAGTGCAAGTCTCTCTTTTACTATGACTGCTTTTATCTTCATTATAATGTGATGTTAAAACCAGTTTAGAAATAAGTACTTCAGTAAGTATATCCAGAAATGATCTGATGCTGAGAAAACATCACTGACATCAAATATTTTGGACACTGCTGACATATGAAAATCAAAGACAACTCCACACCATGGAAAAGAATCGAATTATCAATCTAAATTCTCACCCACACTTAATGAACAGAAGATCAATGGACTTCCTGGCAGCAGTGCAAAAGCCACAAAGCAGTTATACTGGAACTGATGACCATGATATCCACCAGAGGTAAATGTACTGCTACCTGAGAGAATGACAAAGGACCCAAAACAAGATTCAACAAGAGCAACACGCACAAAATGCTGGAGGAACTAATCAGACCAGGCAGCACCCACAGAAAAGAGTAAAGAGTCAATATTTCAGGTTGAGGTCCTTCTTCAGGACTACAAAGCTTAGGTATCACAAAATTACTTTAATACAAATATATATCATTTAAAAATCAAAAAACTTTTACATTAGAGAACTTGAACCAATCTTTTATGCATCATCATATTCCACATCAGATTCTAATGCAAGAGCCAACTTTGGTAAAATTTATCACAGTAGGTAAATGGCACTCATAGCATCCATCTAGAATAACTGATCACAGCATTACTGGCGCAATAGAAAGCATCATGTTGAATAGGATTCATACTTGGGATGCTTGATAAAAACTTGAAAAACAAAAGCAAACAAAGTTCACAACATCTTGAATGCATTCATGCTCTGAACAATGAAATGGCATTTACTAGCTCAGTAACATTGAAATGTGCAAAACTGCAACCAGAACTTAATCCACGCATGCAAGCGTCAACTGTAGACCTGAATTTCAAAGTCTGAACAAATTCAAATGCAGTTTGGATGACTGACAAAGATTGCTTCTTTGACTTGCTGCCCCCAAAAACTCATCAACTCTATGTTTCCCAGCAAATGCACCCAGATTGTTTAAAAGTTTCTTTCAATTAAAAATTTAACTTGAGAATTTAAGTTTGCATTTTGACAGGAAGTCACTACAATGAACAATGCTCACTGGTTGACATCACTATGTGCGGCCTGTTAGTATGTACCTCAAAATGTACTTCAACGATCTGACAGTTTTTTGTACTATATAATTAGATCTATTTATAGTTAGTTCAGAGCAGTTTAGAAAATGTCTCGTCATCTACCGGATCAATCAAGCTGCACTGCTGCACAATTCAACAATGGGAAAATTACAGCCCTATCTAACCTGCAGTCTAATCAGGCCTTTAGCACTGTTCATTAAAGGTTTTATCTACCACATATTAATTAAACAGCATCAGTGCCTTTCAATGCCAAGTAAAGGTGCACTCCAGCCGACTATGATAAACGATGCCCAAGATGCAAGATGGATGGCAGTACATTTTGAAAGATGTCTAACAAAAATTGACATCATTGCAAATATATGAACATCAAGCAATGCACTATTTTTGCAACTGAGCACCAACTGGAACTGAATACAAGAAACCCAAACCCCTACTGTATGTGAGAGTAAGTTATCTTTGCCCAGAAGTAAGGGTAGGACAAGTAGCCCCTTGAGTTTGTTCCACCACTCAACGCGACAGAATATAAAATGGTACAGCATAGTACAGGCCATTTGGCCCGAGTTTTAACCTACCCCTGATTAATCTAACCCTTCCCTCTCAGATATCATGTGCCTACAGAAGAATCTCTTAAATATCCCTAATATATCTGCCTCTACCACCATACCCGGCAGTGCGTTCAGTGCACTTACCATGCTCTGTGCAAAATACCCATGACATCTCCCACCCCACCCATACTTCCTCCAATGACTTTAAAATCACATCCTCTCCTATTAGCCATTGCTGCACTGGGAAAATAGCATTGGCTGTCTGCCCCATCTATGCTTCTTGTAATTTATTTTCCTCTATCAAGTCATCCCTTATCCTCTTTTACTCCAAAGAGAAAGCAGGTAATATTTAATTTCATAGGTTTTCTTTTCACCTATATTCCTCATCAGCAAGCAATTTCAGATGTAAAATTAACAACTGCCCTTCATTAATTGCTTAGTGCAGAAGATTTAGTGATAGGGTCCACTAATTTAATTTTTGCTCATCAGCCAGAGCTTAGTGGGTACAATTGCCAAAATTTAATCTGATACTCCAGAACAGTTCTTTAAAACTACTGTCATTTTAAAGGTACAGGCTCTCAGGAGAGGCAATAACTAGGGTTTATCCTCTGAATGCCAAATACTTTGCAGTGCCTCTTTGAAGTTAAAAAGAGCTGAAAACTCTGTACAGTTCCTCTTCAAAGTGAATAACATAATTGCCAAAATTTAAATCAATGGCACTTTCCCACTCATTTAATCTGTTAATACCTTGGTATAATTCAACTTTATTCAACATTTGGCTTTGAGTAATAACACAAAGATGTCTTCCCAAATGTATGTAGAAAAGGAAACAAAAGTAACCTTCAGAGAAATCACTGAGAAATAATCACAATGACCCTTCTCTGCAACAAAATCAAAACAAAGCATTATCAAATTTAGTGAAGGACATTCTTTTGCTTTATCTCCCCATGTACCGTTAAAAAAACTGAATTTTTATCAACAGATGTAGCCATGGTCAAATGTAAACATGTAACATATTCTCTGTCAAAAAAAAAAGAAAAAAGTGTTAAGTCTGCAATTATCTTTGAACTAGTAACTGCAAACTGTATAAACTCTGTTCAACACAAAGGAGTGCTGGGTGCATGGAACACCCTGCCGGGGTGGTAGAGAAGGCGGACGCATTAGGGGCATCAAAGAAACTCTTAGATACTATCTGACCTGATGAATGTTCCAGTATTTTGTGGGGGGGTTTTTCTGCTTCAGATTTCCAACATCTGCAGTTATTTTCGATTCTTCTCCTAAAGTGCCCTTCAGTAAACCGATGGAATATGTTGTGGTGTCGGCAAGGAGATCATGCAAAGTTGCAGCACCTCCTTATTTTAAATAGACAATATCTATTAACCAAAGTCACTCATGAGAAACGATCACATGGACTAGGCACTGTCACTAGCACCTAGCACTATGAAAGAGAACAGCAGATTCTGGAAATGACAAAAACACAGAGAGCCATCAATAGTGGGTGGGCAGGTGTGGCTGATATTCCATAATACATAGTAAGTGGCCTTTGTTATAGAGAGAAAATTGAGTAAAGCTCTGGCAAACAAGATGTGTTCTTGGCCCAGGAATAGCTATAGTTCAATATTCTAATCTTGAACTACTTGCTCCATGGGTTCTGCTTTCACAGTTCGAAATTTCAGCAACTATAACACTGATACATCTGCCATGTATCAGCTGCCAGATGGGTTCCAAACTTTTCATTTCTGATTTACTGGTAAAATTTCAAGGAGATTCGGAGAAAACCAGCACATAAAATTTAAGTCACAATGGGAAACATTAGGGCAGGAGACTATATGCCTTCAAGTTGAGTTTATTATCATTAGTACATGTATGCATAGGTGCAATGAGAAATTTACTTGCAGCAACATCACAGGCATATATCAGCAGCATTCACCAGAAAACACAAATTAAACACATTATAGATAATTTTTCTAAGAAAGCACACAAAAAATTAGTCCAAAGTGACCAAACTGGTCATAGTGTTGCTAAACTGTAATGATTAGGGTTGCACTGGTTGGTTCAAGAAATAAATGGTTGAAGGGACTTGGACTTGGTGGTGTAGGACTTCTACCACCTGCATGATGACAGCTGCAAGAAGATGGCTTGGCCCAGATGGAGGGGATCTTTAGTGATGGATGTTGCCTTCTTGGGAAAAGAAACACACCTCCTATAAATATTGCTAATGGTAGGGAGGGATGTGCCTGTGAAGCCTTGGGTTTATATACATTTCTGCAGTCGGGACACTTTCTACAACACATCTGTAGAAATTTCACAGAATGTTTGGCGACAAGCCAAACCATCTTAACCTCCCAAGAAGTTAAAGACTCTGCTGTACATCCCTTGTGACAGCATCTATAGTCTTTGCCCTGGACAGGTCATCTGATATGTTAAATCCGAGGAATTTGAAGCTGCAGACTTGCTCCACCACTGATGCCTGCCACATGATCACTCTCCTTCCCCTTCTTGAAGTCAACAAGCAACTCTTTAGTTTCAATGACGCAAGTTGTTGTTGTTGCCGACTATTTTCTAAACGGGGAGATAATCCAAAGATCCGAGATGCAAAGCGACTTGGGAGTAATTGTGCAGAACACCCTAAAGGTTAACTTGCAGGTAGATTCGGTGGTGAGGAAGAAAATGCAATGTTAGAATTCATTTCAAGAGGTCTAGAATATAACAGCAGTGATGTGATGCTGAGGCTTTATAAGGCACTGGTGAGGCCTCACCTTGAGTATTGTGAACAGTTTTGGGCTCCTCATCTAAGAAAAGATGTGCTGTCATTGGAGAGAGTTCAGAGGAGGTTCACAAGGATAATTCCAGGAATGGAAGTTTTATCATATGAGGAATATTTGATAGCTCTGGGTTTGCACTCGCTGGAATTTAGAAGAATGAAGGGGAATCTTGTTGACATTTTTCATTGTTGAAAGGCCTAGGCAGAGTAGGTGTGGAAAAGATGTTTTCATGGTGGGGGAGTCTAGGACAAGAGGGCACAGCCTCATGCTACATCCACACTAGACCGGATAATTTTGAAAATGCCGGTTTCGTGTAAAAATGATAGGCGTCCATACTTTGCATTTTTGAAAATATCTCTATCCACAATGAAACGGAGATTTCGGCGAATCTCCTCCTCCTGCGCATGCGCAGGACACATCTACCGAAAACAAGCGACAGGTTTGGTGTCGAATCTCGCTGTAAAAGTGCGCGTTTGTGTAGTTACAGACTAGAAAAACTTAAATGACGGGTAGCTGTTGGCTCTCGTGCAGGACAACTTAAAACTAAAAAAAAAACATACTGGAGCGTACGGCGACAACCAACAGGGAGTTCACTGACAGATTGACCCAGCTGACGACTAACATTGAAAAACTGACTAACTCTATTGCATTTATAAAGCACCTTGTTAAATGTATAAAACATGTCTGTATCAGTGTTACCTTGTATTTCCATACAATGTTACATTAGGCTGTTACACATCTATTGTCAGAGAAGTACTTGCATAAATAGGTAAACCACCTTCATACAAGCAAGGACAGAAATCAGGGCAAAGTGAGTACAGTATACTTATTTATTCAGTAAGTTATGGATCAAAGTATTTGGTGAGTACATTTCTAACTCTTCTGGCTTCAGTCTCGTTGCTGTCTGTTCTGAAATTGTTAGGTTGCGTTCAAGAAAACAATGAAATAGCACGCTGTCGTCTGATTGTGTTTTCAAAAGTCTCCGGTTACCCCGTCCACAATGATCTGCCCGAGTAGCGTTTTCAAAAATATCCACCTTGGAAAGCGTTTTTGAAAAGCTCCGGTTTCAGAAGACGAAAACACTATTTTAGTGTGGACGGAGGGTAAAAACGAAGAGAAAAAGCTTCGGTTACGGATTTATCCGGTGTAGTGTGTATGTAGCCGAAGGATAGAGAGGCGTCCATTTAAAACAGAGACGCAGGAAAAAAATTCTTTAGCCAGAGGGTAGTGAATTAGTGGAATTTATTAACCACAGGCAGCTGTAGAGGCCAGGTCGTTGAGTGTATTTAAGGCAAGGCTTCATTGGTTCTTGATTGGACACGGCATCAAAGGTTATGCGTCTCAATATCACCAAGACCAAGGAGATGGTGGTGGACTTTAGGAGATCTAGGCCTCATATGGAGCCAGTGATCATTAATGGAGAATGTGTGGAGCAGGTTAAGACCTACAAGTATCTGAGAGTACAGTTAGACGAGAAACTAGACTGGACTGCCAACACAGATGCCTTGTGCAGGAAGGCACAGAGTCGACTGTACTTCCTAAGAAGGTTGGCGTCATTCAATGTCTGTAGTGAGATGCTGAAGGTGTTCTATAGGTCAGTTGTGGAGAGCGCCCTTTTCTTTGTGGTGGTGTGTTGGGGAGGAAGCATTAAGAAGAGGGACGCCTCACGTCTTAATAAGCTGGTAAGGAAGGCGGGCTCTGTCGTGGGCAAAGTACTGGAGAGTTTAACATCGGTAGCTGAGCGAAGGGCGCTGAGTAGACTACGGTCAATTATGGATAACTCTGAACATCCTCTACATAGCACCATCCAGAGACAGAGAAGCAGTTTCAGCGACAGGTTACTATCGATGCAATGCTCCTCAGACAGGATGAAGAGGTCAATACTCCCCAATGCCATTAGGCTTTACAATTCTACCGCCAGGACTTAAGAACTTTTTAAAAGCTATTATTAATGCTTTTTGAGATAGTGATTTAGATGCATATCATATTCTTTACTGAGTTAAGTATTGTATGTAATTAGTTTTGCTACAACAAGTGTATGGGACATTGGAAAAAAGTTGAATTTCCCCATGGGGATGAATAAAGTATCTATCTATCTATCGGAGAGGCCAGGGAGTGGGACTGAGGTGGGGAAAATAGGATCAGCCATGATTGAAAGGTGGAGCAGATTAGATGGGCCAAATGGCCCAGTTCTGCTTCCATGTCTTATTAAGAACCTGTTAACTTCATATACCCAATGACTTGGCCTCCACAAATATCTATGGCAATAAATTCCACAGATTTACTACCCTCTGGCTAAAGAAATTCCTCTTCATCTTTGTTCGAAAGGGACATACTGCTATGGCTCTTCCTTCAGTTCCAAGGCTTTCCCACTGTTGGAAACGCCCACTGATCCCTAGTCTCTCCCACTATTGGAAACATCCTCCCCAATCTATTTTATCTAGGCCTTTCAATATTTTGTAGGGTTCAATGTGATCTCCCCTTCATCTTCTAAACTCCAGCGAGAATAGGGCCACAGCCAAACACTCAAGGGTTAACCCTTTCATTCCCTGAAGGTACAGAGGCTCAGACTGTGAGCTTCATGAAGAGTTTGGATGAGATGGCTGTGTTGAATGCCGAGCTGTAGCCAATGAACAGCAGCCTGATGGACAAGTTCCTGTCCTCCAGATGCCTGAGAAACCGCATCTGTTGTGGTGGAATGCAAATTAAAGCAGAACCAGGTAATCTCTGAAACAGGAGTTGATTTGCACCATTACTAACCTCTTAACGCACTTCATTACAATTTAACACAAGCACTATTAGATTGAGGCAGGTCATCATGACCCTCGTGGACACCAATACGAAAGATGCAGGAATCTCAATCCAAGGAAGCAAGCCGTTGACTATATCTGTGAATACTCCAGCTAATTGGTCCGCACAGATCTATAGCTCTGAGCCAGCTACACTATCTGGACGAGGTGGGTTAGACCTCTTGGAGGATGCTCAGATGCTAGTCTCAGAGACTGGGACTACAGGGTCATCCAGAGATGCAGGTCAGTTTCAAGAGATCTCAAGAGAAAAAGGAGGGGCAAATACATTCAAGCAACCTATTGTTTTGATGCAATTTTTCATGAAGTTGTTAAATGTGCATAAGTATTGAAACCATTTTAGTAATACAATATCAAACTTGATTGATCTTCATTTAATCTTAAAGAAAAATTGACATTTTTCTTTCCTGACCCAGAGCAAGACAAAAATCAACCATATACAACCACATACAATAAAAAAAACCCTTGTTATATAGCTTCACTGCAAGAAATAACCACATTACTAAAACCTGACGCATTCTAGTTCAATGCTGGCTTCAGATTAGTTTGCTTGCACCTTTGTGCAATTTAAAACCACCAGAAACAACATCTGTTTTAATCCCCTGCTAATTTTCTCCCAAGTAACTTTAAATCCTCGAGACTGACAGAGAAACAACATGAAAGATAAGACTGATTAGATGAAACTGTTCTAAAACTTTCAACAGGAAAAAGCAACAGAGGGAATGAAGTGAGGTTATAGTGACTGAGGAGCAGCCAGAGCTTTGATATCTGTGATGGAGCCAGGAGTTAAGTTACACAAAAGAAGCCAAGACAAATTATGCTGGAGGCAGGAGGGCAAGACAAGTAATGTATCTGCAGGTAAATTGATTAAATAGAATAAACTGAGCTAAAACTTGAAACTACAAGATGGAAGCCCGAGCAAAGAAACAGTCCAGCATAGAAGAGAGGCACTTACCTTTTAGGAACAATCTCTTACATGAGTAGAGATCAGTCAACAGAAGGCAGCAGGAAGAGGTATGGAATCAAATCACACGCGGGAGCTCAACTAAGAGCAAACCCAAGGATGTCAACTCCTGACAGGATGGAGCAGGATGTGTTGCAGAAGTGGAACGGATCTTTGGCAAATTCAATGGACACTGCAAGAAAAGTTACAGAAAACATTCTAATGAATTTGTAATTTGTTCAACAGCTTGTGTGACAGTACTATTTCTTTTGTTAACATTTTCTGGGGGTGATATTGTATTCCTTTTAAGGCTATAAATTCAGATTCACAAAAATCAAATTGTTTCACTTGTAGTTTTAGCAACAGATACATTGTGTTTAAATAATTTACCCAAGAGTTTGTTTATTTTGAAATCACACTTTAAAATACAGTCCAAAGCAGTAACAGTAGGGTCTGGGCCCGAACCGTCGACAGCGCTTCTCCCTATAGATGTTGCCTGGCCTGCTGTGTTCTACCAGCATTTTGTGTGTGTTGTTGTTTGAATTTCCAGCATCTGCAGATTTCCTCGTGTTTGCATAGTAATATTGTGAGCTGGATCAAAATAGATTATTTTGCTAAGCACAGATAACAGGATTAAGGTGGTAAATCAAGAGTTTTGGAAGTAGCTTGTTTTAGTAAATCCATTGCTGGTAGCAATACTTTGCCATCCTGTAACAGAGTATGATGAATAGACAGAAGTTAAAAGTGGCAGGAAAGACAAAACTTATCACCAAATGCTTCCTGAAGTTAAAATATCTTCAATTGCGACAGCCTAGTAAACAGCATCTTAAGCAGTAATGCCCCAACTCAGTGCAAAACTAAGATTTAACAAGATTTGGAAAATACCTTACACACAATGTGAACCTTTGCTACACAGAAGTTCATCTAAGGTTAGGTTTCACTCTTACATCATGGTGATCCACTCTCCTTAATGAATCAGGCAATCAATAGCAGTGAAACAGAATGCCTACTGTGCAGCGGATGGAACCAAAGATGACAATTCCTTGATAGTCTTGTAATACTAACAAGCTGTCACAGAAATCCAACAGGCAATTGCAGGACAAAAGCCATGACTGCAAACAATAAAAACCTTTGACCCAAAACATAAGCTGGGCTTCTTTTTTCAGAGATGCTGTCTGGCTTGTTGGGTACTTCCGGCATTTTCTGTTTTCACTACAAACATTTTGGCTGAACTTGGAGAGATAAAAAAATGGATACAAAGATAACAAGAAAATGCAGCTATCATATTGGAGGTAAAAAAAAGTTACTTTTCCATGATTGGGTGACAATCAATGTGACAATACAAAGGTAGTGGAAACACCAAAAGAAATGGCTGATACAACTGGATGACTCTAATGTACATGTATGCTATATTTGTGCACAATATTGCACAAGAGCACCTTATTGAAATGAGTAAACTGATGTTAGAGACTTGTACATCGAGTAAGCAGATGTGCATGGTCAAAGTCTAAGCTCTAATCCGTTATTGACCTGTTCATTTATGATTAGGAGAAAACAGACCTTACAGTTTGTGTTGTTTGCAGCTATGATTTTTGTACTGCAATTCCCCGTTGAATTTCCAATACAGCTTGTTTGTGTTACCAGACTATCAAGGATCATGGCATTGCCATCTTCTGTTCCATCCTCAGCACAGTAAGTATTCTGTTTTACTGCTATTGATTACCAGTTACATTAAGAACGCAAACTTTGGGAAAGGCAAACTACTCTCAGAAGTTTCCTTTCAATGAAGGGAGACACTGAAATACTCAGGCCCGCTCAAGTCCAACATAAACGGTGTGAGGAGAGCACCACCACCCAATCTACCCACACATGTAACCATCAAGCAACTCTTGCCCATGTGTACCAGTGTTTACAGACCCTACGTTGGCTTCATCAACCTCCTCAAAACCTACAGACCCAGAGTGAGAACAAGTCATACATGAGGATCTTCCTATGAAAAGCCTACAATCACAAAAGCATGTAAACAAAGCCAGCTTTTCTAATCTGGATTCAGAGAAGAAATGCTATACTAAATGCAAGTTATTTCATTACAAGTTTTCAAAGCCTTAACAATTCAGGCTGATCAAAAAAAAAGCATTGTTGCTTCTTTAAGATCATTCATTGCAAAGTTGGTCCAAAGGCTAAAATGTGTCAAAAGTAGGATGATGCATGATCCATCCTTCACTCAAGGTATTAGATTTATAAATATAGGAACTTGTTAGGTTAATGTATTGTAGAATAAACCAAATTTCACTTTGATAACAAGATTTATAAAACTGTACTTGATTATGACAACACTGCAGAACAGTGGCTCCCAAACAGTGGTTACCACTCCCTTGGCTTCCAGATCACATCCCCGGGGCACCCCTCTCCTTTTCCAGCCATTACATAAAAACTATAAAGAATTTTGATTTATGGATGCACAGTGAAGGAAAATAGGAACCACGCATTCAAAGCAATGACAATAATTGCAAAAAAAATTCAAATACATTTAAAGCTGAAAATAAAATTATTTCTTTAGTAATAGCAAAACCAATTTTCATCAACATTTTTAGAGTGTAGATTAGTAATCCAACTATTCATTATGTCATTGCTCTTTTAATTTTCAATGAGATGGATGGGCTTGATGCAGTGATACCAGCTTCTCAACATCAGGCTGAATGCGACTCTGAAGGAGTCCCAGATCTCCACGTTCAGTAATTTGCAGTCTGTTTTGTTGCTTTGAAAGAAATAAGGTGACACTCCGCTAAAAATGATGTTGGAAAGGCAATAAAGAACATCTTGACCTTTTCCTACAATGCAGGATAGTGTTCAGAGATTTCTTTCAAATGTCTTGCTATAATTTCAGCTCAAAGTCATTTTGTAGTGAGATCGGTTCTTCCGCCATCCTTCCTGTTAATTTCTCATTACAAGTGTTCAGGAATGGATTTATATCCTAACCTGGACTTTGGATCAAGAGAAGATCCTGATTAGATATATAGGAGATTGTTTTGAAGGAGGTATATTAATGTCATTTGATCAATTAAAGAATAAATATAAAGTATCAAACAACACTCTTTTTTGTTACTTCCAACTAAGAGCTTATTTAAGAGAAAAATTAGGTCAAACAATGTTATTGCCGAAATCTAATGAAATAGAAACTTTAATTCAAAAAGGAAAGATTAAAAAATTTATTTCTTGTATGTATAACTTGATTCAAAAACAGGCAATTAAACAAGGAGTCCATAAGTCAAGACAAAAATGGGAAAGTGACTTGAATATTAAAATTGAAGAAACAAATTGGTCAAGACTATGTCTTGATAGTATGACAAATACAATAAATGTCCGATTAAGATTAGTGCAATATAATTTTTTACATCAATTATATATTACATCACAAAAAATAAATAAATTAAACCCAAATTTATCCGATCAGTGTTTCCGATGTAACCAAGAAATCAGTACTTTTTTACATTCTACTTGGTCTTGTTCTAAAATTCAACCTTTTTGGACAAATTTAAGAGTTCTATTGGAACAAATTATTGGAACACAACTTTCACATAATCCAATATTATTTTTACTAGGCGATATTGAAGGGATAAAACCGAAACCCAAATTGAATAAATATCAGAAAGAATTTATAAAAATTGCACTGGCAGTAGCCAAAAAGGCTATTGCAGTTTCTTGGAAATCGGATACATACTTAAGTATAGATCGTTGGAAGAAGGAAATTTATGGCTGTATTCCACTTGAAAAAATTACTTATAATTTAAGAGATAAATATGAAACATTTTTGAAAATTTGGCGCCCTTATTTACAAAAGACAGGATTAAATATATAGGTGCTCCGAAGATGAAATAATTAGTTATTTGGAGAAAGAAATAAATATATATACTAAAGTTATTACGAACTCCATGGAGCATGTGGGGATCTTCCGATATCCAGGCACTCTTTCTTTTTTTTCTTTCTTTCTTTTTTTTCTATAGGGATGTTAGGGGGGAGGGGTTAAGGGGAGGGGGGATGGGTATATATATTTTTTTTCATATATTTTCTTTTATTTCTGTAATTATTTGAAAACTCAATAAAAAAAGTTTTTAAAAAAACAGAAGATCCTGATATCTAATATGTCTTTATGCAGCTCACCCAGGTGGGCACATTATACTTGACGATATTTTTTCTTTCTCTTCAACCTCAGAGAAGCTCAGAAATTGGAAAAGGTCGTGACAGCCAATGTTGCACTTTAAAATAGAGTTAATTTATACAGAAACGTGGAGATGACTGACTTGACTTTGATAAAATTCACTTTTCCATTCAACTGAAGATTGATTCCTTTAATCTTTGCAAATGTTTCTGACAAATCAGCAATGCCATGCCTAATATTCTGGAGTTGACTCTGGAATAAAACATTTGAGTCTTCAAAGAATTTTATCACAGTTTCAAAAAGTGCATAAAATTGTCTCAAGCAGTTTCTGTTTGCAAACCATCTGACGTCTGTGTGCAACAGCAAGCGTTGAACCTGCTCACCAGTCTCTATACAAAGCTCTCAAAACAACTGAGAATTGAGTACACGGGACCTGATTTTATTTATTACTGTGATAACAGTATTTAATGATTTGCGCTGCCAATCACTTGGTTTTTTTTAAACAACTAGATGTTGTCTGTGAATTACAGAGTTTTTTCAAGAAGGCAATAACCTCATGGTGGCATCCTGCCACGGATGGTGCCCCATCAGTTGCACAAGCAAGAAGGTTGATGAGCAGAATGTCCTTCTCTTTGAAAAACTGCTCAATAACCCAAGATATAGGCTCACCCTTTGTCTCGGTTTCTAGACCCCTTGCAAATAACAATTCAAACCATGCTTTTATCTTTTATAAAGCCAACAGAACCAAGACGCAGAGATCTGTCGCCAGCAAAGTTGACTCAACCAACCACAGAGCAAATTCTGCTATTTTAAGTATGCTGCACATTCTCAGACATTTCATCTAATTGTCTTTGAACAGAGCTGTGGCTGAGCAGAATCACTTAGGCAAAACCGCCCTTGCTGCTAGTAGTATTAGCTCCTCTGTCATTGTATGAGGCTTTCCAGATTTAGAAATGGAGCAATGAAATGTTGTACAAAGCATGCAAACCATCACAGTTTTATTGTGATGTGCTGGCAAACTTGTTTTGAAGTGTTTTCCATTTCTGAAAGTTTTCTTGAAGTGACTGTAAATAAGCTAAATTCTTGTATGCTTTATCAGAGTGAATTCTCTTCAAATGTTCAAGGTACCTGGACAGTTTCAATGCCTCATTTGAAAAATCATTTTCACACAGCTGACACATTGGCTGCTGTTGGTTACTGGGGCTGGTATAAATCCATTGTTCATATACTCCACACTATACTGTTTACACTTCCTTTGTTTGGCTTGCTTCTGCCATTTTTGTAATGATTAACAACCACAATAAATCTCCTGCTGTTTAAGTTCAACAGCAAATGCTGCAATCAGTAAAGGGGAGAACTATGACTTCATCATAGCTCAGGCAAAACTTGACTCTGCCTGAAGGTACACAAAGTGGGGCAGCGATATCTCGGTTGGGCCGTGGGCTAGAAAAATGCGGTCAAGATCATTCAAAAAGGCAGGTTCTGAACTCTACCTCATTGAACGCTGTACCCTAATTCTCAGAAACTGCAACACTGCATAATTAGAGTATGGGAATTAGTAGTAGTGTTACTAGCTAACATTGTGCTACAGTGGTGAACAGCAATAATTGTCATTTAAAATTTGATATTATCATTTTAAAAAAGTTGGATAGGTATATGGACAGGAAAGGAATGGAGGGTTATGGGCTGAGTGCAGGTCGGTGGGACTAGGTGAGAGTAAGCGTTCGGCACGGACTAGAAGGGCTGAGATGGCCTGTTTCCGTGCTGTAATTGTTATATGATTAATAATGCACAGGCCAGGTCCAGTAAAAAAACTTCTTCAGTTCAGATCTCTCATGATATGGCAATAGACAAGATAGCGCCTGCATACAACACTCCTTCAATCAACATCTAGATAGATCATGAAATCATACATTTCACTTCTTTTATGGCTTTTACATTTGTTGTTCACCTTCGATGTGATTCAGGAACTGTTGGACCCTGTGATTTACACTTTGGAGATCATTTGGGTGTCCCTGCAGACTCCAACAGGATTCCAGGAGGCAGAGGGGGCAAGCTCGGGGGGGCTGCAGGACAGGCACAAGCTGATGTTCAACTCCATTTCGCCGAGTAAAGGCGGGGATTGAAACATCGAGCGAATGCGGAAGTTTGGAGACTGTTTGGATGTTCCAGTGCACTGCTGCCTCTGAGAGGATTGTGGGAGACAAGCGGCAGCGTGCACGAACTTCATGGTGAGAAGGCAGCGGGACAGGGCAAGAGTCATTGTTCAACTCCATTTCACCAATTAAACCTTCCTTTGTTTGCTAATCAAAGCGACGAGGAAGATTGAACCATTGAGACGAATGTGGAAGGTGAGCACTGACTGCCTGCCTTGCGATCGCTGCAGATCGCTCTGCAATCCGAGAGGGGACAGCCTACTGTTCGGAAAATGTTACCCAGGTTTTCCGAGTTTTGGATATGGACTTTGACCTTAGACCTTCTCCCCCAGTCTTATAGTTCTTTATATTCTGTGTTTTTCACCCGATCTTTCTAGTTTTATTGTGCAAGGGTGGGGTATTTGGGGGCCAATGTGTTTGTCCCATTTTTTTTGTGCTGGGGTGGGGTTTAGAGGTCATTGATTGTGCTGCCATTCTTTTCTTTCTTGGTTTCATGGCTATCCGGAGAAGAAGAATTCCAGAGATGTACACTTTGATAATAAATGAACCTTTGAAACTCAGAAGTGTCAGATTGCTTTTCAACTATAATTGGCTTTGAGCAAAGTCTAAGAGAACAGTGGGTTAGCAAGGGAGGGGTGACTGTAATCAATTACGAGGCACTGAGGATCAAATGCTTATAATAAATAATTAATTTATTGAAACTAAACCTGTAATTTCCCCCAATTGCCCCCCTTGTTACCAAGACAGCCTCCTCCCTTTTAAGTGACATAGGATCAAAAGATGAAGAATCTTTGTGAGTAGAGTTGTGTTAAGAAACTGCAAGGGTAAAAAGACCCTAATGAGAGTTATATAGAGGCTCCGAACAGTAGCCACAAGGTGGAGTACATATTAGTGAAGCCTCCATTGTTCAGGGTCAACTTATGGAGGTAGTTGAAGACATTGTGGAGGCATCAGTGGTGATCTTTCAAGAATCACTAAATGCTGAAATGCTTCCAGAGGACTGAAAAGTCATAAATGGGATTCCATTGTTTAAGAAGGGACAGAGGCAAAAGACAAAGAATTATAGGCCAGTTAACCCGACATCTTCGTGGGCAAGATGTTAGACCCTATTATTAAGGATGAGGTTTCAGAGTACTTGCAGGCACACAGTAAAAGAGGCTGAAGTCAACCTGTTTTCCTCAAGGGGAAATCTTGCCTAATAAATCTGTTGGAATTCTTTGAGGAAATAATAGACAGGATAGACCAAGGAGAATCAGTGGACATTGTTATTTTGATGTCACAAAGCATTTGACAAGGTGCCTGCTAAGCAAGTATTACAGGAACAATACTAGCATGGACAAGATTGGCTGACTGACAGGAGGCAGAATGGGAATAAAGGAAGCCCTTTCTGGTTAGCTGCTGCAACGTTCAGTCCTCTACTTTTCACACTATACGTTAGAGATCTAGATGACAGAATAGATGGCTACAAAGCTAAGCTTACAGATGATAGATGATACAAAGACAGATTGGGGGGAATGGCAAGTAGAGTTGAGGAAGCACCCACAGAAGGATAAAAGGGAAGCAAATTCAGAAATCAGAAGTGCAAAAGGACTTGGGAGTCCTTGTGCAGCATTCCCTAAAGGTTAGCTTGCAGGTTTTGTTACTATTAAGGAAGGCAAATACAATGTTAGCATTCACTTTGAGAGGACTAGAATATAAAAGCAAGGGTGTAATATGAGGCTTTATAAGGCATTGTTCAGACCACGTTAGGAATATTGTAGGCAGCTTGGGACTCCATGTTTAAGAAAGGATGTGCTGACATTGGAGAGTGTCCAGAAGAGGTTTACAAGAATTATTCCAGGAATGAGAGGGTTAATGTATCAGGAACATTTGATTGCTTTGGACCTGTACTTGTTGAAGTTTGAAGAAGGGGGTTTGGGGTTTGGTCTCATTGAAACCTACCAAATATTGAAATGCCTAAATACAGTGTACATGGAGAGGATGTTTCCAACACTAGGAGAGCCTAGAATCAAAGGCCAATGCCTCAGAGTAGAAGGACGTCCCTTTTGAACAGTGATAAGCAGGGATTTCTCTTTGACAGAGGATGATGAATCTGTGGGATTCACTGCCACACATGGCTGTGGAAGGCAAGTTACTGGGTATATTTTAAGTAGAGGTTGACAGGTTCTTGATAAGTAAGGATGTCAATGGATACAGGCAGAAGGCAGGAGAATGGGGTTGAGAGAAAATATATCAGACGTGATCAAATGGTGGAGTGGACACAATGGGCTGAATGGCCTGATTCTTCTCCTATGTCTTAAGATCTACACACGCAGTTCTAAGGAGGGGTCTCAACACAAAACATTTAGTATCTTGCCTGACTGACAGAGTTCCTTCAGCAGGTTGTATTTTGCTCCAGATTCCACTATCTCCAATCTCATATGTCACTAGAACTTGTGATGTGAGCATAACAACAACACATGCGTTAAAGACGCCTGACTTCAGAAATATCTACCCGAATTAAACTGCTTCTTTCTACTATGTTTGACTATTATAGCATTCAAATTGCTAAGAGGAGAAATTTTACATAGTTATCATAGCTCCCTCTGTAACATTAGATGCTGCCAACACAAGCTTAACTTTCAATTTTAATTTGGTTTCAAGCGAAATTTGCTGGCACTAATTTCAAAGGAGTTTCTCTTCAAGGCAATAAACCTCCAATCCCTGCACTGCATTCAAGCATGAGAACGAACAAACCTCACCAGTGGCTCATTTCGAGACCGCAGGCTTCCTTTTGCTGGAGCTGCTCCTGACCTTTTACTGAAAACCGATCAGAATTTCAAAGGGGTTTAGTATATAGGACACTTCCTTTCTCAGGATATTCCTCACTTTGATGAGGGCAATCTTACTGTTTGAACAGTCAATGGAAACCAAGTTAATCATGCACATTGCTTTGAGATATCCGGGTTATAAGAAGTTGGCATTAAAAGCAAATGTATCCATAGAGTAATGGAGCAATGGTAACAGACTCCCTGAAATAGTTCAAATCTCTTATTATTGATGATTGAAATTATAAAATGGGTACATTGGAAAATTAAGTGCATCAAACATTCCCTAGCAATTTTTTGGAAATATATGAGTGCTTCTCATGAGTCAGTCTAACCCTTATGATTTCTCTAATAGAAGAGATTGAGAATATATTTCCATTTCCTAACAGCGACGTTATCAGAATTTTAAGCTACAAGTTACAGGAGAAATTGGACATTTTAAAAAATACATTGAGGAGATTAGATGAGAACAAGTGGCTATTTCACTACAATGTACTGAAGCTTAACTGCAAAGCTAAGCAGCCAATGCTTTTGAATTTCAATCTAATCATTTATCCAGAATTTAATTTATTAAATATGGAGCCAGTTTGATAGCTTAGTTATCAAACTTCGACTAAGCTGAAAAAAAATCTTTAAGGAAGTTCTAAATTACTATTCTATCTGTAAATTTTGCTGTGGCAGGGCACTTACTAGCCATTTTTTGTTTATTAAACATCCAATGAACTTTGCCAACAGAGTGAATTGATATGTGGCAGTGAAGGTAACATCTGGGTCGCATGGGAACAAGATGAGGGCGCAATCATAAAAGAGGCACTGGACGAACAGCCAGTCAACAGCAGTTCCAGTTTAAGGTCAGTTAAATTATGAGGCAGAATAAAGGAAGAATGAACATATTCAAAATTAGTATTCCAACAGTACAGCTTCAGTTTTGCATTAGTTAATTTATAAAGTCAGGAATTTGATTGACAGTAATTAACAAATCCCACAAGGTATATTTGAAGAAATTATAGGCACAGTTGATCTATCTACCCACTACCACTTTCCCCAATAACCTTGATATATAAAATTCTATTGCTTTGCCTTCAAATACTCAATGACTGAGATGCCACAGCCTTGTTAACAGTGAATTACAATTATTCACCATCTTCCATGTAGAAATTTCTTCCCAATTCAGTCCTGAATTGTTGCCTCCTTATGATAAGACTGGGAACAGCTCAGGCCCATCACCAACCCATCAAGGGTGATGGGTACGCAGTAGTACGAGTTGCCTGAGGAAGTGGCGAATGCAGGTACAATTACAACAGGTACATAGAAAGGCTTGGAAGGACTTAGGCCAAGTACCGTATATGCAAATTGGATTAGCATAGAAAGGCATCTTAATCATTATAGGCGTTAGGCCAAAGGACATGTTTCTATGCAGTATAAATCAATCTATGAATTCCTGCTACACCACTCACCACAGCCTCCCAACCCAAATAGGACCCATTTATTCCTATTGTTCACAGACTTATCAATCCTTAATCCACACAACCTTACAACCCCAGTTTACCTACTCCAGTTTTAATGACCCAAGATGAGAAGTCAAAATGGTCATTTAGAAGTCCCAATGTGACATAAAACAGATTGGTACAGCTCTGCACAGGGCCTTTGGTCCATGATATTGTACTGACCTTTTAACTTATTCCAAGATCAACCAAACCCTTCCATACCACATAGACCTCCATTTTTCTTTCATCCATGTGCTTATCTAAGGGATTCTTAAATGTCCCTCATATATCTGCTTCCAGCATCAGCCCAACAGTGTGCTTGTTCTGTGCACTTACTTCCTGTGTAAAAATAAATCCTACCTCTTTCCTCCAATCACCTTATAAATAGCCCTCTAGTATTAGCTATTGCTGTTACACATCAGTTGGTTACCACTCAAACTAACAAGTTTGCCAAACATAATTTCTTTCATTATTCCATGCCTACTTTGTGTAATCCAATTATTTTTTAAGTGCCCATTTATCACTTCCTTAATAATAGACTAAACCATTTACCGAACTATGGATGACAGTCTATAGTTCCCTGTTTCACTCTCACTTCTTTATTAAATATTGGGGGTTACACGTGCTACCTTCTGATTCACAGGAACAGTTAAAGAATCTGTTGAAATTTGGAAGGTGACAGTTAGTACGTATATCCATTATCTCCAAAAGCACTTTTTAAAAACTTCATTAGTTTCCTGTTCTGTTACTTTCTGCATTATTTGTCTACTGATTCCATTCCATCCAGAGTCATTTTCAACCTGGATTTTTATGTTAACATCCGTGAAAATAGATAAAATCTGTTCAATTTCTCAACCACTAGACTTGCTAAATTCATGGAGTAACAAACATAAAGCACCAGACAGGCCTTTCACCACAACTAAACCATCCAAAAATCTCTCCTTCCAACTACTTTTCTTAGACTTCGTACTTTTTTTCTACTCACAAACTCTAATGAAGTCAAACTGCCCTCTTCTGTTAACATCAGAGGTATTTGTTTATCAACACCTCCCTGTAGTATAAAGAGAAAATCTGCAGTTGCTGGAAGTCCGAGCAACACCCACAAAATGCTGGAGGAACTCAGCAGGCCAGGTAGCATCTATGAAAAAGAGTACAGTCGACGTTTCAGGCCAAAGCAGCATTTTGTGTGTGTTATTCTAACCAGTCTCTCCAGTTTCTTCTTACTTCTAATGATTTTTACAATCTCTTTTTGTATCTATAGCCCTTGGGAACATTCTCACCACATCTATCCTTTAAGCCATTAATAACTTTAACAAACTCAAACAAGGTATCCTTTAAATGTCTTTTAAGGGAGGGATAAGAGGTCCATTATTTTAATTATTCCCAATAACTTATCTTTCAGCACTGGCAATCATCACTGGTTAATTATCCAGTAAAAATACATGTTATAACACAGCAAACATTACTAAGCATAATTCAAGTGCAGCTCAATTTCAAATTTAATTATCATTCAGTCATACATGAATACAGCCAAATTAAATTGCATTGCTGTGGGGCCAAGAACATACACAGATATACCAATATACATACACAGTACTGGGGATAAATAGCACATAAGATAGCAGTAAACAGTCACATGAAAAATTACGATGTAGCCCAATTACCTGCATGACATGTTCTGCAGATTGATGGCACACGGATGATTGTCAGAAAGAACAAGCCCTCAGCACTTCACAGGTGTACGTGCACACGTGCTCCACCGTGCTTTCCACCGAGCGAACACTGGAGAGCAGCTCCAACAGGAGGGGTATGCCCTCAGTCCAGCATGGATGCCACCAAACAGTGCCTCTGGCACTTCCTCTCCTGGGTGGCTGCAACAGGCAAGCCAACAGTATGGTACCCAGTCCGCCCTATAACCGAGGCCACGTAGTGCCCATGCCAACAGTCTCGCCCGCAAGTCAGTGAACCAGACTTGCAGTATTCTACATTACCAATGTCCAACATGGTCTTGCGATCACAACAAAAATGTCCAAGACAAGTCACTCACAGTTAGACTGCACACCACCTTCACGCACTGTCTACGACCTTTCTATAGCAGGCAGCTACACAGTCCGTATCAGATCTCCCACTATCAAGTAACTTGCTAATGGGGTAGACCTGCAGTACCTGAAGTTCTTAATGTCCAGCAGCGTCTTGCAATCGTAAAAAAAAGATACTTGAAAAAGACAAAAACACCTTTGGTTGGCTCTGGAGAAGCCAGTGCACCTGAGCATGTCACCATCTTACTGGAAGCTTCAACAGGTTCCTACTAAAAGTTTCGCTGCTTCTGAATTCGATACTATAGGACCAAATCCAATGCTTTGTTATCAGAAATGCCTCTGAAAAAGCATTAGGATAGATAGGAGAGATTATCCCTGGTGATGGACAGAATATATGGTGGTTGCTAAGAGAAGAGAGCAAAGAGATTGGTGGGAAGTTGTTGATGATCTTTGCATTCTCTCTAGCCACAGGAGTGGTCCTGGAGGACTGGAGGATGGCACGTGTTGTTCTCTTGTTCAAGATGTATAATTGGGATAACTGTGGGAACTTAGATCAGTAAATCTAAAATCAGTAGTGGGTAAACTATAGGAGAGGATTCTTAGGCATAGTATTTGAGCATTTGGAGAAGCATTGTCAGTTCAGCATTGCTTTGTGACAGATGTCATGCCTTACGAGCTTGATTCAGATTTAAAAGTGATGAGGGTAGAGTGGAGATTGTGTATATGGATTTTAATAAAGAAATTCAGCAGATGCTGGAAATCCAAAGGAACACACACAAAATGCTGGAGGAACTCCGCAAGTCAGGCAGCACCTGTGGACAAGAGTACAGTGTTGACCTTTCAGGCTGAGGCCTTTCATTAGGACTCAATAGGAAGGGGAAAACTGTCAGAATCTGACTTGCAGATGACATAAAGATTGGTGTTGCTGTGGATGGTCAGACTCCGACATCTTCCCCCTACCTTTTTGGTCCTGATGAAGTGTCTCAGCCCAAAACATTGACCGTTTACTCTTTTCCATAGATGCTGCCTGGTCTGCTAGATTTTAATAAGGCATTTGACAAGATTCCCCATGGTATAGCCTCATCCAGAAAGTCATGAGGCAAGAGATTCATGGAAACAAGGCTACATAGATTTGGAATTGGCTTGCCCATAGAAGGCAAAGGGTGGTTGTACACAGAGCATATTCTGTCTGGAGGTCAGTGACTACTGCTGTTCCACAGGGATCTGTTCTGGGACCCCTGTTCTTTGTGAAGTTTTAAGTGAGCTGGATGAGGAAGTGGAAGAACGGGTTAGTAAGTTTGCAGATGATGTGAAGATTGGTGTTGTGGTAGGTTACAACTGGAAGTAGACAGGATGCAGAGTTGGGCAGAGAAGTGGCAGATGGAGTTCAATCCAGAAAAGTGTGAAATGATACAGTTTCGAAGATCAAGATTGAAGATGGTATACAGTTTTAGTGGCAGTATTTTTAGCAGTGTGGGGGTGGTGCTATAGGCTGGTACAATTGGGGCATTTAAGATAATCTGAAATAAGACACATAGATCTAAGAAAAATGGAGGGTTATAGACTATTTAGGATGGTGAGATTGATTGTGGAGTGCTAAATAGTCTTCTGTTCTCTATTCTATTAAATTATTATTTAACCTGCAATGTTGCTTGAAATGAACTACTTTTCTGTAATCTACAATCACTTTGCTCCTTGACTCAATTCATTATTTTTATATCCAGTATTAATTATTTTGAATGTATAATCCATCTGCTTTCCTATAAACTGCATCTCATAGTTATCCTTGTTAATGCTACCATTTAACCAAGCAGTTTGTGCGTTCTCTTTTGCATTCAAACAGTACATTATATCACTGTAGACTACATCCCTCTTACTTTTGATAAGAATTACTTGGTCCTAAAAGAAAATCAATGGATGTTTTGAGATGTGCCAAGCACAGACACTCACTAAAATCAAGATAAAAATATAAAGGGCTCTCTGATAAACTGAAATAATTGGCTACATGTACCGTAATGCAACTTCTTACAATAAATTCATTATTCTTGTCAATCACATAAAAGTTAATTAATTTAATTCTCATTCACCACTGAACATAAATATTAATGCATTGTCTTTGTTTTCATACAGAAAGGAAATATTTAGACCCACGAGGGAAGAAAATAACATTTATGAACTGTATTTCAAATTAAATTTCTGAAGTCAATCATGTGGATGTATGACTTTTTCCACAACCGATCTGTTTGACATCAAATCTACTATTATCTAATACAGTATATCAATTTTACTTCAGAGGTATTAAAGCATTGAACTTATTTTTTTTCAAATGCAATTTGAAGCATTGCAGTATACTGCAAGATTTTATACTAAAATACAGAGTAAAATGATGCACAGGAAAAGCTATTCTTCCAGCACAACTTGTTCCTCTTGTACTTTAAATTACCAAGACTGGCCTCTGGCTGTGCCTCAAGCGTGTACAAAATAGATGCCATGGAAATGGCCATTCATCTGCAATTTCCTCACCCCACTCATATCCAGAGTGACACAGTGGATTTTGTCAGGAACAAATTGTGACAAAAATCAGAACTTTATAAAGGGGCCGGCCACATGAAATGGCACATGCTTCACTTGACCATGTTTCAATAGACCAGGATGTGTGACGTAGGAAGTGCACTTGATTTTCTTCATGGTGTTTTGCGAATCAATCCATTTCCCATGTAGGAATTATTAACTGCACCCTTCCATTATATCACTGCATGATCTGCATTACTCTACAACACACAGCACTTGCTGAGAATGTGAAGAGGGTAAGGGGCAAATGTAGCAAAATATGTAGTTAGGATCAGTGAGAGGATACGTTATTGGGGAAGTAGCTAAGATAAGATTCCAGATAGCAGGTGGCAACCACAAAGAAAAGGGAACCTGCGACCACAATACAGAGTGTTTGGCAAAGTATTTTGAGCTATATACCTATTTTGAGTGTTTTGCTTGCGCCCATACCCATTCTGAGTATTATGCTTGCGTCTATGCTTATTCCGAGTATTTCGCGTGCTTAGCTATGTAATAGCCAATCAATTGATGAATTCGAATCGGTAACCATACTTGTGAATGTAGTACCCTGCTTTTGGGTATAAGTATGACCTTTGTAAACCGACAAATTGGGAGTTGGCTACCTTACGCCCGAAGTGCGTGGGGCTGCGAACTCCTCTCTGAATAAAAACCGTTTCAGAGGTAATTTCGTGTCTCTGGTGTTTTTCCTCAACTGAGCAGGTTAATAATCTCAGGTTGGCATTGCTTCCTGTGTTAGAATTTAAAAATTGAACTCCAGACTTGCTTTCATGCAGAAATAGCTATAAAATGTTCTTAAACTATTTAATGGATCTAAGATTTCAAAGTTATGCACATAATTCACATTTCTCCCGTTAATAACAGTTTGTTGTAGGCACTTAATGGGCCAGATCAGTTGTCCTGCTATTAGGCGGCCTCTTACCTTTGTAGTTACAGGCTCAGCTTGATAAGAGTTCAGCAGTACAATTCCACGCAAACTCTGTGTGAAGAACTCATTGGCGGGCACTGATTACCAAGTTACTTGCCTCTGCATGTGCTGATGACATTATTGTCAGAGCTTATGCTTGGGGTGTTTGTGCGAAGGGGGGGGGGGTTGGCAAGAGAAAGAGACAGACAGAATGTTCTATATTTACATCAGTGCTGCATTAGAGCAATAAGGCCTAAAGCATATTGTAGGAACAAAGTCAAATCAGCTCCAATAATATTACTAAAAACTAGGTTTTTGTTCAAGCAGAAAGGAAGACCGGTAGTGAGAGGGATCTCATGCCAGACGACAGCTCTGACTATGGATACCGCCTGAAGTATTGTGAAGAACTGGACCAGGAAAACATTTAGCTAAATAAAATACACTTTGCAGGGGTTCTCAACCTTTTTTTTTTAATTGTCATGGACAAATACTACTAAGCAAGGTTGGGAACTCCACAAGTACTTTAAAAGAACTGCAAGGGTTGTTAATTACCTATAAACTCCTCCACTTTTACAGTTAACAGTTGTTGTTGCAACTGAGTTAAAATAAACTGGAATATTGATAGCTACACCTACTCTGAGAACAAAGAGTAAACTCAGTTAATAAAAGTAAGTAGGCCAATTCTTCAGACCATTCCAATGGAACCAAATAACTCTCCAACCACCCCAGTAAAATACAGCACAAAATACTTTGCTGAGATTTAACTCTATATTTAGGGGCATAATGATGAAACTCCTTGCAAAAAACTGCGAGATGTAAATTATGACTAGTAAGCAGTTCTACAATGCCAGTTGTTAGCACTGGAAGTGAAAGTGAGTATCTGTGGTTACAAGAAATGATCAAGCAGCGTGGAGTTTGAACTTCCGAGAATACTGGCAATTTTATTTTAATGACAGTAATAAAAATACAAGAGTACAAAAAAAAGAAACACCTGGCTAAAGAAAAAAAATGGTTAACATTACAAATGCTTCAGCAAAACCCAGCAGTGAGTCATGAAGTACACAGCCCAGCCAATTCTGGCTCGCATTCAATGTTAGCTGATGGCATAGCAATATTAATGAAGGATGTAAAAAGTCACAATTATCATGGGTGTAACCACAAATTATAAAGCCATGAGGAATAAACATCATGAATCTGATCGCTTATCAGCTTGGCTTTCTCGAAGCACACGAGTATATGGCAATGTCTGCTCTTCTAGGTCCTGAATAAAAAATTAAGGATACTAATATATTTATGATATGCAGAGAACAATCAACAATTGATTGGCCACAAATAAGATGACTGAAAATTAAGAGACGAACTGTAGTTGTATAAAGAAGTTTAATTTCTCTTCTTTTCAAAGCAGACTGTTGGTGTAGCATCACTCTCCCACATCCATACAAGAGGCTGAATGAGGCAGAGACCCAGCTCCTTTGCAACCTCAATCATCACTGCAGGTGCACTAGAAAAGAGCCAAGATCTCCAATAGCAGAAATCACATAAACCGAAACAAAGGCCAGGAAATTCCGAGTTCCCTAAAGTGTGGCGATATCGGCAAGGTGGAGATCAAAAGGTTAGAGATTGGCCAAACCTTCCACTGAGTCACTTTCTGACCTCAAAACTCACGGTTAATTACCAACAGTAGTGGCAAGAACTCAGATGATTTGGCCCATTATTCTGGATGAAGTTCCTTACTTTTCCAACTGTTTATGCAGTCTTTCCTTACCTTTCAGAATTCAGGATTGTATAGTAGCTAAAGCTCGATATATTGAAGCTTGAAATGTACAGTATCTTCAACAAATCTGAGACTGAGAGAATTTCATGTTAGCATTTTCCATAATTGACAATCTCCCAAAAATTTTTAAACATTTCCTCTTTCAGCAAGACAATGCACTTTATATTTTTTTAAATATCGTCCTTCAATGGTTGCCTCTGAATACATGCACAAGAACAAGATAATGCAGATGAAGTAACCCAAACTCCGGGGAAAATACTGCCAATAACTGTGGGGAAATAGTTATACAGATCAATGGCTCATCGGGCAAGGTCTTCTGAAAAGCATTGTTTTTATTTCCAGATTGTCAGGTACTGTATGCACAACCAGGGTCACCAGCTGGGAAAAGATAGATGGTAAGCTACAACAGCGCGTTAGTGCAAAAGGGTTTTATTTAGTGCCAGGTGAAAAAAAGAGCAAAAGCTGCCCAGAGGTTGTGAAGGGAAAAAAAATTCACAAATAAACAAATAAAAACAAACACGAGGAAATCTGCAGATGCTGGAAATTCAAACAACACACACAAAATGCTGGTGGAACACAGCAGGCCAGGCAGCATCTATAAGGAGAAGCACTGTCGACGTTTCGGGCCGAGACCCTTCGTCAGGATAAATAAAAACAAACATGCATATACAAAACTTTACAAATATAGAGGCTTTCTTCATGACACAGTTTGTCTTTAACTTTCCAATCTAACTATTCACTAACCATCAACTGCAGCCTCCACGCCTCTCCACAAAGCCAGACTGAGGGTTTAAATTTGCCTCCGCCTCACCTACAAGGAACAGGAAATTCTACTGTTGGTCTGGGTGGGTGAGGGGGGGGGGGGGGGAGGCGATCACGTGACTAGACCATAATTATTTCCGATGCAGAACTGGAACATTGTAAGAACAGGGAATATAACATGCTACAGTTTTATTCCACAACAAGTGCCTTAGTTAAACCCATAGATCAGTGTCCACATGCTCAGATACATATAAAAGAATAATGCCTCCCCACCAGTGGTATTGCCTCTGTGGGGTGTAGTGCGGCTGCTCCCACTAACCAAGGCATTATTTTAGGACGCCCAAAACTGCCTTTCGGGTCTTTTGGAGCTGTTCTGTCTACACACCAATACAACAGTACAAGTGAAAATAAATGAAACTGTTTGGAATGCCTGTGTCTAGAATCCTTACTTTTATGAGTTATAAACCAGTAGAGCACAATATAGAATGGAATTGACTTTATTACTTACATCCTTCACATACATGAGTAAAAATCTTTATATTACTTCTCTGTTTAAATGTGCAATTTATAGTAATCTGTAATAAATAGTATGTATAACAGGACAATCAATATAACATAGAAATACAATTTTATCAGAGTGAATTAATCATTCTGATGGCCTGGTGGAAGAAACTGTTCTGCAGCCTGTTGGTCCTGCCAACCTGCTCTGTCACAAAGATGCTCACAGATCCAATCAACTAACAGGAGTTCACCTATAACTGCATCGTTCGGATTTTCCAGTCTGCGACTGGTCCCACCAATTAAGAGTAGTTTCAAACCTTGAAATCCCCAATCTGCAATTGCTGAAATAACTACAGATCCTCCCTAGGTGATGACAGGGTTCCATTCTTGTGAACATGTTCCTAACTCAAACCCTTTCAAGCTGGAAACCTGGCTGCAGTGTTCTCACAGGGCAGAAGATGCCAGCAGCCTGCAAATCCAAAATCCTGCTCTCCTAAACACTCGTTCCTGTGCGTAGGCCAAACACAAATCAGGCTTTCTAAAGCCGGAGAGGATCTGTAGTTCAATCAGTGCTTAATGAAACCCAAGATACAATGCATGATTCAACAAGGTAGCAAGGTTTGGCTGATATAGATTTTTAAAAATATTAGTTTTTTTCTTAATAAATTGTTGTTGCTGAGCACAACTTCGCAGTATAGACCCATATCAGTTCAGGCCCTTCTGGAAGTTCATTCACCCTTAAAACACAAACTCTATTGCTCCCTCTGTAGATGCTGCGAGACCCACTGGGTATCTCCAGTATTTTCTGTTGTTTTACCAGGTATTTGCTGCCGATGTCGCAGGGGTAAAGCTAATCAGAGCCTCACACAAAATGCTTCCCGGCCTGCTGAGTTCCTCCAGCATTTTCTGTGTGCTGCCCAGAGTGCCAGCGTCTGCCGATTTTCTCCTGTTCCTAATCAGAACCCGACTTCCCTTCCCAGCGTCAGTGATAGTCATAAGTTGTCACATCAATGTGACTAGAAGTGAAAGATCCGACGATCACAGCAGTGCATTTGAATTAATTCCAAATCACAGATTCATTCTGCTTCAATTTCAGGCATTCCGCTTTAAAAGAAAATTCTCTGGATTACTGCCATTTCTCTTAAAAGGTTCTCAAGCCTCTGGTATCAGCAATCCAATACGGGTTAGTTGCTCTTCTTTGAAACTGCTGACCAGTGGTACACATGAACCTTCTTTCTTTCTGCCGTCTAGGAATACTGTCTCACATTGGGGCTGATACCTCTCTCCCCCTCCCCCACACACCACTATCCAGGAATCTCTTGACCTAACAACATCCAAGTGTTCCCTGTGGAGTAACGAAGCTAGATTAACAGGGAGGTTGTTCGAATGTTAGGCTAACACAGACTCTATACCTGCGAGAGCCAGCTCGTACACCAGTCATCTTGGCAGGCCACCAAAGATCCAGCCGGCCCACTATTATCAGACCTCTAGCAAACACTTTAAGAATGGGGAAAAAGAAAAAGAAAAGGACTTAAGGAGGTGAAGGGCAAGTGAGGTTAAGTGACTACAAGAGGGTCCAAGGCAAAAAGTAATAGAAACAGGGCCAGTGAATAAAATTTGGATCTCGAGTCAGTATGAACAGTAACAGAATTATCAAAACTTGTCCAAATAAACAGATTTTTGATCAGAAACTTTGATCATTCCAATGTTAAATGTGGGCCTATGCAATGCTTACTGAAAGATTGAAGGTTTGTTCTTTGCGCTTTTATTGACCGTTATCTGGATAGCAAACAAGCAAAAGGAAGGAGAAGCTCAGACTGCAAGTGAAGTATATTTGGAAGCTTGTGGACGGAATGGAGGCATTTGCTCAAACTAAATAGGGGAACCAGTTCACATACAGTAACGGAGAGAACAATGAACTGAAAGTAGCAAGTTATTTTACATCTCATGAGTTCAAAAAAAAAAGGAAAGATGAAAGGTTTTGTGTTGTACCTAATGCAAGTGGATGGGAACAGAAGGTAACGTCAGGATACTAAAGGAAATTATCCCTTTGGGATGTTGATGGATGAGTGGAAGAGAGCACAAGGGCTTTCGACTCAGGAGGAAGCAAATGCAGCATTGGATTGCCTGTGGATGCTGGCTGATGGGGTAGACAAGAGATGAGTGGAACTTTGTTGGCATACTGAAAAGGGAGAAAAAAAAGGAACAAAAACAAAAAGTGCAAGAAATGATGTAGACAGAACTGGGCCTTGTTAATCAAGGGTACCACAGACCCTGACGAGGACAGCATTAGATTTACTGGAAGCCGTGATGTGGCGGGAAAACAAGAGGGAGAGGGAAGGAACAGCTGAAGGTAGAAGCTAGAAGCAAGAAATGAGTAAAATCAAACTGAAAGCAGAATGAGAACGATGTAGATACTGTTAATGTAGAAATTCAATATCACACTTTTTCCTCTTTGGAAAAGCTTTAACTGCCAGCATTTATGATATTCCTCCATCTTCCAGTACTCAGAGCAGAACTTAGTTTAGGCATATCTTCAACTTTGGCAAGTCCAACAAATCTTGACACAGATACAGAAATCTGCTGCTATTTCACTAAGCAGCTTTGACAAACTAGAAACTATGCTGCCACTCAAGAGTTAAGAGTGAGCCAGAAGTAACATTGTTTTGGCCAAATCCAGGAGCTTCAAGAAAGTGCTACAGATTCATCAGTAATCTTCCAAACAGAATTTGATAAATAGCTGGGAGATGAAAACACAAGGATACACAAAAAAAGGGGGCAAGCAGAGCTAACTTGACTGTCTTCCCATCAGGTAGCACAGATACAACAAGCTCAATGTTGTGCTCTACTGTTCAACTGTAACACCCATTTACAGAGTGACTAACACAGCAAAAACATCTCAAGACAGTTCAAATCTTCTGTGGAGGGGGGAAAAAAGTGACTGCACTACATAGGGAGATGCTTGAGCAATTACCAGATTCTTGATGAAAAAACTGCAACAGGTTCTAAAGATTGCCTTAAGAGGAGGGGGAACTGGGGAAAGAATGGAGGAGGGAATTTCAAAATTTGTTGTCTCATTGGTTACAGGCATGGGCACCAACGATCGAGCAAATCCATTCTGGGGATAGGTTTGAAACTGAAAGTGAGGGCATGTGTATAAAAGGTTATAAAGATTAGCTTTATCTGTTACATGTACCTTGAAACAGATTGTGAAATACATAATTTGTGTCAATGTCCAATAAATTCCAAGGATGTGCTAGATGCATCCCACTACTTACTAACCTAACCCAAATGTGGAAGGAAACCTGGAGCACACCACATGGCTAAGGGAGAAAGTATGAACTCCTTAGACAGTGGCCGGATCCCAGTGAGAGACTCGAGAGAGGATTAAGAGAAGATGGGGAGGACCGAGTCAAATGAAGAGATTTAAAAACAACTTAAATATTGAAAATTGCAGGAGCTAGGGTAGGTCACAAAGCACAGGAGCTTTTAGTGAGCAGAGCTTTTGGTGTTCCATTTCACAAAGGGCAGAACAGATGGTGAGCTAGAGGGCACAGGAGTGTCCATTCTAGGTATTTCCAGAGCAGGAGTCCCAAGTTTGAGTAACATTGCACTGGCAGAATAGACAACTAGTACAAGGTCTGAAACTTAACTCAGGGCTAAGTGTGCCTTGAGAACTATAGACAGTTTGGTTCAGTTTCAAACAGTTGCCACAGAGATGATGTACCTAAATGATTCTGATAATAAATAGAGAATCCATCTGCTCTTGGCTCTTATTCTCACAACTTGCCTGCTGATTTAAAAGCAGCATTAATGTACCATTGAGAAAGGTCTAATTTGACCACTAAATGACTGAATGAGTGTCAGCATCATGACTTTAGGGAGTAATTACCGAATCTGGGGTTGCATACTTTTCAAAATCATTTTTGGGAGAGCTTATGAGGTCATCAGAAAGCTCCAAAAAAAATATTGGGAGCAACACACAAAATTCTGGAGGAACTCAGCAAGTCAGGCAACATCTGAGGATGGAAATGGGACAGCTGATGTTTTGGGTCAAAACCCTTCACCAAGTCTGGAAAGGAAGAAGCCAAATGAAAGGTCTGGGTCTGAAAAGTTGACTGTCCATTCTCTCCTTCCGTAGATGACTGTTTGGTCTGCTGAGTTTCTCTAGCATCTTTATGTGTGTTCAAGATTTCCAGCATCTACAGAATCATGTGTCTTTTTTGCTTGAGGGAAGAAGGGTGTTCTTTTCTCTGGGTTTCTCTGCATGCTCCTAATAAATTGATGAGGTTCTCAATGCCATTCTGAATTTTCCTTCTCCACTTCAAGCAGTCACGGGCCAGGGATTCACAAAAAAAACAATTCCACGTCCCTCTACCCACCCCCAAAGAGACCCTAGGAACATCTTTGACTTATGTTCTCTGTCCACCTGCTAATCTCTGGCTGTGGCAGAGCTCTGTTAGTACTTACTGATTGCGAATAGACTGTGTTGCAGAGGGAGCCCAGGGAGGAGCAATGCAAGTGGGAGAGAAAGCGGCATTGAGTGAGAATTATAAACAACTTTTGTGCAATGTTCGAGATTTTTACTTTCAAACGCTTTTCTTCAGATGAAGCAAGACCATGCTGGCACATTGCTGATAAGTTTCATCATGTTCAACCTTGCCTTTGTTTGGAAGTGGCTAGCATTCCAAGGTCTTATATGGACTTGGTATTTGGTGCAGGTGAATGAAGTTGTAAAGCAAAGACATTTGGCTTATAGAGGCAAAATGCTTTTGGTAGAGCCATTTTGCTTATGCACAGTTGCAAGGCCTGCTGTCTCTCATATGCTTCAGTCAGTGAGTCTATGGCAAATTAAGAGTTCTGTCTCAACATGCGTGTCATCTGTAAATTGCCGTGTGATGACTGAAGTTGGAGTGATCTAGCTTCTGGAGTGAAAGTGTTGAATAAACTATGGATAGACTGCACTGCAGAAGCAGCCCAGGGAGGAGGCAATGGGCGTGAGGGAGAAGGCGGCACTGAGTCAGAATTATTCTTGCATTTCAAGAACTTTTGTGCAAGGTTTGAGAT
This sequence comes from Hemitrygon akajei, assembly GCF_048418815.1. Taxonomy (NCBI): domain Eukaryota; kingdom Metazoa; phylum Chordata; class Chondrichthyes; order Myliobatiformes; family Dasyatidae; genus Hemitrygon; species Hemitrygon akajei. The sequence continues at coordinate 45,965,882 of NC_133125.1, forward strand.
CTTTACATTCAAACACTTTCCTTCAGATGATGAAAGACTCTGCTGGCACATTGCCGATAAGATTCACCATCATGTTCAGCCTTGCCTTTGTTTAGAGGTAGTTCTCCGTTTGTCTTCCAGATTGGCTTCCTTCCAGTGGCAAGCCCATGTAGAAGGTTGAAAGTCTCTGTGCTGTAATATTGGTCCTTCTTGGCAGGGAGGCACAGGGCAAGGGTGGAGGAACATCTGAGTGTTTGCATTGTAGATAACTGTGCAGCTGCCGCAAGACTTTCATCTCATGTTCTCAATATTTGTTGCTTACTTATTATTTCTTTTTGTGTTTACACAGCTTGTTGTCTTCTACCCAAGTTGGTGCAGCTCTTCATTGATACTATTCTATTATGGATCTATTATGCCCACAAATTAACCTTAGCGTTGCATATGGTGCTATCAAAATACTTTAATAATAAATTCACTTTGAACTTTCCAAATTCAGGAACAATCAAAATTCAACATGAACCAAGATCATTGAATAAAGCACAAACCTATCCCATTCAACACCCTGTTCCACGTGATGTTACAGAGCCAAATACTGCCCTGTCCTTTCCTGGTTGGAATGCACTAACAATCCAACTCCCATCAGAACTCCCTATTCTGCTGAACGCCTTCCAAATTTAAAAAGTACTCCACTAAAATATTCTGCCGTTCTTAAAAATTCCTCTAACCAACTAACAAATCTTAATTTTACCCTGTAACGTAGAAGTCAGTAAAGTAAATAAGCAATTCAAAATTTGGTTACAGCATTATACACAACTTAACTTGTAATGCTCTGATATTCTCAGTTTACACAGATAAAGTATGGCAATAATTAAAAATATATTCCAGAGCTTCTTAATAAATCTGCTCCCGACATCAGCTAATTGTCTTGTTCTGGTTTTCACAACTGCGACACCTGGCCAAAGAGTTGCAAATAAAAACATTAAACTACCATGAAAAATTAAATTGTTTTAACAAATAAATATGAGGCTTATGTACAACTCTCCAGTATGTTTACAGAACCACTCTCAATTGTATTTCATTCTACAAGCAGCACTCTGTGACATAATTAAAAGAATCACTCATCTAATTTCTTTTGACAAAAGGGGCATTGTATTTTTGGCCACTGCCCCAGCACAATTTGCATCATTTCTATTGCTGCCATTTCAAATTCTCAAGCAGCAGCTGATCCAAAATAGACCTCTGGTCTACTTACTAAGCATCGCGGATCAACAAAAACTAAATGACTTTACACATTTAGCTGGACATGAAATCTTGTCATTATTGGGATTCATGTTTCAGATATCAACTCGGGTTGTTAGAAGTAAATTGGAAAGGTTTTACAATTTAGGCTGGGGTTTGTTAGAGTTTGAAGAGTGTAATGAGACTTGTATGAAATATATCAGATCCTACAGGATGAGGAAAGGGATTTTTCTCTTTCAGAAGAATTTGAACAAGGTTTTTTTTAAACCAAGAGGTTTTCTTTTTAAAACAGGAGAGACTAAATCTTTTCTCCGAGGGTCAAAATTTTTGAAGCCTGTTTCCTCACCAGACCATATAGGAAAGCAGAATCCTTTAATTTTGTTTTAAGACAAAGGCAGACAAAATATTGCCAGGGGTGGGGAGAGCGACTGTGAAAGTTACCCTATGTAGACTGGAACGTGCAGTTGAGCTTCTAATCACATTAGTCAAAAGCTGACTCAAAGGGCAGAGTGAATAACATTTGGACCTTTCTGTAAAATTACTTACAGTCAATGGCCAACTCAAGCAAGTAGGTGGACTGCAAAGTAAGGCTTTGAATTGAAGGAAAGCGGATTTCAATAGTCGCAGGTGGGCAGGTATTCAGTTGACCAACTGGAGGCATTTATAAATCAAATGTGTTCAGGACCATCATTAGGCCTTCACCATTACAGCGATAAGTCTCAGGAATCCCAAGGGTTGGATAACATAAAAAAAGGTAGCCTTAGACAAATTTAGAGAACTGGTAACAGGTAAGGCCTTAAAGGAGTACAGTGTATGCTGAGAGTACACTGGTAGAGTTGATTAAGCATTTTCTAATGCATTAAGGGCAAGAGGTTAACCCGGGAAAGAGTAGGGTTTAATAGGAAAAAGGAGCAAGCGATGCATATGCTGGAGGTCATAGGTGAGGGCTTAATAAATATAACGAAGGACATTGCATATGGAGAGTTTAAGGAGGAGACAGTGAATTGTGGAGGAAATTACCATTGGAGGGGGGAAAATATTTCTGAACAGACTTAAAGATATATAGGTCTCCAGGCACTTATGAGAGACATTCTAGACTGTTGTGGGAAGACAAAGCTGAGGATACGACAGAAAATTCCTAACCTTCGCTAGCCACAGCTGAGGTGCGAGGTGACTGGACAACAAAAGATTCAATACCGTTATTCAGAATGGGCAGCAGGTAATTACATGAAGACACATCTAACGTCAAAAGTAGGGAAATCAATGTTAAGAGATTCTGAGTGATTGAATACTGAATGATCACAGGCAGGAAATGGATGTGAATTTAAGATGCAAGATCTTAATAAAAAGATTAAAAAAGAAAGATGCAAGATCTATACAGTAGTAACAAAATACAGTCTGGTGGTTTAGATGATAATTTTCAGCTCTGCAACATCGATGGGTTGACCAAAACAAACAAACGGGAGATGAAATTTAATACTTAAAAATGTGAAATATTACGTTTTCTGCGGACTAACGAGGCTCAGATATACATAATGAATAGCAAGTCCCTAGAAAATATAAAGGAAGAAAAGGATCTTAGTGTACAAGGATACCTGAAAGAAACTGTACTGGTAGAGGCATGTGATACTAGCCCTCATCCGCCAGGGATAGGGGAGCAGGGATGTTGTAATGCAACATTATTCCTCCGGTTCTGATCTAATGTGTGCAGTTCCGATTCCTGCTCTGTCAGAAGGAAGAGATTCACCAGTGACGCAGCAGTTCAGCAATGAAAAATGACAGCACAGATTAGCCTAGTTTTCTCTGAAGGGAAGAAAACTGAGGCAGAACCTGATACAAAACTGAGGACATGCAGAATGCAGATAGTGAGAAATTTTCCTCTATAACCCGAGGGAACTGGTTTAAGAGGTAGAGATTTAAAAGGGGTTTTGAGAACAATAAATTTGTAGAAATCTGGGATGCTGTGCCTGAGGGATTATTGGAGACAGGTGCACTCATATTTAGATGAGGGCTTGAAAACACCATCATAAGATTACGGGCAGACTACTGGGAAATGAGATTGGTATAGGTAGGTACTTAATGGTCATTATGGACGGAGTGGGCCAGAAGGTCTTTTGTTTTATGTTTCAGACTCCAAGTGTTCAATTACTTTTTAAATGGAATTCACTTTATTCAATTTTGAGATGCAGCACAGTTACAGACCCTTCCTGCCCAACAAGACTGCAATGCGCCATTACACCCATGTGACCAATTGGCCTACAGACCCATACGCCTTGCAAATATGGGTGGGGAGGGGGGAATGCAGAGTACTAGAGGAAACCAATGAGGTCACAGGAAGAACGTACAAACTCCTTACAGACAGCAGTGGGAATCCAATCCAGGTTGTTGACACTGTATAGCTCTACACTAACCACTAAGCTATAGTGTTGCCCAAATTGCCAAGATTCATCATTTTGCACTACTAAGCCACATATTAAAATATTTCTGCAGATTAATATTGCAATAATTTTCACTTCTGGGACATGGGAAAGGTACTAGCAAGGGAACAGCTACATCCTTCAATAAACATTATGCATATTAAGAATGCAAACTGGAAATACGTGGACATGCTTACTATAACCAAACTGAGTTTCCCCTGCATACCGACTTACTGAGATCTTGCCTACAACTTATTAAGATAATCAAAGCTTTTTTGGAAGCACAGAATCTAAAACACAAAATTCAGCACAATAGTACTTCTGTTGCGCTCGGAAAAATAAACAGCAAATTGCTTTTGGCTGTTTCAGAAGCTTCATGGCCAAATTTGATCTGCACCAGGGGCAGGGACAAGGTCACATTATCCGGAGATTCTTAGGCACAATACTCAACCTATGCCGAGTCGGGGCATACATGGACAGATCACAACTAGCTTTGAAAAAAGCATCTTCACAAGTGATGAGAGGAAGTGATGGGTGCAAGATGGTGTTCTGGAGTCAAGTCAGGTCAATGCTGTCACCAGTGGTAGAAAAGAAACATCAGAGTTGAAAGGAATGGAAGCCACAAAACAAGTCAGAAGAATGATGGGCCTACGTACAATGAAGTGGAAACTGGAGAGCTGCCTGCGCCAAACAAATACTTTCCCTTAGCTAGAAAAAAAGCAGCCTGCCCTTCACAAAAGGACCAAAAGTCTACGTTGGCTTAGACCCATGGATTTTCCATCCCTGCTTCAATTAACCTGTTTCATCACCAAAATCAATCAGCACTATTCAGTGCTTATGATTTCCACTCTGAGAAAAACGTTTCTCATCATTAACCCAAGCAAAAACAAATCTTATCAATGGAAAATATTAAAGAAATCTATTTGATAAAATACTTTCTATTTATTCTTTTCCATCCAGATTAGTGCAGAATTCTACTAAAAAAGTCCTCAGGATAATGTAAATGGTAATTATATCTAAAAAGCAGCCAGCGTAAACATGTCCTTATTAGTTGACTTACAATCCTAGATCCTGTGCACCAATTCGGCATGTGGTATTATCACCGGATGATCTGTGTAATCTGTCACACTCCTCGTCATTTCCAAAAGCTCCTCAAGTTACCAAAGCAAGAACAAACATGGGATTTCCTAACATTGCACCTTGTAATTCAAAATCTCAGCCAAAAACAAAAACTTAAAAATTCAAGCATGATTAATTATTTTGCAGTTAAAATTCAGGAATACATAAAAACAATAGGGAATACATAGTAGACACGCCCAATATATCTGACAGTCAGACAAGTGATGAAGCAACATTGCAACCATGACTTTAAATTATGCTTCAACAAGCAAGTACACCCACACTGCAGTGGAAAATCCTACAGAGAATATACCCAAGATCAGCTGTGATATCCCTGTACAGTCGGCCCTCCTTATCCGCGAGGGATCCCACCCCCCGTGGCTGCTCAGCTCCCTTATTTAACTTGTCTCAGTGCGGTGGACTTTGGACCCACCGCCTGCAGTGTTTCTGTTCCAGAAAACAATCACGATTGAAAATAACTGGAAAAGCGTTAGGCTACAGTTGGTCAAAGATCGGAACAACTTAAAGGATACAGGTAAAAGATAAAGTGAGAATAATGGAACATGTGAAATGCCCTGCCCGATGAAAGCTACGATTATTACTAAGCAACGCAATGGCTTAATTATTGAAATACATACGTTTCTTAAGTGTTTTATATGCATAGAAAGGTAAAATATATACCAAGACAAATGCTTGACTGATGCTAAATAATACTGGATGTACCTGTTCCGACTTACTTATAATACCGAATACGAAGTAAATGCTAGGTAAATAGTTGTTATACTGTACTGTTTAGGGCAGTGGTCCCCAACCACTGGGCCGCGGACTGGTACCAGGCCGTGAGGAAATGATATAATTTGGCGATATGAAATTATATGAATCAGCTGCACCTTTCCTCATTCCCTGTTGAACTTGAACGCACGCGAGGCCATTAAGACATTACCCACATGAGGTCATCAGTCGCCTAAACGCAGTGATAACCCTCGTGGCAGGGATCACTGGTTGGCATCGGGTAACCGGCCGCCTCACGCAGCCGGCGGGAAGTGCCGTTGGTATTGACCTGGAGCACAGACAGATGGGCACCATCTCTAAACCTGTTTAGCACACCGAATGTTCGTGGGGAACCCGGTGCTAAAATACTTGCAGACAACCTAATTCGGGCTCAGGGTTTCGTAAGTAGCAGAGCAGTTACCTCGCTGCGATCTACTAAAGTCATCCCTTGAGCCAAACTTTTGTCGGCCAAAAGATCCACCTACCTACACGTGCCCTATCACACTCCTCGGTCGATCGGTCGCTCTTTCCGGACAGCGGCCACTGCGGCCCCGGTACAGGAACCTCCAGCCCTTACCCTGTCCTCTCACTGGTGTTTTGCAATGATTTTATATGTTCATATGAGGAAAATCTGCACTCTGGGTTTAATACCCAAACGTTACTTAAAATGTTATGATGCTATTGACTTATGTGAGTTATAATTGACTTATCACCGTATTCATGTGAGGAAAATCTGCGCTGTGTGTTTAATATTAAATTCATTAGATAAACACTTTTAGAAACGAAATTGAGTGTATTAGCCACTTATAAGTGACTTATAGTTGATTATCACCTATATTCTGGTCGTGATTAACACCCACACACCCCCCCCCTCCACACCCCGTTGGCCGGTCCGCAAGAATATTGTCAATATTAAACCGGTCTGTGTTGCAAAAAAGGTTGGTGACCCCTGTTTTAGGGAATAATGACAAGAAAATAAAGTCTGTGCATGCTCAAGCAAGAAGTGCTGGAGAGAGAACTTCCGGGTTTTCCCGATCCGCGGTTGGTTGAATTCGCGCATGTGGAACCCGTGAATAAGGAGGGCCAACTGTACAGCTTTGCACGACTTGCTATTGGCTTTATTTAAATATCCTGTCACACTAACCAATGATGTCTTCCTGCCATGTAACAACTCCCATCTCTTACAAGTAACCATTTAAATCTTGCCAATCTGTATCTTTAAATCAAGTGCACTTTCTGAAAGAACTGAAATGGTAGCTGATTTCAAGTGGTTAATCCTAGGACTCTTTTTCATTTGGAAACTACTGTACCATTGGATATACAGCATATTCAGGTTAACTGGGATACATCGGGAACAGAACATTTTAGCCCAATTAACTACTGTTCCAAAGTTTCATAGAAATAGTTAAAAAGGTATATAAAAAGGGCAAGCTACCATTCAACTGAGAAACAAATTATGTATTTAAATGGAATACGGAACAAATTAGGACACTACCAGTGCTACTACAGTACTATAAAAACAGTGTACGAGTTCCTAATCCAGTGTACGCTAACATGTTCTTTTGATTGACTGTAAATGAAGAAAATCAGCGCAGACACCTAGTGCAGATAATGGGCTGCCTTCAATGCGTTCCTGCTCGAAGCAGTGTCATAATCCAACAATAAAGTTCCAGGTATCCTACGTAGTCATTAGCTCAAGTTCAGACATAATCTTCAAAAGTTTGTAAAAAAAAAGTTATCAAAATCATTGTTTTTTTAATTGGCATCCATTGGTCCAACTGGATAATGTAAACAAAGTACATGCAATTGATGCTGTTTAAAAACTGTTTGCTCTAAGCATGGCGTAAAGTCTAACAGCCGCACAAGCGCACGTGACTGACGCTAGTTAGAAACTGTCTGGCAAGTCTCCTGTCCCAATTAAGTGGCATAACGTCACAAATAAACAAAGCAACCAACTTACCGGTATCACCTTTTATATTTTGACTCTTTTCAATGACCATTCATCCTCAAGAATTCCATGTGCAACTTCTTTTCATTGAACTTCATTTATTTCCCTTCACGATCTCGGGGAGAGACATTACAAGTAGCATCAAGATCGTAATCTATGAACTTTCACAGACATGATGAAACAGATGTAGTTGTCAAGTATGCTTGCACTGGAAGAATGATTGATGTGGAAACGCAATGACGATCATCCTAATCATCCTAAACTCAGTAGAAGAAAAAACAAGTTGATAAATTAAGCAACAGATATAAAATGCTGGAGGAACTCCAGCAGGTCAGGCACCGTCTATGGAAATTAAAAGTCAATGTTTCAGGCTGAGACCCTTCTTTAGGACTGAAAAGGAAGGGGGAAGATGACAGAATAAAAAGGTGGGGGAAGAGGGGATGAAGTAAAAAGCTGGAAGGTGACAGATGGAAAGGGTAAAGTGCTGGAGAAGAAGGAATCTAGATAGGAAAGGAGAGTGGACCATGGGAGAAAGGGAAAGAAGGGCACCTGGAGAAAGTGATAGGCAGGAGAGGAGAAGAGGGAAGGGAGGGCCCGAGTGGGGAAAAGAAGAGGGAAGAGGTAGAGGGGAGGAATATTACCAGAAGTTGGAGAAATCGATGTTCATGTCATCAGGTTGGAGGCTACCTAAACTGAATATAAGGTGTTGTTTCACCAACCTGAGAGTGGCCTCATCGTGGCAGAAGAGGCCATGAACATGTCGGAATAGGAATGAAAACTGAAACTGAAATGGCTGGCCACCAGGACATCCCGCTTTTTGCAGAAGGGGTGAAGCTGCTTGACAAAGCTGTCCCCCAATCTAAGTCAGGTCTCGCCAACGTAGAGGAGGCAACATCAGGAGTACTGGATACAGCAGACGCTTGAAAGTACTGTTTAGGGCTCTGAATGAAGGCAAGGGAGGAGGTGAATGGGCAAATGTAGCACTTCTGCCATTTATAGTGGTAAGTGCCAGGAGGGAGATTAGTAGTGACGGATGAATGGACAGGGGAATCATGGATAAATTAAGCACTAAAAAAAAAGCAGTCAACTATGCAACAAGCAGCTAAAAGAGCATCAGGAAGTTCTCCCACATGTACGGCTCCCTTTGTCAAGTGCTGTTTATTATCCAAGGGACTTCATAGAGGAGTTGCTTTTCTAAATATAAGGAGTTACAGAAACAACTGTAAGCAGTTGTTGTCAACTTCAGAACAGTAAGGCCAAAGCCACTGGCCCATGAGTTTAATGAGGAAGAACCCAGAGGTCCATGAGCCAATCCTCTTTGAAGGATTGGAGGTGGAGAGGATCAGCGATTTTAAGTACCTAGGCATGGTCATTTCAGAGGATCTGTCCCGGGCCCAGCAAGTAAGTGGCATCACAAAGGCCGCACAAGAGCACCTCTACTTTCTTAGAAGCTTGCAAGGATTCAGCATGTCATTGAAAACTTTGACAAACTTCTACAGCTGTGCAGTGGTGGGTATCCTGACTGGCTGCATCGTGGGATGGTATGAAACAACAATGCCCAGGAATGGAAAAGTCTACTACAGAAAGTGGAGGATACAGCCCAGTCCAGCACAGGCACAACCCACCTCAATATTCAGCACATTTGCAAAGAGCACTGCCACTAGAAAGTAGCACTGATCAACAACCACAACCATCAAGGCACTCTTCTCACTACTACGGGAGGCATAGGAGCCTTCAATTCCACACCACCAGGTTCAAGAACAGTCAGTCAGATTACCCATCAGGCTCCTGAACCAGCATGAATAACTTCAATCATCTCAACTCTAAACTGTTTCCACTCACTTTCAATGACTCTACAATTCACGGTCTCAGTATTTTTTTTAAATTGGCACTACTTGTATGCTCTTGCACATCGGTTGTTTCTCAGGGTTTATATACAGTTTCCGTAAATTCAATTGCATTTATTTTCCTGCAAGAAAATGAATCTCAAAATAGTGTAAGATGACATACATATAGCTTGATAATATATTTACTTTGACTTTGATTTAGGGAGGCAGGATAGTGCTTAATTTAGCAACATTTTAGTTGCTGAATTTGAGATAATTGGGATGCTGTTTATTGTGTTTTCATACTGATTATGCTTCCAGCACAAGCCATTTGACTTCTACTCATCTTCAAAACACTTTTGAAACAACCAAAAACAAAGGGCACCAAGTGAAAGGTTTTTTCATTTGACACAGAAACTGATAATCCATGACCAGAATTTGATATTGTTGACGTGCATTTCTGAAAAGATTGTGTATGTTGCAGGAAAGATTTAACAAGAAGATCTTGTTTGTTGTGGTGAGCTTTCTCATATTTTCTTCCCAGACATCTGGGGAGTCATACTGATATGCCTTTTTCATATTTCACAAAAGGTTACAAAACAGTTGACTAAAGCTCAAAACACTTAACGGTTGAAACTGCATGTATGAAATGAGAGAGATACAAAGAGCTAAGGAGAGAAAACGCGTCAACATCTTGGGCCAACTCCTTATCAGCCTGGATCCTTCATGCCCCATACTTGAAGTCAGAGATGCTTATATATGTTTAAAGTATTACATTTAAAAAATTAAGTTAAAAGATGAACTAAGAACTTGTTTTTTTCCTTTCCATCCTAATCTTGTGCTTAAAATTCCTCACTGAAATTAAAAGTCTCATATCTTGTTCCAGCCTTCCAAATTCACACTTCACCACACTTCCATAACTGTCTGCATGGGACTCACTGCAGTGTACATAGCTGAGTGTCTGCAATGCCAAATGGAGTCACTGGCAATTGACAGCAAAATCCACACCACTGTCATTTATGCACCCTGTTAATTAAGCAGGGGACCTAGAAATTCTCCCAATCTTCAGACTTCCAACTGTAAATCAGACTCCGCAACAGCCACAGCTTTGAAAACTCCATGGAGAATATTAAATAGATTCTGAACCAGCTGAACTATTTGCTAACCATTAAGAGGACATAAAGGGCCATGCATAGCACACTATAACTGTATTTCTTGAGGTTTTAAATATGATTTCTGAGTTCACAGTACTCTTCACAATAAATACAAATAAAAAGGTATACAGTTTTACCAAAGGAAATTGCACCTATCTTTTAAATTAGGTAAACTACTTCTTTCAAAACAGGCTGTAGATCAAATATTACATCAACATTGTTGGCGATTGATGAGAGAGTACAGAATAAAATTTAATTTCTTCTATTACTGCTTTGTACAGTACCAAATCAAATTTTTCTTTCAATAAAATTCATCACCATTAGGAATGAAGTCCAACACTATAGGCTCCCAAAATGACAGCCTCCTCAACATTTCTGCATTTAAGCTCTTCAACTCCAAAATTCTTCTGTTTAATTTCCTTACTTTATGTTTTCACTAACAACTCCCGTGCATTCACTTAACGAATAGGTCGCCTGGTTCACACCTAAAGGCTGATTTATACTTCTGCGTCAAATGAATGCCGCAAGTACAGCATAGCCGCGTAACCTACGCTGTACCCTACACCATGCCATAGCCTGTCGCGCACCTCTCCGAAAATGTAACTGCGCATCCCGGCGATGCAGACCACAACAACTGTGATTGGTCCGCTTGGTAGCATCGTATTTCCTCCTGTCTATAGGCATACTGTGCATACACTGATGCGAAATAAATGGTTGGAGACGATGAACCAAATCGTCAAATCTACCTGCCGACATCCAAAAATATTTGAAATGCAATTTCCTTGTCCATGTCTCTCAGTGGCCGGACAAGCACATAAAATTCACCCTCCTTCTCCCTCAATCCGTTCAATGGTTATACATATCATCTCTTCTGACGTTTTCTCTATTTTCTGCGTTGCAGTAATTTCAATAAAAGTAACCCTTGTTCAACATTTATTAGCTCCAACTCCAACATGATGCACTCAGTTGCCATTGTTTGATGTTCATGAAGAAACTCTACAGTGGCATTGAAACCCCACCGCCAACTAGCGTTTTGGCGGTGAATTGCAGAGCGACGCCGACACACCAACACACAGGTATAAATGCTCACAACGGCGCAGGCCACTTACGAAGGCTGCGGCGCAGGCTACTACGCAGAGGTACAAATCAGCCTTTATTCTCCCATGATCAGCCCAGTTTTACTGCATCACAGACATAGGACTCAACATGAAAAACTACTGATGTAGATGTCACTGACCTACTGAGTACTGATCACCTTTTACTCATATTTCAAATTTCCTGCATCTGCAGTTTTGATTTCCCACCCCCCCTCCCCTGAGTTTTACAAAACATTTGGTTTCTCATCACAAGTTACTTCACAGATAACATTTGACACGGAACTACATAAGCAGATGTGTAAATGCTCTGCTGAGAAAAAAAGAAGTTGCAAATAGTGGAAATGTAGAACAAAAATAGAAAATATTGGAAATACTCAGACTGCATTTGGTATCTGAGGGAAGAGATTTTAGTTTGGCTAAACTGGTGAGTTTTAAAGGTTTGACTTAATGAGGAAAGGCACAGACCAACAAGTAATTAGGGCAGTGAGGGGCAACATACTGGAATACGAAAAAAAAGTACTGTATTGGATCACAAGAACAAACAGATTTAGAGAAAGGCTTAGATCCTGGAGGCTGGTGGCATGGGAAATTTGAGATATGGAGGACAAAGACATTGAAATGCAGAGAAATAATGATCGTCGCGTTTGAAAAGGTCTTTCTAAAAACAATTTGTCACTCAGAAGGTAAACAGAATTGTAAGTTACCTCTCAGTTTTTCCTCATTCTCACTCAACTTTGTGTCTGTACCTGATGCGTGAAATTCAACAATATTTTCAAAATACTGCAGCAAAGCAAAATGGTAAACACAATTCAAGGGGAGCAATGTTCTACTAGCTATAACAAAGGTTATTTCTGATGGACTAAACGTAATCCCACCAATTACCAGGCAGGTTTAAAGAGAATATAAACAAAGGTAAAGATCCAAGCTTACGTCATGAAAGAGATCAAATTCCAACTGCTGGAAAATTTCTGCATGTTTAATACAGTGCCAAATAACCAGGAACATCCCCCTCGAGGGGATGCAGTCAATACAAATGACATTCTTCCACTGCCACAATCCCTGGAGACTTCCAGCAATTAGGAATACCAATAGGGAATCAAAGTGCACTTTTCCAATTTCCAGATGCCATAATCGCAATGCTGGAATTGTACGAGTTTCCTGGAAACTTACCCTTTTGTTTCACTGCTTTGTTGTGTTTTGGCCTCTGTCACTGTAAAATGACTCTGTAAAGTGCTGCTATTCTCCAGATAGTCATTTCCTGCTCATGCACAAGATTATTTAGTGCTTCATTTTCCTGACCACACTGATGAGATTTCCGTTCAAAAGTGTTAAAAAAAAAACATCTCTACTGGAGGAAAAGCTAAAGATTTGCGATTTAGGTTCTTTCCCACCCTCCTCCAGAACAAACCAAACCATAAAGATACCAACTGTTTACTGCTGATTAAATTCAAAACCGTTTAATCTGCCAGATTAAAGAGCTATCCTTTCCTGAAAGCAATGAAGCAACCTTACTCTTTACCCATTATGAAGGTGGAAGTATCTACAAGTGTGCATTTCTTCCACATTTGAAATGACACAGCTTTCTACTTGAGCAACTCAGTAAGAGACAGCTGCAACAAGCTCACGTGTGTAGCTAGATCTAATAAAAAGCGAGGCTGAAGGACAAGACACAGTGTCTATGCAAATCAGAGACATGACATTAAAATTGTCAGAAAAAAGTGGCAGAAGCATTTGCCACTGTTTTTATTCCACCTGTCAAAATGAAGCTGAATGTATGTCTCAAAAAGGATTTGGGAAAAGACCAGGGTACGGGGTCTAAATCCGGGTTTCTCAAATGGGGTTCCACAAGATATCGTGATTTTAAAAAAAACATCATTTATTGAACTTCACGCAACATGCAATGCCAACGCTCGTAGTGGTGGGCAGTGACCGAGCAGCCCCCTTAGCAATCTCGTTAGAGGTCTCTCAGCTCCTTATTGCAGTGCGCAGTAGGACCGTGTTTATTTGGTTGAGTCCATTCTCAGTTTTGACACGAGGCCTTTGATAATTGGTGAAAGCTGTATTGCACGGAGAGGAGGACAGTAGGCTGATAAGGAGTGTGAAGTGCATTTTCCAAACTCTGAATGAGCCTAATAATGCCAACATGTAAAATTATAGTGGGTAAAATGCTAAGACAAGATGCAGTACAAGAAATTGAAAACATTCCACTCTCAAGCAGTATGGTAAGTTGGCATATTGGTGACATGTTACATGATGATGAAGAGGTTTTGTGTGATAAACTGAAAAACAACAGCCTCTATCCAGGTCGATGAGTCAAAAGACTGAATCATAAAAATGTCACGTTATAGCATTTGTAAGATTTGTAAATGATGGTGAAATTCAAGAAAACTTTTTCTGTTGCAAAGAGCTACCTGAAATAAGGAAAGGCCGAGATACATTTAATGTTTTGTCTTCATATCTGGAAACGAAAGGTCTGTCTTGAAGGAACTGTATTGGCTTCTGTACTGATGGTGTCCCATCAATGGTTGGCTCCTTGAGAGGTTTCATTTCTCTTGTAAATAAAAGAAAATCCTGATTTTGTCACAACACACTGCTTTCTTCACAGAGAGCTGCTGATGTCAAAAACTCTTGGAGATGAAATGGGGGGAAAAGTTCTGGATGATGCTACAAAAAAATTAATTTATTAACTAAAGACCAGCTCACTCAAGAATATTTAAAAACTGTGTCAAAACCTGGACAAAGAGCCCACCAATCTCCTGCTACATACAGAAATTCAGTGGCTTAGCAGAAGAGTTCTCAATAGATTCTTGAGCTGAAAGGTGAATTGTAGGAGTACTTTCAAGAAAACAGGAGGCCAGATTTTGCTGAGTGCCTTGAAGATGAAGAATGGCCGTAGAAACTAGCCTACTTAACAGAGATTTTTCATCATATGAAACAGCTGAACAAGACCTGCAAGGCCCTGGAGAAAATGTTCTGACTTCAATTGACAAAATTCTTAGATTCAAATGGAAACTGAGTATTTGGAAAAATCATGTTGCAAAAGGAAATCTTGAAATGCTTCCACTGCTGCTCTTATTGAAAACCACCTGGAAGAACTGCAGAACAAAACTGAACAGTATTTTCCCTCCCTTCCAATATATATGACTGGGATAGGACCCTTTCTCTGAATCTTCTGTTCAGCCTGAGAACCTGACTTTGAGAGAAGAGGAAAAACTTTGTGAGCTGCAGTCTGATCGTGTACTCACGGCCAAGTTACGGATTTCTGTGAAGGAAGAGTATCCTGCCATTCACAGGAAAGCAATGAACATTTCACTGCAGTTTTCAACTTCTTGCATGTGTGAGCAGGCCTTTTCTTGTTTAACAAGCATCAGGAGCAAGGATAGAAATAGTCTCATTTCAGCTGAAGGTGAAATCCATGTGTGCTTATCTCAAGTTTGAGCCAGAATTGGGTATTTGTGCAGCAAAAAAACAAGCACACATTTCATATGCTAGGCCTATATTTTAGCCTGATCACCTCACTTATGAGGTAAATGTTTTTTAAAGATCTGTGTAAAATTGTGTCTTAGGCTATATTTTTATTCATATTGTTTTGGCTTATGATTTTTAGTGACTTCACTATTGAAAATTGCCAATAAACTTTCATGTTGTAAATAGCATTAAAATCAGTTTACAACCTTTATAATTAAATCTACCAAGCCCACCTTTAGAAAATTGAATCCTATTTTGTCTTAAGCCAGTTATTTACCAGAAATTTATTATGTTTGTCTTATGAGTTTTAAAAATTTATGTAAGGGAAGAAAGATTAATTTCAAGGTAAGCTAGGCTTAACTATCTTTTTACCTCAAGAAAGGTTGGCTAAAAAAATCTATACTCAAAAGTGCATTGACAATTATTTTTGGATTATTACATCTACAACTTACTGATCACGCTAACACACCATGAGCAATAGATATACTAATTTTTATACAGAGGTTCCCCGAGACCTGAAAATTATTTCAAGGGTTCCTCCAGGGCAAAAGAGTTGAGAAAGGCGGAGCTAAATGGATAGCCTACCAAACTGGCAGTCACCTTGTCTCAGGCAGTCTTATGCAATAGTTCAAACTTTGCCACAAAAATCCCAGCTCATAAGCATTACTAATACGAAAATCAGTCAGCAACTTGTCATGGGGAACTGATGCTCAAAGCTGAAAAATGCCTCATGATGCTGGTCGATTTATGCAACTCCAAAATGACATCTTACCCTGAACTTCCCAGCGTTATCAGTTCATATATTAATTTGAAGAAATTAGTATTTAAGAAGGTTGTTAATTACAAGTTAATTGTTGATGATTGCCAAACAAACTCTCAACCAAAAAATATACAAGTATGAAGTGTCCTTCATTCCTTCGGCTTTGAAACATAGAAACATAGAAAATAGGTGCAGGAGTAGGCCATTCGGCCCTTTGAGCCTGCACCGCCATTCAGTATGATCATGGCTGATCATCCAACTCAGAACCCTGTACCTGCTTTCTCTCCATACCCCCGATCCCTTTAGCCACAGGGGCCATATATAGCTTCCTCTTAAATATAGCCAATGAACCGGACTCAACTGTTTCCTGTGGCAGAGAATTCCACAGATTCACCACTCTCTGTGTGAAGAAGTTTTTCCTCATCTCGGTCCTAAAAAGCTTCCCCATTATCCTTAAACTGTGACCCCTCGTTCTGGACTTCCCCAACATCGGAAACAATCTTCCTGCATCTAACCTGTCCAATCCCTTTAGAATTTTATACGTTTCAATAAGATCCCCCCTCAATCTTCTAAATTCCAGTGAATATAAGCCTAGTTGGTCCAGTCTTTCTTCATATGAAAGTCCTGCCATCCCAGGAATCAATCTGGTGAACCTTCTCTGTACTCCCTCTATGGAAAGAATGTCTTTCCTCAGATTAGGGGACCAAAACTGCACACAATATTCTAGGTGCGGTCTCACCAAGGCCTTGTACAACTGCAGTAGAACCTCCCTGCTCCTGTACTCAAATCCTTTTGCTATGAATGCCAACATACCATTTTCCTTTTTCACTGCCTGCTGTACCTGCATGCCCACCTTCAATGACTGGTGTACAATGATACCCAGGTCTCGTTGCATCTCCCCTTTTCCTAATCGGCCATTGTTCAGATAATAATCTGTTTTCGTGTTCTTGCAACCAAAGTGGATAACCTCACATTTATCCACATTAAATTGCATCTGTCATGAATTTGCCCACTCACCTAACCTATCCAAGTCGCCTTGCATCCTCTTAGCATCCTCCTCACAGCTAACACCACCGCCCAGCTTTGTGTCATCTGCAAACTTGGAGATGCTGCATTTAATTCCCTCGTCTAAATCAGTAATTTATATTGTAAACAACTGGGGTCCCAGCACTGAGCCTTGCGGTACCCCACTAGTCACTGCTTGCCATTCTGAAAAGGTCCCGTTTACTCCCACTCTTTGCTTCCTGTCTGCCAACCAATTCTCTATCCACATCAATACCATACCCCCAATACCGTGTGCTTTAAGTTTGCACACTAATCTCCTGTGTGGGACCTTGTCAAAAGCCTTTTGAAAATCTAAATATACCACATCCACTGGCTCTCCCCTATCCACTCTACTAGTTACATCTTCAAAAAATTCTAGAAGATTCATCAGACATGATTTTCCTTTCACAAATCCATGCTGACTTTGTCCGATGATTTCACCTCTTTCCAAATGTGCTGTTATCACATCTTTGATAACCAACTCTAGCATTTTCCCCACCACCGATGTCAGACTAACTGGTCTATAATTTCCCGGTTTCTCTCTCCCTCCTTTTTTAAAAAGTGGGGTTACATTAGCCACCCTCCAATCCTCAGGAACTAATCCAGAATCTAAGGAGTTTTGAAAAATTATTACTAATGCATCCACTTATTTCTTGGGCTACTTCCTTAAGCACTCTGGGATGCAGACCATCTGGTCCTGGGGATTTATCTGCCTTTAATCCCTTCAATTTACCTGACACCACTTCCCTACTAACATGTATTTCCCTCAGTTTCTCCATCTCACTAGACCCTCGGTCCCTTACTATTTCCGGAAGATTATTTATGTCCTCCTTAGTGAAGACAGAACCAAAGTAGTTATTCAATTGGTCTGCCATGTCTTTGTTCCCTATGATCAATTCACCTGTTTCTGACTGTAAAGGACCTACATTTGTCTTGACCAATCTTTTTCTTTTCACTTATCTATAAAAGCTTTTACAGTCAGTTTTTATGTTCCCTGCCAGCTTTCTCTCATAATCTTTTTTCCCTTTCCTAATTAAGTCCTTTGTTCTCCTCTGCTGGTCTCTGAATTTCTCCCAGTCCTCAGGTGTGCCGCTGTTTTTTGCTAATTTGTATGTTTCTTCTTTGGACTTGATACTATCCCTAATTTCCCTTGTCAGCCACGGGTGCACTACCTCCCCTGGTTTATTCTTTTGCCAAACTGAGATGAACAATTGTTGTAGTTCATCCATGCGATCTTTAAATGCTTGCCATTGCATATCCACCGTCAACCCTTTAAGTATCATTTGCCAGTCTATCTTAGCTAATTCACGTCTCATACCTTCAAAGTTACCCTTCTTTAAGTTCAGAACCTTTGTTTCTGAATTAACTATGTCATTCTCCATCTTAATGAAGAATTCCACCATATTATGGTCACTCTTACCCAAGGGGCCTCGCACGACAAGATTGCTAACTAACCCTTTCTCATTGCTCAATACCCAATCTAGAATGGCCTGCTCTCTAGTTGGTTCCTCGACATGTTGGTTCAGAAAACCATCCCGCATACATTCCAAGAAATCCCCTTCCTCAGCAACCTTACCAATTTGGTTCACCCAATCTATATGTAGATTGAAGTCACCCATTATAACTACTGTTCCTTTATTGCACGCATTTCTAATTTCCTGTTTAATGCCATCCCCAACCTCACTACTACTGTTAGGTGTCACTCACACTTTTAAAACATTGTCCTTAAAACCAAAATCCTACATTCTTGCTCTTCCCTCCCTTAATCCTTAACAATGCACTCAATTTTACATGAATTTACACTCTTCCTGCTCATTCTCACCTTTATATTTGAATCCTTCTTAGCCTCACAGGTCGAAGGGATACACAGTGCCCAGGCATATTGGACCCAGACCAATGTTCTTGGCTCACGTTTCCAGCAACATTGTCGGCTAATTCTCAAACAAGTCTACCAGGATAATCCTCAAATTAGTCCTTTCTGGCAAACTAATATATGAAATATGAGCAGTTGTAAAGTATGTAGCCTCTCTTGCTTGTTCTGCCATTTAGTAAGATCACAGATTCTTTTACCTCAGTTCCACTTTTGTGTTTTAACCTTGAATCTGTTAATACCAAAAAAAATACTTGATATGGTCTGTACTCCCATTACAAACCATTCCCCTCCAGCGAACTTTGATAACAAACTGTGCTGTGGAAGAGAGGCTAAGAAAATTTTAAAAATACACAAAAAAGGTTATTACTGCAACAAATTCATCCATTCAACTGAAAAGATGATGGAACTGAAGTGTAAGTTTTACTTCCTTTCATTAAAGCACACAGTACAACATTCAAAAGATGTGTCATATGTTTACAATATTCTCACATCAGTTTTGGAAGCCAAATAAATATCTTGAGCAACTTCATTACCACTGAGAAGTCCAAGGAAAAAATTAACCGATTACATAATACAGAAACCAGACAGGACTCTACGCATTTTCCCCACAGTCATTTAACAGCAAGTTAAGATTACGTATTTGGCCAAAAGTAAACTCCTCTGACAAGAAAAATCAGTTTTCTCCATGCAGCGACAGATATAAATTTAATTGTACTTACACATTTGCAGACAAATAGCAGTATCTCAAACTAGGGACTAGTTTTAAAGAGGCTGACATTGCTTGGGGAAGAACGGTATTCCATTGAGGTGAAGTGTCAGCAGCTTGTGTGTTCCTGGCACAAACGGAGGCCCATCTGTGGAGCTATTTATTGTTACAATCACACATGCCAGGCGCTCGTGTTTCCAGCCAACATTCAGCTTAACTGGGGTGTAGGAAAAGATATGTCACCTTAACTTAAAGGTAAAGGGAGATGATTAGCAGCTTGAAATCAGAGGGCTGGATGAGCAAGTCTCCAAGAAGACAGGCAACTAGAAAGTAAACAGCATTCCATCCAGCTAGATCTAGAGGCTGAGCATGCTGATTAGCATAGCAAATCGGCTCAATTTAAAAATCTATTTGGTTGCACATTTTAATTAAAGATGTAATATATCTAAGACATAGAAGTTAACCATAATTAATTTTTTGAGTCCTCCCAAGAATTAAGGTCATGTACCACTTTTGTCTTTTAACTCCAGTGAATAAGGATTGTATATGCAGCCGGCTAATCCACAAAACTCATGGAAGTGCATGTTTTCACGTTAATTACAATTGTGACCTTTTTAGTGTCTGTGCCAGATTTGTGTTTCAAAAGTATTGTTCTGTTTTTGTCAAACATCATCTGTTTACACTGACTTCTGGCTGTCAGGAGGCCAAGCAAATCAGCCTCAGGCCTTGACAGAAGACTTGTCATAGTACTGCCCTCTCTCCAGCCATTTTCAGCTGCTTTAATCAGCAAATTTACCATCGTTATAAGGACTAATAATCATTGTGACAATTAGATCAACAGCCACTAGGAGCGTTAAAAAATTTGTATACACCTTAAAATCTCTGTAAATAAATCAGAATCAGGTTTGATATCACTGGCTTATGTCGTGAAATTTGTCTTTGCAGCAGCAGTACAATACATAATAACAGAAAAAATGAATTACTGTAAATGTATAAAATATTAAATAAAGTGCAAAATAGAAAAAAAGCAGCGAGGTAGTGTTGACGATGTCAGTCCTGACAAAGGGTCTGGGCCCGAAACGTCGACAGCGCTTCTCCCTATAGATGCTGCCTGGCCTGCTGTGTTCCACCAGCATTTTGTGTGAGGTAGTGTTCATGGGTTCAACGTCCATTCAGAAATCGGATGGCAGAGAGGAAGCAGCTGCTAGTTGGTTTCAGTAACAAAACTGCAGGAGTAGTGCAAAAACAAAGCTCATCCAGAAATGTACAGGTAGTCCCCGAGTTACGACTTACGGACAACTCGTTCTTACGAACCGAGGAAGGAGAACGCTGTCCGCCATTTTAAGTCGTTGCTGTTGACACTGTGTTGAGTGTTTAACTTTGTATTTGGCTAAAAATTTTCTTAGTAAGATTCACCCTGACCACCCCCCCCCCCACCCCCCCGTTCCAGTCGGCTGGTGGCACAGTGAGATCAGCGCCGGGCTGGAGAACAGAGGTTTCCATGCTGGGTTGATGTCGATCCAGTGACTCCCGTATCATCCGTGCTGGGTTGATATCGAGCTCGCAACTCGACCTCGTAAAAAAACACTGTCACCTCCAGTTTAAATTCCCACGCGGAATAGTCTGGATGATCAAATACGCAAACCCAGCACAACCTCCACTTGTCCCATTCAGCCTGTCTCAGTGCGGTGGCCTTAATACCCAGCGGAGCTCAGGACCCGACACCCGCAGTGTTTCTGTTCCATTGACGAGAAGCGATCGCGATTGAAAATAAAGTGGAAATAATAAAGCGTTTGGAAAGAGGTGAGACGCCATCGGTCATTAGAAAAGCGTTAGGCTACAGTCGGTCAACAATCGGAACGATAAAGTGAGAAGAATGGAGCATTTGAAAGCCCTGCCCCGATGAAAACTACAATTATTACTAAGCAACGCAGTGGTTTATTTATTGGAATATACGTTTCTTAAGTGTTTTATATGCATAGAAAGGTAAAATATATACTATATACTAAGACAAACGTTTGACTGACGCTAAATAATACCGGATGTACTTGTTCTGACGTACGTACAGATCCCACTTAAATACGGACTCAGGAACGGAACTCGTACATAACCCGGGGACTGCCTGTTATTTAGAAAGTATAGTCATCGAGTCATCCTTGCTGACATGTGACTCCAATCCAAGACAGTGTTGCAAACACTTAACTGGCAGGAATCCCAAAGATTTCTCTTTTGTAATTTTATGGTAATATTGCATCAATGGAATGACACAAATAACAAAAGTACACTTTATTTCAGCTCTGCCTTTTCTATTACTTCTTACTCATTTTCAGCATTAGGAAACTGATAGGTTAACATTTATTGCCCATCCAACTGTGCCACCATCTAGGCTGGCCGCAGCCCACGCAAAATGTTTTATTTACTATGCCAGTGTTAGATCAGTCAATTCTGGAATTTTCACCTGATAATAATGAAGGTTGAACATTTATTTTTTAAAGCAGGACAATATACAAAAACTGTCCTGACGAAGGGTCTCGGCCCAAAACGTCGAATGTTCTTCTTCCTATACATGCTGCCTGGCCTGCTGCATTCCACCAGCATTTTGTGTGTGTTATTGTTTGAATTTCCAGCATCTGCAGATTTCCTCATTTTTGCAATATACAACTACCCTGATTTCAAAATTAAATACCCCTCTTCAACATTATGATTGTTTTTCAATAGTACCTGTCCTTCATTATTAAGAAACGGGATGTCATTCTCCATGGCTCAAATCACCTTGTCCATGTCCCTTTCTCAACAACTGTTTGAGGTCGAATGATT
Organism: Hemitrygon akajei; assembly: GCF_048418815.1. NCBI lineage: Eukaryota > Metazoa > Chordata > Chondrichthyes > Myliobatiformes > Dasyatidae > Hemitrygon > Hemitrygon akajei. The sequence goes on from NC_133125.1 coordinate 45,988,100, forward strand.
GAAAGGTGTTTTATGAAGAGAAACTGGGAGTTTCCAAAGTGCAGAGAGAGCGAGTCTGAGGTGATGGAAGAGGAACTTAACATGCTACATCCTGAATTTAACATGCTACTGCCTTTAACCAGATAAGTGATGATGAATTTCTAAATAAGAAGCCATTCAGATGTTAGCAGGCAAGTCACCTACCCCAAAATCCTCAACTTCGTGCTGTTCTTAAGAATCACATTTGTATGGCTGGTCCACACAATGCTAACCCCAATATGTTAAGATAGGGTTATAGGAAAACATCTTCTTTGGTTTTGGATTTCACTGGTATTCGTTGCTCCCAATCCTGAATCTTGTCTATAATCACTGCATCATTTGCGACAAGCTGTCACTGGAATAAAATACTAGGCAGACACCAGAGTCATTTATTTATGGCACATGACTTAACCTTCTGGCCCATTAAATCTACGTCAGCTCTAGGGAAAATGCCATTCTTCATGAACTTGCTCCTTCACATATGCCCATTAGCTCCCTTACTAACCACCTACACAGCTAACCCAACAACTTGCACTCTATAGAAATAGTAAAGGAAATCAACACATCATGGGCGAACTCGTATCATCACAGTGAGAAAATACTGTATGAACTCCATAACCTGGACCAGTGGTTCTTATTTGTGAGTTTGATAGGAAGGTCACTGACAAAGTTCTGCAATGATATACTGAGATGATTGGCCTCCAACAACTTTTGGCTTTCTGTTATTGTTATGACTTCAGCAAATGAAGAGCTTTCCCCACGTTTCCCCAAAGACCTTCTTTGTTGTTTCAGCTGCAGAATGTTGCCCTGTCAAATAGCGAGATCAGGGTAATCAGGGTCATCTTAAAAAGTAAAATTCACTATTTGTGTCCGCACTTCCACCAGTACAGAAATTACAAATGGAAGTCATTAGTCCCACCAGATTCGGGTGCCCCTTGAAAACAACCCCCGCCGCTGTCTGTGAGAAGTACGTGTGTTTGCCCTGTGACCGCGTGGGTTTCCTCCAAGTGCTCTGGTTTCTTCCCACGTTCCAAAGATGTATAGCTTAGCCAGTTAATTGGTCACGCGGATGCAATCTGGTGATGGAGGCTCACTGGGCCAGAAGGACCTGTCACCATGCTGTATCGCAAAATAAACATATAAGCAAGCTTCAAGTGTAGCATCAACACAGTTCAGGCTGTTATATAAACAGTACTCGCTCGCGGAGGGTGCTGGTCCTTGTGACTGGAGTCCCAAGCAGAAAGATGAAACGATTGCTTCAATGCTACACATTTCTGTTGTAGATCATTCGCCATTTTTTCAAAAAGCACAAATGTGTAACTATGGGTAGACTTTGTGAAAATAAATCACAAACAAAGTAGTGCTATTAAAACAGCAGATGTCCAAAAATTATGATTCAAGTACGTTCCTTGAAAGACTGAGAGGCATGGACAAATTAAATATTTGCATCGCATTGTGCTTTGGATCTGAACAAAAAAACCCAGCTTTAATACTAACATACTCTACAAGAACTAAAGATGATTCCAACCCAATCTTAGTTGGTTTGCTGTGGAATAATTCACAGAAAAATCAAATTACACTGCACTGATTAGCACTTCAAACAGACTGACACGATCAAACACATTTTGCTGCCCAATATACATGTAAAAGGGAGAGCCAAGAGGTCTCTTTGTCCCTGGAAAAAGGAGTAGCAAACTGTCAGAAGAAAATCATATAACAGCATCAATGATGTGTTCCCCTCCCTGTTCTGCAAACCAATGCAGCAATTTGAACTCAAAATTCAATCAATGCAACCAACATTTTTATATATAAAACAAAGGCTTAAAATGTAGGCAATCTCTGGGAGCAGATAGGTAGGCTTCCAATTTTATTTTGTAGAACAAAATCCTTTAAATAACTTAATTGCACATACTTGTGAATACTCAAATAGGAATATTTGTACAGATTAACAGAGTTAAAGAGTGATTTTTATTATATTCGTTTTTAACTTTAATGCAGCATTCTTTGATCTTGGATTGCAATCTTGCGCCAACACGTTGCTCTGAAACACAAAATCAGCAGTTCAATAATACCTTATATTAGATTCAATATTAACACAAGTACAGTACACAAGTGCTGATTTCCTCCGAGGTAATGTGTTTCAATGATATTTGACAAGCTGGGATGAAGCGTGGAAGTGTTTTCCAATCTGATAACTGCCAAACAATTCAATTATTGCTACCTCCTTACCAAATCTTTCCGAAGGTTTTAATCAGAAAAAAAAATTATAAAAATGTTATCCTTGTAAATGCTGTATACATTCTGATTATGGGACTAATTTTAACTTCCTAAAACAGGTGGTGGGATAAAGTATTGAAATTCTAAAACAGCAACCCAATTCCTCTTAAAAAACACCAACTTTCGTTTTAACAACCATGAGTATGCCAACCTCGAGAAGCTGTTGTATTACTGAAATTTCCCCCTTTCCTCAGCGGATTGTAATCTTTGGTTTAGACATACTTTCCCTTTTCAAGCCTGGTTTCCTGTCGCTTGCAAAATTACAGCAACTAAAAAGGCCAAAATGGGCTAAATCCCCAATTTGTAAATGCCGTCAATTAAATATGCCAGAAGATAGGGCGGGGATGAAAGAGAAAAAGTAGATATCTAAAGAGAATGGAGCAGCACAGAGTAGTAGTATGAGGTAACAAAAAAGAGATTGTGACAGAACGGGATGTCGCTCCATCACAGCAGGAAACAAAGCCAAAGCACAATAAAATGCAAATGTCAAATTGAAAGATTTTTCAACTGAATGCAGAAAGCATTATGTAGATAAATTAATGAGAGGGGTGGATTTCATCTAGCAGCTATCATACCAGACAAGTGCTGCAAGTCTGTTGATGACGAGTGATGCCTGGACAGATCAGTAATAGGCACAAAAAAAAATTTTCATTATTTAGGCAATACACATTGTAAAGGAACCAATTAATGCTGGATTGATTTTCTAGAAATCCTATGCCAAGTCCTTTATTTTTGCCTAAGCTTTGTGCTGAATAACTAACCACTAACCCATTTAGTACAAAACTCCAGCACTCTGAGAAGAGAACGGTATGATTTGGTCCAAATCAGGGTTGAAATAAAGTATTGGAAGCAGATTCAATCAATTTCAAAACAGAGAATTGGGATATAAAATTACTGGGCTGCAGGGAAACAGTAGGGGAATTGGAGTGACAGAACTAAAGGCAGCTCAATAGGCTCTGTGACCTCCTGTACTGTCTCTGGTTGCTAAACATGCAAGGTTCACCCCTGCATCTTAATACCGAATAAGGACAGGAAAAGGAATGTGGGAGCTACAATTCAAATTAACTTTACCAGCAAAGAACACAAACTTTAATACTGTTTTTATATCATCTTAATGACCAGTCTTAATGACTCAACCCAAGTTTTCAGCAGTATCTTGGAAAATCATAGCTCTCAGCACTCTGACAAACGGAATCACAGGTCCATTTTTAATCAATGTAGGATTAGTTTTTAATTTGCTCTGCAATCGAAAGCGGTTGCTTTATAACTATTTTAAAAAGCAGATAAAGTTATGCAACACACACACACAAAATGGTGTCGGAACTCAGCATCTAGGCAGGTATAAACACTCAATGCTTTGAGCTGAGATCCTTCATCAGGACTTGGGCAGCTCTGGTTCGCATCCTTTAGTAAGGATCTGATTAAACTAGGGAAAGTGCAGAAAAGATTCAGAAGGATTGTTTCCAGAACTTGAGGGTTTGAGTTACGTAGGAGAGACTGGATAGGCTGTGGCTGCTTATCCATGAAAGAACGAGGCCGTGGGATGACCTTGCAGTTATAAAACCTTGAAGGGCATAGATAAGGCGAATTATCAGAGTCCTTTTCCCAGGGGTAGATGAGTCTAAAACTAAACGGAATAGTGAGGGGAGCAAGATTTAAAGGAGAACAGAGGAACGCATTTTTCCACATAAAAGGTTGTGGGTATATGGAAAGACTGTTGAAGTAAGTAGTAGAAGCTAGTACTCTTGCAACATTTAAAAGGCATTTAGACAGATTCATGGGTGGGAGTGCTTTAGAGGGACATGGACAAATGCAGGCAATGGGACTAGCTCAGGTAAACATTTCAATTGAGCTGAAGGGCCTGTTTTTTCACGCTATCCCTCCACAAGTCTTTAGTGGTAATGATAAAACAACAATGATTTCTACTTACAACCCACAATTATAAGGTTCTCTTGAAAGTTGGATTAATACAAGCATTCCAACAGGCATATACCCACCCACACCTGGTAATCAAAAGAAATTAAAGTGGCTGGATTCTTGGCACATGGTCTCTGTGGTCTAGATTCACAGCAGGTCACATCATAAAACAGCCTCAGAAATGAAGGAATTCACTCGACATTTTCCTTCTGTTGTCAATGAACCAAACTAACATTCCCCTCTTTGCTTTCAGTCAGGGTTGAGGTGTCACAGTGCTTGTCTGAAGAACATTTACAAACATGAAACAAACCAGTTGGATTTTTCTTGATGGTGAGGTTTTCGCCCCACCGCCCCCCCCCCCCCCAAAAATCCTCATCCCACTCCTTCACAATGACTTCCTTAAAAACTAACAAGATACTGGGCTACATCCGAAAAAATCTTGCATTCCCTTCAACTAAGCAAAAAGAGTTTTCATTCTTGCAATAACTTGACTTCTGAAATCGTTGGGTGTTAACAAACCATACTTTTTCTTCCAAACCAATGTCCAGAAATACTGGCCAAATTCTAAAGGAGGAAGAAAAGGAGTGAACTTTCAACTCTTGAATTTTACATGACACAACAACCACAGACTACACTACCTCAATGCAAATTATAATCATATCAGGCAGACTCATAGCCTCCTCCTCACTGACAATTAACACAGGGTGCACTCAATGATGTGTGCTTAGCCTACCTCCTCTACACTTATGACTGTGTGACTAAGCAAAGCTCAAATGACATCCATAATCTAACGGATGAAACCACAGTTGTGGTAACATTTCAGAGGAGTTACAGGAGCAAGAAAGATCTGACGTTGGCTGAGTAGCGTCACAACCACAATCTCCCACTCAACGTCAGCAAAACCAAGGAACCGATTGTAGATTTCAGGAAGGGGAAGTGGGGAGAACGCACAGCAATCCGCGTCCGCGGAATCAAAAAAGTTGGGCGCCCCTGTGTCTCAAGACGTCAGCATTCATCGTTAGAGAGCCTCTCCATCTGGGACTTGTTTGTCTTCTTCTCCTTGCCACTGGTGGGAGATGCAGGAGCCTGACCACCCACACTCGGCGACTTGGAGGCAGCATTTTCCTCTCCAACATCAGATTTCTGAATAGTCCATGAAACTATCTCATTATACCTTTTCTTTGCATTATTATGTTTTTTTAAATTTATAATACTGTTCATGTCTTTGCACTGCCCTATAGCTGCAAAACAGCAGATTTCATGGCACAAGCCAGTGAAAAGATACCCAATTCTGATTCAGACTTAGCGTTGGTCACATTCCTGCAGTGTCCGAAGGAAGGTCAAACGAAGAAAAACTTTCAATCCCCCGTCCGAGTCCTGTTCCCGTCACATTCCTGGATACTAGTCCGCTTCTCCACCACTACCACCTCCCCACCCTTGTTAAGCAGAAATGAAATGAGCAAAAAGCAGAAGACTTATTTTAAAATAACCCTTTGAAAGCAAAGGGAACAAAGATTTTTGGAATTCCAGGTACATTTACTATTTTTTCCGCTCTGCAGCTCCACTTAATGAAACTCCACTTCTTTACCCACGAGAGTAGAGCCTTCACGGCAAGTGAAGAGAGCAAATAAAAGTAAAGGAATGCTGGGCATCGAGGTACATTTTTTCAGACCGGACTCATCTACCATCCAAACTGCAAGGGCAACACTTCGCCGCACTGCTTTGAAGAGCTGGCAAGCTCAAACATTCATGGTGGCCTTTTTTTTCCCCGACCAACAGCTGAAACTTCAAGATCGCTGGAGATCAATGATGGTGAAAAGCACTTAGCGTAAATGCTACGCACGACTCAGAAATCTCTGCTGTAGCCTGAAGGACAAGTATGAAATAAATCAGGAGTTAAGGCATATTCCCAGCCCACCCTTCCAACAAACAGAGACCTGGTACTTCAACTTGGGAGAAAACAGATATCCATTGACTTTTTCCTCTTTTGATCCAATTCAATTTGACATCTCTGGTTTTACACAAGCAGCTTTAATTTAATATTTCACCTCTAATGACCTCGTAACATTCATGTGAAACTTAAATGCACTTTTTTTTTTAAAAAGTCTTCATTATCACAGTGGAGATCTCTTCAATACATTAGCCTTTTAGTAAGTTAAGAGATTGCAAGCTCAAAGTCCTCTCCTGAATTTGAATACCTATCTATGGGTGAGATAGTATTGAGTTGGGTGTTGCATTATCAGAGTAGCCACTTTTGGATTTAACACTGAATAAAGCAAATCACTGCCTCTTCAAGTAGATGCAAGAGTCCTCTATATATTTTTTCCCAAAAGCAAGGTGACATATTCAATTATTTCCATTTACTTCACAAACTACTATAATGTGCACAATGGCCAGTGCGATTTGCTGTAAGAGTAAAAAACAGCCCGGTTGGGAAACATTGCCACTGTAGCGCTATCCTACACCCAAAGTGGGGGTCATGTTTATTCACAAAACAACGACAGCTCATTCCAACCAACCCAAGGATAGATTCTGGCCATATGTTCCCGGCACCAACTAAAGCCTATCATGTTTAGCAGAACAATGCAAGCAATAGCAACACAACAACAGGATTAAAACAAGCTCCTTTCCTACCCACTCACACACATAGATACAGAGGCCTCCAACACCAAGACAGGCCGCCTCCTGGACTCCCACCCACCACACCTGGCTCCGGACTCAGACTTGCAAACTTCCCAGGGGCTTCAAGCTCCAAACAGTGATCCCGAGACTTCAACCTCAAGGCTTTGCCAATCCTCTGGGTATCAACCCCAGGACTTGTTGATCGCGGGGCTCTGACCACCAGGCCTCGACCTCTGGGCTTGCAGACCTAGGGACTGAGTCACCAGCCTCGGCCACTGGGCCCACAAAACTCGGCAATGACCATGAGGATCACTGGTCTTTGTCCTCAACACCCGCTGACCCAATCCCACGGGGATCATTGACCTTTGACTGAGCAGTGATCCTGCCTCTGACTCTTCAGTTACTCCCCCTCATTCATGGCCCTAAACCCTAACCTGTTTCCCAACTCCCCACGTTACTTCCAAAACCATCCCTTGAAACCAAAAAAGCAACCAGCCCAAGCCACAACCACGACAGTCATTACAGCCTGGTGGATTCTTCAATTAAAAAAATTGAAGCTAATCAGCCAATTTTGCAGTTCAAACACTTTGGGCAAGATTTTTAGCAGTAATTACAAAAATCGCTGGGGTTCAATATAATTTATTTGTTAAAACGACAGCTATTTCAGGATTTCCACATGCTGCTGTCAGTGATTCAGATGCTTTTATAGATGTTGCTATTTGTAGTTGAGCACAATTATTTACACTGCAATTAGGCACAACGGCTTGAATGCTGTGAACTTAAGCTATTTACAAACCACTTCCACTATAGAATGCACTGAAAATTTTACACTCATTATACATGATCTAAACACAGTTTTAATGACGCACTCAGCCATAATTATCAGACTCCAAAAAAACTGCTTTCTATCTATATACTGTAACTCCTTCACGGTGCAAATACCAGGGAGATTGTAGCACAGGAAAAGAATGTTCAATTTGAAGAGTTCAAGAGATTTTTATGTTATTTCATCTTCTTTTATTTCATTAAAAAAAAATTGAAGTATGTACCCATGTCGCATCAGGCTAATTAGAAAGCTTAATTTTTTTGTTTTTGGGGATATTGCAAGTATCTTTTTTATAAATGAAATTCAGCTCGTCTGGACGCACAATTGGGCCGGGTAGAGTAGCATTTAGCGAACGCTTTGCAGTGCCAGCTGTAAAGTCGAGGATCAATTCCCGGCGCTGCCTGTACGGAGTTTGTACGCACTCTCTGTAACCGCGTGGGATTGCTCTGGGTGCTCCAGCTTCCTCCCACGTTCCAAACGACGTACAGGTTAGAGTTGATAAGTTGTGGGCATGCTATGTTGGTGCCTGGGTGTGACAACACTTGTGGGCTGCCCCCAGCACACATTTGGACTGTGTTGGTTGTTGACACAAATGATGCCTTTCACTGTATATTTCATTGTACACATGACAAATAAAGCTAACCTTTTTCTTTAAAGGTTTCTCTGGGATCTCCAAGAACTACTGCTTCATGGATTGCAAAATTGGAAACAGGAAGCTTGCAGGAGAGATGAGCAACACTGTGAAAATTTCCCTTTGAAGTCAGAGCATACATTGATAAGGCAACAGAAACAGGCATGACCTTGCACACTGCAAATTTATAGTCAATCATAATCATTAATATTTATTGTTGTATTATACAGCGTTGCAACAGAACAGAAACAAAGCTGTATAAAAAGTTTAGCACCAAATGGGAGATTACTTTAAAGAGTTATGTTTATTCCTTGGTACCAGGAATCAGCTGCAGTAAAAATTGGGGATTTTTATTCTACCCACTGCAGGTGGGGTTGGTACCAAGAAATAAATAACACACACACACACCCTATGCTGGAGGAACTCAGCAGGCCAGACAGCATCTATGGAAAAGAGAAAACAGTCGACGTTTTGGGCCGAGACCCTTCAACAGGACAGGAAAAAAAGATGAGAAGTTAAAGCAAGAAGGTGGGGGGGGGGGGGGGGGGGAGGAGGGGAGGAAGAAGTACGAGGTGGTAGGGGAAGGGTGTAACCAGGAGAGGGGCAGGGGTGAAGTAAAGAGCTGGGAAGTTGACCGGTGAAAGAGACAAAGAGCTGGAGAAAGGGTGATGCACCGTCAATAACTCTCTGAGACATGAGGCGAGATATTGGCTTTTATTGACTGGAAGAAAGAACAAGCAGCAATTGACCACCATGCTACATCCTGGAGACTGAGAGGCAGGGCTCAGGCCCCAATCGCCTTTATACAGGGGTCTGTGGGAGGAGCCACAGGAGCAGTCAGCAGGGGGCGTGTCCAGACCGGTATATGTAGTTCACCACAAAGGGGAAATCTGATAGGAGAGGGTAGAAGCCCAGGGAAGAAAGGAAAGGGGGAGGAGCACAGAAAGAGGAGACGGGTGGGTAAGAAGAGAAAGTGAGAGAAATAAATAGAATTGTTTCAGTGACCTCATATTAGCAGTAACCTTTTTCATAACTGCTTGCTTCTCTAAGTACTCCTCATACAAATTAATTCACTAAGAATCCCCAGGTTAAAGAAAAATTCCTGCACACCGGTCACAGACTTGGAAGATTCCGTTTTGTAAGCTTAGTAATTTCTAAGGTAGGGACTTGTTCGGCACAACTTTGTGAGCCAAAAGGCCTGTATTGTGCTGTAGGTTTTCTATGTTTCTATTTCCTCAACACCTCGTCCTCCACTTATCTTTGTATCATCTGCAAATTTGGCCCCAAAGCCATCAACTCCATTACCAAAAGTGCTTACATGTGAGAGGAACCAGCCTCAATACCTATCCTTGCAGAGCACCACCAGAAACCAGCATCCAACCAGAATAAGAACCCTTTATTCCCACTCTTTGCGTCTTTGTCTGTCCAGCCTGCTATTTCCTCAATTAATTTCAACAGATTTATCAGGCAAGATTTTTCTTCAAGGAAACCATGCTGACTGTGGCCTACTTTAACATGTGCCTCCAAGTACCCCAAAACCTCATCCTTGATAATAAACTCCAACATCTTCCCAACCACTGAAGTCATTAACTGGCCTATAATTTCCTGTCTTTTGCCTCCTTCGCTTCTTAAAGAGTGGAGTAACATTTGCAATTTTCCAGTCCTCCAGAATCATCCAAGAAACTAGTAATTATTGAAAGATTATTACTGATGTCTTCAGCTGCTTCTTTCAGAACCCTGGGGTGTGTAGCCCATCCCGTCCAGGTGATTTATCTACCTTCAAACCTTTCAGCTTCCAAAGCACCCTTTCCTTAATTAAAGCAACAACACTCATTTCCATCTCCTGACACACTCGAATTTCTGGCATACTGCTAGTGTTTTCTACAGTGAAGACTAACGCAAGCTATGTATTAAGTTCACCTGTCATTTATTTGTCCCCATTACTACCTCTCCAGCATCATGTTCCAGCGGTCCAATATCCACTCTCGCCTCTCTTTTACTTTTTATATACTTGAAAAAACTTTTGGTATCTTATATTATTGGCTAACTTACCTTCATATTTCATCTTTTCTGTCCTTATGGCTTTTTTAGTTGCCTTCTGTTGTGTTTTTTTTTAAAAAGCTTCCCAATCCTCAATCTTCCACTAACTTTTGCTATATTATATGCCCTCGCTTTTATGCCATCTTTGATTTCCCTTATCAGCCATGGTTGTATCATCATCCACGTGGAATAGTTCTTTATTTTTGGGATATGTTTTCTCTCTTGGGAACCAGCACCAATCCAATTTTCCCCACTCTATCTGCATACTGAAATAATCCCCTGACTATCATAACATTGCTCTTATTTCAGGTCACTTTCTATTGACAATGTTGTTAAGAAGGCGTATGGTGTGTTGGTATTCATCAACCGTGAGATTGAGTTCAAGAGCCGTGAGGTAATACTGCAGCTATACAAGGCCTTGGTCAGATCCCACTTGGAGTACCGTGTTCAGTTCTAGTCACCTCATTACAGGAAGGATGTGGATACTATAGAGAGAGTACACAGGAGAGATTCACGAGGATTTTGCCTGGAATGGAGGGCGAACCTTATCAGAATAGGTTGAGTGAACTTGGCCTTTTCTCCTTGGAGCGACGGAGGATGAGAGGTGGCCTGATAGAGGTGTATAAGATGATGAGGAGCATCAATCGTGTGGATAGCCAGAGGCTTTTTCCCAGGGCTGAAATGGCTAACACGAGGGGGCATAATTTTAAGGTGCTTGGAAACAGGTACCAAGGGGATGTCAGGGGTAAGTTTTTCCACACAGAGTGGCGGGTGTGTGGAATGCACTACTGGCGGTGGCAGTGGAAGCGGAAACAATAGGGTCTTTAAAGAGCCTCTAACTTAGAAAGGTACATGCAGCTTAGAGGGCTACGTGGTAGGGAAATTCTAGGCAGTTTCTAGAGTAGGTTACATGGTCAGCATAACATTGTGGGCCGAAGGGCCTGTAATGTGCTGTAGATTTCTATGTTTTATCTCTCGTTGCAAAAATATCCTGGCTATTGTTCAGAGGCCTGGATATAGCTCCAAACAGGGACGTTTTACCCTTGCATTTTCTTTAACTCTACACACATGGATACTACTTTTTCTGATCCTATGCCACCTCTCTAAGGTTTTGATTTCACTTTTTAAACAACAGAGCCATCCCACCCCCTCTGCCTACCTACCTGTCCTTTCAATACAATGTGTATCCTTGGATATTAACCTCCCAACTATGATCTTTCAGCCATGACTCAATGATGCCCACAACATCATACCTGCCCTTCTCCAACTGTCCTACAAGATCAACTAACTTCTTCTGAATTCAGCCTGCATTCAAATATAACACCTTCTTCAGTCATGTATTCATCACCCTTTTCGATTTTGCCCCCATGCTACACTTCAACTCATTCCGCTGACCACAATTTTTGCCCTATCATCTGCTTAAGTTCTTTACAGTCTACCTACAGTAAATGCACCGACTTGTATACCAACTGCCCCATCACTCCAGTTCCCACTCCCCTGCAAATAAGTTTAGACCCTCCCCAATATCTCTAGCAAATCTACCTGCGAGGATATCAGTCCCCTTGGGTACAGGTGTAACCCATCCTTTTTGTACAGGTCATACCTTCCCCAGAAAAGATCCCATGATCCAGAAATCTGAAACCCTGCCCCATGCACCACTTCCTCAGCCACTCATTCATCTGTACCATCATCCTTTTCTCTGCTTGACTAGCTCATAGAACTGGGAATTATCCAGTGATTACTATGTGCAGGTCCACTTTTCAGCCTCTTCCCTAACTTTCTAAACTCACTCTGCAGGACCCCTTCTCCCTTTTTACCTCTGTCATTGATGCCAATGTGCACCACAAACTTCTGCTGTTTACCCTCCCTCTTGGGAATCTTCCTCAGCTCCTCTCAGACATTCTGCACCCTAGCATCTGGGAGGCAACAACCCACCTTGGCATCTCTTTCACAGCCACAGAACCTGCTGCCCGTCCCCGTAGCTATCAAGTTTCCCATCACTTTCGTTCTGCCCGACTTTACCCTTCACTGCCGAGCCTCAGAGACCGCCACAATGCCACGGATTTGGCTGCTGCTGCTGGGCCCTGACAGGTCATTTTCCCCACAGAATTCAAAAGGTATACTTGTTGCTGAACGGATTGGCCACAGGGGATCCTCGTACTGACTTGCTGACTCCCTTGACTTCTCCTGGTGGTCACCCATCTACTATCTGAAGTTTACACTCTGGGTGTGACCGCCTCAGTGAAAGTCTCATCTATGAGGTTTTCCGCCTCCAGGCTGACCAAGTACACTCAGCTTCAGCTCCTCGTCAGTCAGGAGCTGCAGCTGGACGCACTTCCCGCAAATGTTGTCATCAGAGAGACTGTCAGGCATCCTGAAATCCCACACTTCACAAGAGCAGCTTTCCACTGCCGTAACTCTCAAGCTTAATTTCCAGGCGGGTCACTCGAACACTCGCCCATCCCAACAATGGCCAATCCGCTTACCCCTTGCTTCTTTTTATTGACCCCTGCCAAGTGCCTAAGAGATTGTTATGATTGCATTGTCAGTGCTATGCGCATACAAACGACTTCTGGTGCAATATTCAGAGATTTCACCATAATTAAACAACTAGGTATCATATCAAATGAAAATTGAAGTGAATGCCAGACACAATATTTGAAATTTTCTACGTGTAATGTTTGAATAACTTAAGCACATTAGACACCACAAAAATACACACCCCTCCCCTATCCTACCTTTTCTTACACCATGGCCATTGTACCTACACACAGAACAACTTTTCATCACAATTTTCTCTGAAAGTGTAGAGCTCAAAAAGATTACTTACTTTCAAACTCTATTCAAAGATGCATCAAAATATTGGAAAACTGAGCTTTTGCATAAGTTTATACATTTTATGTCCAGTGTTTAAATACTGAAATAGCTTCCATATGTAAAATGAAAAATGAAAATAAAAATAAATGGAAGGTGGAAGTGACCCAAAAAGACATTATTATAGGCAATTAGCAATTTTCAACCAATATTATTTTACATAATCAAGTGGGAATAATCATTTAAATAATACTGGATGAGAATTGTTAATTATCTGTAGTATGCCTGAATTGAGAGATCTTTTGGGTTACTTCTATCTTCCGTTTATTTTTCCCCCATTTAAACAAGTGCAAGAAGCAAAGAAAAATTAAAGGACTCGTGTTCGATTAATAAAATTAGGCTTGCTAAGATAGATTTTTTAAACTTAATACAGTAGTCAAAATAATTTGATTGTCAGAACTGGAATTGGATTTCCATCGCTCATTATTTTCCAAAAATTCATCAGGATAAAGTTAAACTTATTTTAAACCAAGAAGTGCTCAGCATTTGATCTGAAAATATGCTAAGAATCTAAATGCCAAAATGCGGGAGTATCTTCACTAAGAAAGACTGCAACAGTTTAGCGTAATTATGGATGGGCAATGAACGCTGGCCTTGCCAGCAAAGCCCAGATATCAGAAAATGAATTAGTAATAAAATACACGTACATCTTTTTCTTGCTGTTGAAGTACTGGATTGAGGTTCCTCCTATGTTTTCTTCAGCTTACCCTCTGAAAAGTTTCCACAATCCATCCAAATTGCAGCCAAGAATGGTGGGATACTGAATTTACTCTCCTTATCAAATGTATGTGAAATGAGCTTGGATGGCTTCGACCCAGTTCCGATTGGACACAAGCCCACTGTGTAACATTGTCCCAAACTGGCACCGAGTCTTAAAAGCCACAATGATGACTTGTGTGGGAAACTTTACAATGAAATCATAGATTGCGCTTTTTAAGGTTCAGAATCTTTTTTAAAATAATGTTAAAGACAGGGGAAAGGGTATTACACTGCAACTATCTCAAGTTAAACTTTGTTTTGGTAATGCTAGGTATTTCATTCTTCAATAATCTCTGATGAAAAGCATCTTCTGGGGCACGACTTTTATCCTTCAATATCCCTATGGAAGCTAATTCGGCGTTACACCAGCAAAAGGGAAGGTTTGATGATATTAAGTGAAGAGATTCACAATTTCAGAATCTATTATATGGCAATAGATTATTCACAAGAGGAGCAAAGGATGCCCCATACTATGCCATAGAGCAGTTAGCGTAATGTTATTACAGCATCAGCCAGTGACATGGGTTCAATTCCCCCACTGTCTGTATGGAGTTTGTACCATCACCTCATGACTGTGTGGAATTCCTCCAGCTGCTCCGGTACCATCCCACATCTCAAAGGCGAACAGGCCAGCGATGGTTAGTATGATGCGGGCATGTTACGTTTGCACCAGGAGCACAGCGAGCTTCCTGCCCCCACCACATTCAGACTAATTTCACCGTATGCTTCGATGGACACGTGACAAATACAGCTAATCTATCTGTCTCTCTCGCTCAACTACGCTGCTGAGAGTCAACTAGAAGTCAGTGCTTCCCAATGAAATCGTCGTGTCCGTCACATAATGGGTGGACTTAGACCAAATCTTCAGCACAATAGCCGCAAGGAGACTGCAGGAAAGGAGAAGATAACACAAAACTAATGAAGCACAATTCAATACTGCAATGTTTTCCAGAGACTATTAGTGCCAATGATTTGACATGTGAAACAAATTTTCGAGGCACATTACCACAGTCTGTTCATGCACAGAACAAGGACAACATTCTTTTTAATCACTATGCAGTAGTCAAGCTTGACATTTTTCTCTGTCCTGGCCAAGAGAAGGATTTGCTGTTAAGCAAGAAACATTCAGAACAAAAATTTAAATCACCTGACTATATAGCTGTGCAAGCTCTTAAGTGGAATGTGGCCTCTATTCAAAAACATTTAATGGACCTCCAGAAAGTTCCCACAAGACGCATTTTGCATTGTGGGAATTCTCAACAATACCCTGAAGACCCTCATCACAAAAGTTCCGCAAAAAAAAATGCTTCATTCAGAGTTTTAAACAACTGCACTAGTAACAGTTTCATGCCACAAAGAATATTCATTTTGTTTTAAAACAGTGACCGACCGATATTTCAATGAAAATAAACGTCTTTTGCTTGTAATGTATCTTTCTTATAGGCAGGACTTTAATAATCTCACAAAAAATAAATTTGTATTTGAATATGCAATAAATTACAAGGACTAGGTAAACAAAACAAAATCATAACTTACAGCATGCAAAATACTACACTCAACTAATATGCTCCTTAAATAGATCCAATCCATGAAATACTAGAAAAAAATTTGGGCAGAAAATGTTGTAAACAGTCTTTAAAACTTACAATGTCAAGTAACAGTAATTAAAAATCAAAAGGACATGTTTGACGGAACACATCAACATTAAATGTCAACTGTGGCATATTTCTGCTGTAGCTATAAGTGTTTGAATAAACTTAGATAAAACGGACAGGGGACCAAAATATTCAGACACATAAAAGTTAAATGTACAAGGGATGATGATTCACCCAAAGCTGCAAAGATCTATGCACTTTTCCACAAAAACAATCCGTCTGGAGTTATTCCTTAAAATCCAAAATCTTCACATGCAACGGCAGCAAATAAATACAAAAGCAAACTTAAAAATTCCTCACACTTTTATCAAAATAGTACCCCCCCCATCCACAATGCCAGATTTTCTGAATGAACAAATAGGCAAAATGCATTCTATATTCTGTGCTTATAACTCACTGGAAAAACAGATGAAAGCTGCAAGTCAATAATTTGCAGAGAATACAGCACAAATTTTCATATCTGATCTCTTGCCTATTTATCACCTGGGATTAGATCACCAAATTTACATTACAAATTTGAAAAAGAAGCAACACCCCAGAATTTTGTAGCATGTCATTCCAAACATATATGGGTTACAGTTGGTAAGTCGTGGGTATGCTATCTCGATGCCAAGAGCTACACTTTAAAGCAGCACATCACAATCTTCGCTAACTTGATTTGACTCAAACAATACGTTTCACTATATGTCTCGATGTTCACATTAACGAACAAGGCTGATGTAGTTCACTGATGGCTAGGAAGATAACTCTTATCTACTAGGCTCTGCCTGCAAGTCATTAATAGACATTCAGAAACATACAATCGATCAACTTCCTGAGAATTTTCTGGTTTCTCATCTGACACCAGGCCTCGACTCTTCCACCTCCTCTCTGTCGTGTCATCGGTGAATTTAACACCGTGATTACTAGGTGCTTGGCCGTGCCAGTCATGTGTGAGCAATATATACGGCAGTGCGTTCAGCACCCACGATGGGAAGGGAGGAATGGTTGTGCATCCTGACCGGCTGAGGGCTGTTGGTTAGGAAGTCTAACACCTCATTGCACAGGGGTGTACTTACATCAAGCAGTAGGAGATTGTTCACCAAGGTCTGTGGGACAGTAGTGTTGAATGCTAAAATGAAATCCAGAAAGAGTATTCCTTGTTTTCCAGCTGCATGACAGATGATACGGCACCAATCATAGAGTGGTTCTGTCAGTAAGCAAATTGGTGAGTGCGTAGCACAACAACAATGGAGTCTTTACTGTGCACCATTACCAGCCGTAACAGAGGTGGCTGGTTTGTCCATCAAGTCCATGCCAATTCACAGTGGTGATGTGCAGACACCAAGAGGCCAGGTTCAAACGAGGTCAACCAAGCTATGCACCAGCATATCTGCTCCACTATGCAGTCCTAAAATTAGCTTTTTGTGTTTCTGATCAACAGCTTGATAACGCTAAAATTGATAGGTTAATGAAACCACATTATGTTAAACACTATTGATGCCCATTTCAGGGGAGAAAATCTGCAAATACGCAAACTCACCACAATGAGGTTAAAATTTGCACACAGTATAAACATTGACTTCTGATTTATAGCGAGGAGTAAGATTGCAAAATACAAAACGCCTTGGTCTGCTGGGCAGAAAGTGACAAATGGAAGAGCAAGAAACTGAGTGACACGGGGACAAAGGAGCCTTGGAGAGGATGTCATCAGGTCGTTAAAATGATAGCAGGACAGGTAGAACAACATACAGGATCTTTTCCTTTCTTAGAAGAGGTGTGGATACAAGAGCAGGAAGACTGTTCTGGGAGGTGGGTTATACAGTTCAACTATCAAGTACATTTCTGATCACAGCACTTGAGAAGGAACAAATGTTTCCAATGACATGGCTCAGACCAAAAGAAATGTAGCTATGACATGCATTTGGGGAGGGTGACTTTTTTGGACTACTGGAAACCGACTGCTGATTTAATCTGAGGTGTATAAAATTATGTGTAAAGATAGAATAAGTAATAAATAAATGGATAAGATGCACTATTTTTGCCGTTCACAGTAATTTTTGTCTTGCTCAATTTCATGACATGCGTCAGTGATAATACACTCGATTCTGACAGCCATAATGTCAAAGAATTAGAACATATACACTGCATGGAACGTTACTCCCAACTCAGTCACCCTTCCAAAGTCTCCTCACAAATGTATGGAGACTAGTAACGAGATGCTCCACAAATAGCAGACTGACACTGTTCCCTTCACAGAATCACAGAGTGCCTGACTCCTCTATTACAATCCTGGACTACACATCCTCTCCCACCAAAGCAGACACACCAGAGTGGTTCACCAGCAAAGAGAGAGTGGCCCAGAAGTCCTCAACGTGGAATCCAGAACCTCAAAGCATCATGTTAGACAAGGAAATTTCTTGACTGATACCTACCAAACTCCCTCAGCGTGGAGATTAGTTTTCCTCCTTGGCAAAAAAAAAACACTTGAAGCGCTTAAAATAGCAAACGGAGAGAATGTGGACAAGAGTCTTCAGTGTCTGTCACTTTCAAGTAAAACTCACCAAAGCCTGGCTCGCAGCTGTCAGACTGGGCCTACAGCAGGTGCTGAGTGAAGCCAGGCCAGGAATAAATCCAGTTAATCTCTTCACCAAACTACCAATGGGAAATACACTCAGTGGCCACTTTATTATGTTCAGTAGGTATTTCTGTCTGTTTGCGGTCTTCTGCTGTCCTAGCCTGTCCATTTTAAGGTTCGATGTGCTGTGCATTCAGAGATGCTCTGCTGCACATCATGGTTATTTGAATTTTTGTTGCCTTCCTGTCAGCTTTAGCCAGTCTGGCCTGTCTCCTCTGACCTCTCTCATTAACAAGGCCTTTTCATTCACAGAACTGCCGCTCACTGGATGTTTTTTGCTTCTTGTACCATTCTCTATAAACTCTAGAGACGTGAAAATGAAAGATCAGCAGTTTCTGAGATATTCAAACCACCATGTATGGCACCACCAATTATTCCACATTCAAAGTCACTTAGATCACGTTTCCTCCCCATTCTGATGTTTGGTCTGAACAACAAATGAACTCCTGACCATGGCTACGTGCTATGATGCATTGAGTTGCTGCCACATGACTGGCTGTTTAGAATATTTACATTAATGTACAAGTGCACCTAAATAAAAATGGCCACTGAGTGTACACCTGTTCGGTGCATCAGTAATAGGGGTAACCACTTGTGCAGACAAAGTCCCATGTTTGTAGACTACACCCACCATTGAATAACACAACGTCTCCATCATGCTAAATGAGACAGAACCAAGATCTAACAGCTCTAAACTGGACATCCATGAGACTCTCTGGATAATTCAACAGCATCAAAGAAAAAGGCAGAGCATTACAAACAGTAAGCTGTGGCCCTGCACGTCCCTCATTGAACCATTACTGCTAACTCAGGGGATCAACACCAATCCAATGAGCTTGGACGGGAATTCCAGGATTGATAACCAGCTTGAACTGCCAAGTTGATGAAGCTGTAACACTGAACGGACTACATGCATGCTACAAACAAAAAACACTAAATGCAAATCTAATTGATCCCCAAACCCAACTCCAAATATAAGCCCCGCCCCCATCACATCTATCATTAAAAATGGCTAACTTAAATGGGAGAAGATTATTCAAATATATTTCCTCCTTGATAATAGCAGGGCTCAGCATGTGAAAGTTGAAAACTGAACTTTTACAACATGTTCAGTCAGAAACATTGTGTGGATGATCCAACTTGGCCTTCTCTGCACATTCCTACCATCACAGAAGTCAGTCTTCAGCCAGTGCAAGTTATGTCATTTACAATCAGGTAATAGTTGTAAGGATTGGACATGCCAAAGACTACAAAGCCAGACAACACACAGCTTTGGCACTGAAGACCTGTGCCTCCAAAACTAGCTTCAAGTCAAGCTAAAATACAGTTAAAACACAGGCATCCCATCCACATAAAGCAGGGTACAAGCAATCTGGCAATTAATTACTCACCTAATCAGTCAAAGTTCTGATTGGCAAGTGATGAAACCATCAAAAATCCTTTCAAAAAGCATTTACTGGCCAATGCTTGATGCTCAATATAGCTTCAACCTAAACTACTCAACTCCGCATTACGGACTGAAGAGCTGGATTCCAGATGCCTATTCGAACAGGTGTGGCATCAAGGAGCCCTGAAAAATAAAACACTTCAGTGACTGGATGACGAAAGATCGCTATGGTTGTTGAGAGTCAATCATCTGCAGTTCCAAATATCAATACACTGGAGTTCCTCAGGTAGTATCCTACAACCAAACATCTTGTGCTTCTTCCTCAATAATTCAATTCGTACCTCTTCAACAAATGTAGTTTGCTTTGAATAAGGCAAGATCTAGACAACATTCTGGCACAATCTTAAAAGTGGCTAATAACATTTAAGTGCCATACAATGGCCATATCCTAGAGCAGGAGTGGGGAAACTTTCTGAGAACATATGCCCAAATTGGCGATGATCTCCTTCAAAAGATTTCTCTCACATGCAATGGTAATTCTAAGCAGATATTACCATAACTAATGAAAACTAATTATGGACTTTTTTTTAAAAAAAGAGGATGAGTCCTATTGCTTTTTATGTGCATTCATTGCTTTACTATTAAAATATAAACATAAATAAATGAGGCATTTTAGAAAATGATTAATCTTTTAAAAAGACAATTGAAAAATATAATGTGTAAATAGTATTGGTACTGGAAATGCTTACTATCCAAATACTAACACTAGGTCCGTGAGGATTTCAAAACATATCAACCAATACTACTTGTCCTCGCAAAAGTCCAGTTGCCACCTAGCCAGATGAGATGTTCCCTGTGAAAATATCTCATTGCTCTTCATTTGTAAAAAAAAATAATTCACTGCTTCATTTGACAATAAATGTAATCATTATGTATGTTATTATGGATGGAGGTTTAAAGAATCAAGGTGTGGCCCCCGTGCCATGTGCCACAAATTTTTTGTGTGCCTTCTTGGGCACATGCTATAGGTTCACAACCCCTGATGTAACGCAGAGTCTAGCCATTTGCCTGGTCATTGAATGGGATTAGCATTACCAAATATGCCTGCATCAGCATTCTGGTGTCACCATTAATCATATCCCCCACTAACACACTGAAGACCACGTACAAGTCAGGTGCGTGACGGAATAGTTTCTGCTTTCCTAGCTTTGTGCCAACAACATAGAATCTCAGTATTATCCAATAACAAAGCAGTCTACCTAATGGGAACTCTGTCCAACATCAAGGTATTCATTTCCTCTTCTGCTAGCACACTGTCTTCAATACACATCATCTTCAAAATGTAGAAGATGACTAGCTTTTATTGAAGCATACAGTGAAGTGTGTCAGCTGCATAACAAGCGACACAGTCAGAGGTTTGTGTTGGGGGCAGCCCACAAGTGACATATAACGCTTCCAGCGCTAACATGGCATGCCCACGGCTCACTAACCCTAACCGTACATCTTGGGTATGTGGAAGGAAACCAGAACACCCAGAGGAAACCATGTATGGCAGTTACTGGACTACTCTGAAATCACTTCCTAAACCTGCAACCTCAGCCACTGAGGTCAGGTGCACCAGGAGCATGAGAACACCACCACAGATAGTTCTTTAAATTGAGCACCATCACGACTTGGAAATATATTGTTGTTCCGACATCATCTCTGGTAAATGGCAAAGAGGCTTATTATCGGCATGTGTATTGCGGTACAGTAAAAACTTGTCTTGCATACCATCCATACAAAGCAATTCATTACAATAGTGCATTGAGGAAGGACAAGGTAAAACAATAACAGAATGCAAATTAAAATGTTACTGCACAGAGAAAGTCCAGTGTAGGTAGACAGTGAACTGAAAGGTCGAAACGAGATTACGGTAGGTTGTAAGGTCAAGAGTGGATCTTATCCGATGAGGGAAACATTCTACACAGTGGGATGAATGAGCTGTCCTTAAACCTGCTGGTAAGTATAGTGGTTAATTGGGCCATCGGATAATCAGAGCAGCTGCTTGTTCGGGACAACTCTTAACATACAGAAACTAATTGAGAAAATATCCAGGACTTCCTTCATTTACTTCGAACACTACTCCTCTTATTTGGGACAGGAGACTGTCGCTGAACAGTTTCTAACCAGTGTCCAAGGCCATTAGACGCGACACTGTGCTTATGGAAATTCTTAAATAGCGTCAGTTGCGTGTGCTTATATTATCCATTTAGACCGACAGACACCAAAGCAGTGATTCTTGTTTATTTTATTTTTTTATTGATTTAAAAGAATATTAGACCTTTGCCAAGACGCCATGGAAAATGGCGATACTAGCCAAAAAAAATGTACCCTTCCGGACCAAATTAAAAGCCAAGCACCAAACATCAGTCATCGTCAGCTGTCAGAGTTTATTGGAGTGCCAATATCTACTATTGCACACTTGATACATCAGCAAGATAAACTAAAAGGAAACTAAAAGAAGAATAAAAGGAAATTATTGCCTACGGGGAAAAGCATTAAGCCTAGATGCTTTAATGGGCTAAGAAGGGATAGTTCACCTATCTGTACTAGGCATCTGCAATGAGTTTGTTCATTTACAGTCAATAAAAACACAGCAGCATACACTGGATGAATTCCTCCACTGATAACTATTAGGAACTAATGCACAATTTTATAGTGTTGTAGTAGTATTTTAATTTGTTCTGTATTTCATTTAAATATATAATTTGTTACTCAGATAAATGGTAGTTTGCCTTTTTGATACTTTCTTTTCAAAACAATTTCCATGAAATTTCAGTTAATTGGGACAACCCCTTAATTGGGTCAAAATATACTAACATTTGCCAATGTGTCTCAATTAACTGGAAACCACGGTCCTTTCAGGCTTTTGCATCTTCTGCCTAATAAGAGGGGCAAAAAGAATGTCAGGGGTTGGTGGGGCCTCAGAACATGCTGGCTGCTTTACTGAGGTGGCGAGAAGTATTGGCAGAGTCCATGGAGGGAAGACTGGCTTCTGTGATGTGCTGAGCTGTGTCCACAAAACTCTATGACCACAACCTCTTATGATCATGGGCAAAGCAGTTACCATACGTGATGCATCAGGATAGGTTGCCTTCTATGGCGCATTGTTAAAAATTGGTGAGCATCAAAGGGGACATGCCAAATGTATTCAGGAGGTGGCAAGCTTTTGTGGTTGGACTAAGGGCAGTGGTGATGCTCACTCCTAGAACTTGAAACTCCCGACCTCAGCATCATTGATATTAAATAGGAACATGCACAATGCCTTTCCCCACTCAGCCCCAAATTTCCTGAAGTCAATGCTCAGCTTTTAGTTTTGCTGAGATTGAGGAAATGATAATTGTCATGACTCCATGTTACTTGGCTCTTGATCTCCTTTCTGTACTCCGACTCATCTTTACATGAAACAGGCCCCACTACGTTGGTACCATCTTCAAACTCATTGATGGAGCTCGAGCAGAATACGGTCACACAGTTGTGAGTGGAAGTAGAGAAGGGGGTTATGGATGCAGTCATGTGAGGTGTTAGCACGATCTACCAGTCAAAAGCCACGGCCTCTGTGTTAGTTATCGACTGGCCTGTATGAAGAAGCTACAACCCTTCCATTCACTGCCCCTGCCATGGTACCAGCTTCTGGCATCAAGGATCCTCTAGCAAATAAATGTAGTGTGTGTGGAGCTCTTGCTGGCTCACCAGCAGACTGAAGATCGTGTGAACAGTGCCAAGGGGAGTTTGGAAGTGTGCTGCAAATAAAGGGCCCGTGCTCACACTTACCCTGTGTAATTTGAAGTTTTGGTGAACGTTGTAGTGTTCTGGCTTTGTTGTGGCAATAAATGGTTGAAAACCTAACCCTCTCAAAGAGGAGAAAATCTGCAGGTGCTGGAAATCCAAGCAACACACATAAAATGCTGGAGGAATTCAGGCCAGGCAGCAGCTATGGAAAAGAATATCATCGACACTTCAGGCCAAAACCCTTCTTCAGGACGCTTGAAAAACCTACCCATAGTTGCTGTCTTCTACCTCCTCTTCCAAATCCGCAAACTTAATTCCTTGAAACAATTAGGACTGTTTGCAACGACTCGATTAGAAAGGAATAGAAGATGAAAATGTTTAAAAGTACTGTAGAACTAAGAAAGAGAACCCCTTCCCCATGTGAGGAATGCTGAGTCCCAGGGTGGACCGATAACTGTGCAGGATTTGGAAGTCTCGATAACCTAATGGCAGGCCACAACACACCGGTGGACTGTCAGACAAGTTGGACCCACACAGGGTGAAAATGGGACACCACATTGCACCTGTGCTGAACAAGGTAGGGTTCCCAGTTAGGAAGAGGAGCCAGAGGGGAGATCTTTGACTCCTGGTGACCATCATAAAGGAACAGTGTGAGACAATTTCATGGAAAGAGCAAAAAATAGAGAGCCTTAAAAACGAACTGGAAGTGTGGAACCAGCACTATATCACTAAGGGAGGCTGCCCAGTCAGCACTGCCCCAGACTAAAGAAGTGGAAGACAAGGGTACCTAAACAATGGCAATTAGAATCTGCCCGAGGGGCTGTCTGGTTACCAGACATGTTAAAAGTCCGAGCCTTGATGCTGCCGGGAGAATTCTGGCATGGGGGTATCTGGCTGTTGAGGAGGGTGGGGAAGAGAGGTTAGAGGAGAGTGCTGTAATTCCCCTTCACAATGATCACCCTCCCCCTTATGCAACAGAGCCAGTACAGGCTAGGCAAGTGACCGTGCAGTCCCAGAGCCGATGGGACAGGACAGGATGAGGAAGAGAAACATGGGGTGGATAGGATAATGGGCCTCTCAGGCACTACAATAATTAGTTTTCCGCTAAGGAACCAGCGGACACGGGGAAGGGGGGGGGGGAAGCTTCTGGCCACGTGGCTACTGAGGATATGGAATACAAGGGGTGATTTTATCTAATAGAGAGACGGGTGCCTGGGGTGGGGGGGGGGGGGTATCATCCCATCATGCTGCCCACTTCCTGAGGGAGTAATGAGTTTCAATGGCAGTTAAGTAGCCCTCCTTTCTTGAATGGGAATTGAAGTGTTGGGAGGAGTGTTGTAGAGCAGAGGAAGGGACTGAAGCCCTTTACCAGTGGGCTTTAGTCAAAGGTATGCACAATGGTGGAGGTGACCCTCTGGAATTTGTAAACTGACTACATCCGTGGTGGGGTACCAGGCTGAAACAACAGCTCCCCATTTAAAAGCGGTTGTGCTGTTCCAAAGAAAGGGGATACTTTAAACATAGCCATCAGATTGCAGGAAGGTTTCGAATATGTGGTAGGAGTTGCGTGTGCCCAAGTATGTAAAGTAATAAGCAGAACTGGAGTGTGGGGGTGTCATCCCCCGAACCTCCCCCAATCATGGTCCCTTCTACCTCTCTCACAGGATCGCTATATGCGTCGCTGGAGATTTTACAAAAGACTACAGCTGATCTGCAGCAGCAGCTTCCTGGCCCCACTCACACTGGGAGGGGCTCACTCACTCCGAAACCTCCCCCTACGATCAAGTGTGAATGGCTTGCACGTTTCAAATTTGAGAGAGTGTGTGTGACCACATGCGAGTTCACCAGTGGGAATGTGCGTGAAGTGAGTGCAAAGACTGTCCTGTGTTTGCTCAGTTGATAGTGGAAGTTTGAGTCATTATAGAAGGTGACCAACTGAAATATTTTGCTACTCTGTGAAGTGAATTTGCAGCTCATATATTTTAAGAGGCTGTGCCATTAAGACATTGTGTGAATGTGTTAAAGTGTCAGGAATCCACTACACCCATCCTCTCCCAGCCAGCCATTTTTTTCCTTTCCCTTTATTTTTTGGAACATGTGTTGAAGTTTTTCACTGTGGAAATTAACTGTTTATTTTAAGTTTTGCTGTTACTCGAAGATTCTGAAGGAAGAAAAGTACAGGCATTGATTTTTGTTATGTCTTATCTGTGTTTTTAGTTTATATTCCTTAATTTGTTTTCTATGGAATTAATTTTAGAGAGAGACGTGGAATCAAGGTTAAGGTGATAGAAATCTATGCACCTCTATTGCGGATATGAGGTGCCCACATTTCAGAGGGAAATGGGCATTAGGGGTAATTGGTCATTGGTGGACAGTTAAATTGGGAATTTGGAATTGATATTTTGGAAAATTGGAAGATTTGGGGAACAATCCTAAAAGTAGTTGTTTTTGCTGACAAGACTGCTTTATGTTTAAATACCCAACGACTAACGAGGAGGGAATGCATTTGTCTCCCTACATTGCAGAATAACAAAGTGATGGACGTTGACGGCAGTGGTGATGACGATGACCTGTGACCCTACAACATGCTCTTGCTGATGGTATATGGATTTGCAAATCCCACTAACGTTTCAGATTGCTGGATATGCATAAAGACTCCAACTTGTGCTGACGAAAAGGAAAAGGACTTTTGGAGGGGCTTGGCTAGCTTCCCCAGCTATGGCCTTCTGTTTTGGGGAAAGTGTGGAAGAGGTAGTCCATTTCAACCAACCTCACCTCACAGTATGGCCACAGCCCTAAAGAACTTGACCTTGAGTAACCTCTGCTTTAAGGCCTGGTATTTCCCTGCTTACGATTTATCTAGTTGAAAGAACGATTTCCCCACCCAACAAGGAAGGAAAAGGAATGTTGGTGTAGGTGATGAGCACAGGTCCAGTCATTGGGATATAGTGAGTGTGGACAGAACAGTATCCTGGGATGATTGTTCCTACTCCAAATGGTGCCAGGACGGTGAGCAGTGAATGGTACTTAATGGATATGCAGCTCCCATTGCCCTCCACGGGGTGCTGTCTGGGATTTGTTGCACTGTATTAGTGGCCTGAATGAGCACCCTGGCCACGATAATCAGCGAATTAGAGGCGTTTCACAGAGGCAGGAAGGGGTTGGATGACAGCTTTTTCTCTGGAATGGTATGGCCAGGTTGTCCCAGGAAATGATACTTCATGGCTTCCACAATGGAGATAGAGGACTATAAGACAGCCATGGCAGATGGAAAATGCATTAATCAAGTACTGGCAGAAATGGTGGCCATTCAGACGGTCACATTGCAGAATCGAATGGCCTTTGATTACGGGTTTGCAGAAAGGAGCCATTATTGGAGTACCTGACAAGTCGGGGAACAGTACTCACCTAGTTGACACATCCGCTATTTGGTGAATGCCCAATTCCAATAATAATCTACAAAATATATCCAGTTGCTTGCCTAGATTAATCTGACAGCACCAGCTAAACCTGTTACTTACATCGAAGTGACAACAAGGGAAGCTGGTTTTCAGGAACATCTACAGATTCCCACCCAAATTGTATGCCATCTAGCCCTCGAAAATAAAATCATTCCTTCAGTGTCATAGAACATCATATTAACAGCACAGTAATAACCAGAAAGACTCAATCACACCTTCCAAAAGGCAATTAAGAATGAGCAACTGATGGTCTTGACAAAACAAAGATTAAAAACAAATTTTAGAGTACAAACTGAATGCTGGGCTGTTCAGCGCTTACCTGTAAGATTCTGAGCACGTGCAGAGCAGGATACCAACTGCACCTAAAGTACCATGCAAAATCCTTTTTGCATCATGAGAAATATGCTCAAGCACAAGAGATAACGCAGCAATAATGAGTCAGACAAGAAGAACGCCAGTACATTCAGAACATGCCGTGAGCCAGGAAAAATACACTCAGAATTAACAATTTGATTCCAGCACACAGGGTTCAATGCTCGCTTCTCTTTAGTCTGTGTGATTGCAAGACCATCAATGCTATTCCAAAATGGCTATGAAAGGGCAAGAATTAGCAAACAGGAAAGTGGGGGAGGTGGGAGGGATGATAAATGAGAAAATCCTGACAGTAGGCAGGCATCCAAACCAAATTCTATCTATTCGCACAATCAGAAAAGCATTTTCCTAGTATATTCAGTGCCAAAGATTACAAAGTCCCCATACATATGCTAAACAGCATTTTCTGCTAACATAATAACATTCTATTGATGAAGCCATTTATACAAATGCTTCACTTTCCTAATCAACTTCAGGAATCTATTCAGTCAGCCATGCCTATATCCTCAATCAACATGAATGGTCAATTCAAGTCCATATAAATCATATCTAGACTTTGATTTTAATAATCAGACCTGCCTGATTCACCCACCTTGCTTCTAGTTGTATTGGTGCCCTGAGCCGAGGACTAGACTTGCAATTTATTCAAGGTAAAGAAAAGGCAACAACACATTCCGCAACCATTAGCTGGATCTGTAGATGAACCCTCAAAAGTTCTGTCCTCTCATATCAAAAGAGTGCAAAAAGTAATTTACAAAAAATTTTTTTTGAATTTATTTTCTCCTTTTAAGCTGAAATATGCTGATGTCCGATCCTTTACCCAAGCAACTGTCCGCTGGCACATCAGCTTGCCTCCAGCCGTTATTTGATCCTAATGAACATCATTAACAAGGCTGACCCTGTCACACACAAAAAAAATCAGTATCTGGCCATCAAGTTGATCTTTCTCCCATTAGATCAGTGATGAGGCAAATAAGAGTGCCATTAACAATGATATTAAATAATATATAGAATTAATGATTTTCCTCTATGATTATAATATTTAAAATGCTTACTAGGGTGGCAGATTCTCCTTGGAATAAAGTTCTAAGATTGTCCATATTGTATATTGTCATACAAGTAAAATTGTACCTATTAATAAGTCAATTCAAAGGTGATTCTTCTCCTAACAGGAAAAACATGGGATGAACTTCCTACTTCACAAACAGCTCCATACAACCAGATTTTTGCCACAGAAAGGTATTCCTGAAGCAGCTCTTTCCCAAGCTCTTTCTTTGAATATTGGTGGGGGTATATACAGTATGTTGGACTTAAAGGGGGGGGAAAAAAACCTAAATTTTAAGATCTGCATCAAGGTGAAGCATAGCAGACACAGGATCAAATGTTTGGAAGGCCAACCGTGAAATGATGCTAGTGCCAGAATTCAGAGGCAAAAAGCAGTAATCCAGAGCATCAGCAACATGGTAAACCAACTCCCACTATTAACCCCATTGACCTGACACGCTTCCAGGTAGCTTCCAATCGAAAAGTGTGACCTACACTACAGCCATAACAGAGTTCTGCAGAGATCGGAGGAAATTCAATACTACATCACTGATAGATTCGACAAGGTGATCACTTGCTTTATCAAAGCATCTATAAAATAAAAACTTTAAAGGAAAGAAATTGAATAGCGTTGAGACAATTATATGAGACAGCGTCCATTATTAAGGACCGCCAGCACTTTTCCCACTGTTACCATCAGGTAGGAGATACCTGAAGGCACACACACAGCGATTCAAGAACAGCTTCTTCCCCTCTGCCATCCAATTCCTAAATGGACATTGAAGCTTTGAACACTACCTCACTTTTTAAAATATACATTAATTCTGGTTTTGCACATTTTTAAAAAATCTATTCAATACACATAATTGATTTACTTATTTATTATTATGTTTTATTTTATTTATTATTATTTTTCCTCTCTCTGCTGGATTATGTATTGCATTGAACTGCTGCTGCTAAGTTAACAAATTTCACGTCACATGCCGGTGATAATAAAACCAATTCTGGTTCTGAGAATTACAACACACAGAACCCCAAAACAGAAACCATAGCCCTGGTGAAGGAGGAGATGCACAAAACCAGACCTCAAGGGAGACTGGAGACTGGGGTGGGGGGGGGGGGGGGCAATAATGATTGAAAGGGAATTGCAAAGATAAGACCAGGCAAAATCCACAGACAGATGCAACGTTTTGAGAGCACGACGCAGATCAATATAGGATGGACGACAGAAAAGCAGGATTTGGGATGGGTGTATTGATCATCTTTTTTAAAAGAACCTTTAAACAAAATGTTTACTGTATATTCAAAAGCATTTTCACGGCAAACATAGCATAATTCAAGAAATGTTGGAATACCAACCAAGTATTTGAATTAAACAAGAAAAGTGTCATGATTACATACTGACAAAGCATACTGTATCTGATGGGCTTAACTCCCGATCAAATGTGATTATTTTTCATGTTTGTAGTGAAAAACCAAGTAATTATTGCAAAAATATAAACTATAAAGAGACTGAAGGGTTCTTCATGTAACCATGCTCTCGATCATAGCTATATTCCAGTTACTTGTTCTATAACACAAATAGTCCAGTTATCAATGACCCTAATGCACATGGAAAAGCTGTCTCCAGTCAATAACCCCCCACATTCACCCCCACCCCTTCTTACCACCCCACACCCTCCCCAAGCAAGGCACGGTGAGATCAAAAACCTCAAGCATCAAGGGAATAGATGCAAATGACATACCTCACCATCCCAAAGGCACTGTCTGATGGAACAGTGGTACTTTGCCTTCCTTTCATCACACAGTCATTATATTCCACTAAACTTAATAAAATACATTTATTCATCAGCAAATTTGTGGATGGTTACAGCTGAAGCTAATAACTGAAATTAAAAGGTATAGCCAATTTCAACACAAGTTTAGCATCAAACACTGTTCCTTAAATGTTTTATCTTTATAGAATATTGAATTTATTCTTAAGTTTTACATAATTGTCAAATTTACATAAGTCTTTATAATGGAAAGCTGGTGGGTAAGTCATTAAATTTAAATGACACAATTAAATTTTCAAGGCATCAGAAAGCCAGGAGGTCAGTACCCTTCTTGGTAATAATATTTCAAACATATTGCCTTTCAGTAATATTAATAAGATTTAATAAACTTTCCAGAAACGTTTACACATTTGATACCAAAAGGAGTACATTTAGAAACAGTACACTTTTTGAGTGTAAAGCAAATCAAAAAACAAGCAATCATGTTTATCAAAGATCTGTAACTTTAAGTTCCTGTTCGCATCTTAAGGCACCGAGTGCAAAAGGCTGAGGCTCCGGATTTGGTCCTGATCAAACTACTGATTGTGCAGTGGAGAAACTTTAATAACTTTTGATTTGTATACCAAGCATGTAAGGAAAGCGGTGTTTTATATAAATAAGTCCCTCCTTACTTATATTTCTTTATCCTCCTCTCCTTTCAATGATCTTGCCTCCAAGCCCCTCTCCACCCCATTTCGACAGCAACCCAGAAGCAGGCAAACGACCTGCTCGCCAGTCTTTGTTGCTGTGGCATTCAAGCCGCCTAGTAGTCATAGCAAGCTCGACATGCATTCAGGCGAAAGCACCTAACAGCAGCCTCAAACACACTGGCTAAAATCGCAAACGTGCAAAACCGCTGGGGACTGCTAACATAATTCAGATTTACACCGTACTGTAATCCTTTTATCTATAACGTAATATCAACATAAATTTCATATTAGGAAAAACTCGCACCTAAAGGTCCCTTAAAATAGAAAGCTGTAATCCATGAGATATTTAATTTCTTAGAAATATCCTAATTTCTTCCACACCGGAAGTATTATGGTTAGAAGCAATGTAATCTCTGAGCGTTGAACTGCAAATTTTGAAAGCAATAGTGCAATTATTGCAAAAAATCCAACTCCTCCGTTTTTAACAGATTTCAACAAATAAACGTCGAATCGTGCCACAATACAGCAGTTTGAAAACCATTACAGGCTGCCCATTTTTATCTCACGTGTTCCAGCAACATTGGAGTCACAAAGGTAAATGTTTCACCAATTGTTTACTCAAAAGTGCACTGACCGTGTGATTCAAATTGATCCCATTGCAACTACAAATGTATCGAAGTTTATTCAAAAAGGTTAGAACATCTGCACGCCAACAAACAAGAAGGAGCAACAAAGCGTGTCTCAATAACTTAAAGCTGGGGCTTTAAATTGTAAAGAGGGAAAACCTGAGGGGTGCGAAGTCATTTCGGGTTCAACAAAACTTTAAATAAAACGGGTGGGGGTGGGAGACCGCGAGACGCTTGCACTTGCTTTTCTGGCAACAACTACAAAAGAACTACTCGAAGCGGCCGAGCATGCAATAACTTACCGGAAAAAAACCGAGGAGGAAATGTGAAGCTATTTCAGCAGCTCTCCTGCTGCAACAAGTCCAGGTTCCGCCTCGCACTATGGCCGCCGCGAACCGGGCTGGGTTGGTCTCGGCGCCCAGTGGCGAACCGAGCTGGCGTTGGTCTACAAGGCTGCGACCTCAACGAGAGCTGGATCACTGCCCCACTGCTTTAGTGCATCCTCTACGATCTGCAACAGGTCGATATCTTTTTTTTTATTCGTAGTGGTTTTTTTATCCCCCCACGACTGAAAGACTAGACAGAGTCCGGCAGTGAAGCAGAGATAAAGTTTCGGCTATTTGAGACCAGTCGCAGCTGCGGCCACCACGATCAGTTCATCTTCCACCCCCACCCAACGTACGCCCCCTTTTGCTTTCAAGTTTCTTGCCATCCAAAGCCAATTGTAGCATGTGCAGTGTTTTCCTGTGCAACATTGATTTTAAAAGCGCTTTTTAAAAATTGAAACGACCAGTGCTCAATATTACTTAAACGGCAATGGCCTTCGGAATTATATTGGTTATATCTTTAAGTAAGAATATGTAGTTATTTCTTTACTTATCTAGTTAATTTTAAACACTAGATTCCTGGACTGGCACAAGGAGAGGACCGTAAACTTGGACATCTATCGAAACTTCATATCATTCCTATTGTGTGATACAACCAGGAGTGGGGTTAGGTTGGTTCACCGAGGTTGTCATTGCCAGCTCAGTGTCAGATTGCATCCATTTGCTAGCAGAAGCAATTTCTAGTTAACTAGTAAAACTATCGTAATTACATATTGCCCAAAATCTGAAATGCAAAGTTAACTCAGGATGGGAAATGTTATAAATTCCTTCACCACAGATACAGACAGCTCTCCTTCCAGCCAGTGCCTGGTCAGTGCACTCCAGCCCTGTGAAGACTTAGCTGTCCAGATGTGTGTAGATGGGTTGGGTGTACATTCTGTGTCAAACATTTGGGTTTGGATTGGGCTAGGTCAGGATGTCAATGGTTACGGAAGGGAGGTTTGGGGGGTGGGGGAAGACCCCTATTGTGGTCTTGGTTCCAGTTCAGGTCAGGTTGTTCTACCAATGGGTAAGATGTAACTCCCAGTTCTTTAAATGGGAACTATCACAAATACACAGGGAGCAGTCCAAATGTAAAACCAGTCCTATTCACTGAATGAAAAGATATAATGCGTCCCTCAGCAGTTCAGGCCACTGCTGTGGAGAGAGAAAACTGGACTCAAGAAACATAATTTAACTTCTCATGTATCAGAACTGTAATGAAAGTTTAAAACATGTCCATATTTTCATACGATATAGGACATCATTAAGGCTATGCTGGCTCATCAGTCCTATTCCTCCACCTTTTTCTCTATTACCTGTTCTCACCCGCCCCCTAATCCTATCAGCCACCTTCACTAAGGGTAAGTTACAGTAGTCAATTCGTGTAACAAGTAGCTCATCCTTGTATGTAGAGGAGAGCCGTCCTGGGAGAACATGCAAACTCAGCGGAGTCTGCATTGAACCCGGGGTCAGTTGAGCTGTCGGCGAGCTACACTACCTGCAGCCCCAGTGTAACTGGAGCAAAACAAAACTGTCAAAGCTGGAAAGCTGAAAACAAAATGCTGCAGGTGCTGAGTCAGGTAGAGGAGTGAGCACAAAAACGGAAATAGTCGATGCTTCAGCTCTAGGAACACCAGGTGGCTTCTGTGAGGGGAAATGAACGGTGGGCATTTTGGCTCGGACCCTTCGTTAAAAATGGAGTGCAACTTTTGAAGAAGTTTGCAATGCTTTCCCACTTCCCAAAACATCATGGTTTTTCTTTGAGCCAGACTTCTAGATATGCTAAAATTATCATGTTTAAAGTGTCCAGCTCTAAAGCTGTTGCGCATATAACTAAAAGCAGGAAAATGTCTGGATAGTTTGTAAAGACTAAAGTAGTTTGCAAAGGTAGTAAGGTACCATAGACCTGACCATGAATTGAAAGATCACAGACAGTGAAACTCAGATCATCTGCAATCCAGTTATTCAGAAATCCCAGCAGATGATTCCTCTGATGTGGCTAAACTCACTGACTCCCCGACCCTTGCATTCTCTTTAAACTCACCGGGTGTGAATTTAAAGTCTGGAGTAGCATCCAATTGTCCAGAAAATCTACAGGCCACATTAATGCGCATTGGATTAACAGAGTTTTACAGTGTGTTACCCTAGAGGCCACGTGCTTAAGTTGAGAACAGGAAATGTGTTGCTGCCAGATCTGATTGATTGACTGAGGAGTTGAACAGTTATGTCAGCAGAGGGGACTTATTGTTTTCCTTTTCATGGATGATGATAAATGTGGAAACCTCTAAGTCTGCAATGCCACTAAAATTTGAATGTGGATTATAAGACATAGGAGAAGAAGTAAGTCATAGCCCATTGAATCTCTTCATAAATATTACAGCTTCTATGCAAGTCTCAGCTTGCTGTAAGTGGGGTGTGCTTTTGATTTAATGCAACTTTACATGGAGGAATCAGACCAGATTTGGACTTTTCTCACCATCCACCTTAGCTGGTGTCTTAAGGCAACCTTTGAAGCAGTTAGCAGCAGAATAGTCAGTACAATTACCCACATTTTGATCCTTGCTCAGGTTGCAAACTCCATCCATGTTCCCGAGGCATGGTGTTCCCGATTCTAGTTTCAGCCACACACCTGGCTCACACTCTGGACCCTGTCTCTTACAACCTACAGTATTCCTGATCTCAATCCTGGACCCCTGTTCTAGCCCCCAACTTGCCCGTGTTTCTTACTCCTGGTGTCTCCCGTGTAGCCTTTAACTCCATGGTGGCTTCTGTCTCCTGCATCATCTACAGTTATTGCTTTATTTAAATAAGCCAGTTTTTTTTCTTTGGATCTTCCACTTTGCAATCAAGTTCAATGCTGATCAAATTAACACACTCAGATTTAAATCACTTGCAAGAGTTGCAAATGAAATAAATTACAATCTTAGAAAAAACTGTTTCATAGCGTTCTGCATGTTGAACAATGACTTTCAAACTTCTGAACACCACCTGGCTCAATTTAAACATCTAACAAGAATGGTCATGTGGTCAGAGCTGCTATCCAGACGCAGAGTCCAGACTTCAAGCACTGCCACACTGCCCCCATCCCACTTCTCAATGGCACTCTAGTCTTTGAGCAAAGTATGTTGCTCAAGATTTCCAGCATCTGCAGACTCACTTGTGCCTTGGTAAGGTTCCATGTGGCAGGCCGTTCTGGAAGATTAGTTCACATGAAATCAGGGAGAACTAGCTAATTGGACACACAATTAACTTGATGGTAGAAAGCAGATGGTGATGGTGGAAGGTTGTTTCTCGGACTGAAGGCCTTAACAAGGGTGTGCCTCTGTGGTCAGTGCTCTACCTTAGAGACTGTTATGTGTGAAAATCCCGGGATATCAGCAGTTCCCGAGATACTCAAACCACCCTGTCTGGCACTAATTATCATTCCACAGTCAAAGTCACTTAGATCACATTTCTTCTCCATTTTGATGTTTGATCTGAACAACAACTGAACCTCTTGACCATGTCTTCATGCATTGAGTTGCTGCCACATATTTGGCTGATAAATGTTTGCATTAACAAGCAGGTGTGCTTAATAAAGTGGCCAATCAGCATACATTCTTTTCCAAATTGTTTGTGTGGATGGCCTTGTTTGCCATCCAAATCAATAACATGGATAAGAATGTGCAATGATTGGCAACTCCTGGCATAAAAGCCTTGGCGTATTGTCTCTAGTTTTGATCGCCCTGCTATAGGAAAGATGTTGCCAGGACGTGAAGAACTGAGTTATAAAGTAAACTGGAAAGGCTAGGACTTTATCCTTAGAGCTTAGGAAACTGAGAGATAATCTTATAGAGGTGTATAAAATCATGAAGACCAAAGATAGGGTGAATGCACTAAAGTTTTTCCACAGAATTGGAGAATCAGGAACTGGTGGACATACATGTAAGGTGAGAGTAGAAATACTTCATAGAAACATCAGAGGCAACATTTTACACAAAGTGAGGTATGCATGTGGAATGTACTGCCTGAGGAAGTGGTTGAGTCAGGCACAATAACAACATTTAAAAGACAATTGGACAGGTACTAGATTTGAAAGGTTTAGAATATTATGAGCCAAACATTGGAAAATTGGACTAGCTCGAATGGGACATCTTGGTTGTTGAGCCAAAGGGCCTGTGTCCATATTGTATAACTGCGTGAACTTCATAGACGACTGGCCTGATCTCTGAACTCCTTCACTTCATAAGGCTCTGATTTACAGTCAAGCTGCGCCCTCCCACAACTTGCAAAATGATAGGACTCCATCCCCCTGCCAGGTTCTCTATATCCTTACTACATTCCCCAAGGTTTCCAATCTGTTTTACAGTCAAAATGATTGCAGTAAAAATGCAGGTGCTGGAAGTAAGAAAATAAAAACAGAAATTGCTGGGAATACTCATCATGTTGTGCAGCATTCTTGGGGAGAAGAACAAAGTCAACTAGTCAGATCAATGACCCCTTGTCAGAATTTGAAAAGTGAGAAAATGAACTTGTTACAGTTATAGAGTAAAGTACAACAGGAAATAGGCCACTCAGCCCATCTAGTCCATGCTGAAAGTACAGCAGGAAATAGGCCATTCAGCCCATCTAGTCCATGCATTTAAGGTACCTACTCCCATTGACCTGCACCTCAACCTTAGCCCTCAATACCCTTACCATCCATGTACCTATCAATTACCATGTACCATGTTATTAATTGTTGAGAGGAGTGAGGTAGAGAGAAGAAAGCAAATGTCTGTGATAGGGTGCAGACTAAAATTTAAGTTAATAAAAAGTTTAAAAGCTGCCAGTTAGAGATAGAAGAGAGAAAAAAAGAAGCAAGTTTGGAATATTGCATTCAGTCTTAATCACCCTACTATAGGAATGATGCTATTAAGATGGAAAAAGTGCAGAGATTTTCAAGATGTTGCCAGGACTTGAGGGAGTGAGTTATAGAGAGAGGATGAGCAGGCTGGGACTTCATTCACTGGAGCATAGAAGAATGAGGTGCACAAAATTGTGAGTGGTATAGATAGAGAGAATACACAAGAGTTTCTGCAGATACTGGGAATCCAGAGTAACACATATAAATTGCTGGAGGAACTCAGAAGGTCAGGCAGCATCTATGGAGACGAATATCCAGCCAATGTTTTGGGCCAAGACAATGCTTTTTCCAAGAACTGTGGAATAAGAAACTTGAGGGCACAAATTTGGAGTGAGAAGCAAGAGATTTAAGAGGAACTTGATTTAATAGGAACTTTTTCATCTAGAGGTGGTCCATATATGGAATGAACTACCAGAGGAAGTGGCTGAGCGGGTATCTTAAGAATACTTAGAAGAAACACAGATAGGTACATGGATAGGAAAGGTTCCGAGGAATACGTGCTGAACCTGGGCAAATAGGACTAGCTTTGGATGAGTGTCTTGGTCAGTGTTGGCTATTTAGACTAGAGTCTGTTTCCATGTTGTATGACTCCATGACTAAATTTAAACCGGAAGATGCATCCATACTTGTTGAGAGAGAAAGAAAATACAAGAAACTGTTAAATTCAGTGCCGAGTCCAGCACATTGCTGCACACCAGTTTGAATTATGTGAGAATAAAAGGCTTCAAGGGTATATGGGCGAGCTGAGAACAGGTCAGATTACACGTAAGGTGGAAAAATATCCAGATATCCATTTCTGGGCATGTAGCAGGAAAGCAGTCTATTTTTTATATGCTGAGAGATTGGGTAATGTTGACGTTCAAATGAATCTAGTTGTATTTTTTCACAAGCTGTTGAAAGCCAAACTGCAGGTGCAGCAAGCAAGAAGGACAGGTAGAATTCTAGCCTTCATTACGAGAGGATTTAAACACAGGAGTAAGGAAATCTTCTTATATTTGTATAGGGCCTGCTGAGACCGCACCTGGACTACTGAGAGCAGTTTTAATCACATCTGAAAAAGGATGTATGTACTTATTTTGGAGATAGTACAGTGAAGATTAATTGGAGCTGTTCCAGGGATGGACTTGCAACATGAGACGAAGTTGAATGGACTAGGACTATAACAGAATCATTGTCATAGAAAAGTACAGACAGAAACCAGAACTTTGGCCCATGTAGTCTATGCTGAACCACTTAAACTGCCTGCTCACATTGACCTGCACCGGGGCCATTGCCCTCCATACCCCTACCATCCATGTATCTATCCAAACATTGAAATTGAGCTTGCATGAACCACTTAATGCTGGCAGCTCGTTCCACGCTCTCACCTAATCGCTGGAGTTTAGGGGAATGAAGTGAGAACTCATTGAAACATAAAAATTTCCAAGGGCTTGACATGTTAGATACAGAGAGGTTGTTTTCCTTGGCCAAGGAGACTAGGAATTGTTGTCAGAATTTGAGAATGAAGGGTAGGCCATTTAGGACTGGGATATGAGTCATTCTGGTAACTCAAGAGTGCTCAGTACTGGATGAAAACAGTGAACAATATTGGGAGCATTATTTTAGCCATTCACCTTACCATAGACATTCCCCTTATTGTCCCCAAAATCCCTCATCATGCAGCAGTGCTCAGGAGAAAGAGTTACAAACAGCCACAGTCTGTACACAAATTCTCTGCAACGATTTCGTTTTCACCTTTATCAAATTGTAACAACCTTAGAGCCTGATGTTATATAGATATTCTTTTTTAATTGATTTTTAATGCATTTCTACAAACCAACCACAAAGAAAAAAACCAACAGCAAAATGAGAATTAATACAGTGCAAAATAAACGTATCAAAAGTATAATTCATAACAATAAAGAAACAGCACCCAGAATAAAATCATATAAAGTTAGTATCCTCCCCTCCCATCCACTGGAAACCTCCAGGCCAACCACTACATTATGTAAAAAAAAATAAAGAGAGCATTCAACTCCCCAAAAATGTAAATATAGTTAAAAAATAATAATGCCTACTACAAAAACTATAATGTAATTTCCATCAAAAAGAAACCATAAAACTTACAGAGGGGAAAAAAAGCTGAAAGTAAGGGATTAAGAAGAATAAACTTAATCTAAAGAGGAGTTATGAAAATAATCAAGAAAAGGTCCCCACACCTTTTGAAATTTTATGTCTGAGTTGAGAAGTGAGTAATGAATTTTTTCAAGATCTAAACAGGACATAATATCATTAAGCCATTGAGCATGAGAGGGTGGGGCAACATCTCTCCATTTCAGGAGAACTAAGCATCTAGCCAAAAGAGAGGCCAAAGATAATGTCCGGCGTTTAGTCAGACTCAAATGCATGTCTGCCTCACCCAAGGTACCAAAAAGGGCAATCAGAGGATTAGGTTCTAAGTGGCAATTAAGAATATGGGATAAAGATGAAAAAACCTCTCCAAAATTTCTCTGGACTAGGACAAGCCCAGTACATATGGATAAGAGAGGCCTCGCCACCTTTACACTTGTCACAAACAGGACTAATATCAGGATAAAACCGCGCCAATTTAGTTTTAGACATGAACCCTATATACAACCTTAAACTGTAAAAGACAGTGGGTAGCATATAAAGAGGTTGAATTAACTGACTTAAGAATTGAATTTGCAAAACGCATCAAATAAAGAAATATTTAGATCATGCTCCCAAGCAGTTCTAATTTTATCAAAGGGGGCTCGCCTCAAGGTCTCTAATTTATCATGAATAAAAGGTATTAAGCCTTTGCCCAATAGATTATACAAAGAAACAGGTCCACAACATTTTTCTCAGGCATCGCAGGAAAATTAGACAATAAAGGGTTAATGAAATGTCTAATTTGAAGGTATCTAAAGAAATGGGTAGTAGGTCGATTAAACTTTACAGAGTTGTTGAAAAGCTGCAAAACAATTGTCTACGGAAAAACCTTGAAAGCGCCTAATGCCCATTCTATACCAATCATGAAATGTTAAGTCTTGCATAGAAGGTAGAAAAAGATGATTGTGTAAGATAGGACTGGAGAGAGAGAGACCATGAAGGCCATTAAATTTTCTAAACTGAGCCCGTTAATCTCAGAGTGTGTCTGATAAGAGGATTAACAATTAATTTAGGCAAGCGACAAGGAAGTGCAGATCCAAGAAGTGTGGAAATAGAGATATTCTTGGTAGAGTTCAACTCCATTGCCACCCATTTTGGACAATCAGACTGATTATGAAAAAATGACCAAAAAGTAAGACAGCAAATATTAGCTGCCCAATAATATAAATGGAAGTTAGGTAAAGCCATACCATCTTTTTTAGATTTTTGGAGGTAAGTTTTATTGAGTCTAGACGAAAAAGCTTTAGAAATAAAAATTGGTGTAGACTGAAATAAATATAAAAATTTAGGAAGGATATACATTTTAATAACATTAATATGACCTACCAGAGACATAGATAAGGGTGACCATTGTGTCAAACTCTGTTTTGTAGAATTTTAAAGATTAGCAAAATTTTCTCAAAAAGGATTCTTGAAAGAGCTTGTAACTGTAATACCAAGGTAAGTAAATTAATTGTCAACTACTTTGAAAGGGAGGTCATAAAATACTAAAGCTTGTGCTTCTCTATTAATTGGGAAAAGTTCACTCTTGTGTAAATTAAGTTTATAGCTGGAAAGCTGGCTGAATTGGTTGAGAAGTAAAAACAATGGGGGTAAGGAGGTGGACGGATTTGATACAAAAAGTAAAAGGTCGTCGGCATAAAGAGAAACTTTAAGCTCATTTCCTATAGATAGCTCAACTCCTATAATATAGATACTCTTACTGTTATGCATTACAGCTGCAAGAAAAGGGGGAGGGCTAGATACCCTTTATGTCAACACTTTGAGAGTATAACATGGTTTCAGCTGCCATACTGCAGTTACTGTCCATTGGCCCTCCTCAGTTCCGGCAGCAACTGGGATACAAATTCATTTATCTCTATGTAATTGTGAACCAACACCATTGGCAGAACTGCCAAAAAATGGGTAAAAGACAGAACTCTATCACTATCTGCACTCTGGCAAAGAACGGCCTTATGTGTGGTCCCAGAAGATTACTTTGGCTTATAACGTATTACCTAAAATGAATTGATGCCACTTACAAATTTATCATTGAAGTATGTATAT
This sequence comes from Hemitrygon akajei, assembly GCF_048418815.1. Taxonomy (NCBI): domain Eukaryota; kingdom Metazoa; phylum Chordata; class Chondrichthyes; order Myliobatiformes; family Dasyatidae; genus Hemitrygon; species Hemitrygon akajei. The sequence goes on from NC_133125.1 coordinate 46,028,914, forward strand.
GTCACCATTTTACTACCACGAGATTCATTTTCTTGTGGGCATTCACAGTAGACCAAGGAATCAATGAGTCAATGAAAACCTACACGCAAAGACTGACAAGCAACCAATGTGCCAAAGGAGACAATCCGTGCAAATACAAAATAATAATAATAATAAATTAATACTATTGAGAACACGAGTTGTAGAATACTTGAAAGTGAGTCTGTAGGTTGTGGAATCGGTTCAGATTTGAAGTGAGTGAATTTATCCAAGTTGGTTGAGGGGTAATATCTGTTCCTGAACTTGGTGGTGTCGGACCTGAGATTTCCGAAGTGAGAAGAGAGCATGGATGGATGGTGGGGGTCCTTGATGATGGATGCTGCTTTCTTGTGGCAGAATTCCATCCGAATGTGCTCAATGCTGGAGAGGGTTTTGCCTGTGATAACTGGACTTTATCCTCCAGTTTTTGTAGGCTTTTCCATTCTTATGCTTTGGTGTTTCCATATCAGACCATGGTCCAACCAGTCAGGATACCCTCCACTGTGCATCTGTGGAACTTAGTCAAAGTTTTAGCTGAGAGGCCGAATCTGTACAAACTTGTAAGAAAATAGAGCTGCTGCCGTGACTTTGTCTTGTTGGCATTTACATGTTGTTCCAAGACAGACGCTAATGAGGACTGGCTCATGGACCTCTGGTTTGTCCTCCTGTAGGCAATAATCAGCTCTTTGGTTTTGCTGACATTGAATAAGAGGTTGTTGTTCATTTAAGGAGGGGAGAAAACTGAAAGACGATTTTCATAAAAGAGAACATAGTTTGTGAGTGCCACCTAAAATTCACCAAAATTACCGTTGTTGTTGACTAAATCTTGTGTGGTGATGAGTCCACGTACAGGACTGAGATAGAACATCTGGTTGAGTGGTGACACAATAGCCTTATGCTTAAGACAAGCAAAACCAAGAGTTAATCTTCAACTTCATGGGGAGAAGTTGGGAGATCATTTACCAAGTCTCATCAGTGGGACAGAGGTGAAAAGGGTAGGCACCTTCAAATGCTTGGGCATTAATAACTTCGATGACCTGTCTTGGGACCAGCACATGAAGAAGGCATACCAGCTCCTCTACTTTCTCAGTAGCATAAGAAAATTTGGCATGTCATCAAATACTCTAACTTCTACAGATGTACTGTTAAAAGTATCTTGACTAATTTCATTAGGGCAGCTCTGATGCTCCGAAACACAAGAGGCTACAGAGAGTAGTGGCCACAACCCAGTCTATCAAGCACAGACCTCCCCACCATTGGCAGTATCTACAGGTGGCACTGTCTGAAGAAGGTATCAAACTATCTTCTGTCATTAAGAATCCCAACTATCTGAGTCATGCTGCTGCCATTGTGCAGGCAGTACAAAAGCACAAAGTCCCACAGCACCAGGTTGAGGAACAACCGTTGGGTTGTGAAGCCTACATCCACAACCCTAACCCTATGATAGCAATGGAACACTACGAGCCACCTCTTGCACTACCATGTCTTTGCTTTTTTTTTACACAAAGATCTTGCTTTTCTTCACTCTATAGCAAGGATTCCCAACCTGGGGTCCATGGACCACTCAGTTAGTGGTAGGGGTCCATGGCATAAAAAAGGGAACCCTTGCTCTATGGTACAGTTTTATGTGCAATTTATTTCATGTGCACTGTCTGATCTTATGTGCCTGTGATGGGACTGAAACAACTTTTTCATTGTAGTGTACTTCACTGCATATGACAATGAACTTGACTTGTAAAAAATATTTACCTGTAACATTGACATTGCAACTCAATGCTAGTTCAACCATTTCAAGCTCAGCTATAACATGAAATAAAAGCAGAGACTACTCAATACTCAACAGTATGCATGGTGCAAGAAAGTGAAATTAAGTCGGTGACCTGACCTATTAGTTTCTCTCTTGACAGATGCTTCCTCTCCTGATGAATATTTCCTGCATTTTCTGTTCTAATTTCCGATTTCCAGTATTTGAAGTTTTTTTTTGACATGGAAGAAAGCTTGGAAAAGCAGGCCATCCCTCTACTGTACCCTATCAATGCATGGATGCAAATTTTCAATGTCTTCATAACTGTTACAATTGTGAATGAAATGACCTACACAATGCAAGGGAAATTGGGTGTCATTGTCCATGTGGGGTTCAAGTAAAACATTATACACAGGGGAAATACACCATTCAGTCATCAGAACCAAACTTGCAGCTATGTGTAAACTAATACTAAATGATGAACATTATGCTGATCATTATGTTTATCTCTAAGGCAACTCTGCTGCTGCAAAGAAGTCATTCTTACCCTCGGCCATTAGACTCCACAATGAGTCAACCAACAGCCAGGGAAGTGATGACCCCTCCCCCCACTTAGTCTGTTTGAGGTACTCATTTTTTAATTCTTTCTTACTTCACTTCTAATACTTGTACGCCCGTGCACTTGTAATGCTACTGTGACACTGCAATTTACTTTGGAATCAATAAAGTATCTATCCGTCTATATTGACAGAGAAAATATTTATGCATTAGATTTTACAATAAGTATATTTTGGTAGCATTCCCATTTGAAAGTAAACATGTGTACAGCAAAATACAGTATATTTTTGACTCTTTAACTCCTTAATTAACTTTCAAATTACAAGTCCGAAAATTCAGTTAATTTCAAGGAAGTTGCTATCTTTGTTGCAGCAGAGATGTTTATCTGTATGTAAAAAATAGCTACATCAACCTGAAGCGTGTTCTTGGGTATTCTGTTGCGCAGACATATCACTAGTTTTCCATCAGACTTAAGTCTGAGTAATTATATTTAAACTTAGAGATGTAGATATGAAGAAACCACTTTACATGTAGCCTGTTGCTTCATTTTGGAGAAGATGTGGTAAATGTCACCTTAAACAGTATTTTTAGCCCTACACAATGAGCACATTCTTAGCTTTAATTTGTTCCAATGACAGCAGAAGTGACCTTTTTACCAGGCATCAAAATATTAATGCATTTTTGGACATTGCATTGGATTTTAGAATTGAATATCTTTTTGCATCGACAAATTAAGTTTTAAGACTTAATTGATGAAGAATTAAAAATAAAACTCCAAGCAACAATCAATTATTTACACATTCTGATGCTTTGGGTCCAGCAAGTGTCCTTGGCTGAGACATTTACATTATATGCATAACTCTGAAGGAGTGCTGTGTAGTTAAACCGGAGTCAAACAATTTTACACTCAATTCTGGCTGTCTAAGCATCCGCTGGGAAAATTGGCTCCTCATGTCTTTGTTTGTTTTAGCATCTTTTTTTGCTGGTGCAAGTCTACTAAAGACTTTAACAGCAGTACAACAGGCAAAAATGCTCTCCAGTGTGCTTTTGAATTTCACTGCTCTGAAAATCAACATTTGTATTTACTCAAAACACAAACAAGTTTTACCAGCATTTGCTCTACCAGCAAGTGTGGCATTTAAAACACTAACACTCAACTGCATTCTCTATCCTTTGTGAGATCTGTGACATCATATAAGGGTTTATATAGGAGTTCTAACAACTTTCACCAAGGTCACCTTCAGCTTCCAAGCCTCAGGCTGATTCTTCATTGCAGCTGCTGATCTCAGCCACATCCTACAGTCTGCGCCTCACAGCTACATTTGGGAGATCCACACTGGGGGGGGTGGGAAGGGGAAGACTTCTGTCTAGTTATCCATCAGCCCACTGGGGAGGCTGAAAAGTGGGCACAGGGATCGGCCTTCCCCAGAGTGCAGGCATCTATTGATTGCACCAATATACACACAGTGGCCACTTTATTAGGTATCTGCTTCTCATTAGATGTTTCTTCTTTTTGTTTCTCACACCATTTGCTGTAAACTCTAGAGGCTGTTATGTGTTAAAATCTCAGGAGATCCGCAGTTTCTGAGATAACAAACCACCACATCTTGCACCAACAGTCATTCTGTGATCAAAGTCACGTAGTTCACATTGCTTTTCCCCACTCTGATATTTTGTCTGAACAACAATTGAGCCTCTTGGCCATGTTTGCACGTGTTTATGCAGAGTTTCTGCAACATGATTGGCTTGAATTTGCATGTACAAGCAGGTGTACAGGCTACCAGGTGCTACCAGGTGCTACCAGGTGTACGTACAATTCCCAGGAGTTATACCGGTTATATTTCTTGAACAAAGGAATAACATTTGCCACACTCGTTTGGTAAATATCAACTGTATGCTTCTGTGGGAGTAGAGAATACCTTTATGCAGACCTCTACTGTTCCCCACTCAACAAGAGGCTGAGAAATACCACTGACATTTCATTCATTTGAGCTAAAGGAAGAACTGAAAAGCCTTTTGACAATACGGTACCTATAAAAAGTATTCACCCCGCCCCCCAGAAGTTTTCATGTTTTATTGTTTTACAACATTGAATCACACTGGATTTAATTTGGCTTTTTTTGAGACCAATCTACAGAAAAGACTCTTTCGTGTCAAAAATGAAAACACATTTCTACAAATTGGTCTAAATTGATTACAATTATTAAACACAAAATAATTGATTGCATAATTACTCACCCCTTCAAGTCAGTATTCAGAAGCTGCACCTTTGGCAGCAATTACAGCCTTGAGTTTATGTGGATAGGTCTCTATCAGCTTTGCACATCTGGACACTGCAATTTCCCCCCCATTCGTCTTTACAAAACTGCTCAAGCTCTGACAGATTGCATGGGGATTGTGAGTGAACAGCCCTTTTCAAGTCCAGCAACAAATTCTCAATCGAATTGAGATCTGGACTCTGACTTGGCCATTCCAGGACATTAATGTTGTTGTTTTTAAGCTGTTCCTGTGTAGCTTTGGTTTTATGCTTGGAGTCATTGTCTTGCTGGAAAACAAACCTTCTCCCAAGTTGCATTCTCTTGCAGACTGCATCAGGTTTTCCTCCAGGACTGCCCTGTATTTTGCTCTCTACCTTCACAAGCCTTCCAGGGCCTGCTGCAGTGAAGCATCCCCACACCATGATAAAGCCACCTCCATGCTTCATGGTAGGGATGGTGTGTTTTTGATGCTTGTGCCAAACATAACATTTAGTTTGATAGCCAAAAAGCTCAATTTTGGTTTCTTCAGACCATAGAACCTTCTTCCAGCTAACTTCAGAGTCTCCCACACGCCTTCCGGCAAACTCTTTGACCTGAAACATTAATACATGGGAAAATGAGGGGGCGACCTTATAGAAATATTTTAAATAATGTGAAGCGTAGATAAGGCGGATGGTAACAGTCTTTTCTCCGGGGAAGCCCAAAACTAGGGGCCATAGGTTAAGGGTGCGAGGAGAAGGATTTAAAAGAGATCTGAGGGGGAACTTTTTCACAGAGAAAGTGGAAAGTATATGAGATCTCTTAATATGTAGTGTCATTTAATATGCAATGCTATCATTTAAGAAGCACTTGTATAGCTATGTGAAGGGGGATAAGGGCCAAATGCAGGAAATTGGCACTAGCTGGGTGGGCACTTTGGTCAGCATGGACTTGTGAGCTGAAGGGCCTTGTTCTACGACTCTATGATTCCTAATGCTGACTGTCATGCTGAGTCTTTCCAGAATTTGTTGTTTTTATGAATGTTGTGTTTATTCTGGAGGATGCTGACAGTGAGTCTGATTTGAACAATGTTAACACACTGAATGCACACAATGGCATTTTAGCTGATTACCCCTCACAATGGAGACAGGAACATAATCCATGAATTTATAACCTTGGATAACAATCCACGATCCTTCAGGGACATTCCATTGCTCCACCATCTTGTCTACATCTGAATATTTCATACTGCACCGATTCTTGTCCATTCTGGAGGAGCAGGTTATCCACAAGCAGGCCAGTTTCCACCTGGAACGTTATGCACCGGCCGAGTTCAGAATCGCGCCTAGTAGAAGTTAAAGATTCAGGGAAGGCAACTACATGTGACTGTTGTTCACTTCTCAGATATACAAGAGTCTGTTGGTCATCAAATGCTGCTTTGTACAACATGGGATGCAATGATCGAAAGTTTCTTTGTGTAACTTAGAAAGAAGGACAACCTTTCTTGTTTAAAATCAACTAAATTTCCATAAGGAAATACACTCAGTGGCCACTTTATTAGGTACACTTGCTCGTTAATGCAAATATCTAATCAGCCAATCACATGGCAGCAACTCAATGCATAAGACTATGCAGACATGGTCAAGAGATTCAGCAGTATCTCAGACCAAACATCAGAATGGGGAAGCAAATGTGATATACATGATTTTGATCGTGGAATGATTGTTGGTGCCAAACTGTGTGGTTTGAGTATCTGAGGAACTGCTGACATCCTCTGGTTTTCACACACAACAGTCTCTAGAGGTTAAAGAGAATGGCGTGAAAAAGAAGAAAAAATAAGTCTAGTGGATGGCACTTCTGTGGATGAAAAAGCTTTGTTAATGAGAGAGGTCGGAGGAAAATGGTGAAACTGGTCGAAGGTGACAGTGACTCAAATAACCGCAGGCCACAACAGTGGTGCGCAGAAGAACACCTCAGGATGCACAACACATTGAACCTTAAAGTGGATGGGCTACAGCATCAGAAGACCATGAACACTCACTCAGTGGCTGTTTTATTAGGTACAGGAGGTGCCCTCCACACTGTTGATCTGTTCTCCAGCGGTTTTTTTTTGCTCGAGGCCTAGGCTTGTTACCCTGACACAGAAATGCTCTAACGTGCCAAGAAAATAACTCCTTAGTTGAGCTATAATAGTTGTGGACTACCTTGGATCAACCACCATTAGCAGCCTATGCACACTCACTGATATACCACCACCAGACAATTAGCGAGTCATTACTAGACAATCAGAAATTAATCAACAGACAAAGCACATCATTTATCCACAGCCCAATCAAACTATGGTCGCTAAACCACAGTAGTTCGGGAATTTCCTTATAACAATCTGTCAGTATCAGACCTGTTACATTCCTGGAGGAGATACAGTACTCAAGATTGGTCAGTAAACTTGTGGCACAAATCAGTACAAAGGGGTATGATTTAGTGGCCATTACAGAAACATGGTTGCAGGGCAGAGATAATTGGGAATTAAATATCCAAGGTTATCAGGTAATATGGAAAGATAGGCAGGAAGGTAAGGTAGCACTCTTAAAGATGAGATCAGGGTGGTAGTGAGAGATGATATAAGATCTAAGGAGCAGAATGTGTCCTGACGAAGGGTCTCGGTCCGAAACGTCGACAGTGCTTCTCCTTATAGATGCTGCCTGGCCTGCTGTGTTCCACCAGCATTTTGTGTGTGTTGTTTGAATTTCCAGCATCTGCAGATTTCCTCGTGTGAGCAGAATGTTGAACCCATCTGGGTAGAGATTAGGAATAGTAAAGGGAAAAATCACTAGTGGGAGTTGTCTATCGGCCACCAAATAATAACATTACAGAGGCACAGGCAACAAACAGAGAAATATCTGAGGCATGTAAGAATGGAAGAGCAGTTATCATGGATTGGGTGAAACAAGTTGGTCGAGGCAATCTTGAGGAGGACTTCATAGCATATGCATCCGTGATGCCTTCCTTGATGTTACTGAACCTCCAATGTGTTATCTTGGATCTGGTCCTGTGCAACAAGACAGGTAAAATTAGTAATCTTGTAGCTAGGAATCCTCTTGGAAAGAGTGATCACAGTATGAGTTTCTGATACAAATGGAGGGTGCAATAGTTTGATTGAAAACCAATGTTTTATGCCTAAACAATGGAGACTAAAATAGGATGAGGTAGGATTTGGCTAGTGTAGACTGGGAACACAGGCTATGTGGTGACACGGTTGAGGAACATTGGAAGACTTTCAAAGAGATTTTTCATGGTGTTTAACAAAAGTACATTCCAGTTAAAAGCAAGGACAGTAAGGGTGAGGAGAGCCAGCCTTGGGTAACTAAGGAAATAAAAGCAGGCATCAAACTAAAAGCTCGTGCATACAAAGTTGCCAAGAGTAGTGGGAAACTGGAAAATTGGGAAAACTTTAAAAAGCAGCAAAGTACCACTAAGCAAGCAATAAAGAAAGGGAAGCTAGATTATGAAAATAAACTAGCACAAAATATAAAAACAGATTGTAAAGGTTTTTATAATTACACAAAGTGGAAAATTGAATGTAGGTCCCTTGGAGGACAAGAAGGGGAATTGATATTGGGTAATGAGGAAATGGCTGAGGTTTTGAATGACTATTTTGTGTCAGTCTTGATGGTTGAGGACGCTTCTAACATGCCAAAGAGAGATGTTATGAATGTGATGGGAGGTGAGGACCTGATACAATAGCTATCACTAAAGAGGTAGTGCAGAGCAAACTTGTGGGCCTGAAGATAGACAAGTCCCCTGGTCCTGATGGAATGTATCCCAGGGTACTGAAACAAATGGCAGAAGTTTTAGTGGAGGCTTTGGTAATGATTTACCAAAATTCCCTGGAGTGTGGGCACATCCTGGTGGATTGGAAGACGGTGAATATCACACCACTGTTCAGAAAAGGATGTAGGCAAGAAGCAGGTAATTATAGGCCAGTTAGTTTAACATCTGTAGTTGGGAAAATGCTTGAAGCTATCATTAAAGAAGAAATAGTGAGGCATCTAGAAAGAAATGAATCTTTCTTTCAGTATGGATTCAGCACAGGTAGGACCTGTTTGACAAACTTACTGGAGTTCTTTGAGGATATAATCAGTGCAGTGGATAGAGGGGAACTGAAAGATGTTATTTACTTGGATTTCCAGAAGGCGTTCAATAAGGTGCCACATAGAGGATTTATCCATTAAATAAGGATGCATAGAGTTGGGATGATGTATTAGCATGGATAGAGGATTCATTAACTCATAGAAAGCAGAGAGTTGGGATACATGGGTGGTGAACGATGTGCCACAGGGGTCGGTGCTGGACCTGCAACTGTTCATGATATACATTAACAATCTGGAAGGAGGACCGAGTGTAGTGTATCTAACTTTGCTGATGATACTAAATTGAATGGAAAAGCAAATTGTGCAGAAGATGCAGAGTCTGTAGAGAGATATAGATAGGTTAAGTGAGTGGGCAAGGGTCTGGCAGATGGAGTACAATGTTGGTAAATGTGAGGACATCCACTTTGGAAAGAAAATTGAAAGAGCAAATTATTATTTAAATGGTAAAAAATTGCGGCATGCTGCTGTGCAGAGGGACTTGGGAGTGTTTGTGCATGAATCACAAAAGGCTAGTTTTCAGGAGCAGCAGGCTATCAAGAAGGCAAATGGGATGTTGGCCTTCATTGCTAGAGGGATTGAATTTAAGAGCAGGGAGATCATGCTGCAACTATACAGGGTACTGGTGAGGCCGCACTTGGAGTACTGTGTGCAGTTCTGGTCTCCATTCTTGAGGAAGCATATACTGGCTTTGGAGGCAGTGCAGAGGTGGTTCACCAGGTTGATTCAAGAGATGAGGGGTTTAGACTATGAGGAGAGATTGAGTTGCCTGGGACTGTACTTGCTGGAATTCAGAAGAATGAGAGGAGGTCTTACAGAAACATATAAAATTATGAAAGAGATAGATAAGATAGAAGTAGGAAAGTTGTTTCCACGGTAGATGAGACTAGAACTAGGGGACATCGCCTCAAGATTCAGGGGAGTAGACTTAGGACGGAGATGAGGAGGAACTGCTTTTCCCAGGGAGTGGTGAATCTATGGAATTCTCTACCCAATGAAGCAGTAGAGGCGACCTCAGTGAATATCTTTAAGACAAGGTTGGATAGATTTTTACATAGTAGGGGAATTAAGGGTTATGGGGAAAAGGCAGGTAGGTGGAGATGAGTCCATGGCCAGATCAGCCATGATCTTATTGTATGGTGGAGCAGGCTCAACGGGCCAGATGGCCGACTCCTGCTCCAATTTCTTATGTTCTTATGAGGTCACAGGGTATTTTGAGGCACATGATAGTATGGGCTGTAGTCAGCATGGTTTCCTCAAGGGAAAGTCTTGCCTGACAAATTTGTTGGAATTTTTTGAAGAAGTAACATGCAGGATAGACAAAGGAGAATCAGTTGATGTTGTGTACTTGGATTTTCAGAAGGCCTTTGTCAAGGTGTCACACAATGAAACTGCGTAACAAGCTATGAGCCCATGGTATTATAGGAAAGATACGAGCATGGATAAAGCGGAGGCTGATTGGCAGCAGGCAAAGTGTGGGAATAAAGGGAGCCTTTTCTGGGTTGGCTGCCAGTGACTAGTGGTGTTCACAGAGATCCGTGTTGGACCAATTCTTTTTACATTATATGTCAATGATTTGGACGATGGAGTTGCTGGCTTTTTTGCAATGTTTGCATACAATATGAGGATAGGTGGAGGGATGGGTAGTTTTGAGGAAGTAGAGAGGCTACAGAAAGACTTTGAGAGATTTGGAGAATGGGCAAAGTGTTAGAAAGTGTATGGTAATGTATTTCGGTAGAAGAAATGAAAGAGTTGACTTCTCTAAATAGAGAGGAAATACAAAAAAGCGGAGGTGTAAAGGGACCTGGGACTCGTTGTGCAGGATTCCATTAAGTTTAGTTGGCAGTCTGTGGTGAGGAAGGCGAATGCAATGTCAGAATTTATTTCAAGAGGACGAGTATATAAAAGCAGGGATGTAATGTTGAGATTTAATAAAGCCCTGGTGAGGCCTCACTTGGAGTATTGTCAGCAGTTTTGGGCCCCTTATCTTCGGAAGGATTTGCTGAAACTGGAGAGGGTTCAAAGGAGGTTCATGAAAGTGATTCCAGAATTGAATGGCTTGTCATATGAAGAGCATTTGATGGCTCTGGGCCTGTTGACTTCAGGAGGGTACAGAGCGACCACTCCTCGTTGGACATTGATGGCTCCTAGGTAGAGATCGTAAAGAGCACCAAATTTCTTGGTGTTCACCTGGCAGAGAATCTCACCTGGTCCCTCAACACCAGCTCCATAGCAAAGAAAGCCCAGCAGCGTCTCTACTTTCTGCAAAGGCTGAGGAAAGTCCATCTCCCAACCCCCATCCTAATCACATTCTAAGGGGTTGTATTGAGAGCATCCTGACCAGCTGCATCACTGTCTGGATCGGAAATTGTACCATCTTGGATCGCAATATCCTGCAGCGGATAGTGAGGTCAGCTGAGAAGATCATCGAGGTCTCTCTTCACACCATTACAGACATTTACACTACATGCTGCATCCGCAAAGCAAACAGCATTATGAAGGACCCCACGCACCCCTCATACAAACTCTTCTCTTTCCTGCCATCTGGGAAAAGGCACTGAAGCATTCGGGCTCTCATGACCAGACTATGGAACAGTTTCTTCCCCCAAGCTATCAGACTCCTCAATACCCAGAGCCTGGACTGACACCAACTTACTGCCCTCCACTGTGCCTATTGTCTTGTTTATTATTTATTGTAATGCCTGCACTGTTTTGTGCACTTTATGCAGCCATGGGTAGGTCTGTAGACTAGTTTTTTTTTGTGTTGTTCTTACGTAGTTCAGTGTAGTTTTTGTACTGTTTCATGTAGCACCATGGTCCTGAAAAACATTGTCTTGTTTTTACTGTGTACTATACCAGCAGTTATGGTCGAAATGACAATAAAAAGTGACTTGACTTGACTAATCAAGAACCTATTAATCTCAGCCTTAAGTCTACCCAATGACCTGGCCTCCACAGCTGCCTGTGATAATAAATTCCACAAATTCACCACCGCCTGACTGGAATAATTTCTCCACATCTCTGTATTAAATGGATGTTCCTCTATTCTGAGACTGTGCCCTCTTGTCCTAGACTCACCACCATGGGACGCATCCTTTCCACATCTACTCTCTCTACACCTTTCAATGTTCAGAAGACTTCAGTGAAATTCCCCCTCATCCTTCTAAATTCCAGTGAGTACAGACCCAGAACCATTAAACATTCCTCGTATGATAACCTTTCATTCTTGGAATCATCCTTGTGAATCTCATCTGAACCCTTTCCAAAGCCAGCATATCTTTTCTTAGATGAGGAGCCCAAAACTGTTCACAATATTCAAGGTGAGGCCTCACCAATGCCTGATAAAGCCTCAGCATCACATCCCTGCTCCTATATTCTAGATCTCTTGAAATAAATGCTGACATTGCATTTGCCTTCCTCACCAGCAACTCAATGTGTAAGTTAACCTTTAGGGTATTCTGCACAAGGACAACTAAGAACTTTTGCATGTCAGATTTTTGGATTTTCTCTCCATTTAGAAAATAGTCTGCACATTTATTTCTACTACCAAAACACATGACCGGGCACTTTCCAACATTTTATTTCATTTACCCCTCTCTTGCCCATTCTGCTAATCTGTCTAAGTTCTCCTGCAATCTTCCTCTTTCCTCAACACTACCTGGCCCTCCACTAATCTTTGGATCATCTGTAAATTTGGCAACAAATCATTAATATAGAGCATAAAAAGAAGCGGTCCCAACACTGACCCCTGCAGAACACAACTAGTCACTGGCCGCCAACCAGAAAAGGATCCTCTTGGCTCTTCACTCAACTTTGGAACATCTGGACAGCAAAGCTACATACATCAGGTCGCTCTTTGTTGACTACAGCTCAGCATTCAATCCTATCATCCCCTCAAAACTAATCAATAAGCTTTGAGACTTTGGCCTCAATACCTCCTTGAAGACTCCAGTCATTTTGGATTGGCAACACCTCCTCCACGATCTCCATCAGCACAGGTGCACCACAAGGCTGTGTGCTTAGCCCCCTGCTCCAGTTATTTTACACCTAGGACCTTGTGGCTGTGCAGCTCTGATGTCATATTCAAGATTGCTGATGGTACCACTGTCGTCGTGGCTATCCCTCGAGGTCGAGGATGATGGTCTCCGTTCCGTTTCCACAGAGCGAAGACGCCTGTGCGTGTATTTGTTTAACGTGTACTTGATGTACCACTGTTGTCGGCTGAATCAAAGGTGGCGATGAATCAGCATAAAGGAAGGAGATTGGAAAACTGGCAGAATGGTGCCAGAACACAACCAAGGAGCTGATTATTGACTTCAGGAGGAGGAAACTGGAGGTTCATGAGCCTGTTGTTATTGGGTGGATCAGAGATAGAGAGAATGAACATCTTTAATCTCCTCGGTGTTATCATTTTAGAGGATTTGTCCTGGGTCCAGTATGTAAGTGCAATTAAGAAGAAAGCAGAGCAGCGTATCTACTTCCTTTGGAGTCTGTGAAGATTTGGCATGATGTCTAAAACTTTGACCAACTTCTATAGTGGACAGTATATCGATAGGCTACAACTCAGCCTGGTATGGACGCACCAAAGCCCTGAATCCTACAAAAAGTAGTGAATATGCCCGGTCCATCATGGGTAAAGCTCTCCCCAGAGTTGAACGTTGTCACAGGAAAGAAGCATCCATTATATGTATATTAAATAGTTAAGTTAAAATAATTAGTGCAAAAACAGAAATAATATAAATCAAAAAAAGTAGAGGTAGTATTCATGGGTTCAGTGTCCAATTAGAAATCAGACAGCAGAGGGGAAGAAACTGTTCCTGAATCTCTTAGTGTGCACCTTCATGATGGTAAGAATGAGAAGAGGGCATGCCCTGGGTGGTGGGGGTCCTTAATGATAGATGCCACCCTCTAGAGGCACGGCTCCTTGAAGATGTCTCAGATACTATGGAGGCTAGTCCCTATGATGGAACTCCACTCAACTTCTCTTGCCCCATCACTGAACTGTTCCCACAACCTATGCACTTACTTTCAAGAACGCTTCATCTTATGTTCTCAATATTTATTATGTTTTTATTTGTTGTTATTATTATTTTTCTCTTTCTTTTTGTATTTGAATAGTTTGTGGTCTTTTGCACACTGTTTGTCCGCCGCGTTGGTGCGGCCTTTCATCGATTCTATTATTGAATATGCTCGCAAGAAAATAAATCTCAGGGTTGTATATGGTGACATATATCAGCTTTGATAATAAATTTACTTTGAACTTTGAACACTGGGAAGATATTGCTGCCTAAAATTTTAGGCTGCAGTGATTTCCGCAGCTATTCTCCTTGCTCTGGATACCTTTTGTGCTTTGGCTGAGTGCTGGGTAGGGCTCATTTACTGTCTTCTTAAACAACCAGGGCAACTGGACACCTAGAAAGCTGATGCTGCAACTGCAGCTCCTGGTATTTGAAGCTATGAAGTCTCCATTGTCCTTGTCCTATTTTCTACAAAGAAGCCTTTGCTGCCCTCTACTGGCTGTTTTGCTGCTGCACTCTCTGGCCCAAAGGCAGCTAAAACAATGCTGAGAATAATCTTTTCACAATGTCGGAAATTCAGCTCACTAAAAAACTATTAGACATCAGTGACATTCTACACTCTTAAGGTATAAGACAAGTCATTTACTAGGGAAAAAGTGTTATAGGGTGCAACAGTTGTGTAGCCATTAACGCATTGTTTTACAGCAACAGCAATTGCCAACCAGGGTTCAAATCCCGCTGCAGCCTTTAAGGAGTTTGTACCTTCTCCCCATGACCATGTGGATTTCCTCCGGTTTCCGCCCACATTCCAAAGACATAGGATTATGGTTGGTGAGTTGTGTGCATGCTGCGTTGGCGCCAAAAGTGTGACGACACTTGCAGACTGCCAAGCACAATCCCCGCTAATTTGATGCGCTGCAAACCAACGCATTTCACTGCATGTTTGACAAGTAAAGCTAATCGTTACCGTTACATTTAAATCTGAATGAATATTTTAAGTTCAACTGTTAAATTTATGTACACGTGTTGCCTCAGGTTATGAAATTCCAGTTTAGGAATGAGCCACATAATAATATTAAATTCAGAAGTCTGATATACAATATACACACTTTTGTCCTACAAATGGCAAAAATGGATTCCTCTCTGTCCACTTCTAGTAATTACTCTTTCTAATCAGTCTTATATGTTTTCCACATCATTCACTGCAAGATGGTGGTGGTATGGTTACCATAGTGATTTCAGTGTAATTTATGACTTATTGATACACTTGACTTAAAGGCATCTGTGAAAACTGAATCCATTCACTAACCAGAGATTATCTGTTACTGACACTAATAAAGGGAAACACATAAACCAATAAACAATAAGTCTTAAACCAATCACGAGGAAATCTGCAGATGCTGGAAATTCAAGCAACACACACAAAATGCTGGTGGAACACAGCAGGCCAGGCAGCGTCTATAGGGAGAAGCACTGTTGACATTTCGGGCCGAGACCCTTTGTCAGGACTAACTGAAAGGAAAGATAGTAAGAGATTTGAAAGTAGTGGGGGGAGGGGCAAATGTGAGATGATAGGAGAAGACCGGAGGGGGTGGGGTGAGGCTGAGAGCCAGACAGGTGATTGGCAAAAGGGATACAGAGCTGGAGAAGGGAAAGGATCATGGGATGGGAGGCCAAGGGAGAAAGAAAGGGGGAGGGGAACACCAGAGGGAGATGGAGAACAGGCAGAGTGATGGGCAGAGAGAGAGTAAAAAACAAACAACTAAATATGTCAGGGATGGGGTAAGAAGGGGAGGAGGGGCATTAACGGAAGTTACAGAAGTCAATGTTCATGCCATCAGGTTGGAGGCTACCCAGCCGGTATATAAGGTGTTTTCCTCCAACCTGAGTGTGACAGTAGAGGAGGCCATGGACAGACATATCAGAATGGGAATGGGACGTGGAATTAAAATGTGTGGCCACTGGGAGATCCTGCTTTTTCTGCCGGACCGAGTGTAGGTGTTCAGCGAAACAGTCTCCCAGTCTGTGTCGGGTCTCACCAATATATAAAAGGCCACACTGGGAGCACCGGACGCAGTATACCACACCAGCCGACTCACAGGTGAAATGTCGCCTCACCTGGAAAGACTGTCTGGGGCCCTGAATGGTGGTGAGGGAGGAAGTGTAAGGGCAGATGTAGCACTTGTTCCGCTTACAAGGATAGGTGCCAGGAGGGAGATCGATGGGAAGGGATGGAGGGGACGAGTGGACAAGGGAGTCGCGTAGGGAGCGATCCCTGTGAAAAGCAGAAAGAGGGGGGGAGGGAGAGAAGTGCTTGGTAGTGTGATTTCGTTGCAGGTGGCGGAAGTTACGGAGAATTATACATTGGACCTGGAGGCTGGTGGAGTGGTAGGTGAGAACAAGGGGAACCCTATCCCGCGTGGGGTGGCCGGTGGATGGGGTGAGGGCAGATGTGCGGGAAATGGGAGAGATACGTTTCAGAGCAGAGTTGATGGTGGAAGAAGGGAAACCCCTTTGTTTAAAAAAGGAAGACATCTCCTTCGTCCTGGAATGAAAAGCCTCATCCTGAGAGCAGATGCGGTGGAGACGGAGGAATTGTGAGAAGGGGATAGCATTTTTGCAAGAGACAGGGTGGGAAGAGGAATAGTCCAGATAGCTGTGAGAGTCTGTAGGCTTATAGTAGATATCAGTAGATAGGCCGTCTCCAGAGATGGAGACAGAAAGATCAAGAAAGGGGAGGGGGGGTGTCAGAAATAGACCAGGTAAATTTGAGGGCAGGGTGAAAGTTGGAGGCAAAGTTAATGAAGTCAATGAGCTCAGCATGCATGCAGGAGGCAGCACCAATGCAGTCGTCGATGTAGCGAAGGAAAAGAGGGGTATGGATACCGGTATAGACTTGGAACATGGACTGTTCCATAAAGCGAACAAAAAGGCAGGCATAACTGGGACCCATGCGGGTGTCCATGGCTACACCCTTGGTTTGGAGGAAGTGGGAGGAGCCAAAGGAGAAATTATTGAGAGTAAGAACTAATTCGGCTAGACGGAGGAGAGTGGGGGTAGAGGGGAATTGGTTAGGTCTGGAATCCAAAAAGAAGTGAAGAGCTTTGAGACCGTCCTGGTGGGGGATGGAGGTATATAGGGACTGGATGTCCATGGTGAAAATAAGGCGGTGCGGGCCAGGGAACTTAAAATCATTGAAAAAATTCAAAGCATGAGAAGTGTCACGAACATAGTGGGAAAGGATTGAACAAGGGGGTGGATAAAACAGTGTCCAGGTATGCAGAAATGAGTTCAGTGGGGCAGGAGCAAGCTGAGACAATAGGTCTACCTGGACAGGCAGATTTGTGGATCTTGGGTAGGAGATAGAAACGGGAAGTGCGGGGTATAGGAACTATGAGGTTGGTGGCAGTGGATGGGAGATCCCCAGAACTGATAAGGTTGGTGATGGTATAGGAGACAATGGCCTGGTGCTCCTTATTGGGGGTCAAGATCAAGGGGTAAATAAGAGGAGGTATCAGAGAGTTGTCGCTGTGCCTCGGCCAGGTAGAGTTCAGTATGCCAGACAACAACATCTCCTCCCTTATCAGCGGGTTTTATAGTGAGGTTGGGATTGGTGTGGAGGGAGCAGAGAGCAGAGCGTTCGGAAGGAGTGAGGTTGGAATTGGAACAGGGTGCGGTGAAGTCGAGACGGTTGATGTCCCGTCGGCAACTAGCAATAAAGAGAAACCAACGCCTTTCTTATCAAATACTTGGACGCCAATGCAAAAATTCTCTTCTCTTTCCAATATTTGATGTTATCACGGTAAGATTGTTAGTGCTCTGAAGTTAAAAGCTGACAGCACATTATGGTTTTGGAGCCTTTCTGCTTTCAACAGCATGGACCAGGTTTCCCTCCCAGATATATGAAACTCCAGTGAATTTTGTAAATTATCATTCCGGGTCAACTCAGGCAAGTTCAGCCTCTGGAAAAACGGAGTATATGGTTGTATATGTATCTCAATGCTGTTGGTTGAACATTACCAACCATGTCAGCAGTGCGTGCACTTCTAGATTTCTAAACAACTTTTGAAAACTACCATAAGATACCAGCAACTGAAGAATTTGCATTAGTGTATCAAGAGGCCTCACAGGGATGTGAAGAGATCACAAAAATATTATGTTACAAAGGTTTAGCCAGAGAAAGGTTTTAAGGAGCGTCTTAAAGGAGGCAAAAAAGACACAGTTGTACAGAAAGGGCAAAGTTTCGATAGATGGCTCCAGAACTTAATGCATTGGCAACACAATGAGCATTGCTACCAATGGTCCTTAAATTTGGGACTGATTGATAGGCGAAATAGAGTAGCTATTTCTGAATCAAATTATATGGGTTAATAAAGCTATGGAGATATTCGGAAAGAATGATGGGAATTTTAAATTTCAGGTTTTAACTTGTAACCTTTGTAGGCTCCGGGCAATGGATGAATGGGATAGGTTATTGAAGAGTGTCATTAAAATTAAAAGGTTCATTCTCTGCTGTCATACACAGCAAGTTTCAACATATAGAAAAATGTTGTGGGATCTTAATTTGCAGAGGATTGAATGAGGAAGGAAACTGGCTGGAAATGCACTAGAATAGTTAAGTTCCAATGCAACAAATTGTCAGTGAGATTTTATTAGCAAATAAGTTAACACAGGGCAGAAAAAGGTGATGTAAGAGAGATGGAATTAGATTACAGAGGAAGTGAAAAGACTGAATGTTGCTCATTTGATGTATTTTATCATTAATATGAAAATGTGGTCTGAAATTATGTTGGTATTAAAAATGACATTTTGAGATTTGGAACCTTGCTACTACCTTCATTTTTAAGAAGATCCTTTATCCTTAAATTTCTTTGAATAAAACACAAAATTCCAGATGTTATTAGTTTTTTTCTGGGATGATTTGACAAATAAAATGCTGTAAATGAGAAGGATTTGTTGTTTTTATTTCCTATGTAATCTTATCCTTGTTTTTGTTAAAATTGGCAGTCCATCAAGTGTGAAAATTTCACGATGCTCAATAAGGATATTCACAGAGTTGCTGATCAATGGAATCATTTTGGGTTAAATCCAATATAATTACCCTCCCAGCATGAAAACAGTAGCAATTGAGCTTACGAACACAACGCTGGAAGAACTTAGCAGGTCAGGCAGCATCCGTGAGAAAAGAGTAGCCAACGTTTCGGGCCGAGACCCTTCATCAGGAAAGATTCGTAACATAGAAACATAGAAAATAGGTGCAGGAGTAGGCCATTCGCCCCTTCGAGCCTGCACCGCCATTCAGTATGATCATGGCCAATCTTCCAACTCAGAACCCTGTACCTGCTTTCTCTCCATACCCCCTGATCCCTTTAGCCACAAGGGCCATATCTAACTTCATCTTAAATATAGCCAATGAACTGGCCTCAACTGTTTCCTGTGGCAGAGAATTCCATAGATTCACCACTCTCTGTGTGAAGAAGTTTTTCCTCATCTCGGTCCTAAAAGGTTTCCCCATTATCCTTAAACTGTGACCCCTTGTTCTGGACTTCCCCAACATCGGAAACAATCTTTCTGCATCTAGCCTGTCCAATCCCTTTAGAATTTTTTACGTTTCAATAAGATCCCCCCTCAATCTTCTAAATTTCAGTGAGTATAAGCCTAGTCGATCCAGTCTTTCTTCATATGAAAGTCCTGCCATCACAGGAATCAATCTGGTGAACCTTCTCTGTACTCCCTCTATGGCAAGAATGTCTTTCCTCAGATTAGGGGACCAAAACTGCACACAATATTCTATGTGCGGTCTCATCAAGGCCTTGTACAACTGCAGTAGAACCTTCCTGCTCCTGTACTCAAATCCTTTTGCTATGAATGCCAACATACCATTTGCCTTTTTCACTGCCTGCTGTACCTGCATGCCCACCTTCAATGACTGGTGTACAATGACACCCAGGTCTCGTTGCAGCTCCCCTTTTCCTAATCGGCCACTGTTCAGATAATAATCTGTTTTCCTGTTCTTGGAACCAAAGTGGATAACCTCACATTTATCCACATTAAATTGCATCTGCCATGAATTTGCCCACTCACCTAACCTATCCAAATCACCCTGCATCCTCTTAGCATCCTCCTCACAGCTTACACCGCCGCCCAGCTTCGTGTCATCCGCAAACTTGGAGATGCTGCATTTAATTCCCTCGTCTAAATCATTAATATATATGGTAAACAACTGGGGTCCCAGCACTGAGCCTTGCGGTACCCCACTAGTCACTGCCTGCCATTCTGAAAAGGTCCCGTTTACTCCCGCTCTTTGCTTCCTGTCTGCCAACCAATTCTCTATCCACATCAATACCATACCCCCAATACTGCGTGCTTTAAGTTTGCACACTAATCTCCTGTGTGGGACCTTGTCAAAAGCCTTTTGAAAATCTAAATATACCACATCCACTGGCTCTCCCCATCCACTCTACTAGTTACATCTTCAAAAAATTCTATAAGATTCGTCAGACATGATTTTCCTTTCACAAATCCATGCTGACTTTGTCCGATGATTTCACCTCTTTCCAAATGTGCTGTTATCACATCTTTGATAACCGACTCTAGCATTTTCCCCACCACCGATGTCAGACTAACCGGTCTATAATTCCCCGGTTTCTCTCTCCCTCCTTTTTTAAAAAGTGGGGTTACATTAGCCACCCTCCAATCCTCAGGAACTGATCCAGAATCTAAGGAGTTTTGAAAAATTATCACTAATGCATCCATTATTTCTTGGGATACTTCCTTAAGCATTCTGGGATGCAGACCATCTGGTCCTGGGGATTTATCTGCCTTTAATCCCTTCAATTTACCTAACACCACTTCCCTACTAACATGTATTTCCCTCAGTTCCTCCATCTCACTAGACCCTCGGTCCCTTACTATTTCTGGAAGATTATTTATGTCCTCCTTGGTGAAGACAGAATCAAAGTAGTTATTCAATTGGTCTGCCATGTCTTTGTTCCCTATGATCAATTCACCTGTTTCTGACTGTAAAGGACCTACATTTGTCTTGACCAATCTTTTTCTTTTCACGTATCTATAAAAGCTTTTACAGTCAGTTTTTATGTTCCCTGCCAGCTTTCTCTCATAATCTTTTTTCCCTTTCCTAATTAAGCCCTTTGTCCTCCTCTGCTGGTCTCTGAATTTCTCCCAGTCCTCAGGTGTGCCGCTTTTTTTTGCTAATTTATATGTTTCTTCTTTGGACCTGATACTATCTCTAATTTCCCTTGTCAGCCATGGGTGCACTACCTTCTCTGGTTTATTCTTTTGCCAAACTGGGATGAACAATTGTTGTAGTTCATCCATGCGATCTTTAAATGCTTGCCATTGCATATCCACCGTCAACCCTTTAAGTATCATTTGCCAGTCTATCTTAGCTAATTCACGTCTCATACCTTCAAAGTTACCCTTCTTTAAGTTCAGAACCTTTGTTTTTGAATTAACTATGTCAATCTCCATCTTAATGAAGAATTCCACCATATTATGGTCACTCTTACCCAAGGGGCCTCGCACGACAAGATTGCTAACTAACCCTTTCTGATTGCTCAATACCCAGTCTAGAATGGCCTGCTCTCTAGTTGGTTCCTCGACATGTTGGTTCAGAAAACCATCCCGCATACATTCCAAGAAATCCTCTTCCTCAGCACCCTTACCAATTTGGTTCACCCAATCTATATGTAGATTGAAGTTACCCATTATAACTACTGTTCCTTTATTGCACGCATTTCTAATTTCCTGTTCAATGCCATCCCCAACCTCACTACTACTGTTAGGTGGCCTGTACACAACTCCCTCCAGCATTTTCTGCCCCTTAGTGTTATGCAGCTCTACCCATATCGATTCCACATCCTCCAGGCTAATGTCCTTCCTTTCTATTGCGTTAGTCTCCTCTCTAACAAGCAAAGCTACCCCACCTCCTTTTCTTTCCTGTCTATCCCTCCTGAATATTGAATATCCCTGGATGTTGAGCTCCCATCCTTGGTCACCCTGGAGCCATGTCTCTGTGATCCCAACTATATCATATTCATTAATAACTATCTGCACATTCAATTCATCCACCTTGTTACGAATGCTTCTCGCATTGACACACAAAGCCTTCAGGCTTGTTTTTACAACACTCTTAGCCCTTATACAATTATGTTGAGAAGTGGCTCTTTTTGCTTTTTGCCCTGGATTTGCCTGCCTACCACTTTTACTTTTCACCTTACTACTTTTTGCTTCTACCCTCATTTTACACCCCTCTGTCTCTCTGCACTTGTTCCCATTCATATTGTTCGTATTCGTATTCGTGTTCATATTCTTTGATCCACAGCATCTGCAGTTGTATTTTTGAGCAATTGAATTTGTCTTCTGGAGCCAGATCCTTACTTACAATTTTGATCAGCAACTGCTCCTTGTAAAAAAAATCAGATTACCTTTGTGCAGTGGGATCTTCCAATCAACAGCTAGCTTCAGCAATTGTGGCAAATACCTCTGTGCATAAATCCCATCATGTAGAAGGACAGAACAATCCCAGCTAACAAAACACTGTTAAAATTCTTTAAAGCACATTTATGACCCAGCCTCCACTCTCTCTGCTGGTTGAGGTTCTTTTTCAATGAATATTTTGGGCATCCAGGAACAAACAAAAACTATTTAAGTAACTTCAACTTTTAATATTTAAGTAATTTAAAATATATATTTAAAACCTCAATGTGTACGAATAACTCTAGAATACCTTAGTTCCTCATTGCCTTTCCATTGTATTAACCTAAGACACAAAATGCTGGAGGAACTCAGCAGGCCAGGCAGCATCAGTGGTAAAGAGTACAGTCCAGCATTTTGTGTGTGTTGTTTGGATTTCCAGCATCTGCAGGTTTTCTCTATTTTGTAACTGGGACCCTGTATTAACTTGTCTGCTTGTTTACAGAAGGTTTGAAGCTCCAGTTTTGGGCAAAAATAGCTGCTCCGGAGTCCAACATCTGAATGTAGTTGATAGAATGCTGTTTGCAGTCGTGGTACTTCTACATTTGTGGATTTGCTGACCGTCATGTCAGCATTTATCTGGTGAGCTATTCGCATTTGTGGCAACCTCTTTGAGTAGCAAGTCTGGGGGGAAGAGAAACTGAGGACTGGTTAGAGGTGCATGACTTGTGGTAGAACTACCGGTAGTCAGTTATATCCTCTGTCTCCAACTACCCTGATTAATCTATCAGCTAGAGGGCATCGTCAACTGCTTAGCACCTCAATATTGATGGCCTTACTCTCTCCACAATATGAAGTATGTCAGGACCCTCGCTGACAACACCTGAACTTCATTCCACTTTGTTACCTAGGGAATTTTGACATTTTGCCATTGATATCGCAGCACTGGATGATGAAGTAGGATGGGCTAGCTTACAGAAAAAGGCAATGGCTATATCTTCTCTTGGAGAGACATATTGGAAGAAGAATTTAGTACTTTGCCATCAGGACTAGTTAGTTCGATATCCAAACAACTTACCCTGCAGAATTAGTGCATGCCTTATGACTCTTCAGCTCACTCTAGACAGTACAAGTTAAAAGATAAACCAAAACGAAGAACCCATCACTAAAAACAAGCCCCGTCACAAACACTTTTGTGGCATTTGTCAACTGCATACTGGTAAGGGCTTCTGTGTATACACCACGAACAACTATTGGAAGGTTAAAAGTTCATTTCCAACATTTCCTCTTTTTGCTCTTTATTCTTAAATTAGCATTTATTGCATGACATTAATAAGCTTTGCTTTTCAATTGATTTAACCACGGTAACATACTTTGACAAGTCATGAAGATTATGCAGAAATTTAATGTACGATGAAGTTAGCATGAATGTGTGCATGGTATATCTAACACTTGGCTATTGCTTCTGTTACAGATAACCTGATTTGTTTTGCTTGCTTCTATTCATGATAACCGTGTGCTGCCAGTGCTGTCTACACAGCTCATGGCTCATTAGCACAGGAAGTTGCCCAGTTTCACGACTTACCAATATCGATTGATATTGTATTAGCCTACACTCTATCAAGCCAGCCTGCACCACTTAACAGCATTTAACAATTCCAGTTTATGATATCGATGCCAGATCCAGGTTATCGATAATAGAGGTAAATGTGGTTGGTATTTTTTAAAAGTTATTCCTTCATCTGTATAACAACACACACAAAATGCTGGTGGAACACAGCAGGCCAGGCAGCATCTATAGGAGAAGCACTGTCCTGATCCTGACGAAGGGTCTCAGCCTGAAATGTCGACAGTGCTTCTCCTATAGATGCTGCCTGGCCTGCTGTGTTCCACCAGCATTTTGTGTGTGTTGTTGTTTGAATTTCCAGCATCTGCAGATTTCCTTGTGTTTGCTCCTTCATCTGTATGATGACCTGGCAATTCAGAGACGTACTTAGCATGTAAATCGCATATATCCAGCAGATGGAGCCCATTGACTATCACAAAATTTATTAACTTGCATTCATTCTACCTCTTGCTCAGTTCACTCACTGAGTGACAACTGGATTTTAGTAAGAAGCTATACGTTTCCGCTAACCACTGAAATTTAAGCTAATTGTTAGGAAGTACCTGACTTCAAAACTGTAATGTGCGCAACTGATCGGCATGGCCATGAATCATGGTCAGAAAATGACTCGACTGAAACTATGATTCAGGTTGAAATAAACCAAAAAACACAAAGAGTGTTTTTGTTTGGTCAGGGACAAACAAAATGGTTTTAGACAAATTTACATACAGCAATGTGGCTGAGCAACAAAAAAGCAAGATATCTTGCAAGTTTTATTCCTAGAGCCACTGGGAACAAAAGAAAGAGTGTTCTGGTCTAGCTCTATCTGGTTTTGCAAATCTTCTTTTAAAAGCTGTTTCAGATTTTGAACCCTGCACAGGTGGAAGGGAATCAAGAACCCTAACCTACGATGATGATGACGACGACATCGACTCAGGCCTGAGAGGCCAGCATCGGGCATTCTCATGCCCTGCAAGGTGTGGAATGAGAGACTGTGTGGCGCACTACTCCTCACACAGACATTTTGCAGTATTGTTCTTTATTTTACGAGGTCGAGTTGTGAGCTCAACACTCAACCCGGCACGAATGGAAAGTGTACTCGGGAATGGCCCGACTGGATTCGAACCTGGGAACCTCCGTTGCGGAGTCCGGCGCTGATGTCACTGCGCCACCAGCCGACCCTAACCTATAGGCACTTAATTATGATAGTTTCAAGATATTGGATGTGACATGGCTGAAAGGGAACTGGCTAGGAAAATCATTTTTAAGAAAAATACAAGAACACAAAATATAGAAGCAAAAGTAGCTCCCACATTCAAAATAGTCAAGATTGCTTTACAAACACAAGAGAATCTGCAGATGCCGAAATCCAAGGCATTACACACAAAATGCTGGAGGAACACAGCAGGTCAGGCAGCATCTATGGAGAGGAATAAACACAAGCGATTCTGCAGATGCTGGAAATCCAGAGCAACACACACACACAAAATGCTGGAGGAACTCGTCAGGCCAGGCAGCATCTATGGAGAGGAATAAATAGTCGATGTTTTGGGCCGAGACCCTCATCAGGACTGGAAAAAAAAGATGAGAAGTCAGAGTGATAAGGTGGGGGGAGGGGAGGAAGTAGTACAAGGTGGTGGGTGATAAATGAAACCAGGAGGGGGGAGGGGTGAAGCAAAGTGCTGGGAAGTTGATTGGTGAAAGGGATAATGGGCTGGAGAAGGTGGAATCTGTTAGGACAGAGCCGATGACCGTGGAAATAAGGGAAGGAGGAGGAGCACCGGGGATTGGGGGGGGGGGGGTGATGGGCAGGAAACGAAAAAGGGTGAGAGAGGTAAACGGGAATGGTAAATGGTGAAGGAGGGGGCAATTGCTGGAAGTTCGAGAAATCAGTGTTCATGCCATCAATTTCGAGGCTACGCAGACTGAATATAAGGTGTTGCTCCTTCAGCCCAAGTGTGGCCTCATTGTGTCAGTAGAGGAGGCCATGGACTGGCATATTGGAATGATCATGGGAAGTAGAATTGAAATGCACGGCTACTGGGAGATCCTGCTTTTTCTGGCAGATGGAATATAGGTGCCTGGTGAAGCGGGCTCCCAATCTACGTTGGGTCTCACCGATAAACTGGAGGCCACACCGGGAACACCAGATACAGTAGGTGACCCCAATAGACTCACAGGTGAAGTGTCACCTCATCTGGAATTATGTGCTGGATGCAGATGCTAGTGGGTAGGTAGGAGAGGTCAAGAGGAACCCAATCCCTGGTGGGGTACCATTCAGTACCACTCAGGGCCCCAAACAGTTCTTCCAGGTGAGATGCCATTTTACCTGCGAGTCTGTTGGGGTCATCTACTATATCTGGTGCTCCCGGTGTGGCCTCCTGCATATTGATGAGTCTCAATGTAGATTGGGAGAACGCTTCACCGATTTATGCTCCATAAGCTGGATAAAGTGGGATCTCCTGGTAGCCACCCATTTCAATTCCACTTCCCAATCCCAATCTGACAAGTCAGTCCATGGCCTCCTCCTCTGCCGCGATGAGGCTGCACTCACGTTGGAGGAGCAACACCTTATATTCCGTCTGGGTAGCCTCCAACCTGATGGCATGAACATCGATTTCTCTAACTTCCACAGTAATTGCCTCCTCTTCAACATTCTCTCATTCCTGTTTCCCTCTCTCACCTTATCTCCTTCCTGCCCATCACCCCCATCTGGTGTTACTCCTTCCCTTTCTTCCATGGTCTTCTACTCTCTCCTATCTGATTCCCCCTTCTCCAGCCCTTTATCTCTTCAACCAATCAAATTCCCAGCTCTTTACCTCACCCCTCCTCCTCTCCTAGTTTCACCTATCACCTACCACCTTGCACTTCTTCCTCGCCTCTCCCTACCTTCTTTCACTGACCTCATCTTTTTTCTCCATTTCTAATGAAGGATCTCAACCCAACTGTTTATCCTTTTCCATTGACGCTGCCTAGCCTGCTGACTTCCTCCAGCATTTTGTGTGTGCAAGCTTGCTCTACGCTGATTTCATCTCCTCATCTGTGCTAGTGCCCCTTAGCTCTCAACTCCTCAGTCTTCCACATATTAATTGATCTCCACCTTAAATATTTCTGCTGATCAGTCCTGCTCCACTCTCTGCAGCAGAGAATTCAAAAATACACTATCCTCTAAGAAGAATTTTCTATACACACCAATTTTTTATATGACTGGGATCCCAGTTTGTAACTATATCTCCTTGTTCATGACCTCCCACTAGTGAAAATACCTGTCATTCTCTTTTAGTACAGTCGGCCCTCCTGATCCGCGGGTTCTGCATGCACTGACTCAACCAATTGTGGATCGGAAAACCCGGAAATTGAGCATTGTTCGCCTCACGTCTCGCTCGTTTGCTACTTGTGTTGTGAGCGAGAGGAAGGAGTTTAAGACTAGTAAGGGATGGCTGGCTAGCTATGTAAAGTGCTACAGCCTCAAGAACTTAAAGATCATGGGAGAATCGGCATCGGCTGATGCCAAGGCAGCTTCAGCGTTCCCAGAAGAGCTACAATGGTTGCGTCTGTACTGAACATGTACAGACTTCTTTTCCTTGTCATTAATCCCTAAACAATACAGTATAACAACTATTTACATAGCATTTACATTGTATTAGGTATTATAAGTAATCTAGAGATAATTTGAAGTATACGGGAGGATGTGTGTAGGTTATATGCAAATACTACGCCATTTTATATAAGGGACTTGAGCATCCACGTTTTTTGGTATCTGCAGGGGGTCCCGGAACCAATCCCCTGCGCATAAGGAGGGCCGACTGTACCTTATATATTTGAATAAAGTCACCCCTCATTCTTCTAAACTCCAAGAATACAAACTGAAGTAGCCTAGGCTCTCTTGAAAGGATACCCCTTTCATCACAGAATTAGCTTTGACTCTTCTTTAGACTGGCTGCAATACACAATTTTTTGTCAGGAAGGTGTCCATAACCTACACAGGGTATTGCAGATGTGTCCTCACCAACATCCTGTACATAACCTCCCTACTTTTAAACGCCACCCCCTTTACACAAAAGATCAATATGCTGTGTGCCTTCTTGGCTACTTTGTTGCACCCGGCTGCTAACATTTTGTGATTCATGCTCTCCAACACCTAGATTCTTTGTACTTCACTTGTTTGCATTCAGATAATTATCTGAAATTTTCTTTTCCTCTGGTAAGTGCATGACTTTAAGAGTCTCCATATTTGCCAGGATTCCACCTAAGCAATCCGTTTATCTATATCCCAGTACAAAATTACAATGTCGTCATCACAACATGCCTTCCTACTTACCATCGGCAAACTTGGAAACGTGATTCCTTCTCCACATTATTAACGTAAATAGTAAATCATTGAACCCTGAAGCACTCAGTCAGTTTCATTCTTTCAGCCTTAGAAAAGGACTCATCTACGTAACAGCAAGGGTCTTGTTCATGAATTAGAGTGAAAAGTATCTAGGAAGAATTAGGGTGGTATGAGACACATTTCTGTAATGTACACAGAAATATATAATCTAGGAGTGACCGGAAATAGATGACATGGTGGCAAACCAAGTAGAGAACTGCCTCACAGTGCCAGAGACTCAGGTTCAAACCTGAGCTCCATTGTTACCTGGTTGGATGTTCTTCCTGTGACCCTGTGGGTTTCCTCCAGGTGCTCTGGTTTCCTCCAACGTCTACCAGCCCAAAGATGTTTGGGCTGGTAGATTTATTGATCAATGTAGAAACTGGGGAGAGATTATGAGAACGTGGGGAGAAAGAAGCAGGATTAATCTAGGATGAGTAAGAATGGGTGATCGATGGTCATCATGAAGTCTGTTGACTGAAGTTCCTATTTCTGTGCTGTATGACTTATAACTAAACATTTTTTTTTGCATGGTTATTCCTTGGAGAACAAATTGCTGAAGGAAGATTAATTTACTATTTATTCACTTGATTGAGTGTTTCTGCTAAGAGAAACTTTTAGACATTTTACAATTAAGAGTAAACCACGTGAGTACCTTGAGTTATATACAGTGCCTATAAAAGGTATTTACCCCCACCCCACCCCACCACCCGAAAGCTTTCGTGTTTTATTGCTTTTCAACATTGAATCACTGTGGATTTAATTTGGCTTTTTTAACACTGAACAACAGAAAAAGAATCTTTTGTGTCAAAGTGAAAACAGATCTCTACAAAGTGATCCAAATTAATTACAAATATAACACACAAAATAATTGATTGTGTAAGTATTCAGATCCTTCAAGTCAGTATTTAGTAGATGCACCTTTGGCAGCAGCTACAGCCTTGAGTCTGTGTGGATCGGTCTCTTTGCACATCTGGACATTGCAATTTTTCTCCAATCTTCTTTACAAAACTGCTCAAGCTCTGTCAGATTGCGTAGGGAACGTGAGTGAACAGCCCTTTTCAAGTCCAGCCACAAATTCTCAATTTGATTGGGGTCTGGACGCTGACTTGGCCATTCCAGGATATTAACGTTGTTTACACCTGTGTAACTGTGTAGCTTTGGCTTTATGCTTGGAGTCGTTGTCTTGCTGGAAAACAAATCTCCCAAGTCGCAGTTCTCTTGCAGACTGCATCAGGTTTTCCTCCAGGATTTTCCAACATTTTGCTGCATTCATTTTACCCTCTACCTTCACAAGCCTTCCTGGGCCTGCTGCAGTGAAGCATCCCCACAGCATGATGCAGCCACCACCATGCTTCAGTAGGGATGGTGTGCTTTTGATGCTTATGCCAAACATAGCACTTAGTCTGGTGGCCAAAAAGCTCAATTTTGTTTTTTTCAGGCCATAAAACCTTTTTTCCAGCTAACTTCAGATGCCTTCTGGCAAACTGTCATTAAGATTTCATGTGAGGTTTTTTTCAACAGTGGCTTTCTCTTTGCAATTCTCACATAAAGCTGTGACTGGAGAAGCACCGGGCAACAGTTGTTGTAGGCGCTGTCTCTCCCATCACAGCCACTGAAGTTTGTAACTCCTCCAGAGTTATCACAGGTCTCTTGGTGGCCTCCCTCACTAGTACCCTTCTTGCATGGTCACTCAGTTTTTGAGGACGCCCTGCTCTGGGCAGATTTACAGCTGTTCCATATTCTTTCTTTTTCTTGATGATTGACTTAACTGTCCTCCAAGGGATATTCAGTGACTTGGAAATTTTCCCAGCAGTTGGACCTTCCAGATACAGGTGTACTTTTACTACAATCAATTGAAACACCTTGACTGCACACAGGTCTCCAAAAACAGATCTCCATTTAACAAATTATGTGACTTCTAGTCAATTGGCTGCACCAGCGATAACTTGGTGTGTCATATTAAAGGGGTGAATACTTATGCAATCAATTATTTTGTGTTTTATATTTGTAATTAATTTAGATAAATTGGTAGAGATCTGTTTTCACCTTGACACAAAAGAGTCTTTTTCTGTTGATCAGTGTCAAGAAAAAGCTGTGATTCAACGTTGTAAAACAAATAAAACACAAAAATTTCCAGGGGGTGGGGTGGGGTGGGTCAAGGTGAATGCTTTTCATAGGCACTGTATAAGCTACGTTCATTCATTGCCAGGATACTAACTCACCAGCAGTTGTACCCTCCAGACACAGGTGTACATTCACCACGATTGTTCTCAGCAAGTTTGTCTACAGAAGTGGTTTGTTACTGCCTTCTTCTGGGCAGTGACTTAACAAGCTGGGTCACCCCAGCCATTATCAATACTCTTCAGAGATTGTCTGTCTGGCACCAGTGGTCGCACAACCAAGGTTTGTGATATACACCAGATGCTCATTCAACCATCCACTACCTACTCCCATGGCTTCACATGACCTTGATCTGGGGGTGTGGGGGGGGGGGTGCGGGGTGGTGAAGAAGGTGCTACACCTTGCCCAAGGGTGACTTGCAGGCTTACACGTCCTTTGGTAGAGACGTATCTCCACGCCGCAACCCAATAAGCTATACCAGGTAAAAATGTAGTGTTCCTTCTGTAAGGACAACAGTGAAACAAAGGGCACTTAGGACAATCCAGTAGTTCATGGTTAAATTTACTGAGTGAGCTTTCTATTTTCAGAATTTACTTAAATTCCAAATTGCTGTTGTGGGACTTGAGCTGAGTTTAGATTTCAAGATGCTTCCCCTGTAACTTAACCACCATATCAATATACCCCTTAAAATATACTTCTTCCCTTGAAAAGGGAAGTAAACAGGTTCTTGACAGGGGAAATATTTTTACAAGATTAAGTCCCCTGATGTACAAGATTATGTAGTTGCCTATATAGTGGTCTCTTAGAGCTTGCTTTATGTATTTTGGAAGGTTGAGAAGGAATTACCGGAGTTTTCTCCTAACTGGCATGAACACCCAGGCAAGGTTAGCGGTGGTGAGCCCTACATTATTTGGAGCAATTATTTAAATGGGGTAGGTTTAATGGGAAAGTTTTTTTTTCTTAACTCCAGAATGAAAGTTTTGGTTAGAGCATGAAGTGAATGGAACTTGTAAAATAACTTGCGGCATTTAATAAAACGTCTCCGAAGGAACGAGGAGTTGGAACTTGCACAAATTATCACTGGAACGCAAAGCCAAGACGTTTCTTAAAGATATAAAATGAACACTATTTTCCTGGCTGAGTGAAAGACTCTCCCTTTCTAACGACATACCTCTTTATCAGGCAGTGGCACAGGTCACAAGCTGGTCACTATCACTGGAAGTAGGTCTGTCTGGAGTTTGACAGCTTTATTTTATGGTCCCTCTGGTGAGATGGCTGAGGCACTGTGCTATTTGTGGAACAGATGGTCTGATCTCTGCAAAGTGTAACGAATGTTACAGGCCAGCTAATTGATCCAAAAATAATATCTTGGGTGTACGTAATTACATTGCACATAAATTCTGGTCGAGTGTGATTTTGATGGTTGATTCATTTTAATATCTGTACTGATTTATTTTGGTAAACTGCAGATAAAATTAAAACTATCGGTACAACTGCAAAAAGTTAAATGGCTAAAAATGGAGGATTTAGCTAATAAGAAAACACAGATTCTGATAATTTGTCAAACACAAGAACAGGTTGTTATAACTAAATAAGAACTTTGTCCTTTTTCTCTCATGGCAAGTTTGTACTGATGCAAGGCAAGAACTCACAGTAGAGCACAAATTTCCCCATGCTAATGACACAGGAGTTATTTAAAATATCCTACAACTCATTGTAACACTTCTTAGTGACCTAGTAAACAGGTCAAATAATTCTTTGCTGTGTAGGTTATTGACTGACAAA
Organism: Hemitrygon akajei; assembly: GCF_048418815.1. NCBI lineage: Eukaryota > Metazoa > Chordata > Chondrichthyes > Myliobatiformes > Dasyatidae > Hemitrygon > Hemitrygon akajei. The sequence continues at coordinate 46,060,960 of NC_133125.1, forward strand.
TCCACTTAATTTGTTTTCACTCTGTTTCCAGTGCAACGAGACACCATAGGTTTTGGAAAGGATTTTATTTGTCATTGCAAGCTTCTCTGCGGGTAGCCTGACGTGTCCCATACATAAAGAATCATTCTTGTAGCTGGATGAGATAACTCGGAAATGATAATATCAACCTTTATGATCTTTGATTTAGCTCATTTAGTCTGTTCCCCTGTTTTTTGTTCTGAAGGGCAGGTACATCAACATGACTGTGTAACAAGTAATCTGGTGTCTCTGTATGTTATTATGTGCTGCAAAGCTGAATGATTTTCATCTAACATCTTGATTTTTGGTGGTATTCCTATTGGGCACTCCTTGCAAAATGTGTTGTATTTCAACATTATGTAATTGCTACATAGATTCTGTTGAAAAGATAACATTGTAGAAAAGGATGTACTTATCTAATTCTTTTCAAATCAGAGAAAACACAGAGAGTATAACGATAGTAAATGCCACCTTATTAATGATGCATACCAGTGCATTTCAAAACAGCTCAGAAGTGTATAAACAGTTCTTAGTTTCAAAAACAATGTAGCAATGTTCGGAGTTTTTGGATGTTATCCTTGCTTATATAGTGATAAAGTAGCTATTACCTATATAAAGCATTGCATTGTGCGTTCAGTCTACCACCCTGAGACTCAGAAGATGAATTCCAGTCTCTACACACATTCCATCCGGTTACCTCTGAGCACTGAGTTTCAATAGTTCTTATCAAGTCTGTTGTTGATGGGTGGTCATCTGTGGTCGTGCATTCCGTATCAGGGGACAAAAATCACTCTGTCACAGCAATCAAGCCTCCTGTTGGACCATTTATGTGCATGGGTAGACAGGCGGCTGCTCTCCCAAATCTGTAACTATTACATTTGCAATTATCGTTTTACCACAAAGAGTTGACCATTAACAAATACAGCACGTACTAGTCTGATGTGTTTTATGAATTGGAGTGCAGAATCCAGAATATGCCTGTCAATGAAAATCCAATATAAAATGTATATTTTTATATGAGAGCAGGAGGAATCAGTCATTCAATCTCCAATGACCTGCAATACTATTCAAAAAGATCATGAATGGTCTTTCGCCTCAGGGACAGTTTGCTGGACAAGTGCCATATCCTTTAACTCCTGAAAATCTATTAAACTCTGATTTGAATGCATTCACTAATGGGATGTCCTAATGTCCCTAGCCCACTTGGAAAGACTGTGGATTAAGAAACTTCATATCGTCGCAGCCCACAACAGCCAACCCATTGTTTTAAACTGCATGAGTGCTATTGAGGAGGGTCTAAACTAGTCTGGCAGGGGTAATGTGAACATCAAAAAGTAATCTACACTGAGGAAAGAGAAAGATAGAGCGGGAAGAAGTTTGGAAAATAGTTTTGTAAATAAATAGAAAATAGGTCAAGCGGCAAATCTGGTCAAAATGCAGAATGTTAAAATGACAAAATTAAAGGTACTGTATCTGAAAGCCCACAGCATTGGCAAGAAGGTAATTGAATTAGTGCTACAAAAAAAAAGGTACGGTCTAATTGTCATAATGGATATCTGGCTGCAGGATGACAAAAGCAAGGATTAGTGTATTTCAAAGGTTCAAAGGTTCATTTTAATATCAGAGAATGTATAGTATACAATCTGAAATTCTTACTCTTCACAGGCATCCACAAAACATAAAACCCCATAGAATGAATGATAGAAACATCAAAATTCTGAAGCTCCCAACAACCCACCCCTCCCCCCACTTGTACCCGCAGAAGCACTGAAACCTGCCCACCCCACCATCAAGTAAGCAACTGTATATAGGCATCCATTAGTCTCGAGAGACCATGGATTTGTGCTTTGGAGGGTTTCCAGGGCGCAGGCCTGGGCAGGGTTGTATTGGAGATCGGCAGTTGCCCAAGCCTTCCCCTCTCCACGCCACCGATGTTGTCCAAGTGAAGGGCATTAGGGCCCAAGCAGCTTGGCACCGGTGTCATCGCAGAGCAATGTGTTGTTAAGTGTCTTGCTCAAGGACACAACACGCTGCCTCTGCTGAGGCTCGAACCGGTGACCTTCAGATCACTAGACCGATGTCTTTATCCACTAGGCCACACGCCAACATAAGTAAACATAAAAGCCCCTCAAAGAGATCTTGATCCAGAGTTCACCAAAACTACAATCTGTAACCCAGCACATCGGTATCTCAGGCAGACTCTCTCTCTCTCATTCCATCAAAGGCATTTGGCACTTGGCGTTTAGGAAGAACGGACAAAAAAGAATGGTGCATTATCAGTGGAGGTCAGGGCAGTTGTGAGAAATCACTTTGGCTTGGCAGATTATGTTGTGGAACTAGAATCAATCTGGATCAGCTATAAAAGTAGCAAAGGACAGCAAACGTTTGTATGAATACAGTAGGTCACCACATAGTAATTGCTACATTGGATATGGCATAAAGTTAGAGATGTATGTGACAATGATAACGCAGTAATCGTGGAAAAGTTAGACTGAAAAAAAACTTATTTCCTGTAATAAGGTAGAAGATTAATTAATGTAGACAAGATGTGCTTTCAGGTGAATATGATGGGAAGCCAAGTGAGGAATAAGCTACTTTGGTACTTTTGTGCAATGAGAGTGGGTTTATTGATGCTCTTGTTGTCAATAGACCATAATATGACAGAATTTGAAGATGAATTAGAAGTGCTATAATTCAGTGCAAAACTAGAGTCTTAAATCTAAACAAAGGAAACAATGAAGGTATGAGAAGACAATTGATTGAAAGAATACATTGAAAGGTATAATGATGATAATTTGCAAGGAAGTCTATTTTAAGTTACAAAAACTCAAGATGTGATGCACGAATGACAGGAGAATGTAAAGACAAAAATAAATTCAAGGAATAGGCTGATAAAGTTGCCAAAAATAGCAATTGGCCTGAAGTTTGGGAGCAGTTTAGATTAATCACATCTTAGAAAAGGAGGGAGAAAGAAAAGAGTGAACTATATAACTGTTAGCTTAACAAGAATAGTAGGGAAAGTTCTAGAATTTATTAAAAAAATATTTTTAAAAAGCTGGAAAAAATTACTAAGCTGAGCAAGTCAATATGGATATATGAAAGAGCAATAATGTTTGACTGCTGGGGCTCTTTTATGAAGTTACTCATGGAATAGATGGGGGAGGGGAACCAATATATGGGGGTGTATTTGGAGTTTGGAAAGCTTTTGACAAGAACTTTCTGCAAAAGGTTAGTTACGAACATTTTACTACAGTGCCTGGATTTAGTGGTGATATACTGATATAAATTGAAAATTGGTTCTCAGTCAGAAAAGAAAGCATCAAATAAACAGATCATTTTTGGATTGGTAGGATATGTCCAGTAGGGTAGCACAGGATCAGGGTTGAGGGCCCAGTTCTGTGTGACCTTCGCACCATGTCAGTAAAGCAAGAGGACCCTGTAAAGGTGCTTCAAGGAGATTTGGACAAGTAGAACGAATTGATGAAAGCACGGTAGATAGAAAATAATGTGAAGAATGTGATGTCCGTCAGTTTGGTGCACACAGCAGAAAAGTGAAGCACTTGTTACAAGGTGAGGGAAGAGTTCAATAAGTTTCTGAACATTAAAGTAAATTAGGTGGATGGCAGTAGTGTGGGAGAATGGTGCTGAGGTAGGTCGCCTGTGATCCTAATGCATGTTGAACAGTCGGAAAGGATGAGATGGCCTATTCCTTCTGCTATTTCTTATGTTTGCTGGTTCTGGACACAACAGGCAGGGAAAAAAATCAACTCAAATCTTTCAAACCCATAAAAAAGTTGTGCTTTTCAAACTTTTAACTAGGGTAATATAGTATCAATCACTGATCAGTCATTTATTTCTGGTCATACACAATTTTTAATGATTCCATAAAAACTACACTTAAGTTGAATAATGTATTGATGTGGCATGTACTAGAAAGATGAACTTCTGGTAATTGCCCCCCCCTTCACCATTCCTATTCCTGTTTCCCTCTTTCACCTTATCTCTTCATCACCTCCTTCAGGTGCTTGGTCCTGATCAAGGGCTCCAAACTGAAACGCTGACTGTACTCTTTTCCATAGATGCTGCCTGACATGCTGAGTTCCTCCAGCATTTTGCATGTGTGGCATTTACTAGAGTTTGACCGTGCCAATGTAGAATTAGATTATCTCTGTTTCATTGCCACAGAGTAGTTCTTTATACATTTTATTTATTTAGAGAAACAGTGCAGAACAGGCCCTTCTGGCCTAATGAGCCACACTGCTCAGCAGTCCTCCTATTTAACACTAGCCTAATCACATGACAATTTACAATAACCAGTTAACCTACTAGGTGGTGCACCTTTGGACTGTGGGAGGAAACCGGAGCACCCAGAGGAAACCCACACGGTCACACAGGAAGAACATACAAACTGCTTACAGAATGGGGTTGGAATTGAACTCTGAACTCTGGAATGCCCTGAGGGGTAATAGGATTGTGCTAATCACTGTCTTTCTGCGGCACCCCTTTCTGTATAAGGGAAGGGAACTAAAATCAAATTCCAAGGACTGAATATCATGCAATGAATATGAAAAGTGTACAAGTTAGAAACAAAAGAAAACGAGCAGTAGCCATTGGTGATGGTTGCCATGGTTGCATATTGATGAAAAATGATCATTTCAGTTTGCACGTGAATTTAACAGTTACCTGGTTGGACTCAGCTAAAGCTTCTGCACGATCTGTACATTTGCCACTGCCCTCAATATTCACCCACCCCCTATACTCACAACTTTTGGAATACATTGGGGCAAATAACCAAGGATATTTGTCAGATGATTTTACCTTTGGAGCCACCAACTCTGCAATGCCAGAGAAACATCCTTAATTACAGATGCTTCATCATTCATACATCACTACCAATCAGTATCTTGTATTTCTTTTCCTGCAAATAAATAAGTGGAGCTGGGGTATTGATATGGGAAAGAGTGTGGAAGTGGGACAAACCACATTGCTCTAATAAAACACTGATATAAATTTATATAGATTTCTTATGTGGCGTAACATGCGAAGTCACTGTAAAGTCACCCACATCTGTGAAATACAATCAAATAGTTAAAAAGCTGTGAGTAGCTTTGTCACAAGAAATGTAGCACATTCAGTATGGGAGAATGAACACCACCATCTTCAGTGTAACACAGGGTGCTTAATAGCTGTGGCTTTGTCAAGGTCACCTTTGGATTATTTAAGTGGCAATTCATCAGCAGCAAGAGTTGGTGAACTCAACATGAAAGCAGTCCAGTAATGGAGTAAAAATTGGTGTGGGGGAGGGGAGCCACAATTTAAGACAGCAATCAAAAATTGCTCTACTCTAGAGCAATTTTTCAAGCACTCAGTGCTCTTTCATTTAGAGTTGCCTAAACAGATTTTTATCCAGCAGCTTGTTAATGTCAAGGGAAACATAGGTCTCAGATATGGTTAGCCAAACCTTAATCAGTGTTCCCACTACTCCTTTGGATAGTTTCAAAACCAGGTGAATGCATGTTTAATCTTGCAAATTAGAAACCGAACACTCGTCTATTCTAGGACAATTCATTAAACAAGTTGAATTAACATCTCGAGTACTACCAGATGGCATTCTGAATGACTTGATCTATACAAACAGTATAGAAGACAAGCTTTTCGCTCTATCATGGTACACGTGACAATAGTAAGGCCAATTCCAATTCCAATTCTGCTCCAACTAATAGATTTTGTGCCACATATAACACTACTCACATATCTAATGAGTTAAGCCACTAAAAGTAATGAATACAACTCTATCCCAGCCAAAGTAAGGCTCTTAATGCTCATGCAAACATCCATTTGTCAACTCTTTAGCTTATGATCTTTCTCTATTCCATGAAACATGCCCATTGGACAAATAGACACACATTAGAGTGACTGCTTGCCCCATGACAGCACCTAGACAGAGGCAAAACATATGTTAGACTCCTGTTAATGGATTCCAGCTTTGTGTTCAGCCCCAATATCCCCTCACTACCAACCAAGAAGCTTGAAATCCTGGGCCTCAGTACCTCCCTCTGCAACTGGATCTTCCTGATTATCAGGAGACTGTAGTCATTCTGTATTAGTATTAACACCTGTTCCTTACTGACAATCATTGCAGGTGCACCTCAAGCGTGCATGCTTAGTCCATTACCCTACTCTCTGCGCTCATGACTGTATAGATAGATAGAGCTCAAACGTTATCCATAAATTTGTCGAAGACACCATTGTTGTTTATATAGGTTGGCACAGCCTGATGGGGCCCATACTGGACTGTTCAATATTCTATGTTGTTGGCAGGATATCAGATAGCGACAAGGAGGCAGCAGGACCATTGAGTGGCTCTTTGAGTGGCATTGTAACAACTTTGCGCTAATGACAGCAAGAACAAGGAAATGATTGAGGACTTCAGGAAGGGGGAGATAGGAGAACACACACCAGTCCTCATTGAGGGGTCAATGGTGAAAAGATGAGCTGCTGCAAGTTCCTGGGTCTCATCAACTCACAGAATCTATCCAGGGCCCAGCACATTGATGCAATCACAAAGAAGGCACACCAGTGCATCTGCTTTATTAAAGAGTTTGAGAAGATTTGGTATGTGACGCTGTAATTTCCCCTGGGATCAATAAAGTACTTATCTATTTATCTATGTCACCAAAGACTTGCAAATTCCTATGGACGTATGGTGGAGAGCATTTTGACAGGTTGCATCATAGCCTGGTATGGACCCTCCACTGCACAGGATCATAACAGGTCGTAGAGGATTGTAGACTCATCCAGTTTCATCAGAAGCAAAGTCCTACCTACCATCAAGGACATTTTCAGGAGCAGCATCCATCATTATAGATCCTCACTCTCTGGGACATGCCATTTTGCATTAATACCATCAGGGAGGAGAGACAAGCACCTGAAAAACCACACTGAATGTTTTGTGAACAGCTTCTTCTCCTCCCCCATCAGAATTCTGAGCTATCCATGAACACAACCTTCTGAACCATTTATTTACTTTTGTAACTTCTGCTATTTTTTTGTGGTTTGCATTGTTCAGCTGCTACAAAAACAAATTTCATGACAGATGTCAACGATAGTAAAGCTGATTCAGATTCTGCTTCACTTTTAATGAGCATTTGGTAATAAGATATGTTATTGGTTGATCTATGATCTAAAGCCTGTGGCTAGTGACCTACCTCTCCAAGAGGACCACAACCTTGTCGTAGTTTGGAGGCTTGTGTGACTCAGTGATTCGGAGAGCTATGTTGGGGGCAGTCAGGGCTTTATACTTTGGCTCTTGGTAGGGTCACCCATGCCAAACAGGTCAAAGAATGGTGACCAGATTAAGAGTGGTCCACTGGTCCTTCTGGTTCTGGTGTTCAGATCAGGGCTAACAATATGGTGTTGCATTTTGGGGACTCTATTAAGGTCAGGACATACAGTATACGATGAATGGTAGGGCACTCAGAAGTAATGAGAGGTACAAAGGCACCTTGATGCACAAGTCCAAAGGTTCTAGAAGGTGCAACATAGGTAGATATGGTGATAAAGGAGTTATTTGGGATGATTTTCTTCATTAGCCAAGGACTGAGTATAGGGAAATGTTGGTCCAACTTTTCAAAACATTGGTTAAGCTTGAGTCAAACTATTGTGTTCTGGTCACCACGTGAAGAGGGCACGATTACACTGGAGAGATTTGCCTGCATGTTGCTGGCAAAAGTAAATTTCAGTTATGAAAAATAACTGGATAGGCTGGGTTTGTTCCTTTGGAGTGGAGAGGGCGAGGAAGGATAGAGGTGTACAGAATTATGATAGGCAGTTTGATAACAAAAAAGTATTTCTCCATGTCAAGGATATCAAAGAGCAGAGGGCAGGGGGTTGTGAAGGATAAGAGGTTAGAGAGGACCTGAGGATTTTTTTTTCATCAAAAGGGTATTTGAAGTTTTGAATGAATTATCTTTAAAAGTGTAGAGGCAGGCACTCTAACAATATTTAAAAAGCATCCACATAAGCACTTGAGACACCAAACCAGGTAAGCTATGGCACCAAGTGCCGGTAAATGGTGTTAGTACTGATAGTTGGCATTGCCATGATGGGCCAAAAGGTCTGCTACTGACTCAATGACTCCAAAATAAAGCAGTAAAACCTTGACTAGCAAGTTAAAAAATGCATAGCAAAAATGCATTGTGAGATGCTGCATCTCCTCAAAACACCAAATTAACTTAATTATTTTTAAAATCATTTTTGCAATCCATTACTTCTCTTATATAGCAAAGAAAATATCTGTTGTTCAGAAGCAAGCTAAAAGTGACCTTGGTAATCTTTTTTTTCAAATACTGAGCAGTTATCAGTAGATAGATCAGTTATGGGCTGAGTGCCGGCCAGTGGGACTAGGTGAGAGTAAGCGTTGGCACGGACTAGAAGGGCCGAGATGGCCTGTTTCCGTGCTGTAATTGTTATATGGTTATATTTCCAACAAAAAGCAATAGCAACAAATTACAGATATCACTGAAAAAAAAGCAAAGAGATCCTACTATATTTCTTACTTTAACCATGTCTCTTGCATCTGGTAGACCTTGTTCCCAAAGTAAAGGACTTTCATCTTTGGACACAAACAGCAAGGAATGGGCTCATTGATCATTGAATTACCCAAGGCTTTTGAATAAAGCTATGCTTCAAGTTTCAATCTAACCTTGCACTCAGCATCAGTAAGACCAAGGTATTGATTGTGGACTTCAGGAAGGGGAAGTCAAGGGAACACACACCAGTCCTCATTGAGGGATCAGCAGTGGAAAGGGTGAGCAGCTTCAAGTCTCTGGGTGCCAATATCTCTGAAGGTCTATCCTGGGCCCAACATATTGATGCAATTACAAAGAAGGTACAACAGTGACTATATTTCATTACACGTTTGAGGAGACATGGTATGTCACCAAAGACACACACGGATTTCTACCGATATACGATGGAGAGCATTCCCACCGATTGCATCACTGTCTGGTACGGAGAGGCCTCTGGACAGACTGCAGAAATGTGTAAATGGCCAGCTCCATCATGGGCACTAACCTCCCCAGCATCAAGGGCACCTTCAAGAGGTTATCCCTCAAAAAGGTAACATTCATCATTAAGGACCCCCATCACACCAGGACATGCCCTTTTCTCATTGCTACCATCAAGGAGGAGGTACAGGAGCCTAAAGACACACATTCAACATTTCAGGAGTTGCTTCTTCACTTCTGCCATCAGATTTATGAATGGACAATGAATACATGAACAATACCTCACTATTTTTGCTCTCTTTTTGAACAACTTATTTAATTTAATTTTTGAAATATATTTCTTATTGTAATTTATAGTTTTTTTAATTATATAGTGCAATGTACTTCTGCCATAAAACAGCATATGCCAGTGATATTAAAGTTGATCCTGATTATGAAACTAAATTGTACAATTAGAACTTAAAACTCATTCTGAATTAGTGCAAACAAATAACATGATAAAATATAAAGATCTAAGAATGGTAACTTGGTGTAAGTTTACTAATACAATCAGAAAATAGTCTTATCCTCACAAGCAAGCATTTTTAATGAAGAGTTACTGCACGCTCTGCTGGTAACTTAATTTAAAAATCATGAAGATGACTTTAACAACTATACTGAAATACTAATTAATTTTACTGTTGCATGCTAACCTGTCCATTAGAGACTAAATATTGATTGTTGGTGAAAAAACATTTAAAATTTGTATACCAATGACTTTGCACTTTAAAATTTTGTAGAATTTGATGAGATCCTGGAATAGTTGAAAATAAGCACAATGGGCAGAAACTCTTGATCTGAGGGAAAACCTGCATCCAAAATAATTTTTAAACCATAATGGCATGTGTATTTACAGTTGATGGAACTTAAAATTATGTGATCTTTTATACTGGATGATTGACTCCAAGTGAATAGAGTGAATGTGAGCTTCAAGCCATTAAGGCCTAGTATCATACTGTCCCCATGGCTTACATCAAAATCCATAGTAAAGCATCAGTCCACATTAATATGGTACAGTTTTAAATACCTATTATGTTTTTGTGACACGCTTGCTTCCCTGAAGCGTGCATGAAGGTAGACTATTACCTTGATAGCTTACTTATGCACAAGTTGATAGCCCAGGTACACCATTGTATTGATTTTGTGCAGAGGTGAGTCATACGACTCATACAATCAATAATGGTTGCACGATTTATTATTCAGTAGGTGATGGAAAAACTGCTCGTATTTCCTTCTCTAAAGAGTTCAGCATCACCTGATTGCCTCAAAATTAAAGCATTATACATATTCCATTAAAGTTGATGACAGTGGTAACCTTTGCAACTCCAAATAATCCATACTTGTGCCCAATATGGATGGTTGAAATACTCAGCTACAAATCCAAATAGTATCTTCTAGATACACTTCCCCATCAAAACATGACTTCTTACAATAATCAGCTGTTATCCCTTGACAGGTAATTAATTTTGATAAATCTTACCATGTCTCTGAGCCTAAGTCATTTTCACCTCTGAATTTACGGGAAGTAACACGAATGAACCCTATTCTATTGTTTGATGTGCTGTAATCTCAGAAATCACAAAACATTAATCTATTAAAGCTTTCATATTAGCACATTTCACTTGGGTTTTTGTACATAAACTTATTTTACATGAAGGGAAGAGGAGAACGAAGAGAAAATACAGTAAATTAGTTTGGAGAATTAGGATCTGTAGTGTTTTAATAACTACCGCCACTAGATGGGGCACTCACACATTATATTATGCTGGTGACGGCGAATAAAGACTTGAATAAACTTCACCCTCACAGACCCCAAACTCCGACAACAAAGGCATACTTAGTTAAAGAAAAGGTTTTGAAAGTCGGTTCTACATCATTTCTCTTGAAGTTTACAAAACGCTTACATTTATTTCAGCTATATTTTGCAGCTTCCTTGCAAAAGTGTAACTCCAACATCATGCATTGTTTCCTCGTCGAGTAAAGATTTATACACCAATTACAGTTTACAGCAGACAAGTAGCACTTTAAAAAATCTGTTAAAATACACATTTGTTAAGTATTGAGCACGGCACCATAATTTGATCAAAAATGAGTGGTAGAGTATTGTAATGAAACTTTCATTACAACAACTTTCATATAAATTCAAAGTAAATTTAATATCAAGGTACGTATATGTCATCTTGAGATTATTTTGCTTGGAATTAAAGAAAAAATCAAGATACACAACAGAATTTATGGCAAATTATGAATAACAAAGGCTGACAAACAGCCACTGTGCAAAAGAAGACAAATCGTGCAAATAATAAAAAAGTAAATAAATAATATTGTGTCTCCAGGTTGTGGATTCACATCTGCGATGATTTTTTTGCCCAAGTATTGGGACTATGCATCTCCAATTATACCAGTAACCACATTCCACCCCCTCCCAAACGCACACCACACACACAGCAGTCCGACTGAAGTGGCAGCTGTAGCAATGTTTCAATGGAGGAAAAAAAGGTTCATCGGACCGGGTATGTAATGTTGCCACACGCCAGAAACTCTGCTTCAAGTTCTATTGTGCTCCCTTTAGATATGATAATGAGCAGCGTGTGCCATGCACTGCCCTAGAGAGAGAGAAACTTCTTTGCTGAAAAGCAGAGCTCACCCCCCCCCCTTATCTGTTGCAATGATAGCAAGTTATTGTATTATATTATCAATAAAAATGTGGAGAAAATTACAAGCAGCTAAATGTAGCACATGTTCATTTAAATGTAGAGAAAGTTGGTTTAAATAAGAAAGATACACGATTTGCAACTGCGCATTTAACATTGTTATAATGCAACCTTTTACCCCATTTTCTACTTGGCTCTCGCCTTAATTAGTAATATATTACTCTTCTAAGAAAAACAATCTCCACCCACGAGTGTTTCCCCCAGTAACAACTCGAAACCGATTCTGCCCCACGTGGGGGAACGGTTCTACATAAGTAATGAGCTTGCGCTCTCGCCCAATCGGAGGGCGCGGGGGCCGCGCATAATGAGCGCGCGGTATAAGAGGGGCGGCGGGCGAGCCTGTGGCCAGTCTGCCTGTGCGAGACCGACTGGGCTTTGGACTTTATACGTGGCTGGTGCGGCCGCAGCTCGGCGTCTCTCGCCCTCTCCGTTCCATCGCGAGCCTTACGTCCTCCTGTTTTTTTTCAAAAAAAAAAGAGAAGCAAAATCATGACCCTTGAGGAATTCAACGGAGTTGAGGAGCAGCAAGTGGAGAGCTCTGAAAGGTGCGGGGCAGGTGCATTGGATGCAAGAGGGGGTACGGACGGGCGGGCGGCCGGCCGGCTGTTGGCTGGGTTCCGCCCGGCGGCTCGAGTGCTCGGTGTCGGTTACTGCGCGAGGGCTGGGAGTGCGGCTCCGGGTCCGTTTGAAAAGTCGGCAGGTGGCGAGCCCGGGGGGCAACGGGAGAGGGCGGCCGCAGCCCCTCGCCTGGGGCTGGTACTCGGAGCGAGTTTATCCGGTAGTTTAACGCACGTTTCTACCCCTCTTCCTGGTTTTTAGGATGCAAGTTGCTGGCAAAGCCCTGGAGGAGTTGCTGAACTCAGCACAACGGCAGCATTGCTTGACGGTTGGAGTCTACGAGTCTGCAAAAGTCATGAATGTGTAAGTTCTTGCTACCTCTTCCAAATGCACCGCGCCCAAGCTCAACAAATGCAGTCATATTCACCGTGCTTGGGAAGCGATTTGGTGGGTAACCGTGATTATTTTTTTGTTTGCAGTGATCCGGATAGTGTGGTGCTCTGCCTCCTTGCCAGCGACGAACAGGATGAAGGTGACATCGCTCTGCAAATCCACTTCACTTTAATTCAGGCATTTTGCTGCGACAATGATATCAACATAGTGAGGGTGAACGATATTCAAAGGCTGGTCGAGATCGTTGGTAACGGCGATGACAATGAGGAGCCTAGAGACATGCACTGCATTCTAGTCACTGTAAGTGTGCCTTTTGCATAATTTTAGCATTGGACCCTTGAACTGTTTAGTAATTGAACTAGATCTTTGATCTATGACCCCATTTAACATTACTTTTTATTGTATTCAGAATCCAAGCCAAGACTCCTGGAAAGATCCAGCTTTAGAAAAACTCGGTGTTTTCTGTGAAGAGAGCCGTTACACCAATCAATGGGTCCCCAACATCTCCTTTCCTGAACGTTGAAAGTTGTTGCAAAGACTTTGGTGGTTGCTAGAAATGTGTTTTGAAGTCTCTAAGGGAAAAATGGTGACTTGGTGGGTCTACAGAATAGACCGGTGAACTGATCAGTCTCGTCGATGTGATGACCAGTACGCTGTGGTGATGAAACCAGAGGCAGTGATGAGGACTGGTGATTGCAAATGGTTGGTAAAATGGACTGGCACACAACAGCTGGCTCCTGGAGCAGTGAAAAGGAGGTGGAAGTATATTGTGCATCTCTGCCTATGGTGCAGAGCTCTGTTTATACATCTTGAAGGATGAACGTTTGTATCAGGCTAAACTGTAGGACTGTCTGATGCTAAGTGCACTTGTGAAATAGTTAACGTTGACTGCCACAATGGACTTCCAAGATATCATTTGCAGTTGAACTTGATGCAATCTTTAACAAGTATACTTTGTTTCATGTAAAGTAACAAATTAAATGCTTAAAAGTACATGAGTGTTCAGTCTGTTTTTCCTAATAGAATTGTCTGGTTACAGTGTAAAAACATTTGTGCTACTTGCCCATAAAACTGGATCAAATAGTTACCCACCTGCATTAACTGTCAGGAGTTCAACATGGGTTAAAACTCTTGACTAAGCAGCAAAGTTGCAGCTTCTGTAACATAGTTGACTTTTACCATTTAAAGTTGTGAAATTTGAGTCATTTAGAGCTTGATGTGTTACAACAGTAAAAATGCCTTTTTTTACTACAGTGCACATTTAGGTACTTGAGAGTTGTGACACAAGGGATCTTTCATAAACATGTTTCCCAAAACAAAACTAAATGCAGAATCTTTGTTCTCAACCAAGTTTGCTACAGCTACTGAATAGAACACTGCTGGTTGGTTCCCTGGAAACTTGGGTATCATTCCTATTCTTTTGAACTCACCATGCCCTTTAAGCATGTTTTGTGATTTTTTTTGCCCTGGTTTGCATCTTTAAATTTTGAATACAATGCCAGCTTTTCTTAGTGTAATTACCAAACAAATCCAGGATAGCACAGTATTGTAACTATTACCCACACTGGAGAATTAATAGAATTTAATTTGGGATTGTCTGCTTTCCACTAAACAAGCTCTGAACACTTGTTGTCAGAGCACTGCACCACAAATGGGCTCTTTGGCCCATCTAGGCCATGTTAAAGTTATTCTGCCTAGACCATTGACCTGCACCTTGCCCACAACTGACCCACCCATGCCCTTATCCAAACTACTCAATATTGCACTTTAGACTGCATCTACTTCAGCTAATTCTATACTCACATCATCCTTGGTAATGAATTAACATCTTGTTTCCCTTAAACATTTTACCTTTCATCCTTATGACCTCAAGTTCTAGTCCTCCAATCTCAAGGGGTGGGGGGGGGGGGTGAACATATCTGCATTTACTCTCTCTACCCTCAGTTCTGTGTACCTGCAAAGCTCCCCTCAATTTCCCTACACTCCAGGGAATAAAGTCTAACCTAGTCAAGCTTTCTTTGTAACCCAGGTCCTAGCAACATCCTTGTAAGTGTTTTCTGCGTGCTCAATCTGATGGTTGACTTTCCTGTAAGTTTGTGACCGAAGCTGCAAGTAATGCTTCAAATTGGGCCTCACCAATTCAACATAACATCCCAATGCAAATACTCAATTTATTTGCCAAAAGTTCACTTTAGAATCAGAATCAGTTTATTATCAGCAGCAGGGTTGTGAAGTATGTTCACTTTGCTGCAGCAGCAGTTCAGAGCAGTACATGATAATACAGAAAGAAAAATAAGTCAATTGCTGTATGCATATTATGAAGTGTTCAGAGGTTCAATGTCAACAAGAAGTGAGCAATGGGACTGTAGCAGGGGCCAATGGCAGAGGGGAAGAAGCTCTTCCTGAATCACTGAGTGCATACCTTCACGTGCACTTGGTGCCTTCATCCTTCTTGATGGTGACAATGAGAAGAGCATATCCTGGCTGATGTGTGTCCTTAAGAATGGGCATTGTCTTTCTGAGGCACCTCTCCTTGAAGATGCCTTGGATACTATGGAGGCTAGTACCCAAAATTGAGCTAATTTTACAAATCTATGTAGCCTCTTTTGGGCCTTGCAGTAGTGCCCCTCCCCCCCAAAAAAATCCAGAATGTGATGCAGCCTGTCAGAAGGCTTTCCATGGTACATCTCAAAGTTTTCAAGTGTATTAGCTGACTAGCCAAATCTTGTCAAACTCCTAATGAAATATAGCTGCTGTCTTGCTGCATTAAAGTGTTGGGATCAAGTTATATCATCAGAGATCTTGACATCCAGCATCTTGAAATTTCTCACTCTCTCCTATTGAGTGCAGGGTTGTTGCTGTGACACCAAACAACCAGCTGGTATATCTTGCTCTTTTCTGTATGCCCACTCATGTCCATCTGAGATTCTACCAACAATGGTTGTATCATCAGCAAATGTATTGATGGTATTTGAGTTATACCTAGCCACATAGTCATGGGTGCAGAGGGAGTACAGCAGTGGGCTAAGCACATACCCCTGAGGTGTGCCAGTGTTGATCGTCAGTGAGGTAAAGATATTATCACCCATTGAAGATAGTGGTCTTCCAGTTAGGAAGTTGATCCAATTGCAGAAGGAGGAACAGAGGTCCAGGTTCTGTCATTTACTGGTCAGGATTGTGGGAATGATGGTGTTAAATGCTGAGCTATGGTCAACGAACAGGATCCTGACAAAGGTGTTTGTATAGACCAGGTGATCTAAGGCCATGTAAAGAGTCTTGAGATTTCATATGGCATAGACCTATTGTGGTGGGCCCATGTCCTTGCTGAGGCAGGAGTTGATTCCAGCCATGACCAACCTCTCAAAGCATTTCGTCACCATAGATGTGAGTGCTACTGGGTGATAGTCATTAAGGTACCTCACTACTTTTCTTAGGCACTGGTGTAATTGCTGCCTTTTTGAAGCAGGTGGGAACTTCCGACCATAGCGGTGAGAGGTTGAAAACGTCCTTGAATACTCCTGCTAGTTGTTTGGCAGAGCCTTACCAGGTACAGTACTCCATCAGGGTCTGCTGCCTTGCGAGGGTTCACCCCCCTTAGACAGCCTAACATTGGCCTCCAAGAGCAATGGCCTCTCAGTGCAGCACGGATCTTCATACCTGCAGTTATATTCTCCCTTTCAAAGTGGGCATAGAAGGTGTAGAGTTCTTCTGGTAGTGAAGCATCGCTGCCAAACACTGCCAGAGTTCATGTGAATCTGATGTTGCCTCCAACCTCACTCAGAATTGTCACTTTGCTCTTGAAATGTGACCCTATCTACCTGTGACACCACTCTCAGGAAGTTATGGTTCTGTATTCCCAGATCTCTCTTCAGTGCCCCAATGTTCACTATGTAAGTCCTACCCTGGTTTGTCTTCCCAAGGTGCAGCACGTCACACTTGTCTGCATTAAATTCCACCTGTCATCTATCAGCTTATTTTTCCAGCTGGTACTGATACTAATACAAGCTTTGTTCCTCTTCCTTACTGTCCACTATGCTTCCAGTATTGATGTCATCCTCAAGTTAGTTGATTTAGTTTACTACAATACTGGCCAGGTCATTGATATAGATGACAAACAACAATGGACCCCAACACTGATCCCTGCAGCATACCACTAGTTGCAGACTATCAGAGAGATTGCCATTTACTACCACTCTCTTGGTTCTTCTGTGAAGCCAATGTTAAATGCAATTTACTACGTCATCCTGAATGACAAGTGACTGAGCAGCTTCCCATGAGGGCTGTCAATGGCCTTGCTAAAGTCCATGTTCACTGCTTTCATCAAATTTCCTAGTAGTTTCCAAAACCTCTTAAGATTGGCTAGAAGTAGCCTACTGGGCACAAAGCCATGTTGAGTCAGGTTTATTATCACAGGCATATATCGTAAAATTCATAAAGTTTGCTGCAGCAGTACAATGCAATACATAATAATAGAAATAAATGTGAATTACAGTAATACACAGTGTATATTAAATAGTGCAAAAATAGAAATAAAATGTTGTGAGGTAGTTTCATGGGTTGAATATTGATTTAGAAACTGGATGGCAGAGGGGAAGAAGCTGTTCCTGAATTGTTGAGTGTGTGCCTTCATGCTTCTGTACCTCCTTCCTGATGGTAGCAGTGAGTACAAGGCATGTCCTGGGTGATGTGGATCCCTCATGATGGATGCAGCCTTTCTGAGTCATCGTTCCTTGAAGATGACCAGGATACTACGGAGGCTAGTGTCCCATCATGGAGACAATTGATTATTCCTAATCAAGTCCTGTGTATCCAAATTCTTATATACCCTGTCCCTTAGAATTCACTACCCACTATTGATGTCAGGCTCATCAGCCTATAATTTCCTGGTTAATTCTTAGGCTACATCCACACTACACTGGATAAATCTGCAACCGAAGCTTTTTCTCTTCGTTTTTACCCTCCGTCCACACTAAAACGATGTTTTCGTCCCCTGAAACCGGAGCTTTTCAGAAACGCTTTCCAGGGTGGGTATTTTTGAAAATGCTGCTTGGGCAGATCAGTGTGGACGGGGTAACCAGAGACTTTTGAAAACACTGTCGGACGGCAGCGCACTATTTCATTGTTTTCTTGAACGCAACCTAACAATTTCAGAACAGACGGCAAAGAGACGGAAGCGAGAAGAGTTAAAAACGTACTCACCAAATACCTTGACCCATAACTTACTGAATAAATAAGTATACTGTACTCACTTTGCCCTGATTTCTGTCCTTGCTTGTATGAAGGTGGTTTACCTATTTATGCAAGTACTTCTCTGACAATAGATGTGTAACAGCCTAATGTAACATTGTATGGAAATACAAGATAACACTGATGCAGACATGTTTTACACATTTAACAAGGTGCTTTATTAATGCAACAGTGTTAGTCAGTTTTTCAATGTCTGTCGTCAGCCGGGTCAATCTGTCAGTGAACTCCCTGTCAGTTGCTGCCATACGCTCCAGTATTTGTTTTTTTCAGTTTTAAGTTCTCCTGCGCGAGAGCCAACAGCTGTCTGTCGTTTTAAGTTTTTCTAATCTGTAACTACACAAACGCACACTTTTACAGCGAGATTCGACACCAAACATGTCACTTGTTTTCGGTAGATGTGTCCTGCACATGCGCAGGAGGACAAGATTCGCCGAAATCTCCGTTTCAGTGTGGATAGAGATATTTTCTAAAACACATAATGTGGATGCCTATTGTTTTTACGCGAAACCGGCGTTTTCAAAATTATTCAGTCTAGTGTGGATGTAGCCTTAGAGTCTATTTTGAACATCATGAGCTATCCTCTAGTCCTCTGACACTTCTCCTGTGGTTAAGGATGTTTTAAATACCTCTGCCAGGACCCATGCAATTTCTTAACTAGCCTCTCACAAGGTCTGAGGGGACACCTTGTCAGGTACCTTGGTGATTTACCCACTCTCATTTGTCTTAAGATAGCAAACACCCTTTCTGTAATCCAGATACTATCCATGACTCACTACTGTTTTACCTCAGTTCTATAGACTCTATGTCTATCTCCTGAATAAATACAGATGTAGTAAATACATTTAGGATCTTCTCCATCTCTTTCAGCTCTATACAGAGGACCAATTTTGTCCTGGATATTCTTTTGCTCTTAATGTATCTGTAGAAGCCCTTGCGATTCTGCTTCACCTTACCTGCCAAAGCAATCTCATGCCTTCTTTTAGCCCTCTTGATTTCCTTTTTAAGCACTCTCCTGCATTTCTTATAGTTCTCAAGTGTTTCTTTTGTTACTCACTGTACCTGATATGAACATCCTGCTTTTTAACTAGGTTCTCAGTATTCCTTAAAAGCCAAGGTTCCCGATAGTTGTTAGCCTTGCCATTTCATCCAACAGAAACAAACAAACTCTATACTCTCAATATTTCACTTTTGAAGGCCTCCAATGTACCAAACATTCCTTTGCCAGAAAACAACTTATCCCAATCTACATCTGCTAGATCCTTTCTGATGCCATCAAAGTTGGCCTTTCTCCAATTTACAATTTCAACCGAAGGACTAGTCCTATCCTTCATAATTATCCTTAAACTAATAGAAATATGATCATTAGCTCCAAATGTGTTTCCTTCACACACCTCTGACATTTGCCCTGTTTCGCTCCCTAATAGGAGATCCAGTATCACACGCTCTCCAGTTGGTACCTCTATATATTGATTGAGGAAATATTCCTAAACATACTTGACAAACTCTATCCTATCCAATCTTTTTTACAGCATGGGTGTCCCAGTCAATATGTGAAAAATTAAAATCACCTGCTATCACAACTGTATTTTTCATGCAGATGTCTGCTTTCTCTCTACAAATTTCCTCCACTAAATCTTGCTGACTATTGGGTGGTCTAGATTAATCCCATCCCTTCCTTATTCCTCAGTTCCACCCATGTATCTTCAATAGACACACCCTCCAGTCTGCCCTGTGTGAGCACTGCCATGACATTTTCCCTGACTACTAATGCCACCTCTCTCTCTTTAATGCCACTTCTCTCCTTTTTCTAACTTCCCCTCAAACTGCCTCTCAACTCTCAGTAGTGACTACAATATCATAATTCCACATGTTGATCCATGCTCATCTGCCTCACCAATATTACTCTGTGCATTGAAATAGACACAGCTCAGAACATGACTCTCACCTTTCTATTCCTGTCTTTACAAAGACAGTTATTTTTATTACTTACCTAATAAAACTTGTTAGCTGGTATTTGTCCATTATACATAAATGGGTCATGTCTGATCTACCTCTCTATCACATTTCTGGTTGAACCCTTTAAAATCCTATTTCAGTCTTGAGTGCATTCAGAGACTGAACTGTTACCATGGGTACAGACTCATAACCATCTGGTGAAGATATCTCTTGAATGGCTAATTCTTTCGAGATTTTTAACTACTGATTCTGGACACTCAGCCAAGGGAAATACTGCCCATGAATAATTTTGAATAACAAGATAATTTGTTTTGTAGTGATTATTTTTGAATATTATATATTCAAAGGAATACAGTGTTACTCTGCCTCATAGGATACAACCAAGAATCAATCTGTACCCTTTCTATTACAAAAACATTGTGCCTATGGTAGGAAATCCAGACTATTTCATAATATTCCAGATGCATTTTACCTGGGCACAGTACAATTGCAGAACTAACTCTACTTTTGAGCTTGCATCCTCTTGCAATAAAGGCCATTAACTCCTTTCTTTTAAGATCTTGATCTTGCATTGAACTAAATCACTACTGATTATTAAATACGATCACTTTTTAGTGAATGACATTTAATTAACCCTTCTTGTTTTCATACTGCTAGATCTAAAATAATCTGATCCCTCAACAGCTTTTTAATATGTTGATACAGGAAACCATCTCTCAAATTTTGTATGAGTTTATCTTCTACACTAGGACTGCTGATTTGTCTTGATCCAGCCCATAAATAAAATCCCACATGAATGTCGCATCAGCTTTATGTCACCCAAACATAAAATCTACACTTTGGGAGAACTTGTCTGTCCTCGTTTCTTGGAATTTATCAATTTGTACCTTGTACGATATAATTCAACAGGAAACAAGGGCAACATATGAATATCATCTGAATGTGCAACATAGCTAGTTGAACAGTGATTTCATCAATATGAAACTTTAACTGACAAACTTCTGCTCTGTAATCTGGGGGTCATCCCACTTTATAACCTTACCTGTTTCCCTGCCTCACCTCATTTGTTGATACTGTCATTGACATCATCCTTCCAGCTAAGAGGAAGACCTACTCAACCTTCTCAACTAATCTCCTGCTCATGTAGATAAAATCCTCATCCTTAAACATGTTGTAGAGTTCTATTTTGCATATGTACAGTAGATGCAATATAACAAAACCACAATATGACATATAACTGTATTAATGCAAAACATTAAAAAAAGATATTTCCATAGTAATGGGAAGAGTAATGGAAATGGGGACACCTCTTTTACTCTTATTAGGGAGAGAGAGAGCGAGCCTGTGGTATGTCGAATGCAGGGTGAATGAGTAGTCTTAGGGGTACTGTAAATCTGTGTCTATTGATGCTTTGCTGCACGCTTGAATGCTCGGTGGGGGGTGTTGATGCTTTTTTTTGCTGGTGGAGGAGGGGGTCGTCGCTTTGCTGCTGCTTGTGCGTGGGAGGGGGGAACTGGGGGAGGTGTCTTTGTGGTTCTAACATTTAACTGTCGTTCATTCTTTGGGGCACTCCTTTGTTTTTGTGGATGTTTGCAAAGAAAAATAATTTCAGGATGTGTATTTCTCTGACATTAAATGTACCTATTGAATCAATGAGTTACAAGCTCTTATCAATAATACATAAAGTACCCTGCCATGTAGTGTTCAAAATATACTTAGGTTGGTGATGAATTAATATGCCTCAGAATTTCTCTTAACCTATATGGTTAGTTATTTCCAATTTTAATAGTTAATGGACAGTTACGGTATTACTGTATAAGGAAGTATTTTTTCCCACACTTGATCTTAAGCAATGTTCCCTCTAAGGTGTGCATGCACACAGATATTTTGCTATTGGTGCACAAAAGAGTTTAAACTGCGCCAGAAAAAGGTTGTCACTGGCATGTTAAGCATATTTCACAATCGTACACAATCACATTTCTTTTTCCAGTTTCTGATGTGAACAGCGTTGACAACGCGGAGTTTGTGATAATTAGTCTGCAGATTTTAGAACCAGCATACTTATACTGTTTTTATTGAAGAAATTATTCAGTGAGCACGTTATTGTCACTGCATTAAAAAATTGTACAGCACAAGATTTTTGCGCACACTGATCATTACAAATTAGAGGGAACATTGAGTTTAAGGAGTTCTGTCTTTACAACTTTAGCATCTGTCTGAGAGCACCCTTTTGTTTTTGTATTTGATTTCAATTGAACGATAAGAAATCTCCTGTAAATCATTAGATAACGATATACTTAAGCAAACCATGAAAAGTAGAATTTGATTTGCCTTCTATCAAATGAGCCCTTTCTGCATCTCCAGCAAAGCTCAGATGAAATGGAAAAAGGTGAAAGCTACCAAGCCGTAAGTTCAACACTGCAAAAGTCTGACACGAACCCATAGATACTTGACTTTTAAATGTTTTTATGAAGGAAGGGATACAATTAGGAAATGGCTGCATGATTAAATTTATTGAACATAGAACATCGAAATCTAGAGCACATTACAGGCCCTTTGGCCCACGATGTTGTGCCGACCACGTAATCTATTCTAGAAGCTGCCTAGAATTTCCCTACCGCATAGCACTCTATTTTTCTAAGATCCATGTACCTATCTAAGAGTCTCTTAAAAGACCCTATTGTATTCACCTCTACCACTGTCACTGGCAGTGCATTCCATGCACCCAAGATTCTCTGTGTGAAAAACTTACTTCTCACATTCCCCCTTGTACCTACTTCCAAGCACCTTAAAACTATGCCCCATTTCAGCCACAGGAAAAAGCCTCTGACTATCCACACGATCAATGCCTCTCATCATCTTATACACCTCTATCAGGTCACCTCTCATCCTCCATCGCTCCAAGGAGCAAAGGCCGAATTCACTCAACCTATTCTCATAAGGCATGTTCTCCAATCCAGGGAACATCCTTGTAAATCTCCTCTGGACTCTTTCTATAGTATCCATGCTGGTTTCTTCTCCAAACTGTTTGGCCATTTGATAATTCCGGCAGTGCAGTGGGGTAGTGAGCAGAGTAACTGCTTCGTTGTGCTGGAGAGAAATTTGGGTTAAATCCTGACCTGAGGGGCTGCCTGTGCGGAGTCTGAACGTTCTCCTTGTAACTGCATGGGTGGACTAGATTCCTTCTAATAGCAAAACCGTGCGTTGTACAACTAAATTGTCACTGTAATTTGCCCCTGGTGTGTGGAAGGATGGTAGGATCCAAGGAGAGTTGTTGAGAATGTGGAATGTATATGCTAAAATGGATTAATATAGGATTAAAGAAAACCAGCATGGAGTTGATGGGCCAAAGGGTCATTTTTCTCTGCTGCTTCTTCTATGACCGCGATTCTCTACTTGTTCCAGCTGACACCTTGGGCTTGTTTTCACCACAAAATATTGGATGCTTTTTGAACATTAGGATGATCTAAGTATTTAAACAAACTACACAGACAAGAAACCAGGAAAACGGAGACACAGTAATTCAAGTTGCTTAATTTCAAAATCTGAATTGGCAAGGCTATTACATCAGAACAATACAATGCCCTGCTCAGCAACAACTGGGCATATATCTCTGAGACACACAGTAAGTCTAGTAAAGAATACAATTTGTTTGTTGTGTGTTACCTTATTGGCAAGGAATGAATAGAGTATTGAGTGGTTTACGGTTTTCTAGAGCTGTATTGCAAAAGTATATGAAGGAAAAGCATGGCTTCCATGATCTAATTAATGGTTTCAGGGTAATAAATGGCCAGGTTGATCTTTTTCATCTTCTTCTTACTGTGAATGTCTGGATATTCAAACAGAAACTAATGTTTTCTTTTTATAGTAACTTTCCAATGTTTTAATATTTAGTGTCTGGCAGATCAAATCCTTTTATTATGGATTCAGAGATGTTGCAAAATCATAGGACATACATGCTTGAGATTGAAACCTTTTTATACACATGCATAGTTCAACCGCTTAAAATAAGTAGAAGCTATTCAAAAATATGTTCAACAGCAAAATTGCATAAGGTTGGAGAATGCACTTTATACATTTTCTGTTAAGTTATGGTGCTGCCTTACTTTAGGGTTTTCAGGTAGGGAATGCAGAATAATAATATGGTGCAGTGATACAAACTGGATAAACATGGTTAATTTGGGGCATAGAACGCGAGCAGGGAGGTTATGGAACAGTAAACACAAAGTACACTGCAGATGCTGTGGTCAAATCAACACGTACAAACAAGCTGGATGAACTCAGCAGGTCGGGCTCATTTCAACGGATGCTGCCCGACCTGCTGAGTTCATCCAGCTTGTTTGTAGGTTATGGAACAGACTTTGTAAAGCATTAGTTCGGCCACAGCTGGAGCACAGCTTGCAGTTTTGGTTGTAACTTTGTAGGAAGGATGTGATTCTGCTTGAGTGGGTGCAACTGAGATGCACCATGATGTCACACAGGAAGTTTTTCAGTTATGAGGGGAGAATGGCTAATCTGGGTTGTTTTCCTTAACTAGAAGAGGCTGGGTTGGGGGGGGGGGGGGTCATGACAGGACAGAGGTATTCAATATTATCAATGGTACAGGCCGGGTAGATATTAATCCAGGGCAGAGGTGTATAAAACAAGATCTTATGTTTAGGGTAGGGAGATAAGCTTTAGAAGGAATTTGAGGAAGAATTTTTCACCCAAATGCTAATTGCATTCTGGAACAACTGTTTAATGGAATGGTGGAGGCAGTCACTCTCGCAACATTTAAGAAATATCTAGATGTGCATTGACTCACCAAGACATAAAAGCTACAAACCAGCTGCTGGTAAATGGAATCACTATGGGTGGCTACTTGATGGCTAGCCATGGACATGCTGATCCAAAGTGCTGGTTTCCACTCTGCATGGCTCTGTGGCTCTACGACTCTGTATATTCCTTGTGCAATATGACAGTAAGGCGAAAAATTAACACGTTTCTTCCACCTAATACTGAAGACTGGGATACAAGGACTACAGATGCTATTGTTTAAAGCAATAAACAAATTGCCAGGTGAATTGCAGCTGTATCTATAGAGGAAAGGAGATAGTCTACTCTCCTGAGTTCCTCCTACAGTTTGATTTTTGCTCAGAATCAGTTTGCCTGATCATAAGCATCTTCCTTTGAAGGAATTGAAGAACTCATCTCACTCAATGTCAGCAAGACCAAGGAGTTGATTATTGACTTCAGAAGGAGGAAAGTCCATGAGCCAGTCCTCGTAAAGGGATCAGAGGTGGAGAGGGTCAGCAACTTTAAATTCTTCAGTGTTATCAGCACATAAATGTCAGTACGCAGAAAGCACGGCAGGGCTTCTACTTCCTTAGAAATTTGTGAAGATTTGTCATGACATCTAAAAATTTGACAGACTTCTGTAGATTTGTGGTGGTGAGTATATTGACTGGTTGCATCATGGCCTGGTATGGAAACACCAATGCCCTTGCATGGAAAATCTACATATGTATCTACTCAGAGTGTTGCCGCTGGAAAGCTGCACCCATTATCAAGGACCCCACCATCCAGGTCATGCACTCTTCTTGCACTGCCATCAGGAAGAAGGTACAGGAGCCTCAGGACCCACACTACCAGGTTGAGGAACAGTTGTAACCCTTCGACCATCAGGCTCTTGAACCAGAGGGGATAATTTCACTTACCCCATCACTGAAATGTTCCTACAACCTATGGACTCACTTTCAAGGACTCTTCATCTCATCTTCTCGATATTTATTGCTTATTTATGTATTATTTTTTTCTTTTGTATTTGCACAGTATGTTGTCTTTTGCAGTTTGTTGTTTGTCCGTCCTGTTGGGTGCAATCTTTCATTGATTTTATTGTTCTTTTCAGATTTACTGCGTACATCTGCAAGAAAATAAATTTCAGGTTTGTATATGGTGATGTATATGTACTTTGATAATAAATTTACTTTAAACTTTGAACTGAAGGGCTATAAAATGTAGTATTTCAACTTGGTTCTATATAGAATTGTGCTTCTGTTTTCCAGAACTTTTAAATTAAAAAATGAATTAAACAATGTTAAAAAAGTTATTACTAGTCTTGCATAAAATACTAGAATCAGCAATTTATGACTTTCCTCTGAGTCATGCAATGCAGCCACTTTCAAGGATAAGAAAAGACTGTGATTCCATTGTGCTAGGCAGACACTAACCCTTTATATATTATAGAGGAATTGTGCCAAT
Source organism: Hemitrygon akajei (assembly GCF_048418815.1). Lineage (NCBI taxonomy): Eukaryota > Metazoa > Chordata > Chondrichthyes > Myliobatiformes > Dasyatidae > Hemitrygon > Hemitrygon akajei. Next base: position 46,087,133 of record NC_133125.1, read on the forward strand.
AATGAGCTAAACAATGATTTATTAAATTTGAACTAAATGTCATTTATTTATAATTTACAAGTATTTATTAAATATTTAAAAGCAGCTCTTTTGTTTTAAAAAAGCTTTGTCAATGAAACTAAACATTTTATCAAAGCTCCAGACTTAAATAATATTTGCAGTAGATAAAGTTATATTTGTGAACAGCTTTTTAAGCAAAGTTTTATCTTGGGAATACAGTAGATTCCAGTTAGTTGGAACAGATCGAGATTTTGGCTCAGTTAAGCAGCTGCCCCAATTAGTGGAAGTTTCATGGAAATAGTTAAAAAGGTATTAAAAAGGTACTTAAATTAAATGCAGAACAAATTAGAACACTATCAATGTTATTACAGTACTATAAAATGTGTATTAGTTCCTAATATTTATCAATGGAGGAATTCATCCAGTGCATGATGTCATATATGAGGTGTCGAGGGAGGGGTAGCACCTCTGGTGAAGCAGCTTGTCATGTCCCTTCTGAGGCAACACACTCATCATTGGTGTCCACCAGATATTCAGCTCTCATCTGCGTCTCCAAGCGACAGTGGCCGTACCCTGGGACACTGCTTCAACAGGTGGGCTAAACCAGCTGAGGGTACCTGGCAGACCTCCTATCCCGGTGGAAAAGGGAAATACCTGTCCTAGCATGTGAAGGCAGTTCCGGCAGATTGTACGGATGAGAACAACAGTGAGATCCAATGGCCAAGTAGGTGGTTCTGCAATGCTTCATGGAGAGTGAAGGGCATAAGAAGGCACAGAAGAAGTCAGGGTCATCCATTTCAAACAAGGAAGACCCCAGTTTGTGATGACTACTTGTATCACTGGACATGGACGTCCAAAGCTAAGAGAGTGGAACTGTCCTGTGCAACGGCTTTTCCACTTTGAAAGCTCTCATACACAAGTGTCACTGTGATCATTGGGTATGATGGACAACCAACATGTTACCGTGCTCTTTTGATTAACTGTCAATGGACAAAATTTGAGCAGACACCTAATGCAGATAATGGACTGCCTTCATACAATTTTTTGATGATGGTATCCTCCAAATATTCCTTTTCATTGTAACATTCAAGTTGATTGATGATACCTTCAAATTATTCATAGTTCCTACTTGCTAAAGTAGTAAAATTGTTTTGTTTTCACCCCCAGCCATTTCTAGCATCTCCAAGTCTGAGTGCCTGAAACCTCGGTGAGCAAAACAAATCTGAGTTCTCTTACTACTTATTTCTCACCATCCGTCAGTGGCAAAAATCTCTGCTTTTTGAACACATATAAATGACACTATTTAAAAACTATTTGCTCTAAGCATGGTGTAGTGTCTAACAGCCACACAAGTTCATGTGACTGACGCTAGTGTGAACCTGTTTGGCAACAGTCACCTGTCCTGTTTAAGTGGCATAGCGTCCCAAATTTACAAAGGGAATCCCGGGTATTTTCTCAATTAGTTTTTGCTCTTTGAGATTTATTTCAAATAAGCGATCGCCCAGATTAACTGATGGACCAATTTATCAGAATTCACTGTATATGCTTTGAATCAAACAATGTAATTTTTTTTGTGGATATTGATGCAGGTATAAAAAGTGAACAGCAGTTAGACGTTGAGTTTGTGTCTTTGATTCCTCACAAAATCCTGCAAAGTTTCTTTTAGGCGATTGGTCAGAGAGGAGTTGTGTGTAGAATGCACCAAGGATAGATTTATAGGAGTTATGGAAGATTAAAAACTGAATCAACAGACGACATTTACACAGCATCCTAGAAAATTTATAACACAGAAAGACCCCACTCAACCCAGTTAGGCTACTCCCCACCTGCCAGGACTTGATCTGCAACTGTGCGGGTCACATCTCTTTCAGTGCACATCCACACCCTCTACCACTCTCTAACTGAAATAGCTTATTTTTCTCATCTCCCTTTTAATACTTCTGCTAATTACTTTAAATCCTTTTTTAAAATCCTCTGCCAAAGGAATAGCTCCTTCCTACTTATTCTATCTAGGGCCTTTATGTTTTGTACATCCCAGTTAAGTCTCCCCACAGTCTCCTCTATTGCAAAGTAACTGAACAGATCTTTCCCCTAGGCTACAATTTTCCAGTCCTGGCAAGCTCCAGTGTCCACTGCACCCTGCAGATACAGTTTTATTTCTGTACTTTTTCATGACGTGTCCATATAATTCTGGTGCTGGAGACATAACGGTGCTTTATTTAATAATTGTGACCTTTGAGGCTTAGCTAAAACTGCAAATAACATTTGAACAAGATAAACTCTGTAGTTTAACCAATTACAGTAGAAGCTCTGTTATTCAGCATACACCAGATGTGACAGGTGCAGGTTGATCAGATTTGGCCTTGGTGCTCCTGCAATGCAAACCCTGCTTTGGCACGACCCCCTTGCTAGCCCCAGGCTTCATCTGGTCAGGTTCTTCATTTGGCCTGGCCCCGCTCCACCCAAATCCTTCCCTCGTCAGGGCTCCTCGTTGAGAACAGCCCCCACCATTTGTCCAATACCCCCTCAGCCCCGGCTTTCCCTCAAAACCAACCTCAGGCTGACTTCTCGCAGCGTCTCTAAGATAACCCACTCTGACTGACTGGACCTTCCCCCATCTCTTGCCTTGAACTTCTGATTACTTTGCCCCTCCCTTGGCACTACCACTCCCCGGAGCCTACCCCTCCGTCTGCCAGGTCCTTCTCACAGTCTGGTCATCTCTTGGCCTGGCCCTTTGCCCAAGTTGCTCAGCCCTATCATTATCACTTCCTTGGCAACCCCATTCCTGCGCTCACCCTCTTCTTAAGACCAGCCCTTCCCACAGTCTGCTTCTCAATATTGACCCTGAGTCATCATTGCCCATCCCATTGTGTAGCCCTCTCTGTGGCCTGGCTCATGTCTTGGCCTATCGTCTCTGTCTACCTGCCTGCTTACATTGCCCATTGCTGTTGTCACTGACGCTCCCTCTGTAATGCTGGTTAGTGGAAGCAACCATTTTATGCAGTACTGAATAACTAATTTTTTTTTACCATAGAATGGACAGCAGAAGATTAAAGACTACAACTGGGAACTGTATCAGTTACTTTATAATAATATTTTAAGTCTGGGCTACCACAATTGGCCAATAACATTAACAATCATGAATGATTTTATGTGTTTAACTTTGAATCTCAGATAAATGAAGCATTTTGTTGACTCACCTTTTCTAGATCTTATCCTCTAAGCAGATTGCATCAGATTTTTTTTCCCCACAATAGACATGCTATTATAAAGCAATGAATTACCATTTAGTCTTCTTGGCTTTTCAAGTATGTGAATAACACGTTTGAACTCTTCCCTCCTTACTCACTGTTCCTTTAAATCCACTGCTACCTTATACACAGTAACCTTTTTTGTTATTATAGCAGTCAAAACAAATTCTTTCATTGCATATGTGGTGGGTATGAGATTTCTGAAACCTAAGACAAATAATTCAAATAAAAATGATGGTAAGGTACTGACCACAAATCACTGGACAATCCATATGTATGCACATGAACAGAGTGGCCTATTGTATTTCTAATTGTAGGTGATCAGCAGCACTAACTCTGCTGACGATGCTGAAGAGTCTGTGGTGGCCAGTGCTATCATGTTTGCTGTTGTGTGCTGGGGCAGCAGACACCAACAGAATCAACAAACTCATTCGTAAGGCCAGTGATGTTGTTGGGGTGGAACTGGACTCTCTGACAGTGGTGTCTGAAAAGAGGATGCTGTCCAAGTTGCATGCCATCTTGGACAATGACTCCCATCCACTCCATAATGTACTGGTTAGGCACAGGAGTACATTCAGCCAGAGACTCATTCCACCGAGATGTAACACTGAGCGTCATGGGAAGTCATTCCTGCCTGTGGCCATCAAACTTTACAACTCCTCCCTCAGAGTGTCAGACACCCTGAGCCAATAGGCCGGTCCTGGACTCATTTCCACTTGGCATAATTAACTTATTATTATTTAATCATTTATGGTTTTATATTGCTATATTTCTTCACTATTCTTTGTTGGTGCAGCTGTAACAAAACCCAATTTCCCTCAGGATCAATAAAGTATGTCTGTCTGTCTGTCTTCAACACAGAGAGTTGAATTAGTGCTGTTTATACTATAAGAAGAGCAAAATCTTTCTATTTTCCATGCACAGGTCAACTTGTTCAGAGTCTAATTAATTTTATATTACACTTGCAATATTCAAATTACTTCTTTTCTCCTAGAATTGTTTGGATGATATATTACACAAAAGAGCGGGTTATTGGGGTATATGCTTGGACTATATATGAGACAATCTTTAATATTTATACTTCATAGAAATATACTCAAATAACATCAAGACTATAAAACACAACAAACATTTATATAAACAAAATGTTTATACACATAAACTTAATGAAATGCAACAATGCCTGAAGGAAATAGTTTAATCAACAATGGGGAGCAATGGATAGTAAAAGTTTGCAAATGCTAATTGTTCTTTATAATGAGAGTATTACATTTGCTTTGTTCAAATTATTTTTTTCAGGCCTGAATTTATAAATAAATGTACATTCTTATTTATCTGCGTGAGAAAAATGCATCAGGGGCACTTTATTAAAGCACTCTCCAACATTCATTCGCCCAGTGACAGACAGGAAAATAGAAAGTTGCAATGCAGTCAGTTCCTGATCAACTACTGTGAATACTACTGGAATCTCATTCATATCCTCACCTGACTCATTCCTTGTACATTTACAGCAAACTAAATTACGTTGTCTCTTGCTTTCTGCCGCTTGCTTTTCCTCACATTCTTCTTTGTGACTTGCCCTCTCCCCTTCCCCACCCTTACCTGTCGTTCTGTGTTCTCCTTGCATCCCTGTTCCTGCCACCATCAGATGCTCCACTTCCATTAATACTTCCTTCAGGCTTTTGTGGACTTTCTCTGGTTGGGAGATGTGTCGTTTCTCATTTTACCCTCCCCAAGTTCTTTCCCACCCCAGAGTTCAAGGTACCATCATCAGCTAGTCCAGGTATCGATACTGAAGATTGAAGCCCGATGATTAATCGGAAGTCTGGACAACGAAGCCCAGTGGCGGAGTCTGGAGACTGGAGCCCAGAGGCCTGACCTGGGTCTGGAGGACTGTCCTTTTGTGTGGGCGGGTGGGAGGGAGGAAAGGGATTTATTTTGTTGCTGTGTTTTGTTGCCTGTTGTGTTCTGTTGAACATTGAGGGCAAGCTATTAATAGATAGATAGATAGATACTTTATTCATCCCCATGGAGAAATTCAACATTTTTTTCCAATGTCCCATACACTTATTGTAGCAAAACTAATTACATACAATACTTAACTCAGTAAAAATATGATATGCATCTAAAATCACCCTCTCAAAAAGCATTAATAAATAGCTTTTAAAAAGTTCTTAAGTAGTTTACTTAAATACATTGAGTCCTAACCCCGGCACTTTAACATATCTTACTCCTGGCGGTTGAATTGTAAAGCCGAATGGCATTGGGGAGTATTGACCTCTTCATCCTGTCTGAGGAGCATTGCATCGATAGCAACCTGTCGCTGAAACTGCTTCTCTGTCTCTGGATGGTGCTATGTAGAGGATGTTCAGGGTTTTCCATGATTGACCGTAGCCTACTCAGCGCCCTTCGCTCTGCTACCGATGTTATACTCTCCAGTACTTTGCCCACGACAGAGCCCGCCTTCCTTACCAGCTTATTAATGGCACCAGAATGTGTGGCACCATTTGCGGGCTGTCCCCAGCACATCCTTCGGTGGTGTTGGTTGATAGGTAAACAATGTGCGTTTCAATGTATACGTGATAAGTAAATGAATCTGGATCTGAACCTTTGCATTGGATTGAGGTAAGATTTCCTTTCTCCAAAACTCAACTTCACCACCTCCAATTCATCCATTTCCTGGCTGCTTCGTGCAAGTTTCCTCGCATTGAAGTTAGTTTAAAATCATGATTTGCAGATTATAATTACAGTGCCAGGTGAAACATAAAACCCAGATTGCTGAGAGGGATTGAAGAACAAACCTAACGGAGAAACACAATGGGCTGAACAGCAACTGGAGGGCAAAAAGAATTCTCGATATTTCAGGGCGAAATTTTGCATCAGGCGGATTTTCTTTTGTTGTTCCAGATGCCAGCATCCGCAGAGTCTTCTGTCTCCAAGATCAGATGAAAACTTGGGGAGAGAGAAGGAAGACACGAAAGGGTATATGTTACATCTCTGTGCCTTGCTCTGGAATAATTTCCTCTTTTCTGCCTCTGACATCGCTTAAAATCTCTAATCCATTTCTGGTGGACGATAACACTGAACAACAAATTTTTTTGCAAGTGTTGCTTCCTCAGAATTTTATTTTTGTTTATGATAGACTGCTTGAAGCTGAACACAAATATAATTTCAGACTACTTGTATCACGTAGGAATTTGGAGAAACAAGAAATTAACTTCTATGGCCAATAACGCATTTAATTGCATAACAGTGTCGTAGTTCAACTAAGCTAAAAATGATTTGTTGATGAGTTTCATTTGTACTCAGTGTCTGAGGCTCCTGCTTAAGTGTCCAACAATAATCAACCAGCATTGATGGATACCAATTGCCCTGATACCACTTCTCCATGAACGCAATGTCCTGTTGAAACCTTTCACCACGCTCGTCACAGACGGCGCCAAGATTTGCAGGGAAGAAGACTAAATGGGAATGCAGAAAATGAATTTTTAGTGACATGTTGCATTTCATGGTTTTGTATGCTTGAAGCATGTTGTCAACCAGCTGCATGTAGTTTGGTGCTCTGTAGTTGCCATGGAAATTTTCAACAGCATCCTTGAATGCCTTCCATGCGATTTTCTTCGGTCTCACTAGAAGTTATTTGAATTGCCTGTCATTGATGGCCTGTTTGATTTGTGCACCAACAAAAATGTCTTGACATCAGTTACTCTGGGAAACATCTGTCTCAAATATCAAAATCCTTCACGGAATTGTTTGTGCCTTGTGAAGGCAGATTCCATCTTTCCAGTCTTGAACCTAGTAATTCTGTTTTTGCTTTTGGTAAATCCAAGTCTCGGACCAGATCATTTAATTCAGATTGAATTATCAGATGAGGCTGACTCGCTTAGTGTCGTTATCCAATTCTGGTTTGTGCATCGTGGCATCTTCGCCTGCCTCCTCTAGACTCCGTGTCTCTGGGTAGCATCGCTACAGGACGACTATCATTGTGCGGCACAGGTCTCATGGCTGATAGGAGATTGGGGTATTCAATGGATTTCTTGTTTTTAGTCAAAGAACCTGACACACTGGTCAGACAGGAGTAGCAGCCTATCACATGATCCTCCTGCTCTTGCCATATCATTGGCATTGACTTCCAAGTACCTCAGAGCCAAGCTGACCAACAGTGCATGTTGTGCAGCAAATGTGAGGAGCCCAGGTTCTGTCATGGTCACCAATTTTACACCCAAAGTGGAGCACATGGGCTTTCTTATTAAGGGGAATTACGCTCCGTCTTTGAGATTTAAGCGTATACTCACCACAAATATATCTGAAGGTATTGCAGCTGTTGCAATATTGGTGAGACATTTTGCGATCACAAATACTCCTGAAAATACAATTAATTTATTATAACGAGTGCACCCAATATTGAATTGAACTGAAATGACTTTATTTCTTTCATCCTTCACATGCATGAGGAGTAAAAATCTCTATGTCTCCGTCTAAATGTGCAATCATAGCAATTTCTAATAATTTATGATAAATAGAACAGTCAATGTAACATAGAAATGCACTCAAACCAGCATGAGTTAATCAGTCTGATGGCCTGGTGGAAGAAGCTGTTGGTCCTGGCTTCTCTGCTGCCATACTATTTCCCGGATGGTAGCAGCTGGAATAGACCTTGGTTGGGGTGACTCGAGTCCCCAATGATCCTTCGGGCCCTTTTTACACACCTCTCTTTGTAAATGTCCTGAATAATGGGAAGTTCACATTTACAGATGCTCTAGACTGTCCACACCACTCTCTGCAGAATCCTCCGATTAAGGGAGGTACAGTTCCCATACCAGGCAGTGATTCAGCCAGTCAGGATGCTCTCAATTGTGCCCCTGTAGAAAGTTCTTAGGATCTGGGGGCCCATATCAAACTTACTCAACTGTTTGAGGTGAAAGAGGCACTGTTGTGCCTTTTTCACCACACAGCTGGTGTGTACAGATCACATGAGGTCCTCAGTGATGTGGATGGTGAGGAATTTAAAGCTGTTTACCCTCTCAACCCCAGATCCACTGATGTCAACAGGGGTTAGCCCATCTCCACTCCTCCTGTAATCCACAACCAGCTCCTTTGTTTTTCGACATTGAGGTAGAGGTTGTTTTCTTGATACCTTGTTATTGTTTGAGATTAGCCCAATCAATGTAGTGTCGTCAACAAATATGCTTTGCACATAGTGCAGGTTCATCAATGTGACTGCAAACTATGTAAATGCAATGCATAGAATGGTGTGTGCGTGATGCATTTATAGCCTTTCTAAAACTTGTCCTGCCGTGCGGCATCCGCCCTGCCTAAACATACCTAGGCATGCCTGGACAAGAAAGAAAACTTGGCAACACACGCAAAATGTTGGAGGAAATCAGAAGGCCAAGCATTATCTATGACGTTTCAGGTTGAGACCCTTTGTCGACTGTTTACTCTTTTCCATAGATGCTGCCTCACCTGCTGAGTTCCTCCAGCATTTTGTGTGTGTTGCTTTGGATTTCCAGCATTTGCAGATTTTCTCTTGTTTAAGATGGAAAACTGATCAGCTTACATGCAATATCAGGGAAATAGGTTATTGAATGTGGATTAATGAATGAATTGAGTGTGGGTGGTAATTAAATCTGATGAAAAGGAAGTACTCGAGAAGCTGATTCTAACCCACCGACACCAGCACTTCATTTAGATGTATGTACTCATCAGAGGCAGGTTGCCAAATTTAATATACTGATTGCATTATGTACAATGATATTAAAATGGCCTTTGAAATAAAAATGAGCAAAAATTAGAGTGTAAGGAAATATGATTTTGCACCATCGCCTAGTACTTAAATGAAGGGCTTTATACATGACACACGTGCTGAGAGATTATTCACACGGCTTGCAAACACTTTGGCAACTTTGGAGATGACGTTTACAGATTTGTTTTATGATCTGTAGCCTGCATCAACAGGGGTGACGCTACGCTGAAGCTGCATTAGTATGGGCCCCAGGTGATGACAGTATGACCAGCACCAGCAGCTGGAGGAGACGCAACACAGCAAGAGTCTGCTGCTCGCTGAGCAGGAGAAAGCAACACAGAGGAGAAGCTTGCAGGAGTTCAGACCCAGCAATACAGATGCCATGGTAGCATTCTTAACATCTTGGAACACTAGTGACTGAGAAAGGCAAAGGCTGTAAACTCAGATCCATCCAAAACAGGGGATGGGTGATGCTGGAACCTGGAGTAAAGGGCAAACTGCTGGAGGAACTCAGCAGGTCAGGCCATTCCCCTCCACAGATGCAGACCGATCCACTGAATTCCTTCAGAAGTTTGTTTTTTTTTGGCACTATCCAAAGCCTGTTTAACTCTGGGTCCTGCTGGAGATATTGGTAAGATCTTGTAGTTGCTGATCCATATTTAAGAAAGAAACGAGATGGACTGCTCTGCAGGGAAGCAACTATGTGTGCAACTTTACTATGATGGCGCCAGTTAGAATGAGCAGGTACTTGTGTTTACATCCTTGTTTGGCATCTGATAGAGCTTCAACTGCGCTGAGGTGGAAATCAACACACCCCAGTCTTCTGGGAGCATGCATTAAACACAAGGGCTGCTGTACAGCAAAGGTTAAATATCCATCATTTTAGCATCTAGTGTCTGCATGGCAGTGGTCGAGGTGTATATGGACTTGTTTGAATGTTGGCCTCTCTAGCTATAGATCCATAACTTCAGTTCACTCACACATGATGCAGTCTCTATCATTGTCATTATCATCTGTCACAGAGCCTATATTGTGTTCCTCATTACATGCTGTGAAACCCTTTGCAGTGTTCAGAGGGTAAGTAAAGGCACTATCAAAATGCAACTGCTGTTATACTTCATTTCATGATTAGAAAATTGATAGATGTCATTTAATATCTATTTTAATCTATTGGATTTAACTTTAGGTATGGGATTTAGAGGAATTCTTGTCCGAAGGGACTGAGGACATCAAAGCTGTCAGAGATACACCCAATGCATTATTTTTTTGCTTTATTGAATGAAAACAGACTAGTTCGACAGAAACTGTGGTTATAATCTCCTTCAGCATTATATTGGGTGAGTCACTGTTGATGATACCTATAATGAATAGCATAGCAAAATAAAAATGTCTAGAAATGGCATTCCATCCATTGTAATGCAAAACATCAGCAATCAGTTAATTAATTGTTAACTCTGTGTGCAAAGCTAACATAATAAGACATGAAGAGAGAAAAATAAATTGTTGATATTTCTTTAGTACCTTCTTTAAGAAAAGACAAGATTGATTATAGTAAAAAGAGAGTCTACAGTGATGGGTGTGGTAGGATAGAATAATGCAGATATAATTAGCATTTATGTCTCATTCCACAAAATGTTATGTCAAATTCCTGAAGGGGGGCTTTATGCCAATTTTAATTGTGATTTTCAAAATAAGAAGCTTAAAAAAACAAGAAGTTAATGAGAACACTAGAATTACCTCAAAATACTTAAGGGCAGTAAAGAAAGCTTCCATAAATGTGTAGTGGAGGGTATATTGATGGCTGCATCACAGCCTGGTATGGAAACACCATGCACCTTGAATGGAATATCTTACAAAAAGTAGTAGATACGGCCCAGTCCAATTCAAGGTAAAGCCATCCCCATAATTGAGCACAACTACGCGAAACGTTGTTGCAGATAAGCAGCATCCATCGTCAGGGACTCCCCCCACCCAAGTCATGCTCTCTTCTCACTGCTGCCATCAGGATGAAGGTACTGGAGCCCTAGGACTCACACCATCAGGGACAGGAACAATTATTATCCTTCAACCATCAGTCTCTTGACCAAGGGAAATAACTTCACTTTCTCATCATTAAAATGTTCTCCTAAACTATGGACCCACTTTCAAGAACTCTTCCTCTTATCTTCTCAATATTTATTGCTTATTTATTTATTGTTATTATTATTTCTTTTTTTTTTGTATTTGCACACTTTGTAATTTTTTGCATACTGATTGAGCACCCAAGTTGTTGCGTCTTTCATTTGATTCTATTTTGGTTATTATTCTATTATGGATTTATTGAGTATGCCCACAAGAAAATGAATCTCAGTGTTATATATGGTAACATACATGCACTTTGATAATAATTTTACTTTGAACTTTGAACTTCAAAAACATCCCAAAAATGACATTTCAGGAAATTGGTGGGTGAAATAGAACCCCAGGAATCCCACTGTGTAGTTTATAGACTATTGAATATAAGTGAAGGTTTGAATATGGCGACTGAATGCCTTTGATTTTTGTATAACCATATTGAGAGTTTTAAAAACTCTTTTGCCCACTGGATGCAAGAGTGTGGGATAGTTAATGCTATTAGGAAAGAATTTGAAAAAAAAAAGGGAAAATCCAGTTGTGATTCTGTAATAGCTAACTCTGGAAGGGAGGAGGCCCTGCTGAAGGAATTCTAGGCGTTAGGGATTTAATTCAAAAGGTGCAGCTTGAGAATAATATTTAAACTATGTGCAAATTACTCTGGAACAGCAGAGTAGGGAAGGGAAAATATGGCTAAAGGCTGGCGTGTGACAGGTAAGTTCATTCACGCGACACAATTACTGGTATTAGGAATGCTGGGATAGACTACCTAAACATGGAGGTTTCAATTGAAAAAATAATAAAAAGTTAAAGGGAAGTTTTAAAATTAACACGAAGAGTTTACAATTAGGCATAAATTGCAAAAAAACCACTAAAAAATATAAAAAGAGATGAAGGGTTTGGGTCATTAATAATGTTTAAAATAGTGCAAATAACACAGTAACATTGTGGAAATAAACTATTTATTGAAAACTCAACTGAAAAGGTCAAACATGATATATTCTAAATTAAAATATTTTGAACACAAATCACAGTGCACAGATAAGGGTCCTGAGAATTCATCCCTTGTTGATACATGCTAAAGAGAAGTGACAGAGTATTGTACTCCACCTCTGAAATTCGTTCCATTAAAGTGAATGTTGGAATGTCCTCCACTGTTATATACACCCATTTTTATTACCAGGCATGAACTTCCAGTCACCAGTAAAAGTTGTATACTGTAATGTGCATAAGAAATTAATAAAAACAAATTATTAATGTAAAAAAGTAAACATTTTAAAAACTTGGAATGGCAGGATTATAGTACAACCAAACATGTGAAAAGGTGATACTTCTTTATTTTCACACAAGTTTTGAAAGATTAACAAATTGTTTTACTAATACGGGAAAAATACAATTAAAATTGATTGGATATTATTATAACAGCTACAGTTCTTATAGGTTAGGACAAAGAAAATGACTTGCAAGTGATTTTTCATTCCAATGACCAATGTATGTCTGAAGATTAAATATAATTTTGTGGTGGGTTCATCAATGATTGATTAATTTCAGCAAATCAGAAGTAGCTTGATAAACTGACTGATCTTGGTAACACTCTAGCAGACTGCTTCTTGTGTTTGCAATTTTGATATTCTGATAAATATTATGGAGCTAGAAGAATAATCAAACAATGCCACTTACATGGCACATGTTCCTTGTCCAAGAGAAAAGACATATGGTAGGACACGTAATATCCAAGGCACTATGTGAAGCTTTCATTTCATATATTTATACCTACCACCAGCATTACATAAATTCCATGCCAATAGCTAAGGAATGGAATTTTGCATCAAGTATTACTTCTGAAGGAGAAGCCATCATAAATTGGCGAGGAATGACAAGCCATCGGGAAGGATTTACAATAATCCGGGATTAATCATTAAATAAAGAGGAAGCCATGGCCTTAATTGACATCAGCTTTGACCCTGGTGGGATGGGAATATATATATATGTATATATATTCTTTATTATTTTACATTGGATGACATTGGATTACTTCAAAAAAACTATGATAACTTTCAATCAAGGCTGACTGTAGAGCAAATACTTAGTGAAAAGGCAGTCAAGATAGACAAAAGTTTACTTGCATCCTATGAGATTCCAAACTTAGATGCAAAAGCTGGCAAGCCACATAATATAGATTACATAATATCATTGATTCTACCTGTGGTTTCTGTTGGAATTTCTACCGTTATGATTCAGAGTGCACATGAAACTATTTAAGCCATCCCCTTGGGCAACTCATTGGTATCAAGGTGTTTTGATGAAGTGTCAGATGATGTTGTAAAACAACTAGTCACACAACTGACTAAGAAGTTTTCCTTGTAAATCAATGAAACTGCATTGCATGACGATGAAGTCGTTTTGATTTTAAATTTTAGGTTTTTGAGTGATGATCAGGCCAGTGTGGAATTTTTTGCCCAAAAGTTTAAGACAGAAACCAAAGGTGAAACTATCTTTGAAGAAGTCAAGAACTATTTCTTGGAAAATGATATTTCTCCGGAAAATATAAACTCACTAGTTTGCATCAGCCACAAGGATCTCACAAAATACCCAAAGTAACAACATTAAGTGCTTTTTTTGTTGCTCGAGGAACACTGCCTATAAAGGCATTATTGTGGCGACCCACTTCCCAGCACACTTGAACCGGCTCACAAAGTGGCGCGCGCCGGCATTGAGGCCGGTCCCAAAGAGGGCGCCAAGTCTGCTTCACCAACATGGGGAAAAGCCCGCGCGCAGGACGGGACTGTGAATACGTGCCCCCTATAGCATTCCCGCCCGGGGAGGGCAGGATCAGGAAGGCTTTAAAGTGAGGCCGCGAAGTTTGAATAAACCTCTTTTGCAACTGCAGCTCATCGACTCCGTGTCGTTACTTCAGCACTGCGTGTAGCACACCGCTACAATTGGTGACCCCGACGGCCCAAACGATATTTGAGCCGAAGATGAACGACGCCGCATCTGTTCATGCAGTTTCATTAAAACTGCCAAGCTTCTGGACGCTGCGACCTCACCTATGGTTCCAGCAAGCAGAAGCCCAATTCCACGTTCGGCAGATAACCTCGGAGGACACACGTTACTACTATGTGGTGAGCTCCCTCGACCAGGACACAGCGGCCCAGGTTGAGGAGTTCATACAGTCTCCCCCAGCGGACGGCAAATACACGGAATTCAAAGCCCTGCTCATAAGGACTTTCGGACTCTCACGGCGCGAGCGGGCTGCCGCTTACTGCACCTGGATGGTTTGGGAGACAGACCTCTATCGGCTTTGATGAACGAGATGCTGTCCCTGGCCGACGGACACACACCCTGCCTCATGTTTGAGCAGGCATTCCTGGAGCAGCTGCCCGAGGACATACGCCTGCTGCTGTCCGACGCGGATTTCAGCGACCCCCGGAAGGTGGCGGCCCGGGCGGACTTGCTGTGGAAAGCCAAGAAGGAGAGTGGGGCGTCCGTCGCACAGATCACCAGGCCACGCTCCCAGCAGCAAACCAGTCCAGGCCCGGCTGCAGAGCCCGCTAAACCCAGAGGCCAGGGTGTGGAGCCCAATGAACAATGGTGTTTCTACCACCAGCGGTGGGGCGCAGAAGCCCGCCGTTGTCGCCCGCCCTGCAAGTTCCCGGGAAACGCCAAGGCCAGCCACCGCCGATGGCTACAGCGGCTGGCCATCGGGATAGCCTCCTGTATGTGTGGGACAGTAGGTCGGGACGCCGCTTTTTGGTCGACACCGGAGCCGAGATCAGCGTCTTACCTCCGACGAGTTACGACACCCACAACAGGGCACCGGGTCCCCCCCTGAGGGCCACGAACGGCAGCACAGTAAGGACCTACGGCACCCGTACGGTGCTGCTACAGTTCGGCTCCAGCCAGTTCACATGGGACTTCACACTGGCCGCCGTAGCTCAACCGCTCCTGGGCGCGGAATTTTTGCGGGCTCACAGCCTACTGGTCGACCTGCAAGGGAGGAGACTGGTTCACGCCCAGACCTTTCAAACGTTCTCCCTGGGTGAAGCCCAGTTGCCGGCCCCACACCTAGACTCCATCACGCTGTCCGACAACGACTTCACCAGAGTCCTGGCGGATTTCCCATCGGTTCTGGTGCCGCAGTTCACGGCAGCCATGCCCAGACACGGCGTACAGCACCACATCCCGGCCCAGGGACCACCCCTCCACGCCCGTGCTCGGCGGCTTCCCCCGGACAAGCTCCAACTGGCGAAGGAGGAGTTCAAGAGGATGGAGGAATTGGGGATCGTACGGAGGTCCGACAGCCCATGGGCCTCCCCCAAGCACATGGTGCCCAAAGCAGCAGGGGGTTGGAGACCATGCGGCGACTACCGCAGACTGAACGAAGCTACAACACCGGACCGCTACCCTGTGCCGCACATTCAGAATTTTGCAGCAAACCTGCATGGCGCACGGATCTTCTCCAAGGTAGACCTCGTCCAGGGATACCATCAAATCCTGATGCATCCGGACGACGTCCCCAAAACGGCACTCATCACTCCTTTCGGCCTTTTTGAGTTCCTCCGCATGCCGTTCGGCCTGAAGAATACCGCACAGACGTTTCAGCGGTTAATGGATACAGTGGGACGCGACCTGGACTTCGCTTTCATCTATTTGGACAACATCCTCATAGCCAGCAGCATCAGGAGCATCTGTCCCACCTCTGTCAACTCTACGCCCGACTGAGTGAATACGGTCTAACAATCAACCCGGCCAAATGCCAGTTCGGGCTCGACACCATCGACTTCCTGGGCCACAGGATTACTAAAGACGGGGCAACCCCTCTGCCCGCTAAGGTAGACGCAGTCCGCCATTTCCCCCGACCCAACACAATCAAAGGCCTTCAGGAATTCGTGGTTATGGTGAATTTCTACCACCGCTTCCTCCCTTCAGCTGCCCGAATCATGCACCCCCTGTTCACCCTGATGTCGGGTCCGGGCAAGGACATTACCTGGGACGAGGAGTCCACCGCCGCTTTCATTAAAACGAAAGAAGCCTTGGCAAACGCCGTGATGCTAGTGCACCCCAGAATGGACGTCCCTACCGCCCTCACAGTGGCGCATCTAACACGGCAGTCGGTGGGGTGCTGGAACAACTCATCGAGGGTCGCTGGCAACCCCTGGCGTTTTTCAGCAAACACCTGCGACCACCCGAGCTCAAATACAGTGCTTTCGACCGGGAACTGTTGGCGCTATACCTGGCAATCCGGCATTTCAGGTACTTCTTGGAAGGTAGGACCTTCACCGCGTTCACGGACCACAAACCGCTTACCTTTACGTTCACGAAGGTGTCCGATCCCTGGTCGTCCCGCCAGCAGCGACATCTGTCCTGCATCTTTGAATACACGACGGATGTCCGGCATGTCTCGGGAAAGGACAATGTCGTGGCGGATGCTCTCTCTCGCCCTAACATTCAAGCCCTGTCCCAGGGGGTAGACTATGAAGCTTTGGCAGAGGCGCAGCAGGCAGACGAGGAGATCCCAAGTTACAGAACTGCAGTCTCCGGTTTGCAGCTCTAGGACCTCCCCGTAGGCCCAGGTGAGCGGACCCTACTCTGTGACGTCACCACCAGCCAACCCCGCCCCGTCGTCCTGGCAGCCTGGCGGCAGCGCGTTTTCGACTCCATTCATAACTTAGCGCACCCCTCCATCAGGACAACCGTCCGGATGGTCTCCAGCAGTTTCGTTTGGCACGGACTCTGCAAGCAGGTCAGTGAATGGGCCAAAACGTGCACGCACTGCCAAACTGCCAAGGTGCAGCGGCACACCAAAGCTCTGCCGCAGCAGTTCCACCCCACCCACCGGCGTTTCGACCACATTCATGTGGATATCGTGGGCCCCCTGCCAGTGTCGCGTGGAGCGCGGCACCTCCTGACTATCGTGGACCGGTTCACAAGATGGCCAGAGGCGGTGCCGCTCACCGACACCACCTCTGAATCTTGCGCCCGGGCACTGATCGCCACCTGGGTATCTCGCTTTGGTGTACCGGCCCACATTACCTCCGACAGAGGCGCCCAGTTCACCTCCAGCCTGTGGTCAGCTATGGCCAGCCTTTTGGGGACACAGCTGCACCACACAACTGCCTACCACCCACAGTCGAACGGACTAGTGGAGCGTTTCCACTGTCACCTGAAGTCGGCTCTCATGGCCCGCCTCAAAGGGCCTAACTGGGTGGACGAGCTTCCCTGGGTCCTGCTCGGAATCCGCACGGCACCCAAAGAGGATCTGCATGCCTCGTCGGCCGAGTTGGTGTACGGCGCACCCCTGGTCATCCCAGGAGAGTTCATACCAGTCCCAAGGGGGCAAGAGGAAGAACCCGCAGCAGTCCTGGACAGACTACGTGAGAGGCTCAGTAACCTGGCCCCCATACCCACTTCGCAGCACGGACTGACCCCGACCTGCGTACCCAAAGACCTGCTAAACTGTAAGTTCATTTTTGTACGACGGGGCAGACATCGTGCACTGCTACAGCGGCCCTACGAGGGGCCATTTACGGTGATCAGAAACAATGGGTCCACATTCGTGTTGGACATTGGGGGGAGAGAGGAGGTTTTCACAGTGGACCGACTCAAACCGGCCCATGTGGACGTGGCGCAGCCAGTCGAGATTCTGGCACTGCGGCGCAGAGGCCGACCTCCCAAACAGAGTCCGGCCCAGACTGTGGACATTGGGGGTGTATCGCCGGTTCTGGCGGGGGTTATGTGGCGATCCACTTCCCAGCGCACTTGAACCGGCTCACAAATCAGCGTGTGCCGGCATTGAGGCCAGTCCCAAAAAGGGCGCCAAGTCTGCTTCACCAGCAAGGGGAAAAGCCCGCGCGCAGGACGGGACCGTGAATACGCGCCCCCTACAGCATTCCCGCCCGGGGAGGGCGGGATCAGGAAGGCTTTAAAGCGAGGCCGTGAAGTTTGAATAAATCTCATTTGCAACTGCAGCTCATCGACTACGTGTCGTTATTTCAGCGCTGCGTGTAGCACACCGCTACAACATCTTATTTAGTGGCCTTAAGCATTACGATGAGGAACACTGCCAGTTAAAGACCTTGCAATCTCTTTAACTTTGTAGCATTCATAATAACTCATCTTCTTCAATATTCACCATTTTGATGCACTTGCGTACCCAGATACATGCAATAGAGAAGATGTAGAAAATGTAGATGAAAAGTTAATCCTCTTGGGAAGTACTTCAGATTAAGAGATGACTAACAAAGTCATGCTCCTTCACTTCAAGAGGTCATAGGCCAGAGATACCAAAGAGTCACTAAGTTGTATTTCTTCAAGGAAGGCTTGAGCACATACTGATTTTTTTTCTCTCTCTGATGCCTGGTAATCCTTTCTTGTTACAGCTCTGAGCACAGTGTTTGTTTTGGGAGTCAAGTATCAGGCATCTAACAAGTGAATGGGTGAGGAGTGACTTCAAAAAGAGATCAGAAGGTGAGAATCCATTGTAGGGAGCACATGAATAACTGGGCCAGGAGTTACCAGAAGCACAAGCAAAGGTTTCAGCAGAAGATGAGTTAATATAGGGGGTGAGAATTATAATGTTTCAGAGGTAGAAGAATGTTCTAGAAGAAAGTATGAAAAGTCCTAGAAATGGATGTTCGGCTGCTTTTCCCACCCACCTGGCTTCACTTATCACCTTCTAGCTAGTGCTCCTTCCCCTCCCCCCAAGATTAGTTGGGGAGCAGCCATCTTGAGGTCTTCCCAGAGATGATCGATCAGGTTAAGGTCAGGACTCTGACTGGGACACTCAAGGACATCAATTTTTTTCATTTGAAGCCACTCCATGGTTGCTCTGGCAGTGTGCTTCAGGTCATTGTGCTGCTGACAGACAAAATTCCTGCCCAGTTTAAGCTCTCTGGCAGAGGCTAACAGGATTTATCCAGGATCTTTCTGTATTTAGCAGCAATGTTTCCCATCGATCCTAACCAGACTTCCAAATCCCTTCTTCTGAGAAACATCCCCATGGCATGATGCTACCTCCACCATACTTTACAATAGGGATAGTGTTACCCGGCTGATGTGCAGTATTAGATTTATGCTACACCTACTGCTTAGTGTTGAGGCCAAAAAGTTCCATTTTAGTCTCATCCAACCACAAGACCTTCCACGTCTTTACTGTATCTTCTAAGTGAAACCTTGCAAAGTCTTTATGGGCAAGGCTGTGTTTTTTTCAGCCAGGGCTTCATCCTTGTCACTCTTCCATAAATACCCTTTTTATGCAAGGACTGAGAGATTGTGGAGTCATGAACGTCATCTCCAGCTGCAGCCATTGACTCTGCAGCTTACTTAGAGTGAGGGTTGGCATCACAGTAGCGTTTTTAACACAAGCCATTCTTCTCTGGTGACTAAGTTTAGAGGGGCAGCCTGACCTAGGCAGTGTGACTGTGGATTCATATTTTTTCCACTTTGACTACACTGAGCTCTGAGGTATGTTCAGTGCCTTTGAGATGGTCTTGTACCCTTCTCCAGATTTGTGCTGCCCTGTTATAATTTCCCTGAGTTGTCTTGAATGTTCTTTTGTCTTCATTTTCACTTTGCCTTTTGAAAATCTATCATATTGTTACACCTTACAGAGGGAAGGCTACTTATTCTCACAAATTAATTGAAAACAGGTGAACCTTCAATTTTCTACATCAACAAACTGGGTGAGTTTGTAAGATAATACTGTATAATGCCCCTGAGGAAAGTTAGTAAAGTAAATACAAAGGAGATGAATACCTTTTCAGCCTCACAATTTTGTTTTTAAATTTTTAGTACATTGTTGACAGGTTTCAGAATTTTTCTTTTAATTTGACATGATGCACAAAGTTTTGTGGATTAGCTCAAATTCCTACTTCAATATATTTTAAATTTAGAGAATAAGACAGTGAAATGTGAAAATAGTTGAGGGGGTTGAATACCGTTTCAAGGCACTGCAGATTCTTCCACAAGAGGCAATATCAATCCCACATCCATCATCTGAAGGTCCTTCAGCATCTGATATGTTTCAATCAAATTCCCTCTCCCTCTTCTAAACTCTAGCAGGTACCAGCCAAGGTTGTCCAATCTTTCCGCAGAAGACAACACGCCCATTCCAGTGAAGTTGAAGAATCAAGAACGAATAAGGGAAGTGATGACTTCCATTTCCATTGCTTCCTCTTGCTGATGAGTTTCTATTGTGAGGCACATGTCCTCATAGTATTTTGGGGAAACATCAGAGAAAGTGCTGACTGCACTTCAAAAGACGTTATTATGAAGACCAAGTAACATAAGTTAATATAGACTTTATTAACTGCACACAAAATGGCACTTAAACATGACATTCAAATCAGGGATATCACACAGAACAGGTAGTTGTTCAGAATCAGAGTGGGTGGTTATTGGACATGGAGAAAGTTTGGCTGTGCTCTTTTGACCTTACAGATACGATCCTTGCACCCAAAAAGGAGAGACCATGCCTCTTTCTAACAATCACTCAACTGCATATCTTTGAGGTGGATTTGAGAAAGTCTCAAAGAACGCATCATATTTCATGTTCCACCCTAAAACTATTGCTAGTTATTAAAAAGTGTCAAATTTTAATATAATTTTAAAATGAAAGCTGACAGGGAGATAAACAAGTACCTTGTAACTTGATCTGGGGAGTGATATTTTGTGTGTTTAATGCAAAAATATTAGCTTTAAATTTAGTTCTGAAACTTGGCTTTGGGTGCTGTTATACGTATTCAATTACACAGAAAACATTTTTCATTCGACTGAGCCATTTAGGGGTTTATATTTAGCAAACAATGGCAGAGTCAGCATTAAAATATTCAATTAAAGCAGACTATTGGTCAACCATGGATTGGACAGGTTATACTCTCAAGCTAATTAACTATAAACAGTATCGCTGTTGCATTGATATACTGAAGCCAGTTCAGTTCTCGCTCAACTGCTACACAAAAGGTTAACTTATTAGGTTAGCATCCAGAGGCTTGGATATGGATCCAGTAACGTAACTTTCAGTCCAAACACGACAGCTGGGGAATTTGAGTTAGACAATGTGGAATAAAATACTCACATCATAATAGCAGACACACATTACTGAATTGTTGCAAAAACCCAACGAGCTCACTGAGTTCTTCGGAGAACCTTCACCAGTCGTCTGGTGTGACTCATGATCCGCAATTTTATAGCCCATCACTTCACTCGACCCGGGGGCCTAATGCCCACCAGCAGCTACTTCCCATGAACAAATTTAAGACAAAGCCATACTTGCACACAGGGCTTGCTAGAAAGCTGCTTCTGAAAGGAACACTCCATGGTTTTGGACGCAAGAGGTACTGCAGATGCTGGAAATCTAGAGCGATGCACACAACGTGCCGGAGGAGCTCAGCAGGGCAGGCAGCATCCACGGATGGGAATATGCAGTCGAGTTTTCAGCCAAGATCCTTCACCAGAACTGATGACTTGGCCCGAAATGTCGATTGCTTATTCCTGTCTACAGATACTGCCAGTGTGTAACACACTGTATGATTTTTACCATTTTGCCTTCCTCAAAATGATTAGGCTAATCATTAGAGGCCTTTCTCAGTCCACGCAACCTTGATGTATATCTTCAGGGGGTATATAAAGTAGTTCTTTATAAATAAGAACCAGTGTTTTGTGCTTTACTCAAACTTGAAATGCCCAACCTGCTTCAAAGCTAATAAGGGATGTTTTGGGGGACAGAATAGGAGTTAGGGGTCGGGTCAGGGTTGAGAGACAGGAGTGTGAAGGAGTAAGAGGTCAGGCCTCCGCTCTGCATTTGAAGCCTAGTGACGCGGATGGGTGTCAAAGGACCACCGCCATCTAGGCCTCTGCTCCACATTCAAAGGCCAGTGATGTGGACAGCGCTGCTCTGCTCTGTGTTCAAAGTTTAGCAATGTGAATGGGTGGTGAGGGACATCTGTAGATAATAGACAATAGACAATAGGTGCAGAAGTAGACCATTCAGCCATTTTGAGATCATGGCTGATCATCTACTATCAATACCCGGTTCCTGCCTTGTCCCTATATCCCTTGATTCCCCTATCCATAAGATACCTATCTAGCTCCTTCTTGAAAGCATCCAGAGAATTGGCCTCCACTACCTTCCGAGGCAGTGTATTCCAGACCCCCACAACTCTCTGGGAGAAGAAGTTTTTCCTTAACTCTGTCCTAAATGACCTACCCCTTATTCTCAAACCATGTCCTCTGGTACTGGACTCTCCCAGCATCTGGAACATATTTCCTGCCTCTATCTTGTCCAATCCCTTAATAATCTTATATGTTTCAATCAGATCTCCTCTCAATCTCCTTAATTCCAGCGTGTACAAGCCCAGTCTCTCTAACCTCTCTGCGTAAGACATCCCAGGAATTAACCTTGTGAATCTACGCTGCACTTCCTCTACAGCCAGGATGTCCTTTCTTAACCCTGGAGTCCAAAACTGTACACAATACTCCAGGTGTGGTCTCACCAGGGCTCTGTACAAATGCAAGAGGATTTCCTTGCTCTTGTACTCAATTCCCTTTGTAATAAAGGCCAACATTCACAACATTAGCCTTCTTCGCTGCCTGCTGCACTTGCTCATTCACCTTCAGTGACTGATGAACAAGGACTCCTAGATCTCTTTGTATTTCTCCCTTACCTAACTCTACACCGTTCAGATAATAATCTGCCTTCCTGTTCTTTCTCCCAAAGTGGATAACCTCACACTTATTCACATTAAATGTCATCTGCCAAGTATCTGCCCACTCACCCAGCCTATCCAAGTCACCCTGAATTCTCCTAACATCCTCATCACATGTCACACTGCCACCCGCTTAGTATCATCAGCAAATTTGCTGATGTTATTTTCAATGCCTTCATCTAAATCGTTGATGTAAATCGTAAACAGCTGTGGTCCCAATACCAAGCCCTGTGGCACCCCACTAGTCACCACCTGCCATTCCGAGAAACACACATTCACCGCTACCCTTTGCTTTCTATCTGCCAACCAGTTTTCTATCCATGTCAATGTCTTCCCCCCAATGCCATGAGCTTTGATTTTACCCACCAATCTCCTATGTGGGACCTTATCAAATGCCTTCTGAAAATTGAGGTACACTACATCCACTGGATCTCCCCCGTCTAACTTCCTGGTTACATCCTCGAAAAACTCCAACAGATTAGTCAAGCATGATTTTCCCTTGGTAAATCCATGCTGGCTCGGCCCAATCCTATCACTGCTATCTAGATATGCCACTATTTCATCCTTAATAATGGACTCTAGCATCTTCCCCACCACTGATGTCAGGCTGACAGGTTGATAGTTCTCTGTTTTCTCCCTCCCTCCTTTCTTAAAAAGTGGGATAACATAAGCCATTCTCCAATCCTCAGGAACTGATCCTGAATCTAAGGAACATTGGAAAATGATTACCAATGCATCCGCAATTTCCAGGGCCACCTCCTTTAGTACCCTAGGATGCAGACCATCTGGACCTGGGGATTTGTCAGCCTTCAGTCCCATCAGTCTACTCATCACTGTTTCCTTCCTAATGTCAAACTGTTTCATTTCCTCTGTTACCCTATGTCCTTGGCCCATCCATACATCTGGGAGATTGCTTGTGTCTTCCTTAGTGAAAACAGATCTAAAGTACTCATTAAATTCTTCTGCCATTTCTCCATTTCCCATAACAATTTCATCCAATTCATTCTTCAAAGGCCCAACATTGTTCTTAACTATCTTCTTTCTCTTCACATGCCTAAAAAAGCTTTTGCTATCCTCCTTTATATTCCTGGCTAGCTTGTGTTTGTACCTCATTTTTTCTCCCCGTATTGCCTTTTTAGTTAAGTTCTGTTGTTCCTTAAAAACTTCCCAATCATCTATCCTCCCACTCACCTTAGCTCTGTCATACTTCCTTTTTTTTAATGCTATGCAATCTCTGACTTCCTTTGTCAACCACTGTGGCCCCTTTCCCCTCTTTGAATCCTTCCTTCTCCGGGGGATGAACTGATTTTGCACCTTGTACATTATTCCCAAGAATACCTGCCATTGCTGTTCCACTGTCTTTTCTGCTAGGATATCTGTCCAGTTAACTTTGGCCAGCTCCTCCCTCATGGCTCCATAGTTTCCCCTGTTCAACTGCAACACTGACACCTCCGAGCTGCCCTTATCCTTCTCAAATTGCAGATAAAAACTTATCATATTATGATCACTACCTCCTAATGGCTCCTTTACTGCAAGATTGCTTATCAAATCCTGTTCATTACATAACACTAAATCCAGAATAGTCTTGTCCCTGGTCGGCTCTCGTACAAGCTGTTCCAAGAATGCATCCCGTAGGCACTCTACAAACTCCCTATCCTGGGATCCAGCACCAACCTGATTCTCCCAGTTCACCTGCATGTTGAAATCCCCCATAACTACTGCGACATTACCTTTGCCACATGCCAATGTTAACTCCCTATTCAACTTGCACCCAATATCCATGCTACTGTTTGGTGGCCTGTGATGCCAGGCTGCCAGAGGTTGGTGGTCCCCGGGATTGGATGACAGTGCGAGCAGGAGGCCCGAGGACCCCTGGGTCCATGCACCTGGAGTTGGAGCCTGCAGTTTAGTGTCCAGCATCGGCTAGTCCGAGGGTCGATCGATACCAGAGATCAAAATCTGAAGTATGGAAGTCGAAAGCCAGTGGCCAAAGCCCAGAGACTGGAGACTGGAATGTGTCCTGGGGATGGAGGACTGCCTGTGTGTCTGCGTGGGAGGGAGGAAAGGGGATTGCTTTGCTGTTGCTGTTTGAATGCTTGTGTTTTGTTCTACTGAGCGTTGTGGGCATGCTATGTCGCCATCAGAATATGTGGTGACACTTGCACACCCTTGGGTGTGTTGGTTGTTAATGCAAGTACCACATTTCACTGTGTGTTTCCATGTCTACGTAATAAATACAGTAAATCTGAATCTGAGTCTGGACTTCCTTAAAAGGTAATGACTTGTTGTGATGGAATTATGGCTGCTAACTTACATAAGCAAGATGCCACCGACAGGAAATAATGAACAAAAACTTTCTTTTTCTAGTTAGACACTGAGTCATCAGAGGAACATCAGGACTGTTTTTTCCAAAGTCGCTGCTCCAATCAGCTCATCACTGACCAACTGTAACTAAACTTACAGCGATGGTTTAGATCAGACTTCAAAGCAGCCATATCCAGCCTCTTTCAACTAGCAAAGAGAAATCACTCATTTTGTGTGATGATTTAAGGCGAGCTGTGAGTTTCGTTGCTGGTTCAGGCTGTACTGTGGAGCTGCAACTGAATAAGCAATCTTTCAGGGGGAGAGGAGAATGGAGAGAAAAAGCAGGCAATGTGCAGCTGTTGCTTGACTTGTACGACGCAGCCTAATTCCTTGTAATTCAATGAGCGCTATATAATAAAGGATAAGGAGAACAAATGGGTTGCATTGTGTGGGACTAAAGGTCACTTGTCTGCGTAATGGCTACTGGAATCAACTTGACACATATCAAGGTGATTCTTTTAAGAGGATTTGTCAATGCTTGCCACACCAAAAGATTATCAACTATTTGCAGACAGAGGATGCACTTTAGACAATCAGGCTAGGTAAGTAACTAAGACTTATCCTTAATGCTTTCTCATCTTCGAAGGTCTGGCTTACAGTGGCAGGGTTGAACCAAATCATTACGGAAAAGAAAGGAGGAAAGAATAATCAAGATCAGCCTGTGAATTGAAGTCAAAGTCAAGTTTATCGTCACCTGCGCAGGTGCAAAGAAAAACTTAGTTGTAGCAGCGTCACAAGGACATAACATCAGATACGCAGCATATAAACATGATTATATGTAACATATACAAGAAAGAACACAATTAGGGGCATAATGCCCAAAGCCTGTTGTGGTGCAAAGTGGTAATCATAATGCCTCTATACTGACGTAGTGATTATGGTTCTGTAGGCTGCTTCAATAACCAAATGGCCAAAGGGAAGTAGCTGTTATTGAACCAGGTGGTGTGGGACTTCAGGCTTCTGTCCAACAGTAACTGTTAGAAGGCAGCATGGCCTGGATGGTGAGGATCTTTGATGATTGACATTGAATTTTTGAGGTAGAGCCTCATTGAGGTAGTTTCACTGGTGGGGCGGGATGTGATCCTAATGTATCAAACGTACTGAAGTTTTAGAACAAACAGCTGGCACATGCTGCGATAGCAGATCTCATTTGGTTCAGCAATAGGAAGGGCAATTCTCACTGGTCCTTTAGAAAGGGCAGCAAAGTATATGGTTGCTCCCCACTGATACTGACATTATCAAATGACCCTACCTTGCAAAGTGCAGGTGTGTGTATATTGCTTAGGAACAACATCGAAATCTGCCTTCATCCTCTTACAACACTGGGCAACAAATATTTTTGGAAGTGTTGCTTATGATAGACTGCTTGAAGCTGAACACAAGGATAATTTCAGACTACTTGTATCACCTAGGAATTTGGAGAAACAAAAACATAACTTTTACTGAATTGTTTGATGTTCCTCTTCACTCCTTGTGGCACATTGAGTGGTAACTTCGGCATTTCTTCAGCATTCATCTGTTTTTTACGAGGCTGACTTGCTAGCTTGACTCTCAGCCCAGCACGGATGGAAAGTGTGCAAGGAGCCGGCCGGATTCTTAACTGGGACCACTCGACTCAAAGTCTGATGCTGATGCCACTGCACCACAGCCGTCTTTTTTAGTGAATATTTATGGTGATGATGCTTTGCAATAGTTCAACTAAGATAAATATGTTTTCTTGGTGATTTTCACTTGTACTCAGCGTCTGAGGCTTGACACTTGATCACAATGTTCTGGTGAAACATTTTGCCATGCTCTGCACTGACAGCACCAAGATTTGTAAGGAAGAAGTCTAAATGGGAATGCAGAAGATGGATCTTTAGTGACACGTTGCACTTCATGGTTTTGTATGTTTGAAGCTTGTTATAAACCAGCTTCATGTAGTTTGGTGCTCTGTAATTGCCAAAAAAAAACTTTAACAACACCCTTGAATGCCTTTAATGCGATTTTATCTGGTTACACTAGAAGTTCTTCGAATTGCCTGTCATTGATGGCCTGTTTGATTTGTGGACCAATAAAAATGCCTTCCTTAATCTTGGCATCAATTATTCTAATTTGAATTATGAACTGAGATAACAAATATAGTTGATTTTTTAAAAATGGTGCATGATGGGGAAATTTCATGGTGATTTTCATGGTTAGCAGCCCAAAATTCATAAGATGTTCAGGAAGCAACATCTTTGTTGTCTTATAGCCCATAGGTAAAAAAAAAATTCCCTCAACAAGATAATGAGGGATAATTTAGTTTACTGTATAAGTGCAATGAGCTACAGTATAAGTTAATATCTTTAATAATTGCAATACAAGTTACAATAACTGCAATATTATTGAAAATAATGTAGCATCTTCATAAGACAAAAATACCCCAAGAGTGGTACAAGAGAACTGTCAAGTGAAACAAAATATTGGGTAGATGACCCAAAAAAAAGATTTTAAGCTGTGTCCTAGACCAGTAGAATGGTTGGGTTTGGCATTGTTGACAGAGCTAATAACTTAGGTGATGTTTGAAGAATGAAGGGGCATAGATGCAAGAATATAGAAATGGATTGCAGTAATAAGGTGTGGTGAGGCTCTTGCGTAAATTTGTTCCTTAAATGACACCTATTTCGGTCAGAAAACAGAGGTAAATGGCTTGGTGCAAGTTAGTATACGGGCAGCGGAGTTTTGAATGACCTTGCTTACGGGGATAGTAGAATGGAGATCCGGTGGGATTTCTGTTGGAATAATCAGTTTTAAAGGTAAGAAAAGCCAAAAGAAGCTATTTCAGGAGCGGAGAGGAGGAGGGCAGAACCTGGCAATGCTACAGATGTGGAAGCAGATGGCCAGAGATGGCGAAGATATGAGGTTGACATTTGACATGAAGACTGGGAAGAATATAATTTAGCTGCCAGGAGAGGGTTGTTTCTGGGGCTCGATAATGGGGTTCTTAAAGTGGTATCTTCAGTTGTACTGCTACTTACTTGCTCACGTCCAGTATTGAATGTTGGAAAAATAGTTTGAAGATCTGGTGCCAGTGGAGGGGTGAGAGAGGTGGTGACTTGTGGAATAGGCTACATTGTTTTTCATGATGTTGAAGGTACAATTGGACACTTCAATAGAGGTGAGGGAACATCATCACTTCTTTTATTTTTGGATGAGATTTGCATAATCCAAATGTTGTACTGATTACAACTCTCAACAATGCAAGCTTTGCACAGAAGCTTATGATATGTAAAGCTGTTCCAATGATGCTGCAGTATGATATGTAATGTGGATGTAATGGCCTTCTCTACTTTGAATAATCGCGTGCCCAGTACCTTTGCCAACCTCAGATCAATTCAATGAGAGCACATTTATATCTACTGATATAAATTATTATATCTACTGTATTATATCTACTGATTATATCTACTGTACTGGAAGGATACCTCCATGCCCCAAACTGCTGAACACTTGCCTCGCCTTTGGTTGGGGTCTGCAGGCTCATTTGGGCCTCATCAGATTATACAGAATGGGAATGGAAGCAAATCATCCTTGGTGCAGAGGGATTGCCTGAGAAAAATGAGAAGAAGCTTAACTAATTGCTGCTATCATTCATTACAGAAGCTCAGTCAGATGACAACACTAGACACTTTGGAATTAAAAATGGTTCCAGCTCCGATCTCGGTTGCCTCTGCCTCCTAACCAAGGCCTTTCTCACTGCTGTTGGGCCCTGTGGCTCTTTTTCTTTTCATGGGCTTCTTCCTCCTTCCTTTCCAGTCTTGATAAAGGGTCTTGGCTCAAAACATCAGCTGTTTATTTCTTTTTGTTGGCGCTGCCTAACCTGCCAGGTTCCTCCAGCACTTTGTGCGTGTTACTCTGAATTTAAAATGCTATTCACTTAAAGCTTTTAATGCTGCAGTTGCTTTTGTTTTTTTAAATCCTTCACAAACAGAACCTGCAACACCAATGTTATCTCTAGTGGATTCAGGGGACACAGTTTTAATTGTTTCAGGGAGAATAAAAGGTGCCTGCACCTTTCTTGCTCGATAACTTTGTTTGGAGGATTAATTTTTTTGTCTGTAAAAGAAGTGACACAGTTTCACCACCAGACGGGATAAATTCCAAATGCCCAATTGCGTAATAGACAGGGCATATGATAATATTAAATAAATCAAGTATAGAGATTGATCTATTAATGGGTGTTGTGATCATCCTTTCTGGATTAGAGGCCCCCAACTGATTAAAGCAGCTCCCAGTTAGCTCTAGAGATTGGACTTAGCTCACAGCCAGTTATTTCAGTACAAGTTGTGCAAAAACTTCTTGAAAATTCAAAATGTGTTTGTTGAGTCAGGCACTATTGTAGGTTACCTATTTGAAGTGGCTAATGATTAACAATGAACCAGTTTCACCAATAGTCCAAACAGAAAGTAGAATATTTTAAAATGCCACAAATGATACAAACACAATACATATCCCACAAGGACTTTCTTCCCGGTTGAACAATCATCCGGGTTGCTTCAGATTTTACATGAGAGGAACAGGGGTTGCCCATTCACAGCTGAATTTGCTGGGTGAATCCCCTTCCTTGCCTCAATAACAGAGCAGTGAACACACACATGCAAATTTAACATGCATTTGCATGCACTTTAAAGGAAAATATTTTCCAAAAGCGAATGTATTATTAGAAATGCAAATAAGGAATGCATCGACTAATTAATCTAGCTCTTTAGTGAAAATGCTGCCGGACTTGTCATGCCTGCAGCTGCACACAAAAAACTCTTCACTTCCCTGTTTAGAAAAGCTTCCTTTCAAAGTGCTTTTATTTGCCTGTGAGGTTAAACATTATCTTTCATTCTACTGAAATGGCAAAGAAAATTGCATTCTTCATTTTACACCTGTTTGCGTTCATATGACCTTATTATTTTCCTGGTGCAGCTGACAGCTAAAGCACTTTCTGTACTGAATGAACTGGTGTTTGGTTCCAAGAAAGAGTGTGTCAACATAAGGTACCAGGTCGGGGCCAGAAATGAGAGAGCAGTTTGCAGAAAGTATAGTCAGTACTTAGATGGAATGTGCCAGGAGTTATTTGGATACAGAATACATGATTGGGACCACATGCACTTGAGAATTATAATCCTTGTGTCACGAGATTTTGTTTTCAGGAATAAACCATCGTCCGCAGAGGTGCTGGCTCTTACACTATGTCAGATATCAAAGTATTCCCCCGATACTTGTTGCAATACTTCAGCTGCATTTGTTTTTGACAAGACTGCATTACAATAATGCTGCTTTGTCAAAAATCAGTATGACTATAGAGTGCATTCCTTCAATGTTACTCTAGGAAATGTAAACATGATCGGAAGAGAGAGAGAGAGAGAGGGAGAGAGCTAATGGGAAGGGCTAGGGAAATGGCAGAAGTAAAGAGCTGCAAGACGGGACAGAGATGGAAAGCACCAGACTAGAGGTTGAGCAATCACTTCCAGACATGTGTCTTGGAATCTGGCAAAGACACAGTGAAGCCTAATGACTAAGTCTACTGACTGGTATGTTATTTACACACACAGACCAGGAAGGTTCAAGTTACAACTCTGCTCTGTGCTGAGTTAGCTCGCTCCAACTGGGACAGCAAAAGGATGTTAAAATGAGTTCCTGTTCCTACAGATTTTGAAGGAAACGAAATGTTATCCTATTCCTGTATTTATTTATAATGATTAAAGATTAGCTTTATTTGTCATGTGCATGTTAAAACGGGCTGTGAAATGTGTTGTTTACAGCAAATCAAATCAGCGAGTATTCAGCCGGGCAGCCCTCAAGTGTCACCACGCTTCTGGTGCCAACATAGTATGCCCACAACTCACCCACCCTAACCACACGCCTTTGGAATGTGCCTGGAAACCGGAACACCCGGAGGGAACCTAGAGCTTCATGGGGAAAACGTACTAACTCCTTACACGCAGCGGCGGAAGTTGAATCCCGATCTTACAGTTGGCGCTGTAAATCGTTGTGTTAACTTCAATGCTACAGTGTCTATACCCCTCCACTGTGAGCCTATATGTGGCTTTGGGAGAATTCCTCACTTCCTACAACCCCCGATCTCTCACATGCTCATCGACTCCTCCGATACTCTCACAATACACCGACACACGGGGTCACTTATAGCAGTCTATCAAACCGCCTGCCAGCATTTCTCCGGGACCTGGGAGGAAACTGGTGCTTCTGGGATAGCCTGCAGAGTCACACGTGATGTGTATTTAATAATACAGTTATATCTGAGTAATCTTGTTTATCTATTGCTTGATTAAGCATTTTTGTTTATTTAAGTAATTAATTCCGGTTTATATGTAAAAATGCGTTAATTGCATACGTCATCACACGACTATGTGCTCGCTGAAAGAAAAGACATTGTCAGACCTGCATTCCTGGATCCCCGTATTTTCCTTCGAATTAGTTTAATGTTTCAAAGTTACAAAACATAATAAGAAGAACTTGCAAACTGCCCTCAGAGAGCCCCGAGGCCTGGATTGAATCCAAGTCATTGGAGGGGTGAGGTAGTGGCACTACTCACTGCACTGCATGTCATTTACTGTTGACATGACCTATGGCTTGAATGAGATTTCATCCAATTTGCTTTTGTAATTAATCTTGCCGAGGAATCTCCTTCTCAATTTAAACACATGCTCTCTGATATTAGTCATTTTGATCCCAGATGGAAAAAAAACAACTGTCTACTCTATTTATGCTCTCATAATCTTATAAATCTCTATCACATGTCCCGTCAGCCATTGTTGCTCCAGAGAAAACAACACAGGTGGGACAAAACACTCCTAATAGCATAAACCCATCAGCATCCTTGTAAACCTCTTCTGCACCTACTCCAAAGTTCCACATCCTTCCTATAATGAGGTGAGCAGAAATACTCAAGATGTGACTGAACCAGGGTTTTATAAAGATGCAACATAAATTTCTGACTCTTGAAATCAATGCTTTGACTAATAGAGTATAAATCTACCATATGAACCCCTTACACCATCATAGACATGTCCATTATAAGATCCTTAACCATCCTTAGCAAAGGGTTTTGCATTGCTTCAATAATATATCACCCTGTTATTTAGAGGCAGTCTATAAACAAAACAAATATGTAAATATTTATTCATTCATACACTCACAGGATACAACGATGTTAGGAAGGTTGATATTATCTCTACTCTCTACATACACATGACTGTGTGGCTAAGCGTAGCTCCAATGCCATATACAAATTGGATGCAGTTCAGATTGGCAACAACATCTCCTCCACAATCTCCATTAGCACAGGTGCACCACAAGGCTGTGTGCTTAGCCCCCTGCTCTACTCATTTTACACTTATGACTGTCCAGCTAAGCACTGCTTCAATGTCATATTAAAGTTTGCTGATGTCACCACTGTCGCTGGCCGAATCAAAGATGGTGACGAATCAGCATATAGGATTGAAGATCTGGCTGAGCGGTGCCACAACAGCAACCTGTCCCTCAATGTCAGCAAGACCAAGGAGCAGATTATTGACTTCAGGAGGAGGAAACCGGAGGTCCATGGGCCAGTCTTCATCGGAGGATCAGAGGTAGAGAGAGCTAGCAACTTTAAATTCCTCGGTGTTATCATTTCCAAGGACCTGTCCTGAACCCAGCACGTAAGTGCAATTACAAAGAAAACACGGTAGCACCTCTACTTCCTTTGGAGTTTGCGAAGATTTGACATGTCACCTAAACTTCTATAGATGTGTGGTGGAGAGTATATTGACTGGTTGCATCACAACCTGAACTTCTTTACTCCCCATACTAGACTAAGGGCTTCTCGGTTGATCTGTGCGTAGTTGCACTCTGCACTCATCAGTGAACTTGAAGCAAACACAATCGAGTGTTCAGATCCATCTTTCATAATGTGTGACAACACGGCCCCAATGCCATAAGGGGACGCATCACATGCTAGTCTGATGGGCAGGGATGGGTCATAATGGGTGCACAGTTCATCGGATTTTATTAGTCTCTTTGTTTCCTTGAATGCTTTTTTACATCTTTCTGACCATTCCCACTTTGATCCTGTCTGTAACAGTGCATTCAATGGGTGCAGCACTGTAGCAATGTTTTTGAAAACCTCCCATTTCTCTCTCTTTGCACGCAGACCATACTCACTCAGCCTGGTAAGCAGTTTACCAAAGTTCTGGAGGTGCCCTTCATCATTTTTGCCAGCCATGATGATGTCATCAAGGTAACATTGTGTTCTGGGATATCTTGGAGCACTTGGTCCATTGCTCTTTGCCAAACTGCTGGAGCTGATGCCACGCCGAAGACCAGACAATTATACTGGAACAGTCTCTTGTGAGTGTTGATTGTGAGGAATTTCCTGCTTGACTCCTCAATCTACATTTGCAGATAGGCTTGTGACAAATCAATCTTTGAAAACCTCTCCCCGACTGCCAAAGGTGCAAAAGTGTCTTTTATTTGTGGCAGGGGATACTGCACAGTACACAGCACCAGGTTGATGCTCACCGTGAAATCCCTTCACATGCGAACGGCTCCGGCCTTCCCTTTTTGATCACTGGGACAATGGGCATGACCAATTTGGAGAGAATTCCAGATGCCTTCCAGCTCTGCAGTTCAGCATCCATTTTAGGATGTAGTGTGTAAGGCACTGGACGTGCTTTATAGAATCTTGGTGTTGCTGTTTCATCCAGTTCAGTTCTGGCCTTCATGGCTTTGAGTTTACCAATCTCCTCCTCAAACAACTTCTCATTAGCATTAAGCAGCTGTGCCAGTTTTTGGTTAGTGCGACCAGTTGGGCTGCCGTTGCCTGTTGATGCCACACTGAGAGCTTTGATTGCTTGCTAGTCAAGTTGGATTTTTTTCAACCATTCGCATCCGAAAAGTGCTGGCCCTCCACTTTTCAATACTTAAAGCTCTAACTGCTGTGTTTGGCTTCCATATGCCACATTTATCTTTGGTTTGTCTTTCAGAGACTGTTTTTCACCTGTGTAGGTCTTTAGCGTCGCTGAGGTCTTCTCTAATGGTATCTTAGAAAACAGTCTGTTGTAGTCAGCCTCTGAAAAGTTTCATTTTCAGTTTTACACCAGACGCACCTATTGTGATCCATATTATATTGCTTCAGTAATACTATGCAGATCTAGGCATGACAGTTCACCTTTGTCAGTCTCTGCATTGTCTGATTCTGTTTTACATTTGGTAACTTCATGCAGTAGCTTTGTGTTTGAGACTTCACTTGGTTGTGCTTTTTGTCTGCCTTGCTCACTCTCTCTGCGAGAGCTGGCCTGTGAGACTTTCTGCAGACTTTTTCTTTGAACCAGCGGTCATTTGCATCATGAAAGGATTTGTCACGTCGATAACATCCTTGGCTTTTTGCACCATTCAGGGACATTCTGTGCATTTCACATTCTAACCTTCTTTTCTTAGTTTTGCTGCATCCTTTGCTGCAGTCTCTAATGATATTGCAATGGTTAATGTCCATTCTAAGCTTAGGCCTCTTTTTAGTGCTCTGACTTTGCATTACCACCTACAAATCTGTCCCTTAATGCATCAGAGAGTCCGTCTCTGAAGTCACAGCACTGGAAAAGTTTGCACAGTTCTGCAATGTATTCAGAAAGGCTTTCATCTTTTAATTGGTTCCTTTTGTAAAATCTGTATCTCTCAGCTATTGCCAGTGGGTTAGGGCTCAAGTGATTTTGTAAAACTGTAACAATTTTGTGGAATATCTCAGTTGCTGGCTTTTCAGGGATTACTAGGTTGTGTCAGAGACCGTACATTCCTGGGCCCATTAAGCTAAGGAGTGTAGGGGCTTTCTTTTTCTTCTCCATGTTGTTCATTTTACAATACTGTTTCACCCTCTCAATATATAACTCCCAGCCTTCATTAGTGCTATCAAATTCATCAGATTCCCTGACTGAAGACATTCCCATGTTATTTTCAATTTAAATTCAGTCTTTCACTGTTACTCACGTGTTCCTTTGGCTTTCTCATGCTGTTTAACACTAGCTGTTTTGTCCCACAACTGTTGGTGTAGTTTGTGATATTTTCTGACATTCAGGTTCATATTTGTCACCAATTGTTGTCTGTGCACAACTACATTTCGATTAAATAAAAGCATGCACACGGGTGATGGCTTTAACTTGTGTGGTTGCATTGCCACTGGTGAGAGAGAACATTCCACGTGCATAGGCAACAGCGCATAGACAGTGCTAAGGGGAGGGGGGGGGTCATTCCTCTAAAAGAAATAGATCCATACATTACACCCACCACTCAGGTCATGCTCTCTTCTCACTGTTGCCATCAGGAAGAAGGTACAGGAGTCTCAGGACTCACGCCACCAGGTTCAGGAACAGTTATTACCTGTCCACCATCAGGCTCTTGAACCAGTGGGAATTTCTCTTGTCCCATCACTGAACTGTTCCCTCAACCTATGGACCTTCAAGGACTCTTCATCTCCCATTTTGATATTTATTACATATTTATTTATCATTGGTAGTTCTTTTTCCCTTTTGGATTTGCACAGTTTGTTGTCTTTTGCACATTGGTTGTTTGTCCGTCCTGTTGGGTGCTGTCTTTCATCGGTTCTATTATGGTTCTTGGATCTACTGAGTATGCCCACAAGAAAATGAATCTCGAAGTTGTAAGTGGTGACATATATGAACTTTGATAATAAATGTACTTTGAAATTAGAACTTTGGCACTCACTGATGATGCCACTGTTGTCCAACGGATCGCAGGAGGGGATGAGTGAGTGTACAAGAACGAGGTGGGACACCTGGTTGAGCGGCACCTCAACAATAACTTCATGTTCAATGTCAGTCAAACTAAAGAACTGATTATTGACCTCAGAAGGGGAAGGAGGGTGAACACGTGCTCGTCGATACTTAAGAGGTCAGCAAAGTCCAGAGGGCAAAGCCGAAAGTCGAAGCCCAGCGACTGATGTGTCTGAAGGTAGAAAACCCAAAGGTCGCAGACCAAAGTCAGCAAGTCTGGAGTTAAGAGGCCCGAAGGTCAAGTCTGCAAGTCTGGGCCAGAGACTGGATGTTGGAGGCCCAACGTCTACAAGACTGAGAGTCCGGGGCCTGTCTGTGTGTGCACGAGGACGTAGGTGAGTGGGAAAAGGACTTGTTTTGTGTTGTTGCTGCTGTTGCTGCTTGTGGATATTAGGGTATACTATTCTGCTACTGGAATGTGTAGTGACATGTGAATGTGTAGTGGAATGTGGGATGCCCCACTGCATCCTTGTTCATGCAAATGGCAAATTAACTCTACGTTCAGATGAATCTGAATCTGTCTATGTTCAGCCTCTGGAGGCGTTGTTCATTTTGTATGCAGTTCACCTTGTGCAAACATCACTTCCTGTTCATAAGCTGCTTTTTACATGATATCCTGCATGGGTTAATTTGGATTTCGACTTGGAGCAAACATAGTAGAAAGAGATCCACCTCCATCCACTCTTAACATGCCCTTAAACAGCAATATCTGTGAATCTTAAGCTTTCTTAATATTGGCAAATACTTAGTAGATGTACTTTGAAAGTATTATGTTTATCGTTCATCACTATTAAACTATCATTGTTCCACAAGTTCACGCTAGTCCGCAGCATTGCTATAGAATGTTGCAAGTGTGCATGATCTTGTTTAACACTGACCATGAGAATAATCAATATTATTATTTAATTCAGGTGCACAGCGATTCTGTATTGAATCTAATATATGTTTTACTTAACTTTCTGCAGTTTCACAAAGTTTTCTCATTAAATTCCTGAAGAAAGCTTCTGGCTCAAGTGATTTTTGAGAATGTGTTTAACTCCCTGTCCAGCTTTGTACACAATGTACTGTGAGGGCAGTAGAGTGAATAAATAACTTGCCTCCAAAGGCACCACCATCGACTAGAGACACATCTGGATGCTGTATGCAATCAGGTTTCCAACCCCAGCGCAACAATCTGCCCTGGCAGTCAGGTCAGAATGTGGTGCACTGATCACGTCCTTGCAACGCTCAAACAAAACCAGGCTTAGCAAAGCTGGCACACGAGCCTGTGCCAGAGCTGGAGTGGCAGGAATGAGAGCAGTGTACACTAAGCATCGTGCTGAAATGCGAATTCAAGAAGCACACACAGACGTGAAGAAAGCTCCTGTACAAGCTACATTGAGGGCACTCAAAGAAGAGCTTGAAGCTACGGCTGCCTTAGCAGAGGCAGAAGTGTATGAGGCTGCAGCTGAGATAGACAGTGGTGGTTGTCTCTCTGGGAAGGTGACTGAAGAACGACTCTCGGTGTAAGCCCTCTACTATAACATGGTTGTTTAACAGACGATGAAATCGAAGAGGCAGGAATGGTAAGAACCAGCTTCCTGTCATGCTTCGCAGTAATTTTTACCCAGTCCTCCTCTTGAACTCGCATCCTCTGCTTCAGATGCAGAGCTGAATCCTTATTTAATGTAGAAACTGAGAAGATCCCAAGGTCACCCAATTCAGAACCACATGGGTGTTCACCAATTAATAGGAGCACAAAGGGGCTGAATGGAACTCCGAGTGCATCAGTGGCCCAGAAGCTACCACAGAACCAACTGCACAGCCCTCACTCGCTGCACCATTGGACATTAGTTTGAGTGAGATGCTGGGATTGGCCAGAGAAGACTAGAGGCAGAGTCAGTTCAAGGGTGGACAAGACAGTCATCCAGAGAGTGGTGGAGAATCTGGGGAGAGTAGCAAGGAGAACTGGAGAAGCAGTAACATATACAGCAAGCTGAAGCTGAATATACAGCAAGCACCAGTGGTCTCCAGGAGACTGACCCAAGAACCCATTGACACCTCAGAAGGATTAGAGTCAAATACAGTTGTAAATTCAAGGCCAGCACCTTGGGCTACTGGTTTCAGCACTACTGCAGCAGAGAATGGTGGGAGTCAGCTGAGCATCTGTCAGATGTAGCTCTTTCCCCATACGCTCTAAGGACATATCCTGGAACAACAGAAGTTGCCGGAAGCCAAGCCAATGGATTTGTTACAGAGTCAATAGGAGGGAAGGTATGCTTACCATTGCTAACACTCATTAAGTCCAACCATATTCCCACCACCAGGGATGAAATTCCAACTCCTGAAATTGCACATGGTCATCCACACCTTGAGGACAGGATTTACCCCACTTGACACCTCTGCAGAGATTCTCCTGGTGCTTGGCATCATCTGCGCACATAAGGTATGTGAACAGTACAATAGTCAGCATGATGCACCGTATGCCCAGCGACTGGACCTGGGTTGGGTTATAGTGGGTGGTCTGCCTCATTGATGCTCACCAGCCCATCGTCAGCACATTTAAGACTGCTGTCCTGAAGAATGGGCACCCAAGTCACTTCAAACCCCGTGAGAGTAGCGCCTATATGAACGTGAAGATTGTAGCAGTAGCCAGCAACAGCCTGTGCAGTAGTTGGCACATCTATAAACAACATCTCGGTGCAGTGCAACTGAAGCGGGCAGAGGTTAGAATCATTCTTGTTGTTCAAAGACAGACTTATACCAAGGAAATGGAAGTGCTCCCAATACGAAGATAGCAAAGTGAACTCTGTCCCTTTCTTGACTCCGAGGGCCTATTCTGAGTTGGAGGACATATTAAGAAAGCACAACTCACTTCAGAGGTAACTCATTCATTCGTTATTCCTGGTGACCACCATGTCACTGGTCGGCTGGTCAGACGTTACCACGAGTAAGTATGTCAAGGATGACATTTCTGAAGCAAGAACGGTTAAAGTCTATGCAGTAAGACTGTTTTCAAGACCAGTCTCTGAGGAAGTCCTTCTTTTGCCAAAGACTTGGTGAAATGATTACAAACAACACACACAAAATGCTGGTGGAACAACGAAGGGTCTCGGCCCGAAACATTGACAGTGCTTCTCCTTATAGATGCTGCCTGGCCTGCTGTGTTCCACCAGTATTTTGTGTGTGTTGTTTGAATTTCCTGCATCTGCAGATTTCCTCGTGTTTGCTCTAGTGAAATGATTATTTGACTTTTAATTTCAGTAATTAATTTTGACAACACGGATGTCAGGTGGGGAGTGTTTTACCTCTAGAGCTGCTATTTGAATTGTATGCAATTCATTTTGTTCAAACATCACTTCCTGTTCGTAAGCTGTTGTTTATGTGATTTCCTGCGTGGGTTAATTTGGATTGCAACGTAGAGCAATCACAGCCACCTTCATCCACTACTTGCCCTTGAAACAGCAATATCCGTAAGTCTTAAGTTTTCTTAACATTGGTGAACATTTAATAGATGTACTTTGAAAGAAGTATTATGTTTATCGTTCATCACAATTAAGCTATCATTGTGACACAAGTTCGCTGCAGTCCACGGCATAGCTATAGAATGTGAATGACCTCGTGAGAATAATCAATAGTATTAGTATATTCAGGTGCATGGCGATTCTGCATTGAATTGAATTGAGCTTACTTTTTACATCCTTCATGTATGTGAGTAGTAAAAATCTTTATATTACGTCTCCATCTGAATGTGCAATGTGCAGAATATAGTCATTTGTAATAAATAGTATCTACAGTAAATATAAAACAGAACAGTCAATATAGCTTAGAAATACAATTGAGTCAGTGTGAATTAAGCAGTCTGCACTGGCCGCACCCTTGAGCCTTTCTTTCCCATCGCTTGACTCCGGCCAAGAGGAATTACGACGCTGGGAACCGGGAGCTTCTGGCTGTCAAGGAGACCCTGGAGGAATGGTGACCTGGCTGGAGGGGACAGAGCATCCATTCTCGGTCTGGACAGATCACAAGAACCTCTCCTATATTCAGGATGCTAAGAGATTCAACTCTCATCAAGCCCAGTGGGCTCTCTTCTTCACCCGGTTCAAATTCATCCCCACTTATCGTCCCGGCAGCAATAATACAAAGGCTGACGCTCTCTCCCGGCAGTTCGACGGATCTGAGGACAATGCCGATCCAGAGCCCATTCTTTCTCACGCGTGTATCGCTGCTCCAGTGACCTGGGGAATAGAGGCAGAGGTGAGGGCCACCCAACAATCAGATCCAGGTCCAGATTGGGGGACCTCCCAACCGGCCGTTTGTCCCTGCTGCAGTGCGTTCCAAAGTGTTGGAATGGGGTCACTCCTCCCGTCTGCCTGGACATCTGGGAATTCAACGGACTCAGGAGTTTATAAAGAGACAATTTTGGTGGCCATCTATGTCCCAGGATGCCCACAACTTTGTATCTGCCTGTCCCACCTGCACTCGGAACAAGACAACACGGCAGCGTCCTATGGGTCTGTTATGTCCACTGCCTGTGCCCCACCTCTCAGTAGATTTCATCACTGGTCTGCCCCTGTCTAATGGAAACACCACCATTTTGGTCATTGTGGATCTATTTTCCAAGGCTGCCCACTTCATTGCCCTCCCCAAGCTCCCATTGGCTCGTGAGACTGCAACACTCACGGTTCAACATGTGTTCAGGCTCCATGGCTTTCCTCATGTCTGGTCGTGCACCACAGTTCACTTCCCGCTTTTGGAAGGCTTTCTGCTCTCTTGTAGGAGCCGCAGCCAGCCTCTTGTCTGGTTTCCACCCCCAATCTAATGGCCAGACTGAGAGAGTGAACCAGGAGTTGGAAACAGCCCTGTGTTGTCTTGCCTCTTCAAACCCCACGTCCTGGAGCTCCCAATTGGTTTGGACAGAGGTCACCCGCAATAACCTCATGTTGTCCTCCACTGGCATGTCTCCCTTTGAATGCCAGAAGGGATTCCAGCCCCCACTCTTCCCTGATCAGGAGATCGATGTAGGAGTTCCTGCTGCTGAACAGCTGATCCAGCGCTACAAACACACTTGGAGACGAGCCAGGACTTCTCTGCTGTGCACCCAGAAACAGCTTTCCCGGCAGGCTGATCGACTCCGTCGACAGGTGAGGCCATTCAAACCAGGAGAGGAGGTCTGGTTGGCATCGAGGGATCTTCCCCTGAACGTTGAAAATCGGAAATTGGCACCATGCTACATGGGACCGTTTGTAGTGGAGAAGGCTGTCAACAAGGTGTCCTATAGATTACGTCTGCCAGCATCACTGAAGACCCACCCAGTATTCCATGTTTCCCAGCTCAAACTGGTTACTACCTCTCCCCTGGCCCCAGTCACCCCACCTCCCCCTCCTCCCCGCCTGGTAGATGGTTCCCTTGTCTATACTGTGTGGTGCCTCCTGGCATCTTGCTGGGTACGTGGTAAGGTCCAGTACCTTGTGGACTAGGAAGGGTATGGCCCAGAAGAACGTACTTGGATCCCAGCGAAGGACATCTTTGGCAAGTCGCTGATCTGAGACTTCCAGTGGACACGGGTCTGTGGCACCGCAGGGGCTGCGCCTAGAGAGGGGGGCCCTGTCACAACCACGGATTCGGCAGCGCAGTAGATTCAGCAATTGCGTTTGTGAATTTGCACGTGTCAGCTAATTATTATTTAATCGTGATAGTATTTAACCCCATACTTGTCGTCGTAGTGCTGGTCGAGACTTGGACAGAGCACAGCAACGCTTCGCTTTTGTTTTGCGTCGGCCTTGCCTGAGAAATTGGACTGTGGAGGCAAATGACTCAGCAACCTCGTGCTATTGGTTTAATAATTAGACGTTCTTTTTAGCCGTAGTGTAGACTTCGTTTCCCGTCTGAGAGTTTTAGTTAACAGCCCTGTTTGGCCTAGCGTTTATTGTTTTATTTTCCCTTGAACACTGTTGGCATTAAAGTTTTGTGAACTATCGATCTGCTTCAGTGTCTCTCACTCTGCACTTGGGCCATATCCGAACCGCAGTGACAAGTACAATTCCCATACCAGGCAGTGATACAGCCAGTCAGGATGTTCTCAATTGTGCCCCTGTAGAAAGTCTCATGCCGAACTTCTTTACCTGTCTGAGGTTGAAGAGGCGCTGTTGTGCTTTTCTCACCACACTGCTGGTACTTACGTGAAACTCTTGGTGATGTGTGTACAGAGGAAGCTGTTCCTCCCCTCAACCCCAGATCCATTGATTTCAATAGGGGTGAGCCTCTCTCTGTTCCTCCTGTAGCCCACAACCAGCTCCTTTGTGTTTGTGACATTGAGAGAAAGGTTGCTTTCTTGACACCACCGTTTCAGGGTGATGACTTCTTCTCTGCAGGTTGCCTCCTTATTATTTGAGATAAGGCCAATCAATGTAGTATCATCTGTAAATTTAATTAGCAGATTGGAGCTGTGGGTGGCAACACAGTCATGGGTGTACAGAGAGTAAAGAAGAGGGCTTAGGACACCGTCCTGGAGGGCTCCTGTGTTGAGGGTCAGAGGGGCAGAGGTGAAGGAGCCCACTCTTACCACCTATTGAATCTAATACATGTTTTACTTTACTTTCAGCAGCTTCACAAAGTTTTCTCATTTAAAACTCTGAAGAAAGCTTCTGGCTTGAGTGATTATTGAGAAGGTGTTTAATTCCCTCCCCAGCTTTGTATACAATGTACTGAGAGGGCAGGGGAGTCTATGTTAGTCAATTCAGCTGTGGAGATGGTCAGCAGTTTTACACTTCTGAGCAGTGTAAACGTTCCTATTATTGACACCACCAGATTTATTGGACCAGTTATTACCAGATCTATTTAATTAATATGGTGGGATGTAAACTCATCTCTCTGGATCCATGGCCAAAGCTTCTGGATACCAGTCCCTTGGTTTAACCACACAACCTCTAATACAACGTGCTTTCCTGGATTTTCTTGATTGGTAGCCCGTGCCGGGATGCAGCTCAATATTCATCAGACGTTTTGCCTTAATGGGTCATACCCCATGTGTCAACTTTGATGGAATGGAGGACGAGTGTGTGAGTATCTCTGAAGAGTGAATCTGACCTGGTCTGATGGCTGTTTCTTTTTGCAGGGAACACTAAATAGATAGGAATCGTGGCTGATAGTTCCCTCCCCCCTCCACACACACCATTCCTCATCACCTCCACACTGCCCCACTGGGGAGCACTGGGGTCCATTTATATTTAAATCATGACAGACAGAGTGGCAAGACCAATTATGTGTGAAATAGATTCATATCCTTTCTCTGCATATTACTTCTCCAGAAGCAGCAGAACTTCTTAAGCTTCTGTTTTAATGAAAGGTCCAGAAATCGCCTCCTTTTGATCTCCTTTCAATTGTTATGTATTTTTAAATTCTGTCCAATAGCACAGAGTGAACTAATTTTGACCTGCTTTGTTTACTGGTTGAAGAACATGATATGGGCAAAGAACATGGAGAGCACCCTGCAAGGCCAAAAAAAGCAGCTTTTCTTTTGGCATCAACACCATTGGCTTACCACTGATGTTCTGCAGGTGAACCTGGCTTGGATGCAGAGACTAATTGCCCTGTTTTTGACTCCATTCTCTGCCATCCCAATATGATCACAGACAAAAACAAAACACAACGGCACTGC
Source organism: Hemitrygon akajei (assembly GCF_048418815.1). Taxonomy (NCBI): domain Eukaryota; kingdom Metazoa; phylum Chordata; class Chondrichthyes; order Myliobatiformes; family Dasyatidae; genus Hemitrygon; species Hemitrygon akajei. Next base: position 46,130,746 of record NC_133125.1, read on the forward strand.
TGCAAATAACTGAAGCACAGCAGCCAAGAAATAGTTAAATTCAGCCCACACGTTCACGGGCAATGGTAGTCTTTGACATTTTTAATCTTTACATAATTATTTCCAGATTTAAAGCAGGGAGTTTTGTTTCATTTATCTATTATTACGAAAAATTGTTTCTCTTAGAGGAACTTGATGCACAATTTGCCAAATGTAAAAAAATAAGTTTCATTTTCAGCCAGAAGAAAAGAGACTCACTCTACACATGTTGAAGCTATTTATAGAGGAGCTGCAGTTCAAGTCAGAGTCATGGAATCTTACAGCTTTCAAACAGGCCATTCGATCCATCTCATCCATGCTGAACCGTTGGCATCCCTCTGTATGAATTCAGTTTCCCAGCATTCGGTCTATATTCCTCTGGCGCCAAGGCAACTTAAGTGCTTAAATGCTGTCATTGACCAGGATTCAACCACTCTTTTAGGCATTGTATTCCAAGTACTTCTCTCAGGCTGGAGAAGGTTCGCCTCATATGTTCTCTAAATCTCTTCCAGGATATCCATAAATCTATGTCCTCTGGCGATGAAATGTCTACCCTTCCTGTACCCCTCATAATTTTATATACCTCAATCATACAGTATCCCCTCTTAACCTCCTCATATCTAGTTTTTCCTTATAACTGAACAGTTCCGTCCAAGGCAATATACTGGTGAATCTCCTCTGTGTCTTCTCCACCTCTGTCACATCCTTCCTAAAGCATGATGATCAGAACTGAATGGAATAACCCAGTTAAGGTCTAATCAAGGTTGGAACATACAGTAATCCACCCGACTACTGTATTCAATGCCTGGCCACTATTCCACACTATTCCATATTTATCTACCTTCAAGGACTTTGATCTTCAATGCTTCCTAAGACCTAATCACTTATGGTATGCACCCTAGAATCATTAGTACTCCCAACGTCATCAGCTCACATTTACCTGGATTAAATTCCATCTACCACGTCACCAAAACATTAGTATCTCTCAGCAGCTTACTATCACACTATCAGGAACGTTGTGTTTCCAAGAGCTTACTGATCACAACTCCCACATTCATATCCAACTCATTCATGTATGCTACTTACAGCAAGGGTCACAGTACTGATCCTTGTGGGCCATTACTGGTCACCAGCACTCAATCATAAAACAACTCTTCCCTGGCACTCTCCGTCTCCTATTGCCAAGCCAGTTCTAGATCCAGTTTTCCAATTTTCCACGCATCCCAGGCCCTTACCTTCTGAACCAATCTCCTATGTGGGACCTTATTAATGAGTTACAGGAGTTCACATCAATCATATGCACCCATAAGACCATAAGATATAGGAGGAGAGGTAGGCCATTTGGCCCATTGAGTCCGCTCTGCCATTCAATTATGGGCTGACCCAATTCTTCCCGTCACCCCACTCTCCTGCCTTCTCCCCATACCTTTTGATGGCCTGGCTAATCAGGAACCTATCTATCTCTGCCTTAAATGCACCAAATGACTTGGCTTCTACAGCCACTCGTGGCAACAAATTCCACAGATTTACCACCCTCTGGCTAAAGTAATTTCTACACATCTCTATTCTAACGAACTTCAATCCTGAAGTTTTGCCCTATTGTCCTAGGCTCTCCTACCATGGGAAATACCTTTGCCGTATCTAATCTGTTCAGGCCTTTTAACATTCAGAATGTTTCTATGAGTTTCTCCCTCATTCTCCTGAACCTAGGGAATACAGCAACAAGAGCTGCCAGATGTTCCTTATATGGTAACCCTTTCATTCCTGAAATCATTCTCGTGAATCTTCTCTGAACCCTCTCCAATGTCAGTATATCCTTTCTAAATTAAGGAGCCCAAAGCTGCACACAATACTCCCAGTGTGGTCTCACAAGTGCCTTATAGGACTCAACATCACATCCCTGCTCTTATATTCTATACCTCTAGAAATGAATGCCAACATTGCATTCACCTTCTTCACCAACAACTCAACCTGGAGGTTAACCTTCACAGTATTCTGCACAAGGACTCACAAGTCCCTTAGCATCTCTGCATTTTGAATTCTCTCCCCATCTAAATAATAGTCTGCCTGTTTATTTCTTCCACCAAAGTGCATGACCACACACTTTCCAACATTGTATTTCATTTGCCACTTCTTTGCCCATTCCCCTAAATTATCTAAGTCTCTCTGCAGGCTCTCTGTTTCCACAACACTACCCACTCCTCCACCTATCTGTGTATCATTAGCAAATCCCAGAGTCCAAATCATTGGCAAACATCATAAAAAGCAGCGGTCCCAACACCAACCCCTGTGGAACTGGCAGCCAGCCAGAATAGGATCTTTTTATTCTCACTCTCTGTTTTTTGCTGATCAACCAATGCTCCACCCATCCTAGTAACTCCCATGTAATTCTATGGGCTCTTATCTTGCTAAGCAGCCTCATGTGCGGCATCTTGTCAAAGGCCTTCTGAAAATCCAAGTACACCACATCTACTACATCTCCTTTGTCTACCCTGTTTGTAATTTCCTCAAAAAATTGCAGTAGGTTAGTTAGTCAGGATTTTCCTTTCAGGAAACCATGCTGGCTTTGGCCTATCTTGTCATGTGCCTCCAGGTATAGGCTAACAGGTCTATAGTTTCCTTTCTGCTGCCTCCCACCCTTCTTAAATAGCGGAGTAACATTTGCAATTTTCCAGTCATCCGGTACGATCCCAGAATCTCGATTCTTAAAAGATCATTGTTAATGCGTCCGCAATCTCTCCAGATACTTCCTTCAGAACCTGAGGGTGCATTCCATCAGGTCCAGGAGATTTATTCACCCTCAGACCATTAAGCCTCCTGAGCACCTTCTCAGTTGTAATTTTCACTGCACATGCTTCACTTCCCTGACACTCTTGAATGTCCAGTACACTGCAGATGTCTTCCACTATGAAGACTGATGCAAAATACGCATTCAGTTCCTCTGTCATCTCTGTGACTCTCATTACAATATCTCCAGCATCATTTTCTATTGGTCATCAACTCTCTTTTACCCTTAAAATACTTAGAAAAGCTTTTAGTATCTTCTTTGGTATTAGTTGCCAGCTTCCTTTCATAATTCATCTTTTCCTTCCTATTGACCTTCTTAGTTTCCTTCTGCAAGTTTTTAAAAGCTTCCCAATCTTCTATCTTTCCACTATCTTTGGCTTCCTTGTATGCCCTCTCTTTTGCTTTTACTTTGGCTCTGACTTCACTTCTTCCATGTCTTTCTTCCATTCAAAAATTTCTTCTTATTTGGAATATATGTGGCTTGCACTGCCCTCATTTTTTGCAGAAACTCCAGCCATTGCTGCTCTGCTGTCCTTCCTGCTAGAGTCCCTTTCCAGTCAACCTTGGTCAGTTCCCCTCTCATGCCCTTATTCCACTGAAATAACAACAGATTGGAATTTCGTTTCTCCTTCTGAAATTTCAAAGTGTACTCGGTCACTGTTCTTAATCTTAAGTTCTCTCATCACCTCCGGATCACAGCACAACACCCAATCCAGCACAGCCGATCCACTACTGGGCTCAACAACAAGCTGTTCTCAAAAGCTATCCCATAGAAATTCTTCTTCTTCAGGTCCAGTACTGACTTAGTTTTCTCAATCACTTTCATGTTAAAATCCACAACGATTATCATGACAATGCCCTTCTGACACGCCTTTTCTATCTCCTGCTGTAATTTGTAATCCACATCCCGACTGCTGTTTGGAGGCCTGTATACAACTGCCATTAGGGTCCTTTTACCTTTGCCATTTCTTAACTCAACCCATAGAGACTCTACACCTTCTGATCCTATGTCATCCCTTTCTAATTATTTAATATTATTTCTTATACACAGGGCCACACCACCCCTCTGTCTACTAACCTATCTTTCCGATACACAATATATCCTTGGATGTTCAGCTCCCAATGGCAGCCATTCTTTAGCCAAGTTTCAGAGATGGCCACAACATCATATTTGTCAATCTGTAGCTGAATTTCACAATCGTCCATTTTATTTCTTATGTTGCATGCATTCAAACATAATACTTTTAGTCCAGTATTTGTTGCTTTCTGTTTTAACTGCACCATGTCTCTATTACCCTGTAACTCATTCCACTGGATGTAATTATGCCTCATCTCCTGCCTGTCCTTTCCATAATCTCTGTTGCACGCTAACTTTGGTTTATTTCTGTTTTCCCCTTCCTCAGCCCGATCACTCTGGTTCCCATTCCTCTGCCAAATTAATTTAAACTCTTCCTAACAGCTCTATTAAATCTGCTTGCTATGATATTGGACCCCTTTGGGTTCAGGTGCAACCTGTCCTGTTTCTACAGGTCATACCTCCCCCAGAAGAGGTCCCCATGATCCAGAAACTCAAAGCCCTGCCCCCTACACCAGTCTCTCAGCCACGCATTAACATGCCTGATCATGCTATTCTTGTGCTCGTTAGCATGTGGCACAGACAGCAATCCTGAGATTACCTCCCTGTTGATACAATTTGTTTTCATCTCACAAGAGATTGTTGACCTTGACTTGATTGGTCCATTCCAATCTTTTTCCATGACCACTTTTAAATATATGGCATTCATCCAGTCCTGATAAAGGATCTCAGCCTGAAAGGTTGACTGTTTACTTTTTCCCATAGATGCTGCCTGGCCTGCTGAGTTCCTCCAGCATTTTGTGTGTGTTGCTTAAAATATATGGTGTTTTGGTCATCTCCAACATCTCACCTACTAACACTTCCTCCACTTGGCCAACTACTGTACATTCTCCTAGGTGAGATCCAGCAATGCTCCATCCCTTGTTGGTCTATTCTCATAGAGAGATCAGAAGTGGAAAGAGTGAGCAATTTCAAAGCTCCTGGGTGTCAACATCTCTGAGGATCTATTCTGGGCCTAACATAAGGATGCAGTTACAAACAAGGCACGACAGCGACTGTATTTCATGTGGAGTTTGAAGAGATTAGGTATGTCACCAATGACACTGGCAAATTTCTACAGATGTACCATGGAGCACATTCTAACGGGCTGCATCACTGTCTGGTGTGGGTGGAGAGGCACAGCACGGGATCGAGATAAGCACAGAAAGTTGTAAACTCAGTCAGCTCCATCTTGGGCACTAACCTCCCCAGCATCCAGGACATCTTCAAAGAGCAAAGCCTCAAAAAGGTGGCATCCATGGCTAAGGACCCCCATCATCCAGGATATAGATTCTTCTTATTGCTACCCTCAGGTAGGAGGTACAGGAGTCCAAAGGCACACACTCAATGATTCAGCAACAGCTTCTTCCCCTCTGCTATCAGAGTTCTGAATGGGCTTTGAACCCGTGAACACTACCTCACTATTCTTCCCCTCTTTTTGCACTATATATATATGTGTATGTGTGTGTGTGTGTATGTATGTATTGCAATGTACTGCTACCATGAAACAATACATTTCATGACATATGCCAGTGATATTCAACCTGATTCTGATTCTGTTAATGCTTCATAAAATTCCCTTGGACGCATCTCAGAAATTCTGCCTGATCTGAGAATTTAATGCTAAGGCAATTCCAATTAATATTTGTGAAACTGAAATACTCTCTGCACGCTAACTCTACTTTCATGGCGTCTCTCGTGTCAACCATTGAAATGTCTGTAATACACCCCAGCAAAGTGACGACGCACATTTTGTTTCTAATGAATAACCACATGGCCTCATTTGAGGAACCTTCTTGAATATCTTCTCTCAATACTGTAATGCAATCTTTGACCAACAGTGCAACGCCTTGTCCCTTTTAACTCTACCCTTGTCTTGCTAAAAATTCTGTACCTGCCCGTCCTTCCATCATGCTCAGCGATGGAAGCAACATCATGCACCCTGTGTTAACTAAAGTTCTTAGTTCCTCTCATTTACTTGTTATGCCCTTGCATTCAGGTAGATGCAATTTAGCTTTGAATTCCATTGACGTTCACTGTCTTACTTGTTCTGCCGATCGGACTTGCTAACTAAGGGATCAGATTCTGTCTGCTCGGATAACAAGTATATTAATGCTTTCATCAAGCCACCGTTCCACAGCGTGATGACTCAGTTAATTACTGCAGCTTTCAATTCAGCTTCTGGCATTGAGGGGTAATTATAAAGCCGGTTTGACATCACTCACTATTTTAATATCCGTAAAAGTCCATTTTTAGCACGAAAATGGACTGTTCGTTCAAATAGGCCTTTGCTGGGGTTTTATACTAGCAACAGGATACTATTCAAGACAACTTCTTACTACCCTTTCCTACTCACAGAGAATATTCACACAATTTGCTCACCACCACCTCACTGAGAATGTATTCAGGAGGATTACACTGAAGGGTGAAATCAGTGATTTCTGCACTTTCCTCAGTGATTGTACATTCAGGATGAATCTCACCCTCCACTACACCCTGAGCATATTCACAGTAATATCCCCCTTGTCCCTTTCTCTCATGGAGAGAGCATTCAAGGCAATTACCCTCTGGTCTTCTTCCTCCTTGGCCAATGTATTCAAGACGTTCACCCCAACCCCTTTCCTACGCGGTGTGTGCATTCAGGATAATTTCTCCCTTGATCTCCTTCCCCCATGAAAAGTGTATTTGGGGTAATTTCCCCTCACAGGGAGTGTATTCAGGGTGACTTGTCCTGTTCCTCACACGCAGGGTATTCAGGAAGATTTCGCCTCGCCCCTTCCCCTTTGCTGTTGTTCCTTTCAGCACCTTGTGGTGCATCAGGCGGCAACTTTGCCGGTATTTTTTCTTAGCATTTCTCTCTGCTTTTTGCTGTGAGTCCAAGTTGCCGCGACGCTCGACCTGGCACGTATGGAAAGCGTGCAAGGAGCCAGCTGGATTCGAACGCGGGACCAACTGCCTGGAAGCTTGATGCCACTACACCACCAGCTGGCTCACATCCCCTTTATAGTGAGTATTCAGCGCGACTTCTTCCTGACCTCCGTACTTACACAGAAGTATACTCGGATTGATTTACCTCAGTTAGGGTGATTTGCTCCCTCCTTCATGGACAGTGTACTCAAAGTCATCCTCCTCCCTCAGTGACAGTGTATCAGTTTGGTTGGCTCCCCTCCCTCACAGACAACACTTTCAAGGCCATTCCCCCTCTACTTTCCTGCACTGAGGTCCTCCCTCCACAGTCCAAAAGAATCGTTGATTCCTGTTTTGAATGGCTCAATAATAAATACATGTGGAATATATTGTGCTGCTATCTTGCTCCGTCTAATCTGCAAGTAAGGCTGGGATGACTGCTGGTCAAATAAATGCAGAACCGTGTCTAGGTATTTGCAGTTGCAGTGAAGACTGCTAGGTTTATGAAAAAGTTTCTGATAAACAATGTAGTCCTTTGGCCATGATTGATGTTTGCATCCTGGTGGTGTCGAAACACAAGACAAGGTTGTGCGATATGGAGGGCAATCTGTTGCCCATGCAGCTGGCTCCTCCTCTCCACGAACCTAAAGGAACAGCAGAGACCCAAACATTTGGCACCAGCAGCGTCGCAGGAGGTGGCAGTCAATGTTGAACACAGCGTAGGACTTCCTTAGGGACTCCAGTACCAGATTTTTCCTCAAGGTTTACTCCTGAAGCTTTCCCCGTGGAGAAACAATGTATAATTTTGGAATTATTCCTGGAATAATTTTGTCATATCTCTGATCCCGTCTGTATAGAGAAGGTAGTGGTAAGCCCTGTGGTGAAGCTACATCCACATAATTACACTGCAGGGGTTGGATAAATCTGTTAATGAGGTGTTTAGAGTCTCCTACGGACACCCTCTGCCATAACTCCATCCCCTGTGTAAATCTGGCAGGGACATAAACAATGCACGTCATGAACTGTCCTAGATAGTGTGTTATGGTCTGTCCACAGGTGTACTGAGTAAAGATGAGTGTATGAAATCCACGTTTAGCCTGCTTTCCCCTCTGTCATAAAATCAAAGCCGGGCTGTAAGCCTTAAATCAGAACTGACCTCACTGGAACGCTTGAGTCAGACTGAGAAAACTTTGCTCACACTAGATTTGGACTAATCACTCTTTCCCCTTCCAATTAAAACATTAAGAATAAAACTCTCACTGAACCTTTTTTAAACTTGTATTGAATTATTTCGGTTGTTAACTCAATCCACAGGCTGCAGATTGGATTGACTCAAGTCGTCAAATTGAGGCTGTTAGTCTCTTCTGTTGCACGTTCTGTCTCTGTCAATGGAACTGAAGTGCTAAAATATTGACTTTTTGCTGTTTTTTTGTTTTGATTCTATTTTTTTGGACTATAATTGGCCAGGAGAGTTGTTTGCTCTAGGCTGAAAAAACTCTAGCTCTCTGTAATTGGTGGTGCTGTTCTTACTGACAGTACGTTATAATATGATTCAGTAGTTGTAAACATTAAGCCTTTGGCATTGGCTTGAACTGGGTCAGTGCCAACTTGATCTGGAGCAAAGATTAAAATTATTCACAAGGACATTCATGAATGAAACATGTTTTCTCCCAGTGAGGTAACATTTGCTGGAAGATGTTGACCTATTCAGGATGATCTGTACATGGAGCAAAACAACATAGCTGAGATAAACAGTCCAATCAAAGAGCAAAAATAGTCCATTAGCTGGCCCTGGTTTGAAGTTATTGTAAAACTGGATGAGGTAAACAGCGTGCAGCACTTATCTGAAATAAGCTTACTGCTATACAAATCATTTAACGTCTGTCGTGTTACAGGGTTCTTGGGAGAGAAGGAAAGTAGAGAATAAAAATATAGTTCATAATCATAACAACAGCAATCATGCATGGAATGTAATCAGGTCTCCTTACCGACGTACAAGTCCTCATAATTGGGTATTGTGCACAATGCAAGCTTTCTGGCAGCAACATGTAAACAAGGCAGTGTATACTTTATGCAGGAGTGAGCAACCAGCCACTCTCCATACACCCAAACTTAAAGCAATGGGAGGAAAAATGCAAATCTCCAGGGAAAACTTTGCCACCATTAGATGAAAGATAATTGGAATTTGCCACTACTCCCTAATTCAGGAAGAAAACCTTTACTGGGACATTTGGTTAAAAAAAAATCATGAAAACTTCTGGGCAATAATAATAACCTGGACTTAATTCCCTACCAAAAGATCTCTGCAGGGACATGGTCAAAAGAAAATTTGACAGTGAGTCATGCAAAATGGTATTCAGACAGATGAGCAAAACCTTGGAGACACACGGGGTTGCCGGTGCCAGAACTTGCAACAAGAAGCAACTTTCTGGAGGAACTCAATGTATCAAACAGCATCTGTGGGGAGAAAAGGAATGTCAATGTTTTGGGCCAAAACTCTGACCAAAAATTTGATCCAAGATTTAGGAGCTAAGGAAAGGCAAACTGACAGGTGAAGAGGCTTAGAAGAAATACTGGTAAACAAATAAAGGTGCTATGGACTTTCCTCCATTGAGGACATTTACAGCAGCAGGTATGTATCATCGGGGACACTAGTCACCCCAAATCCTCAAGACCTTCTACAAGGGCATCATTGCCAGCATACTGGCTGGCTGTATCTCTGCCCGGTACAGGAACTACACCAATCTTGATCTCTGGGCACTGCGAGAGTGGTACAAACAGCCCAGTGCAGCTCTGGATGTAATCTTCCTTTCACTGAGGACACTTGTAGCAGCTGGTGCAGAAAGAAGGACTGGAAGTTCATTGGGGACACCAGTCACCCCAACCATAAACTGTTCCAGCTGCTTCCGACTGGTTAACGGTACCACAGCGTTAAATCCAGGACAAACAGGCTACGGGACAGCTTCTTTCTACAAGTCATTAGACTTTTACAAACGTTATGGGGACCCTTTCTGAACTATTTTAAAAATCTTTGTATTGTTATTATAATATAGATCTGGGCTATTATTATAAAATACTATATGGTAAAGTACTCTTCTTTTTTTCTTGTTTTTCTTTCTCCAACCAGCTTTGCCTTGGTAGGGGGTATAGATTTTTTTAAATAATATAATCAGTCATCCTAATGTATTTCATTATTCAATTTATTTTATTTGATAGATCATCAATATGGGATACTATGATTGTATCACTATGATTTATATATAGTGCATTTTGTGCTATCTTATTTTGAGTTATAATAAGTATCTTTATGAACTCTGTATTTGTGTATATGAAATTCAATAAAAATATTGGAAAAGAAAAAGACTTAAATTCACATGTCTGTACATTGCCTCGGAGTCATAACGCAAGGATTTTTACTTTCACATATTGTGGGATGGATGTAAGATTTAAATAAATTCTAATTCTAATAAATTCAAATGTTGGAATCTGAACCAAGAACCAAAGGGCTGGAAGAACTCAACCAGTCAATTAGCATGTGTGGAAAGAGAATGACCAACAAGATGCTGAAGGAACCCAGCAGGCCAGGAAGCATCTGTGGAGAGAAACAGGCAATCAGTCTTTCAGGCTGAGTTCCTGCAATTGGGCTGAAAGATAGAGTGGAGATAGCCAGTATAGAGAGGTGATATGAAGGGTGGAATATGAGTTAGCAGATGACAGGTGGATCTAGGTGAGGAGAGATTATTTCAGTTCCTCTCCTGCTCTTCAGCCACACCCTCACCCAGATTTTTCATCACAGCTCCACCTGCTTATCACCCTTCCTCACCAGGAGTGATAAGAAAATCAGTTTCACTTTGGTGTGGAAAAGCTTTTGGAAACATTGATCTGTGACAGGACAATCAACCAATTAAGTCACTTGAAGGAAAATCAACCAATTAAGTCAAGTCAGCACAAATTGCTGAAAGTCAAATTGTGATCAGTCAATGTGATAGTGCTTTTTGATGAAGTAGCAGGGAGAATTGATAAGGGGAATATAGTTAATGCAGTGTAAAAGTTTTTGGCAAATTACCATTCAATAGGCTCATCAGTGAAGTTGAAGTAAATGGCATATAAAGGGCATTGTTAGTATGGGTACAAAATTGGCTAAGAAATAGATTACAGAGGATTGTACTTAATGGTTGTTATTTAGACCAGAGGATGGTGAACAGTTGCGTTCACCAGGGACTTCTAATTTTAAAAAAATCTATATTGATGACCTAGATTTGAAGGCAATATCTAAAACTGAGGATGAAACAAAACTTGGCTGTATTGTCAACTGCAGGGATATTTGTGATAGCATACAGCATGACATTGACTAGATGGTGGAATAACCAAATGCATGCCAGATAGTTGTGAAATGATGTATTTTGGTGGGGAAAATGAAAAAAAGACAATGAATGCTTCTGTTCCAAAAGGGTGCAGAAGTAGAATGATCTGAGCCTATGTGTGAATAGAGGTAAAGCAGATCGAGAAAGTGGTTAAGAAGGCAAACACAGTTCTGGGATTTTATCAACAGAGTTAGGAAAGTCGAGCTGAATTTAAAAAAAACAATAGTCAAAGCCTCAACTGCAATATTGTTTTCAGTTCTGTCACCAGTTTATGGGAAGAATTTGAGGAAAATGGAGAAGGCTCAGAAAAGAATGATTCCTTCCAAATACAATTACAATGATATTGTCTAGAAGCTGAACTGCTTGCTTAGAGCAGAGAAGGATTTAATAAAAGAATATAAAATAATAAGGATTCTGGACAGAATGAAAGTTCCTTTGGTTGAAGGACCAAAGTCTCGCAGTCACAGGTATAAAATAAATGGGGAAAGAAAGAATGATGACAGGAGGAAAATCTCTTACACCACATGTGCTTGGAACCAGGGATCCACAGACATGGTGGAAGCATAGGGAAGGATTCCATGACGGCCCTCAAGACGGTTTTGGATAAATATTTGGTCGAGCAGATTTTGCAAGGCTGTGGAAAAGAATAATAAGATTGGAAATAATGGGTTGCTCTAGTAGAGATCTGGCATAGACATGATGGACTGCATGATCTGTGCTGCAACTACTGGAGGATTCTAGGATTGCAGCATACACTTATACCATAGATGCTATAGGGAAATTGTAACAGGCATTTTCTGTTTTCACCATCCATATTTCATATATGACATCCATTTTCTACAAATTGATTCCTAAACAGTAATACTAAAGACTGTATGGTATTGATTATGCATTGTACTCTTTCTCTGAAGTTCAGTCCAAATGAACTGAAATTTGGAAGTGGGGTGATGGGTTAGTTTGCTTCTAAATAGTGTACTTCATGCTAACGATGGGGGAGGAATTTTGATACTATTTTTCTATCAGTCATTTTGAGGTTATAGCTTTTCATTAGCTGTTTCCCCAAGTCCCTGTGCCACCATTTTTTATACTTCTGAACTGATTGGCTCTGTTCTTGACACATGGCACATACTGAACTAATCTACCAAGTTGTAGTGGCAAATGAAATCCACACAGGGAACAGCAGAAGTACAGGGAGATTTACCGTGATCCAGTGATGGAGATGCAGAAACAATTTTTATTCCTTGCTTCAGTTTTACCTACTACTTATTTTTTAATAACAAACAGTGTCAATGGTGGAAAAAGGTGCAGCTGAATTAATCTTTTACTTCACTTATATTCTGCTGCTTATTACAACACAGCAAGTCTTCTTTGTTACAGTTAAAACGATCATTTGAAAACCTGCCATCTGCAATGGGAAGTGGGTCAGAGCAGAGAGCAGAGTGTCTGTGCAACAGGCAGTAACACAGGTGTAGCCTTTCAATTCACATGTGTGATTGGCCACAATGTGAGCTCAGGAATTGGGAGCGTTTGAGTCAGATACTTCTGCAAAAAGAGAGGGAGAGGTACAAATAAACCACCAATGCCCTCAATAACCTGTTTCTGTGTTGACTTTGACAGGGACCAGAGAGCAGAGAAAGTCATCTTGCATTTATTGGTGAAATGGGATCCAAACAAATTTCCACCTTGTATATACAGCAACTTTACTAGTTATTCAGGAAACAACAGACATTTTGCATGTTTATTAAAGAAGTACTTTGACAAATACAGTAACAGGACGTGATAAAATGAGTACTGGAAATTATTTATGCTCTTACGTTGGGAGAAAAAGCACGGGGAAGAATGATGCACCAGACTAATAATCCTCCAATCAGACAGCAACTTACACTGAAGAAGTGCTGCTACCAAGATGGCATGCAGCTTGCTGGGTAGTTTACGACACTCTAATGTTAGCCTCGCAAAAATGTCCAATGGCTTTCAACTTTCAAGTTTCAACATTTTTTTGCTAAGTGTACATCAGTTGCTAATTAATGCACCTCATAAGCTTCTTAACAGAGTGTCTACGGCACTCGATTGACAATCTCACTGGGCATATTACACTTGTAGGAAATAGCTGGGACTTCGACATTTTTAATTTTTCCATTCTCTTTTAATTTCTCACCACTGCTCTCGGGTGTATGTCTGTCTCGTCTCTTCCACGTGTATTTAGGAAAGGCAAGGTGGTGCAGCGTGTAGAGCTGCTGCTTCACAGAGCTGGAGCTTTGCGTTCGGCCCTGACATTCCAGTGGATTTCCTCCGGGTGCTCCGGTTTCCTCCAAAGACGAATGGGTTAGTAGGTCAATTGGTCACATGAGCCGAAGAGCCTATTTCCATGCTAAACTCTTAATAAAATAAAATGTATTTCAATCCAAACTCAATTTGTTTTCTTTATTTCACTACTTATACCTGATTTTCTCTAAATTATGTATTCCTTTATCAATCATTTAAATCTTTTGTTAAGAAGATAGGTTGTCAGTCATGTAGGTCACCATGGCCTTATCACCCATCTTCTTCCCAACATTATTATCAGTTTCTATCTCCAGCAGATTAGGCTATATAACTATTTTTAAACTGCGCATTGAGAGAAAAAGTTCAACTAATGTTACAGGCTACAAGCTGTCCCTTTTTAAGCGAATCCTTGCCCATTATGCCTGAGTCAAGCTAATGAGAGAGAAGTGCTCCCAGAAGACTCTTTGTGAATGTGACCTCTTGTGCAGTTGCTAAGTCCCCTTTGGCAGCTGCTCCTGCTGTGCAGTGTGTTGCTTACTTCTCCCTGTTGTCATCCAGCCCTGTGGGATCACCCATGATTGCAGCAAAGCCATTCCTGAAGTAAAATCTTTCAGTGGTTACACATAGCAGACCTTGCAGATATACGACATACCAAAATATATCCGGTTGCCTGAAGCAATGGGACAAAGTGAGGTGACTGACAGATGACAAGGGAAGTCAAAGCTATTGTAAAAGCAAAAGAAAGGGCATACAATAAAGCAAAAATTAGTGGGAAGATAGAGGATTGGGAAGTTTTTAAAAGCCTACAGAGAGCAAATAAAAAATCATTAGAAGGAAAAAGATGAAATATGAAAGCAAGCTATCAAATAATGTCAAAGTAAAAGTTTTTTCAAGTATGTTAAAAATAAAAGAGAAGTGAGAGTGGATATAGGACTACTAGAAAATGAGGAGGCAGGAGAAATAATAACGGGGGACAAGGAGATTGCTAATGAACTAAATGAGTACTTTGCATCACTGTGGAAGACACTAGCTGTGTGCCTGATGTAGTGTGTGAAGGAAGAGAAGTGGGTGCAATTACTGTTACAAGAGAAAAGGTGCTCAAAAAGCTGAAAGACCTAAAGGTACATAAGTCACCTGGACCAGATGAACTGCATCCTAGGGTTCTAAAAGAGGTAACGATAGAGATTATGGTGGCATTAGAAATGATCTTTCAGAAACCATTGGACTTTGGCATGGTGCCAGAGGACTGGAAAATTGCAAATGTTAGCCCACTCTTTAAGAAAGGAAGAAGGCAGCAGAAAGGAAATTATAAATCAACTAGCCTGACCTCAGTGGTTGGGAAGATATTGGAGTCAATTGTTAAGGAAGAGGTGATGGAGTACTTAGTGACACAGGACTAGATAGTACAAAGTCAGCATGGTTTCCTTCAGGGAAAATCCTGCTTGATGAACTTGTTGGAATTACTTGAGGAGATTATAAGTAGGATAGATAAAGGGGATGTAGTGGATGTTGTATATTTGGACTTTCAGAAGGCCTTTGACAAGGTGCCACACATGAGGAAAGTTAAGAGTCCGTGGTATTACAGGAAAGTTACTAACATGGTTAGAGCATTGACTGATTGGTAGGAGACAGCAAGTGGGAATAAAAGGATCCTTTTCTGGTTGGCTGCTAGTGACTAGTGGTGTTCTGCAGGGGTAGATGTTGGGACCACTTCTTTTTATGCCATATATGAGTGATTTAGATGTTGGAATAGATGGCTTTGCTGCCAAGTTTGCAGATGATACAAAGGTTGGTGGAGAGGCAGGTAGTGTTGAAGAAACAGATCAGATGCAGAAGGACTTAGACAGATTAGGAGAATGGGCAAGAAAGTGGCAAATTAAATACAATGTTGGAAAATGCACGGTCATGCACTTTGGTAGTAGAAATAAATGTGCGGACTATTTTCTAAACAGGGAGAAAATCCAAAAATCTTAGATGCAGAGGGACTTGTGAGTACTTGTGCAGAACACTCTGAAGAATAACTTGCAGGTTGAGTTGGTGGTGAGGAAGGCAAATGCTATGTTAACATTCATTTCAAGAGGTCTAGAATACAAGAGCAAGGATGTGATGCTGAGGCTTTATAAGGCACTGGGGAGGCCTCGCCTTGAGTATTGTGAACAGTTTTGGGTCCCTCATCTTAGAAAAGATGTGCTGGCATTGGAGAGGGTCCAGAGGAGGTTCACAAGGATGAAAGGGTTATCATACAAGGAACGTATGATAGCTCTGGGTCTGTACTCACTGGAATTCAGAAGGATGAGGGGGGGATACTCATTGAAACCTTTCGAATGTTGAAAGGCCTAGACAGAGTAGATGTGGAAAGGATGTTTCCCATGGTGGGAGAGACTAGGACAAGAGGGCATAGCCTCAGGATAGAGGGGCGCCCTTTCAAAACAGAGATGTGGAGAAATTTCTTTAGCCAAAGGGTGGTGAATTTGTGGAATTTGTTGCCACATGCAGCTGTGGAGGCCAGGTCATTGGGTGTATTTAAGGCGGAGATTGATAGATTCTTTATTGGACATGGCATCAAAGGTTATGGAGAGAAGGCCGGGAACTGTGGTTGAGGAGGAGATAGAAAGAAAAGGATCAGCCATGATTGAATAGCTCCATGGGCCAGATGGTCTAATTCTGCTCCAATATCTTATCGTCTTATGGACATTTGTATGTTTAGACCACAGAATGCTTTGGACTTTGCACACATGTCATGGACGAGTTGGAGGTCGGATACTGCCTTATCTGACCATGCTGGGCTTCAATTATAATATTTGTTTGCAGCTACCTTGTTGGTGAAGCACTGGCACTTGAGATGCTAGGTTAGAAACTGTCACCATAGTAACAGTGTGCTTAATACTGAGAAGAGAGTTTAGATCAGGGGTTCCCAACTTGGTGTCATGGACCCCTCGGTTAATTGTAAGACTACATGGCATAAAAAAAAGGTTGGGAACCACTGGTTTAAATGTTCAATAAATTCAGTCTTAAGCCTGGGAAATTTTGTGTGTATGTCTGTGTGTGTGTTGGGGGGGGGGGGGGTGACTTGGGTTCATGGAATAGTATAAGAACGATAACATGATTAATTTGAATGGAGTTGCCAAACTTGTGAAAAAAGGCAAAGGTATTGTTACTTAAATTTATTTTCATGGTTTAAATCTATTTTCAATTAAACACATTTTCCTTTTTCTAACTTGTTAATCATTTTATTTAGAGATACAGTATATGACTATTTGAATAACATCTTAAATGATTGATCAATAGAGGCATATAAAAACAGTCCAAAAACCTTTGGTGGACAACTGGTGACCTGTCAAAGGCTGTTGAGGTGTTCTGGGAGTTGAGGCCTTAATACCTAATGCATCACTGACTCCTGAAAGCTCACTCAGCCCTACCTGACGGCTGTTGGTTATCAAGAGTCAGTCTCTTCAGTGCCCTCATCTGGAAGAGGTATGTGCGGGGAGGGGAATGCACGAGGGAGGTCTGTCCAGTAGTGGGCCAGATTCAATAAGCTCATCAAGAAGGCTAACCTGTAAGTACAGTGTGTCTCTTCAAATTTCACGTTAGGGGGAACATTTCTGTTAGCTAGAACCCTATTGCACTGAATAACTTCTGCATGTTATGTATGAAACTCCAACACATTGAAAATGGCAAACAAGCCCTCAGTGTGTGATTGGTCAAAATCAGAATCAGGTTTAAATTCACAGGCATTTGTCATGAAACTTGATTACTCTGATCTCTAAATGTTGCTTCCATTGGCTCAGCTCCCTCCCACCAATGCCAGGTGGGACTGTGGTGTCCAGGGAGCCCGCTCATCTGTGTTTATCAGGATTTTTGGTGCCATCATCTGCTCTGCCAGAGGGCCGTCTGTCCTCACACAGGAATGAGTTAGTTGCAGCTGTAGTGTGAACCTGCTCTGCCTGGCCTTGGCAGTCACACACTCAGTGGCGAGTTTATTAGACCCACCTGTACACCTGCTCGTTAATGCCAATCACGTGGCAGCAATTCAATGCACAAAAACATGCCGCCACGGTGAAGAGGTCCCGTTGTTGTTCAGACCAAACATCAAAATGGGGGCAAATGTGATCCAAGTGATTTATGCCAAATGGGGCGTTTGTATCCAAGAAACTGCTGATGTCCTGGGATATTCACGCAGGACAGTTTCTAGAGTTTACGGAGAATGGGGTGAAAACAAAAAGAAAAAAACGTGGTAGTCCATGGGTGAAAACGCCTCGTTAATGAGAGAGGTCAGAGGAGAATGGACAGGCTGGTCCAAGCTGACAGGAAGGTGACAGTAACTCAGTTAACCTGCGTCACAACAGCAGTATGCCGAAGAGCATTTATGAATACACAACACGTCAAACCTTGAAGTGGATGGGCTATAGTAGTAGGAGGGCACTTTGTATACCTAATAAAGTGGCCACTGAGCATATTTCAGATTTATTAAAGACATCTCTTGCCAGTCCGTTAAACTGGTTTGAAAATGGTTGAAACCTGCAAGAAGTATGGCCTCATGGCAAATGGTGGGATTCAGGATTCAGTGCTCTTGACAGCAGAGTGGCTGTTAACTTTTTCCACTTTATCCAATAGCTGTGATGTCGAGTCTACTTTTTAGTTATCAGTATGGGGTGTACCATACAAACACTACAGCTTATCAATAGTTTTTTTTTGCATTTTGTTCTTTTACACTTCGTACGACGTTAGCTTGTGGTTTATAGCACTTAAGTGAGGACATCAATTAATTTTCTAAGCTTTAATTAAATGAGACTGTAAGATCATAAGATATGGTAGCAGAATGAGGACTTTATTACGGAACAGCCTCTTTCAACCAGCTGAATGTTTACTGTGTGAGGAATTATCTGCAAAATAATGCCAAGTGCAAAAGTGTGAAGTCATGACAGAAAGCTTTGGAAAAGCAGAGAGATAGAGGCATCAAAAAGGGGAAAGAATGGTAAAAGTTTTAAGTGGGTCCTGCTTTGGATCTATTTTGGAAAGGGAACGACTTGCATTACCTTAGCTCATCTTTAGAATGTCACATTACGCTTCCAATAATGAACTATTTTTGAAGTTGGCTTGCACTTGTGTAAAAAGAGCAAGTTACAACTTTTCACTAATTGTCTCCAAGGATAAGTGTGTGTGTGTTACTTTGAAAAGAGGCAGTCATGTGATAACTCTTTTATTAAGGCACAGCAATCTTAAAATAAATGAAATGAAGCACCGCTCACAAAATTGCAGTAATATACTCAGGCACCACTAATGGGGGAATGTGACCGATATGTATTATAAACATTTTTTTGTTCTTTATTTCTATCAGGTACATACTGTTTGAAAGAATCCGATGGACATTTTTTTGAAATAATACCCCCATAAACAACTCTCCACTGTAAGAATGCTTACTTTCATCACTATTCTTGTTTTGATGTGTGTAATGATCTAATTTTCCCCTTTGCAAAAGAGAAAATGGAGTACTTTGCTAATGCATCTGCGTTCCACAAGATTTTACGGCAGGTTGCCGAAACCGAGGGAAGTAGTGCGAGATGGATGCTGCAGAATGTCAGAGCTGCCTTCTTGGTGCCTCCGCAGCAACATGTGTGGTACTTCCATTACCACGGCAATACTTTCAGAAAGGCAATGCCTTTTCTCCTCCCAGTTTGAAAAGAAAAGCAGTTTTACCCAGCAACAGGGGCACACTCCATCTGCTGTCTAATATAATCAGACGGGCCAGCAGCCCTGGCACAAACTGACTTTCATTCTTCCATTCACTCCAGAGCTCCCTTTCAAGCTGTCTATTGTCTGCTGCTAATGACTTTACAAAGGCACTGCCTGTTGCTGTCAGAATCAGAATGGGATAAAACGGGGACAGAGTCTAATCTCTGTAGAAAATTAGAGAGGATTTGAATTAGTAATAGGGTGGGTTAGGAGGAATGCACTGATTGATAAGGGGACGTGCAGCCTTCCAGTCATCAGCTGTTCAGATTAGCAGGGGCTTTAAGTGCTGAGGCACAATATTTTATTCTGCACGCTTCCAGTCTGTGGGCTGAGCGAGTGCCTCAACCTTTTCAAGGCTCTGTAAATCAAGCAGCAAAAATGCCCAGATACAGTGACAGATGGAAAGGGGGTCGGACGGACCCAGAGCCTCAGGCACACCCGCGCGAACAAAGGCAGCTCAATCCCCTCACAAATTCTCCAGGCCTACTTTGCGAGAAAGGCTCTGGCGTACCCAACCCCCAAAACTCCGCTCTGTCATGTAAACACATTACCTGCCACATATTTGCTTACCGAAGGCACATTCACATGCAAATGCCAGGGTCTCTCCATCAATCCAGGCACGTGGCCACTGTCTAATGCAGAAATAATCTGAGAATAATCTGAAATGTTTCTGCCCCCAGGCGTGAAACACTAGAGCCGACAGGATGAAAGTCACCACATGGCAGGTGCAAGACACAGGGCAGGTGTGTACCAACCATATGCTACACCAGGGGATAATGTTCCCTCAGATGACTAAAAAATTACTGCCCAGGTGAAGAAAAGTAAGCAAAAGCTCACTTTGGAGGCATGTGTCAAATTCACAATAAGAAGGGATGAGAGAGGTCGATGATTTCCTTCAGTGAATTTACAGACAGCTGTAAATAATAAATCAAATCTTTACATTGGATAAAAATGCTGAAGATCAGAGCTAACGTTGTCTATTTATGTAGAGGACACAA
Source organism: Hemitrygon akajei (assembly GCF_048418815.1). Lineage (NCBI taxonomy): Eukaryota > Metazoa > Chordata > Chondrichthyes > Myliobatiformes > Dasyatidae > Hemitrygon > Hemitrygon akajei. The sequence continues at coordinate 46,150,932 of NC_133125.1, forward strand.
AGCTGAAACACAATGGATTCTGCAGATGAAGGGCCTCAGCCCCAAACGTTGACTCTTTACTCTTTTCCATAGATGCTGCCTGGCCTGCTGAGTTCCTCCAGCATTTTGTGTGAGCTATCAGGAGTTCCTGATATTTATGGCGGACAGAGTAAGGGTGATCCTTTCTCCTGTCTGTGTAGGGTCTCACTGATACAGATGAGGCTGCACTGGGATCACTGGATGACCCCGACAGAGACACTGGAAGTGTATCCTCACCCGGCAGATCTGTTTGGAGCCCCGAGTGATAGCGAGGGGGAAGGTGTAGCACTTGTCATGCTTTCGTGATAAGTGCTAGGAGGGTGACTAGTGGAGAGGGATGAGTGGACAAGGGAGTCGCATAGAAAGCAATTCCTATGGTGGGCAAAGAGGAAGTGGAAAGCCAAAATAAACTTATTACTCTGAAAAGGGAAGTTTGAAATCAGAATGAAAACCAGGAACTGCTCACAGAGCATCCAATCTGAAAAAAATTAGCTATTGTTTCTCAGCCAGATCCTACTCTAATACAGCACTTTCCATTACGTTTCAAAAAAAAACAGAACTTTGCTGGACTGCTACTGAACTTCAAGGATAAAGCTAAGCTGCTTACACTGATGCAGAGTTAAAGAAATAATTTTAATAGAGTGAAATGTAGGGGCGCTGACTGGCTTCAAGTTCTCTGTACACTGCACACAGCGGCAGTGTGAAGCAGGGTTTCACACCTACAGGGATTGCAGACCCATTATTCTCCGGTATTTTGTCTGAACACATGCAAGGATGCAAGGTTCTGTATCCAGGAGGTTTTTTAACAACATTAAACTTCCAAAAAGTCGGGGAAGGAAGAATGTGCTACTCTTTCAAATAAATTGTCAATACTAGCTCTGCCATAAACTAACAACTTGGAATGAAAAATGGACTCAAGAAAGCTGAAACAGTCTTTCAATGGCTCCGCTTTGATGTTGAAGTTTTGTTCGGGATGCTGCTTTCAATCACCGAGCGAAGTGGGATCTCTTGGGGATTTTTTCTAAAGGCAGCGTTTTGGAGCACGTGTTGTCAACTGTTGCTGAAAAAGTGCCCTCTAAAGCCTTTTCAGCATTGTCTTGGAGATGCTGGCGGGCAGCAGGCAATTCCTGACAGCTGTGGATCGCGTGTACCACAAACAGCTGTCTTGTTGTGGAGTAAAATTAAAAGATTAGGTGGATATGGGCACGTGCGAGACAACGCCTGAGTGGGGCGGAGCTTGTCTGAAGTCCTTGACAAAGGGATCCTCACTGAAGCAGGGAGGTCAGGAGGGGAGCTAAAGTTTAACACTACACAAAAGGCTTGAAAGTAGATTGAAATGAAACTCAAAAAGCAACAGCGTGGCCCTGAAAAGGCTTACTCGGCCTTACAACAGCTGCCTCGGCACAAGACATTTGAGACAGCTTTATTCAGAGTCATAACAGATCCATACAGAGAGGGCTGCAGTATGCTTCTTTTGCAAAGAAGTGGGCCAGGCTTGCTGGGTTCATGTGCAAATGAAGGAAATGCTTGAAATCATTAGTAAAACCATTCAGGGCCACATCAAGACTTTGGGCTGCAACCCTTGGCATCAGGAGACCAGGGGCTTGTATTTGTTTGTTGTCCTCCACATTTATTTATATCAAAACTATACTGAAGTTGCCAGGAGCATTTTTTTAAACTTTTGGCCACCTGTTCTGGCACTGAAAATCAGCTTTTAGCAGTTGACTATTTTGAAGGGATCTCTAGTTCCTCCATATGTTGATCAAAACTGTACAGAATATCAGATGATTCTGTGTACGGACAAGGTCTCCTTTTGCTGCTAATAATAATAAGTAGCTTATTGATGCTGAATGGGAAATTCTTTTGTTACAGCAGCAACATTCCTGCGGCAGCACCTTCCAGACCCACGACCACTACCATCCAGAAGGACAGCAGCAAACACCTGGGACAGCGCCACTTGGAAATCCCCCTCCAAGCCACTCACCATCCTGACCTGGAAACTTATCACCGTTCCTTCATTGTCACTGGGTCAAAATCATGGAATTCCCTCCCTGACAGCATCGTGGGTGTACCTACACCACAGCGACTACAGCAGTTCAAAAAAGCAGCTCATCACCACCTTCTCAAGGGCAACTAGGGATGGGCAATAAATGCTGGCTTAGCTGGCGATGCCCACGTCCCATAAATGATTAAATAAAAAACAACATTTAAAAACAGACTTGACTGATGATAATGTAAGGAATAATAATATTATTGTACTATGATGTGTGTTCTCCTGTCACACTGAGATGAACTGTTATATCTGCTTAATGCATCTCGTAGGAAAGATTTTCTGTAAAGACCCTTAAGGCAGCAGAGCTGAATGAGTCTCTACTCCACTACTTATTCAGTAGGTCATGGAGTGGATGTGCCAGATTGTCCACAGTGGATACTATAATGGATAATACTTCACTGTTTAAATATCTATTGGATTATGGGACTCTTTTTTTCCAAATCACAGACCTCCACAACCAAAACCATGCTACTACCATTGTATAAGAGGCACAGAAGCCTCAGGTCGCAGACCAACCAGTTCAGGAACAGTTATTATCCAACAACCATCAGGCTCCTGAGCTAGAGTGGATAATTTTATTCCCACTATTCTGAACTGATTCTGCAACCTCACTTGCATTGGACTCTTTACAAACTCATGTTCTCAGTGTTGTTTTTTCATTTGCACAGTTTGTCTTGTTTTGCACATTGTCAGTCTACGTTCATGTATAGTTTTCCATAAAACTACTGGGGCAGCACGGTAGCCTGGTGGTTAGCACAACGCTTTACAGTACAGGCGAACAGAGTTCAATTCCCGCCTCTGCCTGCAAGGAGTTTGTACGTTCGCCCTGTGACTGCAGGGGTTTCCTCTGGGTGCTCTGGTTTCCTTCTACGGTCCAAAGACGTAGGTTAATTGGTCATTGTAAATTGTCCTGTAATTAGGCTAAGGTCAAATCAGGGGTTGCTGGCATGACTGGAAGGGCTGGAAGGGGTTATTCTGTGCTGTATCTCAAAAAGTAAATAAGTAAAAAATAAATAAGTAGAATTATATTGACATAGTAGTTAACAGTAACATACAGAATACGTACGTTGATGACAAATTTACTTTGAACTTTGAAAATTTCAGGCACACATTTGGAGAAGTGCTCTATTGTAGAAGAGGAAACAAAAGCAAGAAAAATAAAAAGAACGGAAAGTCTGCAGATGCTAGAAATCCAAGCAACACACGCGAGGGTCTCAGCCCGAAATGTCAACTGTTTATTCCCATCCATAGAAGCAGCCAGCCTTGATGAGTTCCTCCGGCATCTTGTGTGCGTTCCATGAAAGTTAACACCATCATGATGATGCTGCCTCTGTGCAGTAATCTCTGCCTCTCAATCAAAGAGTGGTTATCAGGAATAGAGGAAATGTGAGTGATTTTAAAAGGATGATACTTCTACTAGCAATAATAAGGGCTTATAGCTGAAAATTTTATAACTGCGTCAAGTGGTGATAATAACACTTCAAGACCCTTGTCTTGTAGTTTACTCCTCTCCTGTTACCTTTCAGAGATAGTGGTTTAAAATGCCTGTGCAACTGACCATCAAGAACAGTAGATTGACTACTGCTGACGTTAAAAATTGGTACATTCTAATAGCCACATGTGTTTTACACTAGGAGTTTCTGGTTAATATTTACAAACCAAAATCCAAGATGAGTTATCCCCACTCACCTTCAGTTGTAGTACCTCCGTTCCTGTCCACCATGGTTACCATCACAAGTTTCTCTCCTTGGACAAGCCATGCTTCCTATTACTTTCACTACATGGACTAATGATAAAAATCTATCCATTGTTTTGAACTCAATGTAGTGCCAGTAGAAATGGGAGCTTATCACTCAGGAATGTCCACCATGTTTAATTACTAAAAGACCATAAGACATAGGAGCAGAATTAGGCCATTTGTCCTATTGAGTCTCCTCCTCCATTTCATCATGGCTGATCCAATTTTCCTCTCAGCCCCAATCTCCTGCCTACTCCCAGTTTCCCTTCATGGCCTGACCAATCAAGAATCTATCAACCTTCAGCAGATCCTTTCTAAGGTAAGGGGCTACCTCCAGAAACACTGAATTGCTGTCAAATTTAATTTCCAAACTCTCTGCTTTTCCTCAACACTCCTTAAGAGTTAATATAGGAGTGGGGAGAAAACTATAAACACTCAACTATTTTATTGAGCAGGTTTTACCAATCACAGAACTGACAATATGTCACGGGTATGGTGGTATCCACTGTTGTTTGCAGTAATTTCTTCATCATATTACATATACTCATCATATGGGACTGATATACATGAGGGGTTGGAAGAATCAAATGCCAGTTTTTAGTGTTTTTCCAAACTCCACAGATGATGTAACACATGTTTATTCAATCTGGATCCAACTACTGTTTAATGAGCTATTAGCTTTACTGAACGATACTTAACAAATAGCCTAGGTGATGAGCCTCTCACAGTGTGGGATTTATATACTTGGAATGTTATTGCTCAATAGTGATGAGGAGCATTCTCCATGAAGTCAGTGTGACATTATATCCTGGACAAACTTGCTCGATTTTATTCTCATGTTAATCCAATCTGCGACAGATGTCATTCTGAAGTCACTTCATTGACCCACATGTTTTGGTCTTGCCCCTGTTTGCAAAATTACTGGAAAGATATTTTTGGTGTTACCTCAACAGTTCTGAACTTCAAATTGCAACCGCATCCTATTACTGCAATTTTCGGTTTACCAATGGTGGATAATAGTTGTTTATCCCCCCTCAGCCCGGCAGATGATTGCATTTGTCACATTAATGGCTAGAAGGTCTATCCTATTGAACTGGAAATAAATTAATACTCCAACTACATTTCAGTGGTTTTCTCAAACTATTTCTTGTTTGAGTTTAGAAAAAATTAGAAGTGTTGTCTTTGACCCTTCAGTTAAATTTGAAGAAACTTGGAGACCATTTATTCAACACTTTTATGTGAGCTAAACTGACTTTTCCTAAACCTTATTCTTATCATCTTTAATTATTTGGATAGAGGTGCGGAGTTATTGACACTACTGTGTATATTTGAAATAATGCAATGGCCCATGTCGGTTAGATTAGTTTTTTGGAGTTTTTTTTTCTCATTTTTTTTCCATTTTCTGTAACCACTGTGAGTTTGGGAGGTTATTATATGTGGATTATCAACTGTTTGTATTTGTACCTTAACCTATTAATTATGTACTCTCAAGCTCTTTGTGCTCGATGTTTTACTTGTGTTTGTTTAAAATTAATAAAAAGATTAAAAAAGAAAAAGACATTATATCCTTAATTCTTGCTTTAACTGTGAAAACAACGAGGAATTTCCTCTTTGTGAGTTGTGAACTTTTGTATACAATTAAGTATGAAAAGAATGGTAAGAAGGGGTGAGCTCCATCATTAAGGGTCTATCATTTGGAATGGTAAGATGGGAGGGCTCATTATTAAGGACCTCTTCTCATTGTTACCATCAGGTGGGAGGTACAGAAGCCTGAAGGCACACACTCAGTGACTCAGGAACAGCTTCTTCCCCTCTGCCATTCGATTTCTGAATGGACATAGAACACATGGACACAACCTCACTACGTTTTTTACTTCTATTTTTGCACTACGTCTTTAATTTAACTATTTAATGCACATATATATACTTACTCTAACTTAGTATTTTTCTCTATATTTATCACGTATTAAACTGCTGCCACAAAGTTAACAATCCTCACGACATATGCCAGTGATATTAATACTGATACGGATGTTGCTTCTCCCCTTTCCTATTAATCTATTAGTAAACATATTGATTCATTGTCTTTGAGAGCATTCCTGGCATATGTAACTAAGAGACGAGCCTCAATTTCTAAGGATCTAGAAGGAATTCCAGCTTCAAGGATATACCACAGCTCTGGCATTACCTCAGCAAGACTGAGGCAACTACTGGGATTGGGAATACTGGTTTAGATGCCCTTACATCCAGGAAAGACTGTAGGCTGCGGATTGTGCCTGGAATAATTGTCTTGCCTAAACATCAACGAACCCGGCACAATAACATTTGCTGCTAATTACTGTTTGAGCAGTTCAAAATAAGAACCGATTAAAAAAAAAGACACCTGTCTGAAATCAAGCTTTGATAATTCAGTCACGAGTTGTTTTCAAAAACCTTTGGGAAATATTCTGCATTTTCTTTTTAATTCATATAGGGCCATCTGTCTGAATATTCTGATTCAGGATTCATTAGAGCCATCTGTCTGAATACTCTGATATCAGGATGCATTTCCTCTGCATCCTTCTCACTATTTCTCTGTTTGTGACTGGTTTACTGCACTGCTGTTCCATAATAAAAACCAAAATACCTTCCACACAAATGTGCAATAACTTCCTCAGACAAGATGAGCATACACACTTCTAGCTGATAATCGCTCTGGAAATCTCACACTGAACTTTTGACACAGGAGCAACCCTGAACAATGAGGTCATTGACAACAGCAGATCCCTGTCATCTCCTTCCTCTATGTCAGGGGCAGAAAGCACCAGGCTTTCTATTTCACAATGCGGTCAGGCTGACCCTGGTCTCCCCCGGTCTTCTTGGTAAAACTCTTTATGATTCAGTTGGAAATAAAAGAACAAATCTGGGCTTAAATCACATATTGGTGAACACAGTTGCTAGAATACCACACCTGAGTTCGAAGTCACTGTGTAATTCATGCTGCTTCCACGTTTTTCTGGTACTCTTCATCATTTTTGAAGAGCAGCCTGCCATCGCTCTTCTGAAGCAATTAATCTCAATTTAGGGTGGTCTTCCCTGCTAAGGATGACTTTTGACTTGGCATCCTTAAGCTTAGCTTCCTCTGGCATACTTGGGCGGGGAGAAAATTAATCAGAAGGAATACCAAGCAATATAATAAAATATAGTGACATAAGAAACTGCAGATGTTGGAAGCTGGAGCAAAAAAGCAATTTGCTGAAGGAACTCAGCTGAGTAGCATCTGTAAGGGAAAAGGAATTGTTGACATTTCCTGATGCAGGGTTTTGATCTGAATTATCGATAATTCCATGCAAACTCCCAAACCATCCACCAGCCCCCCACCAACAGGCTGCCTGGAATACTGAGTTCCTCCAGTGGATTGTTTGTTGAAACATACCTAAAAATGCCCTTTTTTTGCCTTTATTTTAAAATTTATACATGCTTCTCACAAAAGTCAGCAATAAAGTGATTTTTGGGAATCAATCAGTTGAGGTTCTTTTCCATATTTATGAAATTTTTATTACTGTATAATAGGTTGATATCGGAACAATTTTTCCTTTATCATAGCTTATGTTGTTTGAATTTAAATTCAGACTCCATAAGATGTGCCTTTGCTAATGAGAAGTCGGAAGCTTTGGGTAGTTAATATATTTTTAGTAATGATCCTGTCTGTTTGGTACACCAGCCGCTCTGTCCTCGGGCGTAAGAAGCTGCAGAGAGTTGTGAACGCAACTCAACCCCCCACCCCCCCCATGGACTCCGCCTACAGTAAACAGCCAACATAATCAGAGACCCCACCCACCCTGGAAATTGCCCCTCCCATTAGGCAGGAGATGCAAAAGCCTGAAAGCACGTATCACCAGGCTCAAAGACAACTTCCGTTAAAGAGCATTGAACTGTCCCCTTTTACAACAAGATGGACTCGTACCTCAGAATCTACGTGGTTATGATCCTGCACCTCACTGTCTGCCTGCACTGCCCTTTGTCAGGAACAAGCACTTTATTCTGCCTTTGTCCTACCCTCAATGCGCTGTTTCCATGGAATAATCTGTATGGCTGGCATGCCAAACAGCATTTTTCACATTACCTTGATACATGTGACAATAATAAATCAATTTGCGATGAATCTCATGATTTTAATGCCCTTAATAAAAACTCCTAGGATGCAACAGTAAGACCGTCAGGATTCTCTGCTGCCTCTGGGCATAGCTGCAGTTTGCTGCCGTAGTCTGTGACTTGTGGTTCACCAGCAAAATTTACAGATGTGATATTAATGGAAGACAAATTAGTTGAAAGAGGAAACCATTGTTGCAAACGGAAGTAGATGTGTGTTCTGTTTCATTTCAGAAGCATGACAGGCTTCTCAACCTAAGAAAGTGGAATAGACAATAGACAATAGACAGTAGGTGCAGGAGTAGGCCATTTGGCCCTTCTAGCCAGCACCGCCATTCACTGTGATCATGGCTGATCATACACAATCAGTACCCCGTTCCTGCCCTCTCCCCATATCCCTTGACCCTGCTATCTATAAGAGCTCTATCTAACTCTCTCTTGAATGCATCCAGAGACTTGGCCTCCACTGCCTTCTGGGGCAGAGCATTCCACATATCCACCACTCTCTGGGTGAAAAAGTTTTTCTGCATCTCTGTTCTAAATGGCCTAACCCTTATTCTTAAACTGTGGCCTCTAGTTCTGGACTCACCCATCAGCGGGGACATGCTTCCTGCCTCCAGCGTGTCCAATCCCTTAATAATCTTATATGTTTCAATCAGATCCCCTCTCATCCTTCTAAATTTCAGTGTAAACAAGCCCAGTCGCTCCAATCTTTCAACATATGACAGTTCCGCCATTCCGGGAATTAACCTTGTGAACCTACGCTGCACTCCCTCAATAGCAAGAATGTCCTTCCTCAAATTTGGAGACCAAAACTGCACACAATACTCCAGGTGGGGTCTCACCAGGGCCCTGTACAGCTGCAGAAGGACCTCTTTACTCCTATACTCAATTCCTCTTGTTATAAAGGCCAGCATGCCATTAGCTTTCTTCACTGCCTGCTGTACCTGCATGCTTGCTTTCATTGACTGATGTACAAGAACACCTAGATCTCATTGTACTTCCCCTTTTCCTAACTTGACTCCACTTAGATAGTAATCTGCCTTCCTGTTCTTGCCAGCAAAGTGGATAACCTCACATTTATCCACATTAAACTGCATCTGCCATACATTTGCCCACTCACCCAACCTGTCCAAGTCACCCTGCATTCTCATAACATCCTCCTGACATTTCACACTGCCACCCAGCTTTGTGTCATCAGCAAATTTGCTAATGTTACTTTTAATCCCTTCATCTAAATCATTAATGTATATTGTAAACAGCTGCGGTCCCAGCACCGAACCTTGTGGTACCCCACTGCCATTCCGAAAGGGACCCGTTAATCGCTAATCTTTGTTTCCTGTCAGCCAGCCAACTTTCAATCCATCTCAGTACTCTGCCCCCCAATACCATGTGCCCTAATTTTGCCCACTAATCCCCTATGTGGGACTTTATCAAAAGCTTTCTGGAAGTCCATGTTCCAGAGCCAAATTTTATTACCAGAAAAAGGATCTCATTCTAATCACAAATACCATTGGTAACCTTACTGTCACTTTGTGCACATGTTTAATATTTTGTATCTAGGGCAGAATTAACTGTTGCAAAAAAAAAATTGATACGTTCTTTCTGATAGTATTATTCGGTGATGTGGGGGATCCAGTTTTCTTTTGACTGAATTCTAAACAGCAGCATAAACTCATGGGACCATTCAGCATTTGAGCTATTTTCCTTTTCATCTCTCCAAACAAGCTTGCTTTTCAGTGGTACAGTATCATTGTTCCAATCTAATGTTTATATCATGATCTTGCATTACTGTAAAATTAAACACTGCATATTTTTTAACTGGGCTCTTTTTTAACACAGCGAGAAAAATTCCTTGCTATTGCCACACAGCCTCGTCCTGTCTCCTCCATAAATCTGCAGACAACAGCCATTCATCAGTGATTGCAGGGCTACCAGGGCAGCCAAACAATCGTAACACCACACAGGCACCTTTGTAAAAGTCAGTAGAATGTCCTTTTGTGCATCAGCCCTGTAAAACAAAGGCTGCACCAGACAGGCACCTTTGAATCAGGTCTTATCAAATGGATTGCCATGTCCTTCTTTTCCCATCTCGATTTCTGCCTGTACCAAGTGCTGACATGCCAAGGTGCTCAGATATATGTAGCTGTATCCAGAGGGGCCAATCACAACTTCGAATGGACTTTTTCTGTTGCCATCTAAAGGGAACATCATAGTAAGTGTCAGGCAGTAAGAATGTTTAGTTAATCTCTTCTCACGTTACCTATTTGTCATCTACACCCTTCCCAAGTTAGTGCCACAGTGAGACAGCTAGAGAGCTATTTCCTCACAGTTTTAGAGTCCTGGGTTCAATGCCAACCTCTGACACTGTCTGTGTAGAAGTTGCATCTTCTCACTCTCACTGTGTGGATTTACCCTAGGTGTGAGCGTTTCCTCCCATACCCCAAAGAAGGGCAGGTTGGTGGGTTGATTGCCCACTGTAAATTGGTGGGTTGGAGGGTTGATTGCCCACTGTAAGTTGGTGGGTTGGAGGGTTGATTGTGGGTTTGTGGGTTGATTGCCTACTGTAAATTGAGTGGTAGAAACCAGGGGAGTTGATGGGCATGTGGAGGGTATCACATGGGTGTTTGATGACTGGTGGGTTGACGGGACTTTTTCTGCACTGATTCACTCTGTGACTGATTCAACGCCACAACTCCCACCCTCACTTGAGGTAACTTGACCTGATCTCCTCCTGACTGATGGACACCTCAGTGTGTGCGCTCCCTCCTGCCCTGCGCAGATCCCTCTTGCTCCTTCTCTCTCTCACTCACAAAAGCACCACTCTGAAAAGGGATCAGTGATTTCCACTCAGGACCCGTTCCCTTTCACTTGTCCTCAAAGGCGGATTGTGTGAAGGAAAGACCTTCTGCTGAATTCATTGTGCATTTACAATTCTCCAGTGCAGGGGCTCGTCAGCCGCAGAACTCTGTAGTGTAATGATGTTCATTGGCTGCCTGTGTATTGCTAAATTAACATATAGAATCACAGACTCAATGAAAAGTACAGCACAGAGACAGGACCTTCAGCCCATCTAGTCTGTGCTGAACCATTTAAACTGCTTACTTCCATTGACCTGCTCCGGGACCATAGCCCTCCATACACCTGCTACCCATGCACCTATCCAAACTTCCCTTAAACATTGAAATCGAGTTTGCATGCCCCACTTGTGCAGGCGGCTCATTCCACACTCTTATGACCCTCTGAGTGAAGAAGTTTCCCCTCATGTTCCCCTTATCTTTTCAAGCACCAGAGAATTTATTGGCTTTAAAACTTCAAAGAATTAAAAACTACTCTTGTAAATGCTGCTGTCAGCCAAGTTGCCTGCATGCCTTAGGTTTTCTTAACCTGAAACTGAAGATCCTATGGTTGTCCAAATGAAGTAACAGTCGCACAATAGTGGAAAGAAAGGTACTGTAATGGCACAGATGATGGATAAAGAAACATAGGATAAAAAAAGGACAAGGAGCCGATGTAAGAAATTGGTTTCACTATTCTACTGGCTTCCTGATAATGGGGGTGTACAAAATTACAGAGATCACTGTGGATGAACTGCTGTGACGGATTTAACTGTGGGATGGGCGAGCAACAAAGCGGAATGTTCAGGCCAGACAGGTTTTAACTGCTGAGCACTTTGTCCACATCAAGATCTGACCACCTCACCAATCTGGCTAGTTTGTCCAAGCAAATATTTGGATGGCAAGAGGCCACTGTTGAGGACTTTGGGCAATGATCACTGCTGTTAGGATATGGCAAACAGGTGAGGTGAGGATGCAGTCACAATTGCTTCTTCTGGCCCATGAGGAAAACAAAACTTGGAAACTTCCCTTTTAAAGCACCTAAATCAGATTCTAGCATCTTTGCCCTACTCAAAGACTCATTGATAGGACACTACTCAGGTGCAAAAGCTTGGAACCTATGATATAATCTTGCCTGCAAATGTAGATGGAATGAATTTGATGAGTCTCTCAAATTGTTTGGATGAATGGTAGTTGTGGGTGCACAGTAATTAGCTACAGGATGGTTGGATTAAAAAAGTACCAAAAGTGATTATAGCAGAATTTAAATTCTAACACGGACGGAGCAGAGGAGTTTAATTAGCAGACTTCTTTGACCCACTGTTGGGTGTGATAGGGATAGTAACAACCTCCATCAAGTTACATGGCTTGTCAGCTTATTGATAGCAAACTGCAGCAACCAAAGCAACCAATGGGGTTAGTGTTGGAGGATTAAAAGCTGGGAAAATGAAAACTGTTCTCAGGTACCTGAAACTTGTCCAGTGATAGGAGCAGAAATGTGTTCTGTGAACTCCCTGCAGCTGCTGAAGAGAAGGAAGTGGTTGCAGACTTGCCAAGGAAACTACTGAAGTCAACCAACGTTTCTAAATTTTCCACCTCCTTATGAAGTTTGGTAATTTCAGCTTTTAAGGAAGCTAATTTAAATTGCTGAGAAGGAACACCAAGTGCCACTTTCGGTCCTGGTCCCTCACTGAGCTCACAGAGCTGTTCTCTTGTCCAGAATGAGGTGGTCCTTGCTCTGTCGCACACTTAGGCTGACTCTGGCCAAAACTTTGTTCCCTAATCTTTGACGACTACAGGTATTTCTTTCAATTCATTGAGAAGTAAAATTGAAAGTTATCTTCCTGCAGAAGGATGGGTTAATATTTTGATCTAAAGGATAGGAATAGAATTCGTAAAGACCTCCAAATTGTTTTTGTTCACTTGCAATTACAAAAGCTATGGTGGGGTGGGGTGGGGGGGGGGGGGGGTTGTATGTGGACTGTGTTGGGAAATATTTACCTGTCCTGTTACAGAGCAACGGGAATGGAGTGAGTGCACAGAGTTCTGGCAGAACGTCTCAAAATATGCTGTTCACTATCTTCAAAGGAGTTTGAATTTTCTGCAGCAGGAGGAAGTTTCTTCACATTGGAGCCAATAGTATTCCCTCTAAGAACACAGCCACTCTGAATAAGTAATGAACTTACACAATCAGAACAGCCAAAAGGCTCCCCCATTCATTTTATACAGAACCTAAGATAAACTGAGATGATATGTGAGCTGTAGACCAAAATACAATGTAATCTGTGTTCACAGGACAAAACCTCCTCATTACTGCATATCTTCTCGACTGGCCTCTTTGTAGCACTGGGCCTGATGTATATGATAAATGATTCATGAAGTCACAAGATGAGAAACAGTCTATTCTCCCACTGAAGCTCTGCCCTCTGGAACACTAAATGCCCTTGTATAGCAGTTTCTGATAGCTTGTATTTAATTAAGGCACAGAAGGAGGCCTTTTAGCTCATCCTGTCTATGCTAGCTCTTGGAGCATTCCCATTCAATCTCATCTCCCGCAATTCCCTGTGAGATACTCTCCCCCATATGGTGCTCCTCCCAGTTCTCCTGTCACATACCTACACTAGAGGCCACCTGCAGTAGTTAATTGACTTAACAGCTGGTTCACTATTGCAGTGACCGGGATTAAAGATTTAAAAGATTCGCGTCATTTGTCACATGTGCATCAAAACATCGAAACACACTGTAGATTGTTGCTTTGCGTCAATGACCAACGCAGTTCCGAGTATGTGATGAGGGCAGCCTAGAAGTATTGCCATGCTTCCAGCCCCAACGTAACATGCCCACAACTTTCTAAGCTTTACTGATCCATATCTTTGGAATGTGGGAAGAAACCGGAGTAACTGGGAAGAAATCCATGCAGTCCAGAGGGGAACGTACAAACTCCTTGCCGACAATGGTGGGAATTAAACCCTGATCACTGACACTGTAAAATGTTATGCTAGCTGCTACACTACTGTGTTACCCCACTGAAGCATATATGGCCACAGTAATAGAGATCTGGATCTAACCCGGGTCACTGGAACTGTGAGGCAGCAAATCCATTGTCTCTCAGACAGTACTTTGTTGTCAGAGGGCAAAATGATGCAGCAGGGGCAGGTTGGCAGTGGAATTTTGTCTTGTGGATACTGAACGCAAGGCTCACCCTCTTGTGCGCTTCGATGGAAGTGCTGGAGATGGCTTGGATCTCGGCCTTTGAGGATGGGCAAACAGCAGCTGAGGATCAAGTAACCTCGACCGTAGAGAGCTGCCAACATAGTTTGAGCACCTTCCCACTGTTTCTGAGGATTAGCTTCACTGAGGAAGCTTGTTGAAGGTGAGGAGCAACATTGTGGCAAAAAAAAGGTTGGGAAAAGTGTTGGAGCAGTGACATAGGATGCAGCGAGTGCGCCCGCTAGTTTGGACCGCAGCTGGCTTGGCAACATGGAATAAGTGTAAGCCGGAGATGAATTTCTGTGGGCAGCCAAACCTAAGAGGATCTGCCATAGTACTTCCAGACTGGTGGATCAAAAGATTTGATGTGGTTCAGAAAGGCCATGTTTTGTGGCTGATCCAGTACTCTCCATTTTTCTTGATGGATTGAATCTAGCTCTTCAGGTAGTGGGATGAGGCAGTTTAGGAGCAGTGGTGATGACTTTCCGTGTTATAGACAGTAGGGAGACCCCTCATTAATCACCATGGTTGGGCTTTGACTGTTTTTCTACACAGTTGCAGCATTGCTGAGTCTTGCAGGAGATTACCAGGTGAAAAGCAAGTAAGGTACAAGGAGAAAGGGTCCAGTCTTGGCAAATGTGTGAGATGAACCTACCTGAGCAGCTTGGTATTGCTGCAGTTATCCAGATGATACTGTGGTAGTATGGCTATGAGATTTCTCAGTCATCCAGGTCACTGTATATCAAGCAGCAGTAAATCAAAGCAACTGGACTTGCTGTGCTGTCCAGAAGACATTTCGCCACTCATCCGAGAGGCTTCTTCAGTTCTGATCCTTGGAGACTTATAAACCCTGTGAGTTGTTTAAAAGTATAGCAATTCACTTGAGGTCGTGTCATAAGGTGGGCGTTGAGAACAGACCCAAATGCAAGACACAGACACTGAAGTACGAGGGACAGGACTAGGTGTGTCAAGAAAGCAAGGGAAGTGGGGAAGAAATGATGCTGGACAAGTTATAGGCCCTGGACAAGACTAGGTTACAGGGCCTGGGCTAGGACTAGACTAGGGAAAGCAGGACCTGTACGAGGAACTAGTAACTTGGAACCTGGATAAGGACTCCGAGCTAGAGACCGGACAGGGACCCGGAACCTGGGTCTTGACTCAGGCTCGGACTCCGGATCTAGGCGAGGACAAGACGTGGCAAGGCAACAGGACTGGACATGGGGGCAGGATGTGGGACACCTGGGCTGGATGAAGACATGAAGCTCAGACTCAGACTTGGGTGACAGGAACACGGAACACAGAGCCTTGGTCTTGGGAGACGGGAAAGCGGAATACAGAGCTGGGACCCCTCCTTGGGAACAGGATGTAGGGCCAGGACTCATACACAAAAAGCTGAACACGACAAGATGGTTCCCAACACAAGGTAGCGGCGAATGGCCGGACCTACCTAGCAAAGGTGAGGACACAAAGAGACAGTTCCAAACAATGAAAGACACAGCAAGGTTCCAGTCTTGCTCCAGCAGTAGAACTTGACGGCAAGAATGGGCGAGGATGCAGGCGGGGCTCCAGAGCGAGGGGAAGGGGAGTCCAGCCTCAGGGTAACGGCAAAGACAGCCTGGCTTACCCAATGGAGGCAAGGACAGGACGGGACAGATCCAACCACAGGGTAACAGCAAAGACAGCCTGGCTTATCCAATGGAGGCAAGGACAGGATACTGACAAGACAAACCAACACCTACACTTGAACCCAGGGCCACTTATATTCCAGCTCCAAGACGAGCATCAGGTGCCAATGATTAAGCCCAACTGAACCAAGGGACAGCCGGAAGATCCGGAGTCCGCAGTCCATGGACCGGACCGTGACAGGTTGTTAAGAATGGTAGAGGTAATGAGAGGGTCCTTTGGCTTATCTTGGCATGAATGGAGGTGTGAACAGTTGTGGAGATGCCAGGATAGAGATGTTAGGACTGCATTGTAAGTAGCTGATAGGTGATGTCATACCCCACCCCCTCAGTTCAGGGATGGGTTTTCCAGTTTGACAGAGATGGCTTCTTTAACCCCTCTTTCAAACCATCTGTCCTCCCTGTTCAAAATGTGCACATTGTTGTATTCAAGGGAGTGCCCCTTGTCCTTTAGGTGTAGATATACCGCTGAGTCTTGACTTGAGGTGTGACCCCTCCTGTGCTGGGCTGTTCGTTTGTGAATTGCTAAACCTTTAAACAACTCACAGAGTTTATTAGCTGGAAAACTACCCACCATGGATCAGAACCGAAGAAGTCTCTCGGGTGAGTAGACAACTCAGCAAGTCCAGTTGCCTTGATTTACTACTTCTTGACATACAGTGGTAGCTTTTCAATTTTTGAGCATTTGTACAATGGCCTCTCTGCTGGAACCTGCATCTGTGTGAACTTGGGACAATGGCAGGATCTGGCCTGACTCAGATGTCTCTAAAATGGCACAACATATCAGCATTTTTGTTGGATTGCACACAGTCAAAGTTATGGAACCAGATTAAAAGAATTGACGAGAATTCAGCTGTATTAAGACTCATATATGTAGGAATTACCAACAGGCTACTTGTGTTTATGCACCCTTACCCCACATCAGTCCCTACCAGAACCAGATGATCAGAGGAAAGAGAATATTACATTTAGGTTACAAGTAAACAAAACTCATCACACAAAGGCAGGTGACAGGTGCACAGACAGTCTCAGTATAACAGCTAGCTGCTACATATTTGGTTAGTGAGAAGGTCAATATTGATGTTGGCAGGATATCCATCTTTCAGGCTGTTCCATAATGAATGAAACAGCCAAAAGGGCATCATTGGCAAATATTACGTGTTTTACTGGTTGCGTTCTTCTGTTTACAACTAAACCAGATACATTAGTTGGCATGGAAGCAACACTTCTAGTTTGGAATGCTGACTTTCCATAAATAATTAGACTATAAAGTGGACCAGCAGAAACAACTTGTTTTGAATTCAAAGTTCATGGACTCGATGGCAGTTGACAAGTACTCTATGTTTCATGTGGTGCTGATGTCAATATTGACTGCAGTGCTATTCCAGCCTTGAGAAGGTGGTAACGCAGTCCTGTGGTTTGAACACTTCCACAGTGTTGGCTGACAGAGATTTCCAGGATTTTGATGCAGCTTTCAAGGACGAACGGTGACGCACTCCCAAGTCATGACCATGTCTGGAGGAGGAGCTGGACGTAGAGGCTACAAGTCAAAAAGCTTCAGATATACTACAGCTCGTTTCAGGATAGTAAACACAATAGCAACTATGTGCCAGCAGTGAGAAAAGTGAATGGACTGTGGAGCTGATTCTAAAGCTTTGCTGATTAGATGAGCCATGCCAGAAAATACCCAGTACCTGAGCTGCTCCAGCACCCACAGTATTTCTGCAGCAGCTAGTTTAATTACCATCAAGAGGACCACAACCTTGTTATGGTTTGGAGGCAGTTATATTGCTTGGAGTCAGGGCTTTATGCTTTGGCTCTTGGTAGGGTCACCCATGCCAAACAGGTCAAAGGGTAGTGGTAGTGGTCCACCGGTCCTCCATGTTAGGGGGTTCAGCTCAGGGCTGTTAAAACAAAATTGTTACGGAAACAGTAATAAAGAATTCTTCTACATCTGAGTGCGACGGTATTCCTGAGTCTCCACCCGAGACGGGCGTGACTGACAGGAGTGACAACTGAGAGGAAGCTACTGACATGACGAAGGAAGCCCCGAACATCACCAGAGAAGGAGGACCTTCATGCTGCCCTAAGCACCAGCAGCGTAACGGGCTGTAAGGAGGTTTAATCAACAAATACTCTCTTTTGACCATCACGGTATGAAGCAGTCCAAGATGCTAGGACCTTTGACGCTTCCTTGAGGAGCCCTGGCAGTGAAACGCAGGGAAAAGATGATATGTTTCTATGAATGGTGTTGCATACTGCAAATAAGTTTACCATTGCACCTGTGCATGCATATACTTGTGCTTAAGATAATAAAACTTGAGTTTAACCTTGAACTGTACCTTCCTCTGTCTGTTGCATATACTCCATCCACATGTCATCCTGCATAGTAGCTACCACATTTTCAGGTATGCCTATTGCCGTCATCGATGTTCCTCATTAATGCAGGGTTAGGCCCCTGGCCTTTTGTAGCATTAGAGTGAGGGATATGCTGGCCGTGGATGGTGGATTGTGCCAGAATACTATACTATACACGTGTTACTGTGGGTAACTCATGGATGTTCATGTTGCAGCAGTCAGATCACTCTTCATACATTCCTGTTTACACAACAGCAAAATAACACCGCACTGAGGATTAGTATCATAATGGCCACACAGGAGCCCGGAGATGGTCGACTCACATAGCTTTTTACTTTGATGAACGTGCAATTCTCATGTGGAGCCATCCTTATACACTTTAATGCACCTGAAGTTTTATAAAGAATTCAGAACTCTACAAACACAAGATGCTGGAAATCCAATGCAAGATGCATAAAATGCTGGAGGAACTCAGCAGGTCAGGCAGCATCTCCAGGAATTAATAAACAGTCGACGTTTTAGACTGAGACCCTTTATGAGGATTGCAAATGAAGGGGGAAGAAGCCAGAATAAGAAGGTGGAGAGAGGGAAAGGGGTACAAGCTAGAGGTGATAGGTGAAACCAGGTGGGTGGGAGAGGGGAGATGACGTAAGGAGCTCGGAGGTGTGCTTCTTCTCCTCTCCAATTCGATTTCTTATTCTTTCCCATCAGATCAACTCTCCTCTCCTATCAGATTCCTTCTCCTCCAGACTTTTACATTTTTTACCTATCCCCTCCCAGCTTCCTGATGGACTGAAACATCAACTGTTTATTCATTTCCATAGATACTGTCTGACCTTCTGAGTTCCTCCAGCATTTTGAGTGTGTTGCACAGAACTGGACAACTTTTTTGTTAACATTGCATGAAAACTGGCCTCCATTGGTCACAGTTTGAAAACTGTCTGCTAAATACAGACAGACATAACTTTTCACTGGCTTCTCTCTACCAGCCATTAAATAGCAATTGAAAAGATTAATTTCATAAATGCAATGCTCCCTAAATCACTAACTCCACTCCCATACCTACTACTTTGCTTTGGCACTCTTACTCAACTCATACATCAACAGGCTTAATTCTGCATTTGTTAGAACAGAAACATCCGTGGGGTTTTTAGTACAGGATTCTAATTTCTATTCCTCTTGCCTTTATTGCCTTTGTCTCCGCCATTTTCTGGACATTCATTCTCACCCCATGTACCTGCCGCCTTAAGATGGATAGAGTACATCTTGTCCTCGCTTACCACCCCATAAGCCTCCGCATCTAACATACCATTCTCTGCAACTTCCGCCATCTTCAACAGGACCCTATGACCAAACACATCTTTATTCCCCCACTCTCCACTTTTTAAGGAGTTTGCTTCCCCCATGAGTCCCTTGTCCATTCATCCCTCCCCACTAATCTACCTCCTGGCACTAAGCCCTGCAAATGGCAGAAGTGCAACACCTGTCTATTCACATCCTCCCTCACTACCATTCAGGGCCTCAAACAGTCCTTCCAGGTGAGGCAACACTTCACCTGTGAATTTGCTGCGGTCACCTACATATCTGGTGATCCTGATGTGGCATCCTCTACACTGGTGAGACCCGAAATTGACTGGGGGACTGCTTTCCGATCCATCTACACAAAGTGGAATTTCCTAGTGGCCAACCCTTTAAAATCCTATCCCAATTCCCATTACAACATGTCAATCTACAGCCTCCTTCTCTGCCAAGACGAGGCCACTCTCAGTTGGAGGAGCAACACCTCATATTCCATCTGGATAGCCTCCAATGTGAAGGCATGAAAATCAATTTCTCCAACTTCTGGTAAATTTTCTCCCTTCCCATTCACTCTGTCTCTCACTCCCCACTCTGTTCTCTTATCACTTCTCTTCATCTGCCTATGAGCACCCCCCCCCCAGTATCCCATGTCCTTCAGTTTCTCACATGGTCCACTGTGTTCTCTCCTATCAGATTCCTTCTTCTCCAGTTCTTTGCCTTTTCCACCTATCACCTACCAGCACCTTGCTTGAACCCCTCCCCCACCCCCTGGCTTCACCTGTCACCTTCTAGCTTCATCTCCTTCCCCTCCCTCCACTCTCTTATTCTGGCATCTTCCCCTTTCCTTTCCAGTTCTGATGAAGTCAGCCCGAAATGTCAACGACTTTTTCATTTCCACAGATGCTGCCTGACTTGCCGAGCTCCCCCAGCATTTTGTGTGCATTGCCCTTTCCAGATCCTCTAGCTTATAACCGGATAGATCAAGGTCACAAAAGTTTTTCACTGACAACTTGTCTGTTAGCAAGAAGTGAAAAAAGCTTCTCAAGCCAGGTGGCAAGGAGCACATTGTCAGGACTCACTACTTTACCACACTATAGACAATAGGTGCAGGAGTAGGCCATTCGGCCCTTTGAGCCAGCACCACCATTCAATGTGATCATGGCTGATCATCCACAATCAGTACCCTGTTCCTGCCTTCTCCCCATATCCATTGACTCTGCTATCTTTAAGAGCTCTATCTAACTCTCTCTTGAAAGCATCCAGAGAACTGGCCTCCACTGCCTTCTGAGGCAGAGCATTCCATAGATCCACAACTCTCTGAGTGAAAAAGTTTTTCCTGAACTCTGTTCTAAATGGCCTACCCCTTATTCTTGAACTGTGGCCTCTGGCTCTGGACTCCCCCAACATCAGGAACATGTTTCCTGCCTCTAGTGTGCAATCCCTTAATAATCTTATATGTTTCAATCAGCTCCCCTCTCATCCTTCTAAATTCCAGTGTATACAAGCCCAATCTTTCAATATATGACAGTCTCACCATCCCGGGAATTAACCTCATGAACCTACGCTGCACTCCCTCAATGGCAAAAATGTCCTTCCTCAAATTTGGAGACCAAAACTGAACACAATACTCCAGGTGTGGTCTCACCAGGGCCCTGTACAACTGCAGATGAACCTCTTTGTTCCTATACTCAACTCCCCTTGTTATGGCCAACATGCCATTAGCTTTCTTCACTGCCTGCTGTACCTGCATGCTTAATTTCAGTGACTGATGTACAAGAACACCTAGATCTCATTGTACTTCCCCTTTTCCTAACTTGACACCATTCAGATAGTAATCTGCCTTCTTGTTCTTGCCATCAAAGTGGATAACCTCACATTTATCCACATTAAACTGCATTTGCCATGCATCTGCCCACTCACCCAACCTGTCCAAGTCACCCTGCATTCTCCTAACATCCTCCTCATATTTCACACTGCCACCTAGCTTTGTGTCATCTGCAAATTTGCTAATGTTACTTTTAATCCCTTCATCTAAATCATTAATGTATATTGTAAATAGCTGTGGTCCTAGCACTGAGCCTTGTGGTACCCCACTGGTCATTGCCTGCCATTCTGAAAAGGACCCATTAATCCCTACTCTTTGTTTCCTGTCTGCCAACTGATTTTCTATCCACATTGGTACCCTACCCTCAATACCATGTGCTCTAATTTTGCCCACTAATCTCCTATGTGGGGCCTTATCAAAGGCTTTCTGAACGTCCAGGTACACTACATCTACTGGCTCTCCCTTGACCATTTTCATTGTCACATCCTCAAAAAATTCCAGAAGATTAGTCAACCATGATTTCCCCTTCGTAAATCCATGCTGACTCGGACTGATCCTGTTACTACTACCCAAATGTGCCGCTATTTCATCTTTTATAATTGACTCCACATCTTCCCCACCACTGATGTCAGGCTAACTGATCTATAATTTCCTGTTTTCTCTCTCCCTCCTTTCTTAAAAAGTGGGATAACATCAGCTACCCTCCAATCCTCAGGAACTGATCCTGAATCTATAGAACATTGGAAAATGATTACCATTGCATCCACGATTTCTAGAGCCACCTCCTTAAGTACCCTGGGATGCAGACCATCAGGCCCTGGGGATTTATCAGCCTTCAGTCCCATCAGTCTACCCAACACCATTTTCTGCCTAATGTGAATTTCTTTCAGTTACCCTAGGTCCTCTGGCCACTATTACATCTGGGAGGTTGTCTGTGTCTTCCCTAGTGAAGACAGATCAAAAGTACCTGTTCAACTCATCTGCCATTTCCTTGTTCCCCATAATAAATTCACCCATTTCTGCCTTCAAAGGCCCAACTTTGGTCTTAACTAGATGGCATAACCTTCTGATAGTGACAGTAGAGAAACATCCAATGGTGCTGAAGAATAATGTCAATGCATTAACATTGCTGCCTCATCACCATGAGGGAAAAATTCAGTCGACATCCATGTGATAAGCTGCCTCTGATCAAAGTTAGCAATCATTAACCTTGCCTGACTGGGCTTATATTCAGTACAACCATAGTTTCTTTCAAATGCTACCTAGAGACGTGTTGTGAAGTTACTATTCATCAGGATTTCAGTTATCATGTTTGCCACAGAGCATTAATGTTAAAATATGAAAGCAAATCCATTTTCTTGGATTAGTTGACATATTCACTGTTTATTTACAATACCATTTGGGTTCTTGTGCAATACTCTCCAAAGGATTTACTTTCTCATGCTTGTCAGGATTTCCTCTTCAATATCTTGGAAGAGCACAGCTGAATGTAGGGCAAAATTGGACACAGTACATTCCTAGTCTATTCTCATACTTCCCATCACTTAATTCTGCCAGCTATTCCTTTCTAGTCTTCCACATGCACATGCCTGGGAGGAGGTAGGTGGGTCTGTTTTCGTCTCATTCTCCTTTGATAACACCAACATGTATCTGTCCAGAATAAGTAAGGCCAGTAAACAGTGCTGAATGTTAGTGTCAAGAAGCCCAGTAAAACTACAGGTAATGAAAACAGAGAGATGACTCTCTACTCGCTGGGATTTTACCAACTACAGATAAAGATATCTGTGGTTGCTATGGATATATTATCTCAGCTCTATGATCTTTGCTGCAGGAATTTCTTTAGGCCAGAATCTGATTTTGTGTATGTTTGACAACTAATCCGATTGCTTCTTAGTGGTTTTCTTGGCCTGGCTGCTGAGGTTCTGGTAGAGTTGGCCTCTTTGAGCTACAGAACGAGGTTCTTTCTCATGAACTAGCCACATCTGAGTCTCAATATTCATGTGTTCTTTGAAATATCTTCCAGTTCTTTGACAAATTAGGCTCTTCATCTCCTCTCTCAGCACGCTTTATAACCCCTGGGCTGTAACTTAGGCTTTCCTTAATCAATGGAGCTCAATTCAATACCAGAACTGTAAAGAGCTAGCTGTGCTTTCCCAGGGCTACTTGAAATTATTTTAATTGAGTCATAATTAGTGGCTGAACAGAAAGCTGACATCTTACTCACTGAAAACTGAAATATGTGCAATTCAAGGAAAACATGACGCCACAGTTTTTGCAAATCCCACAGGTAATTCGCAACTCCAAGGTTTAGATTCAGATTAGTTTATTGTCACATATAATGCAATGAAACAAAACTCCTTGCTCGCATGACAGTAGTTTGCAAAGTAGCAATTATAAAGATTTTAAAAATAGCATTAAGATTATTGCTCTGTGAAGAGATGGTAGCAAATAACTGTTTCCAAAAGTGTAAAATTTACAAAGGTAACTTACTGGCTGGCATGGGTCAGTACGATTTAGTACTGGGTGAAACAAGTCATTATAGTGGCTTGAAGAGTCGCCAGACTGGGCGCCATGTTAGCGCGACACTATTAGAGGTCAGGGTGTCAGAGTTCAGAGTTCAGACCT
The DNA here is from genome assembly GCF_048418815.1 of Hemitrygon akajei. Lineage (NCBI taxonomy): Eukaryota > Metazoa > Chordata > Chondrichthyes > Myliobatiformes > Dasyatidae > Hemitrygon > Hemitrygon akajei. The sequence continues at coordinate 46,174,708 of NC_133125.1, forward strand.
GGCATCATCTCTATGGAGTTTGTATGTTCTCCCCGTGGAATGTGTGGGTTTTCTCTGGGTGCTTCAGTTTCCTCCCACAGTCCAAAGATGTACTGGTTAGTAGGTTAATTGGTCATTGTAAATTGTCCTGTGATTAGGTTAGGATTAAATTGAGGGTTACTGGGTGGTACAGCTTGAAGGGCCTATTCTGCGCTATATCTCTAAATAAATAAATAGATAAATAACTTGTTTTGTGTTCTCTGAGGATTACTTTCAATTTGGGGGAAAATCTGGGTGTGGCACTTGAACTGAGTTTAGATGAGCTCAGCTCTCATGTGGGGGTATCAACGTGAAGTCAAACAACAGGCTGGCTGCTGCTGCATTTTATGTTTTTGCCACCAAGGGAGGTAGTGTGAGGGCTGCACAGAGGGTAGTTTTTAAAACTACCATTTATTGCCCACCCCTAATTGCCCTAAAAAGGTGGTGAGAAGCCACTTGCCTTCTAGAACAATTGCAGTACTTCTGACAAAGGTAACTGATCGTGGTGTAGGAAGTTCTCAGATTAAGTGTTTTAGTGTTAGTGTTTACTTCTACATATTCCACTAGTTAGTGACTGAACAACAATTACAATCAGAAATTTCTTTTCACCCAATCAATCTACATGCCACTGTTGTCACCATTACTCTATCAAACATGCCTGTAAAAATGTCATGTGAAAGAGAAAGAAATATTTAGAGATTCAAGAATAATGAAATAGAAATGGAAGTTTTATTATGTTGGGCAGTGTAGTTGAAGCCGGAAAATAGGTAGCAAAGCATATCACATACACATTTGTGTATCTTAAAAACCTAATTTATTAAAATAATGTGTGAACGCTTTGGAGGTCAATCAAGTCATCCTTCAAAATTGTACAACACTTGAAACATTGTGCAATAAGGGTGTTAACAATATAATTAAAAGGGGGCAACAAAGATATCAAGAGAGCAAGCACAATTCACAATTCATACAGCACTGCTAGAATAAAAGGTGAAAACATTTTGTAATAATCTAACCCCTTAAATGTTAGCTTTAATAGCAATCAAATAACATACAGAGAAGCAACAAAGCACATTCAGTAAGGGGCTTAATACAAGATACACAACTACAGATTACAAATAATTATCTTATCCTAATTGTGTTTTAATTGTACATATTCTTATATATGCATTCAGAATACACACAAACACAGGTGAATACTCAAAGTAAAAAGACTTTTAGCTTGATATGCTATAAAAAATTAACACTAAAAACCACAGTTTCTTAAGTTGTGAAATGTAAATGAGAAGTATAATTTAGTTAGAACACAGAAGTATAATTAGAAATGGAGGCCATTAGAAGAGCTTGTATGCAGAAAGCATACACATAACTGCTGGCATTTTGGATACTTTTTTCCTTCCACTACAAATTATTTTCAGTTTTATTAATGCAATACATTTGTGGTCATTTCAGGAATACTCTTGGTATATACTTTCATTCATTGGAATCAAGGTAAAATATGGCTTGGATTAAAGTCCGTTTCATTCAGAGCTTGGGTCTGTGTTCACTGAATTTCATAATTATTGAACAGCCTTGTGTATGGCACTATTGTGACTCAAGTTACTCCATACATACATTTGGGTAAAGTGTTTTTCTTGGAATACTCAGCGTCCTTATTCTCCTACGGTTGGGAAGCAGTCGATTACATTGCTGCATGATTTTAAACATAGATGAAATTTCTCAGTGTCAGATGGCAGGTGTAGACTGTAGGGCCTCCCACATGTGTGCCTTACTGTTACCTTGTTATTGACTCCATTTTTAAGGAAGCCACTGAGTGACCAAAGTACCTGCCTATCCAAGGCAACTGATTCTTTCAACAGGGAACCCCTATGGTCGAAGTAGGACCCCAACTGCTGTTTTTGAATAGAGCAAGTTGGAGTTCGCACTTCACAATCTTCAGAGATTTGATAATACAGGTGTTACATTAATTTTGAAGCCCCTGGAGGAGCAGGACTGGCACAGTACCCAGGTCTCCATTCTCCACAAGAGCAGTACCTCATAACTAGATGTCCTGGGACTACTCAGACCAAACCATGAGTCACCAATCTTGCATCCCGGATGAGAATGGTTATTTGGTATCTTGAAGCTCATCAGGGAACTTAAAATGAAGCAGGGGGACTCAAAATCATGAAGGCATCTGCTGAGAGGGTGTATAAAAGGCAAAACAAAATTCCGTTACATCTACAAAGTGGCCCTAAAGCTTCTCATTTTTTCTAAAATATCCCTGTGTACAATATACATAAGTAGCAGCAGAGACAGTCTGTCATTATTTATAATATCACAATGAGTTCATCAGGCTATTAAGCATATAGTATTTAACTGAAAAATACAGTACACTGTAGTGATTAGTTAAACTCATTATACAACTTACTGATAATTGTGTTATACACAATGCTTACAAAGCCGAAAACACGGCTTCTTCAAAGAGATTGGTGTATCTTTACAGTTATGATCCTTTTAGATACACCCATCCATTTGTACAATTGATTATCCACTGTAGGTAAACAGGGGAATTTCTAAGATTTTTCAAAGGAGGCAACACTTCAATAAAACATTCAAAACAAGATTTATCTATTTTATTATTTCTAAAATTAGTATGTACTTAGATATTTTGCTTGAATTCATATAAACAAGCTCAGGAAACCCTCTTTAACAAACACCTAGTTCGAGCTAGATGGCAAATTCAGGTACATTGCATCTGAATTTAGGGCAGTTACTAGAGCCTACAGCTAAAACAATTACCAAAGATCTTTAACCATAGGTACTGAATCTAAGCTTTTGGAAGAGCATTAAGATGCAAAGTAAATTTGTTTTAATCATGATCCTTTTGTCTATTGCTCTGCCTCCATACTGTTGTCCCTCTTCTAGGATGCATAGATTTTATATCATTAATGGCCATGCTCAATTATTGTGACAAAACTTTAAACCAATAAGAGCAAAGATTATTCAGATAGGGCTAACCTTGGCTTTAGTGATTCTTCCAGCCAGCCTTTCAGTGTTGGTTAGGACTGGGTTGGTGAATATAAATGAACATATAAAGCTCCATCGTGCCAGCTACGTCGTAAACTTAAATGATCAAAATTGTCTTGTTCTATTGAAAGCTTTTGAATGCACTGCCTCACCTTCATAGTCAGGTGCCTCTAATGAAGGATACTTTGAAAAAGCTTGTATACTTTTTCCTTTATTACAAACGATTTGCCGTGAAAATGAACTGGACAGAACCATGAGCATCCAGTCTAGCATTCAACAGTTTGATTAATTTACCCCTTTGTCAATATGTGATTTAGTTGATCTGTTTCTTTTCAGAGTTGTGCTCAGGCAGATATACGCGCTAAGTTGATACCAAAAAATAAGAAGAAAATTAAACACTGAGTGCCCACTTCACTAAGTCTGTACAATCTATTTTCATTATTTATAATACTAAGTCCTGTGGAATTACATAAATGAAGCCAGCGAGGAAGGAAGAGGAATTAGGTGAGTTATGCAGAGGATCACGGGAAGATTCCCAAACTGGGCACAGTAATGAAGATGATTTTCTGCCTTGACCAGCATTGGAAACTAGTTCTATTAGTATTTTCATGTCAGTAGTTCTGGCTTTCACCAATTTCTTCATAGGTATTGTGGAGAGGATTTGTCTTCTCAAGTGACCTGGCATTTGAAATGAGGGGGAAAAATAGTAGCAATTACTGTTTCCTCCCCCTATTACTGCAATTACTGAAAATTAATGTCCCAGTGTGGTTTGATCCAACAAGGTTGTTTTTGTGCTGTGGAGGATACCTAAAGTACCTAAGTATACAAATAAGTCGACAAGTACTTCTTCTATGAGCTACAGATTCCACTGGTAAGAATAAATCACAGAAACACAAGAAAATTGGAGCAGTTCTCCAAAATCCTCAGATTTTCAATCTTTCAAATATTTCTCTATTGCCACCTCTGGTATACTACATGTTTCTAAATGATCTGGCCTCCACCACACTTGGGGGCAGAGAATCCAAGTGATACACTACTGGCTGAGAAAATATTTCTATGCACCTCAGTTTTAAATGACCAGGCCATGACTTGGTAGCTATGCCTCCTTGTTTGTGATGGTGGAAATATCTCAACATTTACTTTTCAATTCCCTTAGGACATTAAAGGTTTGAATAAGGTCACCTTCATTCTTCAAAACTCCAAAGCATACAGACCTAATCAGTAGAGCATCTTTTTATAGGACAACACTTTCATCCTCGGAATTAGCCTTGTGAACTTCCTTTTGTCTACGTTAGTCCCTCAGGTAGAGGGAGCAGCTGATGAGAGTGGACAAAACATAGCAATCAAGGAATTGTGTCAAGGAGATTTAGTTGGCCGTAACTGAGTGAGGGGACCATTGAGTTTTTTTGTTTTCTGTCTCCCCCTGCTGTGAATGTATCAAGGAACTAACTTCTGGGTAATCAAGAGTAATGTTCTGAATTCAGGCAAAGTACAATAATTCCTAAAATTGGTCTGAAATAACCAGTTTATTTTTATTTAAGAACTTTACCATTGTGAAGGCAAGTTGCAATGCTCTATTCCACAGAATTCTCTGTGTCAAATGTGATTATTGATCTGATATTGAACAATGTAAAGTTTAGATTTCATCAAGTTAAGATTTATTTAATATGGGGAAAGGGCTTTTATAAAAAGTTGAGCGAGTTGGTTTAAGCTCTTCTTAAATGCTAAAGTTTTGATGAAAAACAGACACTGTTGACTGACTGCTGACAGAACTGATTTCATTGTAAATTTAGGAAGTCCTTCAAGGCACAACAAGAGAGAAGATAATGAGCAGATTGTCGAATCAACGATAATTCAGAGCACCAAATACTGGATCTTTTCTGCTTTGCACTGTCAAAAGAAAAATTGAGTTCAATGACATGAAGATAATATTGGGGGAACTAGGTTTCTGGTTTTTTTGGAGAAAACTATTTAATTTTAGGTGTTTGCTTTGTCAGTCTTAGCTGAGAAGTAGCACTCTCAGTTCTGACTCAGAAAGTGCCAAATTCAAGCTTTGGCCAAGAAAATATGTCACCTCAGCTAATAACAGTGCAATACTGAAGGAATGCTGCATTTCAGATGGGATAGCATATACAAAAAAAATCTGGGCTCTTAAGGTGGATATAAGAAAACCCATGCCATTATTTCAAGAAGAGCATTAGAGTTCTTCTCTTTATTGCTCAATATTTATCTCTCATTTAATAGCACAAAGAGCAATTATTTGCTATTATCTCAAGGGTAATCACAATTTGGTCCTGAATAACCTTACTTTATAATGGCAACTTATAGTTCGAGCCTTCGAAATTATTTCATTAACTTTAAAACACTTTGGCACATCCTGATGTCCTGAAAGATACTCTTATGAATTCAAGATCTTTCTTCTTTTTTATTGACCAATCAACTATCTCTTTTCATTTTTGGATCTTTTACACTGTTGAAAGAACCACTAACTGTTTCCTCTCTTTACAAAGTTAATGCAAAATTTGTTCTCCACACATTCATTATACCATGATATCTATTAAAGAAAATTATTCTTCACTGTTTCAACAGTGAAGAAATACTTCTGTTTCAGAGGTGAGGAAAATATCCTACAATAAATGGTATTGAGAATGAGTGATTCAATGATGCTCTCCAATGCCTTAGCTATCAATACTGCTGATAGCATGGCAGCATCAACTGTTATTAAGGGCAGATGATTTGTCAAAAACAAACCCTATGGATAATTTCCTAGAAGATAATAACAACATGCCATGTGTCTGGGATCAGGTGGTTTCCCAAATATATTCACAAACATGGCAAACTCAGTTTAGCAAGATTGATAAAATATTTACTGGAATTATCAAATAAGTGTCAGATTTTCTGAAGGATGAGTTGAGTTCAAAAGTCTAATTCATCTAACACTGCAAAGTGGACCAAGTTGCCCATTTCGTTTCTAGATTATTCTCACCTTGGGTTTAAAAACTTGTATGAGGATTAAACAGTACTGAGAGACAAGGACATTTCCAGTGGGATTTTATGCCTGGGCAACAAGTTAATTAAGTTCTATAAATCTCAGTGTAAATGTCCTTACATTTAATGATACATTTTCCTCAACACTGTAACTACCTAATATTCCCCTCACAAGGATCTTGTCCTTCGCAATTTGCAATGGCACTTCTGGCGTGATTCTAATGCCATCACCCAGCTAGCTGAACTATGGAAAGGTGGGAATGCCATAATATATTTACAAAGAGTAAGAAAAATTAGGAGAAAGTGATGAGATCGGAAAGGAAAATGTTTTCCCACCAATTTTGCCATGGAACTGTTTTAGAAAGTCAAGGAGCATCAGATGAGCATTTCTGGATGAACTTTAATGGATGGTCCTTGAATGAGGGTGATAACCTACAGTGTACTGTGTATGTTATATCTTACTTTAAAAACACCACTTTGGACAGAGAAAGGAATATTTTCTTACTTGCTCTTTGGGCCTATACACTGCATGATTTACTGTACAGAAGGGAGGTGAAGTGGCCTGGTCCCAGGCCTATTTCAATACAACCTTTGAGAGAAATTTGGCAATAACTTGTACATGTTCACCTCTAGATTTCTCAGGAAAGAATTTGTCATCCATATAGAACCTTTACAACACACCACTTTGAAATTAGCTTTGCATCACAACTCATGAGGTTCAAAGTTGAGACCTATGGCACTGTATGTTACAACATCAATGTACAACTCCAATTATTTTCAACCTTCCAGGCAACTTACGTTCACAGAAGGGTTAGCCATAAGTCTGTATGTACAAGATTATATTGAATAAAAATGCAATGATGCAAATCTGCAATCACAACTGGGAACATAAATACATGGCTATATTTTTAAAATTCAAATGTCAATGTAGAAGAATTTGAGAAAATCTCACTCAACTTTCAAATTTCCAGCGAGTTTGTTTTTTTAAGGAATAGATCTTTGATTTGGCAATATCAAAGGAAAGATGGTAAATTTAATAACCAATGTAAGATAACAAAGGCTTTTCCATTTTATTTCCCCAAAATTAAAAGGCACTGTAAAAATTACCAAAAAGGGTTGAAAGAGAATAAGCAAAGGTGGCAGCACTGGCATGTCACTGCAATATTATTCTGTGTCAAAAAATCTACTGTCCATCATAAAACTAGTAAACAAAAGAATAGTTTTAAAGAGTTTTCCTTTACATAACTGTGATTTCAAATGGTTTGATTTTAATGCAAGAAATTAATTGCTGGGCATTAAGATGTAAATAAGAAGCATTTTGTCACAGAGTAACTTGTGACATTCATGAGATGACATATCAAGGCAGCTGATAGAACAAAGCACATGCAATCTGCTTAAATATGTTAAACAGAAAAAAAACGTGACAAGTGTTTAAGCTCTTGTCTTCCAAGATAATTTTTTTTTATATATAAAAATTTGTGGTTCTCAAGAATTCTAGCACTTCTCAATGACATAAATCACTTGGCATTTTCATGGTTTTTGGCACACAACTACAATTTACATTCCTTAGGAGGTTTGATCTAATGTACAAGGACAAGTGAAAGGCTGTAGCTCATTGTCACATGGTCAAACACTTGCTACCTAATCTTTGTCTTTGCTTTAGGTTTTTACTGACATTTCAAGAATTTCTTTTTCATTCTGTAGCTGCTGATATGCTACTGAACAGATTCTTTACATGGCAAGTGAATACTGTTGGTAGAAATAATATGCTGCAAATAATGGCTTAGAACTTTAGCTTCAAACAAAAAAATCAATATGAATGATTTCAAGAGTTATAAATTAACAATATATAATTAGTTAAACATTTTATGATGAGCTATAATACAGTTTAGTACAGAAGCTTAACAGAGGGTGTGCATACACTCTTAAATGTTAAGCTTGGCCTTGTTGGATGTTTTGTTCTGTAAAGTGAAGCAAAAAAATTAAATGTTCCAATGGACATAAAATATGAGTTGCCAATATCCACATATGTGGTATGAATGTTTGATTTTTAATGGGACTTATGGTGTCATTTTTTAAGAGAATGAAATATTTGCATCTGCAGAACACAAAATTTGCACTTCTATGTAATACTGTTTACCACAAATAAATGTGAATCATCTGATAGTACAAGTTTTTTTTTGGTTACTTCACAACCACCAGGTCTTTTTAAGGAAAACAGATGAGGAATGAACAGATTGAACATTATTTACATTGTTTTCCCTTGGCCAGTACTTTGGTGGTGTAAATATGGAATTTAAAAGGAAAGGGGAAGGAAAGCTACTTTTTAAATAACAGTACAGTTGCTAATGAGAATAAAAATGAACAATGTGACATTTAAAAATGCAATGGAAGCATTCAATTGCTTCTCTTCATCTAATGTTATTGCCCAAACTGTATTATCACCCTCCAAATGTACACTCCTTACATATACATTTTTCATTTTTATAGAATTTTTAGGCAAAGATATTATCTTTGCTGAGTTAGTTTTTTTTAAACCTAAGATCTTAATATTACAATCAGAAAATCTATCATGAAAGTCCAAAATAGCAATTCCTTTTCATTGCTCTTCCCCATCATATCTTCTTTCCTTCAATTCGAGAAACATGCTTAGCTAACAAACAAACAGAATCCAATATTTTTTTCCTTTTTTAAAAACACATTTCCACAGCAGGCCTGTATTTCAGAAGCTGCACTGCTTCTCAAGGTCTGATTACCAATAGAAATTCTTGGCAGGTCTTCTGATGCTGTGGTCAGTTTGCGTAAAGATGGCTGGTAGCAGCTATAGGATGGTGCAAGGTTTTTTATCCTTGAAGGGATTTTCAGAGGCTGGAACTCCGACGAGCAATGGGTCATTCCGTGCATGCTGCTCACAGTAGTTCATCAAATCTACAGCTGCCTTTGAAACCTGTCAAGGTTAAAAAGTCATCAATGACTAGCCAAGGCAATGACGTAAGAAACTACAAAACAACATCACAGACTACTTGCAGGATTTTGCAATTTCTGCTGCCGTAATCTCAGTCTTACAGCAGTTAAAACTTAGGCATGGCTTATTTTCACATTACAAAAATATTGTTTTCTTCAAAAACCATTTTCCTTCTAAAGTGCATGTCTACCCTGCTCCCTCATTTTTGCTGTATGACTGGTTATCAAGATTAAGATCCTCAGACAGAAATGAATGGATTAATCCATTTAATCCAACTGGTTATTTTCCTCAAAAACATGCTTGCATTCCTTCAGTAATTGTGGAAATACAGATTTGCTAAGGAAAGTGCATACATCCAAACACATTTTTACATAACTTCTTGAACAAATCTTACAATGACATTGGAACATCATAAAGAAAACAATTCAGAAAATAAATGAAAAACCAAGGATTTGTAATTTTTCTCATTAGTCTGGAAATGATGGAAATCAATGTTCAGAGGTTTCGTTTTATGTATGCTATTAAAACTTTGAGTTTGAACCACTAACAAATGTTTCCACCTACTCTGTTGTAAGCACTGGGATTGCTCTGAGAGCCAGTTTAGACCTGATAGACCAAATATTTCCATTTTTTCTATGGAAGTATGATGAGAAGTTAGAATCTAGTTGTTCCATATTACTGAGGTCTCCATTACTGGAATCCTTCCAGCAAACCTTTTCTGGACTTTTTTTCAAGGCCTTGGCATCTATTCTCCAGTGCAGCACACAAAATTAAGCACAGTGTAATTGCTAAAGATTGATCAATGCTTTATATTGACTTAAAATAACTTTGTTGCTTTTACATTATATGCTCCTTTTAATAAAGCCAATGACCACATTTGGCTTTTTAACTGGTTTCTCAATTCCCCTTGCTAATTCATAGTTTTGTGCACATACAAGATCCATAAAGCCCCTCTTCACTTTTCTCTGTTTGAACGGATCACCACGCAAATTTTCATCTGCAATGTCAGTGCATTTCATGAGTTAATCTTTGCCTCGGGGGAGCTGTTATTGCCCTTCTTTCCTTTTGTTACATTTCTGAATTTCACATATTCTGCTAACTTTGAAATTCTGACCTGTATATCCCTGTCTAGTGATTTATATTAGAAAATGCAATATCACCTGGGTAACAACACTGCAAACTTCCCCTCAGCATGAAAGAAAACCATCAACTCTTTGCTTTCTGCTCCTTAGAAAGTTTTGTATCTCCACAATCAATGTACCTCTTAAGCACAGCAACTGTGATTTTACTTACTTCTATTATGTGGTATTGTCAAGTTCCTTTTGAAAACTCATATTCATAGCAACCACACTATCCTCATCAACCTTCTCCATTACTTCATCAAAGGATTCAACTGAATTTGACTTATCCAAATAGCCTTTAGCGAATGCATGCAGGCTTTCATTTATTAGCTCATAATGTTGTAACAAAGATATCTATGTTGGAAGATTCTGTTTCTGCCAATTCCTGCTGAATAGCGTATAAATTCCTTCTTTTTTTCTGCCTGGTGTACACTTGGGGGGGGGGGGGTGAGGAGAAGCTGTATTTATGCAGCAGCCTCCATAGATTTAGGACATCCCAAGTGGTTGCCTACCTTCCAAGCATCTTTAAATTGTGATTTATAGAACACAGAACATGACAACACACTACAGGTCCTTTGGCCTACAATGTTGTGCTGGCCTTATAACCTACTCTAAGATCAATCTAACCCTTCCCTCCTACATAGACCTCTTGTTTTTAGTCTCTCCTATAATGGGGAGAGAAATGGGATTCAAATTGAACACAGTAGGATTCCAGAACATCAATCTCACTCTCTTGAAGTCTTCCATGAATCTGTTACCTGTTTCCAGACACCCCCCCCCCACCAAAAAGTTAATGATTTTGGTACCACATCTGAAAATTTGAAAAGGACAGTTAACTTGTATTCAACAAGTTTGTTAAGTGTTCTCTTGAATATATCTATTGATTTAACTTGAAGGAGCATACAGTTAAATTTACTATTCTGTTTGGAAGCTTACATGTATTCTAAAGGTACTTCTGAGCATGTTGAAAAATTGCCTCTCTCTTTTTCCTGCTGTTTAAATGCTACAATAGCTTTCAGAAATTTTCCATGTGAGGTATATGCAGAAAATCCAGAAAACAGATACGGTACCATTGGTGTTTTCGGGGTTATGTGAATGAAAATGCAGTTACCACAGAGTCACTGATAAAGACTATATCAAGGTTGCTCTTTGTCATCCTTGAAAATTTGACATGGAACTTCCAGGTGTGCATTGAAAGCATGCTGTTGTAGAGGATTCCACATCAGATGAGAATTTCTTACATAATACTCTCTTTGGAATCTGTTTGGGTAAGTTAGACCCAATTGTTCAGGCAGAGACCATTGTTGGATATTACTGGAATAATAAGGTCTTTGCATTACATAAATGGATGGGAGTGCTCTAAAGTATGCCCCATACTTTGCTTTTGTCTCCAACCGGTATACTGTATCAAATCTCTTCATTACTCTCCATCTCCAAGCCGCATCGTTTGAAGCCCAAAAGCCATGAGTTCATCTCCAGCCCCCACAATGGTCCAGGTTGCAACCACTGCAGCCTACCTATCTTCCCAACAACCCTCCTCACTAGATTCCTGATATTGCTTGATGATCTATCTCTCCACTGACCCTCTGATCATCTAAGGAACGTGAAGTTTGATATGGAACTTCCAGATATAGGTTGCATGTGTGGTTTGCGGAAGAATCTGCATCAGAAGCAAGTCAAACTGCCATTTCTTGCTTGAGGCATCAGGAAGACCTGATCTTCAACCACTATTCAGCTTCACCGGCTACCAACTTGATTACTATTCTAAACCCCTAATCCTGACTGGATGTACGATGACCAGGCCTTTATCCACCCACCTCTCCTTCCACTGATCACTCCAACCTGGCTGTGACCTCGAGCCATGGGGAAATCAGTGAGAGATCAAATCTTTTCAGGTGCTTCTGAAGTTTGCAGTCACTGCTACAACCACCTGCTGCCTCTTGACTTTGGTGACCCAAAATCAATCCTGAATTCCACTGTCATCTGTGTGGTGCTTGTACATTCTCTCTGTTACTGCATGGGTCTCACACAGGTGCTCTGATATCCTTCCACACTGGAGTGGGTTGGTAGATTAACTGGTTAATTTTCCCTACTGTGTAAATGGAGGATAGAATCTGGAGAGAATTGAAGAGTATATGGCGCAAATAAAACCAGATTAGTTAGGATTTCTGTAAATGATTGATTGTTGGTCAGTGTGGATTCACTAGGATGAACGGTCTGTTTCAATGCTTTATGGCTATGAAATGTGCTACTAAGAAGTAAATTAAGCAGTTGATCTTAGTCGATCAAAGATTGGGGGCTCTACATTTTAGCTAAGTACTATCTTATGGTGAAATAAAAACAAAATATTTGCGATAGTCAGCAAATCATGCAGCATCTATGGAGACAAAACAGTTTGAGCTAAATGATCCTTCACTAGAGTAACTTTAGCAGTGATTTGACTGAGGTTTACAAAATCATGAAAGAAACAGATTGTTTGTTTTGCTTTTTCTCCCCAACTGAATTGGCTTGGAAGCACCATAGTCTGAAGATATTTACTGCATTTTGCAGGAACTAGATATTATTTTGGTCTCTTTTCACAGAAGAGAGAATCAAATAAAAATATTGCTGTCTTTCTGGTGCTCATAGAATTGCTGAATTTCCTCAAACAACAGCTGCACTTATTGCTGACTGAAATTAAGATAATCTACCAGAGGAAAGCCCCATATATCATTAATCATGGCGTGATTTCCTGAACACACATCCACTAACTAAAGGATCAAAGAAACCAGTTAGAGATTTTCTTTTTCTCATAAATGCTTTAGTCTTATTTTTAGTGGTATATTTTCAATTTCCCAGTGTTATTAATTTTCTGGAAGTGGCGCGCATGTGAAAAAATAGACTTACATTTATCTTGCACTGTTCATGGCTTTCTGTCATTCCAGCAAGTCTAAATGTATTTCTATAACGTGGGAACCAGAGCAGTCAACCTGAACACATCTGACCCACAAAAATGATGATGACCAAACAATCTTATTTTTAAATAAACTTGGTTGAGAGATTAATTTTGAACAGAACAGAGGAGAGCCTTCTCAATTTGTTTTAAAAAAAATGTCATCAGAAATTTATTGTCTATTTGGAATATCAGAAGGGGTTTAATGAATCCTTGATGGGCAACACCTCATCTGCAATTGATCTCTATGACACAGAATGGCAATCCAAATTTCATGCTCAAGTCCCTGGCATGGAAACTGAACTGATGGAGGGTTGAGTTCCATCTCTGAGTCATAGCTGACATCTTTTATACATTTATTGTGATGCACAGAGATTTTCAGAGAGGCTAGATGGACTAGTATTTTCCTCACTGACATTTTGTGTTCTTACCAATGCTCAGTGGGGGAAGGCCCCTTAGCATAAATGCATCCTTATGTATCAAGCAGATTGCCAGCTGGATGCTGATCGGCATTATAACTAATCTCCTGCTGTAGTAAGAGACAGCTAGCAACGGCAACATCACCTGTGCAATATGCTGAAAGCTCTGTAGCTTCCAGTTCTCACAGTACTTTGGTAATATGCTCTCCTAAGCTGACTACACCAGATCTGATCAATACCTTGATAATTTTTCTCAACATCTCTTCCTCTTGCTATGCATAAGTTGTTCTTGTGCCACCTGATCAAAAACATATTTCTTGTTTTGTTGACACATTTCCATGAGGTGTGGAACAAATGAACATGAATGAAAATCTGATGTTCATATAACATACAGAAGAAAAATCAGAGAATAAGAGCCATAGAACATTACAGCACAGAAACAGGCCTTTTGGTCCTTCTTGACTGTGCCAAATCATTTTTCTGCCTAGTCCCACTGACCTGCACCTGAGCCATATCCCTCCAAACCCCTCTCATCTGTATACCTGTCCAAGTTTTTCTTAAATGTCAAAAGTGAGCCCGCATTCACCACTTCATCTGGCAGCTCATTCCACACTCTCACCACTCTCTGCGTGAAGAAGCCCCCTCTTAATGTTCCCTTTAAACTTTTCCCCCTTCACCCTTAACCTCTGTTTTTTTTCTCCCCTAGCCTCAGTGGAAAAAGCCTGCTTGTATTCACTCTATCTATACCCATCATCATTTTATACACCTCTATCAAATCACCCCTCATTCTCCTACGTTCCAGAGTCTTAACGTATTCAACCCTTCTCTCTAACTCAGTTTCTCAAGTCCCGGCAACACCCTTGTAAACCTTCTCTGCACTCTTTCAACCTTATTAATATCCTTCCTGTAATTAGGTGATCAAAACTGCACACAATACTCCAAATTCGGTCTCACCAATGTCTTATACAACCTCACTATTACATTCCAACTCATACTCAATACTTTGATTTATAAAGGCCAATGTACCAAAAGCTTTCTTTACAACCCTATCTACTTGTGACGCCACTTTTAGGGAATTTTGTATCTGTACTCCCAGATCCCTCTGTTCTACTGCACTCCTCAGTGTCCTACCATTTACCTGGTATGTTCTACCTTGGTTTGACCTTCTGAAGTGCAATACCTCACACTTGACTGCATTAAACTCCATCTGCCATTTTTCAGCCCATTCCTCCAACTGGTCCAAATCCCTCTGCAAGCTTTGAAAACCTTCCTCACTGTCCACTACACTTCCAATCTTTGTATCATCAGCAAATTTGCTGATCCAATTTGCCACATTATCATCCAGATCATTGATATAGATGACAAATAACAATGGACCCAGCACTGATCCCTGTGGCACACCACTAGTCACAGGCCTCCACTCCTCCACTAGAGTAGCAATCCTCCACTACCACTCTCTGGCTTCTTCCATTGAGCCAATGTCTAATCCAATTTACTACCTCTCCATGTATACCTAGTGACTGAATCTTTCTAACTAACCTCCCATGTGGGACCTTGTCAAAGGCCTTACTGAAGTCCATGTATACAACATCCAATGCCTTCCCTTCATCCACTTTCCTGGTAACCTCCTTGAAAAACTCTAATAGATTGGTTAAACATAACCTACCACGCATAAAGCCATGCTGACTTTTTCTAATAAGTCCCTGTCTATCCAAATACATGTAGATCCTATCTCTTAGTATTCCTTCCAATAATTTACCTGCTACCGATGTCAAACTTACCAGCCTATAATTTCCCGGCTTACTTTTTGAGCCTTTTTTAAACAATGGAACTACATGAGCTATCCTCCAATCCTCCAGCACCTGACCCGTGGGTATCAACATTTAAAATATTTCTGCCAGGGCCCCTGCAATTTCAACACTAGTCTCCTTCAAGGTCCGAGGGAATACCCTGTCAGGTCCTGGGGAGTTATCTACTCTGATTTGCCTCAAGACATCAAGCACCTCCTCCTCTTTAATCTGTATAAGTTCCATGACCTCCCTACTTGTTTGCCTTGTTTCCATAGACTCCATTCCAGTTTCCTTAGTAAATACAGATGCAAAAAACCCATTTAATATCTCTCCCATTTCTTTTGGTTCCATACATAGCTGACCACTCTGATCTTCAAGAGGACCAATTTTATCCCTTACTATCCTTTTGCTCTTTACCTGTAGAAGCTCTTAGGATTATCCTTCACCCTGACTACCAAAGCAACCTCATGTCTTCTTTTAGCCCTCCTGATTTCTTTCTTAAGTATGTTCTTTTTTTATACTCCTCAAGCATCTTATTTCCTCCCTGTTGCCTATACATGTTATACATCTCTCTCTTCTTCTTTATCAGAGTTCCAATATCCCTCGAGAACCAAGGTTGCTTATTCTTATTCATTTTGCCTTTAATGCTGACCAGAACATACAAACTCTGCACTCTCAAAATTTCTCCTTTGAAGGCCTCCCACTTACCAATCACATCCTTGCCAGAAAACAATCTGTCCCAATCTACGCTTTTTAGATCCTTTCTCATTTCTTCAAATTTGGCCTTTTTCCAGTTTAGAACTTCAGCTCGAGGACCAGATCTATCTCTATCCATGATCAAGTTGAAACTAATGATGTCATGATCACTGGAACCAAAGTGTTCCCCTACACACACTTCCGTCACCTGCCCTAACTCATTTCCTAATAGGAGATCTAATATTGCATCCTCCCTAGTTGGTAAATCTAAGATTGATTTAGTAAACTTTCCTGATCACATTTCACAAACTCTAACCCATCTAGACCTTTAATAGTATGGGAGTCCCAATCAGTTGTTGTCCCAAATGAGTTGTTTAATTAATCTATCCACATAGGAAGGTTGACCATCTAGTCAAAATGGCCTCCAAAATTTATTCCACTGATCAAAGTAAATTTATTATCAAAGTAGAATGAATTTTTGAGACAGATTAATGGATCATAGCAACTACACACCATGTTGCTGTGACACCATCATGGCTGAATAACAAATTAAGCAGGTGAAAAATGGGAGGAATGGTAGTGCAGCAAGGGGTGAGGGTATGGAGGAAGTTACTAGGATGTGGGGAAAATAGGCATCAGAATAAATTTGTAGTGAATGGAATTGCTCTGTGAGCTGGCGCAATCCAATGGACCATTTATGTCGAAAGGGAATATAGCAAAATAAAACAAAATTTTGACAGATCATTCATGGTGACAGTGATGAGCATTATTGAAATAAATGTAATAAAAAATCAACACAAAAGATAGTCAAAATAGAAACAGAAAGAAAGCTTAATGAATTAAATCTGACAAAGTAGCAAAGCACAATGAACTATATATCAGTACACCTTGCTTTTAATGCCATGTATGTGAGAATCACTTATTTTTGTACTGGAATAAAACTGCAACAAATTTCAGGGTAAATCGTGACTTGCTGGAAACTTGACGTGATAGTTTTGGTTGAGAATCATGCTTCTGATGTTTTCCATGTCATGGAGTGATGTAATTCCCCATACACCTCTCTTTTTTGTGCATTGCCCAGGAAATGAGATCATATTATTCTGAGAGAAGCCTGTCACATATTTTTCTCAGAATTAATGTGCTTTAATAATGCTTCTGCCCGAGTAGATCCCTAGGCTGAGGGCTTCGCTATCTTCAATGTCAACATTTCTCTACTATTCCACGTTACTTGATATCCTCAATTAAGGAAGAGTGCGAAGGTCAACTCACTAAATGCCCCCAATGCAATTCTGCAAATCCAGCTCCGCAATTATCATCCAATTCACCTCTTTGGCTCCGAACCATATCTCTGTCTCTTTCATCAACAACCCTCATTTCCTGACACCAGCCATTCAGCTCTGAACTCTGGCCGTGATTCGCAGCTCCTTGATTATTCCCTGATTCTCTCGATGACCTCTGATTCGACTTGAGAGAAGTCCTAACCATTAGGCCCCTCTCTCCTCTGATGCCTCGAGGTAACCAGAATCATGTGATATTTTCCTTCATGTGATGTGTTAATACTGAACCTATGAAGTAGGTTATTTTCAGGTCACTTAGTAGTTCCTGATGGTTTAGGATTGTGACATGTTGCATAAATACAGTACTCCTCGATGAATCACATCCTGATTTCAAAGGAACTCCAATAATCCAAAAATTACCAATGCAGTTTTTTTTTATAGTAGATAAGAGGAGATCTAATCCAAATGCACAAAATTCTTGCAGGAATTAACAGAGAAGATGCCTCTCTGACTGAGCATCTAGGAATGGTGAGAAGCATAGTTCAAAACTTAAGGCTAGTTTAGGATTGTGTTGAAAAATTATTTACATGCAGTGATAATTCTTCAAAATCGTCTCCTTCAGATGGCTTTACAAGTGCTCTTATAATGCATATTCAAAGCAGAGAAGGATAGATTTCTGGGCATTTAGGGATTCAATGGATATGGTGATAGTGTTGGAAATTGGCACTGAAGTAGAAATCAGCCAAGGTTTTGATGACTAGCAGAGCTGAGCGTATAGGCTACTTTTGCTCCTATGTTCTTATCTTTGTAAGAACTTTCGGTGTTTCTTTGGTAGAGAATTTCAAAGATTCACTATCCTTTCGGTGAGGAAATTTATTCTCAACACTATCATTTTGAGTCTGAGAGTCCTGGTTCCAGACTTTCCTGCACCTATTCTATCAATTCCCATAGAATTTTATGTGTTTCATTGAGATCACTTCCAAATTAATGACCCAGATCATAAACAATTGCAGCCTTTAGTACCTAATGACAAGTCTGAATAGACAGGCACCTCTCAATCTCCACCCAACTAACAGGAATCACCTGCCACTTGTTTCCAACTCATCACCTGCAGCCTATTTAAACCCAGCTCTCATCCATAGCTGTTGTGCATTCGTAGAAACAGCCAATCTCAAGTGTGGTTCCTAACCTTCAGTTATCTTGTTGATTTGTGATGTTAAATATCCGTTCTCTCTTGTTTTGTGGCCCCTGTTGGCTTGTTATTTTACATCTTATTATTAAAGTTACTGCTCACTGCTTCATTGTTTCTGCTGCTCTGTGTTTGGGGCAAGCCTCCACTACATTTCTTGACAGGATGAATAAACCTACGATTGACCCACAAACAGCAGGAAACCACTGATATCTATTCGCCACTCTCTTCCAACCCTGTTTCAATCCATGAGCACTGCACCAGTCAACTTCCTCCCTCTGAGCCCCAGATTCTGGTACTGAGTGCTTTGACAGATCCCCAATCCGATACTGCAACTTTCTGTCCCAGTAAGTCTTGCATTTTGTGCTCCAGCCATCTCTATTCTACGAGAGCCAACATTGCCTTCCTCATCTCTCTTTTGACTGGGTGACCTGGGCCGCCACCAATTGGGACAATAAGGCCACCATTTGCAACAGGTATGAAGATTTCATTGCTGAAATGCACCAGGTTTTTGACCAACCAGGAAATGGAAGAGAAGCAGTTGATCACATATTTTGCCTTTGTCACGGATCATGCTTGGTGCTGGATTACATGGTGGAATTCAGGACCCTCATGGCAGATTGCAGCTGGGATGCAAAAGCGCTGCTGGCCCATTACCATCATGGCTTCTTGGAGTACTTGATAGGTGAGCTGTCTAGCTGGGAACTGCCCAGCATCTTTGAAAGCCTCATCATTCTGGCTCTCCTATTGACAAGCCTCTTATGGAACAACCCCGAGGTCATCAGCTCCAGTTTCATTCCCAGAACCATTTCAGGCTGCAGGACCCTCATCGTCAATGCCCCCAAACCCATGTAGTTAGGGAAAGCTCCCTTAACCCCTAAGTGTGAAGCTTGGTAGAGAAACAACTTGTGTGCTTACTGTGGAGCAGCTGATCACCAACTCATCGAAAGTGCCAGAAAATAGCAGCACTTCCTCATCTCTCTTTTGACAGGAAGACCAGGGCCTTCTATCTTGTAAGCTCTCCTGGCCCCCTGTTCCAGCACCATAGGTTGACTCACTCTCTCTGTCCTCCTCCACACCCCAATGGTTCTTTGCACACAGGAAACTCTGGAAGAATCGTGCAAAGCAGAAAATTTTCTGGACTGGATTCTGTGTAGCTTGGACTCCCTGCTGTGCCTATCTCCTACCCCTTCTGCATCATGGCAATTGACAGGCATTCCTTGATGTCTGGGATGGTCAGAGCGTGCACATGAGCATCGGAGAGGGCAGCTGATCAACTCGGGTTACCCCGGCTCTTCAATCACAACCCTCACTTAATTTTGCCCTGTAAATTTGTGGAGATGGAGGAAACCCTCAATCTTACCAAACTCCCACAGGAACACCACACCTTCAGTAAACAGGAAGCCAGCACCTGCCACATCACATATCACATGACTCTGTGATCAACCTCTTCCAGGGCACAACCCCTCACTGACGTCATCTGTTCTCCCTCTCCCCTTCTGAGATCTAAGTCATGAATGACAACGTAGCTGAAGCTCTACAGCACGGCTTCATTCAACCATCCCTGTTCCCAGCTGGTGCAGGATTCCTTGTCAAAAAAAAAATGGGGGTCTTTATCCCTGCATCAACTACCGTGGACACAGCAAAATCACCATTAAGAATTGCAACTCTCTCCCCCTGATGGATAGCATATTCAAAGCACTCTGCAGGGCCCAAATCTTCACCGAACTGGGCTTACGGAACGTGTATAACCTGATTTGCATCCTCCAGGGGACAAGTGGAAGACTGAGTTTATAACGCCAACTGGCATCTACGAATACTTAGTGATGCCATGCATACTTTCAACCATTTTCCAAGCTTTCATCAATGAAATCCTTAGTGATATGCTACACAGGCAAGAGAAAATGTCCAGATGCCAGAAATCAAAGCCACACACACAAAATGCTGGGGAACTATCAAAAAGAATAAACAGTAGTTTTGGCCCAAGATCCTTCATCAGGACTGGAAAAATTCTATAAAGGTATGTGCTTGTCTATTTGATGACATCCATATCTTCTCCAAGCACCCCCAGGACCACGTCTGTCATGTCCGTTCAGTCCTTCAGTGTCTCCTCAAAAACTAACTACTGCAATTTAGAAAAATGCCAGTCCACACCCCAATAATTTCCTTTCTACGTTATGTCTGTTCATCCCAAGGCATAACCATGGACCTAGAGAAAGTGTGTGCTATCACTGATGGCCCTGACCACGCTTCCTCAAACAACTACAGCTCCTCTTGGGCTTCTCCAACTTCTACTGCCATTTCATCTGAAACTACAGCCAAATTGCCACTCCTCTCACTTCCCTCACCAAGTTCACCTACCTCATGGATAACTTGATCTGCTGCCATGGACCACACTCTCAAGGAACTCGAGATGCTTCATCACTGCTCCCATTCTCTGCCCTGCACCCGTCTGGACCTTCTCTGAGAAGGTAGAGGTGGACATCTCTGACAGGGGTGCCGGTGCCATCCTCTTCCAGTGAGGAAGGTGTGGGAAAAGTCTTGTGTTGCCATCTCATGCAAGTATAACACTATGCAGTGCCGTTATGGAGGAGGAGACATGGAGCTACCTGCCATTAAATGGACTTGGAGGAATAGAGACATTGGCAGTTGGGGAAACACCGAACCTTTTCTGATCTGGACTGACTCCAAGACCTCATATACATGCAACAGACCTGCCAGCTCAACTCACATCAGGCTCAGTGACCCTCTTCTTCTAGCAATTGAACTTCACAGACTCCTACCAACCTGGCTCCAAGAACACATACAGTGGACAACCTGACTTGAAAGTGCGACCCAGCTGAAGTGGAGATTGACCCTCAGCCCATCATTTCATCTTCCTAGATCCTTGCCCCTATCGATTTGGGACACTGAGTACTAGATCCACCAGGCCCTACACCATGTACCTGCTCCAGCCAACACACCTGACAACTGCATGTATGTGCTGGCAGCTGTAAACTCTGAGGCACTCCATTGAGCTGACTCCTCAGCCCTCTCTGGACGTTCAAAAAATGACGGACCATGGATTTTCTGTGGTGTCTGTTCTGGTGGCCACCATGATCGCAGATGTCCATCAATTTGTCACTGCCTGCCCTCAATGTGCCCTGTCTAATTCATCCAACCTGCAGCCCTCTGGGCTCCAGTGGTCCCTACCAATCCTTTGATGCCCATGGTCAACATTGCCATGGGATTTCATCATGGGCTTGCCACCTGCCAATGGGGCCACAGCGATCAAGACACTGTGATCTCCAAGGCGGCCCAGGTTCTCCCACAAGACTGGGGCCCACAACTCGTATCCCAATTTTGGTCAGCCATCTGTTCCCTCCTCTGCAGCTCAGTGAGTTTGTCTTCAGGCTCTCATCTGCAGACCAATGAACAGTCAGAGCCGATCAGCAAGCGTGGAAGTTTCTGTGCTACTACGCTGCCTCTAACCCTTACACTTGGAAGAAGAATCTCTTCTAGACTGAGCTGTCCCACAGTTTACACACCTCCTCTGCCATGTGTATGTCATCCTTTGAAGTGCTTCATGGCTACCAATCCCCATTGCCTTCTCAGTGGGAAACAACGGTGGAGATGCTGGCCCGCCAAGTTGCCTGAATGCTTGGAAAATGGCATGGAGGAGATTCCTAGCTGCCAATCACATCTAATGCTGCCAGGCCAATATACTCCAGCTGGGGACCATGCCTACCAACCTGAAATCTGCCCCATGCACAGACTACCACAAACTCTTGCCCCAGTTCATTGGTCCCTTCAAGTTTATCCACTACACTAATCCAGTTGCTTACCATCTCCAGCAGCCATCATCCCTGAGGATCACACCTACCTTCCACGTGTGCTGCCTGAAGCCCGTTGTCCATGGACCACTTAACCCACCAGAGTCTGCACCTCTGGAACCTAGGGTGGTGGAAGGTGATCCAATGTACACGGTTCACAGGTCGATGGATTCATGTCATTGTGGAAGGGGTGTGTAGTACCAGATTGACAAGGAAGGGTACAGCCTGGAGGAGAGGTCTTGGTTGCTGTCTAGTTTCATCTTGGATCCATCATTCTTCAAGGCGTCACACCAGACCCATCTGGATAAACATGTGCTGCCAGGTGCTGGCTGTAGGAGGGAGTGTTCTGTCAGGGCTGTACAGGCAGGTACCTCCCAGTCTCCACCCAGCTAACAGGAATCACTTGCAACTCATCACCTGAAGCCTATTTAAACCCAGCTCTCATCCATGATCCTTGTTCACTCATCGAAAAAGCCAGCCTCAACCAGTTGCTCCTAGCCTTTGGTTACCTTGTTATGTTAAGTATCTGATCTCTCTTGTTTTGTGGCCCTTTGTGGCTTGTTATTTTGCAGGTTATTATCTAAGTCATCGCTCACTGCTTAATAATCCCCACTGCTCTGTGTAGATAACCCTAATAGTTACAATCTGAAAAACAACCCCTTACTCCTACCTTCCAATTTATATTCTTTGACTAATCCTCAATCCATATCACTGTGTAACAATGACTGTGTACCCTAGAGCCATTGAGACTCAGTTTGGCTTATTAATTTTTGTGTGGCACCTTTGGGAATATTTGTAGAAGTATAAATATATCAGATCAACTGGTTTGCTGTTACCTATTCTACCAATAGTTCTTTTCAAAATACTCCAACATGTCACCACTGGTTTACATACTGATGTGAAATGTTTGCATGTCAAGCATATATTGCCTTGGAGCCAGTGGTTACAGATTTAGATTCCTGTGGTGTATCTACAATATAAGAGTGAAGATGGATACACATGAGGAATTAGTTTTATAGACAGCATGTAATCAGCAAAGGGTTGCACATTTATGCTCAAAGAATACCACATGTACATAACATTAAACTCATTAACTATTTTCTGCTTAAGTCTATGCAGTGTTTCATCTCCTCTTTCTACTATCCCTAACACCACTGGCATTTGTTTACATAATGGCATTGATAAAAACACAATAATCATCTTTCTTCTTCTGAATCAAAATCCTGGATAAAAAATAAAGTACAATTCTTCCCTTTATTGCACAAACTTGAGTATTCCTGAAATCAAAAGTAACTTGGACACCCCATGATAAGGGGATAAGAGTATTTATGTCTGTCATGCACTCTGAGGTCTGCAAATAAACCCCTCAGTCTGTATAATAATTGCTGGACATGTGTTGATCTTCTAAAAATGTAAGATTGTTTTCCTAGACAATGTTTTCAGTAACTTTACAGACAAATTAAGTGACTTTGAGAACAATGTGCTTTTTCCCCATTTTATTCAAACACTATTTGTTGTAAACGCAACAGAACGAGCAAGAAAGCTGTCGACTGAAAACCGAAAGGAAACTGGTCAGGTAAGGGAGAGTTTGCTTAATTGCCAAGTTTCCTTATTTGAGGAATGGATCAAAAAGGTCTTGAAACAGTTAAAGAAAAATTGTGGATCAGACACCTTAATTGCCTTTCCTACTCAACCTATTCCGATACAAAAACTAATCAAAAGGTTAATATTTCTGCAGCTTTCACAACACCTTGTAAATAACGAACCTGTGAAATTTCTGCCAAATGACTCACAAGAATATGATGCATATCTTTGTCAATGATAGTTTGCTTTACCATTGATATCAGCTGTTGATATCCATACTCAGCTGCTTACATACCACTGCGATATGTGCGCATGCTCATAACAAAAATAACTCCTTGTTAACTTATGGAATCTTCACTAGGCTTACAGAACTCTGAGAAGATAACCGAATCCTCTTATTCCTAACACACAATAACAAATACCTACTAAAAGCACCAAAGGAGTTGAATGACTTCAGACCTGTTGCCTTGACGTCGCACGTGATGAAGACCATGGAGCGGCTGATAATACAGAATCTGAGGCCACAAACCAGGCACGCCCAGGATCCTCTTCAGTTTGCGTATAAGGAGAAGGTGGGAGTGGAGGATGCTATCACGTATTTGCTGCACAAATCACTCTCTCACCTAGAGGGGGTCAGTTGTGCTCTGAGGATTACATTCCTTGACTTCTCTAGTGCCTTTAACACCATCCAGCCCAAGATCTTAAGGCACAAACTAACGGAGATGGGAGTAGACTCTCACATGGTGGATTGGATAGTGGACTACTTGACAGATAGACCTCAGTATGTGCGGTTGGGAGACTGTAGGTCTGACACAGTGGTCAGCAGCACAGGGGTGCCGCAGGGAACCGTACTCTCTCCGGTCCTGTTCACCCTGCACACATCAGACTTCCAATATAACTCGGAGTCCTGCCATGTGCAGAAGTTCGCTGATGACACGGCCATAGTGGGGTGTGTCAGGAATGGACAGGAGGAGGAGTATAGGAAACTGATACAGGACTTTGTGATATGGTGCAACTCAAACTACCTGCGTCTCAATATCACCAAGACCAAGGAGATGGTGGTGGACTTTAGGAGATCTAGGCCTCATATGGAGCCAGTGATCATTAATGGAGAATGTGTGGAGCAGGTTAAGACCTACAAGTATCTGGGAGTACAGTTAGACGAGAAGCTAGACTGGACTGCCAACACAGATGCCTTGTGCAGGAAGGCACAGAGTCGACTGTACTTCCTAAGAAGGTTGGCGTCATTCAATGTCTGTAGTGAGATGCTGAAGATGTTCTATAGGTCAGTTGTGGAGAGCGCCCTCTTCTTTGTGGTGGCGTGTTGGGGAGGAAGCATTAAGAAGAGGGACGCCTCACGTCTTAATAAGCTGGTAAGGAAGGCGGGCTCTGTCGTGGGCAAAGTACTGGAGAGTTTAACATCGGTAGCTGAGCGAAGGGCGCTGAGTAGGCTACGGTCAATTATGGATAACTCTGAACATCCTCTACATAGCACCATCCAGAGACAGAGAAGCAGTTTCAGCGACAGGTTACTATCGATGCAATGCTCCTCAGACAGGATGAAGAGGTCAATACTCCCCAATGCCATTAGGCTTTACAATTCTACCGCCAGGACTTAAGAACTTTTTAAAAGCTATTATTAATGCTTTTTGAGATAGTGATTTAGATGCATATCATATTTTTTACTGAGTTAAGTATTGTATGTAATTAGTTTTGCTACAACAAGTGTATGGGACATTGGAAAAAAGTTGAATTTCCCCATGGGGATGAATAAAGTATCTATCTATCTATCTATATATTATTATTTACTACAAAGTATATTCAAAAACAAATAGATTTGTTTTTGAACCTATTGTATATTCAGAATCTCATTAAAAAAATTTTTTACACTTGAGGAGACTCAGCATAAGACTCAACAGACATAATGACATGTTGTGAACCTGGAATTCTGTTTCTCTCTCCACAGATGCTGCCTGGTCTGCTAAACATATCCAGTATTTGGTGTTTCTATTTTGTCACATTAGCTGTGTTGAGAGGTTGCATAGCAAACTTTGAAGAGAGCTTTGTTAAAATTCAAGTTAACTTTGCTACTCGTCCTTCAAAATCTGCAGGTGTCACTGTTAACTGTAGTTTGTTATTTTCCACGGATAAATCACCACGGCTCTTGCTTATGCTGCACTACAACTGAACTCAGAGGGGAACCACAAAGAGTCTCAGGAACAGAAACAAGTTGCTCTTCACCTGGAGCTGCATAGAGAGAGCTTGTAGGGGAAAATGCCTCTTGTTACACATATAGAGGCGGCAATGTTTCTTGATGTGTCTGACAGTGTCCATGAATGCATAAGCACCAAGAAATGATGGCAGATATTTGAGATTTGTGTTGCTGCATGACCTTGGGCCCATGCTTTACTGATAGTTGTCAATGTCACTATTGGCCTCAGCTTCTTTGCCTCAAAATCTTTCCAGGTCTCCAATGAGGGTAGTTTCAGATTCTGTCAGTCTCTAACATAGCTAATTTGTTGTTCAGTAATGTAAACTTTGCTACCATTGAGAACACTATGTATGTGAAGCCATCCAGACATTCACAGATGATCTATGAGTGTTCATCAAATGACATGTCGGAACAGGAATGGATTTAAGAATTGAAATGGTTGTCCACTGGGAAATTCCACTTTTTGCGGATGCATGTTGGGCTTTGGACTCCTCTTCCCACGATGAGGGCACTTTCAGATTGGAGGAGCAACACAACATATTCCATTTAGGTAGCCTCCAACCTGATGCACGAACACCGATTTCTCTGGTAAACCCCCCACCACCCCATTCATTTTCTCACGCTGGCCTCGTCTTTTTTCCTCATCTGTCTATCACTTCTCCAGTGCCTCTATTCCATCCCTTTCTCCCACTATCAGATTCCTTCTTCTCCAGCCTTTACCATTTCCACCACCCAGCCTTTAACTTCATCCTCCCTTCCCCACCCATCTGGCTTCATCTGTAACTTTCTAGCCTGTCTTCGCCACCTGCTCCCACCTTTTTATTCTGGCTTCTTCCCCCCCTTTCTTTCCACTTCTGATGAAGGGTTTTGACCAGAAATGTTGACTGTTTAATCACTTCCACAGATGCTACCTTACCTGCTGAGTTCCGTCAGCATTTTGTGTGTGTTGATTTGGATTTCCAGCATCTGCAGTATCTCTTGTGTTATTGAAAGCAAAGTGCCTAGATGAAACAGAATTCTGCCAGCAGTAGCTGAGAGACCTCCTTCTCACCATCTCTAATGGCAAAGCACTTGTCCTGTTGGTTACTTCCAGGGCTACATAGAATACTGATAGGAGTTTTTCAATGGCAAGAAGGTCCCTGATCTGAGTACTCATCTTCCTTTCCCTGCAGACGAACCATTGAGTGACAGCATGTGTTGAATAGTTTACGGAGAATACTTTTTGACGTTCCACAGTAATGAACTTGAATAGCATAGCTGTTCAGAGGGTGACCAAGAAAGAATGAAAATAAAAGAATGTGTGCTCTGTATGTATGCAGTATATACATGGACGAACAAGAATGAACTTAAGAACACAAGGTGAGGTTTTGGAATACACACACAATGACAAAATTGAATGTGCCACCTTGCTCTATTCTCTTGATCTGTTAAAATTATTAAGCTATATGTGAGGCTGAACTTAGTTAAGGGTAACCAAGCAGAGACATCATTTTCTGCAACCATCTCCAAAAACACAATTTTGTGATGCTAGTAACTTTCCCCACCAATGCCATGACTCACAGCTCTTCAACTTAATCCCATGAAATGAAGGCCAACACATCTCAGCCTTCTTAATCAAACTATGAGCTTGTGTGGCAACTTTGAGAGATTTGTAGACATGGACCCCAAAATCCTTCTGTTCTTCTACACCATCCATAACCCTGAATTCTGCCTTGAACTTTGACCTTTAAAGTGTATTCCTTCACACTTTTCTGGGTTAACCTCCATCTGTCACTTCTCAGTCCAGCTTTGCATTCTATCAATGTTATGTTGTAACCTACAACAGCCCTTCACTCTATCCATAACTCCACCAACCTTTGAGTCATCTGCAAACTTATTAAAACATCTTTTCACTTCTTCATCCGAGTTATTTATAAATATCACAAAGAGCAGGGGTCCCTGAACAGATCTTTGCAGAAAACCAATGGTCACAGATCCCTTTGCAGGATCTGCTCTATCTGCCATCACTTGCCTTCTATGGGCAGGCTAATTCTGAATCCACACAGCGTTCCACGCCTACTGCCTTTCTGAATAAGCCTACAAGGGGAACCTCGTCATGTGCCTTCCTAAAATCTATATCCACTGCTTTGCCTTCATCGATTTATCTTTGTCACTTCCTCAAGGAATTCAATAAGGCTCATGAGGCATGAGTTGTCTGGCACAAAGCCATGTTGACTACCCTAATCAGACTACGCTTCTCCGAATGCTCATAAATCCTGTCTAAGAATCCTCTCCAATAGTTTGACCACCATTGATATAAGACTCACTGGTCTGTAATTCCCAGGATTATCCCTATTACCTTTCTTGCACAAAGGAATAACATTTGCCTCCCTTAAATCTTCTAGTACTACTCCTGTGGCCAGTGAGGATTCAAAGGGTTATGGTATAGCCTCCTTGTCTCTATTCATTGTAACTGTATTTTTTCTCTGCAAAAGTGGAAAGATACAGAAAGAAGACTTAACCATATAACATTGGGGCAGAATCAGGCTACTCAGCCTATCGAACCTGCTCTGCCACTCAATTATGTCAATTTCATTTTTCTTCTCAACCTCATTTTCATACTTTTCCCCCCAACCTTTGACACCCTCACTAACCAAGGACCTGACAACCAGCTCTTTAAATATACACAATGACTTGGTCTCCACAGCTGTTTGTGGCAATGAATTCTACAGTTTCACCAACCTCTGGCTAAAGGAATTGCTTCTCATCTCTTTCTACAGGAATGACCTTCTATTCTGAGCTTTTACATTTGGTCCAAGGCTCTACCATTATTGGAAACATTCTCATCATGTCAACTCTATCTACCCTGAGAAAATTCCTCTCTAAAACACATAGAGATGAAAAAAATCTGCAAGTCATGGTAGAACCATAAAATGTAACATATTTCCAGTGATTAATTAAATTTAAAAAAATTTGATAAATAAATATGAATAAAAACAATTGGATCAATGATAATCCACAGTAATGGCACAGTGTACTCTTGGGCTTGGTTCTCTGGTTACTGTATGACTGTATCTCTGTCAGAAATCTTTCCCTGCACACTCATGGGAGTAAAATTCATTAAAATGCACTGTCCAGGTTTACAAATAAAACAAAATATAAAACTGAAGAAATGAAGAAGGAATGGAGAGTAACTGTAACACAGTAAACCAGGACAGCAAATCCTCAGGACACCTGTGGTTGGAAAGAGAAATTTCACTTGAAAAATTTGTAACAGTTAGTGTTTGCAACTCCTGATTACCTACCACAGCCAGTTAAATAAACGTCCTAGTAACATAGCTTGTTTCTCTGTATGTATGGATATACTGGATTACCTTAGCACTGTACATAGTGCTAAGGATACTGTATTGGATCCTAATTGGTCTTTCTTCCTTTTAGGTTAATAGATGGAAAATTGGGTGGATTCACTCTTAAAGGGTGTTTCCCTGCTAATCTTCAGTTATATGTATGTTCCAGATGATCTGCAATAGTTTGGTCCAATTAAGAAAACTCAGCATATTCCATCTGTCGCAACAACTCTTAGACTTAAGAACATGTCCTTGCATTCCACCTTCAGACATTTACTTTTGTGTGTTTGAATAAGTTTTGGAAAAGTACTGTAAAATTTAATCCAAATTTGTTTGCAAAGAGAGTGCAGAGAGGTTCAACTTGGGTGTTCCAAGCAAATTCGTCTCTCCTGGGATGTAACTGATTTGCCACCAGCCCTGTGAAGTGTCAAGGCCCTTCAAAAATGCATATCATCTTCAACAACTTGGGGAAATCCCTGATCAAAATGGAGAAGGAGCGTTCAGATTGGCATTGAGCATTTTGCATCTATATAACAGGAGCACCCAAATACCATTGCAGAAAGAGCTCTCAGTACCTCCCAAACTACCCCCACCCCCACCCCCACCAATCACCTTCTGTTCCACCTGCGTCACAGTTTGCAAGTAACAGATCAGCCTCCTCTACCACCTCAGAACCCACAGACTGGAGTAGAAGCAAGCCATAATGCGCACCTGTCTGCAGGTGGCATATCGTATGTGCACAAACGCTGTGCAGTTCACAGTGAGTTCTAATTGTTTCTCTGTACAGAAAACAGCAGACGCAAGTGAAATATGAACATCTAGATTTGCATAACGATGTAAACATTAAGACTGATCAACGTAAAGATTTTCATTTGCATCTGTGGGCTTATGCATGCAATATTTCAGACTGATGCTTTACATCACTTAATTGATTTATAAATGTCAAAATGTACATAATAAGTCTGTTTGTAGAAATTCCAACATTTTTGTTGTAAGATCAAAAAGCATGCAGCATAAATGAGAGATGATAGTGAATTCTGATAACTTTTGATGTGCAGGAAAATGTCAATAACTAATCATCACATGTCCACTTCCTGTTAAAGCAAGTGCAAATGAATGATAAACTCTCTGAAATGCAGTTTGCTGCCGCTTTACCACAAGTTCTAAATATTTTACAACACAGTCTGCAACACAGCATGTCGTTTTTGTTTTGCAATTGTGCTCTCATATAATACGGGACTAACTTCTTCATCAGAATCTCATGCCTTTAAATTAAATGTTCTTGAAAATTTATTAGAAGGGAACATAACAATGGAAAATAAGAATTGCTAATTTAGTATCACCTTAATGTTATTATGAAATCATGAATAAATTATGTAACCTGTTTACTGCACATTATTATTTGGAAATCACCTTACCACAGAGTTTGTTGTCTCTTCTAATTATACTCCAATGCATTTAAGGTGAAGCTGTTTCAACATTTTTTCTTTCTAAATTTCTTCACCATAGTTACAAAAGGCCAAGCACGGTGTAGCATGTTCTGTTATTTGATAACATCATGGCTGAACCAAACTTGGCCACAACTGCAATTTCCTCATGACATTCATTACTTTTCATTCCCTTCTTGTTCAAGAACTTGTCTAACTCAGCTTTGAATATACTTAATGATCCAGCAGCCACAGCACTCTGTGGTAGAGAAATCCAATGATTCACAACCATTTGAGAGAAGAAATTCTTCCTTATTTGTCTTAATTTGAACCCTCATCCTGAGATTATGTCACTAATTTTTACAATTCCCTGTCAGAGGAAAACATCCTCAGTGAATCCTGTTATGTTCTTTCTTATATGTTTGAATGAAACAATCACTCATTCTCTTAAATATCAAAAGCATTGGTGCATTCTGTATAATCTTTCTATGGTTAAACTCTTCACTCCAGGAACTGATTTCCACCAGCACTAGTAAAACGCATTGAGTCACTGACCTTAGCTACTCTGATAAACCTGTGACTTCTACTTTTGGACCCAGAAGAATATGCAAATTGGTGCATGAGGGAATAGTGCCTGTAGATACCCCTCCACCAAATCATGCACCTTCCTTTCTTGAAATTCTATCACTATTCCTTCATTGCTTTGAGGTTAAATCCTGGCACTCTCTGCCCATCAATACTATATACCTCCTATTGGACATTGGTAATGTAGAATACTGCAAGTCGTGGCTGACGGTGGGGGAGGTACGTTGCCTCAGTTGCTGTGTGGACAAGGCCCTCCTGGTTAAATGACAATTAAACTCCAACTTGAGATGGATTGCAGTAGCTCACCACCACCTTCTCAAGGGCAATTACAGTCAGCAACAAAAATTAGCTTTTCTATAAATGAAAAATAAAAGTGTCATCAGCCATGCTACAATGCCTCAATAGTATCCTTATATACAGATAACAAAACTAAGCAGCACTCCAGGTGTGGTCTTACCAAAGCTTTGCATAGCTTCCTTACTCTTATGTTCAACCCTTTCAACAAAGGAAAATATTAATTAATTATTTACATGCTGTATCTTTGTGCTATCTTTCTGCTTGCTTTCTTGTCCAAGGACATTCAGACCCTTTGAACACAAACAACTAGTCTTGCATCCTGAACTATTTACTGCAGATCACCAAGCATCTGTCTATGGAACACCATCATAAAGAGTTCAGATATAATGTCTGTCTCTCGAAGTTCAGAGCTACGTGTGTGCCATTTGGGTTGACAGAAAATAATTTTCTTGTGTGGAAAAGCGACTAGTGTAAAAGGTACTTTTATAATCTCACCTTGATTCTTTCAATACCAGCTTCAATCCTCAATTGTTCCACCATTTTCCTTGCCTGAGCTATGTTGTTTGTTGACATTGTTGCTGCTTATTTAGCAAGTCAATTTTCTGGATAAAGAAAAACAAATAATATCATAAAAATTTAAAAAACGTGATAAAATATGGTATCATTAAAGTTATAGATTTTTTCCAGAGAGCCAGAAGATAACTTGCCACAGAAAATAATAGTAATAGAAGTCCTGTATGGTTTGAAACTTCCACTTAGCCACTTCAGGTAACCATAATCAGTGATTTTGCTTTGTTTGAAAAAGAATGCACGAAGATGTGTGAGAAAAACAGGTTTACCCCAAATGTAAATGCTCCTATACTTATACATACTTGACTAATATATATGCAAAATGATGCTGGGATCAGATGAATGTCCATCTTGAGAAGATGGGAGAAAATTAGAGATACACATCATTCAAAAATATTTCTGTTCTTGTGATTCCGAAAAATAGGTTTTCTGGAAGGAACTCTTCAACGCTGTGGAAGACAGGTCTCACTGTAAGTAACACAACTGTCAAGGAAGAGGGAATGGAACAAATTCATTAGCTTGTATTAGTCTGGACTGTGTAATTTTTTTGCTGCCATCAAGCTGTATTGTTTAAAAATCTTCTGCAAACAAAGAACTAACTTTAAAAAAAATTTCACAATCTATCAGAAAAGTATCTGAACAACTTCGGTGCAATAATTAATAAGTAATTATGATTTCATAAATTCCTTTCTATTATAATATTTTCAGAAGTCAGGTAATTGTATATGAGAAAGAAACAAAAAATATGACAAGGTGAAATGTAGCATAAAAAGTTTAAGAGGAAATACATACAACATCAATACCAATTGCAACTGAATGATAATTGGCTGTACTCTATTGGAAAGAGAATCAACAAGCAGTCTTACTGATCAGAGTGCATTGCACTTCATTTGTACTTACAATTTATCTGATTGAATCAATGACTTAATTTTACCAGATTTACTGCACGATTTGCATAAGTTTTACAAGATAAAAAACTTAATGGCTTTGGAAGAGATCCAGGTCCTAAATTAATAGGATCTGGGTGCCCTTCTACACTAATCACTGAAAGTTAACATATGCTGCAGCAAGACAATTATTAGGAAGGCAGATGATAATGTTAGCCTTTATTCCAAGATGATTTGAATACAAGACTGGAGATGCCTTGCTCCGATTGTACAGGTCTCTGATAAAGCTGTATCTCGATTACATGAACAAAGCTGGTTTTCATAACTAAGGAAGGAAACTTAGGTAACTTTGGAATCCTGGCATAGATTTGCATAAGGAGAGGTTAGATAGACTTGGCAAAACTCCATTGAGTTTAAAAGAGTGAGAGATGACCATATCGAAACATGCAAAATTCACAAGCTTAATAATATATCAGGCATGAGGGGCCAATTTGTCAAATACTGCTTTGATTTCTTCTTCTTAAGCAAGAGGACCAGGAACTGATAAAGCTGAAAGTCGATGGAAGCAACTATAATCATTTTTCATCTTTGTTTCTTGGCAGATTTATTCACCTGAATAAAATCTATTCAAATGTAAGTATTTACAGATAAACAGAATGGTAGGGTGGGAAAACCCTGCCATTCTGTAAACAGTGTGGAAATGAGTGAATTTTTGCAAGTGGTCTCAAAACATTAATAAAATCAGAAAGAACTGAATGAGTTCATTAGTTAGTGTCAATTCAGAAGAATGGCTTCACACTGTGGAGATCTTCACACTGTGGAGATTAAGATCTGTTTGTAAAGGAAGTGAGAGAACCAGCTGCAGAACCCCATAGTTGTCATGTATGCAGGTAGCCTCTCTCAGCAGTGGTGAAGGGACTCATTTACCACTCCGATAACCCAACAGATTAGATCGAAAGCCTGTTGTAGAACCTGCCTGACTTCTGTTCAGATGATTCTATGACAAAATGAAGTCATTAATATACAGAAATCCTTGACATACAATCAATGTATATAAATTAACCATATAACCATTACAGCATGGAAACAGGCCATCTCGGCCCTTCTAGTCCGTGCCGAATGCTTACTCTCACCTAGTCCCACCTACCTGCACTCAGCCCATAACCCTCCATTCCTTTCCTGTCCATATACCTATCCAATTTTTTTTGTGACAAAATCGAACCTGCCTCTACCACTTCTACTGGAAGCTTGTTCCACACAGCTACCACTCTCTGAATAAAGAAGTTCCCCCTTGTGTTACCCCTAAACTTTTGCCCCTTAACTCTCAACTCATGTCCTCTTGTTTGAATCTCCCCTACTCTCAATGGAAAAAGCCTATCGACGTCAACTCTATCTATCCCCCTCATAATTTTAAATACCTCTATCAAGTCCCCCCTCAACCTTCTATGCTCCAAAAAATAAAGACCTAACTTGTTCAACCTTTCTCTGTAACTTGGGTGCTGAAACCCAGGTAACATTCTAGTAAATCTCTTCTGTACTCTCTCTATTTTGTTGACATCTTTCCTATAATTCGGTGACCATTATCTTGTATTTATATTTATTGTGTTTTTTAAAATGATTGCATTATCTTTTGTGTTTTTTGTATTGCATTGGATCCGGAGTAATAATTATTTCATTCTCCTTACACTTGTGTACAGGAAATGACATTAAACAATCTTGAATCTTGAAACTTGTATCATCCATCTCTTCACAATTATTGTCAAGAAATATTAATAGACAAAACCTTAAACATGTACCTTGATAGAAACACTGACATTTTACGCTACCAAATCTCTCACGTCATAAAATTAATTCTTAATTTGCGTACGTTAAGCTCTTTGTGTTTGAAGTGTGATGTGAATCATATAGAAATGCCAATGCTGACTGTACTATTCTTTCCAGGCACTGTCAAAAAGAGTTTTTGTATCAGCCTCTTCTGAAAAAAAAATTTCTCCAGTGGTTTCTGGGGCTTAAATATAGCACAATCTATTTTATAACACTTCTCTGATTTACAGCAATATATAGTTCATCTTAATGAATATAAATAAGTAAAATAGTGCAATGAAATGATTAATTTTATATTAATTATGTATCACAGACTGTAACTGTCTTCAAATTGCAGTATTGATGTCATCGTTGGCCTGCAAATAATTAAATTAATCAAGTAGCACACAGCTGCCAAATTGAATGGTCAATTTTTGAAGCTTTCAGGCCTGAAACCATACTGTAAAGAGTTAGCAAAGGGGTCGTCATGGATGTTGCCCATACAGAACTTAAAAAAAACATTTGCCAAAATATCACATAAATCATTAATTTCCTAAATTGAAACTTAGAGAAAAGGAGGTTTATTTTTAATAAACCAATGGCAAATAATTATTTTGCAGAGAGAAGGATATGGTTGTGTTTCTGAAGAATAAGCGCAAGTAGCAATTCTTTTTGACATAAATAGAAATGATCTGGATATTGGAAAAAGATTTGCTAATGACACTGAATATGGAGGTGTGGCAAACAGCTCCATGAGGACAATTTGCTATGACAGGTCACGGAAAGTTATAGTAGATTGAATTTAAAAGAGAAGTGCTGGTGATGCATTTTGGTAGAAGGAAAGAGGAAATATAGACAATGTCAAGAGTCATAATGAGTGAATGGATGGATTTGGATGTTCAAGTGCATGGATCCTTGAAGGGCTCAGGACCTGCAGAGAAAGTCATTATAGGAAAACATGTGGGATCTTGGGCTTCACAGATGCAGGCATCTGCATTGAAAGGGCACAGCTTTAAGATGAGAGGAGTGCAAAAGCAGAATAATTATGCTGAACAAGAATCATTGAGTTCATGAACAAAAGTCATTGAGTTCATGGCAACTGACGAAGAGCTGCCCAGTTTAATTCCATTTTCCAGCACCAGAGCTCTAGTCCTGTAGCTCACAGCTCTTCAAGGATATAAGCAAGTGTGAATTGTGTTGCTGTCTTTACCATCCTGCAGACTGTTTGTTCCAAACCATTACCACCCTCAATGCCAGAGGATATTTCCTCATTTCGCCTCTAATCCTTGTATCAATTACTTGAAATCTATACCTCCTGTTTTTTTAAAAACTCATCCATTAAGGGAAATAGATACCGGTACTTATTTACTCTGTCTAGGCCCCTCAAACGTTACACATCTTAGGTCTCTAATTCTTCTGAGTTCAACAAAAACAACCCCAGTTTATCCAATCAATCCTCATAATTACAATTTTCCAGTCCCAGCAAAAGATGTGTAAATTTTATCTGCATCCTCTCCAGTGCAACCATAATGCTCCTGTGATGTCAGGATCAGAAATAAATAAAACAGTCAACTTTTATTAAACTCTGGTTAGGCATAACTCGAATACAATGTCCAGGTCCGGAAACCACTGTCAAGAAGAGGATGAACACACATGAGAGGTTGCATAGGAGATTAACAAGAATGATTTCAAGGATGAGGAATCCTGGTTACAATGTTAGGGCTGTTTCCCCTGGAGTTATTTTTTCGGGGCGGGGGGGGTTGTGATTAGATAGAGGTGTCCAACATTATAACAGGTTGAGATATGGTTGTCAGGAAAAAAACTAATCCTATTAGTTGATGGTACAAGGGCTGGAGGATCTGTTTAAAACTCTGGTGATGGGATATGGGAGATGTGGATTTTTTTTTAGCATTGTTTAAGTAGCATAAGTCTGCCTTTGAAAATGGAGGTAATCAATGATTTCTGAAGGAAATTGGAGAGAAATAAACTTGGGATTGACAGACCTGATGTTACTGAGGGCTGGTGCGACTGAGTAGGCCATAATAGAGTACTGCATCTAGTTTAGGACAACAGATGTAGAAATGATATGATATAATGTCTGACTTTTTATGCCCAGTCAAAGCAATATATAGTTTCTGAGATTCTCTGGCCAAATGTTAATGCCGAACCCCAGCTAAGATCTGACCAAGGCTGATACAGATGAAATATTTCCTCACTTTTGATTTTAATGGTTTGTTCCTGTGGTTACTATAACCACCAGGAGCTACCAATTCCTCACCATTCTGAAAATATTCCAATTGTCATTTTTGGATTCAAGGTGAATGATCCTACAGTACTCACAACGAACTTCATGGTGTACTAAATGTAGTTGAGAGGAAGTAATTTGAAAATCAACATATGCACCTGAAGTGGAGGCAGATCAAAGAACAGGAAAGGAAGGCAGCAAAATGACAACACATATGCCAGGGCAACTGTATATATGTTAGATAAGAAGCTGAATATATACTTCTCACTTCTGCAACGAGATCACTTCTGCAATTAAATTATCAGACTAACTGCTCTGTAGGTTTTGACTAGTGGAAAACAGAGAGTAACCAATAATGCTGTAGTTAGTTATAACTCATTTGCCACTGACTTACAGTAATAGAGAAAATCAGAAAATTTAGAAAGCACATAACTGGCCAGAAAGCATCTCACCTGAGAGAAATATGGCAAGTATTGTTTTCAGGTCAGTGAACTTTTATCAGACTCTCTTGATAAAACACTGTGAACTACAGGTTTTTATTTCACTACAGATTTCACAGCATAATCTAACTGGCACATCAGCATGTCTAATGTTGTGGAAGGGAGTGCTGAATAGCTAGTGGTGCATTTTTTTCTGGTCAATATCGTTCTAACACACATACGATCACCAAAAATAGACTGATCTTCATAAGCTATTTGTGGGAGCTTGCTGTGACCAAAATTGCTGTTCAGCATCCTACAACAGAGACAGTGAAAGAACAAAAACACCTATTCTTTTTAGAAGTCCTTTGGAGAGACCTAAGATGAGATGAAGTGAAGCATAAATATAAATTCCCTCATTCTTGAATCCACTTTGGTGGTACGTGACAATAGGTTATGCTTCATCTTTTGTAGCCTGTGGAATTAGGAACTTACCATAAAGGCTAGCAATGGAGGAAACCTATGTTTTCTATGATGCAGTTACACTCTCCTTATAAATCATTATACCAGTTACTTCAGTACTTCCCCTTCACCACGTCAGCTTCTTGCTGCCTACATGGGGAACTCCCAAGGAAATGTTGCTGTGTACTGTTCCAGTTCAAATCAAGACATTATGAGAATTGAATATTTCTATACCCTCATGGTTTTTTTGACTATATTGTGTATCTATAACACCTCTTTGGTCTTTGACAGAATAATTCAAAAATGAATCACACAGTGAATGTATGACAAAGTTGTGGAAGAACTTTTTGGATTGGTTTCTCTGGAGTGTCAGAGGCTGAGGAGTATAAAAAAATAATAACTGGTATTGATAGAGTAAACAGTTTTTCCCCCAAGGTGGAAATCTCAAATACTAAAGGGCACAGCTTTAAGATGAGAGGAGGAAAGTTTAAATGAGATTTATGAGGCTTTTTTTTTTAAACACAGAGAGTGGCAGGTAACTGAAATGGACTGCCAGGGGAAGTGACGGAAGCAGATGTGATAGAAATGGTTAAGAGGCAATTAGAAAGTATATGAACAGGCAAGGAATGGAGAGATACAGACCATGGAAGGATATAGACTGTTCATGTGCTTTCTAATTGATCATGTCTATGTAACAGATGGAATTAGTTTGGATTGGCATCATAGCCGGCAGAGATTTCATGAGTCAAAGAGCCTGTTCCTGTTCTATGTCTGAACATAGTGCCGATCACACCTTAAGAGGCAGTCTCACTCCTTGAAGACTCCACTTTCAATACATGGTTATGGATGGTTGTGTGCACCACTGCATTTGGGTAGCCATGGCTTACTTGGTCGCATTATTGTCCCTGAGCCAGAAGGTTCTGGGTGTCAATTTCACTCCAGAAACTCAAATATAAAAATTTAGGCTAACCACCTGTTTTGTACTGCGAGAATGCTACATTGTCACAGGCGCTGTTTCTC
The DNA here is from genome assembly GCF_048418815.1 of Hemitrygon akajei. Classification (NCBI taxonomy): domain Eukaryota; kingdom Metazoa; phylum Chordata; class Chondrichthyes; order Myliobatiformes; family Dasyatidae; genus Hemitrygon; species Hemitrygon akajei. The sequence continues at coordinate 46,213,758 of NC_133125.1, forward strand.
AGCTGTAATAATCAATCAAGGTTCTCTGAAAGCAGTGTAGGAGGCGCCACAGGACTATCAGCAATCAAGATTCTTGATCAAGTTCTGGTTTAAGATGGTGCTATTGAATGCATGCGACAGCTCACTTGTAACTCAAAAGGCAAGAAATTTGACAAAAAACATAGAAACATAGAAAATAGGTGCAGGAGTAGGCCATTCGGCCCTTCGAGCCTGCACCGCCATTCAGTATGATCATGGCTGATCATCCAACTCAGAACCCTGTACCTGCTTTCTCTCCATACCCCCTGATCCCTTTAGCCACAAGGGCCATATCTAACTTCCTCTTAAATATAGCCAATGAACCGGCCTCAACTGTTTCCTGTGGCAGAGAATTCCACAGATTCACCACTCTCTGTGGAAAGAAGTTTTTCCTCATCTCAGTCCTAAAAGGCTTCCCCTTTATCCTTAAACTGTGACCCCTCGTTCTGGACTTCCCCAACATTGGAAACAATCTTCCTGCATCTAGCCTGTCCAATCCCTTTAGAATTTTATATGTTTCATTAAGATCCCCCCTCAATCTTCTAAATTCCAGTGAGTATAAGCCTAGTCGATCCAGTCTTTCTTCATATGAAAGTCCTGCCATCCCAGGAATCAATCTGGTGAACCTTCTCTGTACTCCCTCTATGGCAAGAATGTCTTTCCTCAGATTAGGGGACCAAAACTGCACACAATACTCCAGCTGTGGTCTCACCAAGGCCTTGTACAACTGCAGTAGAACCTCCCTGCTCCTGTACTCAAATGTTCAAAAAGCAAAAAAGCAGTTTTGCTTTTTGCCCTGGATTTGCCTGCCTGCCATTTTTACTTTTCACCTTATGCTGCTAATATCACCTTTTCTGATGTAAATTGTGGTAAACTATCACTGCAAACAATGAAGAAGCAAGTGGAGGCAAAGCTAATTTGAAGGATGGTCTTGGCCCGAAACGTTGGCTACTCTTTTCTCACGGATGCTGCCTGACCTACTGAGTTCTTCCAGCGTTGTGTACGTATTCTTTGAAGGATGGGCCATGCGGGTGCATTGCAAGGATTTGCAGAGGAGATGATGCAGAAAAGTATTGATGCCTATCCTCCTAACAATAGGCTTGGGCCTATTCCGGCTGCTCCAGGGAGCAGATCTAAGGACTCAATCTGGTTTGGATTGCTTGTTTGCTCGCATTGTTTGCATAATGTGTGTGAGATTTTTTCCCCTCTTTCTCTGCAAAGTGGTTATGGTCTTTCCCTTTCTTTTAAATTGGCATCATCAGGTTTCCTGCTTTGTAGCTACCTGTAAACAAACAAATCTTAAGATATATACTTTATACATTCTTTGATCATAAATGTACTTTGAATCTTTGAAGTTAGCACTTGTGTAATATAGAAACAGAGGATATGGGAATACATAGCAGGTCAGACAGAATCTGAGGGAATATTTATTGTTGTGAAGCACTGAGTCAATTTTACACCCTCCATATTCACAGAAATACATAGCACAGAAAACGGACCTTCAGCCCACCTCATCCATACTGACCTTTTTCGTCTATGCACACTCATCTCACTAGCCTGCATTGGATCTAAGTCCTTCTGCAGGAGATGTTCCGAACATCTTGCATAATGGTATTGGTCCATGGCATAAAAAAGGCTGGGAACTCAGGTTCTACGCTTTGTCTCTTAAACGTGGTAAGTGCATCTGATTCCACCACTTCCTCGGACAACATGTTCCAGATATCAGGCACTATGTGAAAACCTTTCCCCTCGTATCGCATTTAAAATTCCTTCCTCTCACCTTAATCTATTCCTTTTGTTTTCATACCAAGGCAAAGAAATTCTGCCTTTCTGTTGTAGCTGTATTTCTTATAATTTTGTATTACTCTATCAGGTCACCCCTCAGACTCTTTCGTTCTGGGGACTTGATAGAAATTTATAAAATTATAAGTCAGAATACTTTTCTCAGGGTAGAAATGTCAAATACTAGGTAGGGGACATGCATTAAAGGTGAGGGGGTTGAGGAAAACGTTTTACACAGACAATGGTAGGGGCCTGGAATGGGTAGCAGGGGTAATGGTGGAAAGGTGGCATTTAAGAGACCTTTAGACAGACACAGGAGCATACAGGCAATGGAGAGAAATGGATCGCATGCAGGCAAACGAGATGGCATCATGATGCGGTTATTGTGACCTGCTCCTGCGCTGTAGTGTTCCATGTTATATGTTCCGTAACTAAAGTCCTCCAATTCAGGAAGCATCCTGGTGGATCTCCTCTGCACTCTCACATCCTTCCTACTGTGTGACAGCGAGAATGGCAAACAATACTTAAAATGTGCTCTCATCATTCTTGGAGAGTTGCAACTTCACCTCCCAACTTTTATATTCTGTGCTCTGATCCATGGAAGAAAGCATGCCATATGCCTTTTTCATTGTCCTATTTACCTGTGTTGATACTTTTAGGGAACTACGGACCTGAACACAAAGATCCCTGTGACTATCGAAGTTTCTCATGTCCTTCTATTCACTGCATAGATCCTACTTTTACCTGACTTCTCAAAATTCATCGGCTTCTATTTTTCAGGAATAAGTACCATTTGCCAAGGCACCAGCCAGCTTAATATTTAATCTATAAACTGCAGTAGCCTTAGATAACCTTTCTCAGCACCACCAATTTTCAGGTCATCTGCAAGCTTACTAATCATTTCTCCTACATTCACTTTTAGGTTGTTAATATATATCATAAAGGCCACAGTGCTGATTCCTGTGGTACGCCACAAGCCACAGACTTGCAATCAGAAAAATATCCTTCTTCCACCACTCTCCTTCCTATCAATGCGCCGATTTTGGAGCAATTAGCTAGCTTGGATCTTAACTTTATGGAGTGGCCAACCATGCAGGCCTGGTAAAATGCCTTACTGAAGTTCATATAGACAACGCCTACCACCCATCTTTCATCAGTCTTAGCAGATATATCCTCAAAACTCAATCAAATTAGTGATGCAGGAACTTATTTTAGCTAAAGCATGTTGACCATACCTGATTAGTCCTTGCTTTTCCAAACATACATAAATCCTATCCCTTCAAATGTTCCCCAATTGTTTCCCTACTACTAAAGTAAGACTTGCTGGTCTGTAGTTACTTAGCTTATTCTTGCTGCCCTTCTTAAATAAAGGAAAAACATTGACTATTTTCCAGTCTTCTGGTACTTCATTGATGGCTAATGTAGTTGCAAATATCTCTGTCATGGCCCTAGCTATCTCCTCCCTTGATAGATTGCATCTGGCCATGGGGGTTTATCAATGCTTATGCTTTCTGTGACATCCAACACCCCCCATCCCCACACTCTAGACTATTAACCTGCCCCTCAATGAACTCAGTATCTTCCAAGCCTTTTTCCTTCATGAATACACATGAGAAGTATTTATTTAAGGCAATGCCCATATCCCCTGGCTTCACACGTAAATTACCCCTTTGATGTCCAAAGGGACTTGCTCTTGGCTATCTTCTTGATCCTGATACACTTATACAGTGCCCTGAGACTCTCCTTATTCTTAATTGCCAAGGATGTTTTATGACCCGTCTTTGCCCTTTTAATTCTTGTTCTCTCCTATACCCTCAATGTTATTCAAAGTACTCACTCAATTCTAGTTACTTATCCTTGTCATCTGCTTACTTTTTTCCCTGATCAAACCTTCAATTTCCTTGTCATCTATGGTCCTTTAATCTTGTCATTTTTGCCTGTCACTCTTATTGATATGTACTTACCCTATTCTCTTTTAAAAGACTCCCACTTGTCAGATGTCATTTTACTCACAAGCAACCGTTCACAATATGTACTCATCAGCTCTCCTCGTATGCTACAGTAATTGAATTCTCCCAAGTTAGAACCTTAAGTAAAGAACAATCCTAATCCTTTTTCATAATTACCTTGAATCTTAGAGGATGATCTTCCAAGAGCACCACAACCTTGTCGTGGTTTGGAGGCTTGTGTGCCTCGATGACCCAGAGAGTTATGTTGGCTGGAGTCAGGGCTTTATGCTTTGGCTCTTGTTAGGATCATCCAGGCCCAACAGGTTAAAGGGTAGAGGCCAGACTAAGAGTGGGTCACTGGTCTCCAGGTTCAGGGTATCAGCTCAAGGCTAACAACCCTGACTGGTAAAACAAAACTGTCATGGAAACAGCAATGAAGAATCCTTCTACAACTAAGTGTGATGATATTCCTCAGTCTCCACCCGGCATTTACATGACTGATAATGGTGAAAACCGAGAAGTGGCTACTGACATGATGAAGGAAGCCCTGAACACTGCTAGAAACGGAAGACCTTCATTGCTGCCCTAAACACCAGCAGTGTAATGGGCAGTAAGTTAGAGAATGATGGTGTTGGATCTGAATGGAGATGGAATTGCTCAAAAGGTTCTCTGGAAGTCAAGAACGAGTCTCAGAAAGGCAGCGTCCATTATTAAGGACCTCCAGCACCCAGGGCATGCCCCTTTCTAACTGTTACCAACAGGTAGGAGGTTCAGAAGCCTGAAGGCACACACTCAGCGATTCAGGAACAGCTTCTTCCCCTCTGCCATCTGATTCCTATATGGACATTGAATCTTTGGACACTATCTCATTTTTTTAATATACAGTATTTCTGTTTTTGCACTTTAAAAAAATCTATTCAATATACATAATTGATTTACTTGTTTATTATTATTAGTATCTTATTTCTTATTTTTTTCTCTCTCTCTGCTAGATTATGTATGGCATTGAACTTCTGCTGCTAAGTTAACAAATTTCACATCACATGCTGGTGATAATAAACCTGATTCTGAAATCTTGTGTTATAGCCATTTTACTAAATGTTCATGACAGAAATAACAGTTAAACACCCTAAGCAACTAGCTCTAACTGTAAACAATTCACTCTAACAAAGAATCTGCCTCATGGTCTTTCCTTTACTGAAATCTGGTTCAAGCTGGAGAGATAAGGGAATCTTCTCTGATAAGAACAGCCTGCGAGACAAAGACAGTCTTGATTTATGCCACCAAGACATCTCGTGTGTAGAGACAAAGAAACAATAGAAGTACAGAACCAGCTGTATTAAAAGTTACTGAAAATCCACTGTACCTTTATAAACAGGTGATTGAAACATATTAGCAGCCAATAAGGAAGTATAAGAAAATAACAGATTAAATCCTAATCCAACAATGGTTATTGTTTCCCACCACTGCCATCACCTGTTAAACCCAAGTGCTGCTTTGTCTCTAGTTGGACTATTTACATAATGTCTCAAAATGCACTCAAACTTCACCCCATTTAAGCCCCTTGCACTAAGGCAATCCCTGACAATATTGAAAGGAATATTTCTCCCCAAATCCACCCTGATAACATCCAATGATATTATGTTTCATTCAGATTCCTCTCACTCCTCTATGCTTGAGAAGATGCAAACGTAGCCCACCAAATCACTGTTCATTATATATAATCCAGTCATTCCATGCATTTCTTCTCCAAACTGCTTTCAATGCAGTAACATTTTTTCTCAATTAAGACCAAGTTTGTGTTAAAATGTGGCATTGCCACTCTGCAAAACTGCTGCATAACTTCCATAATTCAGCATTCAGTTTCCTGAGATAGAGAGAAAAAAACATTAATATTCTATTAGCTTTCCTAATCACTTGCAGTATCTGCATTTCATTTCATGCACTAGAGCACCCAAATCCCTCAACATCTCAGAGCTTTACAATCTCTCACGAGTTAGATATCTTTGTAGTGTCAAAACAGACAGTTCTAAGTCTTCCCACATTGTAATACATTTGCCAATTCTTTGCAACCCCCTTATGTCCTCTTTGGAACTTATTTTCCTACCTAGTTTGGTATCGTCAGTATATTCAGCCACCACATTTTTGGTGACTTTATCCATGTAATTTCTATAAATTGTAAAATGTTAAACATTTATTACAGATCCTATTGTACACCGCTTGTTATGTCTGGCCAACCAGACAAAGACCCAGTTACACCTACTCTGTTTCATATTAGCCAATCTTCTCCCCATACCAATAAGTTACTTCCTACACCAAGGGTTTTTATTTTCTATTATAACCTTTGACTTTCTGGAAATTTAAGGTTAATGTCTACATCAATATCCCTTTATATAGAGAATGTGTTTCACTTTCAAAGAATTTTAATTAATTGGTCAAACATGATTTTTTTACGAACTTGAATTCTTCAAAGCACATCTTATAACACCTTTAATAAAAGGTTCTTATGTTCTCCGTAAGACAGATATTAAACTAAGTGGTCTGTGGTTTATTGCTTTCAGTTTCCTTTTCAATATACATAAACAAATTTTCGTGATAGAATGCAGTGAGGTTAATTTTGCATGCAAACAAGTTAATAATTGGCAGATTAATTATGAAGTGGCAATGATAATAAAATACATCATACATTTAACAAAAAAAGAAAAACTTAAAAAGTAACTACAAGTGTGTTTGGAAACATCAGGTTGGAATGTATAAACTCATAGTGGGAAACTTAGGATGAATGGACCAGGTAAGGCTGTGATAAAAGGAAGCATTAGTGATCTTCAGAAAATGGTATATTGAAATTTGTTGTGTTAGCACAAGTAGAGATCCAAGGAAATCAGGAATGTTTATTTTAACTGTCATTCCCAAGCACCATGCCAATGCCTCAGTAGTTTAAAATTGGTTTTCAGTTTCATGGTTCTACTGGCACTACTTTTCTGCAAGATATGAAAGACAAGATCAAAAAGCATCCATAAAAACATGGTAGTGTCTGATAATACAAAGGGATTCTAGTTTTATCAGACAGTAAAATACCTCAAGACATAAGTGTCAGTCTCAGGCAGGTCATCAGTATGATCGGCTGGGTATAGGTGAAAGGTGCGCTTACTGATTTGGATTGAAAATTAGTGATTGACTTAACACATATTAACCTTCAAGTAATAGCTATTTGAAACAGACATATAATTTTCATTTGAGATTCATAATTCCTCAAACAGGCAGAAATTCTGAGATCTAAATGCTGAACTACATTACCCAGGCAATGAATGCTTCTACATCTTACTATAATAGAGAAAAATTTTCACTTATGTCGTCTATGTCTCCTTGGATTCTTATTATCTATACAATAGTTTATGCTACCTACAGTACAAT